>NC_092340.1:220100000-221600000 GCF_046630445.1 Rutidosis leptorrhynchoides | reverse complement strand
CATCCGCCACATTGCCCTATTGGCGAAGAACCTGAAGCACTTACCGGTGAACCTGTTCGAAACACCATATTTTCTCTCATTTCCAGAGTATCTCGCCACGATTATATACTATACCAAATTATAGATTATATTTATCCGCTAGTCCGAACCAAAAATCACCCCGGTGTAATAGAAGAAGTCAACGAGCTTCGCGCTCGGGTAGTGGCTTTAGAGAATATGGTGCGAAGGTTACAAACACCAGCAGCAGCACCAGCAGCATAACCAGTACCACCACCAACGCCAACAGTACCATTACCACCACCAAAAACAATCGCATCACAAACCTCAACTTCACAATCTGTCACACGAACATCAACGTCATACGCACCATGGATATCAAAGAGTACCAACAACAATGAACGATGAAGTATTAATTCATAACATCATTGAAGAAATATTCTGCGAAGAATATGTGGTTTCTAAAAGTTTTAGAGATTATTTATCTTAGCTCAAACCGAAAATTAAATAAGTTTAATATCATATTGACTCATTAAATCCATAATTACATCTGAAGAAAATATATATTTATATATATTTTCATAAAGATTGTAATTAAAAATTCTTTCGTACAAACTGTTAATGGTGAAAATATTTTAACGGGTAGGTAATACCCGAGGAATATTTAGATTTCACATTAAAAAGTTATACTGTACATTCTTCGAATCTGATTCAACAGTCATTTACTATCTTACTTACAACCACCGATATACGTATCCGTTCACCGCAGAATAATAATTTTTATTCAATTTCATATTCGGATTTTGACCTATCAGAATCCAACAAGTGGCATAATGAAGAAAACATATGACAAAATAAAATTTGTTAAAAACAGACTAATTAACTATGAGAAATAGTGTTAAGAATCCACGCTAACTGTTACTAGCTAATTGTTCCTAGCTAACTGATTACATTTTATTTATCGTAATTTAATTATCGCAATTTACATTCTTGGAATTTACATTCTCGCAATTTACATTCTCGCAATTTTATTTATTATCATTTAATTTCTGTATTTATTTTACGCACTTTAAATATCGGGACACGTATACAAAGTTTTGACATATCATATCGACGCATATATATATATATATATATATATATATATATATATATATATATATATATATATATATATATATATATATATATATATATATATATATATATATATATATATATATATATATATATATATATATATATATATTGTTTGGAATAACCATAGACACTCTATATGCAGTAATGATCGAGTTCTCTATACAGGGTTGAGGTTGATTCTATAATAATATATATACTTTGAGTTGTGATTGAGTCAGAGACGAATACGGGTCACGATACGTATTAATTAATTCGAATATTATGTATTAAACTATATATGAATTATTGATTGCTAACTATGGACTACCGACTGTGGACTAATGACATTGGACAATTAAAATGAATTAAAATATTGACTATAACATATGAAACTAAACAATTCTTCAAGTTTGCCACTTGATCTCATCTTAAACCTCAATTGTATCTTGCTGCTTACAATCTGCGTTCAAACCTTTCATGATTCTTGAAAACACCTCAATCAAGAGGATGAATCAACCACACTTCATCTACGGGAGAAAAGATTGATGCATATAGTTATGCACCTGAAAACACTCGAAACCTGAGTAAACACTTAAAACGTATCTGTGCTAGCTCTTTTGGCATTGTTATTATCGAAAATAACTTTGCTATTCATTTTCAAAGTAGCAAATTTTGTCACAGCTCCAGCAAGTCAACATCGACTTTTCGTTCGAAACAACCTTATTATAACCTTGATATATATGCGTGCTCTTTTATTGTTACCAGGGTACCTTTTATATTCTACCATATTACCAGCAGACATACCAGTAATCTCGTTGCTCCTTGGATTTAAATCCCTCCGACAAATCACTATATTTATCTATTGAAGTCTCATCATGTACTCATCCATATCTTGTAACAAGAATTGCCATACCAATTACCGGGAATTAGCAATCAGTATTTTGAAATCTCGCAGCATGCCTATGCCAACAATTATATGTGTACATATAACGTCTATCATCTGGACTTACATGCTTGAATGTGAAGTTTCTGAAAAACACCCCGAACTGCGAACTAGTCATCGAAATGCTGATGAAGCAGCAAAAACCGTAAAACGACATTAATCGTCGGAAGTTTTATGATAAAGAATAGTATGTTGGAAAAGCTCAGAAAGGTTGGAACTGGAAAAACGGATTGAGCTAACCACGAAGGAGACCAAGGACAAATACAAGAACCATACCCTATATTCAAAGAATCCAGGTAATTCTGGATCCAATGAAACCTTCAACGTATATCTTGCTCCGCACTCATGTTAAAATCTTGCGGAAAATCTTTCTTCATCAACCATCGATATTAGAAATTCCAAGATATCATCGTATCTTTCATTATAAATATCCTCTATATTTCTGAAGATATTTTCATAACTATTCTTATCTGAAATCATTAATATCTTCTTGCTATCAGTGTTACATCATATAGAAACTGTTAGTTTCTATATTCTGTAAACTTTCAAGCTTAAAATATGAATGTTATTGAAGTAATGTTGGGAACTGATGCATGAGTTAGTATAATATAATGACACTTGATCAACGTGATTATATTACAGTAAGTCATGCTGAGTTTCTAATGGAACGTGATGATTCACAGACTATAACTTCATCATGTGCCATGTTACACGACTCTTATATTCAACCTAATCTCCAAACATATAGAGAACATATCTTCTTGACAGTTCTATGTTTCCCGGATATTCTGGTAATTTGACAAATCAAATCGTGCTATTACATTCTTTCTTGTTTAGAACATTAAGGTCATTCGAAACTCCATACTTACGAATTTTGGACCATTACTCGCTGTACTAGAGGTCGAGAAGAGAATAAAAAGGCAAAGAGCTCCAAATATAAGAGAAAATATAAAGCCCAATAACAACACGAAGGTTACAAACTGTGGATATTAATACGAATAACAATATAAAGACACGGTATAATTAAGAATAGTATCACCCCAAGGTAATAGTAGAAGTAAATAGATTCTTCTGGTGGAAGATTGAAAAGAAGGATGACAGAAATGATAATTAGAAAAATATCAAGGATTAGAATGGGATTAAGCATTTTCACAATCTTTTGGATGTATGAACTAAGAAAGAAAGTATAAGAATGGTGAGAATAATGGAACGAAAGAGTTTAATTTATAATGGAAATATCAGACAGAGTAATCGAAGCAGATCACCGTATTTAATTATAGAAATCTTAATTTCCTTACTCGCCGAAAAATCAAATCTTTTAGATTTCGAAGATTTTCTTTAAATCCCCTGAACTCCGAAATTCAACCCATCTACGTTAAAAGATATGACGAAACTTACTTTTCTCATTTCACTCTTTTGTGGTAGCTTCACTCGTACTCTTCGATTAATCAAATTGTTTTATCCATATTACCCAATGATGATAAAACTCTATTTACCAACTCATATATGTCATGAAATCATATTTATTGTTAACCATGACCACCTCACTCAAATTTCGGGATGAAATTTCTTTAACGGGTAGGTACTGTGAATACCCGGGAATTTCCGACCAAATTTAAACTTGATTTTAATATGATTTCGACACGATAAGCAAAGTTTGTATTTTAGAGTCTCAAAAGTTCTTGAACTGTTTACATGAATTTAGTTAACCTTTGACCTTGCCAAAGATTCACGAACAATTGTATGTAAGTAAATATGTGTGTATATATATATATATATGTGGATATATAATATTTTGAATTAATAAAATACTCTTCAATCAATTGAAATTAAAAATGTAAAATAAAATACAGAATATTTAAGTTGCTATAAAAAACTATATATATATATATATACAATTTCAACACATACTTAATAATATATGTATATATGATAGTTGAAATAATAATATACGATTTAATTGTTTAAACTAAATAAGTAAAATAAATACAAGTTAATCATCTGATTTGAAAATAAAAAGTAATATACAAAGTAATTAAATTGTTATTAATTCATATAAATATATACCACTTCTGTACATAATTAATATTATATGAAAATTGTAATATTATTATTACTTTCAATATTACTATTAATGTTAATAATAGTACTATTATTACTGTTATAATTGTAAGGTTATCAAAGTAAGAAAACTTTACATATAAAGATTTATTAAAAGTAGGATTTAGTGGTAATTTAAATGTCTCTAGTTATTACAAAAAAAAAAAAAAAAAAGATCACTATTAACATTGCTAATAATATTATTCCATCATTACGATTATTAATATAAGAATCATTATAAAAACTATCGTTTATTATTAATATTGTTATTTCTATTATTATCATTATTATAATTTTGATTTTAGTTATTAATATAATAATGATCATTATTATTATTAGTATTATTATGAGAATTATTAATATTAATATTAACAAGTGTTATTATTAATATTAATATTAATATTAATATTAATATTATTATTATTAATATTATTATTATTATTATTATTATTATTATTATTATTATTATTATTATCATTATTATTATTAGTTGTATTTAGATTACTATAATTATAATTATCAATTACTAAATAAATCGTGCGTATCAATTAATAATCAATTTCATTGAGGGCATCTAACAAACACTGTAATTGAGTTTTTGTCTGAATCTTCTAATTGGTTAGGTATCACAATGGATTAGTACAAGTTGTTATAAGTCTTATTCGCCTTTTTATTTTTTTATTAAATTCTGTACTAAACGAATAAATTGTGTCGAGTAATTTAACTAGCAAACAAATAAAAATTTTGACACATTAGCTGTGATTACATGTAATAACTCTAAATAACACTTCACCAAAAGCAATTCGAAGAAAGAACTGCAAAAATCAAAAATTTGTTTGAAGAACATAGCACCACTGCCCTGTTCTTAGTCATTTTTTTAAACAGTCAATTTTGTAATCCTTTTCAAAATTGGTTAATGTAGTGTTGTTAGGATTTCCCCACTCAAAGTATTTGCAAAATCTTAAACTCCAATTTTCCATATCGAACTCGAATTTTGAGGTCAAAGATTTTGTTTTCAAAAGCCAACAATTGTTCTTCATCAAAATTCGAACTTGTTTTGACGATTCCAGTTAAATTGATGATTCTAATAGTTTCTAAACGTAAATTACAATGTATTTCATGTTGGGATCTTGGCCTATAACATTACCATTTGAGAAATCAAATTTTTTTTTAAAAAAACTGCAGCGACAGCAGAATGGTTGATGTTTCAATTTTTTTTCATTTTTTTTATTTCACGATTACACTTTATTATTTTATGATTGTATAAGTCATAAACAAGGCTACAAATTTGTTTTTATAATTATTAAGATTGATTTTGGTTATGATGGAGTTCTGTATGGAGAAGAAGATGAACATATAAATTACGGATTATAAAACTTTAAATGGATAAGTGATCAGATAGACATCAGATAGTGAAATGGTGCAGAGGGTTTGCGTATAAGCGGGAGGTCTCGGGTTCGAGCCTCGTTGTGGGCATTTCTTTTTGGAAAAACATTTGATAGGGTATATCTTCTTAAATTTTATTTCTATTATTATTAGTAATTATCATGATTATTATAAATGTTATTATCATTATTATTATTGTTATTGTTAGTGTATTAATATAAGTATTAGTTATTATTTAGTATTATTATTTAATATTACTATCATGATTATAATTACAATTAATATTATCATTATTGTTATTACTAATATTATCAATAAGTATTATTATTATTATAATAATAATTATTAATATTATCACTAGAAAATAATATTATGACGAAAGAAGTAGTTAATATTAGGAAATAAAAATATGAATAAGATTAGGAGTAAGACCATGAATTTAGTTAAGGTAAATACACCCGGAAAAATAATTATAAGTATGTGTACGATTGAAGATAATATATATATATATATATATATATATATATATATATATATATATATATATATATATATATATATATATATATATATATATATATATATATAGGTGAAGATGATTATAATTAGATCATGATATCAAAATTCTTATTATTATTATTATTATTATTGTTATTAATGTTATTATGAATATAATAAAAAATTTTATTATAATTTAATAGTACTTTCATAAAAATTAGTATTATTATCATTTGAAAAATAGTATAACTATTATTGTTAACACCTATTTCCTTATGAGGTAAGGCTTAGTATGTCAACAAGATACTAGAAGTAATCTAGCTTTAGGAGGGCGGAGTGTTGCCGATTGATTTTTACCCTCGGGAAATAATCCCTGCAGACCCGGTTCACAAGTATAGAAACTTGTGGGGTGGCTTAATCAATCTGTCGTCCGTAGAGCGTAAAAGTGCTAGCCGGATGACTTCTAGTGAGAGAAAGTAGAGAGAGAAAGAGAAGTGAAGTCTCAGCTCTCAAAGTTGTCAGAATATCTGAACTGTGTAAAATGACGACCCAAGGGGTCTATTTATATTGTCAGATCCACCAGATTGCTCGGGGACACGTGTCAGATGATGATACGTTCTGTTATTCGTGATCCGAAATTTATGTTGAAGGTGGCATTCTCCGGCCAGGGCTTAAGCGCTAGGCGGCCTTCAGGGCTTACGCATGACGGAGCAGCTTGTACAACGGAAAATGCTGGACGGTTAACTACACAAAACTGTTGTTTCCAGCCTTCCTGATGCTACTTTTATGCAACCATTATGCCTTTTATGTGTGTATACGATAGGATACACCATTAAGTCCACCCAGTTTAATGACTTAAGCATTTGAAGAATGATTAAGTCGTTAAACTTTTGAAAACGCATGCCAAACCAGCCTGTTCATTGCCCACTTGCATCGGTGAAAACATTTTAGGCATTAAATGCAGACGAGTTTTACTGAGGCTGTTATGATTAATTTTTTACGGCTGAGATCATCCACGCGCCTCCAGCTGTAAAAAGTGTTATTTCGTACCCTTCGTTTAAACTAACCCCTACACGTGTCTTAATCGTGGCCATAAAAATTGCATCGATGAAATCCTATAAAAACTGTCATAACTCTGTTACCATCACTTTTTTACTTTTGCCAAGATCTAAAAAGCATATTTCTCCCCCAAATCTTCATCGCCTTCTTCAATCTTCACCTTTTTAAGGTTTACCGTCTTCCAAGGTCAGTACACTTCATCTTACTGCTATTTTCTTCTTGTTGATATCTTTTACTGTATTATCATGGCTTCTACACGGAGTACTGGCCAAGAGCACGCTAAGCCTTCTTCGTCAAATACCGCTAACATCCCAGAAGTTAGCACGATGGCTTCATCATTGACAAGTGAATATTTAGATGGCTTAAAGATTGCCTTCCGCCATCTCAATCAATACAATCCTGTTCTTCCCACCAATAGACAAACTGCTGACAACCCTCCTGAGGGGAAAATTACTTTATACGCCTTACAAATTACCCACGGCAACCTCCGTGTTCCCCTTACTAACTTTCTTCTTCGCCTTCTTAGATATTATAAGGCCTGTCTTAGTCAAATGCATCCCCACGGCCTTCAAAAAATCATCCTTTTTGAAATGTACTGCAATGCTATTAATATAAAGCCTCGCATTAAAGTTTTTATCTCTTTGTTTAGAATTCGCACAATTAGTGATTGCTGGCTTACTATTGATAGTAAGAAAAATAACCATTTTGTTGGTCCGAATAGAGTTTCAAATTTGAAGGACTGGAAAAATCCATTTTTCTTTGTTGATGAGACCGTTATTCCGGAAGAGTACTCCGTTGTCCGGGAATGGGGTGCTATTGATGCTGGTATAGGAAAGGGCGTTAAGATTTCTCCCTCAGAGCAGAGGATAGTAAATAGCTTGAAAGAGCTCCATCTTCCGCCCAGATCATACGAAAGGTATGAGGGAATTCTTGTGCTGTGCAAAGTGAGTCAAGAATGGCCAAGCAATTCTGTGCCAGTACTTCGTGAGAAAATCCAGGGTAGGATGTGATATGATCATCCTATTATATATATAGATTTGTGTCTATTGTTTGTCATGTTTATTTATATTTCTGTTTATGTGTAATTTTTGCAGCCAACTCCGTGATGCAGGTTCGCTCTGCTCTTTTATCCGCTGATCTTGATGATGATGTAGAGGTTACTGCTCGTGACAAAACTGCTGAAGAGCTAGAGGCGGAGAGAGTTTCAGCTGAAACTAAAGCTGCTGCTGATGCTGCTGCTGCTGCTGAAAAGGGGAAAGAAATTACTGTGAGCAGCTCAATCTGTGAATCCGAGTCTGAACATACAGACACTGAGAGGACAGCGGATGATACCACCACCACCGATCAACAAACATCGGGGTCAGTTGACATCATGGGTGAAACTAACCCCACTCCTCCTCCAACCCAAAAGACAAGAAAGAAGAGCATAGGTTCTAAAAGGGCGAAGAGTACAGAGGAGGGCAAAAAGCAGAAACGCAGGAGAAGTATGTCCATTCTGTGCTTTCTTGAAAATGCATTGTAATAGCCCGTTATGTTTGTTCATAATGCTAATTTGTTCTTGGTAGTGATTTTAGCAGAGTCGGATGATAGCCAAGGGAAGGCCACGGAGGGCGGTGAACGGAGGTCGGAGGAGATCCTTGAAAGTGAAGGAGAGAAGGGCCTGAAAATGCCTGACCCAAACTTTACTCCATTCGATGAATCTGAGTTTCATGAAGATAGGCCGGAAGGCAACTCTGCTTATCATTCTCCTCCTCCTAATATCACTAACCCAGCTATCACATCCTCCAATGTGCAAGAGCCAACTCTTCCTGCTCATGTGAAGGCATTGCAGGCCATCATTGCAAACCCTGCCACTAAGGATAAAGAATTTGCAACTCTTCTTCATGTATGATTGATAAGACCTGCTGCATGTATACGTTTGTAACCTATTGATGTGAGTTGCCTGAAATTACTCATAAAATTTTTTTTTGTACAGGGTTGTGTTATCCCTGAGCTGAAACCCCAATTCACCGCTCTCCATTCTGATCAACTCAGGGAATCAACTATGGCAGCTCATGTATTGCTAACCAATCATCTGGACTCTGTGCTGAAACTGCAGAAGCATCAAGAGTCTATTCTTGCTATAGCCCGTAAAGACATAGCTGAAGGTGCAAATGCTCGTAAAAGAGCTGCTGGTGCTGAGCGTGCCTTAAGTGATGCGCAGAAAATAATAAAGGCTAAAGAAGTTGAGCTAAAAAGTGCTCAAGATGCTGCTGTTGTTCTGCATGGGGAAAGGGATGCTGAGAAGAAAAGAGTTGAAGAGGAGCAGGTGAAAGTGGGTGAGCTGGAGAAGCAGCTGAATGCAGAGAGAGAAAAGTCTGCTGAGCTTCTCCGGAGGGCGGAGAAAGGCGAAGGTAATTTTGCTGAGCTTAAGAAGGGTATACCAGTGCTTGGATCCAGTCCTGTAGGGAATCCCTACAATGATTATGTTGATGTTGCCTGCACCCATGCTATTGCTGATGTGACCGGCAAGCTGTTTAAGCGCCTTGCTCCCAACCAGACCCCTTCTGCTGCTATTGCCAAACTTATGCCTCCTGGTACTCAGGAAAAGGTTGATGAGACTAAAGACAAATTGATAAATTTGAAGATAAATGTTTATGATGAAGTATGCAGCAAAGAAGATTCATCTGCTCAAGATGTGCTTAGCGTGCAGTTTGATTGATTTTTGTAAAAATGTCAAACAATGTTTTGTAATAAATTTCCTTCTGACCTTGACATTATATACATACTGACTTTATTGTGATGACTACGTGTGTTTACATGATTGTTGCAAATATTTTGAAGCTTAATGCTTTAAAACCAATCGATTATGCACCTGAGCATAAAATTTCTATACACAATTGTGCAGTGTATAATTTAGCAAATCATTTTGAAAAGTGTATAAGGTAATTCATATGTAGACGCCTTGCAATATTAAGTTTTGCTAAATGAATATGATGTCTGAATTCTGTTACACGCTTTCCGTCATAAAATTAATGAGGAAGAATGTGAAGTGTTTTAGAAGAATGATTACAAATCAATAGACTCTCCGTCTTACGCCTTCCGTCATAAAGTATATGAGGAAGAATTGCTAATTATTTTGCCTTCATACAGAAAATATTGAACTTCGTTCTGTGAAGTAAGTTTTTTATAATGTTTGTCATGACAAGTATCTGAGTTTTGTATCATGCCTCGGTGCGTTCTAGTAAAACTTAAACATTTTCTAGCCGATCCCTTGTGCCTTTACTGGCCGGCACAAAAGCTTCCGCCATCGGAGGTATTTTAAAAATACACTCCTTCTGTGGGCAGGTTATAAATGTAATGTTTTACATTTGTCACGGGCAGCACTTTGTTTAAGAAAAATATAAAATTTATTGTTCGGTACTGTGCAGTACATAAACGATTGATGACGAATTTAGGTGGATCAAGCCTAATTAGTACGCCATGAATGTTTAATGTATGCAATTGCTAACATATGCACTGTAAAATAACCACAATGGTTCACAGTAAATTGATAAACGTTGCTCTTCATATAATGCGAAAATATGTTCTTCAAATGCCAAACATGTGTATTTTGGCATGAATACAATGATTGTAAAAGGCAATGTCTTCATAAAAATGCTAAAAAACTGCTCTGATAATAAACTTTTGTTCTTGATAACATGCTGAGATTTGCTTCTTCACACGCCGAGCGCCCAGCGCTATCCGGCCTACACACTTGATTATGGAATGAAAAACTCCTGAACTTCATCATAACTAAACAACCGATCATGCTTTCTCCAGTTTACGTTGCCTTTTGGTAAGTTCACAAATGTGGATCACTCCCTAGCCGGTGCCACATACTGTGAATGTATGGCGGCTACTCCGTTAGGAGTTGGGAACCTGATCTCTGCATGAGCTGTCGATGTTATTGCTCCGAATTTAGCCAACGCTGCCCTTTCAAAAAGGACGTTAAACCGAGAATTTCCATCTATGATTGTGAAATCAATTGTTTCTGTTCTCAACAATGGGAATGTGCCCATAATAACTTCCAAACGAATCTGCCCCATGGCATTTACCGGTGCTCCCGTTAATCCAGAAACTTTCAACCTCGTTTGTCTAGCTCTGCTCTGCACATACCTTGGAAAAGTCTTCAAGCAATGCCAGTAAATGATGTCAGCTTCACTTCCCATATATGTGTAGATACAGTTGACAAACTTATTTGCTATCACTGCTGAAAGATCACTGGTTGGACGGACAACGCCCAATTCTGAATTGGCTGAAAGATAATTGGAGCATATCTCTAGCTGTCCAAATTGCTGTTTGTTGATTCACCTTCTTCATAATGACTGTCATTAATCCAAACCATCCTAATTACAACTTTTGGAGTTGTCTCACGCTCTGTGATCCGGTCTTCGTACTGCGGTTGGTTCCGATTATCTCTTCCACCATGCTGCTCTCTTCTGTTCTCTCCACGGCGTCCTCTGTTCCCATCATTCCTTTGCCACGCAAATTTCCTGCGAGGATCATTCCTCCTGTACTGTTTGCCAGGCAATAAATGATTCAGTTCTCCTGCCTTGATTTTCGCTATGATTTCTCTCATCAAAGATTTGCAATTGTCTGTATCATGGCCCCAAGCCTCATGGAAATCACACTACAACTCACTCTTTGGACCCTCACTTTCCTCCATAGGTGCTGGAGCATTGAAAGTGGTCCGAATTGGTTCAGTGAAAAGGATTTCCTTCGGAGTTTTGGTAAGCGCCATGATCAACGGGTGCCTTTATATTGGCCTTCTGTTGTGGTGAAAATCATTAGGGTGATTGTTTCCTCTCCATCCTCCATTTGAATTGTCATTCCTTCTCTGATTTCTTTCAAAATACCATCCTCCGTTGTGCGGCTTGCTACTACTGCCAGTATCAAACTTGTTCAACTCACGCTCACCAGCTCGAACATGCCTCTGTGCAACCTCCAACGCTTGATGCAATGTTTTTGGCAAGTCATACCGTAATGCATGAACAAGTGCACTAAACCGTCGCTGGTCCAAACAGAAAATGAAACCAGATACAAGCTGTGATTATGGACAATCAGGAATCTTCTGTGCTTCAAGTGTATAATGCTTCATAAAATTGCTCAAAGATTCGTTATGATGCATTGTGATCTCGTGTGCATCAAGATGTGTCAGAGTACAGCTCCGTAGATTTTGGTATTGCATCTCAAATTTTGCTCTCAAATCAAGAAAACTGGTAATACTCCTTGGCGGCAAACTAGCAAACCATTCGCGTGCCATTTTCTGCAATACCATAGGAAACATATGGCACGCAGTCTCATCCTCCCAATGCTGCAACCTTATAACACCTTCAAACATAGTCAGAAAATCTTCCGGATCCGTTGTGCCATCATAAACTCCAATTGTTGGTATAGCAAGATTTCGGGGCAATGGATAATTAGCAATTCGATCAATGAAACACTGTGTAGATTCTGCCATGGCTGGTGGCTTGCTCTCCAGTAATGAGGGCAAAGAAATTGTCCACAGCCACAGCACGGACGGTGGGCTGCGCTAAGCGTTGCTTATACTTTGCTGGAGCTGTCTACTTAAGAATGTCATTTAATAGCAACACTGCCTGCTTCTCTGACATGAACTCATCTTTGTCAATTTCATCATCAGACTCATTATTATCATAGCTCAGGTCGTTATCATCCCCAGAATCATCAATAAAACTGCCCAGCTTGTCGAGTAGCCTGGATAACTTGTATTTTGATATAGATTGCCTTTTCATTATTTGCTCGTCTTTGCCATCCGCCATCCTCCGAAGAGGTATAAATGATGGACATCGCCGTGGTTGCATCAATGGTCATCGCTCTGGATTAGTAACAAAATTTGGAAGTCTTTCTGCACTTTTAGCTGTCGTTTCTTCGATTACTGGCCTTTTCTCCGAATTAGTTGCCAAATGTTTAAGCCTTTCTGTAGTTTCAACAACTGTTTCTTCAATCGTACCATCTAGTGGCTGAACGGGTACATCTTCACCAGTTATCATGTCATCAGTTGATGGATTGTGGACTGCTTCAAGTACAAATGGAGCTTCAGTTGTTTTTGTTCCTTTTCCGTTTCGTGTGTTCTTTGCATTAGTGGATGACGCCATTGTTAACACCTATTTCCTTATGAGATAAGGCTTAGTATGTCAACAAGATACTAGAAGTAATCTAACTTTAATAGGGCGGAGTGTTGCCGATTGATTTTTACCCTCGGGAAATAATCCCTGTAGACCCGGTTCACAAGTATAGAAACTTGTGGGGTGGCTTAATCAATCTGTCGTCCGTAGAGAGTAAAAGTGCTAGCCGGATGTCTTCTAGTGAGAGAAAGTAGAGAGAGAAAGAGAAGTGAAGTCTCAGCTCTCAAAGTTGTCAGAATATCTGAACTGTGTAAAATGACGACCCAAGGGGTCTATTTATAGTGTCAGATCCACCAGATTGCTCGGGGACACGTGTCAGATGATGATACGTTCTGTTATTCGTGATCCGAAATTTATGCTGAAGGTGGCGTTCTCCGGCCAGGGCTTAAGCGCTAGGCGGCCTTCAGGGCTTACGCATGACGGAGCAGCCTGTACAACGGAAAATGCTGGACGGTTAACTCCACAAAACTATTGTTTCCAGCCTTCCTGATGCTACTTTTATGCAACCATTATGCCTTTTATCTGTGTATACGATAGGATACACCATTAATTATCATTAACATAAGTATATTAATAATGTGATTATCATTATTATTTTTTTATCAATACTAATATTAATTTAGTATAATTAGAACTACAATTTGGATAAACGAATAAAATACATAAATATATATATTTAACACATATAATATAACAAAATATTTTTTTATATAAAAGGAATATATGAAATATAAATATATTATTAATATAAAAATAACATCATTAATAGGTTATATATATATATAAACCCATTTGATTTCAATTATGAATATTAATAAATATACAAATGATATAGGTTTGTGAATCCGAGGCCAACCCTGCATTGTTCAGTTGTTAAATATCGTTATATGTATTTTTACTACAAAATACATTATGGTGAGTTTCATTTGCCTTTTTATCCTTTATATATTTTTGGGAATGAGAATACATGCGCTGCTTTTATAAATGCTTTACGAAATAGACACAAGTACGTGAAACTACATTCTATGGTTGAATTATCGAAATCGAATATGCCCCTTTTTATTAAGTCTGGTAATCTAAGAATTAGGGAACATACACCCTAATTGACGTAAATCCTAAAGATAGATCTATTAGGCCTAACAAGCCCCATCCAAAGTACCTGATGCTTTAGTACTTTGAAATTTATATCATGTCCGAAGGAGGATCCCGGAATGATGGGGATATTCTTATATGCATCTTGTTAATGTCAGTTACCAGGTGCTCAATCCATATGAATGATATTTTTGTCTCTATGCATGGGATGTATATTTATGAGAAATGAAAATCTTGTGGTCTATTAAAATGATGGAAATGATTATTTATGTTAAACTAATGAACTCACCATCCTTTTGGTTGACACTTTAAAGATGTTTATTCTCAGGAATGAAAGAAATCTTCCGCTGTGCATTTGCTCATCTTAGAGATAATACTTGGAGTCATTCATGACATATTTCAAAAGACATTGCATTCGAGTCGTTGAGTTCATCAAGATTATTATTAAGTCAATTATAGTTGGATGTATTATAAAATGGTATGCATGCTGTCAAATTTCGTAGTAAAGAAAGTTTGACTTTTCAAAAACGAATGCAATGTTTGTAAAATGTATCATATAGAGGTCAATTACCTCGCGAGGTAATCAACTGCTGTGAATCGTTTATAATCGATATGGACTTCGTCCGGATGGATTAGGACGGGTCGCTTCACACATAATATGTGTTTGCGTGACGAATCACAATTTTGAACCTACAAGACTCTAGTTATTTTAAAAGATATTACTGACCGGTAGCAGATGAACGCGTCCACGATCTCAAAAATTGTTTAACAGATCAAACTCAATTACAATGACGTCTATCCCAATTTGCTCGGGTATTAACATCCATTCAGTGATAACAAATTATGTGATGGTGTACATTGAGAATTTGATGAAGAACACAAAGGTATGTAAACAAAATCGAGATATGCATAATTTGGCATGCTTTGCCGTGGTTTCAAGATCCGTTCACCGTCATGCGCTCAGAGATATTTGGGCGACTTCGTAATAAATAAAATATCATGATCATAAAATTATTATTCATCTTTGGTTGAAAATTGAACGCAAACAACATTTAAGACAAATTGTGTAATTCAAGACAGCGCTTAGCTATGATTTCAGTTTGATCTCTGAGATGGAGTACGAATGTGCTAGATACTATGTAGAAGATGGACCATAATCCACTATGTGCTCAGGATTTTGTCATCAGCGAAGTTACATGGAAAACATGTAATCCGTTCAAAACTATAGTCGTATTGCAGCTACAGGCTTAGATTTTTACCGGTCTCCGTTCACCGATCCCACATTCAAAATATATTGGAGCATCGTGAATCGTCAGTACAGTTATAAGGCAAGATGTAAAAATAAATAAATAAATAAAATACCACCAATATTGATAACCAAAGGAAGAAGCATTTAGTTGTACTACCTTTCGAGGTTCAAACTTTGTTTCGAATTCAAAGATAAGGGCGTAATGTGATGCTCCGATGTCAAGCGTTGCTATGGTGCGTTGAAAACCCAATCTCATTTACTCTACTGATGTGCTAATTACAACACATTTGCTACTTGCTATCCAATCATCGTTCACCAACAAATGCCTACCTCTGAAAGTTAAAGCTACACCAGCAAGGCAAACCTTTCTCACGAATTTTGAAGACAAAAGGATTCTGGGTCCACAAGTATAAAGAAAAAGAAGCATTCTCGTCGTCTAGCATTAAAGATATCATATTGACATATTTCAAGAAGAGCATGTGAAAATATAAAGCATTTATACATATCAAGGAATTTTTATTACAACAACTTCAGCAAAAGGCATGCGAATCGTACGCAAAAATAATGGAGCACGCTAGAAGGATGCATAAGGAATTACAACAAGCTTAACACCTGTTTATATATTTATCAACCATATGCAACATGACTCATCATCTCAAGTACAAGGTACAATCTCAAAACTTCAAGCGATATTTATCAAAAGGATATTTTTATTATCAATATCATTTGAGAGAAGACACATTATAAGTCCATGGTCACATTCGTTGATCCATGGCTCATCATTATATATTCATGGCTGCTTCTTGCATAAGCCCATATGGCCGTATTTGCGTAAGCCCATCGCATTATATGCAAGATATTTGCTAAAGATTCAAGATTAAGACCATGATGGGAAAGATCATATCGAACAGTAAAGGCAAATGATAATGAATTATATATACTCTCAACGCAAATCGGAGAAGAACTGAGAAGACTTTGAAAGGCAATAAACTTAAAGAAATTTTATGCGTAGTACTGTATGTTCAGATAGCCTGATCAACTCTCCAGAACAGGAGATACGGTCGTAAATGTAATAATTTCTTTAAAAGTAAGAAATAAAACAATTATTCTTATGGAAAAATATTCATATTTTTATTCGGGCTAGGATTTTATAATTCAGGTGACAGATAGCTGTTTGTCATCCCTGCCCGCGTAAGAGATATCTAGTCTCGGTGGCAGAAGTTCAATCGAAAACAAATGGTTAAAAAGGCAACGGTTTAACCACCGTCACATAGCCGGTAAAGTGATCGTAGTTTAGAACCTACAGAATGTCGACGATAAACGAAATTAAAAGAACTAGTTCTTACGACTTAAAGTCGAGCAAATAAAGCTTTGTCAATAATTCAAAGTACAACTTTTTAAGCCGCACAATACATAAGCGCAAAATACACAATGAACAAGAGCATCGTGGAAATGTTAATATATACCCATTCAGAGTTTTCCGGCTAAAACAAGCAAACTAAGACATCAATCAGGCCACTCTCCGTTATGCGTAAGCCCTTAAGGTAGCTTTCTATGCTTAATCCCTTATACAAATTGCGTGAGCATCACATATGCTACGTCCGTAAAAAGCAAAAGTTTAATCACATAATCTTCGCATGAAGTCAAACAATTATAACATGACTAATATATACATGGCAAGATTTTCAAACATTCTAAAACAGACTCAATAATCAAAATCGAGTTATTTGGAGAAGCATTAGAAAACATATCATTTCAGTGGCAGATAACAGCAACTATTTGTTCCTAAGGCAGGGAGGCACTTGATTTCTTTTTTATAGTTTAATGACTTCATTTTTTGGAAAAACTAAAGTCATCAAACTGGGGGGACTTAATGGTGTACCTTATGGTCTACACACATAAAATGAAAGATGTGAAGCTTTGAGTTACGGACGTTTGGGCTTTTGAATCACCTTAATCGGAGTTCGTATAAGAAAGTTATGCCCAACTTAGTGAAGACATGCAAGTTATTGGGCTTTCCCATTAATTAACCCCAATAAATTCCTCACTAGCCCAAAATTTTCCTATAAATAGAAGAGCTCCCCACCTTATTTGACACAAGAAAAAAGGAGCAGCCATTTCACTTTCTCTCTCACATACTTTCCCTCCACTCTCCACTCTCCACTCTCCACTCTACATGACTTCAAGTCCCAATTTCTAGGCATCATACTACTCTCTCTCTAGACTTTCTCTCTCACATACGCTTTCTCTCTCTAGACTCCATCTGTCATCCGCCCAGCACCAAGGCATGACTTCTTCCTCCCAGCTCCAAAACATGACTTCTTCCTCTCAGCTCCAAGGCATGACTTCTTCCTCCCAGCTCCAAGGCATAACTTCTTCCTCCCAGCTCCAAAGCATGACTTCATCCGCCCAGCACCAAGGCATGACTTCTTACTCCCAGCTCCAAGGCATGACTTCATCCGCCTAGCACCAAGGCATGACTTCATCCGCCCAGCACCAAGGATACAGGCAGAACATACGTAAGCCCTATTTTAAGATTGACTTAAGCCACGCCATGGTCTTAGACCATGATCCGCGTCTGCAGGGATTCGTCCCGAGAGTAAATGTCAATCGGCAAATTACCCCTCACATGGTTCATTCTTTGCACTAGTACGTATATACCTACTCTCTAGTAGAGAAATACGTATTAACATATTTCATAATACATCCAACTATAATTGACTTAATAATAATCTTTGATGAACTCAACGACTCGAATGCAACGTCTTTTGAAATATGTCATGAATGACTCCAAGTAATATCTCTAAAATGAGCAAATGCACAGCGGAAGATTTCTTTCATACCTGAGAATAAACATGCTTTAAAGTGTCAACCAAAAGGTTGGTGAGTTCATAGGTTTATCATAATCAATCATTTCCAATAATATAATAGACCACAAGATACTCATATTTCTAAAACAATCTGTGTAGGTCTGCTCACTGCTGTAAAAATCATTCATATGAAGAACACCTGAAATTTACAAAACAATCTCACCAACGGTAGCTAGTGCATCGTGCAATGAAAAAATTTCTCACTGTAAACAATTTCAACAACGGTAGCTAATGCATCGTGCAATGCAAAAATTTCTCACCGTAAACGATCTTACAACGGTAGCTAATGCATCGTGCAATGCAAAAAATTCTCACCGAGGGTAGCTAAAACGGTAGCTAATGCATCGTGCAATGCAAAAATTTCTCACCGATAAACAATCTTACAATGGTAGCTAATGCATCGTGCAATGCAAAAAATTCTCACCGAGGGTAGCTAATGCTATATAAAATCACCAACGGTAGCTAATGCATCGTGCAATGCAAAAATTTCTCACCGAGGGTAGCTAAACGGTAGCTAATGCATCGTGTAATGCAAAAATTTCTCACCGATAGTAGCTAGTGCAAATCGAACCTCTGAATCCAAATAATTCTATCATAGAATGTAGTTTTTAGTATTTGTGTCTATTTCATCAAACATTTATAAAAGCAGTTCATGTATTCTCAAGTCAAAAATATATCTCAAAAGCATTTAATAAAACAGTTATAAAAAAACAGCGCATGTATTCTCAGTCCCAAAAATGTAAAGAGTAAAAGGGAATCAAATGAACTCACTATACTGTATTTTGTAGCAATTATGCATATGACGGCACTGAACAAGTGCGTGGTTGGCCTTGGATTCACGAACCTATATCATTTGTATATTTATTCATATACATAGTTGTAATCGAACAATATATATATATATATATATATATATATATATATATATATATATATATATATATATAAATTTATTAGTTATATACTTTTTATATTAATAATATATATTTTCATATATTCATTTTGATATATAAAATATTAATTTTCTTTATGTTATATGTATTAAATATATTTTTAACATATATATATATATATATATATATATATATATATATATATATATATATATATATATATATATATATATATATATATATATATCATTTGTTTATTAATAATAATAATTATAATAAAACCAAAATAATATTAATAGTGGTAAAATGGTAGTAATTATAATACTTAATATTACTAATGAGATAATAATGTTAATAATTCTATTAATGATAATAATAATGATATTAATAATTATAATTATAAAATATTAATTTTTCTGTTAATAATAGTTATGTTACTGATTTTAGTAATTATTTATAATAATAATACTCGTGATACTACAAATAATAATAATATGTTAATACTAACAATTCTATTATTTATAAAAAGATACTAATATTAATATTTACAAAAATAATAACAATTTTTATTATTTTCATAATGATAATAATCAAAATCATAATTTTGATAATAATACTAAAGTGGTAACAATTATGTTTCTAGTAATACTTAAAATAATACTATGATAATATTAATAACATTACTACTCAATAATAATACTGGGAATGATAATAATATTAGTAATAACAATAATAATAATAATCATATTTGTAATTTTAATTATGATAAATAATAAATGGTTACTAATACTTATTTTAGTAATAATAATAATAATAATAACTATAATACTTGCATTAATAACAGTCACTAATAATAACAATAGTTATAATAATAATAATAATAATAATAATAATAATAATAATAATAATAATAATAATAATAATAATAATAATAATAATAATAATAATAGAAATATTAGAAAAACTACCTCAATGTGATAAGCCTTAAAAAACGCCTATGCCCATGCCCAGGCTTGAACCCGAGACCTCTCGGTTACCCAATACTCCCCTAAACCATCTGCTCAATTCTGTTTTTCTGTTATATCCTCAACCCATATTTATTTTACTTCCAGTTTTCTACCTTCTTCTTCGTTGAACTAGTCGACCAGAGGTAAATCAAAAAAGTGTAAATCAATCAATTGATTCCCAAAAATGATTGAAACAGATCCTTAATAGCTATTAACATTATCTATGAACTATCTTGAATCGTAACAGCATAAAAACATGAATTTCTCGAAGAACAGCACCCGTTAAACCTTTTTGAACTCAAAATCAAAACTAAAAATTTAAGGAGTTTTAGATTTCAATTTCTTCATGAGACCAGCTTAAAATTACCATTTTAATGTTCGTAAATTATCATTTAAACCTGAAAAAGATTTTAAAGCTCGAATTTGAATAATCAAAATTCAGTCGACTTTCTGAATGGAACTTTGACCTCGAAATTCGTCCTCGTTTTATCAAATTAGAATTTGAGATTGTACATACACCTTCACGACATGAATGAGAAGAGATCTACATTTTTACTTTTCTTCAATACGATCCGAATTAGATCAAGTGCTAAATGGTTTTTGGATATCGTGACAGGAAGAAAAAAATAAACAAAAAGAACCTGTTTTCTTTATAAGTTCGCAGAAGTGGATTGATAATTGATATTAGTGATTGAAGAATCGAATTATTGGGTGCAGAGGACATGAGGATGATCGAATGAAATTTGTAGGGTTGATGTGTCTGGTATCACGGATATAACAGAGTTCGCTGGATAGAAACAATTATAAAAAAAAAATCTCATAGTGATATAAATAGATATATATCACGCGTATTATATTATATAACAGTAATAAATATCAGTGTTTATTTATCCGTATTAATATATTTGTATTTATATTGATATATTATAATTAATCTTAATAATTTAATAAATATATTAATAATATTAATACTTTAAAAAAATATATAGTAATAATAATAAAAATAACAATAATCTAATAGTAATAAAAATAATAATATTGTTAAGGGTAATGATAATAATTATAATAATAATAAATGATATTTTTAATTACTAATAATATTTAAATCATAAATAGATTATAATTTTAATCATACTTATATTTTTAGCTTTTGTTTTGATAAACATACCTTACAATTTTTAGAACTTTGATTATAACAGTAATAATAATAATAGGATTAATAATACTAATATTAATATTAATATTAATAAAAAAATTGAAAGTAACTATAACAATTTATATTTAATTATATTTTTAACCAATAATCAAACTTAATATTACATATTATTAATTATGACATATATATAATAACATATATATAACCCTTAATATTTATATATATTACAATATACATATATCATTAAACATGTATAGAAATCACATATATTTACATATAGATTTATTTTAATCATAACTTTATTATTCTATATATTACTTTACATATTCAATTCAAATGATTAAATTATTTTCTATCATTTCAAATTATTATATATACTTTGATGTTTTGCGAGGTGTATACGAAATAGTTATAATTTTACTGCGAAATACTATTAAATACGATACAATTTTACACAAGTTATTTATTTATTTATAGAGTGGATATACTTAAACCTTGCTACAACACTTATAGGTAGTGTACCTAATCATAGAGTAGTGTAGTTTTTAGTAAGTCTGGTTCGTTCCGCAGGGAGCTAGCCAAGTTTAACGCTATAATATTTTTTTTAAATAAATTTATATATATATATATATATATATATATATCTATATATATATATATATATAAGTAGTATTATTATTATTATAAAAAGGGGGGTTTTTTACCGTTTAGTGACCGGTTTGTCGATTTTAAAACTTTAGTCACAATTAAAACTTAATGCAAAATATAACTTAATTTAAAGCGTAAAGTAAATGACGATAATTAAAGTGCAATAAATTAAAGTGCGATAAATAAAATGATTATAAATAAAATTGCGATAATTAAAAGTACGATGAGATATAAAGTAAAGGAATTATGCTTATTTAAACTTCCGTAATCATGATGTTCGACGTGTTGATTTTAATTTATTACCATGGGGTAATTGTCCTTTATCCTGGATTATTCGATATGTCCATATGGTTTTGTCCATAATAGTCCGTCGGTCATAATTGTAAAGTGCCAGGATCTTCGTCAAGCTAACCTTATATCCGAAGTCAAATATTCCAACTAATTGGGGATTCGAACTATAACAAGGTCTTAATACTTTGTTTAATGAATACACCAGGTTATCGACTGCGTGTAATCCAAGATTTTAATACTTTGTTAACAATTACACCAATTACCCTTGAATGTAATCTGCCCCTGTTTTAATGAGTCCATTAACTATTAATCCATTCCCGTGTCCAGTAAAATGAACAATTATTCGTATTTATAGATATCCCGCCCACCGTACCCGATTAAGCGTATGTGGTTATATATAGATACGTCAAATTGTAACCTTTATATTAAATTAACGAGGTATCGTTTAGTTAATATAAAGCCCATTAATAGCCCATAGTCTAATTTCCACAAGTGTCGTTCTTTTGTCCAAACCTCAATTATGGTCCAAAACCCAATTACCCAATCTTAATATTTAGCCCAACATCACCATTATTTCGGCTTAAATAAGCATAATAATAACTTAGCTACGAGACATTAATTTAAAAATGTTGAACATAACTTACAATGAGTATTAATCGCGTAGTGTTACACGGACAGAATTTTGACTTACAAACTTACAACATTCGCTACCTTAACCTTATTATTATTAACTTAATATTAAAATTATAATTATAAAATATAAATATAAATATATTGAGAGAGTATGATGATAGATGGATATATCTTGTAAAAATTCGTCGACCAAACGCTTCAATTTATAGGACCTGACCTGCTACAGCAAGCCATACGATTGCATGGGATTTAGGCAGGATGGCCATGCGATCGTATGGCAGCCTTTTCCTGCACACAATGATTCCAAAACGTGGGATGCACGTATTTATTTAATATATAATATAATATAATATATATAATTTTATATAATTAATTATATATTATATTATATTCTTGTGCATTGTTGACTTGTAATTTTAGCTGCGTTGCGTCGCGCATTGATAGTTGGCTCATGTCTCTGTTCCGGATTTTCGAACGTCCTTGCGTACTATTTAATATTGTAACATCCCGCCTTTTTCCATTCACTTTTCCGTTTAACTATTTAAGTTCCGTTATATGTTTATAACACATCTCGTTAATACGCGTTTGAATTATCTCGTTTAGGTAATTCCCGTACCCGTCTCCTAAGTTGAGGGACTAAAGTTGCCAAATGGAGAAAGAGATGACTAGGTCAACTAGTCAACTCTTTCCTCTCCATTCATTTTATCACCTCCCAAATAATACTTCACCCTTTTTCTCTCAAAACCCTCAAACCTTCAATCATCATCCAAATTCGTTCAAGAAGGATTCGATCAAAACAAATTGCATATTTGAACTCCTCGTGATCTCCTCTTCGTTTCCATACCGATTTCATCAATTTTGGGTAACTTTCTAAAATCACTAATTCTTGTGTTCTTGAGATTTTTAAGTTATAAGGTTGTTAATTAGTGTCTATGGCTCGAGTCTAGTTTGTTTATGTGATTTATATGCTCGATCTCGTTGTTTTAGTGTAACTAGCATGAACTTGAATTTTGGTGTGTTGATCTTGAAATTTGAGTGTTCATATGTTGTTTGATGCTAAGAGATCATGTTTTAATTGTGTTTCTAGTGTTACTAGCTTCATTATGATGTATAGTTTGATTAATGAAACCTCCTAAACTTGATTATGAAATTTGGTGAATTTAGATTAAGGTTTCATGAACTTAAAATGGACTTTTAATGATTTGAATGACATGGAATGTTAGTTGTAAGTGTTAGGTTGTGTTGTATGCTTAATTACCTTCAAAACGGCATATCATATGTATAAATTGGATTCCCGAAACTTAAATTAAAATTGATAAACTTGAAACTTGAAAATAAACCTCTATTGATCGCTTGACGGGATTTCGGTTATAGTATATGATGTTTTTGCTTGATGAAAAGTGCTTAGTTGCGTTCCTTGTCGAAAGAGCTTTCCGATGATATAAAATACATGTTCTAATTGTTCGCGGTTTGTAAAATGTGTTGGTTTGTGTTTTGGTTCGTGCAATTGAGAAATTCAGCAAACAGGGCCTGTAAGGCATTTGGGACGCCGTCCAGATACTTGGGACGCCGTCCCACCATTTGAACCTAGACGCCGTCTAGGATGGCAGGACGCCGTCCCACCATTCATTGTGGGACGCCGTCTAGCTCTTTGGGACGCCGTCCCATTGTGCTAGAACTGACTGTTCGCCTTGGTCATTTGACATGAAAATGTTTACTATGCTACGGACCTCCGATTAACATGAAACTTGGCCAACATGCTCATATATGATTATATAACTTAGAAAAATTGTCGGATATCCAACCCGACCCCGTTGACTTTTCTGTTGACTTTGACCCGACCAAGTTGACTTTTAATCAAACTTAACCAAATACTTGTGCAATCGTTCTAACATGTTTTTATACTTGTACCTTGCATGAAACATGACAACTTGACTCACATGCTACATTATTGAGTCGTAACGAGCCATAGGACTAATTGAACATCTTTGACCTATCGTGTTTACCGTTATTGATACGACCTATTGTTTAGGTCAAGACTAGCATTGTTCTTTGCACACATTTACTTGTCGAAGTACTTTACTACTCGTACACTCAAGGTGAGATCATAGTCCCACTTTTACTCTTTTTGAACTTACATTTGGGATGAGAAAACATAAACATTTCTTTACTAAGTGAACACAAGTACAGGAAAACAAACATTCTACATACGAGTTTAGAACAAAATCCTCAATTCGATTATCATTAGTTACACTTGCCGGGTGTAAGCGAGAACTTATGTTGTATGGATCCATATGGGTTTGACAAACCCTCATTCAAACGGTTCGCTACCGTTTACGAATGAAATATATTTTCGAGAAACAGTGTATGTTCTAGCACTAAGTGATGGGGTTCAATGGAAGGAAACGTTAAGCATTGATAATTGGGTGCTCGTGAAACAAACTTTTGGAATGTATTACTATTAATTCATTGATGCAAATCTTGTGGTTCACTTGTACTTACTTACTTAAACCTATGATTTCACCAACGTTTTCGTTGACAGATTTCTATGTTTTTCTCAGGTCCTTGAACGATACATGATACATGCTTCCGCTCATTATTTGATACTTGCATTGGATGTCGAGTATATGTGCATTTCATGGAGCGTCTTTTGACTTTACTTTAAACCGTGTCGCCTAGATTTCATTCGTATTATAACGTTGTAACTTAACTATTGGATGAACAATTCTTGTAAACTTTGGGAACAATCTTTATTTTGAAATGAAGGCGACATATTTTGGTCAAACTTTGTCTTAAAGACTTATGACCGCGTAACGGGACCTAAGTAGACGGCGCCGTCAAACATGATTTGGTCGGGTCGCTACAGATGGTATCAGAGCGTTGGTTGTAGGGATTTAGAGTTCATTGGTGTCAACCCCGAGTCATAGGGTACATTGGTGAGTCTAGACTACAACCGGCATATAGACTTGAAGTAGGAATTACTTGACTACTTGTGCATTTATACTCGAACGCTTCTACTCATATCTACTCTTAGTTCATCTTAATCTCACGTCGTTTAATTTGATTGACACGCCACCTTGACTATATGAAATGATGTCGAATGCACATATGAATCAGGGTAATATAATTTCCGGGATTATATTACGGTGACTCATATGAACGTTCCGACATGATGACATAAAGAATTTAAGGCGAGTCGAGGAAAAACTTCTCTTTATCTTTATTCTATATCACGGTTAGTATTATTGAGAATACTAATCAATGATATTCTTGTGTCTTGAAGGAACAATGGCTCCTCGTCGTGTACGCCGCAATGAAACTCCCGAACAAGCTCTCGAACGGATGATAGCAACCGCCGTAGATGCGGCCATGGCCGGTCACTCATCCAACAACAATAATAATAACAACCACAACAACAACAACAATAACAACAACAATGGAGCCGGAAACTCAAACGAGGGATGCTCCTATAAAGCTTTCATGGGGTGCAAACCTCACACTTTTGATGGAACCGGGGGACCGGTCGTGCTCACCCGATGGTTTGAGCAAACGGAAGCCGTTTTTAGCATAAGCGGTTGTCGGGACCAAGACAAGGTCAAATACTCCACTCACACTTTCTCCGGAATTGCTCTAACATGGTGGAACACCTATGTTCAATCGGTGGGTACCGATGAAGCTCATGCCCTCTCTTGGGCCGATCTAAAGGAAAAGATGATTGTTGAATATTTTCCGCGCGAAGAAACCCGAAAGCTTGAGGAAGAACTAAGAGCTTTGAAAGCGGTCGGAAACGATCTTAAAGCTTATAATCAACGCTTCGCCGAACTATCCTTGATGTGTCCTAATCTTGTTAACCCCGAATCTCAAAGGATTGAGCTCTACATGCTCGGTCTTCCAAAAAGCATCAAACAAGGGGTGATATCATCCAAACCCACTACTCATCAAGCCGCTATGAACATGGCTCGCCAACTAATTGAAACGGTTGATGAAATCGTAGTACCGGCACCTAAGGCCGAGGATAAATCGGGCGGCAACAAAAGAAAGTGGGAACCCTCCCAATCAAGCAACAACAACTTTGCCAAGAAATCTTTCACTTCCGACGGCAAGAAGGGTTATGCCGGGAATCTACCTCTTTGCAACAAATGCAACAAACATCACTTTGGTGAATGTGGCAAGTTAATTTGCCACCGGTGCCAAGGAGTTGGTCATAAGGCCAACGATTGTAAAAGTGCCACTCCCGTTGCTCGAAAGTGGCCCAATGCACCAAAGGCGGGCACTTGCTACGAATGTGGTCAAACGGGTCATTATAGAAATGCATGCCCGAAAAGGAAAGATAACACCAATACGCGCGGTCGAGCTTTCAACATCAACACCGAGGAAGCCCGGGATGACACTGAACTAGTCACGGGTACGTTTCTTCTCAACAATTCCTATGTCTCCTGTTTATTCGATTCGGGTGCCGATAAATGCTTTGTATCCAAGACTTTGACTCATTCTTTTAGCACTCCACCTCTTCCATTAGATACCACTTATACCATTGAAGTGGCTAACGGGAAACTATTAAGTGCCAACACATATTACCGGGGGTGTACGTTAAACATTTTGGGTAAGGAATTTGAAATTGACTTGATACCCATGGAACTAGGAAGCTTTGATGTAATAATCGGTATGAATTGGTTAGTCAAAACGAAATCTCACATCCTTTGTGATCTTAACGCAATCCGAATTCCTATCGAGAATGGTGAACCTTTGATTGTTTATGGCGATAAGAGTTGCACCAGACTCCACCTCGTTTCGTGCCTTAAAGTTAGAAAACTGCTCCGTAAGGGTTGTTTTGCGATCCTTGCCCACGTTAAGAAAGTCGAGTCTGATGAGAAGCACATCGATGATGTGCCAATTGTTAGTGACTATTCCGATGTATTTCCCGACGAATTGCCGGGTCTTCCGCCTCATCGACCGGTTGAATTCCAGATCGATCTTATTCCGGGAGCCGCACCCGTAGCACGTGCACCATATAGACTCGCCCCATCCGAAATGCAAGAATTGCAAAGTCAAATCCAAGAACTACTTGATCGTGGTTTTATCCAACCTAGCCATTCACCTTGGGGCGCTCCGATTTTGTTTGTTAAAAAGAAAGACGGATCCCTACGAATGTGCATTGATTATCGTGAACTAAATAAATTGACGGTTAAGAACCGATATCCTCTTCCTCGCATCGATGACCTCTTTGATCAACTACAAGGGTCTTGTGTATATTCGAAAATCGATCTCCGCTCGGGTTATCATCAATTGAGGGTTAAGGGGGAAGATGTCTCCAAAACCGCTTTCCGAACTCGTTATGGTAGTTATGAATTCCTTGTCATGCCATTTGGTCTCACTAACGCACCGGCGGTGTTCATGGATCTTATGAACCGCGTGTGCAAACCGTATCTTGACAAGTTCGTTATCGTGTTCATCGATGATATTTTAGTCTATTCAAAAAGCGAAGAAGAACACGAGGAACACCTCCGACTTGTGCTTGAACTTTTAAGACAAGAACAACTCTATGCCAAATTCTCCAAGTGTGAATTTTGGTTAAAGGAAGTTCAATTTCTTGGTCATGTTGTAAGTGATCAAGGTATTAAAGTCGATCCCACGAAAATCGAAGCCATTAGTAAATGGGAGACTCCTACTACTCCTACTCACATTCGTCAATTTTTGGGTCTCGCCGGGTACTATCGTAGATTCATCGAAAATTTCTCTTTGGTTGCACGTCCTCTAACCGCATTGACTCACAAGGGAAAGAAATTCATTTGGGCGACCGAACATGAATCCGCATTCCAAATCTTGAAAACGAAGCTAACCACCGCTCCTATCTTGTCACTTCCCGAAGGCAATGATGACTTTGTTGTATATTGCGATGCCTCAAAACATGGTTTTGGGTGTGTATTGATGCAACGAACGAAAGTCATTGCTTATGCTTCTCGACAACTCAAAATTCATGAACGAAACTATACGACACATTATCTCGAACTCGGAGCCGTTGTCTTTGCACTTAAAATGTGGAGACACTATCTTTATGGGACCAAGAGTACTATCTTTACCGACCACAAAAGTCTCCAACACATTTTCGATCAAAAGCAACTAAACATGAGACAACGAAGGTGGATTGAAACCTTAAACGATTACGATTGCGAGCTTCGTTACCATCCCGGGAAGGCAAATGTAGTAGCCGATGCCTTAAGTCGAAAAGAAAGAGCGGTGCCTCTCCGTGTCCGAGCTTTAAACATCACCATTCACACCAACCTTAATAGCCAAATTCGGGTAGCCCAAGATGAGGCTCTCAAGGATGAAAACATCTCTCTCGAACACTTGAACGTCCTCACCTCTCGATTCGAAGTTAAAGAAACCGGACTCCGATATTTCGCCGGAAGAATTTGGGTGCCTAGTTATGGGGATCTACGAAGCCTTATTTTAGATGAAGCCCATAAGTCACGATACTCGATTCACCCCGGTGCCAATAAGATGTACCATGACCTTAAACAACTATATTGGTGGCCGAACATCAAAAGGGACGTAGCTACTTATGTTTCCAAGTGTTTGACATGTTCCAAAGTCAAAGCCGAACACCAAAGACCGTCCGGACTACTTCAACAACCCGAGATTCCGCAATGGAAGTGGGAAAGGATAACGATGGATTTTATCACCAAGCTACCAAAAACGACGGGCGGTTATGATACCATTTGGGTTATTGTTGACCGTCTCACCAAATCCGCACACTTCCTTGCCATGAAAGAAACGGACAAAATGGAGAAACTTGCACAACTTTACATTAAGGAGATCGTAGCCCGACACGGTGTACCTTTATCGATTATCTCCGACCGAGATGGCCGTTTCATTTCTAGATTTTGGCGTACATTGCAAGAAGCGTTGGGAACGCGTTTAGATATGAGCACCGCATATCATCCTCAAACCGATGGACAAAGCGAACGTACAATTCAAACCTTAGAGGACATGTTACGAGCTTGCGTGGTTGATTTCGGAAAAGCTTGGGACAAGCACTTACCTCTCGCCGAGTTCTCTTACAACAATAGTTATCACGCGAGTATTAAAGCCGCACCTTTTGAAGCGCTATATGGCCGCAAATGTCGTTCACCTCTTTGTTGGGCCGAGGTAGGCGACGTGCAAATCACCGGACCCGAACTCATTCACGAAACCACCGAGAAAATCGTTCAAATCCGAGATAGGCTTAGGACGGCCCGAAGTCGTCAAAAGAGCTATACCGACAAACGACGCAACGATCTCGAATTTCAAGTCGGTGACCGAGTAATGTTAAAAGTCGCACCTTGGAAGGGTGTAATCCGTTTTGGAAAACGCGGGAAGCTAAATCCGCGGTATATTGGTCCTTTCGAAATCTTGGAGCGTATTGGAACCGTTGCTTATCGTTTAAATCTTCCGCCTCAATTGAACTCCGTTCATCCTACCTTCCATGTATCCAACTTGAAAAAGTGTCTTGCCGAACCCGATATCGTCATTCCTCTAGAGGAGCTTACCATTGATGACAAACTTCATTTTGTGGAGGAACCGGTTGAAATTGTGGACACCTCCGTCAAGACATTGAAACAAAGCCGAATCCCGATTGTTAAAGTCCGTTGGAACGCCAAAAGGGGACCCGAGTTTACTTGGGAAAGACAAGATCAAATGCAAAGGAGGTATCCTCATCTATTCGTGAATTCGGAAACGCAAGATCTCGAGGAAGAAACGACGACTACTACGCCTACTTAAATTTCGGGACGAAATTTCTTTTAAGGTGTAGGTAATGTAACATCCCGCCTTTTTCCATTCACTTTTCCGTTTAACTATTTAAGTTCCGTTATATGTTTATAACACATCTCGTTAATACGCGTTTGAATTATCTCGTTTAGGTAATTCCCGTACCCGTCTCCTAAGTTGAGGGACTAAAGTTGCCAAATGGAGAAAGAGATGACTAGGTCAACTAGTCAACTCTTTCCTCTCCATTCATTTTATCACCTCCCAAATAATACTTCACCCTTTTTCTCTCAAAACCCTCAAACCTTCAATCATCATCCAAATTCGTTCAAGAAGGATTCGATCAAAACAAATTGCATATTTGAACTCCTCGTGATCTCCTCTTCGTTTCCATACCGATTTCATCAATTTTGGGTAACTTTCTAAAATCACTAATTCTTGTGTTCTTGAGATTTTTAAGTTATAAGGTTGTTAATTAGTGTCTATGGCTCGAGTCTAGTTTGTTTATGTGATTTATATGCTCGATCTCGTTGTTTTAGTGTAACTAGCATGAACTTGAATTTTGGTGTGTTGATCTTGAAATTTGAGTGTTCATATGTTGTTTGATGCTAAGAGATCATGTTTTAATTGTGTTTCTAGTGTTACTAGCTTCATTATGATGTATAGTTTGATTAATGAAACCTCCTAAACTTGATTATGAAATTTGGTGAATTTAGATTAAGGTTTCATGAACTTAAAATGGACTTTTAATGATTTGAATGACATGGAATGTTAGTTGTAAGTGTTAGGTTGTGTTGTATGCTTAATTACCTTCAAAACGGCATATCATATGTATAAATTGGATTCCCGAAACTTAAATTAAAATTGATAAACTTGAAACTTGAAAATAAACCTCTATTGATCGCTTGACGGGATTTCGGTTATAGTATATGATGTTTTTGCTTGATGAAAAGTGCTTAGTTGCGTTCCTTGTCGAAAGAGCTTTCCGATGATATAAAATACATGTTCTAATTGTTCGCGGTTTGTAAAATGTGTTGGTTTGTGTTTTGGTTCGTGCAATTGAGAAATTCAGCAAACAGGGCCTGTAAGGCATTTGGGACGCCGTCCAGATACTTGGGACGCCGTCCCACCATTTGAACCTAGACGCCGTCTAGGATGGCAGGACGCCGTCCCACCATTCATTGTGGGACGCCGTCTAGCTCTTTGGGACGCCGTCCCATTGTGCTAGAACTGACTGTTCGCCTTGGTCATTTGACATGAAAATGTTTACTATGCTACGGACCTCCGATTAACATGAAACTTGGCCAACATGCTCATATATGATTATATAACTTAGAAAAATTGTCGGATATCCAACCCGACCCCGTTGACTTTTCTGTTGACTTTGACCCGACCAAGTTGACTTTTAATCAAACTTAACCAAATACTTGTGCAATCGTTCTAACATGTTTTTATACTTGTACCTTGCATGAAACATGACAACTTGACTCACATGCTACATTATTGAGTCGTAACGAGCCATAGGACTAATTGAACATCTTTGACCTATCGTGTTTACCGTTATTGATACGACCTATTGTTTAGGTCAAGACTAGCATTGTTCTTTGCACACATTTACTTGTCGAAGTACTTTACTACTCGTACACTCAAGGTGAGATCATAGTCCCACTTTTACTCTTTTTGAACTTACATTTGGGATGAGAAAACATAAACATTTCTTTACTAAGTGAACACAAGTACAGGAAAACAAACATTCTACATACGAGTTTAGAACAAAATCCTCAATTCGATTATCATTAGTTACACTTGCCGGGTGTAAGCGAGAACTTATGTTGTATGGATCCATATGGGTTTGACAAACCCTCATTCAAACGGTTCGCTACCGTTTACGAATGAAATATATTTTCGAGAAACAGTGTATGTTCTAGCACTAAGTGATGGGGTTCAATGGAAGGAAACGTTAAGCATTGATAATTGGGTGCTCGTGAAACAAACTTTTGGAATGTATTACTATTAATTCATTGATGCAAATCTTGTGGTTCACTTGTACTTACTTACTTAAACCTATGATTTCACCAACGTTTTCGTTGACAGATTTCTATGTTTTTCTCAGGTCCTTGAACGATACATGATACATGCTTCCGCTCATTATTTGATACTTGCATTGGATGTCGAGTATATGTGCATTTCATGGAGCGTCTTTTGACTTTACTTTAAACCGTGTCGCCTAGATTTCATTCGTATTATAACGTTGTAACTTAACTATTGGATGAACAATTCTTGTAAACTTTGGGAACAATCTTTATTTTGAAATGAAGGCGACATATTTTGGTCAAACTTTGTCTTAAAGACTTATGACCGCGTAACGGGACCTAAGTAGACGGCGCCGTCAAACATGATTTGGTCGGGTCGCTACAAATATCTTGTACTTTGCATTTTGTGGCTTGTACTCTTGTAACTTTTAGATGTTTCTCATCAATAAATTGAACCAATTGGATTGTATTTTATACTTTTTAGTGTTTTGGTCGTTTGCGTCTTCAAATTGGCGAATTTGTCTTTTGTCTTCACCTTTTATTATTTAAACGAATATCACTTGTAAATAGAACAATTGTAACTAAAAGCTTGTATTTCTTGAGGGATAATGCTATGAAATATATGTTCGTTTTTAGCATTATCAAATATTCCCACACTTGAGCATTGCTTGTCCTCAAGTAATATAGAACTTGAATATAACTTTACTAGAATCACTTCTTTATTCTTCACACTTTGTACATCAGTGATTTTAATACGGCGGTATGAACAATGATAGTAACGATGTGGTTTACAGTCCCACATGACTATAAAAATTTAGATCCTTTAGGAAATTGGATCTTTATGAAAACATTTGATCTTTTGAAAATTCAATCTAGCTTTTACCGTAGATAAGTTTTCCGGAATAACCCTTCACCGGTGTTTGTAAAATGTTTGTGGGTTTTATGGGTTTCAGATTTGAAAATTTTAGCTTAAAACTTGCGGTTTTGTGTCACCTACTTGCTAACCTTGTATTAGGGAAGCAACACGTCCAGTTTACTTGCTCCGTATATTACCTTTCGGTAAACTACCGTCCGGTTGTAAAGGAAAGCGTTGAACAAGCAACTGTTAAGGCAATATCCCGTGACATGCTTTTGATTATGGTCTATATTGTGTCGGATGCAATACTATCCTTTGTAGGATCAATAGTAAAGATCACCCTATAGTTTTTCGGTCTGGCACAAGGTCCTGTCTTCGACCATGCTATGCAACCACCGTTCTTACGGTTGACACCCGATTTGGTTCAGGTGACCTAATGATTTCCGGTGAATTCTTAGGATTTTACGTTCAATGGTAATGAACGCATTGAAAATAGGGTTTTCAGAAAACAAATCGGTTTGCAATTTGATCAAAATATTTTCTCGTTCAAGCTCGAGTTTAGATATCATTGAATTCCATGAGTTTGTAATTCTCAATCTTTAAGGTCAATCCCAAGGATTGAGTAATATCAGACTTAAAAGCTGATTTTTGATCTTTAAGGAGATTATCCTTTCTGGTGATCTGATTCATTAGTCTTACAAGATAATTTGCACGGTGCCCCCCATTGTACGAGACAGATCCTCTCATGGTTAGGATAAGTCTGACCACTTGGTGACCCTGTTTGACGCTGAGGTCCGTGGATTTCCAGCTGATTTTCGAGAAAACTTTTCAAGGTTTTTCGTAGACTCTACAACTGGTCTGGACGACAACTTCCTGACCTAAATCAAGAAGCGCGTGTCTTTCTCTCGGAAGATTGTACTTCCTTATAAATTCTATTTATATTACAATAAACTGGGTAAAACTGATTAATATTGTCCAAAACAAAAGTATTTTCAATTTTTTTGTACAAAAATATGTAATATATGTTCTAAATAACTTCGTAAATTTTTCCCACACTTGGCTTTTATTTTTCTTTCTTTGCCTTTTTATTCTCCTCTATTCTATTTTAAATGAATTCAAGCATTTTGGGTTGTTTCTCAATTTATGTCCTTTCCGAGGTAACAATAATTTCGGTGTTAACACCTAGTTTTATCGTTCATAAATATATATAAACATGATTATGAATTCATTTATTTGAAATTTTTTTAAAAATTTTACTAGAATTGAGTAGCCAGTATATAAGACTATGGCTGTTCTTTATTATCAGAGAGCACTAGATTCTAATACAACTACTGCGCTACTAGTATTTTTAATGGTAACCAAGTGTTTAAATTAAAATTTTAAAACCCGAAATAATTTAACCCCTTCCCACACTTAAGATCTTGCAATGCCCTCATTTGCAAGAAATCAGTAACAATTTAAATTATTGAGGGTGATTAGCGTAAAAAGTTGATTAAAATTTTACCAAAGTTTCCAAACATATTGTTGTATGCTTTGAATGATAAATGGTGCACTTCATTTGTTCATTCCGTCTGTTGTTATTTCACATATATTTTGCATTTTGTCGTCAACATTAATAGCTTTTGCTGAACTTAGTGTCAGTCTTTGAAAATGCGCTGTTCTACCATGTTTTGCACAATTGACAATATACAAACATACAAATATAAACATGCATGATAATTTGAAATGGGACTTAATATCCCATTTTCAAATCAAATATGAAATATTAGTACAAAATAATAAAAATGTGAAAATTTTCATAAAAGTATCACAATATTATATGTTTAAACATAAGTAGATAAAAATAATAAAAATATAGAAATCACCAACGAAACTATATCAATCTGGATAGGGGTTCCAGTTCATGTCATCTCTCGGGTTCCATGGTTGGTGATAGGCGTCCTGATAGGCTTGGTTGGGGTCGTACAAGGTAAAGGTTGGTCGCATATCGGGCTGATGTGGCGGATAGTAAGCAGGTCGAGTCGGGACGTAGTTATGCGGTACCTGATATGATAGCTGGCTCATGATCGGATGCTGATGATAGTGCCATCTATAATGCTGGTGTCGCCTGGAGTTCTCGTACACATTCTTGGCGTGCCACTGCTCATACTAACTATGCCTAGCCTCGTTAGTCATTTCTACCTCATCTATATGCTGGAAAACGTCAGTAGCACTATCCCTAATGACATCCCTAATGTCATCTGCTTCCTCCATCTCCTCATCCGAACCCCTCTCTACCTGTGAATGGCGGCCTTGATATGGTATTGCCTGATTGTGTCTCCTAGTCAATACCTTTGCACCTTGATAGACTTGAAAACCTAAAGTCTCGTCTTGTTCCCTAACCACCATCATTGGACCCCCTTGTTCCCTATCCACACCTAAATACTCTCCAATGAGAGTAACAAAAATACCTCCTCCTATTATTCCCCCGTCCTGTATACCTTCCACCATTTTGGACAGATAAAAACCAACACAGTAGGGGATATTAACAAAGCCTCTAGTGTCTCGAATGCACTTAAGGTAAAATAAATCGTGTAAGGTCATTTTCTCCTTGTTGTTACCTCTTTGTGTAATCGAGTTTGCTAAGAATCTATGTATTACACGAAGCTCGGCTTTATTAATATCTAAATAGGAGTGTCTTCCTCCCCGCGTAAACACATTAAAATTTGACATACGCCTCGAGATGGCGTTAGCGTCAAAATTTCTATCTACCCTCTCACCATGATAAATCAAATTTGTACAATCAGGTGATAGTAATTCAGCGGGAGTGTAAATCTGTAAAGCCCTGGCCATGTCCAGCATGGACATCCTGTACATGCTATGGCCAAGTAAAAATCTAAGAAAACTCTTATCGTCTAACCTAGCTACATCCTTATTAAAAGCTATAGTACTCATTAGCTCAACACACCACTCTTTATATACAGGTCTACGAGTAGTAAATAAACGTTCCCAATCAGAAAAAGAAGAGCTGCCATACCTTTGGATTAGATGCTGCCTAACTGGGTTAGCTAGGTGGACCCTTTTCAAAGGCTCCCAATCTATTACCCTTGGTACTTCTACATTTTTGGTCCAAAGCTTAAATTTGTTACTTTGGTACGTCGGGTAATCTCTCCAACTTCTATCAAATCTTAAATTGGGATGCAACTGTTCTTCATGAATTGTTGCGTGTTCTATTATATGGTGAACGGGAAATACTACGTAGGCAATAAAAAATTGTGGTTCGGGTTCGTAGTATGACACGTGTTGATCATAATGTTGTTGTTGTTCAGGTTGTTGTTCCGGTTCGTGATAGTGCATCTCTGGCTGTGGTTCTGGATTAGGTTGCCTAGACGATGATGCTCTGTCCTATTTCTCTGCAAAATACATTAAACACAAAATTTGTTCATCCAAATATGCATTAGTGTTAGCAAAATAACAAATTAAAACAATTACAATAACATGTTTAATCCATATTAAACTTATACTCATTTTCATATTTTTATCAATTCTACATATTTTCAAATAATCATATATGAAAATGTTTACAAAGTTCATAAGCTTTTATCTCAAATAACATGTCAAAATAATCATTACTAGCAATTAAACAAGTTTCAAATGGCATTTATATCAAATTAATCAAGTTCATGAATTTTAGACTTAAAAAGTCCACTTTAATTCTCAAAAATCATGTTTAGGATCAATGTTTGGATCATTTAGCAACCTAAACATGTTACACTACTTAATTTAGTAATAATTCATAACAAAAATAGTCCATAACCTGTTTATATCAAAAAGCCCCAAATTGTTCAAGAACACAAACCATAGATTTCTATAAATTTTGAAGTTTAAGGCTTCAAATCATGACAAATAGCATCAATCTAGGTTATACAAGCATAATATATTATCAATTTAAATCTAATTAAGCTAGAAATCATAAAATTAAATTGGGTAAAATAGTTGTAATTATCACTAAAACTGAGAAATTTAAGAGTTTAGGGGTGAAATTTCTACCTTTTTGCTTCCCCATCTAAAGAAAGGCATGATTATAGCGGATTATAGCGGATTATAGCACTAAATTTCAGTGAATTTGGTTGAAAAATGATGATTTTAGGTGATGTTTTGAGAGTATTTGCGTATGTTTGTGTGTGTGTTTTATGTGGACAGAATACAGCTCGATGAGCTTTTGATCCTGACCAGTTTTTATGGGCCATGCGATCGCATGGCTACCCCGTGCAAATTCAATGCGATCGCATGGGGTCCAGGGTTTTTTTTTTAATAAAACCTTTTACTTATAAAACAAATAATAAATTAATTTAAAATTTTGTTTCTTTTTAGGATGAGGGCGTTTCGGTACGTTGACCTAGTTCGTCTCTCGATAAAATTTTAAAATTTGTCATTTTTAAGCGTTGTTTTAAAGGCAAAGATTTTTAGGTTTTTAAATGTTTTTGGCATACTTTAATTCAATAAGATTAAAAATAATGATAATAAAATTTCTCATCCCTCCCTTGGGTTAAGCAATTTCGGTTCAACGACCTTGTCTTCAACTCACGACAAATTTATAGAAATCACATTTTTAACTTAATGAAATAAAGTACATTTTTGTTTTTAAATTCACACCAAACTTAAATTTAAAATGCATAAAATTAAAAATTCAAATAAATATCATTAATATTTTTATACATTAATTTTACAAACTTATATTAAAAATATTAGTTTTTAAAATATTTAAAAACTTAATTATATTGGTTTTAAAAATTTACAATAATAATTTAATATTAATTTTAAAACAAGGTAAAAATTAAAATTAAAAATCTTTTTGGTCTTTTATCCCACTTTAATCAATCAAATATTATCAAAAATATACGCCCCAATTTTTAGTAAAGTAATTTCGGCTATATTACCTAGTTTTACTCCTGACGAATTTTTGAAATATTTTGAATTGATTGATTAAAGATATTTATACCTTAAGAATAAACGGTAAATTTCGCAGTGATGTAATAAATTTTTGTATGATATCAATAATTTCGGTTTCGCATACCTAATTTTATTGAATATCAATTTACCACTTTATAGCGAACGATTCAGCGTTTATTATCAAAAGGTTAAAAGTAATAAATAAAAAGAAATAAAAACTGTACATACTTACCTGTGAGATAGAATTCTCAGAGACCTGCTTTAGCCGACTCATAGGAGAGTCATGTGATTTGGTTTTCCATAGCTACATAAGCGTAACCTTAATTTTTTAATAACTTTTCTTCTAAACATATGAAAGGTCCTTCTCTGCATAGAGTAACAAATTCGGTATTTGAATATGTTTGATTGTTCTAACATTTACCTTCGTGTGACCATTTTCTGACTTTATGACATCTTTCAAGGTGTAGTGCTCTTCTTTTTGTTGCAGATTTTGATTTTAATTTTCCTTTAACAAAATGTGTTTTATGATGATCTTTCCTGAGTTCTTTTCTCACTTCGTCCATTTTGCCTCTTATGAATGATACAAGTTCACTCGGGAAGATGTTATTATTACGTTTAGTAATCATAGCGTGTAGTAGTAGACCATGGTTCAGATCAAAGAAATTCTTCATCTCGTAAAACCTAAAAAAAAATCAGAATGGAGGGAGAAGACTAGTTCTTTAGGGTCTGCTAGGGAAAGATCATTCGGATTCCATTTTCGAGAACTACACGAAAATAGAAAATCTAACTCTAACAGAAATATATATTATCCTTAAAAAGACTTGATTCTTCCCACACTTAGTTAGCTGTGGTGTCGAACTTATAATTAACTTCGTTTTTAATTGGACTATCAACAACTTGTATATCTCTGACTTTTGCTTCAAGCCAATTGTTGATTTCCTCTGTAACTTTCACAAATTCAACTAACATTGCCTTTTCTTTAGGCGACAAATTGGATACTAATCGATTACATAACTTAAAGTTCCCCTTAATCCTAGCATCTTGAATCCGTTTATAAAGTTTCTTCGTTGAACAGTTGAAAATGGTTTCATCTAATTTCGTATCAACAACGGGGTTCTTTGTTATCGCTTCATCATTAGGTGTTTCTTCATCTTCCCCACACTTAGGCATTTTTATTGGTTCAATAGTTTTGGTTGGTGGAGATCTAAACTTTCGGTTCACAAAGGTGACCGATTTGTCACCATCCCTCAGTGTCATTCTACCTTCTCTTATGAAAGGACCCGTCCTTATCCACCTGGATGAAATCATCAACATTTGGTCCCATTGCGAGGTACTGATCTAAATGTACCATGAATGACTCCAAGTAATATCTTTAAAATGAGCAAATGCACAGCGGAAGACTTAATTCGTACCTGAGAATAAACATGCTTAAAAGTGTCAACCAAAAGGTTGGTGAGTTCATAGGTTTATCATAGCAATCATTTCAATATATTAATAGACCACAAGATTTCATAATCATAAACATAATACACTCGTAAGTGTATGTAAAGCATTCTAAGTGGTTGAGCACTTGGTAACCATACTTATCTATTAATCAACGTCGCATATTCCCTTTATTATGAAATATCACTACACTGTACCAAGTGTAGCTTACAAAATGAAGTATTGTGCAACCGTTGAATACTGGTCGTCCAGTCCGGTTGGGGTTGTTAGGCCCGATAGATCTATCAACAGGATTCGCGTTTACAATACCACATGTAAATAGTAGTTACCAAGCTATTAGGGAAGATATGCAGGGTGGTACAACTCAACGTAAAATATATTTTAAGTACTTGTGTCTATCTCGTAAACATTTATAAAAGCAGCGCATGTATTCTCAGCCCAAAAATATATATTGCAAAAGCAATTAAAAAGGGAGCAAATGAAACTCACCTAATGTATTTTGTAGTAAAAATACATATGACTATATTGAACAATACAGGGTTGGCCTCGGATTCACGAACCTATATCAAGTATGTATATTAACATATATAATTGTAATCAAATAATTTCACCTATTAATTATATAATATTTATATATTTATTGTTTATAGTTTATATAGTTTAGTAATATAATTATGTATCAAATATGTTCTTATGTATTTAAAAAAATAATGTTAATAATAATACTTTTAATAATAATAATAATAATAATAACTATAATACTAATAATCTTACTACTAATGATAATAATGATAATAATATTACTAATAATGATATTCATAATAATAATTATAAAAATAATGATATTATAATAATAATGATATTTATAATAATAATAATGATACTTTTACTAAAGATGATATTTTTATCAATTAATGATAACAACAATAATATCAATAATGATAATAACAATAATAATAATAATAATGGTAATAAGTAAACTACCTCATAGAACTAGTCCTAAAATAAAAATGCCCAAGTCCGGATTTGAACCCACAACATCCCGCTAACCCGATAACCTCCTTAAACCATTGATCTATTCAACACTTTCTTGCAATTACTCGTCCGTATAATTATTTTATATGTACGTAGTTATTTATCATAAATTTGCCATCGATCTTGATCATCATTCCTCGATCATCACTTCCTTTGCTTACCCATATCATCATCGTATCGACTATACCTTCATCACCGTATATAATTATTATATCATGGTCACCTCCCTCGCATCATCATTAAAACTTGACAGAAAACAGTAATTGTTTTCCTATGATACATCTGATTAATCTGGTCTAACACAAAACTGGATCTTCATCCCGACAATAAACTAAATTCACGGCCCTTTTAGAAGATAGACTATATGACAGCCCAACAAGAATTAATTCAGCCCAATACCTCGTTTTAAGTCGAATATTTGCAATTATTCTGTCGGTGGAAAAAGCAGATGGAATAAAAGAAAGAAAAGAGTTGTTTAACTTTATTATTAGAATACGTTTCCTAATCCATCTCCATTATTAAAATCGTTAAATCCTTGTTCATCATTATCCTTTATTATTTTCTTTGGTTACAGTTGGTTGTCGAAGGTGATGCTAGAGGTGGTCTGCAGGTCTGATCGAATGCAACAGGATAGTAATGAAGTTGCAGCAGCAGTTGTAATCGAGTTGCAGGTATAGATTGAATTTGTAACAGGAGTAGTGGTGGATACACGTAGCAAGTTTATGTGGGTTTTGGTAGGCTGGAACAGACGAACAGAAGAGAGAGAAGGGAAGAGAGAGAGGAGTTGTAGGTGATGGTTCGTTGGTGTTCTTGATGGTAATCGAATGAGGATGAAAGGTGGCTTAAGGTTACGGAGTATGGTATTGGGAGGTGTCGGTTAGAGACAGAAACAGTTACATTGGTGTGAAGGTGGAGGTTGGCGATTAAAGTGAAATTGGTAGAGTGTATTGGCTACTATACAGGAGACCATTGTCGGTTATAATTTTGCTAGGAGGAGGGTTTTTGGCTCCTTGGTCTTGCTCGACAACAACAGAAACTGAAACATTAAACGTGGTGATGGTGGTGATTGGTTGTTCATGAAGAAGAATTAGAGAGAGGGATGAGAGATAAAGAGATGGAAGGTTTACGGAGGTGATGTTTGGTTTGTTTGGCTTGAACAGTAAACGGGTATGATAGTAGTAGTAAACGAGTAGCAAATTATAGTTGCAAGTTAGTTTTTGCAGCTTAACAATGGTGGTTGGGTGTCGGTTTATGGTGGGAAAAACAATATCACAGATACACGAAATACAGCAGGTTCGAGGGATGTTTTGGTGAAGGTGAAGGATAGTGGCGGGTGTAGTAGTGAAGAGGTGGTTGTTCATGTGGGAGTGTTTGCTTAAACAGAAATAGAAAAAAAAACAAAACTGCAGTAGCAATAATAAACACAAGTGTAGCAGATGGAAGATTATCTCATTCACAAAACAAAAAAAAAATTAATCGATTTATAACTCAATCTGGGACCCTTCCTCCGTGATTGCTGGGTTTCCTTATAGACGTTGGCCACATCAAGACATTTAACTTTCCAGCACACCATAAATAGGCGACATAATATCACGGGAGTTCAGGAAGTAATTAAATAAATAAATAAATAAATAAAAACGATTGATACATTTATATAAGCGAAATTATCTATTTTCCTATATTCTAAATAATATTAATAATTTATGAATATTCTAATAATAATAATAATACTAATTAATAATAATTATAATAATAATATTAATAATAATAATAATAATAATAATAATAATAATAATAATAATAATAATAATAATAATAATAATAATAATAATAATAATAATAATAATAATAATAATAAGAGTAATAATAATAATATGATGATGATATTAATAATAACAATAATAATGATCTTAATAAGTTTAATACTAATTAATAATGATAAATATAATAAATTGATAATAATAATATTATTATTGATACTAATAATATTAGTTATAATGTTATTAATTTTTATTAATGATAATAATAATATTAGTAATAATAATATAACAACTTCTATTTATATTTATATGTATACACATTTATTTACAATTAGGTTCGTAAATCGTCGAGAATGGTCGAAGTTAGATAGTTCAAAAATTTTGAGACTCAATATTACAGACTTTGCTTATCTTGTCAAAGATATTAAATCGTATCGAGAGTTTGATTTAAAATTAGTCGGAATTTTCCGGGTTGTGACATCTTACATCAATGAACGGTTCGGTGGTTGCTAAAAATGGGCTACCTAAAATTAGAGGAATATCAAGGTCTTCTTCCATATTAATAACTATGAAGTTTGCAACAAAGGTCAAACTTCCCACTTTAACAAGTAAATTATTGGTTATTCTAACCGGGTGTTTAATGGTTTGGTCAAATAATTGAACACCTATTTTGGTTGGTCTTAATTTACCCACACCTAATCTTTTATATAAGGAAAGAGGCATAACATTTGCACTTACTCCTAAATCTGCGAGTCCATTATACATAGCACCATCATTAAGCAAGCAAGAAATGATAAATTTACCAGGATCTCTTACTTTAGTAAGTAGAGTTCATTTGTTAACCTTTTCTTGGTGATCTTTTCTTGGTTCTTTCACTTCTACTTGAACTTCTTGTTCACATTTTTCTTCGTTTCTTGGAATGGGAGGTTTGTATAGGAATTCTTCTTCATCACTCTAATTTGATGCTTCCCCGTCTTCTAATTTTGGTTTTTCATATGTTGTTGATAACATATTTATGTTTTCATTCTGAGGGTTTTCTTGGGTGGTGAAATTATGACTGACTTCATTGTCAACTTCCATTGGACCATGTATGTAATGTTTAACTCTGTGACCATTAACTTTAAATTCAATCCCATTTGAATTTATCAAATCTATTGTTCCATATGGGAAAACTCTTTTGACTATGAATGGTCCAGACCATCTTGATTTCAATTTTCTAGGAAATAGCTTGAATCGTGAATTGAAAAAAAGAAGAACTCTATCTCCTTCTTTAAATTCTTTTGAACTTCTGATTCTTTTATCATGTCATTTCTTCGTTCTTTCTTTATAGATTAACGCATTTTCATATGCTTCATTTCTTAATTCTTCTAATTCGTTTAGTTGACTTAATCGTAAACGTCCGGCTTCATGTAAATCAAGATTACACGTCTTCAAAGCTCAAAATGATTAGTGCTTAATTTCTACTGGAAGGTGACATGCTTTACCATAAACGAGTTTAAAAGGTGTGGTTCCAATTGGAGTTTTATAGGCTGTTCTAAAAGCCCAGAGTGCATCCTCCAATTTCATGGACCATTCCTTCGGATTTGATCCTACGGTTTTCTCTAGAATACGTTTTAATGATCGGTTGGTATTTTCAACTTGTCCACTTGTTTGTGGATGATAAGCGGTTTAGATTTTATGAGTTACTCCATATCTTTTGTGAACTTTCTCAAGTTGATTATTACAAAAATGAGTACCCCGATCACTTATTAAAGCTTTCGGTGTTCCGAACCTTGCAAAAAGACGTTTTAAGAAGTTGACTACAACTCGTGCATCGTTAGTTGGGAGAGCTTGTGCTTCCGCCCATTTAGATACATAATCAATGGCTACGAGAATGTAGAGATTATTATGAGATTTTGAAAATGGACCTATAAAGTCAATAACCCAAACGTCAAATACTTCACATACTTGAATGACATTTTGTGGCATTTCATCACGTTGACTTATTTTTCTGGCCCTTTGACAAGCATCACAGGATTTACAGAGAAGGTGTGCGTCTTTGAAAATTGTAGGCCAATAGAATCCAGCGTCGTAGACTTTTCTTGCTGTGAGTTGAGGCCCATAATGCCCTCCTGTTGGTCCTATGTGACAATGGTTTAAGATTTGACTAGCTTCATCCCCGAATACACATCGGCGGATTATTCCATCGGGACAACTTTTAAACAAATGTGGATCTTCCCAGAAATAGTGTTTTATATCACTAAAGAATTTCTTTCGTTTTTGGTACGACAACCCTTTTTGAAGGAATCCACATACTAAGTAGTTTGCAGAGTCTGCAAACCATGGAATTTCATTATAATCGATCTTCAAAAGATATTCATCAGGAAAATTATCTTGTATAGCCTATTCATTTAGAACTTCTAATTCGGGATTTTCAAGACGAGAAAGATGATCAGCGGCGAGATTTTCTGCTCCCTTTTTGTCTCGGATTTCAATATCGAACTCTTGTAAGAGTAAGATCCAACGGATTAATCGTGGTTTAGCATATTGTTTTGAAATAAGTATCTAAGAGCAGAATGATCAGTATAGACCACCGTTTTAGCTTGAACGAGATATGAACGAAATTTGTCAAAAGAAAAGACAATAGCAAGGAGTTCTTTTTCAGTAGTTGTGTAATTCATTTGTGCTCCTTGTAACGTCTTACTAGCGTAATAAATAGGTTGAAATAGTTTTTCAATTCTTTGACCTAAAACGGCTCCCATTGCAAAATCACTTGCATCGCACATGAGTTCAAATGATAAATTCCAATTTGGAGTTATCATGATCGGCGAATTAGTGAGTTTTTCTTTAAGAATATTAAAAGATTTGATACATTCATCCGAAAATATGAATGGAGCATCCTTTTCTAGGAGTTTATTCATAGGAGTGGCAATTTTAGAAAAGTCTTTTATGAAACGTCGGTAAAAACCGGGATGCCCTAGAAAACTCCTAACTCCTCTAACATTGATGGGATGTGGAAGTTTAGCAATTACATCTACTTTAGCTCTATCCACTTCAATTCCTTCCTTTAAAATTTTATGACCAAGAACGATGCCTTCTTTAACCATAAAATGACATTTTTCTCAATTAAGAACTAGATTTGATTGTTCACATCTAATAAGCATTCGTTCAAGATTTACTAGACATGTTTCAAAAGTATCACCGAAGACTGAAAAGTCATCCATAAAAACTTCCATGCATTCTTCTATCATGTCGTGAAAAATCGCCATCATGCACCTTTGAAAGGTTGCAGGGGCGTTGCAAAGTCCAAATGGCATGCGTTTGTAAGCAAAAGTACCATAAGGGCAAGTGAATGTGGTTTTCTCTTGGTCCTCAGGTGCTATTGGAATTTGAAAATATCTAAAAAAAGTCAAGAAAATAATAGTAACTATTCCCGGCTAATCTTTTCAACATTTGATCAATGAAAGGTAAGGGAAAGTGATCTTTTCTGGTGGCGTCATTTAATTTTCTATAATCAATACAAACTCGCCATCCTGTTACAGTCCTTGTGGGAATAAGCTCATCTTTTTCATTTTTGATGACAGTCATGCCACCCTTCTTAGGTACACATTGAACTGGGCTTACCCATGGACTATCAGAGATTGGATAAATTAAACCTGCATCGAGCAATTTAATAATTTATTTCTTAACAACATCTTGCATATTAGGATTTAGTCTTCGTTGGCGTTGCACATGCGTTTTATGACCTTCTTCCATAAGGATTTTATGTGTGCAATACGAAGGACTTATGCCTTTAATGTCATGAATCTTTCATGCAATAGCTGGTTTATGAGCTTTTAGCATAGAAATGATTTGAGATTTTTCATTTTCAGTAAGAGAAGATGATATTATTACAGGTAATTCAGATTCACCATGTAAATAAGCATATTCCAAATGGTTTGGAAGTGACTTTAACTCTAATATAGGTGGTTCTTCTATCGATGATTTGTATCGATATCTGTCTTCCTCTTTTAGCATTTGAAGTTATTCTATTGTTGGTTCGTATTCATTAGCCGTAAGTGTGGCTAACATTTCAGCTTCATCAATTGATTCAGTTCCTTCTCCTAAAGAACATTCTCCTGTTCCTTGTAATTCTGGAAATTCTTGTAACAAATCTGCATGTGAATCTATAGTTTGAATGTAATAACATGTATCATCTGCAGATTGTGGTTGTAGCATGGCTCTATCAACAGAAAAGGTAACACTCTTGTCCTCTATACTTAGGGTCAGTTTCTTACCAAACACGTCTATTATTGCTTTAGCTGTGTTCAAGAATGGTCTTCCTAATATAAGAGGAACTCGAGAATCTTCTTCCATGTCTAGAATAATAAAGTCTACTGGAAATACTAAAGTACCAACTTTAACTAGCATGTTCTCCATTATCCCTCTAGGATATTTTACTGATCGATCGGCTAGTTGTATGCTTATTCGTGTTGGTTTTAATTCTCCGAGGTCTAGTTTAGTGTATAATAAATATGGCATTAAATTTATACTAGCACCTAAGTCTGCCAATACTTCTATTGAACTAAGACTACCTATAAAACATGGAATTGTGAAACTTACTGGATCTGAAAGTATTTCTGGTAGCTTATTCAACAGCACTGCAGAACAATTAGCATTCATAGTAACAGCTGAAAGTTCTTCCATTTTTTTCTATTTGTGATTAGATTTTTCAGAAATTTGGCATATCTTGGCATTCCTGAAATCACATCAATGAAAAGAAGATTGACATTTATTTGTTTAAACATATCCAAAAATTTGGATTGCTCGGCTTCAAGTCTTTCTTTTCTCATTTTACTCGGGTAAGGAAGCAGTGGTTGGTATGGTTTAACATAAGGTTTTGCCTTACCTATGTTATCTTCATTAACCTTTTCAACTACCGGTTCTGTTTTCTTATCTTGCTCAGGTTGTGGTGCCTGTGTAGTAGGAATAGAGTCATCAAAAATTACAGGCATTTCCGGTGGTTTAAGTGTAATACCACTTCTCGTGGTAATGGCTTTAGCTATTTCATTTCGGGGGTTAGCATTTGTATCGCTAGGTAGACTTCCCGGTTTTCTTTCACCTATCAACCTTGCTAGGTTACTTACTTCTTGTTCCAGATTTTGGATTGAAGCTTGTTGATTTCTAAATGATTGAGCATTTTGTTCATTGGTTTGTTTCTGAGATGTGAAAAACTACGTTTGAGATTCAACTAGCTTCGACATCATGTCTTCAAAATTTGGCTTTTTATCATCAGTTTATGGTGGTTTATTTTGAAAAATAGGTCTTTGCTGATTGTAAGTATTGTTAGATACTTGTTGATTGCTAGGACCTTGTTAGTTGTTGTATGGAACATTTTGGTTATAATTCTGATTGTAGTTTGGTCTTGGCGGTTGATAATTATTCTGATAATTATTTCCAGGCCTTTGGTTCATGTATGAAACATTCTCTCTTTGTTCCATTGTTTGTTCAATACTGAGACAATCTTTTGTCAAATGTGGTCCTCCACACTGCTCACAACTATTTCGTATAGCATGAATATCTTTAGTCATCTTTTCTATTCGTCTCTTGAAAGCATCTATCTTTGCGGAAATGGAATCAAGGTCATGTCTAGAATCGGCTTTAGCCGCTTTAGATGAGCTAACGATGTATTTTTCTTGATGCCACTCATGTGAGTGGGTGGCAGTGTTATCAATAATTTTGTAAGCTTCAGTTACGGTTCTTCATAATGGAACCACCAGCTGCTATGTCGATGTCTTTTCGTGTAGTAATGTTGCATCCTTGGTAGAATATTTGTACTATTTGATAAGTGTCTAAACCATGTTGCGGACATCCTCATAACAACTTTCCAAATCTTGTCCATGCCTCATATAGTGTTTCATTTAGCTTTTGCGTGAACGTAACAATTTCTCCTTGAAGTCTCACGGCTTTAGATGCCGGAAAGAATTGTTTAAGAAAATTTTCAACTAAGACATCTCATGTATCAATCGCCCCTTCAGGTAATGATTCTAACAAATCTTTGGCTTCTCCCTTTAAAGTCCAGGGAAATAACATGAGATATATCTGTTCATCCTCCACTTCTCGGATTTTAAATAGAGTACAGATCCTATTAAAGGTTCGAAGATGTTCGTTTGGATCTTCATTTGGCGCACCACTAAATTGGCATTGATTTGTTACCATGTGTAGGATTTGTCCTTTGATTTCATAATCTGGTGCATTAATGTCTGGTTGAGTAATGGCATGACCTTGGCCAGTTCGTTTAGCCCTCATTCGGTCTTCCATACTTAGAGGTTCCAGATTTTTCATGATTGAGTTTGTTGAATCTGAATCACTAGAGGATTTTGATTTAATGGTTTCTTCCTCGACAATCTCTGGATGAGTAATTTGTGGTTCCGGAGGAATGATTAGTGGTTCAGGATCTCTGAATTGTCCCTGAATATCCTCCGGATTCTCAATTGTGAGGTCGGGTTCAAAAAATGGATTATCGGAAATTTGAATTGGAGTACTTAGTCGACTAGATGACGATTCTAAAGAAAAATCTGAAGGTATTTCGTATGCCCGAGAGACATATTAAATTAATGTGGCTAATGTGTTATGATCCAAGTCGGGTCATACCCAATAACAAACTTACCGACACCTTATTCGTATTTGATCTTAACGATTGAATCATTGATTAAATACGCAACACTTGAATTTTAAGGACAAGGTTTCTTAAATAATATTACTTGATATGTTTATATAAGTTATGGAATAACTTATAACAAGGATTTAATTATTTATAGGTTAAATAATTAATTAAGTTATGTTACATTTTATAAGTTGGTTTTATAAAATATACATAACAAATAATATACAAGTTTATAAAATGTGTTTTATAAAATCATGTTTTATAAAAACTGATTTTATAAATTCAGTTTTTTTATAAAAGTATATTATAATATGATCATTAGTAGTGGCTTTGGAAGTTCAAAACACATGCTAGAGATTCTTCATTGAATGGCCCATACTTTTCCAAGGATCTATAAGCATGCTCCTTGACTAAAAGCTACACACACATGCAAACATATCAAGAGAATAAGTGCAAAAAAACTGCATTTCTGCTGCAGTTAGGCCGTGGGGTTTGAAGCACAATAGGGAGATCTTCAAGCTCATTTTGCAAGTAATTTAAGTGTCTTATTAAATCCTAACTAAAGGCTAGGTGTTGGTGCATAAGTTTGGGGTATTTCTCCTTGAGGTTTCATGCTTTTGAAACTACATTCATCATCATTTCTTTGGGTTGCTGCTGTCCAGAAATCAGTGAACAAAGAAAGCGGTTTGTAGCTTAGTTAACAAGGTTGTTAAGGTTCTAAAGTCTAGTAAACTTAAGGGTGGTGTTGGAGGATCAAAGGCTTGAAGTTCTACACATTTGTTCATCATCTTATAAGCATTTGAACAGCCCTTAAACTTGTTTTAAGGAGGTATATATAACTCTCCCTTTCTTGTTAATTTGTAAGCATGATTTCATAACTTGATCCTATTGGGATTTAACTTTAAATTAGTTTAAAGATTAACAAGTTTAATTTATAATTACACGCTTCCGTTTTGATTATAATCTAAAATGGTTTTAAGAGTTTCAAACTTGTTAAATCCCAACAATGGTATCTAGAGCTGAAGTTGTTGAAATATGCTTCGAATTGTTGTTTTAAAACCCATCAACTTTGCATTCTAAGTACATGCATGAAAGAAGAATGCAAAAATTGTTGGATTTGGGTGGGTTTATGAAATGAGCCGAATTGTTTGAAGTCCAAAAGTGGGTTTGAGCTCTTCCATTTGGTTCATATTTGGTTGCATGTTAAAGTTCACAATCTATGCCTTGACCTTGTGTTGATTGCATGCTATATTTGGTTGATTTGTTATATTCATTTGGTTTGTAATAATAATTATTCAATGGCATGTAATAATTGTTCAATTGGTTTGTAATAATTCATTCATTTGGTTATGTAATTCATTTTATATTTGGTATGTAAAATAGAATAGGTTGTAATTTCATTTTCTAGATAAAATGTATTAGGATACATATTTTGTAAAAATGAAGATACAAGATGATGAAGACTTGAAGAACACAAGGTGCATATGGATGCAAGATTAAGTGGGAGATTTGAAATCTCCTACTTTGTATGATTAACCCCTTAACCGGTGACATTTGTTTTCGGTTAAACAAATGTCCACCAAAATGGCTAGATTGTGAACACACTTATTTTGCATGTGTGGTTGTTTGTATGATTATTGTTTTGTATGTTTGGTTGATACAATTAATCACAAGATAACAACAAGCAAAACGACAATTTAAATGGTTAAATTAGATGTATTAATGACATGCAAAATGACAATTTAATTAGTTAAATTAAAAGCAACTAAAGACCTTAATAAATGGTTATTAAGAACAAGAAAAGGATCATATATATATAAAATGGTTTATATCAAGTAATTGGCAAATTACAAGACATGAAAATGGTTTTTCATAAGTACCATACACCAAATGCATGTTGGTGTATGGCATAAAAGTTTTCTCAAACTAGTATTAATGAAAACTTAAAATCCCTTTTACAAACAAGGAAAACAAGTTAAACGCCATCCTATTGTGGGACACTTGAACATAGTAGTGAACTCATAATGGGATAAAGGTCACCTAACCGTTATGAGCAAACTAATATGGTTAAGGTAAAATTCACATGCTTGTGGGATAAAGGTCACCTAACCACTTGCATGTTAATTTTACATGTTTACACAAGTAGGACGACTTGATTTGGGAATCATGAACTTAGGGTCACCGAAGCATGAGGAACACATAGGCGTTGATGGGATAAATATGCCATGCAAAAGGATTGCATGATCCCATAATTTAGAAGTTGCAAAAGGATTGCAATTGTCATATAAATGACTACCTAGCTAAATCAAATAACGGGATAAAGGTCACCTAACCGAAATTTGATTTACCGTTGGATTCTAATATTTAATAAGACAATTATAATATAAAAGGGTATTGTTTATTAAATTTGAAATCAATACTTAAATGAACTTTGTTAATTTTGTAGATGGCCGCTAATAACAACAACAACATGCAAAACACACCACTTAACCTAAACAACCTATCGTTAAGGTCTCTCCTCGAGAAAGACAAACTCAACCATACGAACTTTATGGATTGGTTCCGTAATCTTAGGATTGTCCTCAAACTCGAGGATAAAGCGTATGTGTTGGAGGACCCCATTCCCGATCAACCCGACATGGATGATACGGAGGGCATGGCTTACTATGACAAATATTGTGCCGATTCGGTGCAAGTTGGTTGCCTAATGCTTGGGACTATGATACCCGAACTCCAAAAGGATTTCGAACATCATAGTGCATATGACATGATAACGCAATTGAAGGAGATGTTCCTTCAACAAGCACGTGTCGAGCGCTTCGAAACGGTTCGAGCGCTACATGCATGTCGTATGGATGACACCCAATCCGTCTCCTCCTATGTCCTCAAAATGAAAAGCCTCATTGATCGCGCAAACCGTCTTAACCTCAACATTTCCAATGAGCTAGCCACCGATCTTATCCTAAACTCCTTGTCAAAGAGGTTTGACCAATTTGTAATTAATTACAATATGAATGGGATGGATAACACCATTGGTGAACTTCATGGCATGTTAAGGACGGCGGAAACTAGCATGGGTAAGAGGGCTTCACCTGTGCTAATGATCAATGATGGTGGGTCCAAAGGTAACAACACCTCTAAGCCAAAGGCGGCTAAGAGGAAAGGACCCGCCCATCAAGGCAAAGGAAAGGGGAGGATGGTTACCCCAACTAAAAACAAGAACAAGAAGCAAAAGGTTGCCGGACAAGAAAACCCCAAGGAAGACCCGTGCTTCGGTTGCGGTGAAATGGGTCACTGGAAACGTAATTGCCCGGTCTACCTTAAGGAGTTGAAGGAAAAGAGGGATGCGGGGCAATCCTCAGGTAACATATATATGGTATATATAGAGCTTAGTATTACTTCTTCTAATACATGGGTATTAGACACTGGATGTGGAACTCACATTTGCAATTCTTTGCAGGGGTTCAAAAGAAGTAGCAAGCAAACGGGAACATCAAGTCTCTTTATGGGTAATGGAGCCAAAGTGCAAGTGAAGGCTCAAGGAGACTTTGTATTAAAGCTTCCAAGTGGTTTGGAACTTATTTTGAGCAATGTTTTGTATGCACCCGACTTGTGTCGAAACATTATTTCTGTTTCCCGTTTGAAACAATATGGTTTTAATGTTAATTTTATTAATGATGATATCCATGTTTGTTTAGATAATGTATTCTATTTCAAGGCTTCGCCTTCAAATGGAATTTATGAATTGGTTCATGACGACACATCATCTAGTAGCTCAATGTACCATACAATCACCAAGTAACTCAAAAGGGATTTGAGTGATTCCTACTTATGGCATTGTCGCCTTGGTCACATAAACAAGAACCGAGTGCATACACTTCAAAAGAATGGACTTTTAAAATCAAATGAGATGGACTCGTTTGATGTATGTGAATCTTGTTTACAAGGCAAAATGACTAAAGCACCTTTCAAAGGGACCTATGAAAGGGCTAAAGACTTATTGGGATTAATACATTCGGATGTGTGTGGACCCTTTAAGCCCATGACTAGGAATGGTGAAAGATACTTTGTTACATTCATTGATGACTTCAGTCGTTTCGGATATGTCTACTTGTTAAGGCATAAGGATGAAACTTTTGAAGCATTCAAAGAATATCAAAACGAAGTACAAAATCAACTCAACAAGACAATCAAGGTACTGCGTACCGATAGAGGAGGTGAATACCTAAGCGATACCTTCCAAAATCATCTTAGAAGTTGTGGGATTATCTCACAACTCACTCCTCCTGGAACACCCCAACTGAATGGAGTTTCCGAAAGGAGGAACCGAACCCTAATGGATATGGTTCGATCTATGATGGCTAGAAGCTCGTTACCTCTATCATTTTGGGGTTATTGTCTATGCTCCGCGGCTCGTATTTTAAATATGGCCCCAACCAAGAAAGTGGAACGAACACCTCATGAGATGTGGTTTGGAAAACCTCCATCTCTTTCATACTTAAAGGTATGGGGATGTGAAGCTTACCCTAAGCGTTACGTCCCTAATAAGTTGAATGCTCGATCCACGAAGTGTATCTTCATAGGATATCCCAAGAATGATATGGGATATTATTTCTATGATCCATCCGAGCAGAATGTATTTGTTGCTCGGAAGGCGGAATTCCTTGAAACTAAGTTCCTAATGAAAGGAAATAGTGAAAGGAAGATAGATCTTGAGGAGGTTCAAGATCAAGTAGATGATACACAATTGGTTGACACTAGCACTCAACATGAAAATGTTGAGAATGATCAAATGGATGATCAAAATACACAAGACGTTCGCAGATCTGGTAGGATTAGTAATCCTCCTGAGAGATATGGGTTTCTCATGGATGGTTGCTATGTGGTTGATTTGGATGAACCAATAAACTACCAAGATGCTTTATCAAGGATTGATAAAGATAAATGGCAGGAAGCCATGAACGCTGAGATGCAATCCATGTATGACAACCAAGTTTGGGAACTTGTTACACAACCTGCTGGCTCAAGGCTAGTTGATTGTAAATGGCTTTTCAAAATGAAAACCGACATACATGGAAACTTGGATACATATAAAGCTAGACTTGTAGCAAAAGGTTTCACTCAAACTCAAGGGGTTGACTATGATGAAACTTTTTCGCCTGTGGCAATGCTAAAGTCTATTAGGATATTACTTGCCATTGCTGCTCATTATGATTATGAAATATGGCAAATGGATGTCAAGACCGCTTTCCTAAATGGACATCTTGAGGAAGATGTCTATATGGTTTAGCCTGAGGGTTTTGTTGATCCGAAATATCCTAAAAAGGTATGCAAGTTAAAGAAGTCAATCTACGGATTGAAACAAGCATCTAGAATGTGGAATCATCGTTTTAATGAGGAGGCCAAGAAATTTGGCTTCATTAAAAATGGTGATGAAGCTTGTGTATACAAGAAAGCTAGTGGGAGCACTATCATGTTCCTTGTACTATATGTGGATGATATATTGTTATTTGGAAATGATATTCCGGCAATGCAAGGTGTTAAAACTTGGTTAAGCAAATGCTTCTCCATTAAGGATCTTGGAGAAGCACAATACGTTTTGGGGATTGGGATCTACAGGGATAGATCCAAGAAACTGATAGGTTTAAATCAAAGTGCATACATTGAAAAGATCTTGAAAAGGTTCAAGATGGAGAACTCTAAGAAAGGTTTGGTACCTATTCAAAAGGGAACACTTCTCAGTTCATCTCAGTGCCCCACCACGAAAGATGAACATGAGAGAATGAAGAAAGTCCCATATGCTTCTGCCATTGGGTCAATCATGTATGCAATGATATGCACTAGACCGGATGTGTCATGCGCTCTTAGCCTGACAAGTAGATACCAGAATAACCCAGGAAACGGTCATTGGATTGCTGTTAAAAGTATATTGAAATACCTTAGGAGGACTAAGGATATGTTTCTTATATACGGGTCTGGTGAGGAGGAACTCGCTGTAAAAGGTTACGTGGACGCGAGTTTCCAAACTGATCGTGATGATTCTCGATCACAATCCGGTTATGTCTTCACATTAAATGGAGGTGCAGTCTCTTGGAAGAGTTCAAAACAGGATGTTGTTGCTTTATCCACTACAGAGTCGGAGTACATCGCCGCATCATTGGCAGCTCAGGAAGCTGCATGGATGAAGAAATTCATAGACGACTTAGGAGTGGTCCCATCCATTCAGGACCCTCTTGAGATCTTTTGTGACAACGAGGGTGCGATTGCTCAAATCAAAGAACCTCGTGCTCACCAAAAGACCCGTCACATTGAGCGGAGATTCAACTACATAAGGGATGAAGTTGAAAAGGGAAAGATATGTATTCGCAAAGTTCACACAGATCTTAACATAGCGGATCCTCTCACGAAGCTCTTACATGGATCAAAACATGCTGGACATGTTTGTGCATTAGGGCTTCGATATTCTAGTGAATGGTCATGATCTGTTTTAAGTATTGTAACGGAACGAAATTGTTCAAACTCATTAATATAATTATGGTTTAATTTATTTTGAGTTAAGTTCCTATTTTGCATATTTTATCCATGAATAAGCAATTATTCTAAATTCCGTAGTTGATCACATTTGTGGGAACAAGTGTGAGGTTTAGACTATTATGAACTTGGATTGGTATACATTCACGGACTGAATGTGGGGCAAGGTTGCAACCAAGGTTCATAGATATTTGTGGGATACAAATATTGGAAGACCCGCCCTCAAGATTTACTAAATGGAGCCTTTGTGGTTGATCACATGTAATCTTGAGTAAAGGCGAATGTCATTGTATCCTCTGACCTGAGATACATATTGGGCTCAGATATTCACTAAGTGTTGTGCCTTGATTCTTTCCTTCGCTATTCTGAAATATGGTAGTTCACAAGGAAGAGCTCAAGTGTGATACAAAGTATATATCTTGGACGTATGTAGTCAAGATGGAATTTGTCCATCTTATTCGTTGAGAGTTAGATGTCTAAGGCCTGATAAAGTTAAATCTAGAAGAGAGTGATCACTCTGTGTCTCTTGGAATTAACATGACATCTAGGACGAAAGGAGATAATGAAAAGATTCACCTATTCATATTCGAGATGGGAACTCGAAAGGGATGATGTTATTGAATGGCACAAAGTCATAACATATTGGGGGTGATGGACGGTCGTTAGGTGGTATCCATCACTTGCATTAATTTCTTATGTTTCTCGTGCAAGTGGGAGATTGAAGGTATTTCGTATGCCCGAGAGACATATTAAATTAATGTGGCTAATGTGTTATGATCCAAGTCGGGTCATACCCAATAACATACTTACCGACACCTTATTCGTATTTGATCTTAACGATTGAATCATTGATTAAATACGCAACACTTGAATTTTAAGGAAAAGGTTTCTTAAATAATATTACTTGATATGTTTATATAAGTTATGGAATAACTTATAACAAGGATTTAATTATTTATAGGTTAAATAATTAATTAAGTTATGTTGCATTTTATAAGTTGGTTTTATAAAATATACATAACAAATAATATACAAGTTTATAAAATGTGTTTTATAAAATCATGTTTTATAAAAACTGATTTTATAAATTCAGTTTTTTTATAAAAGTATATTATAATATGATCATTAGTAGTGGCTTTGGAAGTTCAAAACACATGCTAGAGATTCTTCATTGAATGGCCCATACTTTTTCAAGGATCTATAAGCATGCTCCTTGACTAAAAGCTACACACACATGCAAACATATCAAGAGAATAAGTGCAAAAAAACTGCATTTCTGCTGCAGTTAGGCCGTGGGGTTTGAAGCACAATAGGGAGATCTTCAAGCTCATTTTGCAAGTAATTTAAGTGTCTTATTAAATCCTAACTAAAGGCTAGGTGTTGGTGCATAAGTTTGGGGTATTTCTCCTTGAGGTTTCATGCTTTTGAAACTACATTCATCATCATTTCTTTGGGTTGCTGCTGTCCAGAAATCAGTGAACAAAGAAAGCGGTTTGTAGCTTAGTTAACAAGGTTGTTAAGGTTCTAAAGTCTAGTAAACTTAAGGGTGGTGTTGGAGGATCAAAGGCTTGAAGTTCTACACATTTGTTCATCATCTTATAAGCATTTGAACAGCCCTTAAACTTGTTTTAAGGAGGTATATATAACTCTCCCTTTCTTGTTAATTTGTAAGCATGATTTCATAACTTGATCCTATTGGGATTTAACTTTAAATTGGTTTAAAGATTAACAAGTTTAATTTATAATTACACGCTTCCGTTTTGATTATAATCTTAAATGGTTTTAAGAGTTTCAAACTTGTTAAATCCCAACAAAATCAACGGCGACAATATTTGGTAGATGTCTTGATCGAGTTACAGGAGGTGAATGTATGAAAGGTGGTGAACGTTTTGCTCAGTGCATTCACTGAATATCCTATTAGTTATAAAGATAAAAATTATATAAGTTATCAAATTAATAGACTTTTTTGATTTTGCCCACATTTCGAATAGCCAATAGATGCAGCAGGTAGCCAGGACCCTTTAAATTGGAAGCCTACAACTCGCCACTAACAAATTCAACTATAACTACGAACTAGAAAATTTTGGATGTCTATCAATTTAACCGCTTAAAATAATTTTTTTCGTCGAAGTTTAAAGAAGATAAAGAAAATTATATGTCCTAAAAACTAGAGCATCGAAATGAAAAAGAAAAGCGCGTCGAAAAATAAGAGTAAAAAAATAGGCGTCGAAAAATAAAGGTCGAAAAATAATAAGAAAGTAGCGCATCGAAACTTAAAAAGGTACTAAAATTTATAAACAGCATTGCAAAATTCTAAAGCACCTAAATCTTAGTCTAAAGAAAAAGCACTTAAAATACGATTAAAGCCCAAAAATCTAGAAATAAAAATAACTACGGCAAAAACTAATCTTAAAACTAATTACGAACGATAAATATACAAATTACGATTAAACGATTAAAAAGATACGAAATATAGAAATAAAACTTTAAGTTATAAAAATACAATTTTTATAAAAATATTATTTTGAAAATATTATTTTGTAAAAGGTACTAATTTATAAATTAATAAAACTAAATAAAACTTAAAATACAATATTAATTAAAACTAAAACTAAATAATAAAATAACTAAACTTAATTAGGTTTAATAATAATAATAATAATAATTAATAAAACATAAACCCTAATTGTACTGCAGAGTTCAGACATGTCAGATCAGTCCATGCGGTCGCATGAGTTTTCTACACTCCAACCATGCGATCGCATGGCTTGCAGTTTCAGATAAGATGCAGGCTCAAATCGACAGGTTCAGTTTGTTTTTTTTTTTTTTTTTTTTTTTTACTTTTTACTTTGATTTTTTTACCAAATTAATATAAGTTATATTTATAAACTTATATTTTTAAGAACTAAAAAAAATACTTCTATACTTTATATAAAAAATATATTTTCTTTTTATTTAAACACTTAAATAGATATATATATATATATATATATATATATATATATATATATATATTATGTTTTATATTTTTGTATTTTAAACCAAATATTTTTACAAAATAAGAAATATTATATTTTTACAAAAATATCTTAAAAACTATTTTTTATAGCGTTTTGCTTTCGGCGTTGTTGAGTTCCCAGGCAGCGGCGCCAAAAATACTTGATGTTTTGCGAGGTGTATACGAAATAGTTATAATTTTACTGCGAAATGCTATTAAATACGATACAATTTTACACAAGTTATTTATTTATTTATAGAGTGGATATACTTAAACTTTGCTACAACACTTATAGGCATTGTACCTAATCGTAGAGTAGTGTAGTTTTTAGTAAGTCCGGTTCGTTCCGCAGGGAGCTAGCCAAGTTTAACGCTATATTTTTTTAAAACGATATTATATATATATATATATATATATATATATATATATATATATATATATATATATATATATATATATATATATATATATATATATATATATATATAAGTAGTATTATTATTATTATTATAAAAAGGGGGTTTTTTATCATTTAGTGACCGGTTTGTCGATTTTAAAACTTTAGTCACAATTAAAACTTAATGCAAAATATAACTTAATTTAAAGCGTAAAGTAAATGACGATAATTAAAGTGCAATAAATTAAAGTGCGATAAATAAAATGACGATAAATAAAATTGCGATAATTAAAAGTACGATGAGATATAAAGTAAAGGAATTATGCTTATTTAAACTTCCATAATCATGATGTTCGACGTGTTGATTTTAATTTATTACCATGGGTTAATTGTCCTTTGTCCTGGATTATTCGATATGTCCATACGGTTTTGTCCATAATAGTCCATCGGTCATAATTATAAAGTGCGAGGATCTTCGTCAAATTAACCTTATATCCGAAGTCAAATATTCCAACTAATTGGGGATTTGAACTGTAACAAGGTCTTAATACTTTGTTTAATGAATACACCAGGTTATCGACTGCGTGTAATCCAAGGTTTTAATACTTTGTTAACAATTACACCAATTACCCTTGAATGTAATCCACCCCTGTTTTAATGAGTCCATTAACTATTAATCCATTCCCGTGTCAAGTAAAATGAACAATTATTCATATTTATAGATATCCCGCTCACCGTACCCGATTTAGCGTATGTGGTTATATATAGATACGTCAAATACTATTTGCTACAGTAAATTTTTGCTTTGCTACAGTAAAATACTATTTTCCTACATCAAAATACTATTGCTACAGTAAAAAACTATTTGCCTACAGCAAAATACTATTTGCTATAGTAAAATACTATTTGCTACAGTAAACACTATTTACTACCGTAGACACTATTTACTCGTATTCAATCCGTATTCGTACTCGCACAATACCCAGCTTCTAGATGTATTTACTATTGGTATATACCAATAGTAAACACCAATGATCAGCTATGAATGAGTCCACAACATGTGGGAACCATTGCTTGTCTTCATGTATGAATTATTACACAAAATAACAAAATGAGGAGCCTTTGATATTACACAAAATAAAAATCACGCCACCACCATCATTTACTACATCATTTTCATTCCATAATTTCACATACAAATCCTCTCTAACTACCTACTCCAAGAACACTTTCATTTCTAGAGAAATAACCTTCAACTTCATCAAAAACTACATCAAGAACATCCAATTTATCTCAGTAACTTTTCTTTCTAATTCAAGGTAATAATCATATTCAAACTTTAATTCAATTTCTATAACTATAATAATCTTAATTCGAGTAGAAATCTTAATTGAACTTGTTTTCGTGTCATGATTCTACTTTAAGAACTTTCAAGCCATCCAAGATCCTTTGAAGCTCTAGATCATTTCTTGTCATTTCCAGTAGGTTTACATACTATACTTGAGGTAGAAATTATGTTCATAACATCATTCGATTCATATATATAAAACTATCTTATTCGAAGATTTAAACTTGTAATCACCAGAACATGGTTTAGTTAATTCTAAACTTGTTCGCAAACAAAGTTAATCCTTCTAACTTAACTTTTAAAATCAGCTAAACACATGTTCTATATCTATATGATATGCAAACTTAATGATTTAAGACCTGGAAACATGAAGAACACCGTAAAACCGGAAATACGCCGTCATAGTGAAATCGGGGGCTGTTTTGGGTTAGATAATTAAAAACCATGATAAACTTTGATTTAAAAGTTGTTCTTATGGGAAAATAATTTTTATTATGAACATGAAACTATATCTAAAAATCATGGTTAAACTCAAAGTGGAATTATGTTTTTCAAAATGTTCATCAAGAATTCGTTTTTTCGACGGAAATGACTACCTCTTTCATAAACGACTTGTAACCTATATTTCTGACTATAAACTTATATTTTTTTCTATTTAGTTTCATAAATTTCAGTTCGTTATGAAACCATAGAAACTTGATTCACTCAAAACGGATTTATAACAAAGAAATTATGGGTAAAACAAAATTGGTTAGATTTACTAGTTTAACTACGAAAATTTTATAACAAATCTATACTAACCATAACTTAACTAACTTATATTGTATTATACATGTAATCTAACATATATTATGTAATCTTGATAGACCATAGACACGTATACAATGTTTTGACATATCATATCGACGTCAGCTATATATATTATTTGGAATAACCATAGACACTCTATATGCGGTAATGCTCGAGTTAGCTATACAGGGTTGAGGTTGATTCCAAAATAATATATATACTTTGAGATGTGATCGAGTCTGAGACTTGTATACACTGTGTCGTGGATTGATTCGAGATAATATATATTGATTTATTTCTGTACTACTAAATGTGGATAACTAATTGTGGACTACTAATGTTGGACTGTTAACTTAACAAATTTAAATCGTTAAAACGTAATTGATATCGGGCAAAAAGTCACGTTTTTACCCCCTAAATCAGGCCCTAAAACAATAAAGATTAAAACTTTGTCTGTAAAATTATCGTTTTTTCGGTTGATTTTGTAGATTAAGTAATTACAAAGGTGATACAAAAAGAATCAAGTAAACCGGAGCTAAAACGAAGATTCTAGAGCGAAAATGGTGAAAGACAAGAAATTAAGTTACGATCCAGTGAATCAGGCCTAGATCAGCAAGCCATACGGCCTGCCACTATGGAAACGGCCTGCCAAATACCTGCCACCACATGAGCCACCAAACGGCTTGCCAAGCATAAGGCCTGCCAAATACGGCTTGCCATACGGCCTGCCAAACGGCCTGCCACGCGTATTTGGCAAAATTCCAAGTCTATTTAAAGGGCCTTTCTATATCCATTCCAACACACACTCAACTTGCAATACACCTTATATTTTCAATATTTTTAGTAGTTTTTAGTAGTAGTTAGCTTAGCTTTTATTTTCCGGAGGATATCCCGGCGAGTCCCTGCGATCCCGGGCAGATTAGTTCGGCTTTTTCAGGTTTTATTCGAAACGCTTGTCTTTTGTATTAAACATGTATTCTTACTCTTTATGTTTAATAATACGTTCCGATATTTCCATGATAGCTTAATTTATCTGTATGTTGCCATGATAAAAGTTTGAGTTAGCGTAATTATGTTAATTTAGTACTGTTTCTGTGATAATACTGAATTAGGAAGTCCGATAGATTTGTATGCTAGCATCTTAAGGATTGACCAACTTAGGTTATGATCAGGACTTGTCCACCTATATGAAATTAGCTACTTCATAGGATTAAGACCCCTGGTTATACTGTATCTGAAGATTCTATGAACTCGGTATGGCCGGAGTTCCCGAGAGGCATCTAATGCACTTTTTGGACACGGAACCTAGGAATTGAGACATGAATGACCTAGTATGCCTATTGACTGTTCTGAAGAGAACTCTTAGGATCTGTTAAGATCTAGTTAGTGCCTCTACTGTATGACCCAAGCCTATTGCATGTTCTTATCTGATTGTTGCCCTAGGTCTTAGTCATATCAACTGTTTAGGTACTTATTAGGTTTCTATCTGCTTTACTATCAGTATATTAACTGTAATGCTGTATAATGTTTGATTTGTTGTGATCTCACTAGTATGATGAAATGGTTGTTAGTTTTCATTTAAGGTTTTGCCAACTTAAACCGACGGACTCCTTCGGTTTGTGATCAGTGTTCAATCAACACGGCACGTTGTTATCCAGTTATTTGAACTGATAACGAGGGTTAGGATTAGAGCTTAACTCACTAATAAACCTAGTACTCTACTGAGGATAACCTCCGAGGTATTGTTACACTTCAGTTATACGACCAAGTGACATACTTCTCACTGCTCAAAGAGAACTCCGAGAGTTCAGAGAAAAGTAGGTCTGTGTAATTGGCTCATCCAACCAGATCAACATCAATCCAAGCCTAGTCTTAACATAAGCATAATTACCTTTCCCTAACCCAGTACTGATATCTTGGTCAACATTTACTTGATCTGCATACTCCGGATATCCTCCCACTTTATTTACTTTTTCTGCATTTAGGACCTTTAGCTAAAATCAACTACTATCTTTTATCCAGGTAATTTAACTAAAAGACAATTATCCACTTGATCTTCAATTCGTTAATCAGTATAAAATTCGACACTAGGTTAACTTACACCTTCTACACCTTAGAAAGTAAAGTAAATTTAGGCCCCGCAAAATATAAATAAACGAAGACGCTGTGTGCTACCGAATCAGACACCGTGCGGCCTAACGACACCGCACAAAATAAAAACCGTCCGTTAGTGGCATATCAGTAACAACTTCTTCTTTTTGGGGCTGCTGCCGGGGACCCGAATATTTTGATCGAGAAAGATTTTAAACAGACAAAGTGTTGTTTGGTGGTGTCTAAGAAAGAAAATTATACACGGACTTGGTTATTGGATTTTCCGAACAGTCTCCAATTATATTGGAACCAAAAGGATCTTGCCTCTCCGTAGTCGGCCTGGCTGAAATGTCCCGTTCTTATTGATTAAAAACGTTCCATATTAATTGATTTCGTTGCGAGGTTTTGACCTCTATATGAGACGTTTTTCAAAGACTGCATTCATTTTTAAAACAAACCATAGCCTTTATTTCATAAATAAAGGTTTAAAAAACTTTACGTAGATTATCAAATAATGATAATCTAAAATATCCTGTTTACACACGACCATTACATAATGGTTTACAATACAAATATGTTACATCGAAATCAGTTTCTTGAATGCAGTTTTTACACAATATCATACAAACATGGACTCCAAATCTTGTCCTTATTTTAGTATGCAACAACGGAAGCTCTTAGTATTCACCTGAGAATAAACATGCTTTAAACGTCAACAAAAATGTTGGTGAGTTATAGGTTTAACCTATATATATCAAATCGTAACAATAGACCACAAGATTTCATATTTCAATACACATCCCATACATAGAGATAAAAATCATTCATATGGTGAACACCTGGTAACCGACATTAACAAGATGCATATATATAAGAATATCCCCATCATTCCGGGACACCCTTCGGATATGATATAAATTTCGAAGTACTAAAGCATCCGGTACTTTGGATGGGGTTTGTTAGGCCCAATTGATCTATCTTTAGGATTCGCGTCAATTAGGGTGTCTGTTCCCTAATTCTTAGATTACCAGACTTAATAAAAAGGGGCATATTCGATTTCGATAATTCAACCATAGAATGTAGTTTCACGTACTTGTGTCTATTTTGTAAATCATTTATAAAACCTGCATGTATTCTCATTCCAAAAATATTAGATTTTAAAAGTGGGACTATAACTCACTTTCACAGATTTTTACTTCGTCGGGAAGTAAGACTTAGCCACTGGTTGATTCACGAACCTATAACAATATATACATATATATCAAAGTATGTTCAAAATATATTTACAACACTTTTAATATATTTTGATGTTTTAAGTTTATTAAGTCAGCTGTCCTCGTTAGTAACCTACAACTAGTTGTCCACAGTTAGATGTACAGAAATAAATCGATAAATATTATCTTGAATCAATCCACGACCCAGTGTATACATATTTCAGTATTGATCACAACTCAAACTATATATATTTTGGAATCAACCTCAACCCTGTATAGCTAACTCCAACATTCACATATAGAGTGTCTATGGTTGTTCCGAAATATATATAGATGTGTCGACCTGATAGGTCGAAACATTGTATACGTGTCTATGGTATCTCAAGATTACATAATATACACCACAAGTTGATTAAGTCATGGTTGGAATAGATTTGTTACCAATTTTCACGTAGCTAAAATGAGAAAAATTATCCAATCTTGTTTTACCCATAACTTCTTCATTTTAAATCCGTTTTGAGTGAATCAAATTGCTATGGTTTCATATTGAACTCTATTTTATGAATCTAAACAGAAAAAGTATAGGTTTATAGTCGGAAAAATAAGTTACAAGTCGTTTTTGTAAAGGTAGTCATTTCAGTCGAAAGAACGATGTCTAGATGACCATTTTAGAAAACATACTTCCACTTTGAGTTTAACCATAATTTTTGGATATAGTTTTAGGTTCATAATAAAAATCATTTTCTCAGAATAACAACTTTTAAATCAAGGTTTATCATAGTTTTTAATTAACTAACCCAAAACAGCCCGCGGTGTTACTACGACGGCGTAAATCCGGTTTTACGGTATTTTTCGTGTTTCCAGGTTTTAAATCATTAAGTTAGCATATCATATAGATATAGAACATGTGTTTAGTTGATTTTAAAAGTTAAGTTAGAAGGATTAACTTTTGTTTGCGAACAAGTTTAGAATTAACTAAACTATGTTCTAGTGATTACAAGTTTACCACTTCGAATATGATAGCTTTTTATGTATGAATCGAATGATGTTATGAAAATAATTACTACCTTAAGTTCCTTGGATAAACCTACTGGAAAAGAGAAAAATGGATCTAGCTTCAACGGATCCTTGGATGGCTCGAAGTTCTTGAAGCAGAATCATGACACGAAAACAAGTTCAAGTAAGATCATCACTTGAAATAAGATTGTTATAGTTATAGAAATTGAACCAAAGTTTGAATATGATTATTACCTTGTATTAGAATGATAACCTACTGTAAGAAACAAAGATTTCTTAAGGTTGGATGATCACCTTACAAGATTGGAAGTGAGCTAGCAAACTTGAAAGTATTCTTGATTTTATGAAACTAGAACTTTTGGAATTTATGAAGAACACTTAGAACTTGAAGATAGAACTTGAGAGAGATCAATTAGATGAAGAAAATTGAAGAATGAAAGTGTTTGTAGGTGTTTTTGGTCGTTGGTGTATGGATTAGATATAAAGGATATGTATTTTTATTTTCATGTAAATAAGTCATGAATGATTACTCATATTTTTGTAATTTTATGAGATATTTCATGCTAGTTGCCAAATGATGGTTCCCACATGTGTTAGGTGACTCACATGGGCTGCTAAGACCTGATCATTGGAGTGTATATACCAATAGTACATACATCTAAAAGCTGTGTATTTTACGAGTACGAATACGGGTGCATACGAGTAGAATTGTTGATGAAACTGAACGAGAATGTAATTGTAAGAATTTTTGTTAAGTAGAAGTATTTTGATAAGTGGCTTGAAGTCTTTCAAAAGTGTATGAATACATATTAAAACACTACATGTATATACATTTTAACTGAGTCGTTAAGTCATTGTTAGTCGTTACATGTAAATGTTGTTTTGAAACCTTTAGGTTAACGATCTTGTTGAATGTTGTTAACCCATTGTTTATTATAACAAATGAGATGTTAAATTGTTATATTATCATGATATTATGATATATAATATATCTTAGTATGATATATATACAGTTAAATGTCGTTACAACGATAATCGTTACATATATGTCTCGTTTCGAAATCATTAAGTTAGTAGTCTTATTTTTACATATGTATTTCATTGTTAATACACTTAATAATATATTTACTTATCATTTAACATAATTAACCAAGTGTATCAATATCTTAATATGATTCATATGTACCTAGTAAGACGTTGTTATAACGATAATCGTTATATATATCGTTTTCGAGTTTCTTAAATTAATAGTCTCATTTTTATGTATATAACTCATTGTTAAAATACCTAATGAGATACATACTTATAATAAAATCATGTTAACTATATATATAACCATATATATGTCATCGTATAGTTTTTACAAGTTTTAACGTTCGCGAATCACCGGTCAACTTGGGTGGTCAATTGTCTATATGAAACCTATTTCAATTAATCAAGTCTTAACAAGTTTGATTGCTTAACATGTTGAAAACACTTAATCATGTAAATAACAATTTCATTTAATATATATATAAACATGGAAAAGTTCGGGTCACTACACTGGCCACCTCGATACGAGTAATCTGTGAAAAGTCCTATCAGTTAAGATATCCGATCTGGTTAGCGACCGAATTTCAAGAATAATTGTTTTTATTAAATTATCGATCCTTTTAGTAAATTAATATTTTCTAAAAGTTACTTTTAAGTCTTTTTATTATCAAAAAATCTAAAATAAAAAATGGAACAACAAGACACCCTTGCTTCTATGCATAAGTCATGCTTAGAGGAAAGAGGAGGACCAATCACCTTAGGAACCAAAGGAATTCCTGAAATTAGTTCACACCTGATTAAACTAGTCAGTATGATCTGTAAATTTTAAGGATTACTGACTGACGACCCTAATTTTCATATAAACAAATTTATCAGTCTGGTTGACTCTTTGAAGAAGGAATCAAACAAGAAAAACATTTTAAAACTTCTTCTTTTTCAATATTCACTTTCTAAACACGCTTCAGCATGGTTTGACGTACTTAACCCAAATTCAATTCATACATGGGAGGATTTAGCCACTAAATTTCTAAACAAATATTATCCACCCTACCTACAAACCTGTTTAAGAAATGACATCACTAACTTTTCCCAAAAAGAAAATGAGTCATTGTGTCTAGCATGGAATAGAGTAAAGATGATGCTTAAAAGATGTCTGAATCATTTATTAAGTCGGGCAGACATAGTCTGTATGCTTTACAATGGTTTGACCAAGGATGATAAGTCTCTCCTAGACATGGCCTCGCAAGGCAATTTCATGTCTCGAACAGTAGATGAAGCATGGGATCTCTTGGACACAATAGCTGCACAACAGGAAGACTGGAACAATGAAGTTGCTGAGAAGGACGATGTCTTCGCTCATTCGGTAAAAATGCTGGAAACCAGGTTACAAGATCTCACACTCACTCTTCAAAGTTTACAAATTCCTAAGCACTCCGATGCTACTAGAACCAATCTAAGGTATCCTTACCCTAGATGGGCACACAAACAGCAAAATAGCTCGGATCATAACATAATTTTTCCATTGCACAAACCTACTCTCCACTCTAAGGAAATTTTAGCTGAATTTATGAAAAAGCAATACATGATAAACCTTCAAGTCCTAGAATTCCAGAATAAGTTCGACACGTTGATAAAGACTTTTGAAGAATTAATCACTAATTTTCAGCTTACGCTTAAACGTTTAACCACTAATATTGATATAGAGTGTAGTAAGTTTGATTCCCTAGTAATTACTAGAGGAGGAAAAGAAACAACTGTCAATATACACATACAAGATTTTTCCGATAAGGAACCTGTGCCAATTGATCCAGTCGTCAATCCATTGGAACCTATCACTCCTAAGGCCCCGGAAATCATTCCGCGCGCCCGCATACCTTTCCCAGGTAGGCTTAGGAAGGAAAAACAAGAAGCACAATTTGCTAAGTATTGGGATATTATTAAGAATTTGCATTTGAATATATGTCTAGTAGATGCTTTAGTAGAAATGCCCAACTGCGATAAATTTTTCAAAGAACTGTTTTCAAACAAAGAAAGATTAAGAGAGATAGTTAGCTTGCCCTTAAGTGATGAATGCTCGTTAGTGTTACAGCATGAATTCCCCCTAAGTTAGGAGATACAGGAAGATTTACGGTACCTTGCTACCTGCAAGATGTCCAAATTAGCAATGCGTTAGCAGACTTAGGAGCCAGTGTAAACTTAATTCCCTATTCATTATTCAAGAAGCTAGGATTAAATGACTTAAGGCCAACCAGAATGACTATCCAACTCGCGGACAGATCCGTTAAGATTCCTCGGGGAATAGCTGAAGATGTCCTAGTTAGAGTGGATAAGTTTGCATTTCCCGTTGATTTTGTCATTATGGATATTGAGGAAGACACGAAGGTCCCACTCATTCTTGGCAGACCATTCCTAAATACTGCCAAGACCGTAATTGACGTTCACGAGAAATCATTGAAATTAAGGGTTGGAGGAGAAGAAATCACATTCAATGTTGATTGCCTCATGAACCATCCTGCAGAAGAAGATGTGAATCTCTCTGATTCTTTTCAAGAACTCGTCAACGAATACCTGGGAGAGACTATGGCTATTTGTAGTCAAGATCAAATTTCTAAGGATCTGTTCTTTACACCTCCTCAAGGAAATCTTGATAACCATTCAGCCATAGACCTTAGTCATCCCATATCTCCCCTCTCTGAAAGTAACCCTTTTGGCCATACTATTCAAATAGCACCGCTAGGACGAGGCACTCCTTTACCTCTACTAAGGAGAAGACTAAATGAAGAAACAGATTTCATTTCGGTATATCAGGAACCCCAGTCAAGGGAAGACTGTGAGGAGTTTCCCGAACCTACCTTTGAAACTAAAGAAGACGTTTCTGAAGAAGAAGCATTAAGGAGGACAATTTTCAGAAATGTAGAACAGATAGCATCAGTAACCGCTACTGAAGAATCAGAATTCCAGGAGAAGTACGACTCGTTAGACCGTAAGGAGATAGCTAGAATGAAGCCATCTATCGAGGAGCCTCCGGAATTGGAATTGAAGAAGTTACCCGACAATCTGGAGTATGCATTCTTAGAAGGAGAATCGCAACTCCCTATGATCATATCAAAAGAACTCACATCACAAGAGAAGGCAAAATTGATTCAAGTGCTGAAATCACATAAGAAGGCAATTGCTTGGAAGATCTCCGACATCAAAGGGATCAGCCCCAACTATTGCACCCATAAGATCTTCATGGAAGACGATTTCAAGCCATCAGTTCAGAGACAAAGAAAGGTCAATCCTATGATTCAAGAAGTCGTCAAGAAAGAAGTAATCAAACTTCTGGACGCCGGTCTGATCTATCCCATCTCTGATTCACCATGGGTCAAAAAGGGAGGGACGACCGTAATTCAAAATGAGAATAATGAACTTATTCCAACTCGGAAAGTTACCGGTTGGAGGGTTTACATAGATTATCGTAAATTAAACGATGCAACCCGGAAGGATCATTTTCCATTACCTTTCATTGATCAAATGTTGGAACGTCTATCAGGAAATGAGTACTACTGTTTCCTAGATGGTTTTTCTAGCTACTTTCAAATTCCCCTCGATCCAAAGGACCAAGAGAAAACAACCTTCACCTGTCCGTATGGAACATTTGCCTATCGACGTATGCCCTTTGGGTTATGCAATGCACCAGCTACATTTTAGCGATGCATGATAGCAACATTCCACGACATGATTGAACGTTGTATGGAAGTCTTCATGGACGACTTCTCAGGCTTTGGCAGTAGCTTTGATTCATGCCTATTAAACCTTGACAAGATGCTCACTCGATGTGAAGAGTCAAATTTAGTTCTTAATTGGGAAAAATGTCACTTCATGGTAAAAGAAGGGATAGTTTTAGGACATATGATCTCTAAAGCAGGAATAGAAGTTGATAAAGCTAAGATTGAGACCATCACTAAACTTCTAGAGCCTACCACAGTAAGAACGGTAAGGAGTTTCCTTGGACACGCTGGTTTTTACCGACGTTTCATTAAGGATTTTTCAAAGGTCACACGACCTCTCACTCACCTCTTAGCAAAGGAAGTCCTGTTTGTCTTCAATGAAGAATGTCGAAAAGCATTCAACTATCTGAAAGAACAGCTAACATATGCACCGATCATGATAGCTCCTGACTGGAGTCTACCATTTGAAATCATGTGTGATGCGAGCGATTTCGCAGTTGGATCAGTGCTTGGACAACGGGCAGATAAACACTTTCATCCAATCTTTTACGCCAACAAAACCTTAACCGGAGCTCAAGAGAATTACACTACCACGGAGAAGGAGCTGCTAGCCGTAGTATTCGCCTTTCAATAAATTTCGTTCCTATCTTATCTTGTCCAAAACTATGGTCTATACAGATCATTCAGCCCTCAAATATCTATTCACTAAGCAAGATGCGAAACCAAGACTCCTACGATGGATCTTACTCCTTCAAGAATTCTACATCGAGATTAAAGACAAGAAAGGAGCAGAGAACGTCGCAGCAGATCATCTTAGTCGTTTGGAAAACCCAGCGATTGAAAAACTTGCAGAACAAGATATCGGAGATAAGTTCCCGGAAGAACAGCTTATGAGTTTAGGACAAACTCACATAGGATCACAGTTTAATGACACTCCTTGGTATGCCGACATGGCCAACTACCTAGTTGTTGGAGTAGTACAAAAGGGTATGAGTACCTCCTGGAGAAGGAAGTTCTTCAGGGATGCCAAGTACTACTACTGGGAAGATCCTTACCTGTTTAGAATTTGCCCTGATCAGATAATCAGGAGGTGCGTAGATGAGAAGCAAGCAGCAGGGATTCTTCACCAATGTCACCATTGAAAGGACCCGTTCATATACATTATAAACGAATCTCAATAGTTGATTACATCGCGAGGTATTTGACCTCTATATGATATATTTTTCAGACATTGCATTCGTTTTTAAAAGATAAACTCTCTTTATATCGAAAATTGACAGACATGTATACTATTTTATAATATTCACTATCCAACTATAACTTGACTTAATAATAATCTGTTATAAACTCAATGACTAGAATGCAACGTTCTTCGAAATATGCCATGAAAGACTCCAAGTAATATCTTTAAAATGAGCAAATGCACAGCGGAAGATTTCTTTTACACCTGAGAATAAACATGCTTTAAAGTGTCAACCAAAAGGTTGGTGAGTTCATTAGTTTATCATAAATATTCATTTTTATCATTTTAATAGACCACAAGAATTTCATTTCCAGTTCTCATAAATATACGTCCCATGCATAGAGACAAAAATATCATTCATATGGATTGAACACCTGGTAACCGACAATAACAAGATGCATATAAGAATATCCCCTATCATTCCGGGAAATCCTTCGGACATGATATAAACGAATTCGAAGTACTAAAGCATCCGGTACTTTGGATGGGGTTCGTTAGGCCCAATAGATCTATCTTTAGGATTCGCGTCAATTTGGAGATCGGTTTCCAAATTCTTAGGTTACCAAGCAAAAAGGGGCATATTCGGCTTCGATCATTCAACCATATAATGTAGTTTCGATTACTTGTGTCTATTTCATAAAACATTTATAAAAGCGCATGTATTCTCAGTACCAAAAATATATATTGCAAAAGCATTTAAAAGGGGAGTAATGAAACTCACCATAATGTATTTCGTAGTAAAATACATATAACGTCATCGAACAAGTGAAAGGTTGGCCTCGGATTCACGAACCTATATTAATTCTATGTTTTTATGTTTTGGTTAATATTTTTCTAAAAATATTAGGTTAAGTCATAGTGTACCACAATCCTAATGCTCGAGACTAATATGCAAAAGTCAACAAAAGTTAATTTGACTCAAAAATGTTTTTCCAAAATTTATACATGATTATTATATAGTTTAAATATCGTCGTTTATACTTTTAAATATTTTTAAAAGATTTTATTAGAGTAAATAATATAATTTATTTTAAAATATACTTTTATATATCTTAAGTAATAAAATTTATAAAGTTCATTTAATATCATAAAAGGTTATGATAGATTTTATTAAAGTAATTATATTATTTAGGTTACATATTTATTTGATATAATAATATTGATAATAATAATAAGTAAAAGTTGTATTATTTTGTAATAATAATAATTATTATTCTATTGATAAAAAATATCAATTTTAATATTTACTACAAATGATATTATAAAATAATGGAATTTTATATTAACAATGACATAAAATAATAATTTTGTAAAAATGATAGTTTTGATATTAATAGTACTTTTAATAATAATAGTTATAAAAATAATGAAAAATGAAAATTTTATCTAAATCAATATCTTACGATATTTAAATTTCATCATGATACTCATACCCATTATTTCCTAATTAATTTTGTTAATAGTTTTTAAATCGTCTTTTATGTCGCGTTCATTTTAATGATAATAATAGTAATTAAAATAATTAAGTGTTACTAATCTTAGTTTGATTATAATAATACTAATAATAATAAATGTTATGATAATATTAATGCTAATAACTATTTTAATGATAAAAATAATAATAGTACTAATTATAATTTTAACGATAATAATAATAATAAAAAATACATTTTCTAATGATAATACATTTTAATGATAATAATAATAATAATAATAATAATAATAATAATAATAATAATAATAATAATAATAATAATAATAATTATAGTTTGATAAAAACTAGAACGACGATAATAACGACGATAATAAGAATCATTTTTATTAAAATATCAAAAATTCAATTGACTATATCTTCTAATCCGTTCATCGAAACCATTCGACATCTAAAGGAAAAGTTCTTAATTTTTCGCTAGCTTTCCAAGGACATGCATATCTTATACCCTATCTCAATCGCAAGTGTAATTAATTCGAGGTTCGACATAACCTATCTAAGGGCAATATCAAAAATACAAGCATGCATAATCCTATATTCTCAAGCACTAGTCAAGGAGACACTATTAGTATGTAAAAATTAATTTACGAGTGCTCACGTATCAATATTGAGATTCAATATTGCAGGAAAGGTACGTAGACGCAACGGAGAGGATAACTACCAAATTGACCTCACGAGCATACCCATGAACCATACCCATCACCTCCATAGCCATAACCCATAATTTTCTTAGCCCTATCCTACTCATAAAATCATGTTGTAATAGCTCGCGCGTACCCCTTGTCGTAGTATTTTATGTATAAATAATAATAATAATACTCCTAACTATAAGATTAATAATAATATTAATCTTAATAATAATAATAATAATAATAATAATAATAATAATAATAATAATAATAATAATAATAATAATAATAATAATAATAATAATAATAATAATAATAATAATAATAATATAAATATAAGTATATATGTGTGTAGTGCACGAGAGATAGATGAAATAAATGAAAACTGAAACTGAATTCGCTCATTTTTAAAGAATTTGTTTCCCCACCTACCCCCCATGCAAGTGCATGGGGTTTGAGAGATATATCCATGCGAGTGCATGGTTAGAAAAAGATGGCCACATTCATTTTCTTAATCTGCCGACACTCATATTAAATTATATATTAATTATAAATTATTATTTAATCTATATAATTAATTATATATTATATTATATTTACGCTCATGGTAAAAATGTAATTTTTACTAAAATGACACGGACGTGGTCTCACGACACATGTACCACTTTCGGTTTTTCGAGCGCACTTTCGTACGTTTAGAAAACTAGCCTTTTATGTTATGCGACGTGTACCCTTAATAATAATTTGAATTTCTCATCAACAAATTACTTTATAAAAATTGTAACTTATATAATTGAGTGTTGTGGTCATTTGCTTCTATAAATCAGTGACCCGTTGTTTACCAAAAATATTTTATTTTAAATTAAGACGTTTTATGACGAGGTTAAAATATATATACATTTTTTAGAAATATAAATTTGTATCCAAAATTGTTCATCTAACAATATAACATTTAGTTTTTCAAAATTATTTATTTTTCAAAGTTTATTTTTATTTTATTTATGAAAATAGTTTAGCGCGTAAAGTTTTTCTTTTTAAGAATTTAAATGGATACAAGTACTAATCGTTTTTAAATATCAATTGCGTCACTAGGCGAGTATTACTACCGTATACTTTATTTGAAAACATGAACACGTTTTAAATACACGTTACAACCAATATTTCAACTTACGTTTATTTATTCATAGGAAGTTTAGATAGACAGGTCTTGTTATATGAAAAAGTGTTTTTCGTACAGTTGAAAACTACATTAATTGGTTACTATGGAATTCCATCGACGAACATATGGAACCAAATACTATATTGTAAAGTATTTATACTTAATATTTCGTTAACGATATCAAGTTATAATATATATACGCGTATTCATATATAACCATTTACGTTCGTTTAATGGTTCGTGAATCATTGGAATTTGGTCGAGGTTAAATGAATGTATGACCATAGTTTAAAATGTTTGAAATTTAATCTTAACAAACTTTGCTTATCGTGTCGGAATAATATGAAGATTAAAGTTTAAATTTGGTCGGAAATTCCCGGGTCGTCACAACCATGGACCAACTGGAGGTCATCATGGAGCAAATTTAACCGCGAGGAAAGTCTACGAATCAGGATTCTACTGGCAGTCTATATTTGGAGATGCGCAAGAGCTTGTAAAGCGTTGCGACGCATGCCAAAGACAAGGCAATATCTCTATGAAGAACGAGATGCCTAGGACTAATATCCAAGCTTGCGATATCTTCGATATATGGGGATTAGACTTCATGGGCCCATTCCCAAAGTCTAACGAGAAAGAATATGTCCTCGTAGTAGTAGATTACGTCTCCAAATGGGTCGAAGCTCAAGCATTTCCAACTAATGATGCCAAAGTCGTCACAAATTTCCAGAAGAGACTATTCAGCAGATTTAGTGCTCCCCGTGCGATAATAAGTGATAGAGGCACACACTTCTGTAACACTTAGTTTATGAAGGTGATGCAACAATACGGAGTTGCGCACAAGATGTCCACTGTCTATCATCCACAGACCAACGGACAAGCAGAGGTCACAAACAGAGCACTCAAAAGAATTTTAGAACGCACTGTCGGCCATCAAGGAAATAAATGGGCCGAGAAGCTAGATGATGCTCTGTGGGCATTCCGGACTGCTTACAAGAATCCTCTAGGAACTACACCCTACCGAATGATCTATGGAAAAGCTTGTCACCTTCCGTTAGAACTCGAATACAAAGCTCTCTGGGCGCTGAAGACCTTCAACCTCGATCCCTCAGTTACCGAAAGACATAGAAAAATGCAATTGAACGAACTCGCCGAATTGAGAGACCAAGCATATGAAACGTCATACATCTACAAGGAACGAACGAAACTTACGCATGATGCCAAATTAATCCCTACAAAGTTCGCCCCTGGAGATAAAGTTCTTCTCTTCAATTCTCGGTTCAAGAAGTTCGCGGGAAAGTTTAGATCAAGATGGAGTGGCCCATACAAAGTTGTACACACTTTTCCACATGGAGCCGTGGAATTGGAGGGACCTACTGGTAATTTCAAAGTCAATGGCCACCGGTTGAAAGCCTATTTAGAAGACCACGATAAGGAGGAGCACTTCTTCTCCTTTGATCCATTCTGAAGATCTGACAAGGAAAAGTCGAGCTGTAATGACTTGATAAATAAAGCGCTCTTGGGAGGCACCCCTTGCTTATCCTTTTTTCTTATTATTTTCTTATTAATTATTTTCAGTCTTAAGATATTATTTCTGTACTAACAACTAAGCGCCATACTTGCGCTTAGTGCTTACAAGTTTGTTGAATGTGTTTAGGCGCAATGCCAAGTTCAAGAGCATCAGCTTACATTCCCGTTCACAGGAGGAGAACTCCTGTAGTTTACTCATCCGGAAGCAGCGCTGAAAAGAACAGGCGATCAACAGGGCAATTAGGCCCAAGGAGATTAGTATTAGAGAGCGTTGAGGAAGACATCAGCACAGCACCGCCATCTCCTCCCATCCGACGATCTAGACGTCTAGCCAGGAGACCGGTCGAGCACATACAGTTGCCAGATACACATAAGCCACAGATGGTGATTCATTACGGAGCTACATTGAGTGACCCTGATGTCGCATGGGCACAACTGAGAGATTAGCAGAGCCTTTACAAAGCTCTGAGAGCATACCTCCGGCGTGAGGGGATGCCACGCACTCTGGGCCCGTCTTCATATTGGCTAGCATGACGTGTTCAGCCGACACGACAGTCTATGCCCGGGCATTCCACACCAGCTTCAGTTCACTCTGTTGTCATGCCTGCACACGCTACTCCTACTCCCATCGTGCCGCCTGCCCCAGTTACATAGCCAGTTCCAGTTGCTGAGTTACCAGAGGGTTGTCATTTAGTCACTATTCCTATTTCAGTGGAGCCGCCAATGGCCCAGGCATTTGAGATCACTGGGAGCATGCCTGACGAGGAGCTTTTCCCAGACTTATCCCACCTGGAGATATCGACAGACTTATGTCTAGAGTCTTTACTAGGCCCTGAGATGGATATAGGGCAACCTTTCTAGCACATGCCAAACCTGGAGGATGACGTTTTCAGATACTAGGCAGAGCCGACACACATTGACCAGGATAGTATCCCATAGACTACTTTATCTTTATTTTATGTTTTAGTTTTTATCTTTTTGAAGCATTGTATATAAAAAGTTATATATAGTGGAAATGCTGCCTTTCTCTTTGTTCTTCATGCAGAAATATTATTAAAAGAGACTGGTATGTAGGAGATGGACCGTAGGAAGGCCCAGCACTAGGAAAGTTAACACGACCATAGGGAAGTAATCCTTCCTCAAACCTATTTCAATTATAACGCACTAAAATCTCTAAGTGTGGGGTAACCCCCGCAACCAACTTAGAATTTTAGAAGTCATGTCCTTAATTTATATAGCATAAATATTCTTTCTAGAGAACATTAGGGACAATGTTCTTCTAAGTGTGGGGTAATGGGTAAGGTTTTTAAGGTCAAAAGTTTTAAAGTCAAGTAACCATAAAACGCCAGGTGTTGAAAAATTCTTTTGTGCAAAAGTAATTAAGCAATGGATATTGGGTAATTTTGAAAAATTCTTACTTTGTTTTTGCCCAAAAGATCTAATAAGATTGCTAGAAATCGGTTTTCGGAACATCTATTAGAACGGAAAGATTAAGCTAAAAACTAACATTTTGTGTCAAAAGATTTCTTTTAAGAAAATATGTTAAAAGGCTACGCATGATCAAGCACGACCCCTACTCTAAAAAGTGAGGAATATTGGACCCAAAGTATCTGTATGACCCATCAAATCTACAGTACTTTGTTATTTCAATTGATGAGCGTGCCGGTGTACGGTTCAAGTTAGAACTTGGTTCAGTCATACGTTTCAAGGCCAATGGTTAGTGAGCACCATACGTGGTGCAGGTGCGATACTCCTTCCGAAATCATTCCGAATAGAGAAGACAAAAAGCCATCCGTTTCGTTTCCACTCCACGTATTTCAACCCGACCAACTCACATAAAGAGTTAATGAACAGAAATATTCACCCTAAATTCACTCCCGAAATACACCATTCATTCCCCTTTCCATTCATCCAAAGATCCAGAGATCAATGAAGAGATAGATCGATCAAAATTGCTTCAAAAGCACTAGTCGAAGCTTCCAAACCCCTGATTGTTTTTGATAGGTCAAAGACCTATTTTCAGTGGATTATCACTTCCTCTCTGGGCACCAGGAATGAAAGACAAAAGTTATGAAGAAAGGGTATGCCCAAAAAAAAAAAGAAAAGTTTATGAAAGAGCAAAGTCTCTAATAAGGAAAAAAGAAACCCAAGGAGATGCCCCGAAGAAGAACGAAGGAAGAGCAAAAGAAAATTCTAGACAAAGTCTTAGCATAATCCGCCTCTTCCGAAGAAAACCTTTACAAAATTCTCAGCCATTATCTATCCAAAATGGATATTCTGAAGAATTAAAGTCTATCAATTCTCTCAAAATCAAAAGATCTGGATACCTTTCACCAAAACTCATAAATTTCCAACCAAACCCTATAACCCGTCTTCCTCTTGAAAGAATGCTTAGGAAGAAGATCAGTGCCGTCCTTACTTAACCGGTGGAGATATCGGTGCTTTACCAAGCCTATGATGTGAACTGTTACACGACTGGCTTCTGAGCGACAATACAATTAGAATAGGACACACTAAACACTAGAGTGATATGAGTGATCCGTCAGTGAGGAGCCTGATCATGTATACTCTATATCTGAGAGTTGGAAAGTACGCCTTTTTCCACTATGGACGCAATTGAAATCTAGCGACCAAATCATCGAAGTTCGAAACTTTTTCTAATACTTTTGAAAGATGAACCGACTTCTGATGAAGGCATAATAAAAAGATCTACGGGTGGAGCAAGTAAGAATCTATTAGAAAGATCCCGATATTCCCGCTTTCTTGCTTGAGGACAAGCAAAGCTAAGTGTGGGGTATTTGATATCGGGCAAAAAGTCACGTTTTTACCCCCTAAATCAGGCCCTAAAACAATAAAGATTAAAACTTTGTCGGCAAAATTATCGTTTTTTCGGTTGATTTTGTAGATTAAGTAATTACAAAGCTGATGCAAAAAGAATAAAGTAAAACGGAGCTAAAACGAAGATTCTAGAGTGAAAACGATGAAAGACAAGAAATCATGTTACGATCCAGTGAATCAGACCCAGATCAGCAAGCCATACGACCTGCCATACGGCCTGCCATATGGCCTGCCACTATGGAAATAGCCTGCCAGATACGTGCCACCACACGAGCCACCAAACGGCTTGCCAAGCATACGGCCTGCCAGGCGTATTTGGCAAAATTCCAAGTCTATTTAAAGGGCCTTTCTCCATCCATTCCAACACACACTCAACTTGAAATACACCTTATATTTTCAATATTTTTAGTAGTTTTTAGTAGTAGTTAGCTTAGCTTTTATTTTCCGGAGGATATCCCGGCGAGTCCCTGCGATCCCGGGCAGATTAGTTCGGCTTTTTCAGGTTTTATTCGAAAAGCTTGTCTTTTGTATTAAACATGTATTCTTACTCTTTATGTTTAATAATGCATTCCGATATTGCCATGATAGCTTAATTTATCTATATGTTGCCATGATAGAAGTTTGGGTTAGCGTAATTATGTTAATTTAGTACGGTTGCTGTTATAGTACTGAATTAGGAAGTCCGATAGATTTGTATGCTAGTATCTTAAGGATTGACCAACTTAGGTTATGATCAGGACTTGTCCACCTATATGAAATTAGCTACTTCATAGGATTAAGACCCCTGGTTATACTGTATCTGAAGATTCTATGAACTCGGTATGGCCGGAGTTCTCGAGAGGCATCTAATGCACTTTGAGGACACGGAACCTAGGAATTGAGACATGAATGACCTAGTATGCCTATTGACTGTTCCGAAAAGACCTCTTAGGATCTGTTAAGATCTAGTTAGTGCCTCTACTGTATGATCCAAGCCTATTGCATGTTCTTGTCTGATTGTTGCCCTAGGTCTTAGTCATATCAACTGTTTAGGTACTTATTAGGCTTCTATCTGCTTTACTATCAGTATATTAACTATAGTGCTGTATAATGTTTGATTTGTTGTGATCTCACTAGTATGATGAAATGGTTATTAGTTTTCATTTAAGGTTTTGCCAACTTAAACTGACGGACTCCTTCCGTTTGTGATCAGTGTTCAATCAACACGACACGTTGTTATTCAGTTATCTGAACTGATAACGAGGTTTAGGAATAGAGCTTAACTCACTAATAAACCTAGTACTCTACTGAGGATAACCTCCGAGGTATTGTTACACTTCAGTTATACAACCAAGTGACATACTTCTCACTGCTCAAAGAGAACTCCGAGAATTCAGAGAAAAGTAGGTCTGTGTAATTGGCTCATCCAACCAGATCAACATCAATCCAAGCCTAGTCTTAACATAAGCATAATTACCTTTCCCTAACCCAATACTGATATCTTGGTCAACATTTCCTTGATCTGCATACTTCGGATATCCTCCCACTTTATTTACTTTTTCTGCATTTAGGACCTTTAGCTAAAATCAACTACTATCTTTTATCCAGGTAATTTAACTAAAAGACAATTATCCACTTGATCTACAATTTGTTAATCAGCATAAAATTTGATACTAGGTTAACTTACACCTTCTACACCTTAGAAAGTAAAGTAAATTTAGGCCCCGCAAAATATAAATAAACGAAGACGCTGTGTGCTACAGAATCAGACACCGTGCGGCCTAACGACACCGCACAAAATAAAAACCGTCCGTTAGTGGCATATCAGTAATAAAAAAATGTTGTTAATATATTTCGATCATACTTTAATATATATGTATATATTTTTTATAGGTTCGTGAATCGACCCGTGTCCAAGTCTAATTCTCGACGAATTGATAATCTGTGAATGTGAGTTATAGTCCCATTTTTACTACCAAATATTTTCGGGATGAGAATACATGCAGTTTTATAAATGTTTTACAAATAGGCACAAGTACTTGAAACAACATTCTATGGTTGGATTATTAAACTGAATATCACCCTTTTTAGTCTGGTAATCTAAGAATTAGGGAACAGAAACCCTAATTGACGCGAATCCTAAAGATAGATCTATTGGGCCTAACAAACCCCATCCGGGTTACGGATGCTTTAGTACTTCGATTTTATCATGTCCTATGAGAGTCCCGGAATGATGGGGATATTCTAGATGCATTTTTGTTAATGTCGGTTACCAGGTGTTCACCATATGAATGATTTTTAATTCGCGGGTTACGCGTATTATTTTGTACACGGGTTACGTGTGCGGTTATAATTGAAATCTTGTAGCCTATTATTATTATTATTATTATTATGATTTATGATAAAGATTAAACCTATAACTCACCAAAATTTTTGTTGAAGTTTAAAGCATGTTTATTCTCAGGTGATTATTAAGAGCTTCCGCTGTTGCATGCTAATTAAAGACAAGATTTGGAGTCAGTATGCTTGTATTATATTGTTTAAAAACTGCATTCGGAATTACATTGTAGTGACCCGAACTTTTCCATGTTTATATATATTAATTGAGATTGATATTTACATGACTAAATGTTTCCAGCGTGTTAAGCTATCAAACTTGTTAAGACTTGATTAATTGAAATAGGTTTCATATAGACAATTGACCACCCAAGTTGACTGGTGATTCACGAACGTTAAAACTTGTAAAAACTATACGATAACATATATATGGTTATATATATAGGTAACATGATTTTATTATAAGTAAGTATCTCATTAGGTATTTTAACAATAAGTTATATACATAAAAATGAGACTATTAAATTAAGAAACTCGAAAACGATATATATAACGATTATCGTTATAACAACGTCTTACTAGGTACATATGAATCATATTAAGATATTGATACACTTGGTTAATTATGTTAAATGATAAGTAAATATATCATTAAGTGTATTAACAATGAACTACATATGTAAAAATAAGACTACTAACTTAATGATTTCGAAACAAGACATATATGTAACGATAAATCGTTGTAACGACATTTAACTGTATATATATCATACTAAGATATATTATATATCATAATATCATGATAATATAACAATTTAACATCTCATTTGATATAATAAACATTGGGTTAAAAACATTTAACAAGATCGTTAACCTAAAGGTTTCAAAACAACATTTACATGTAACGACTAACGATGACTTAAGGACTCAGTTAAAATGTATATACATGTAGTGTTTTAATATGTATTCATACACTTTTGAAAGACTTCAAGAAACTTATCAAAATACTTCTACTTAACAAAAATGCTTACAATTACATCCTCGTTCAGTTTCATCAACAATTCTACTAGTATGCACCCGTATTCGTACTCGTAATATACACATATTTTAGATGTATGTACTATTGGTATATACACTCCAATGATCAGATCTTAACAGCCCATGTGAGTCACCTAACACATGTGGGAAATATCATTTGGCAACTAGCATGAAATATCTCATAAAATTACAAAAATATGAGTAATCATTCATGACTTATTTACATGAAAACAAAATTACATATCCTTTATATCTAATCCATATACCAACGACCAAAAATACCTACAAACACTTTCATTCTTCAATTTTCTTCATCTAATTGATCTCTCTCAAGTTCCATCTTCAAGTTCTAAGTGTTCTTCATAAATTCCATAAGTATAGTTTCATAAAAATCAAGAATACTTCCAAGTTTGCAAGTCTACTTCCAAGCTTTCTAATCCATTCCAAGTAATCATCTAAGATCAAGGAACCTTTGTTATTTACAGAAGGTTATCTTTCTAATTAAAGGTAATATTCATATTCAAACTTTGATTTAATTTCTACAACTATAACAATCTTATTTCGAGTGAAAATCTTACTTGAACTGTTTTCATGTCATGATTCTGTTTCAAGAACTTTCAAGCCATCCAAGGATCCTTTGAAGCTAAATCCATTTTTCTCATTTCCAATAGTTTTATTCAGAAAACTTGAGGTAGTAATGATGTTCATAACATCATTCGATTCATACATACAAAGCTATCTTATTCGAAGGTTTAAACTTGTAATCACTAGAACATAGTTTAGTTAATTCTAAACTTGTTCGCAAGAAAAGTTAATCGTTCTAACTTGACTTTTAAAATCAACTAAATATATGTTCTATATCTATATGATATGCTAACTTAATGATTTAAAACCTGGAAACACGATGAACACCATAAAATCGGATATATGCCGTCGTAGTGAAACCGGGGGTTGTTTTGGTTTGGATAATTAAAAACTATGATAAACTTTGATTTAAAAGTTGTTCTTCTGGGAAAATGATTTTTCATATGAACATGAAACTATATCCAAAAATCAAGGTTAAACTCAAAGTGAAAGTATGTTTTCTAAAATGGTCATCTAGACGTCGTTCTTTCGACTGAAATGACTACCTTTACAAAAACGACTTGTAACTTATATTTCTGACAATAAACCTATACTTTTTATGTTTAGATTCATAAAATAGAGTTCAATATGAAACCATAGCAATTTGATTCACTCAAAACGGATTTAAAATGAAGAAGTTATGGGTAAACAAGATTGGATATTTTTGATCTTTTTAGCTACGGGAAATGTTTAACAAATCTATACAAATCATATCCTAGCTAACTTATATTGTATTATACATGTATTCTAATATATTATGTAATCTTGGGATACCATAGACACGTATGCAAATATTTGGACATATCGTATCGACCCATGTATATATATTATTTGGAACAACCATAGACACTCTATATGCAGTAATGTTGGAGTTAGCTATACAGGGTTGAGGTTTATTCCAAAAATATATATACTTTGAGTTGTGATCTAGCCTGAGACGTGTATACATTGGGTCATGGATTGATTCAAGATAATATATATCGATTTATTTCTGTACATCTAACTGTGGACTATTAGTTGTAGGTTACTAATGAGGACAGCTGACTTAATACACTCAAATCTTTAAAACATAATAAAAATGGTTGTAATTATATTTTGATCATACTTTGATATATATGTACATATTTGTATAGGTTCTGAATCGATCCGTGGCCAAGTCTTATTTCCGAGGAAGGAAATATCTGTGAAAGTGAGTTATAGTCCCACTTTTAAAATCTAATATTTTTGGGATGAGAATACATGCAGGTTTTATAAATGATTTACAAAATAGACACAATTACGTGAAACTACATTCTATGGTTGAATTATCGAAATCGAATATGCCCTTTTTTATTAAGTCTGGTAATCTAAGAATTAGGGAACAGACACCCTAATTGACGCGAATCCTAAAGATAGATCTATTGGGCCTATCAAACCCCATCCAAAGTACCGTATGCTTTAGTACTTCGAAATTTATATCATATCCGAAGGGTGTCCCGGAATGATGGGGATATTCTTATATATGCATCTTGATAATGTCGGTTACCAGGTGTTCACCATATGAATGATTTTTATCTCTATGTATGGGATGTGTATTAAAATATGAAATCTTGTGGTCTATTGTTACGATTTGATATATATAGGTTAAACCTATAACTCACCAACATTTTTGTTGACGTTTAAAGCATGTTTATTCTCAGGTGAATACTAAGAGCTTCCGCTGTTGCATACTAAAATAAGGACAAGATTTGGAGTCCATGTTTGTATGATATTGTGTAAAAACTGCATTCAAGAAACATATGTCGATGTAATATATTTCTATTGTAAACCATTATGTAATGGTTGTGTGTAAACAGTATATTTTAGATTATCATTATTTGATAATCTACGTAATGTTTTTAAAACCATTATTGATAAAATAAAGGTTATGGTTGTTTTAAAAATGAATGCAGTCTTAGAAAAACGTCTCATATAGAGGTCAAAACCTCGCAACGAAATCAATTAATATGGAATGTTTATAATCAATATGAACGGGACATTTCAGTTGGTATCCAAGCGTTGGTCTTAGAGAACCAGAAAATTTGCATTAGTGTGTCTTATCGAGTTAGTTAGGATGCATTAGTGAGTCTGGACTTCGACCGTGTTTTCTTTAAAAATGATTGCTTACCATTTTTGTTGGAAACTATATATTATTAACATGTAAATATTATGTGATATATTAATCTCTTAACATGTTTGATATTGTGTGATAGATTTCTACCTCTAGCACAAATCCCATTAACTCACCTAATAATAACGAAGAGTCGAATATATATTGGCAAGATTCACAAGTTCCCGAAGAACCGGAAGAAGAGGAAACGGAACCAGAAGAAGAGGAATCGGAAGAAGAGGAACCGGAAGAAGAAGAGGTTCCGGAGGGGGGATCGTAGGAACCACAGAAAACCGGTCAAATAAAAGAAAATCCTCAACCAATGGACCAAAGTTAATAATGGTCAATGGTGTTTCTGCTAAGGAAGCAAAATATTGGGAAAATTACCAATTTTTCAATGAATCAGATCCTGATTAGGATTCCGATGATGTTATAGAAATTACCCCGACCCAATTTAATGAGGCAAAAGAAAATAATAAAGGAAAAGGCATCAAAATAGAGAAATCTGATTCCGACCCCGATTGACTTTATATGTACCGTCAACACCCGTATTTTCAATATCGTGACAATAACCCGGGAACCTCTAAACCACCAGGTTTTTCTAAACCAATGTGGAAAACGACGACTCGTATTAGAGGAACATCATATATCCCTAGAAGATTAGGAAAAAGAACCAAGTCCGAAGAAGAAGAAACCAGTGATTCAGATTAGAGGGGTGTGAGCATGTTGTGTAATAAATGTATTGTAGTGTGCTTTGTAATGACCCGAAATTTTTCGACCAAATTATACTTATGAGATTAATATTTACATAAATTAAACCATACCAACATGATAAGCAATCCAAATTATTGAGACTTGTGTTTTTGAAAAGAGTTTTACACAACGTTTGACCGTCCAATATGACCGATGATATCACGAACTATATAACATATGATAATTATACGTTTGTGTATATATATGTATTTATATATATTTAACATGATCTAAGGATGGTTTAACATCTCATTGTGTACTAATGATAATGAGTTATAAGAATATTTTGAAACTACTAACTTAAGTTTTCAAAACGATAACTATACGTAACATTCTTTGATATATATATTTATAATCTATAATGCTTATACATGTATCGTATATATAATGTATTTAATCACTTTTTAAGGACTTAAATACATAAAACAATATAAGTATATTCACAAAAGATAGCTATATTTGAATTCTCGTTCCGTTTCCTCAATATTTCTATACGTATATCTAGGGTATATGTACCCGTATAATACCCAGCTTCTATACGTATTTATTATTGGTATATACATATGAAATCAACATCCAAATCAACATTATTACTGCCCTAGATATGAGGTAACTAGAATTTGTCAAGTAGTATGAATTATTAGTAAGAAAACAAAATTAGGAATCCTTTTCTTTCTTTATAAACTAAAAACGTTTTTATAAATGAACACCATTTCTTCACTCCATTTTCTCATACCTACACCCTCATTTCTCTCTCAAAATACTCCTAACTTCATACTTGATCATCTCCAAGCATTTTCCCCATCATTTAGCTTCAATTACAAGCCTTAAACACCATAAGAAAACTCTTTCAAGAACATATCAAAATAACCACCCATTTGAAGAAGTTTACTTCCAACCTTTTGATCTAACTCCACCACTCTTTGATTCCAAGATTATTTCTAATCTTTTGCAGTAACTTTGTCCAAGTAACTTGAGGTAGTAACCTTGTTCATAATCTTATTCTATTCATATTCATATAGCTATCTTATTTTGTGGTATAAAATTTTAACAACAAGAACATAGTTTGAATGATTTCAAACTTGTTCGCAAACTAAATAGATCCTTCTAACTTGACTTTTAAAACACTTCAAGACCTGTAATATATCATAATGATATGCTAACCTAACAAGATATAACTTGGTTTTACAAAGAACATCTTAAAAACTGAATCTACGTCGTCGGAGTGCAACCGGGGGCTGTTTTGGGTTGGATAATTAAAAACCATCTTGAACTTTGAATTGGAAGTTCATGTTCTGGAAAAATGATATTTCTTATGAATATGTTAACACATAAAAATTTCATGGTTTAACTCAAAGTGTAAGTATTTTTAGAAAAATGATCATTAAATGTTGTTTTTATGATGGAAAATGATCACTTTCATAAGTTTCACCAAAGTTTGACCTATAACCTATGATTTCGAATACAAACTAAGGTATTTTCAGTTCATATTCTTAAAATTTGACTCAAGGAAGTGGCAAGTTGAACCAACAAAAACGGAGTTGTAATGAAGAAACTACGACTAAAACAAGATTGGGTATCCGAAGCTAGTTTAGCTACGAAAATATTTGGAGAAAAAGTAAATTAATCATATCTTTTCTAATTAATATGATATTTTATATATAATTACTTATGAGTTGATTTTATATATTTCAGGACCACCCGTAAACAACACGAGAAGATTAATCATAAGACCTCATGATTGTACGCAACACGTCATTTGACAACGCGGTACTTTATGTACGCAACACGTCATTTGACAACATGGTACCATGGGTCGAGATTAATTCTGATCAATACGAATACGATGGGGTCTTTATTTATTTTATTTAAGCAATTAATTGTGGACCACTAACATCGGACTGCTAACTACGGACTAAGAAAATATTAAAAGTATTAAAAGTATATATATATGTAACGATTACTTAAAAAGAAAATATGTTGATATATTATATATATGGTTAGGTTCGTGATATCTATCGGAGACCAAGTCGAATTAAATACCTTCAAGGCAAAAGTGAGTTTCATTTGCTCCCTTTTTAATTGCTTGTGCAATATATATTTTTGGGCTGAGAATACATGCGCTGCTTTTATAAATGTTTACAAAATAGACACAAGTACTTAAAAATATATTCTATGTTGAGTTGTACCACTGGCATATTTCCCTGTAGCTTGGTAACTACTATTTACATGGGTATTGTAAACGCGAATCCTGTTGATAGATCTATCGGGCCTGACAACCCCAACCGGACTGGACGACCAGTATTCAACGGTTGCGCAGTACTTCGTTTTGGTGACTACACTTGGTACGGTGTAGTGAGATTTCATAATAAAGGGAATATGCGACGTTGATTAAATGTGAAGTATGGTTACCAAGTGCTCAACCACTTAGAATGCTTTACATACACTTGCGAGTGTATTATGTTTATGATTATGAAATCTTGTGGACTATTAACGTATTGAAATGATTGTTATGATAAACCTATGAACTCACCAACCTTTTGGTTGACACTTTAAAGCATGTTTATTCTCAGGTACGAATTAAGTCTTCCGCTGTGCATTTGCTCAATATAAGGACATTACTTGGAGCCGATCATCGCAATGGGACCAAATGTTGATGACTTCGTCCAGGTGGATTAGGACGGGTACTTTTAGTTGGTATCAGAGCGATCATCGTAGCAAACCAGGTCTTGCATTAGTGTGTCTAACTAGTAGTTGTTAGGATGCATTAATGAGTCTGGACTTCGACCGTGTCTACATGTCAAAAGTTTTGCTTATCATTTCTAGTCAGAAATCATCTGCTTATCATCCTTAGGAAATTACCTGCTTATCATTCTTAAGTCTAGACATGTTTTACTGCATTTACTGCATTGATAGTGTATAGACGAATTCTTATCTTAGCATATCTGTTATTGCGAACTTTGACTGATATCTTTTCAAAGATTCTCCGTAATTTACGGGATTTTGGTATTATATATACATATGTAAATTATGTATTGAAGAGTACCAAATCTAACTCCTATAATCTATTCCATACCAAAAATTCATTTTCCCCATTATACAAGATGGATTCCGCATCTAGTTTGAATTCTTCAGATTCCGACAGTTATGCCGATATGGATTTCCATTCGGACTCCGAAAGCAGCGTCACCGGAATGGATCAACCAATTTCCCATCATCTATTCTGGATGAATTGGGGATGGGTTCGTAATATACTAAATCACTGGAGACAAGAAGAAGGTGATCCATTCCATCCACCAAATTGCCCTCTTGGCGATGAACCTGAAGCACTTACCGGCGAACCTATTCGAAACACCATTTTCTCTCTCATTTCTAGAGTATCTCGTCACGATTATATACTATCCCATATTACAAATCTTGTTCATTCGCTCGCTCCAACCGCCAATCATCCCGGTGTACTAGTAGAAGTTAACGAACTTCGCGCTCGCGTGACGGCTTTGGAGAACATGGTGCAAAGGTTGCAAACACCAGCAGCAGCACCAGCAGCATAATCAGCACCACCATCAATTACATCAACAATTCCATCATCACCACTAACAAACAACATCCGCATCACACGTCTCGACATCATAATCTGTCCCACAAACATCAACATCATACGCACCATAGATACCAAGGAGTACCAACAATAATGAACGATCAAGTATTGATCCATAACTTTATTGATATTCTGCGAAGAATATGTGGTTTCAAAAAGTTTTAGAGATTTCTTATTCTAGCTCAAACCAAAAAGCAAATGAGATTAATATCATATTAACTCATTAAATTCATGATTTCATCTGAAGAAAATATATATGTATATATGTTTTCATAAAGATTGTAATTAAAAGTTCTTTTGTACAAAATATTAATGGTGAAATTTTTTTTTAACGGGTAGGTAATACCCGAGGAATAATTAGATTTCATATTAATAAGTTACATTGTACATTCGTCGAAGCTGATTCAACAGTCATTTACTATCCTACTTACAACCACCGATATACGTATCCATTCACCGCAGAATAACCATTTTCATTCAATTTCATATTTGGATTTTGACTTCCCAGAATCCAACAAGTGGCATATGAAGAAAACATATGACAAAATAAAATCTGTTAGAAACAAACAAATTAACTATGAAAAATTTCGTTAAGAATCCACGCTAACTGTTCCAGCTAACTGTTCCTAGCTAACTGATTACATTTTATTTATCGCAGTTTATTTATCGTAATTTAATTATCGTATTTTTATTTATCGTCATTTAATTTCTGTAATTATTTTACGCACTTTAAATATCGGGACACGTATACAATGTTTTGACATATCATATCGACGCATCTATATATATTATTTGAAATCACCATAGACACTCTATATGCAGTAATGATCGAGTTCTCTATACAGGGTTGAGGTTGATTCTACAAAAATATATATAGTTTGAGTTGTGATCGAGTCTGAGAGGTATACGGGTCACGACACGTGTTAATTAATTCGTATATTATATATTAAACTATATATGAATTATTGGACTGTTACTGTGGACTATCGACTGTGGACTAATGACATTGGACAATTAAAATGAATTAAAATATTGATTATAACATATGAAACTAAACATTTCTTCAAGATTGCCACTTGATTTCATCTTAAACCTCATTGTATCTCGACGATTACAATCAACGTTCAAATCTATCATGATTCTTAAAAACACCTCAATCGAGAGGATAAACCAACCGCACTTCATCTACGGAAGAAAAGATTGATGCATATAGTTATGCACCTGAAAAACCCTAGGAAACTGAGTAAACGTTTGACATGTATCTGTTCTAGTTCCTTTGACATTGTTATTACCGAAGATCATTTTGCAATCCCTTTCCAAAGTAGCTAATTTTGTCACAGCTCCAGCAAGTCAACTCCGACTTTTCATCCGAAACAACTTTATTATAACCGCGATATATATGCGTACTCTTTATTGTTACTGGGGAACCTTTTATATTCCACAATATTACCATCAGCGATTAATCATTCTAAAAACACAATTCTCCTGAAACTACCTCTATTTGATAACCGATGACCCAGATCAGTTAACTTTGAAAATGCTGACGAAGCAGCATGTTGTAGATGATCTTAATGGCCAAAAGTTTGATGATATAGAAATGAGTGTTAGGAACGCTCGATAGAAAATTTAGTACCTAAAAGCGGATTATGTGAAACTATGAAGAAATCCGTGGACAAATCACAAAGAATAAGTTTGCCTTCAAAGAATCTAAATGATTCTGTGCCTGCTGAAATCGTTAGCAAACATCTTATTTCTCATTCTAAACTTTCACAGACAAATCTTCTTCATCATCCATTGATATTAGAAATTCTAAGATATTCTCGTATGTTCTATTATAAATATCCTCCATATTTCTGGCGATATTTTCACAACTATTCTTATCTGAGATCATTTATCTCCCCGTAATATCTGCAACATAAAAGAAACTGTGTTAGTTTCTAAATTCTGAAACCTTCGAGTTTAAAATATGAATGTTTTGAAGTAGTGTTGGGAACTAAAGCATGGATTAGTATAATATAATGACACTTGATCAACGTCATTATATTACAGTAAGTCATGCTGAGTTTCTAATGAAGCATGATGATTCACAGTACCGTCATCATGTGCCATTTACACGACTCTTACATTCTATCTAATCTCTAAACATATCAAGAGAATATTTTTCTGGATGACTCGGTCTTCTCCAGGGTATTCTGGTAATTTAACAAATCAAAATCGTTCTATTACCATTTTCTTCTTAGAGCATTAGCTATGTTCATTCTGAATTTCATATATAAGAATTCCGGACCATTACTCGCTTGACTCGAAGTCGGGAAGAGAAAACGAAAGCATGAAGCTCCGAAAAATAATGAAGAATATAAACTTCGATAATAACCCCGAAATTTCAAACCATGTATATCGATGCAGATAGCAATATAGAGACACGGGAGAATTAGAGACACTATAAACACAAGAGTATAGTAGAAGTAAATAGATTCTTCTGGTGGTAGATGAAAAAGAAGAATGACAGATATAAAAGTTAGGAGTATATCAAGAATCAGGACTGGATGGAGCATATTGATGAATGCTTTAAAGTAAGAATCAAGGGAGAAAGAATAGAAGGTGTGAGTCGTGGAAAATAAGGAAATGAAGGGATGAATTTATAGTGAAATATCCGACAGAGCAATCGAAACAAATTATTGCATATAATCAAAGAAGATCCTGATTTCCTTAATCACCAAAGAACCAAATCTTATTACGTAAGATTCTCTTTAAATCCCTTAAATCCCGGAAATCAATCATAACTACGTCATCGGTTAAGACGAATATATTTTACTCATCTCACTCTTTTACGATAGTCTCATTTATATTCTTCGTATAATCGAATCGTTTTATCTACATTACTCAATGATGATAAAACTCCATTATCACCTTATATTTGTCATGAAAACCTTCTTATTGTTATCCATAACAACCTCTATCAAATTTCGGGGACGAAATTTCTTTAACGGGTAGGTACTGTAATTGTAACGACCCGCACTTTTTCGATCATACTATACTTATAAGATTAATATTTACATAAATTAAACCTTGCCAACATGATAAGCAATCCAAATTGTCGAGACTTATATTTCCGAAAAGAGTTTTACACAACGTTTGATCGTCTAGTTTGACTGATGATATCACGAACTATACAATATATGATAATTATACGTTTGTGTATATACATGTATATATACATATTTAACATGACCTAAGAATGTTTTAATATCTCATTTTGTATTAATAACAATAAGTTACAAGTATATTTTGAAACTACTAACTTAAGTTTTCAAAACGATAACTATACGTAACGTTATTTGACATAAATACTTAAGACTTATAATGTTATACATATATTGTATAAGTAATGTATTTAATCACTTTTAAAGACTTAAATACATAAAACCATATAAGTGTATTCACAAAAGATAGCTATATTTGAATCCTCATTCCATTTTTCACAAAATTTCTATACGTATACCTAGAGTATTTGTACTCGTATCATACCTAGCTTCTAGATGTATTTACTATTGGTATATACCAATAGGAAATACCAATGATCAGCCATGAATGATTAAGGGACATGATAACAACTTGTGGGAACCATCTTTAGTCATTTATCAAGACTTATTTGTAACAAAACAAAGTTATACATATCATGTATCTATATATCACGTTTTTAAATGTGTATATATATACATGCTCATTTCCATTTTCTTCACTAGATCACTAACTCTAAAACACACACACTTATGAGCCTTAAACCCCTTAATCATCTCAGCTCACATCTATGAAAATCTAGCTTCAAAAACCATACTAAAACACCATAAGAAAACCATACAAAAACACTTCAAGAAAACCCTCCAAGAACACCAACTTACTTCTAATCTTTCATCCACTTCTATCACCCTTTTGATTCTAGCTTCTTACTCCTCTTTTACAGCAAACTTATCCAAGGAACTTGAGGTAGAATCTATGTTCATAACCTTATTCAATTCATATATATATAGCTATCTTATTTTGTGGTACAAAAGTTTAACAACAAGAACATAGTTTGAATGTTTCAAACTTGTTTGCAAACTAAATAGATCCTTCTAACTTAACTTTTAAAATACTTCAAGACATGTAACATAACTTATTTATATGTTAATTTAACAAGGTAAAACTTGGTTTTTCAAAGTATAAGTATTTTTGGAAAAATGGTCATTAAATGATTTTGTTGTAACAAAATGTTTAACTTCATATGTTTCACTAAACTTTCACTTATGCCGTATGATTTTGAATACAAACCAAGGTATTTACAGTTCATAGTCTTAAAGAAGAACTCGATCCAAGAAGATGGCAATTTGAATCAACGAAAACGGACTTGTAACGAAGAAACTATGACCGAAACAAAATTGGCTATCCTAGACATTTTCAACTTCGGGATTCATTGGAAAAATTTACATAAAATCACATACTTCTAAGATAACATGATATTTTATATATATGTACTCATAATTCAATTTCATATGGTTCAGGATCACCCGTAAGCAACACGAGAAGATTAATCATAAGATCCCATGATTGTACGCAACACGTCATTTGACAACACCGGTACTTTATGTACGCAACACGTCATTTGACAACACCGGTACCATGGGTCAAGATTAATCTCGACCAATACATATACGATGGGGTTTTATTTATTTCGTTGGGGGTTTTATTTATTTCATTGCGGGTATATTAAACATCTAAAAATGAACCATTAAAATTGAATTACTAACAACGAACTGCTAACTACGGACTAAGGAAATATTCAAAATATTAAAAGTATAACAAGTATATATATATATAACGTTTGTTTTAAAATGAAAACATATTGATATATTATATATGGATAGGTTCGTGATATCAACCGGAAGACCGAGTCAAAATATATATATCATCAAGACAAGAGTGAGTATATAGTCCCACTTTTAAACTCTAAATATTTCGGGATGAGAATACATGTAGTTTATGTTTTACGATATGGACACAAGTAACTGAAAAATATGTTCTACGTTGAGTTGTACCACTGGCATACTTCCCTGTAGCTTGGTAACTAATATTTACAGCGGTATTGTAAACGCGAATCCTGTTGATAGATCTATCGGGCCTGACAACCCCAACCGGACTGGACGACCAGTATTCAACGGTTGCACAGTACTTCGTTTTGTGACTACACTTGGTACGGTCTAGTAAGATTTCATATTAAAGGGAATATGCGACGTGAAAATGTTAAGTATGGTTACCAAGTGCTCAACCACTTAGAATATTTTTATTAAACTGTTTATATATGAAATCTTGTGGTCTATATATATATATTGCTGCCGGCACTAAACCTATATCTCACCAACTTTATGTTGACGTTTTAAACATGTTTATTCTCAGGTGATAATTAGAAGTTTCCGCTGCATTATGTTGGATCTAAGCAGGATCTTGCGTACGCATGTTTGTGTCAAAAATAAAACTGCATATCCGAGATGTTGTACTGTAAAATATGCTAGAAACCGTGTTGTTATTATCATTTGTAAAGTTTGTAAGTCGAAGATTATCGCTAAACGATAATCATCTTTTTATTGTCTAAAGCTTGTAACAAAAATAACGGTTGTGGTTTGTAATGTATAATATATGCAGTTTCTTTTAAAAATGTCACATATAGAGGTCAATACCTCGCAATGAAATCATACGTTATCTAACACGTTCTATTGGTTAAGGACGGGTTATGACATGTGGTATCAGAGCGTTGGTCTTAGCGAACCAGGTTTGCATTAGTGTGTCTAACCGAGAGTCGTTAGGATACATTAGTAAAGTCTGGACTTTGACCGGGTCTGATTTTAAAAAAAAAAACATTGCTTATCACTGTTGGTTAAAATTTATGTGTAAATATTATGTAAGTACTAATGGGTTAGTTGTTGTGTGATAGATGTCGGGCTCGAAACTTATTATCACATTCAGCGACTCCGAATCAGAACCTTCAGATTGTGTTTCAGTCATTAACATATCCGATGACGAAAGTGGTATTTTTGGGGAAGACTCACAATTTCCGGATGAACCAACTATAGAAATATCGGAAAGTGAACCCGAGGAGGAAAGTGAACCCGAGGAGGAAAGTGAACCCGAGGAGGAAAGTGAACCCGAGGAAGAAATACAGGAAATTACAAAAGACGAGTTCGAACTAGGAAAGAAACGAAAGGCTAATGAATTAGAAAATCCAAATCCCGAGTTTAATGAGAATGATGTGGCACCAATTCCACTCAACACTACCACTCCTATCCCCGCTATTCCTATTAGTGCTATCCCCGCATCTAGTTCTTCGGCTCCTCAGCCAAAACGTAGGGAGACAGCTAGGATTCGCGTTGGGGGATTCCCTGGACATAAATGTTTTGGGAAATAGATCAAACGATGCGCTGCCGAATTAAACCATGGAATCAAATAATGTTTTGTATAATATTATTAGTGTGGTTTGTTTAATGTTCGATGTAAGATAAGCATATGTAAAATAGCGAAGTATGAAATGCAATAATTTTCCATGGTTAAGTATTATTTAGATTGTAGTAATTGGTTCTGTACTAAGCTAATAAGTATGAACATTAACGGGTAGGTACTACCCTAGATATAATTATAAAACGCTAATAAGAAGAAAAGGCTTTTATAATAATACCTGGTTCATATTATTAACAAGCTATAAATGTACTATAAATACACACTACATCTATAATATTCCATGTGAATAATTATTTTCTTTCATTAGGAAATGGCGCGATTGAATCGAATGACGGAACAAGAAGTCGAGGACTTCATCAACCAGCGAGTGAACGATAGAATGCTATGGGTCGAAGCTGCAAGAGCTGCTGCAGTTAATCCAAATCCTCGTGTAGGATGCTCCTACAAGACGTTTCAAGCTTGCAAGCCATCATCATTCAGTGGAACGGAAGGACCGATCGGTTTAACCCGGTGGATAGAAAAGATGGAAACTGTGTTCAAAATCAGTGGTTGTGTTGAAAAGGACATGACCAAATACGCATCGTGCACTTTACAAGATAGTGCACTCACGTGGTGGAAAACTTATGTGAAGGCTGTAGGAGGAGATGTAGCTTATGATACTCCGTGGGAAGAATTCAAAACAATGATAATCACCGAGTATTGTCCAAGGAATGAGGTTATTAAGTTAGAAGATGAGTTACGAAGTTTGAAGGTGGTTGGTACTGAAATCACCAACTACAATCAGCGATTCATGGAATTGGTTTTACTATGTCCTGAATTGGTTCCAACCGAAGCACGGAAGATAGAAATGTACAAAGGTGGTTTGCCCAAAAAGGTCAAGGCAAACGTTACAGCATCGAAACCTAAAACAATTCATGAAGCTATAACCATGGCGAACGAGCTAATGGATCAGGTCATTTTGGACAAGAAAGCATTCAATACTGAGGTGAAGGTATTGGGGAACAAGAAAAAGTGGAATGGAGGTTATGATCGAGGTAACCAACAACAACCTTATAAGAAACAAGAAACCACGAAAGGTGCGGGTAGCGGTTCAGGCTTTGGTTACAAAGGACAAAGTCCTTTATGCAACCGATGTCACAAACATCACTTTGGTTACTGTAGTGTGTTGTGCACCAAATGCAATCGACAGGGACATCTTGCTGAAGATTGTAAGGCTCTCGTTACAAATGCAAATGGTAACAAGACTCCTGCCACCAACGCAAATAGAACTGCTTTGGCTAACGTTACTTGTTTTGGGTGTGGAAAACAAGGTCATTATAAGAGTCAGTGCCCGAATCCAGAAAAGAATGGCGGACCTGCACGTGGAAGAGCGTTTGTTATTAATGCTAGAGAGGCACGTGAAGACCCGGAGCTTGTTACGGGTACGTTTACCATCAATAACTTATCAGCATCTATTTTATTTGATACTGGCGCCGATAGAAGTTACGTGTGTATAAATTTTTACACTAAATTGAATTGTTCATCATTACCTCTAGATGCTAAGTACTTGATTGAGTTAGCTAATGGTAAACTAATCAAAGCCGATAAAATTTGTCGTGATTGTGAAATAAATCTAGCCGGAGAAACGTTTAAAATCGACTTAATACCCGTAGAATTAGGAGGTTTTGATGTAATAGTCGGCATGGACTGGATGTCCAAAATAGGAGCGGAAGTTGTTTGTGCTAAGAAGGCAATTCGTATTCCTGGTAAGGATAAAATACCGGTGATGATTTATGGAGAGAAGGGTAATTCAAAGCTAAAACTCATTAGCTGTTTGAAAGCCAAGAAGTGTTTAGAAAAGGGATGTTACGCTATTTTAGCACATGTTAATAAAGTCGAAAAGAAAGAAAAGTGCATCAACGACGTGCCGGTGGCAAGAGATTTTCCTGAAGTTTTTCCGGAAGAATTGCCGGGATTACCTCCATTTAGATCGGTAGAATTTCAAATAGATTTAGTACCAGGAGCTGCACCAGTGGCTCGTGCTCCATATAGACTTGCACCGTCCGAGTTAAAAGAACTTCAAAGTCAGTTAAAAGAATTACTGGACCGTGGATTCATACGACCGAGTACTTCACCGTGGGGAGCTCCAATTTTGTTTGTTAAGAAGAAAGATGGATCTTTCAGGATGTGTATAGATTATCGTGAATTAAATAAGTTAACTATCAAGAATCGGTATCCACTACCGAGAATTGATGACTTATTTGATCAATTGCAAGGATCATGTGTGTATTCGAAAATCGACTTAAGATCGGGCTATCATCAACTACGCGTCAAAGAAGAGGACATTCCGAAAACTGCTTTTCGGACACGTTATGGTCATTACGAATTTTTGGTTATGCCGTTTGGATTGACGAATGCGCCAGCTGTATTCATGGACCTCATGAATCGAGTTTGTAGTCCGTATTTAGATAAGTTTGTTATCGTTTTCATTGATGATATTCTTATCTATTCCAAGAGTGAGCAAGAGCATGAAGAGCATTTAAGGTTGATATTAGAATTGTTGAGAAAAGAACAACTATATGCTAAATTTTCTAAGTGTGCTTTCTGGTTGAAAGAAGTGCAATTTCTTGGTCACGTTGTTAATAGCGAAGGAATTCAGGTTGATCCAGCAAAAACTGAAGCTATTGAAAAATGGGAGACTCCTAAGACACCAACGCAGATACGCCAATTTTTGGGTTTAGCCGGTTATTATAGAAGGTTTATTCAAGATTTTTCCCGAATAGCTAAGCCGTTGACAGCATTAACGCAAAAAGGGAAGAAATACGAATGGACCTCGGAGCAGGAGAACGCATTTCAAATACTGAAGAAGAAGTTAACTACGGCGCCTATCTTATCGTTACCAGAAGGGAACGATGATTTTGAAATATATTGTGACGCTTCGCGACAAGGTTTTGGTTGTGTTCTTATGCAACGGAAGAAAGTTATTGCATTTGCATCCCGATAATTGAAGATTCACGAGCGAAATTATACGACGCATGATCTAGAATTGGGAGCAGTCGTGTTTGCATTGAAGATGTGGAGACACTACTTGTATGGGGTTAAATTCACTGTGTTTACTGATCATAAAAGCCTTCAACATATTTTTGATCAGAAACAATTGAACATGAGGCAACGTAGGTGGGTCGAGTTAATAAACGACTATGATTGTGAAATTCGTTATCATCCCGGAAAGGCGAACGTGGTGGCCGATGCTTTAAGCAGAAAGGAACGAGAACCAATTCGAGTTCGAGCAATGAATATAAAAATTCGCATGAACCTCAACTCACAAATCAAAGAAGTTCAACAAGAAGCACTCAATAAAGAAAACATAAAGAATGAAATAATGAAGAAGTATGAGAAGCAACTCGTTATACGGGAAGACGGAATTAGATATTTTGCAAATCGTATTTGGGTACCGAAGTTGGGTGGATTAAGGAAGTTGATATTGAACGAGGCACATAAGACAAGATATTCGATACATCCTGGAGTTGGAAAGATGTACCAAGATCTTAAGACGCATTATTGGTGGCCTAATTTGAAGACAGACGTTGCAACATATGTTGGGGAATGTTTAACTTGTTCCAAAGTCAAAGCAGAACACCAGAAGCCGTCAGGGTTACTTCAACAACCAGAAATCCCAGAATGGAAATGGGATGGTATTACCATGGATTTCATCACGAAGTTACCAAAGACTGCCTGGGGATACGACACCATTTGGGTGATTGTTGATCGTCTCACCAAGTCTGCACATTTCTTACCTATAAAGGAAACGGATAGAATGGAGAAACTATTACGATTGTATATAAAGGAAGTTGTTTCAAGGCATGGAATACCTATTTCCATTATATCCGATCGTGATAGTAGATTTACCTCAAAATTCTGGCAATCACTACAGGAGGCACTAGGAACTCGGTTGGATATGAGTACCGCATATCATCCACAAACCGATGGACAGAGTGAAAGAACGATTCAGACTCTCGAAGACATGCTCAGGGCATGTGTGATCGATTTTGGAAACGGATGGGATAAATATCTACCGTTAGCAGAATTCTCGTATAATAATAGTTATCATGCGAGCATTGGAGCTGCGCCATTCGAAGCATTGTACGGAAGGAAGTGTAGATCTCCTATCTGTTGGAATGAAGTAGGAGATCGACATTTAACTGGTCCCGAGATCATACATGAAACGACTGAGAAGATAGTGCAAATCAAGGAGAGATTAAAAACAGCCCGCAGTCGCCAAAAGAGCTACGCCGATGTCCGAAGGAAACCATTAGAGTTTCAGGTCGGGGACATGGTTATGCTAAAGGTGTCACCTTGGAAAGGTGTAATACGTTTCGGAAAAAGGGGTAAACTGAACCCAAGGTACGTAGGCCCGTTTAAGATCATCGAACGCATTGGACCGGTAGCTTATCGACTCGAGTTACCGCGACAACTCGCCGGAGTACATAATACCTTTCACGTCTCGAACCTTAAGAAGTGTCTTGCAAAGGAAGACCTCACCATTCCTCTTGAAGAAATCCATGTCGACGAGAAACTACAATTCGTCGAAGAACCAATTGAAATCATGGACCGTGAAGTTAAACAGCTCAAACAGAGCAATATACCGATTGTTAAGGTTCGTTGGAATGCTAGAAGAGGTCCCGAGTTTACGTGGGAACGCGAGGATCAGATGAAACGAAAGTATCCACACTTGTTTCTCGATAACGCAAAATAGGTACAATTTTAAAATTTCGGGACGAAATTTATTTAACGGGGAGGTAATGTAACGACCCGCACTTTTTCGATCATACTATACTTATAAGATTAATATTTACATAAATTAAACCTTGCCAACATGATAAGCAATCCAAATTGTCGAGACTTATATTTCCGAAAAGAGTTTTACACAACGTTTGATCGTCTAGTTTGACTGATGATATCACGAACTATACAATATATGATAATTATACGTTTGTGTATATACATGTATATATACATATTTAACATGACCTAAGAATGTTTTAATATCTCATTTTGTATTAATAACAATAAGTTACAAGTATATTTTGAAACTACTAACTTAAGTTTTCAAAACGATAACTATACGTAACGTTATTTGACATAAATACTTAAGACTTATAATGTTATACATATATTGTATAAGTAATGTATTTAATCACTTTTAAAGACTTAAATACATAAAACCATATAAGTGTATTCACAAAAGATAGCTATATTTGAATCCTCATTCCATTTTTCACAAAATTTCTATACGTATACCTAGAGTATTTGTACTCGTATCATACCTAGCTTCTAGATGTATTTACTATTGGTATATACCAATAGGAAATACCAATGATCAGCCATGAATGATTAAGGGACATGATAACAACTTGTGGGAACCATCTTTAGTCATTTATCAAGACTTATTTGTAACAAAACAAAGTTATACATATCATGTATCTATATATCACGTTTTTAAATGTGTATATATATACATGCTCATTTCCATTTTCTTCACTAGATCACTAACTCTAAAACACACACACTTATGAGCCTTAAACCCCTTAATCATCTCAGCTCACATCTATGAAAATCTAGCTTCAAAAACCATACTAAAACACCATAAGAAAACCATACAAAAACACTTCAAGAAAACCCTCCAAGAACACCAACTTACTTCTAATCTTTCATCCACTTCTATCACCCTTTTGATTCTAGCTTCTTACTCCTCTTTTACAGCAAACTTATCCAAGGAACTTGAGGTAGAATCTATGTTCATAACCTTATTCAATTCATATATATATAGCTATCTTATTTTGTGGTACAAAAGTTTAACAACAAGAACATAGTTTGAATGTTTCAAACTTGTTTGCAAACTAAATAGATCCTTCTAACTTAACTTTTAAAATACTTCAAGACATGTAACATAACTTATTTATATGTTAATTTAACAAGGTAAAACTTGGTTTTTCAAAGTATAAGTATTTTTGGAAAAATGGTCATTAAATGATTTTGTTGTAACAAAATGTTTAACTTCATATGTTTCACTAAACTTTCACTTATGCCGTATGATTTTGAATACAAACCAAGGTATTTACAGTTCATAGTCTTAAAGAAGAACTCGATCCAAGAAGATGGCAATTTGAATCAACGAAAACGGACTTGTAACGAAGAAACTATGACCGAAACAAAATTGGCTATCCTAGACATTTTCAACTTCGGGATTCATTGGAAAAATTTACATAAAATCACATACTTCTAAGATAACATGATATTTTATATATATGTACTCATAATTCAATTTCATATGGTTCAGGATCACCCGTAAGCAACACGAGAAGATTAATCATAAGATCCCATGATTGTACGCAACACGTCATTTGACAACACCGGTACTTTATGTACGCAACACGTCATTTGACAACACCGGTACCATGGGTCAAGATTAATCTCGACCAATACATATACGATGGGGTTTTATTTATTTCGTTGGGGGTTTTATTTATTTCATTGCGGGTATATTAAACATCTAAAAATGAACCATTAAAATTGAATTACTAACAACGAACTGCTAACTACGGACTAAGGAAATATTCAAAATATTAAAAGTATAACAAGTATATATATATATATAACGTTTGTTTTAAAATGAAAACATATTGATATATTATATATGGATAGGTTCGTGATATCAACCGGAAGACCGAGTCAAAATATATATATCATCAAGACAAGAGTGAGTATATAGTCCCACTTTTAAACTCTAAATATTTCGGGATGAGAATACATGTAGTTTATGTTTTACGATATGGACACAAATAACTGAAAAATATGTTCTACGTTGAGTTGTACCACTGGCATACTTCCCTGTAGCTTGGTAACTAATATTTACAGCGGTATTGTAAACGCGAATCCTGTTGATAGATCTATCGGGCCTGACAACCCCAACCGGACTGGACGACCAGTATTCAACGGTTGCACAGTACTTCGTTTTGTGACTACACTTGGTACGGTGTAGTAAGATTTCATATTAAAGGGAATATGCGACGTGAAAATGTTAAGTATGGTTACCAAGTGCTCAACCACTTAGAATATTTTTATTAAACTGTTTATATATGAAATCTTGTGGTCTATATATATATATTGCTGCCGGCACTAAACCTATATCTCACCAACTTTATGTTGACGTTTTAAACATGTTTATTCTCAGGTGATAATTAGAAGTTTCCGCTGCATTATGTTGGATCTAAGCAGGATCTTGCGTACGCATGTTTGTGTCAAAAATAAAACTGCATATCCGAGATGTTGTACTGTAAAATATGCTAGAAACCGTGTTGTTATTATCATTTGTAAAGTTTGTAAGTCGAAGATTATCGCTAAACGATAATCATCTTTTTATTGTCTAAAGCTTGTAACAAAAATAACGGTTGTGGTTTGTAATGTATAATATATGCAGTTTCTTTTAAAAATGTCGCATATAGAGGTCAATACCTCGCAATGAAATCATACGTTATCTAACACGTTCTATTGGTTAAGGACGGGTTATGACAGTAATGACCCGGAATTTTTTGACCAAATTATACTTATGAGATTAATATTTACATAAATTAAACCATACCAACATGATAAGCAATCCAAATTGTTGAGACTTGTGTTTTTGAAAAGAGTTTTACACAACGTTTGACCGTCCAATATGACCGATGATATCACGAACTATATAACATACGATAATTATACGTTTGTGTATATATATGTATTTATATATATTTAACATGATCTAAGGATGGTTTAACATCTCATTGTGTACTAATGATAATGAGTTATAAGAATATTTTGAAACTACTAACTTAAGTTTTCAAAACGATAACTATACGTAACATTCTTTGATATATATACTTATAATCTATAATGCTTATACATGTATCGTATATATAATGTATTTAATCACTATTTAAGGACTTAAATACATAAAACAATATAAGTATAATCACAAAAGATAGCTATATTTGAATTCTCGTTCCGTTTCCTCAAGATTTCTATATGTATATCTAGGGTATATGTACCCGTATAATACCCAGCTTCTATATGTATTTATTATTGGTATATACACATCAAATCAAAATCCTAATCAACATTATTACTGCCCTAGATATGAGGTAACTAGAATTTGTCAAGTAGTATGAATTATTAGTAAGAAAACAAAATTAGGAATCCTTTTCTTTCTTTATAAACTAAAAACGTTTTTATAAATGAACACCATTTCTTCACTCCATTTTCTCATACCTACACCCTCATTTCTCTCTCAAAATACTCCTAAATTCATACTTGATCATCTCCAAGCATTTTCCCCATCATTTAGCTTCAATTACAAGCCTTAAACACCATAAGAAAACTCTTTCAAGAACATATCAAAATAACCACCCATTTGAAGAAGTTTACTTCCAACCTTTTGATCTAACTCCACCACTCTTTGATTCCAAGATTATTTCTTATCTTTTGCAGTAACTTTGTCCAAGTAACTTGAGGTAGTAACCTTGTTCATAATCTTATTCAATTCATATTCATATAGCTATCTTATTTTGTGGTATAAAATTTTAACAACAAGAACATAGTTTGAATGATTTCAAACTTGTTCGCAAACTAAATAGATCCTTCTAAATTGACTTTTAAAACACTTCAAGACCTGTAATATATCATAATGATATGCTAACCTAACAAGATATAACTTGGTTTTACAAAGAACATCTTAAAAACTGAATCTACGTCGTCGGAGTGCAACCGGGGGCTGTTTTGGGTTGGATAATTAAAAACCATCTTGAACATTGAATTGGAAGTTCATGTTATGGAAAAATGATATTTCTTATGAATATATTAACACATAAAAATTTCATGGTTTAACACAAAGTGTAAGTATTTTTAGAAAAATGATCATTAAATGTTGTTTTTATGACGGAAAATGATCACTTTCATAAGTTTCACCAAAGTTTGACCTATAACCTATGATTTCGAATACAAACTAAGGTATTTTCAGTTCATATTCTTAAAATTTGACTCAAGGAAGTGGCAAGTTGAACCAACAAAAACGGAGTTGCAATGAAGAAACTACGACTAAAACAAGATTGGGTATCCGAAGCTAGTTTAGCTACGAAAATATTTGGAGAAAAAGAAAATTAATCATATCTTTTCTAATTAATATGATATTTTATATATAATTACTTATGAGTTGATTTTATATATTTTAGGACCACCCATAAACAACACGAGAAGATTAATCATAAGACCTCATGATTGTACGCAACACGTCATTTGACAACACGGTACTTTATGTACGCAACACGTCATTTGACAACATGGTACCATGGGTCGAGATTAATTCTGATCAATACGAATACGATGGGGTCTTTATTTATTTTATTTAAGTAATTAATTGTGGACCACTAACATCGGACTGCTAGCTATGGTTAGGTTCGTGATATCTATCGGAGACCAAGTCGAATTAAATACCTTCAAGGCAAAAGTGAGTTTCATTTTCTCCCTTTTTAATTTCTTTTGCAATATATATTTTTGGGCTGAGAATACATGCGCTGCTTTTATAAATGTTTACAAAATAGACACAAGTACTTAAAAATATATTCTACGTTGAGTTGTACCACTGGCATATTTCCCTGTAGCTTGGTAACTATTATTTACATGGGTATTGTAAACGCGAATCCTGTTGATAGATCTATCGGGCCTGACAACCCCAATCGGACTGGACGACCAGTATTCAACGGTTGCACAGTACTTCGTTTTGGTGACTACACTTGGTACGGTGTAGTGAGATTTCATAATAAAGGGAATATGCGACGTTGATTAAATGTTAAGTATGGTTACCAAGTGCTCAACCACTTAGAATGCTTTACATACACTTGCGAGTGTATTATGTTTATGATTATGAAATCTTGTGGACTATTAACGTATTGAAATGATTGTTATGATAAACCTATGAACTCACCAACCTTTTGGTTGACACTTTAAAGCATGTTTATTCTCAGGTACGAATTAAGTCTTCCGCTGTGCATTTTCTCAATATAAGGACATTACTTGGAGCCGATCATCACAATGGGACCAAATGTTGATGACTTCGTCCAGGTGGATTAGGATGGGTCCTTTCATGCTTGTACTTTTAAGTTCTATGTAAAAATTGCTTGTATTGTTTATTATTACGAATCTAATCCTTGTCTATTTTACAGTATAAAAACAAAATAGACGTTAAGGGTAGACAACCGAATATTTTAGAAGACCTACCAGAGGATATGATTGAGGAAATCTTGTCTAGAGTCAGTCAGAATTCATCAGCACATTTAGTTATGGCGAAATTAACTTGTCAAACATTTGAAAGACTTTCCAGAAATTCCTTAGTTTATAAAAGGCTTTCCTTTGATAGGTGGGGTATATCACATTGGGGAGACTTTAAGTTACGCCATGTTTTCTTTAAAGCGTTAAATGCGGAGAACCCAAATGCAATTTTACGCTACTGGTTAAGAACCTATTTTGACTCAACATATCCCAACATAGGATTTTGTGAATTAGAACGAGCTACTAACATGCAACATAAAGAAGCATGTTATGCTTACGGGTTAGTTATGTTCGCTTCTTACCAAAATGAGAAAAAGAACATCGGATTGCAACTTTTAAATAAAACCTTCCCACAAGTGACGGATTCAGTAGTTGGGGTGAGAAACAAGGTTTTTAGATTATTAAGGGGCTGTTGGACATTACGAAACCCTCGTCCTTTTGATGACATTACAACATGCTGCCTAGCTAATGGTCATAACGGTTATTTTCCACAAGACCAAGGATGGAAAGTCGTCTTAGTAAAACCAGAATGCATGACATGTTTCTGGACTTATGAATTACGTGTCTTTATTTCCTTTGCTGAATAACTTGCGTATTAACTAGATTTATCTTCAAAACTGTCCTGTATCATAGTGTACTATATTTCATGTTATATGTAATATAGCGAAGTTGTAAGTTTGAAGAATATTTGTATGTGATATATTATTATAATCAGTTTTTCATATGGAATTGTAGTAGTTGAATTATATATTAGCTACTAAGTATGAACTTAACGGGTAGGTAGTACCCGAATTTAAAATTATAAAATGCCAATATGAAGAAAAAGCTTTTATAAATGAGTTCATATTATGCTACGAGATACTATTGACTACTTTTAATATTCTGTATGATTAAATTGTTTTATTTGAGTATTTTGAAGGAAATGGCACCGACTACTCGACACACCTTGAATATGAGCGAAGAGGAATTTCGTTCCTTTCTTGCTTTAAACATAGCCGCAGTACAGGCCGCGCTACATACCAATAATAACTCTGAATCTAGCAATGCAGCTCACGGCACAAGAAATCGTGTAGGATGCTCCTACAAAGAATTCACTGCCTGCAAACCTTTGGAATTTGATGGTCGTGTGTAAACGCTATATTTTAGATTATCATTATTTGATAATCTACGCTATGTCCTTTAAATCTTTGTCGATAAAATAAAGGTTATGGTTTGTTTTAAAAACGAATGCAGTCTTTGAAAAACGTCTCATATAGAGGTCAAAACCTCACAACGAAATCAATTAATATGAAACGTTTATAATCCATATGAACGGGACATTTCAGTTGGTATCCGAGCGTTGGTCTTAGAGAACCAGAAATTTGCATTAGTGTATCTTATCGAGTTTGTTAGGATGCATTAGTGAGTCTGGACTTTGACCATATTTTTCTTTAAAAACGATTGCTTAACACGTTTGTTGGAAACTATATATTTTTACATGTAAATATTATGTGATATATTAATCTCTTAACGCGCTTGCTATTGTGTGATAGATGTCTACCTCTAGTACAAATCTCATTGACTCACCCAATAATAATGAAGAGTCGAATCTATTTTGGGAAGATTCACAAATTTCGGAAGAAAAAGAAGAAGAACCGGAAGAAGAGGTTCCGGAGGAGGAAATATTAAGAACCACAGAAAAACAGATAAATAAAAGAAAATCCTCAACCAATGGACCAAAATTAAAAATGGTCAATGGTGTTTCCGCCGAGGAAGCAAAATATTGGGAAAATTACCAATTTTCTGATGAATCGGATCCCGACGAGGATTTCGATGATGTTATATAAATTACCCTGGCTCAATTTAATAAAGCAAAAGAAAATAATAAGGGAAAAACTATCAAAATAGAAAAACCCTAGTCCAAAACCGATGAACTTTATGTTAACATGAAATATCCCGATGGGATATATCGTAAAAACCCGTATTTCTTAAACTTTAACTATAACCCGGGAACATCTAAGCCACCAGGTTTTTCTAAACCATTTGTGAAAACAACAACTCGTATTAGAGGAGCACCATGTATCCCTAGGAAATTAGCAAAACGAACCAAGTCCGAGGAGGAGAAAACAAGTGAGTCGGAATAAAGAATTGTAATCATGCTATGTAATATATGTACTTTAGTGTGCTTGTACTTTTATACCATATGTAAAAATGGCTTGTAATGTTTGTATTCTATCATCCTTTACAAGATCTAATTTTTCATCTCTTTTACAGTATAAAAATACAAAATGGATGTTAAGGGTAGACGAACGAATATTTTAGAAGACCTACCAGGAGATATGATTGATGAAATCTTGTCTAGAGTTGATCAGAATTCATATGCTCAATTATTTACGGCGAGATTAGTTTGTAGGAAATTTGACAGACGTTCTAAGCATGCCTTGATTTATAAAAGGCTTTCCTTCGATAGATGGTGTATATCACATTGTGGAGACCTTAAGTTACGCCATGTTTTCTTTAAGGCATTGTGTGCGGGAAACGCTAATGCAATTATCCTCTACGGGTTGAGAGCCTATTTTGACTCCACATATAACAACATAGGACTTTGTTCTTTAGAAAGAGCTTCAAACATGCAACTTAAAGAAGCATGTTATGTTTATGGGTTAGTGATGTTCGATGCTCATCAAATTGAGAAAAAGAACATCGGACTACAACTTCTTAATAAAACATTCCCACAGGTGACGGATTCAGTAGTTGGGGTGAGAAATAAGGTTTTTAACTTGTTACGGGGCTGTTGAATATTTCGTAACCCCCGTCCTCTTGATGACGTTACAACGTACTGCCTTGCCAATGGCCACAACGGTTATTTCCCTTTTGATCAAGGATGGGAAATAGTATTAGTAAAACCCGAATGCATGACTTGTTTCTGGTCTTATGAATTACGTGTCTTCATTGCCTTCACTGAACAATTTGAGCTTCACTAAAATTGTCTTCACAGCTGCTTAGTATCAAAGTTATTATGTGCTATATTTCATGCTGTATGTAAATTAACGTTATTGTATGATTGTATGATATTGTATCGAAAGTTTAAGCGTGAAATGTTAATGAATTAACTTTTTCATGATAGAATATTATTTCGATAGCAGTAGCTAATTTTTGCGCTAGCTATTAACTATGAACTTTAACGGGTAGTTACTACCAGAACTAAAATTATAAAATGCTAATATGAAGAAAAGGCTTTTATAAATAAGTTCATATTATGCTACGAAATACTATTGACTACTCCTAATATTCTATATGATTAACTTAACTCTTTTGGCTATTTTTGAAGGAAATGGCACCGACTACTCGACAGAACTTGAATATGAATGAAGAAGATTTCCGTGCATTCCTTGCTGCAAACATAGCCGCGGTACAAGCTATAATGCAAAACAACAACAATAACTCAGGGTCTAGCAGTGGAGTTAACTCCACAGGAAACCGTGTAGGATGCTCCTACAAGGCTTTCACTGCCTGTAAGCCTCTGGAATTTGACGAGACTGAAGGACCAGTCGGACTGAAACATTGGACCGTGAAGGTCGAATCTGTTTTTGCTATAAGCAAATGAGCTAAAGAAGACAAGGTAAAGTACGCCACGCATACCTTCACAGGTACTGCGTTAACATGGTGGAACACCTATCTCGAACAAGTGGGACAAGATGCTGCTTACACACTACTGTGGTCAGCATTCAAACACTTGATGAATGAGCAGTACCGTCCCAGAAACGAGGTCAATAAGCTCAAGGCAGAGCTAGAGAATTACGAACACAGGGGTTCGATATTACCACATACGAATGACGATTCACAGAGTTGTGCCTATTGTGTCCAGGAGTGTTCGAGGATGAAGAGGAAAAGATCGACGCGTTTATAAAAGGACTACCAGAAAGGATTAAGGAGGAATTGAGTTCAAACGAGCCCACCTCCATACAAAAGGCAAGTCGACTGGCTCACAAACTCATAAATCAGATTGAGGGAAGAATTAAAGAGCAGGTAGCTGAAGAGGCCAAAATGAAGCCAGTCAAGAGAAAGTGGGAAGAAAACAGTGACAAGGGTCACCAATCCAACATCAACAACAATCGTTATAACAACCACAACAACAGCAACATTAACCGCAACAACAATTGCAATCCCAACAATAACTACAATAACCCCCATAACAACTACAACAAACGTCCCAACAACAACAATCCCAACAACTATCTCAATAACAAAAATAGCAACCAAAATTAGAGAATTCCATGCAAAAGGTGTGAAGGATACTGTAGTGACCCGGGAATTTCCGATCAAATATAAACTTTAATCTTATATGTTTCCGATACGATAAGCAAAATCTGTAATGTTGAGTCTCAAAAATTTTGAAATCTATATTCATGTAACCAATTACCCTTTGACTATGCTCAATGATTCACAAACATTTATGTGTATATAAATATGTGTATATAATATATACTTATTAATTAAAAACGTTAACAAAGTATTAGATATATAATATTTTACATGAACGTATTTGTTTCAATATATATTTAATATAATTATAGACGGAGTTAAAAGATACTATCAAATGATTAATTTATCAGACACATTGTATGATTACGAGTCTCTATTGAGAGGTCCACTTTAATTCAGGAAACCTTTCTTTTTAACGGTATTCGGAAATTGGTAAAGTGATTTACAAGTAAGAACAAAAGTATCAATTAACGGGAAATAGATAAGGGTTAGTAGAGTTCCATGTTCGTTTTCCTATATAGGCGATTAACTAGTTAACTTTCATATTATTTAGAGAAGTTTAATTTTAACTTATATGATTTTAAAATAAACGGTGATCCGAAAATGAGTTCTATAAATTTTAGGCTTACTAAAAATGTATTTAGGATTTAGTTATTAAATTTTTAACACTTTTTATATTTTACCCAAAATTGAGAGGGACAGTTGATGTAATTTTCATTTAATAAATTAGTGATCGAATTTTACACCATAGTGACTGAAATAAATAAATATAATTACTATAAAAATATGGAATTTTTCTGAAGACTTTTTATTCGCCACTGAGTGAACAACGGGGCACGAAATAGTAGTCCGTGAAAACTGTCGGTAACATCAGGACAATTAAGATTCACGAATTATATTACTGTACAATTAACTAACACGTTTATTCACTTTATTTTATTTTATTCTGTCAACTTGCCTATATTGAGTCTAGATATATATGTATTATTATCTATATACTATATGATAATAGAAACACATACCCCACTGTCTTCTTTCACACATGTTGTCAAGTTTTAAATCAATTAATTATTATATGATGTTATTTAGATGATACTTGCATTTGAGTTTAACAACCACACACACATACACGATAGGTACATGTTAGAATTCACCATTTTTCAATCTCATCATTTTCTTTGATCTCCACACTCACTTCCCACCGTGAGCACCACAGTTGACCACCACCATCATCTCCATTGGGCCACCATTTTCTTTGTGAACCAACAACCACTACAATCTCCATTTAATGCTATTGTTGTTCAGAGACCCAACCCATTTGAGTTACTACTACTTCTATTCGAAAACATCACCATCACCGATTACATTCGAGATGTTGTTGTTTTGCTCGTGTTCTTGGATCACCAAAACGATACCACATGAACAACCACCACAGCCACCATGTTTAACCACCACAACCGTCACCAATCACTCTCTCTTTCTCTTCATTTTTTTTCTCTTTCTTTCTTTTTCTGTTGGATTCATGAACCATGAAACCATCTGCACTTCTATTTCTATTTTTCTTTCGATTACCCGGCAAACCACCATCTTGTTCTTTGTCTTCATGAACCACAATTAACCCCACCGCTACAGTCACCTTCTCCTGCTGTTGCAGCCTTCGTGAACCACCACAGCCGTCACCACCGCAGTTACACTGTTACATCCATGTTGCTATTTCTGTTTCCAATCTGTTCGAAACTCAACCAACTCAAAACCATTATAAACTACTGCTACTACTTCTGTGTTGTCATTTTTGCTCGAGCCCAAGCCACATCACATCGTAACCCATTTCTTGATAACAATAACGATGATGAATGGTTATGTACAGTGATAGTATTATGATATCTATAACGATGAAAGTGATAGGCGAGATTAGATTAATGATGATGTGATTATAAGTTAATGATGAGGCGATTAGGTTAGATGATATTGATCACGATGATGAAGTGGGTTTTAAGGGAAACAGAAAAGATACGGTTTATATAGAATTAGAATCTGATATAAATCAGAAAAGCAAGGCAGGAGGGATGGTTATGGGATGTTTTGGTTAATCAGGTGGTCTCGGGTTCAAGCCCGGTTCAGTTCAATTCTTTTTAGAACGACTTTTTAAAGGGTATACATTCCTATTTTATTTTCTAACTATTATTATTGTTAATATTTATTGTTAATATTAATTATTATTATTATTATTATTATTATTATTATTATTATTATTATTATTATTATTATTATTTTTATTATTATTTTGATAATTAGTAATGATATTATTATTAGTATTATAATTATTAATATTGTTATTATTATTACAAATGCAAGTATTAATTATCATTATTATAGTATTATGATTACAGTTACAAATTTGAATATTATTATTATTGTTAAGTAAATTATTATGATTACTAACATACTAAAAAGCATTAAATATTGGTAATATCATTATAATTACAATTATTAGTATCAATATTATCATAAGTATTATTATATAACCATTATTATTATTATTATAAGTATCATTAACGTTAATAGATTATTAAAAGTATTATTATTATTATTATTAGTAAGGATATTTTTATTATTAACATATCATCTTTAATACTGTTATGATTATTATTGTTATCCTTACCATGATCCTTAAAAGTATTATTACTAAAATGTAGAATCATCATTTTTATTAGTATATGTATTATTAATATTACTAAGATTAAAATTATTAATATTATTATCATTAATATGAAAATATTACAAAATTATTATTTTCTTTAATATTAGTAATAATATCATTATTATCAATAGAATTCCCATTTAACCATGATATTAGTATTACCATTAAAATGACTATTAAAATTCTATTAAAACTATCAATATATTATTATTATCCATAACCCAATAACAATACAATTATATATATATATATATATATATATATATATATATATATATATATATATATATATATATATATATATATATATATATATATATATATATATATATATATAATTTTTTAACAAAAGATATTTAAATAAATATATATATATAAGTATAATAATATGTTTTATTATATATCAAATAAGCATTATAATACATTATAAGTATTAATAAAAATCATATATAAATATACATGACTAAATATATATAAGTTTGTTCTATTACGATTACATGTTTTAATATATATACAAATGATATAGGTTCGTGAATTCGAGGCAAACCCTGCATTGTTTAGTTGTTCAATATAGTCATATGTATTTTTACTACAAAATACATTAGGTGAGTTTCATTTGCCTTTTTACCCTTTACATTTTTGGGCTGAGAATACATGCGCTGCTTTTATAACTGTTTTACGAAATAGACACGAGTAAATGAAACTACATTCTATGGATGGATTATCTAATCGAATATGCCCTGTTTATTAAGTCTGGTAATCTAAGAATTAGGGAACAGACACCCAAATTGACGCGAACTCTAAAGATAGATCTATCGAGCCCCAACAAGCCCCATCCAAAGTACCGGATGCTTTAGTACTTCGAAATTAATATCATGTCCGAAGGAGGATCCCGGAATGATGGGGATATTCTTATTCTTATATGCATATTGTGAATGTCGGTTACCAGGTGTTCAATCCATATGAATGATATTTTTGTCTCTATGCATGGGACGTATGTTTATGAGAAATGGAAATATGAAATCTTGTGGTCTATTAAAATTATGAAATGATTATTTATGTTAAACTAATGAACTCACCAACCTTTTGGTTAACACTTTAAAGCATGTTTATTCTCAGGTATGAAAGAAATCTTCCTCTGTGCATTAGCTCATATTAGAGACATTACTTGGAGTCATTCATGGCATATTTCAAAAGACGTTGCATTCGAGTCGTTGAGTTCATCAAGATTATTATTAACTCAATTATAGTTAGATGTATTATGAAATGGTATGCATGCCATCAACTTTCGATGTAATGAAAGATTGTCTTTTCAAAAACGAATGCAATGTTTGTAAATGTATTATATAGAGGTCAAGTACCTCGCGATGTAATCAACTGTTGTGAATCGTTTATAATCGATATGGACTTCGTCTGGATGGATTAGGACGGGTCTTCACAGTTGGTATCAGAGCAGTGGTCTTAGCGAACCAGGTCTTGCATTAGTGTGTCTAACTGATAGTTGTTAAGATGCATTGGTGAGTCTGGACTTTGACCGTGTCTGCATGTCAAAAGTTTTGCTTATCATTTCTAGTCAGAAATCGTCTGCTTATCATCCTTAGTAAATTACCTTCTTATCATTCTTAGTCTAAACATGTCTTACTGCCTCTATTGTATAGACAATGTATAGATAAATTCACATCTTAGCGTATCTGTTATCGTTACATTTGCCTGACAGCTCCCGTAAATTCCTCCGTAACTTATGGGATTTTAGCATTATATATGCATATGTAAACTATGTATTTCAGGGTACTAATCTACATCCTATAACCTATTTCTTATCAAAAATCCTTCATCTGATCGTACGAGATGAATCCCTCAACCAGTTCGATGTCCCTCAGATTTCGACAGCTATTCCGATATGGATTTCCACTCGAACTCCGAAAGCAGTGTAACCGGAATGGAGCAACCAATTAGCCATCCCCAATTCACCTGATGGATTCGTAGTCGACTTAATCAATAGAGACGTGAAGAAGGCGATCCCTTCCACCAACCGAATTCACCTCTTGGTGAAGAACCCGAAGCATTTACCGGCGAACCTATCCGAAACACAATTGCCAGCCCCACTTCTAGAATAGCTCGACACGATTATATTCTATCTACAATTCTAAACCTTATTCATCCGCTCGTTCCGATTGAAAATCATCCCGGAGTAATAAAGAAGTCAACGAACTTCGCGCTCAAGTAATCAATTTAGAAAACATGGTGCAAAACTTACCAGCTTCAGCAACATCACCGGCACCAATAGTACCATCAACAACCCAAGTCTTAACATCACATGTCTCAACATCTCATTCTGTACTTCGAGTATAATCATCGTTCTACATGACGTTCTACATCATTTATCTTCGTTCGACATGGCGATTATGTAATCTCTAATGTTTTAGAGATTATATATATTCCTGTTCTAACGGTAAATCAAATGAGATTAATATCATATTAACTCATTAAATCCATAATTACATCTGAAGAAAATATATATGCAAGTATATTTTCATAATGATTGTAATTAAAAATTCTTTTGTACAAACTGTTAATGGTGAAAATATTTTAACGGGTAGGTAATACCCAAAGATTATTTAGATTTCACATTAATAAATTACACTGTACATTCTTCGAATCAGATTCAATAGTCATTTGCTATCCTACTTACATCCACCGATATACATATCCGTTCACCACGAAATAACCATTTTCATTCAATATAATATTTGGATTTTGATCTATCAGAATCTAACAAGTGGCATAATGAAGAAAACATTTGACAAAATAAAATTTGTTAGAAACAAACAAATTAACTATGAGAAATTTTGTTAAGAATCCACGCTAACTGTTCCTAGCTAATTGTTCCTAGCTAACTGATTACATTTTATTTATCGCAATTTAATTATCGCAATTTACATTCTCGCAATTTTATTTATCATCATTTAATTTCTGTTATTTACTTTACGCACTTTATTTATCGTTATTTAATTTCTGTTATTTATTTTTACGCACTTTAAATATCGAGACACGTATACAAGGTTTTGACATATCATATCGACACATCTATATATATTATTTGGAATCACCATAGACACTCTATATGCAGTAATGATCGAGTTCTCTATACAGGGTTGAGGTTGATTCTCAAATAATATATATACTTTGAGTTGTGATCGAGTCTGAGACATGTACACGGGTCACGATATGAATTAATTAATTCGAATATTATATATTAAAATATGCATGAATTATTGGACTGTTAACTGTGGACTATCGACTGTGGACGGCCAATATTGGACAATTAAAATGAATTAAAATACTGATTATAACATATGAAACTAAATAATTCTTCAAGTTTTCCACTTGATTTCATCTTAAACCTCATTTGTATCTTGACGATTACAATCCGCGTTCAAACCTTTCATGATTCTTGAAAACACCTCAATTGAGAGGATGAACCAACCGCACTTCATCTACGGAAGGAAAGATTTATGCATATAGTATTGCACCTAAAAAACTCTCAGAAACTGAGTAAACGTTTAATGCGTAGCTGTGCTAATTTCTTTAGTGTTATTATTACCCAAAATAACTTTGCAACCCCTTTTCAAATTAGACAATTTTGTCACAGCTTCAACAAGTCAACTTCGACTTTTCACTCGGATTAGCTTATTATAACCCTGATATATAAGTTGTCTTTCATCATCTATACCGGGAAACCGTTTATATCTCACCACATTAGCAGTAAATTTACAAACAACTCCGTTGATCTCTGACTTTTCGAAAAATCACTATATTCAGTGAAACCCTATCATTTACTCATTTACATCTTATAACAAGAATTACTATACCAACCATCGAGAATTAGCAATCAGTATTTTGAAATCTCGCAGCATGTCTACATCAATAGTTATATGTATACATATAACAATTATCTCCTAGAATTACAATCTTCAATTTTGAAATTTTGAAAAAGGCACCCAGCTTATGAATCAATACATTAAACTTTGAAAAAGCTGAATGAAGCAGCAAAAACTGTAGACAACTGTAAACGACCTTAGCAATCGTAAGTTTGATGATAAAGAATGGAGTATTGGAAACACTTAATAGAAAATTTAGAACCGAAAAGCGAATTATGCGAAACTATGAAGGAAGCCGTGGACAAATCACAAAGAATAAGTTTGACTTCAAAGAATCCAAATGAATCAATGTCTGCTGAAGTCTTTAGCGAATATCTTGCTCCTTACTCTAAACCCTTGCGGACAATAGTTTCCATCATCCTCTGATCTTAAATATTCAAATATATTATCGTATTTTTTCATTACAAATATCCTCCATATTTCTGAAGATAGTTTCATAACTATTCTTATCTGAAATCAATAATCTCTTCGTACTATCAGTGTTACATCATATAGAAACTGTTAGTTTCTATATTCTGTAAACTTTCGAGCTTAAAATATGAATGTTTTTGAAGTAGTATTGGAAACTGATGCATGAGTTAGTATAATATAATGACACTTGATCAACGTGATTATATTACAGTACGTCATGCTAAGTTTCTAAATGGAACATGATGATTCACAGATTATAACGTCATCATGTACCATGTTACATAACTCTTGCATTCTATTTAACTCCTGAACAAATCAAGAAAATGTTTTCTTGATGGATCTATTTTCCGTGACGTTGATAAATTTGAAAATCAAATCGTGCTATCACGTTCATTCCTGCTTAGAACGTTATAATCATTCGAAACTTATATTTGTGAATTCTGGACCATTACAAGAGATGCCCAATCACAAGAAGAAGAAACGAAGGGACAAAGCTCTGAAATAGAAATTAGAGTATAAATCGCAGCAAATAAGAGGGAATATTAACTGTGAATGATAATGATTATAAGAAATAGAAATAGAGATAGAAAAAAATACAAGGGGAGATATAAAGCCCGATAACAACACATAAATTACAAACCGTGCATATCAATGTTTATCGCAACATAACGACACGGGAGAATTATAAGCACTATAAACCCAAGAGCATAGTAGAAGTAGACAGATTCCTCCGGTGGTAGATGAAAAAGGAGAATGATCAATATGAAAGTCAGAAATATATCCAGAATTAAAAACTGGATGAAGCATATTGGTTGATAATTTGGAAGAATGAATTAAAATATAGAAATTGGAAGTGATGGGAAATAATGAAATGGAAGAAGTTCATTTATAGTGAAAATACCAGACAGAGCAATCGAGACAAGTGATCACATTTAATTATAGAAACCTTATTTTCCATAAATCTCGAAGAATCAGATCTTATTAGATTTTCAAGATTTTCATTAAATCCATTGAATTCCGGAATTCAACCAAGACAACGTCAAAATTTAAAACGAAATTTCATTTATTCATTTCACTCTTTTGTGATAACTTCATTCGTGCTCTTCGAATAATCGAATTATTTTATCTGTATTATTCAATATCGATAAAACTTTAGTTATCAGCTCATATTCGTCAGGAAAACATATTTATTGTTAGCCATGACTACCTCACTCAAATTTCGGGACGAAATTTCTTTAACGGGTATGTACTGTAGTGACCCGGAAATTTCCGATCAAATTTAAACTTTAATCTTTATATGTTTTCGATACGATAAGCAAAATCTGTAATGTTGAGTCTCAAAAATTTTGAAATCTATATTCATGTAACCAATTACCCTTTGACTATGCTCAACGATTCACGAACATTTATGTGTATATAAATATGTGTATATAATATATACTTATTAATTAAAAACGTTAACAAAGTATTAGATATATAATATTTTACATGAACGTATTTGTTTCAATATATATTTAATATAATTATAGACGGAGTTAAAAGATACTATCAAATGATTAATTTATCAGACACATTGTATGATTACGAGTCTCTATTGAGAGGTCCACTTTGATTCAGGAAACCTTTCTTTTTAACGGTATTCAAAAATTAGTAAAGTGATTTACAAGTAAGAACAAAAGTGTCAATTAACGGGAACTAGACAAGGGTTAGTAGAGTTCCCTGTTCGTTTTCCTATATAGGCGATTAACTAGTTAACTTTCATATTATTTAGAGAAGTTTAATTTTAACTTATATGATTTTAAATTAAACGGTGATCCGAAAATGAGTTCTATAAATTTTAGGCTTACTAAAAATGTATTTAGGATTTAGTTATTAAATTTTAAAACTTTTTATATTTTACCCAAAATTGAGAGGGACAGTTGATGTAATTTTCATTTAATAAATTAGTGATCGAATTTTACACCATGGTGACTGAAATAAATAAATATAATTACTATAAAAATATGGAATTTTTCTGAAGACTTTTTATTCGCCACTGAGTGAACAACGGGGTACAAAATAGTAGTTCGTGAAAACTGTCGGTAACATCAGGACAATTAAGATTCACGAATTATATTACTGTACAATTAACTAACAAGTTTATTCACTTTATTTTATTTTATTTTGTCAACTTGCCTATATTGAGTCTAGATATATATGTATTATTATCTATATACTATATGATAATAGAAACACATACCCCACTGTCTTCTTTCACACATGTTGTCAAGTTTTAAATCAATTAATTATTATATGATGTTATTTAGATGATACTTGCAATTGAGTTTAACAACCACACACACATACACGATAGGTACATGTTAGAATTCACCATTTTTCAATCTCATCATTTTCTTTGATCTCCACACTCACTTCCCACCGTGAGCACCACAGTTGACCACCACCATCATCTCCATTGGGCCACCATTTTCTTTGTGAACTAACAACCACTACAATCTCCATTTAATGCTATTGTTGTTCAGAGACCCAACCCATTTGAGTTACTAATACTTCTATTCGAAAACATCACCATCACCGATTACATTCGAGATGTTGCTGTTTTGCTCGTGTTCTTGGATCACCAAAACGATACCACATGAACAACCACCACAGCCACCATGTTTAACCACCACAACCGTCACCAATCACTCTCTCTTTCTCTTCATTTTTTTTCTCTTTCTTTCTTTTTCTGTTGGATTCGTGAACCATGAAACCATCTGCACTTCTATTTCTATTTTTCTTTCTATTACCCAGCAAACCACCATCTTGTTCTTTGTCTTCATGAACCACCATTAACCCCACCGCTATAGTCACCTTCTCCTGCTGTTGCAGCCTTCGTGAACCACCACAGCCGTCACCACCGCAGTTACACTGTTACATCCATGTTGCTATTTCTGTTTCCAATCTGTTCGAAACTCAACCAACTCAAAACCATTATAAACTACGGCTACTACTTCTGTGTTGTCGTTTTTGCTCGAGCCCAAGCCACATCACATCGTAACCCATTTCCTGATAACAATAACGATGATGAATAGTTATGTACATTGATAGTATTATGATATCTATAACGATGAAAGTGATAGGCGAGATTAGATTAATGATGATGTGATGATAAGTTAATGATAAGGCGATTAGGTTAGATGATATTGATCACGATGATGAAGTGGGTTTTAAGGGAAACGGAACAGATACGGTTTATATAGAATTAGAATCTGATATAAATCAGAAAAGCAAGGCAGGAGGGATGGTTATGGGATGTTTTGGTTAATCAGGTGGTCTCGGGTTCAAGCCCGGTTCAGTGCAATTCTTTTTAGAACGACTTTTTAAAGGGTATACTTTCCTATTTCATTTTCTAACTATTATTATTGTTAATATTTATTGTTAATATTAACTATTATTATTATTATTATTATTATTATTATTTTGATCATTAGTAATGATATTATTATTGGTATTATAATTATTAATATTGTTATTATTATTACAAATGCAAGTATTAATTATCATTATTATAGTATTATGATTACAGTTACAAATTTGAATATTATTATTATTATTATTGTTAAGTAAATTATTATGATTACTAACATACTAAAAAGCATTAAATATTAGTAATATCATTATAATTACAATTATTAGTATCAATATTATCATAAGTATTATTATATAACCATTATTATTATTATTATAAGTATCATTAACGTTAATAGATTATTATAAGTATTATTATTATTATTAGTAAGGATATTGTTATTATTAACATATAATCTTTAATACTGTTATGATTATTATTGTTATCCTTACCATGATCCTTAAAAGTATTATTACTAAAATGTTAGAATCATCATTTTTATTAGTAAATGTATTATTAATATTACTAAGATTAAAATTATTAATATTATTATCATCAATATGAAAATATTACAAAATTATTATTTTCTTTAATATTAGTAATAATATCATTATTATCAATAGAATTCCCATTTAACCATGATATTAGTATTACCATTAAAATGACTATTAAAATTCTATTAAAACTATCAATATTATTATTATCCATAACCCAATAACAATACAATTATATATATATATATATATATATATATATATATATATATATATATATATATATATATATATATATATATATATATATATATATATATATATATATATGTATATATATATATAATTTTTTAACAAAAGATATTTAAATAAATATATATATATATAAGTATAATAATATGTTTTATTATATATCAAATAAGCATTATAATACATTATAAGTATTAATAAAAATCATATATAAATATACATGACTAAATATATATAAGTTTGTTCTATTACGATTACATGTTTTAATATATATACAAATGATATAGGTTCGTGAATTCGAGGCCAACCCTGCATTGTTCAGTTGTTCAATATAGTCATATGTATTTTTACTACAAAATACATTAGGTGAGTTTCATTTGCCTTTTTACCCTTTACATTTTTGGGCTGAGAATACATGCGCTGCTTTTATAACTGTTTTACGAAATAGACACGAGTAAATGAAACTACATTCTCTGGATGGATTATCTAATCGAATATGCCCTGTTTATTAAGTCTGGTAATCTAAGAATTAGGGAACAGACACCCTAATTGACGCGAACTCTAAAGATAGATCTATCGGGCCCCAACAAGCCCCATCCAAAGTACCGTATGCTTTAGTACTTCGAAATTAATATCATGTCCGAAGGAGGATCCCGGAATGATGGGGATATTCTTATTCTTATATGCATATTGTGAATGTCAGTTACCAGGTGTTCAATCCATATGAATGATATTTTTGTCTCTATGCATGGGACGTATGTTTATGAGAAATGGAAATATGAAATCTTGTGGTCTATTAAAATTATGAAATGATTATTTATGTTAAACTAATAAACTCACCAACCTTTTGGTTGACACTTGAAAGCATGTTTATTATCAGGCTTGAAAGAAATCTTCTGCTGTGCGTTTGCTCATTTTAAAGATATTACTTGGAGTCATTCATGGCATATTTCAAAAGACGTTGCATTCGAGTCGTTGAGTTCATCAAGATTATTATTAAGTCAATTATAGTTAGATGTATTATGAAATGGTATGCATGCCATCAACTTTCGATGTAATGAAAGATTGTCTTTTCAAAAACGAATGCAATGTTTGTAAATGTATCATATAGAGGTCAAGTACCTCGCAATGTAATCAACTGTTGTGAATCGTTTATAATCGATATGGACTTCGTCCAGATGGATTAGGACGGGTCACCATCCGACTACTTATTGTTCGGTATCATGTACCAAGTGTAAGAGAAAGGGGCATAGTGCAGCAAAGTGTGAAGTTTACGGACCAGGGGTTAATGGAACAGAAAATGCCGACATTACTTGTTTCAGATGCGGGAAAAAGGGCCATTACAAAAGTAAGTGTCCTAAACAGGGGAATAATAATGGTCAAAGCCGAGGAAGAGTTTTCAATATTAATGCGGCAGAAGCACAGGAAGACCCAGAAAGTTACGGGTACATTTCTTATCGATGAAAAACCTGCTTATGTTTTATTTGATTCGGGTGAGGATAGAAGCTATATGAGTAGAGATTTTTGTGTCAAATTAAGTTATCCATTAACGCCTTTGGATAATAAATTTTTACTCGAATTGGCAAACGGTAAATTAATTACAGCAGATAAAATTTGTCGGAATCGAGAAATTAAACTGGTTAGCGAAACGTTTAAGATTGATTTGATACTAGTAGAGTTAGGTAGTTTGATGTGATAATTGGCATGGACTGGTTGAAAGAGGTGAAAGCAGAGATCGTTTGTTACAAAAATGCGATTCACATTATGCGCGAAAAGAGAAAACCCTTAATGGTGTACGGAGAGAAGAGCAACACGAAGTTAAATCTTATAAGTAATTTGAAGGCATAAAAGCTAATAAGAAAAGGTTGCTATGCCATTCTAGCACACATCGAAGAAGTAAAACCCGAAGAAAAGAACATCGATGATGTTCCCGTTGCAAAAGAATTTCCTGATGTATTTTCGAAAGCATTACCGGGACTACCTCTACATCGATCCGTTGAATTTCAAATAGATCTTGTACCCAGAGCTGCACCGATAGATCGTGCGCCATACAGACTCGCACCCAGCGAAATGAAAGAGTTACAAAGTCAATTACAAAAACTTTTATAGCGTGGTTTTATTCGACCAAGCCCATCACCGTGGGGAGCTCCTGTTTTGTTTGTTAAAAAGATGGATGGTACATTCAGGTTGTGTATCGACTACAGAGAATTGAACAAACTTACCATCGAGAACCATTACCCACTACCGAGAATCGATGACTTATTCGATTAACTGCAAGGTTCGTCAGTTTATTCGAAGATCAATTTATGTTCCTGTTATCATCAAATGCGAGTGAAGGAGGATGATATTTCGAAGACTGCTTTTAGAATGCGTTACGATCATTATGAGTTTATGGTTATGTCGTTTGGCTTAACTAACGCACCAGCCATGTTCATGGACCTCATAAACTGAGTGTGTGGACCATATCTTGACAAGTTTGTCAATGTCTTCATCGATGACATACTTATTTACTCTAAAAATGAGCAAGAGCACGAAGAACATTTGAGAAAAGTGCTAGAATTGTTAAGAAAAGAAAAATTGTATGCCAAGTTTTCAAAGTGTGCATTTTGGTTGAAAGAAGTTCAATTCCTCGGTCACATAGTGAACAAAGAAGGTATTCAGGTTTATCCGGCAAAGATTGAAACCGTTGAGAAATGGGAAACCCCGAAAACTCCGACGCAGATACGCCAATTTTTAGGATTGGCTGGTTACTACAGAAGATTCATCCAATATTTTTCCAAAATAGCAAAACCCTTGACTGCGTTAACGCATAAAGGGAAGAAATTTGAATGGAAGGATGAGCAAGAGAAAGCGTTTCAATTGTTGAAGAAAAAGTTAACTACGGCACATATATTGTCACTGCCTGAAGGAAATGATGATTTTGTGATCTATTGTGATGCATCATGAAAGGACCCGTCCTAATCCATCCGGACGAAGTCCATATCGATTATAAATGATTAAAAACAGTTGATTACATCGCGAGGTACTTGACCTCTATATGATACATTTTACAAACATTGCATTCGTTTTTGAAAAGACAATCTTTCATTACATCAAAATTTGATGGCAGGCATACCATTTCATAATATATCTAACTATAATTGACTTAATAATAATCTTGATGAACTCAACTACTCGAATGCAACATCTTTTGAAATATGTCATGAATGACTCCAAGTAATATCTTTAAAATGAGCAAATGCACAGCGGAAGGTTTCTTTCATACTTGAGAATAAACATGCTTTAAAGTGTCAACCAAAAGGTTGGTGAGTTCATTAGTTTAACATAAATAATCATTTCATAATTTTTAATAGACCACAAGATTTCATATTTTCATTTCTCATAAACGTACGTCCCATGCATAGAGACAAAAATATCATTCATATGGATTGAACACCTGGTAACCGACATTCACAATAAACATATAAGAATATCCCCATCATTCCGGGATCCTCCTTCGGACATGATATAAATTTCGAAGTACTAAAGCATCCGGTACTTTGGATGGGGCTTGTTGGGCCCGATAGATCTATCTTTAGAGTTCGCGTCAATTAGGGTTTCTGTTCCCTAATTCTTAGATTACCAGACTATAAAGGGGCAAATTCAGTTTCGATCATTCAACCATAGAACGAAATTTTGATTACTTGTGTCTATTTCGTAAAACAGTTACAAAAACAGTGCATGTATTCTCAGTCCCAAAAATATATATTGCAAAAGTATTTAAAAAGGGAATAATGAAACTCACATATTGTATTTTGTAGTAAAAATACATATGACGACACTGAACAATGCAGGGTTGGGCTCAGGTTCACGAACCTATATCATATATATATATATATATATATATATATATATATATATATTAATATACATAGTTGTTATTGAATAAAATTATATATTATTTGTTATTTTTAATAAGTTATGGGTTTCATTATTAACTTAATTAAAAGTATTCATTTTATATACTTTAAATAAATAAAAATATTAATATAGTTTAGTTAAGTATATTCTTATATGACTAATTTATATTGTAGTAATGATAATAATTTTAGTAATACTATTGATAATAATAATAATATAGTTCTTATAAAATAATGATACTAGTAATAAAAAAAAATGATAATAATAATAATATTAATATTAACAAATGATAACTACCTTAAAAAAAATAAAAATAAACAATATTAATAATTGCATTAATAATATTAATAAGTATGATATTAACAATAATAATAATAATAATAATAATAATAATAATAATAATAATAATAATATTAATATTAATAATAATAATACTAATAATAATACTAATAATATTAATAATAGTAATAATAATAATAGTAATAATATTAATATTAATAATAATAATTATTATTATTATTATTTTTATAATTAAAATAAAAATACCTAATAAAAGGGGTACGTGGCTTTGTTGGTAGTCACAACAGATCGAGAAGGCAGAAGTAGAAAACGCAGGAAAAATATCACGATTCATGAAACCTTCGATCCATTAATCGATTAAACGATCCCATAACAATTCGAGGTAATCGGTCATCAATTCATCATCATCGTCTCAATCATCGTCATCATCGTTTCAACATCCTCATCAGTCTTCATCAATTCTCAATCATCGTTAATCGTTATCCCTAATTAATCGATCAATTATGACATCGATCCCTATATAAATCAAGTAAGTAATCGGTTCCTCTTTAGTTGCAGTATTCTACTAATTTCTTTTATAACCTGAACTTTTATATGGATCAAACTAGAGTAACAATTTTGAGGGTGTTCTTCGTGGGTTTGTTTGAATTGTAACAAAAGTAGAAACGAGACAGGTACAAAGTTTGTTTGTACTGTAAATAGAATTAGAAATGAATACAAGTAACAGAACTCGTTAATTGTTATAGATTTGGGCTTGTGTTCGAGAATTCGAATGACAGAACAAACAACCCAATTATGTTGTGATTATATTGATTATGTGATTCAGTTGAAGTAAAATATAATTGGAATAGGGATAGTTGCAGTTATGATTTTGGTTTGATGATGATGATAGGCTTAAACAGAAACATAAATAGCAGTAGCAGTAAAACGAAATAGCAATAACAATTGGTGATTTAATGGGTCTGTGATGGTGGGTTGGGACTGAAGTATAAACAGCATAGTAACAGTAATATGTAACTTGATCTTGTATGTTTTCGATTGATAATCTTATCAGGAACAAAAGATAGTAGCTGAAGCAATCGTAGTTAATAGGCTTACCTTGTTCAGATTATGATGAAACAGAATTCAGTAGCATAACAAATGGTTTTGGTTATGTTTGCAGGTTACACAGAAACATAAATGATACGGCAGTAGCAGGTAATAAACAGTCAACTGAGTTGGTTTTGGTTTTGGTATTGTTTGAGTAAGAAGTATGGCAATAAATTTATTTGCAGCAGAATATAATATATTTAAATGTAGTTTTGATAATAGTTTAATTGGTAGGGTTGTGGTGGTTTGATCGAGCTAATTATATATCTCTATATGTAGAGACTAAATAATTGGTGGTTTGTTTGTTGGAACAAAACAGAAATAGTGATGGTGATTTGCAGGTGATCGTGGAAGTTGTCATAGCAGTAATAGTTGCAGCAACACAGATTAAATTGATTCGATGGTGATAGTTTATGGGTCTGTGACTCCAACAGAAAGAGAAAGAAGAAATTTGAGAGAGAGAATAGAGAAAGAGAGATGTTGAGAGATAAAGTGAGGTGATTATTGTAGTGATGTAAGGTGTTCTTATGACTTTAAAACAGGAACAAGCATCACGTAGCTGCTGCAGTGAAGGCTGCTGTAACCGCAGCTATTAGTGGTAGGAATGATGGTTTGAGATGGTGGCCCGACGGCAAGTTTGGAGGAGACCTCCTTGGCTTGTGTTCATTGTATGAAAATGGCCCTTTTAATTGTTGCAGGAGTAATCACAAGTTAGGAATAGGTTTAACCAAAATTTCAAAAAGAAAAACGAAGGTGTTGATCTTTAGTGGTTTATTGAAATAGAAATAGAATTACCGGTTACGGTGGTGAGAGTAAATGATGGCGGGTTGGTGGTCTTGGTGATCATGGTCGAAGATGGTGAATCGAAGATGGTGAAGTTTGAACATAGTTATCCGCAAGAAGTTCCATCTAACAGCAGCCCTCAATCCTCATTTAAATCAATTGTTTAGGTGGTTTTAGTGGGTGTGATTTGCTTTTGGAGCTTGGAAAGAAATATAGTATAAAGAATGCAATCGTGGTCACCCTTTTTCTTTTGGAGTTTGATAATGTTTACAGCTAGGATGGTTGTTTGTTTGTTGGCTAACATAAAAGAATCACACAACTAGTTTTTAAATAATTTGGATAGTTATGCTTTAAGTGGGGTTCAGTTAGTGTGTGTGATTGTTATCTATATCTATGCTATATGTATGTATATACATCGAATGTGGCAAGAAAACAAGTAGTAGTCATAGTAATAATAATATGACTATAATTTCAATCATTAATAGTATGTACAGTAATTCATTCAATCAATTTCATTCATATTTGACATATAACAGATTGGAAACATCGTTATATAATATGATAATAAATAAATATAATACTATAATAATTAATAGGAACCTAAACATGCTATTTATTCACATCACCAGCCATTCATTTGTTTGTAGTTACTGACCGTTTTCACGGAATGTTAAATCGTGGTTAGTTGTTAAATCAGTGGTGGATAAAAAGTACTCAGTTAAATTTCCAAAATTTTATGATAATTATATTTATTTATTTGTATATTTATTTACACATAATGGTTCGTGAATCATCGGGATTAGTCAAAGGGTAATTGGATATATGAAATAGTTCAAACTTTTTGAGACTTACATTACAGACTTTGCTTTTCGTATCGAAATCAATTAAGATTCAAGTTTAAATTTGATCGGAAAAACCCGGGTCATCACAGTACCTACCCGTTAAAGAAATTTCGTCCCGAAATTTGAGTGAGGTCGTCATGGCTAACAATAAATATGTTTTCTTGACGAATATGAGCTGATATATAGAGTTTTATCATGATTGAATAATACAGATAAAATAAATCGTTTATTCGAGGAGCATGAATGAAGCTATCACAAAATAGTGAAATGAATAAATGAAGTTTCGTTTTAACTTTTTGACGTTGCCTTGGTTGAATTCCGGAATTCAAGGGATTTAAAAGAAAATCTTGGAAATTTATAAGATTTGATTCTTCGGCGAATAAGGAAAATAAAATCTCTCTAATTAAATACGGTGATCTGCTTCGATTATTCTGTCTGATATTTCCATTATAAATTAAACTCTTCTGTTCCATTATCCTCAGCATTCCTATATTTTCCTTCTTGTTTCATACATCCAAAAGGTTTTGGAAATGCTTAATCCAGTTCTGATCCTTGTCCTCATCCTTACTATCGCAACAATCATTCTCCTTTTCCAACTTCCACCAGAGGAATCTGCTTTCTTCTGCTTCGCCCTTGGGATTATAATATTTTTAATTCTCCCGTGTATTTATGTTGCGATAAATACTTATATACACGGTTTGTAATTTATGTGTTGCTATAGGGCTTTATATTTCTCCTTTAAATTTCAAAGTCCATGCTTCTGTCTTTAATAATCATTGCCATTCACAGTTAAGGTTCTCTCCTATTTGGTGTGATTTATACCCTCCATTTCTATTTCGGAGATTCATTCTTTTGTTTTCTCTTCCCGACTTTAAATCAAGCGAATAATGGTCCAGAATTCGTAGATATAGAGTTTTTGAATGATTATAATGTTCTAAGCAGGAAAGAACGTGATAGCACGATTTGATTTTTAAATTTATCAACATCACGGAAGATAGATCTATCAAGAATACATTTTCTTGATATGTTCAGAAGTTAAGTAAAATGAAAGAGTTATGTAACATGACACATGATGACGGTATAATCTACTGTGAACCTTCATCACATTTCATTAGAAACTCAGCATGACTTACTGTAATATAATCACGTTGATCAAGTGTCATTATATTATACTAACTCGTGCATCAGTTCCCAACACTACTTCAAAAACATTCATATTTTAGACTCGAAAGTTTACAAAATATAGAAACTAACAGTTTCTGTATGATGTAACACTGATAGCTCGAAGAGATTAATGATTTCAGATAAGAATAGTTATGAAAATATCTTCAGAAATATGGAAGACATTTATAATGAAAGATACGATGATATCTTGGAATTTCTAATATCGAAGGATGGTGAAGAAAATTTATCCGCAAGAGTTTGGAGTCAGAAGCAAGGTATTCATTAATGACTTCAGCAGGTACTGAATCATTTAGATTCTTTGGAGGCAGATTTAGTCTTTGTGATTTGTCCACAGCCTTCTTCATAGTTTGCTCAATTCATTTTCCAGTTCCAATTTTTCTGAGTTTTGTCAACATACTATTCTTTTCCATCAAACTTTTGACGGTTAAGGCTGTTTACGATTTTTGTTGTTTCATCCGCACTTTCCAAAATTCAGAGAAACTGATTCGTAAACTGGGTGCTTTTCAGAATTTCAGCATGGAAGATCATAATTCTAAGAGATAAAGGTTATATATATACATATAACTGTTGATGTAGACTTCTTGCGAGATTTCAAAATATTGATTGCTAATTCCCGGTATTTGATGTGGTAATTCTCATTATAAGATGTGGATGAGTACATGAATAGGTTTTAACGAACCAATATAATGGTTCTTCAGAGAGACTTAAGCCAATGAGTAATAAAGTTGCTGGTAAGTTTACTGCTGATGTGATGGGATATAAACGGCTCTCCGGTAACAATAACGAAAGGCAAACTTATATATCAAGGTTATAATAAGGCTTATCGAATGAAAGTCGAAGTTGACTTGTTGGAGCTGTGACAAAATTGGCTAATTTAAAAAGGAATTGCAAAGTTATTTTCGGTAATAACAATGCCAAAGGAACTAGTACAGATACGTGTTAAGCATTTAATCAGGTTCCAAGAGTTTTCAAGTGCATAATTATATGCATCAATTGCTTCTTACGTAGATGAAGTGCGGTTGGTTCATCCTCTCGATTGAGGTGTTTTCAGGAATTATGACAGGTTTGAACGCAGATCGCAATCATCAAGATACAAATAAGGTTTAAAATGAAATCAAGTGGCAAACTTGAAGGCTTGTTTAGTTTTATATGTTATAATCAATATTTTAATTTATTTTAATTGTTTAATGTTATTAGTCCACAGTCGATAGTCCACAGTTGACAGTCCAATAATTCATATATATAGTTTGATATATAATATTCGAATTAATTAATACGTGTCGTGACCCGTATACATCTCAGACTCGATCACAACTCAAACTATATATATTATTGTAGAATCAACCTCAACCCTGTATAGAGAACTTGATCATTACTGCATATATAGTGTCTATGGTGATTCCAAATAATATATATAGATGCGTCGATATGATATGTCAAAACCTTGAATACGTGTCCCGATATTTAAAGTGCGTAAAAAAAATACAGAAATTAAATAACGATAATTAAAATTGCGAGAATTAAATTGCGATAAAATAAATTGCGATAAATAAATGTAATCAGTTAGCTAGGAACAGTTAGCTAGGAACAGTTATCATGGATTCTTAACAAATTTTCTCATAGTTAATTTGTTTGTTTCTAACAAATTTTATTTTGTCCAATGTTTTCTTCATTATGCCACTTATTGAATTCTGATAGGTAAAAATTCGAATATGAAATTGAGTGAAAATGGTTATTCTGTGATGAACGGATACGTATATCTGTTGATGTAAGTAGGATAGTAAATGACTATTGAATTAGATTGGAAGAAGGTACCGTGTAACTTATTAATGTGAAATCTAAATATTCCTCGGGTATTACCTACCCGTTAAAATATCTTCACCATTAACAGTTTGTACAAAATAATTTTTAATTACAATCTTTATGAAAACATATATACATATATATTTTCTTCAGATGTAATCATGAATTTAATGAGTTAATATGATATTAATCTCATTTGATTTATCGTTAGAACTAGAATACATAATCTCTAAAACATTAGAGATTACTTAATTGCCATGAAGAACGAAGGTAATTAATGTAGAACGATACGTAGAATGATGATTATACTAGAGGCACAGAATGAGATGTTGAGGTGTGAGATGTTAAACTTGGGTTATTGGTGGTACTGGTGTTGTTACTGATGGTACTGTTGGTGTCGGTGACGTTGCTGAAGCTGGTACATTTTGCACCATATTTTTCCAAGGCTACAACTCGGGCGCGAAGCTCGTTGACTTCTGTTATTTCTTCGGAATGATTTTCAGTCGGAACGAGCGATTGAATAAAGTTTAGAATTGTGAATGGAATATAATCGTGACGAACTACCCTGGAAATAAGTAAGAAAATGGTGTCTCGAACAGGTTCGCCGGTAAGTGCTTCAGGTTTTTCGCCAAGAGGACAATTTGGTTGATGGAAAGGATCGCCTTCTTTGCATCTCCATTGTTTAATTCAACTACGAACCCATCAGATGAATTGGGGATGACTGATTGGTTGATTCATTCTGGTGACGCTGATAGGTGAAACTGCATATCGGAATAGCTGTCGAAATCCGAGGAATTCGAACTGGTTGAGAGATTCATCTCGTACAATCAGAGGAAGGACTTTTTGATACGAAATAGATTATAGGATGTAGATTAGTACCCTGCAATACATAATTTACATATGCATATATAATACTAAAATCCCATAAACTACGGAGGAATCTACGGAAGTTATCAGACAAAGGTAACAGTAACAGATACGCTTAAGATATGAATTTATCTATACACTGTCTATGCACTAGAGGCAGTAAGACATGTCTAGACTAAGAATGATAAGCATGTAATTTCCTAAGGAAGATAAGCAGATGATTTTCGTCTAGAAATGATAAGCAAAACTTTTGACATGCAGACACGGTCGAAGTCCAGACTCACTAATGAATCTTAACGACTATCAGTTAGACATACTAATGCAAGACCTGGTTCGCTAAGACCACTGCTCTGATACCAACTGAAAGGACCCGTCCTAATCCATCCGAACGAAGTCCATATTGATTATAAACGATTCACAACAGTTGATTACATCGCGAGGTACTTGACCTCTATATGATACATTTTACAAACATTGCATTCGTTTTTGAAAAGACAATCTTTCATTACATCAAAATTTGATGGCATGCATACCATTTCATAATATATCTAACTATAATTGACTTAATAATAATCTTGATAAACTCAACTACTTGAATGCAACGTCTTTTGAAATATGTCATGAATAACTCCAAGTAATATCTTTAAAATGAGCAAATGCACAGCGGAAGGTTTCTTTCATACCTGAGAATAAACATGCTTTAAAGTGTCAACCAAAAGGTTGGTGAGTTCATTAGTTTAACATAAATAATCATTTCATAATTTTTAATAGACCACAAGATTTCATATTTTCATTTCTCATAAACGTACGTCCCATGCATAGAGACAAAAATATCATTCATATGGATTGAACACCTGGTAACCGACATTCACAATAAACATATAAGAATATCCCTATCATTCCGGGATCCTCCTTCGGACATGATATAAATTTCGAAGTACTAAAGCATCCGGTACTTTGGATGGGGCTTATTGGGCCCGATAGATCTATCTTTAGAGTTCGCGTCAATTAGGGTTTCTGTTCCCTAATTCTTAGATTACCAGACTATAAAGGGGCAAATTCAGTTTCGATCATTCAACCATAGAACGAAATTTTGATTACTTGTGTCTATTTCGTAAAACAGTTACAAAAACAGTGCATGTATTCTCAGTCCCAAAAATATATATTGCAAAAGTATTTAAAAAGGGAATAATGAAACTCACCTATTGTATTTTGTAGTAAAAATACATATGACGACACTGAACAATGCAGGGTTGGGCTCAGGTTCACGAACCTATATCATATATATATATATATATATATATATATATATATATATATATATATATATATATATATATATATATATATATATTAATATACATAGTTGTTATTGAATAAAATTATATATTATTTGTTATTTTTAATAAGTTATGGGTTTCATTATTAACTTAATTAAAAGTATTCATTTTATATACTTTAAATAAATAAAAATATTAATATAGTTTAGTTAAGTATATTCTTATATGACTAATTTATATTGTAGTAATGATAATAATTTTAGTAATACTATTGATAATAATAATAATATAGTTCTTATAAAATAATGATACTAGTAATAAAAAAAATGATAATAATAATAATATTAATATTAACAAATGATAACTACCTTAAAAAAAATAAAAATAAACAATATTAATAATTGCATTAATAATATTAATAAGTATGATATTAACAATAATAATAATAATAATAATAATAATAATAATATTAATATTAATAATAATAATAATACTAATAATAATACTAATAATATTAATAATAGTAATAATAATAATATAATAATATTAATAATATTACTAATAATAATAATAATAATTATTATTATTATTATTATTTTTATAATTAAAATAAAAATACCTAATAAAAGGGGTACGTGGCTTTGTTGGTAGTCACAACAGATCGAGAAGGCAGAAGTAGAAAACGCAGGAAAAATATCACGATTCATGAAACCTTCGATCCATTAATCGATTAAACGATCCCATAACAATTCGAGGTAATCGGTCATCAATTCATCATCATTGTCTCAATCATCGTCATCATCGTTTCAACATCCTCATCAGTCTTCATCAACTCTCAATCATCGTTAATCGTTATCCCTAATTAATCGATCAATTATGACATCGATCCCTATATAAATCAAGTAAGTAATCGGTTCCTCTTTAGTTGCAGTATTCTACTAATTTCTTTTATAACCTGAACTTTTATATGGATCAAACTAGAGTAACAATTTTGAGGGTGTTCTTCGTGGGTTTGTTTGAATTGTAACAAAAGTAGAAACGAGATAGGTAGCAAGTTTGTTTGTACTGTAAATAGAATTAGAAACGAATACAAGTAACAGAACTCGTTAATTGTAATAGATTTGGGCTTGTGTTCGAGAATTCGAATGACAGAACAAACAGCCCAATTATGTTGTGATTATATTGATTATGTGATTCAGTTGAAATAAAATATAATCGGAATAGGGATAGTTGCAGTTATGATTTTGGTTTGATGATGATGATAGGCTGAAACAGAAACATAAATAGCAGTAGCAGTAAAACGAAATAGCAATAACAATTGGTGATTTAATGGGTCTGTGATGGTGGGTTGGGACTGAAGTATAAACAGCATAGTAACAGTAATATGTAACTTGATCTTGTATGTTTTCGATTGATAATCTTATTAGGAACAAAAGATAGTAGCTGAAGCAATCGTAGTTAATAGGCTTACCTTGTTCAGATTATGATGAAACAGAATTCAGTAGCATAACAAATGGTTTTGGTTATGTTTGCAGGTTACACAGAAACATAAATGATACGGCAGTAGCAGGTAATAAACAGTCAACTGAGTTGGTTTTGGTTTTGGTATTGTTTGAGTAAGAAGTATGGCAATAAATTTATTTGCAGCAGAATATAATATATTTAAGTGTAGTTTTGATAATAGTTTAATTGGTAGGGTTGTGGTGGTTTGATCGAGCTAATTATATATCTCTATATGTAGAGACTAAATAATTGGTGGTTTGTTTGTTGGAACAAAACAGAAGTAGTGATGGTGATTTGCAGGTGATCGTGGAAGCTGTCATAGCAGTACTAGTTGCAGCAACACAGATTAAATTGATTCGATGGTGACAGTTTATGGGTCTGTGACTCCAACAGAAAGAGAAAGAAGAAATTTGAGAGAGAGAGAATAGAGAAAGAGAGATGTTGAGAGATAAAGTGAGGTGATTATTGTAGTGATGTAAGGTGTTCTTACGACTTTAAAACAGGAACAAGCATCACGTAGCAGCTGCAGTGATGGCTGCTGTAACCGCAGCTATTAGTGGTAGGAATGATGGTTTGAGATGGTGGCCCGACGGCAAGTTTGGAGGAGACCTCCCTGGCTTGTGCTCATTGTATGAAAATGGCCCTTTTAATTGTTGCAGGAGTAATCACAAGTTAGGAATAGGTTTAACCAAAATTTCAAAAAGAAAAACGAAGGTGTTGATCTTTAGTGGTTTATTGAAATAGAAATAGAATTACCGGTTGCGGTGGTGAGAGTAAATGATGGCGGGTTGGTGGTCTTGGTGATCATGGTCGAAGATGGTGAATCGAAGATGGTGAAGTTTGAACATAGTTATCCGCAAGAAGTTCCATCTAACAGCAGCCCTCAATCCTCATTTAAATCAATTGTTTAGGTGGTTTTAGTGGGTGTGATTTGCTTTTGGAGCTTGGAAAGAAATATAGTATAAAGAATGCAATCGTAGTCACCCTTTTTGTTTTGGAGTTTGATAATGTTTACAGCTAAGATGGTTGTTTGTTTGTTGGCTAACATAAAGAATCACACAACTAGTTTTTAAATAATTTGGATAGTTATGCTTTAAGTGGGGTTCAGTTAGTGTGTGTGATTGTTATCTATATCTATATCTATGCTATATGTATGTATATACATCGAATGTGGCAAGAAAACAAGTAGTAGTCATAGTAATAATAATATGACTATAATTTCAATCATTAATAGTATGTACAGTAATTCATTCAATCAATTTCATTCATATTTGACATATAACAGATTGGAAACATCGTTATATAATATGATAATAAATAAATATAATACTATAATAATTAATAGGAACCTAAACATGCTATTTATTCACATCACCAGCCATTCATTTGTTTGAAGTTACTGACCATTTTCACGGAATGTTAAATCGTGGTTCGTTGTTAAATCAGTGGTGGATAAAAAGTACTCAGTTAAATTTCCAAAATTTTATGATAATTATATTTATTTATTTGTATATTTATTTACACATAATGGTTCGTGAATCATCGGGATTAGTCAAAGGGTAATTGGATATATGAAATAGTTCAAACTTTTTGAGACTTACATTACAGACTTTGCTTTTCGTATCGAAATCAATTAAGATTCAAGTTTAAATTTGATCGGAAATTCCCGGGTCATCACACATCAAAGCAAGGTCTCGGTTGTGTATTAATGCAACGAAAGAAAGTAATTGCTTATGCGTCTAGACAATTGAAGATCCATGAACAGAATTATACGACTCACGATTTGGAATTGGGTGCGTTTGTTTTTGTATTAAAAATATGGAGGCATTACTTATATGGAGTTAAATGTACCATATATACCGACCATAAAAGTCTCCAACATATATTTGATCAAAAACAACTGAACATAAGGCAACGTAGGTGGATTGAGCTGGTAAATGATTACGATTTTAAGATTCGTTACCACCCGAGAAAGGCAAATGTGGTAGCTGACGCCTTAAGTAGAAAAGACAGGGAACCTATTCGAGTAAAATCTATGAATAAAATTATTCATACTAACCTTACTACTCGAATAAAAGAGGCGCAACAAGGAGTTTTAAAAGAAGGGAATTTGAAGAAGGAAATACCCAAAGGATCAGAGGAACATCTTAATATTCGGGAAGACGGAACCTGGTATAGGGCTGAAAGAATTTGGGTACCAAGGTTTGGAGACGTGAGGGAAATGGTACTTAGGGAGGCACATAAAACCAGATATTCAATACACCCTGAAGCTGGAAAGATGTACCAAGATCTCAAGAAACACTTTTGGTGGCCGGGTATGAAAGCCGATATCGCCACATATGTAGGAGAATGTTTGACGTGTTCTAAGGTCAAAGCTGAACATCAAAAACCATCAGGTCTACTTCAACAACCTGAAATCCTAAAATGGAAATGGGAAAACATTACCATGGATTTCATTACTAAATTGCCAAGGACTGCAAGTGGTTATGATACTATTTGGGTAATAGTCGATCGTCTCACCAAATCAGCACACTTTCTACCAATGCGAGAAGATGATAAAATGGTCGTCTCCATACACGGAATACCAATCTCTATGATCTCTGATAGGGAGGGTAGATTTGTTTCAAGGTTTGGCAAACGTTACAACAAGCATTGGGAACTCGTCTAGATATAAGTACTACCTATCATCCATAAACCGATGGGTAGAGTAAAAGGACGATACAGACTCTTGAAGACATGCTACGAGCATGTGTTATTGATTTTGGAAACATGTGGGATCGACATCTACCGTTAGCAGAATTTTCCTGCAACAACAGTTACCACTCGAGTATTGAGATGCACCATTTGAGGCACTTTATGGTAGAAAGTGCAGGTCTCCGATTTGTTGGAGTGAATTGGGGGATAGACAAATTACAGGTCCAGAAATTATCCAAGAAACTACCGAGAAAATCATTCAAATTCAACAACGGTTTAAAACCGCCCAAAGTCGACAAAAGAGCTACGCGGACAGTAAAAGAAAAGATATAGAATTTGAAATTGGTGACATGGTCATGGTCAAGGTGAAGGTATCACCTTGGAAAGGTGTTGTTCGATTTGGTAAAGGGAGGAAACTGAATCCAAGGTACATTGGACCATTCAAGATTATAGATCGTGTCGGACCAGTAGCTTACCGACTTGAATTACCTCAACAACTCGCCGGCGTACATGATACTTTTCACGTATCGAATCTGAAGAAATTATTAGCCAAAAAAGATCTCACTATTCCTTTAGACAAAATCCAAATCAATGAAAAACTTTAATTCATTGAAGAACCTGTCGAAATAATGGATCGTGAGGTTAAAAGACTTAAGCAAAATAAAATAATAATCATTAAGTTTCGATGGAATGCTCGTAGAGGACCTGAGTTCACCTGGAAGCGTGAAGATCAGATGAAGAAGAAATACCCGCACTTATTTCAAGATGATAAGTCAACACCTCCAACTGCTTAAAATTTCGGGACGAAATTTATTTAACGGGTAGGTACTGTAGTGACCCGAATTTTTCTATGATTATATATTATATGACATTAATATTTACATGAATAAATGTTTCCAACATGTTAAGCAATCAAACTTGTTAAGACTTGATTAACTGAAACGGATTTAGTGTTATCGTTTGACCACCCAGTTTGCCTGATGATTCACGAACGTCATAACTTGTGATAATTATATAATCGTTTTATTTATTTTATGATGTAAGTTTATATATATATATATATATATATATATATATATATATATATATATATATATATATATATATATATATATATATATATATATATATATATATATATATAAAATATAATTAAATCAAAGATGTACAGTAAAACACTATTTACTACAGTAAATTTTCGCTTGGCTACAGTAAAATACTATTTGCTACAGTAAACACTATTTGCCTGCATCAAGATACAATTTGCTACAGTGAAATACTATTTGCCTACAGCAAAAATACTATTTGCTACAGTAACATACTATTTTCTACAGTAAACACTATTTACTACAGTAAACACTATTTACCCGTATTCAATCCGTATTCGTACTCGTACAATACCCAGCTTCTAGATATATTTACTATTGGTATATACCAATAGTAAACACCAATGATCAGCTATGAATGAGTCCACAACAGGTGTGAATCATTACTTGTCTTCATGTATGAATTATTACACAAAATTACAAAATGAGGAGCCTTTGTTCCATGATAAAAATCACACCACCACCATCATTTACTACATCATTTTAATTCCATAATTTCACATACAAATCTTCTCTAACTACCTACTCCAAGAACGCTTTCATTTCCAGAGAAATAACCTTCAACTTCATTAAAAACTACATCAAGAACATCCAAATTATCTCAGTAACTTTTCTTTCTAATTCAAGGTAATAATCATATTCAAACTTTAATTCAATTTCTATAACTATAACAATCTTAATTCGAGTAGAAATCTTAATTGAACTTGTTTTCGTGTCATGATTCAACTTCAAGAACTTTCAAGCCATCCAAGATCCTTTGAAGCTCTAGATCATTTCTTGTCATTTCCAGTATGTTTACCTACTATACTTGAGGTAGAAATGATGTTCATATCATCATTCGATTCATATATATAAAACTATCTTATTCAAAGATTTAAACTTGTAATCACTAGAACATAGTTTAGTTAATTCTAAACTTGTTCGCAAACAAAGTTAATCCTTCTAACTTAACTTTTAAAATAAACTAAATACATGTTCTATATCTATATGATATGCTAACTTAATGATTTAAAACCTGAAAACACGAAGAACACCGTAAAACCGGACATACGCCGTCATAGTTAAACCGGGGGCTGTTTTAGGTTAGATAATTAAAAACTATGATAAACTTTGATTTAAAAGTTGTTCTTCTGGGAAAATAATTTTTCTTATGAATATGAAACTATATCCAAAAATCATGGTTAAACTCAAAGTGGAAGTATGTTTTTCAAAATGGTCATCAAGATGCTCTTTCAAAAACGACCTGTAACCTGTATTTCTGACTATAAACTTATATTTTTTTCTGTTTGGTTTCATAAATTTCGGTTCATTATGAAACAATAGAAACTTGATTCACTCAAAACGGATTTATAACGAAGAAATTATGGGTAAAACAAAATTGGTTAGATTTACTAGTTTAGCTACGAAAATTTTATAACAAATCTATACTAACCATAACTTAACTAACTTATATTATATTATACATGTAATCTAACATATATTATGTAATCTTGATAGACCATAGACACGTATACAATGTTTTGACATATCATATCGACGTCATCTATATATATTATTTGGAATAACCATAGACACTCTATATGCGGTAATGCTTGAGTTAGCTATACAGGGTTGAGGTTGATGTAGTGACCCGAACTTTTCCATGTTTATATATATTAATTGAGATTGATATTTACATGATTAAATGTTTCTAACATGTTAAGCAATCAAACTTGTTAAGACTTGATTAATTGAAATATGTTTCATATAGACAATTGACCACCCAAGTTGACCGGTGATTCACGAACGTTAAAACTTGTAAAAACTATATGATGACATATATATGGATATATATATATATATATATATATATATATATATATATATATATATATATATATATATATATATATATATATATATATATATATATATATATAGTTAACATGATACTATGATAAGTAAACATATCATTAAGTATATTAACAATGAACTACATATGTAAAAACAAGACTACTAACTTAATGATTTTTAAACGAGACATATATGTAACGATTATCGTTGTAAAGACATTTAATGTATATATATCATATTAAGAGATATTCATACATGATAATATCATGATAATATAATAATTAAAAATATCATTTGATATTATAAACATTGGGTTAACAACATTTAACAAGATCGTTAACCTAAAGGTTTCAAAACAACACTTACATGTAACGACTAACGATGACTTAACGACTCAGTTAAAATGTATATACATGTAGTGTTTTAATATGTATTTATACACTTTTGAAAGACTTTAATACACTTATCAAAATACTTCTACTTAACAAAAATTCTTACAATTACATCCTCGTTCAGTTTCATCAACAATTCTACTCGTATGCACCCGTATTCGTACTCGTACAATACACAGCTTTTAGATGTATGTACTATTGGTATATACACTCCAATGATCAGCTCTTAGCAGCCCATGTGAGTCACCTACCACATGTGGGAGCCATCATTTGGCAACTAGCATGAAATATCTCATAAAATTACAAAAATACGAGTAATCATTCATGACTTATTTACATGAAAACAAAATTACATATCCTTTATATCTAATCCATACACCAACGACTAAAAACACCTACAAACACTTTCATTCTTCAATTTTCTTCATCTAATTGATCTCTCTCAAGTTCTATCTTCAAGTTCTAAGTGTTCTTCATAAATTCTACAAGTTCTAGTTACATAAAATCAAGAATACTTTCAAGTTTGCTAGCTCACTTCCAATCTTGTAAGGTGATCATCAAACCTCAAGAAATCTTTGTTTCTTACAGTAGGTTATCATTCTAATACAAGGTAATAATCATATTCAAACTTTGGTTCAATTTCTATAACTATAACAATCTTATTTCAAGTGATGATCTTACTTGAACTTGTTTTCGTGTCATGATTCTGTTTCAAGAACTTCGAGCCATCCAAGGATCCGTTGAAGCTAGATCCATTTTTCTCTTTTCCAGTAGGTTTATCCAAGGAACTTAAGGTAGTAATGATGTTCATAACATCATTCGATTCATACATATAAAGCTATCTTATTCGAAGGTTTAAACTTGTAATCACTAGAACATAGTTTAGTTAATTCTAAACTTGTTCGCAAACAAAAGTTAATCCTTCTAACTTGACTTTTAAAATCAACTAAACACATGTTCTATATCTATATGATATGCTAACTTAATGATTTAATACCTGGAAACACAAAAAACACCGTAAAACTGGATTTACGCCGTCGTAGTAACACCGCGGGCTGTTTTGGATTAGTTAATTAAAAACTATGATAAACTATGATTTAAAAGTTGTTATTATGAGAAAATGATTTTTATTATGAACATGAAACTATATCCAAAAATTATGGTTAAACTCAAAGTGGAAGTATGTTTTCTAAAATGGTCATCTAGACGTCGTTCTTTCGACTTAAATGACTACCTTTACAAAAATGACTTGTAACTTATTTTTCTGACAATAAACCTATACTTTTTCTATTTAGATTCATGAAATAGAGTTCAATATGAAACCATAGCAATTTTATTCACTCAAAACGGATTTAAAATGAAGAAGTTATGGGTAAAACAAGATTGGATAATTTTTCTCATTTTAGCTACGTGAAAATTGGTAACAAATCTATTCCAACCATAACTTAATCAACTTGTATTATATATTATGTAATCTTGGGATATAATAGACACGTATACAATGTTTCGACCTATCATGTCGACACATCTATATATATTTCGGAATAACCATAGACACTCTATATGTGAATGTTGGAGTTAGCTATACAGGGTTGAGGTTGATTCCAAAATATATATAGTTTGAGTTGTGATCAATACTGAGATACGTATACACTGGGTCGTGGATTGATTCAAGATAATATTTATCGATTTATTTCTGTACATCTAACTGTGGACAACTAGTTGTAGGTTACTAACGAGGACAGCTGACTTAATAAACTTAAAACATCAAAATATATTAAAAGTGTTGTAAATATATTTTGAACATACTTTGATATATATGTATATATTGTTATAGGTTCGTGAATCAACCAGTGGCCAAGTCTTACTTCCCGACGAAGTAAAAATCTGTGAAAGTGAGTTATAGTCCCACTTTTAAAATCTAATATTTTTGGGATGAGAATACATGCAGGTTTTATAAATGATTTACAAAATAGACACAAGTACGTGAAACTACATTCTATGGTTGAATTATCGAAATCGAATATGCCCCTTTTTATTAAGTCTGGTAATCTAAGAATTAGGGAACAGACACCCTAATTGACGCGAATCCTAAAGATAGATCTATTGGGCCTAACAAACCCCATCCAAAGTACCGGATGCTTTAGTACTTCGAAATTTATATCATATCCGAAGGGTGTCCCGGAATGATGGGGATATTCTTATATATGCATCTTGTTAATGTCGGTTACCAGGTGTTCACCATATGAATGATTTTTATCTCTATGTATGGAATGTGTATTGAAATATGAAATCTTGTGGTCTATTATTATGATTTGATATATATAGGTTAAACCTATAACTCACCAACATTTTTGTTGACGTTTTAAGCATGTTTATTCTCAGGTGATTATTAAGAGCTTCCGCTGTCGCATACTTAAATAAGGACGAGATTTGGAGTCCATGCTTGTATGATATTGTGTAAAAACTGCATTCAAGAAACTTATTTTGTTGTAACATATTTGTATTGTAAACCATTATGTAATGGTCGTGTGTAAACAGGATATTTTAGATTATCATTATTTGATAATCTACATAAAGCTTTTTAAACCTTTATTGATGAAATAAAGGTTATGGTTTGTTTTAAAATGAATGCAGTCTTTGAAAAACGTCTCATATAGAGGTCAAAACCTCGCAACGAAATCAATTAATATGGAACGTTTTTAATCAATAAGAACGGGACATTTCAGTTGGTATCCGAGCGTTGGTCTTAGAGAACTAGAATTTTGCATTAGTGTGTCTTCTCGAGTTTGTTAGGATGCATTAGTGAGTCTGGACTTCGACCGTGTTTACTTGAAAAATGATTGCTTAACAAATTTTGTTGGAAACTATATATTTTTAACATGTGAATATTATGTGATATATTAATCTCTTAACGCGTTTGATATTATGTGATAGATGTCTACCTCTAGAACAAGTCCCATTGACTCACCTAATAATAATGAAGAGTCAAATGTATATTGGAATGATTCGTGGACTGATTCACAAGTTCCCGAAGAGGAACCGGAAGAAGAGTCGGAACCGGAAGAAGAATCGGAACCGGAAGAAGAATCGGAACCGGATGAAGAAATAGAACCGGTGGGGGAAATAATAAAATGGTTAAGTAAAAGAAAATCCTCAACCAACCGACCAAGGTTAATTATGATCAATGGTGTTTCCGCCAAGGAATTAATATATAGGGAGGATTACCAATTCTCCGATGAATCGGATTCCGATGAGAATTCCAATGATGTTATAGAAATTACCCCAACTGAATTTAAAAAGGAAAAAGAAAATAATAAGGGAAAGGGCATAAAAATAGAGAAATCTAATTCCAACCCCGATGAACTTTATATGTATCATCAACCCCCGAAGTCCTTAAGTTGTAACAATGACCCGGGAACCTCTAAACCACCAGGTTTTTCTAAAACAATGTGGAAAATGACGGCTCGTATTAGGGGAACATCATATATCCCTAGAAACTTGGCAAAACGAACCAAAACCGAAGAAGAAGAAACAAGCGAGTCGGAATAAGATAGTTGTATTCGTGTGGTGTAATATATGTAATATAGTGTGCTTATGCTTTATGATATATGTAAAAATTGCTTGTATTAATAAGTATTTTTTTTATGAATCTAACTCTTGTCTATTTTACAGTATAAAAACACAAAATGGATAGACAACCCAATATTTTAAGAGACCTACCCGGAGACATGATTGATGAAATCTTGTCTAGAGTCGGTCAGAATTCTTCGGCACAACTATTTAAGGCGAGATCGGTTTGTAAGACATTCGAAGAACGTTCCAAGAATGCCTTGGTTTATAAAAGTCTTTCGTTCGAAAGATGGGGTATATCATATTGGGAAATCCATAAGTTACGATGTGTTTACTTTGACGCATATATTGCGGGGAACCCAAATGGTATTTTACGCAATGGGTTAAGAAATTATTTTGACTCAATATATCTAAATATTGGACTTCGTGATTTAGAAAAAGAGGCTAACATGCAACCAAAGTGAGAACAAGAACATCGGGCTACAACTATTAAACAAAACGTTCCCACAAGTGACAGAGTCGGTAATTGGGGTAAGAAATGAGGTTTTTAGATTGTTACGGGACTGTTGGACATTACGTAACCCTCGTCCCTTTGACGACGTTACAACACGCTGTCTTATCAACGGCCATAACGGTTATGTTCCACAAGACCAAGGATGGGAAGTAATCCTAGTAAAACCAGAATGCATGACTTGTTTCTGGACGTATGAATTACGTGTCTTTATTGCCTTTGCTGAACGACTTGTGTACTAGCTAGAATTATCTTCACAACCATCTTGTATCAAATTTATTGTGTGCTATATTTCATGCTATATGTAAAATAAGCGGTATTGTAAGTTTGTAAAATATTGTGTAAAAGTTTGAACGCGAAATATTATTATAATCAGTTTTTCATATAGAATTGTAGTAGTTGAATTGTATATTAGCTACTAAGTATGAACTTAACGGGTAGGTACTACCCGAATTTAAACTTATAAAACGCTAATATGAAGAAAAAGCTTTTATAAATGAGTTCATATTATGCTACGAAATACTATTAACTACTCTTAATATTCTGTATGATTAACTTGTTCCATTTGACTATTTTGAAGGAAATGGCACCGACTACTCGACACACCGTGAATATGAATGAAGAGGAATTCCGTACTTTTCTAGCTTCAAACATAGCCGCAGTACAGGCTGCGCTACATACCAACAATAACCTTGGATCTAGCAGTACAGAAAATCGTGTAGGATGCACCTACAAAGAATTCACTGCCTGCAAACCTTTGGAATTTGATGGAACCGAAGGACCGATCGGATTGAAACGGTGGACCGAGAAGGTCGAATCGGTGTTTGCCATAAGTAAGTGTACTGAAGAGGACAAAGTGAAGTACGCTACGCATACCTTCACAGGTTCTGCGTTAACATGGTGGAATACCTATCTAGAGCAAGTGGGACAAGACGATGCGTACACACTACCGTGGTCAGCATTCAAGCACTTGATGAACGAGAAGTACCGTCCCAGAACCGAGGTCAATAAGCTCAAGACAGAACTTAGAGGGTTACGAACCCAAGGATTTGATATTACCACATACAAAAGACAATTCACAAAATTGTGCCTATTGTGTCCGGGAGCATTCGAAGATGAGGAAGAGAAGATCGACGCGTTTGTGAAAGGATTACCGGAAAGAATCCAAGAAGATATAAGTTCACATGAGCCCGTTTCCATACAACAGGCATGTAGAATGGCTCACAAACTAGTGAACCATATTGAAGAAAGAATTAAAGAACAGACTGCTGAAGAGGCCAATGTGAAGCAAGTCAAAAGAAAATGGGAGGAAAACGGTGATAAGAATCATCAATACAACAACAGCAATTACAACAATAATCGCAACAATTATCCCAACAATCGCAACATCAATCGCAACTACAATAAACGGCCCAACAACAACAACAACAACAACAACAACATCAACTACAACAATCATCCCAACAACAATAATTACCACAACAAAAACAACAATCAGAAGCAGCTATGCCAAAGGTGTGAAAAGTATCACTCGGGGTTCTGCACCAAATTTTGCAACAAGTGTAAAAGAAATGGTCATAGCGTGGTGAAGTGTGAGGTTTACGGACCAGGGGTTAATAGAACGAAAGGAACAAATGGTGTCGGAACGAGTAATGGCGGAGCAAGTAGTGTCGGAGCAAGTTATGCCAATGTAGTTTGTTATAAATGTGAAAAACCGGGCCACATTATTAGAAATTGCCCGAACCAGGAGAACACGAATGGACAAGGCCGCGGAAGAGTTTTCAATATTAATGCGGCAGAGGCACAGGAAGACCCGGAGCTTGTTACGGGTATGTTTCTTAATGACAATAAATCTGCTTACGTTTTATTTGATTCGGGTGTGGATAGAAGCTATATGAGTAGAGATTTTTGTGCTAAATTAAGTTGTCCATTGACGCCTTTGGATAGTAAATTTTTACTCGAATTAGCAAATGGTAAATTAATTTCAGCAGATAATATATGTCGGAATCGAAAAATTAAACTGGTTAGCGAAAAATTTAAGATTGATTTGATACCAGTAGAGTTAGGGAGTTTTGATGTGATAATCGGTATGGACTGGTTGAAAGAAGTGAAAGCAGAGATCATTTGTTACAAAAATGCAATTCGCATTATACGAGAAAAAGGAAAACCCTTAATGGTGTACGTAGAAAGGGGCAACACGAAGCTACATCTTATTAGTAATTTGAAGGCACAAAAACTAATAAGAAAAGGTTGCTATGTTGTTCTAGCACTCGTCGAGAAAGTACAAACTGAAGAAAAGAGCATCAATGATGTTCCCATTGCAAAAGAATTTCCCGATGTATTTTCGAAAGAATTACCGGGATTACCCCCACATCGATCCGTTGAATTCAAATAGATCTTGTACCAGGAGCTGCACCAATAGCTCGTGCTCCTTACAGACTCGCACCCAGCGAGATGAAAGAACTGCAAAGCCAATTACAAGAACTTTTAGAGCGTGGTTTCATTCGACCAAGCACATCACCGTGGGGAGCTCCTGTTATGTTTGTCAAGAAGAAAGATGGTACATTCAGGTTGTGTATCGACTACCGTGAGTTGAACAAACTTACCATCAAGAACCACTACCCACTACCGAGAATCGACGACTTATTTGATCAACTACAAGGCTCGTCTGTTTATTCAAAGATTGACTTACGTTCCGGGTATCATCAAATGCGGGTGAAAGAAGATGATATTCCAAAGACTGCTTTCAGAACACGTTACAGTCATTACGAGTTTATGGTCATGCCGTTTGGTTTAACTAATGCACCAGCTGTGTTCATGGACCTTATGAACCGAGTGTGTGGACCATACATTAACAAGTTTGTCATTGTTTTCATTGATGACATACTTATTTACTCAAAGAATGACCAAGAACACGGTGAACATTTGAGAAAGGTGTTAGAAGTATTAAGGAAGGAAGAATTGTACGCAAAGTTTTCAAAGTGTGCATTTTGGTTGGAAGAAGTTCAATTCCTCGGTCATATAGTGAACAAAGAAGGTATTAAGGTGGATCCGACAAAGATAGAAACTGTTGAAAAGTGGGAAACCCCAAAAACTCCGAAACACATATGCCAGTTTTTAGGACTAGCTGGTTACTACAGAAGGTTCATCCAAGACTTTTCCAGAATAGCAAAACCCTTGACTGCATTAACGCATAAAGGGAAGAAATTTGAATGGAATGATGAACAAGAGAAAGCGTTTCAGTTATTGAAGAAAAAGCTAACTACGGCACCTATATTGTCATTGCCTGAAGGGAATGATGATTTTGTGATTTATTGTAATGCATCAAAGCAAGGTCTCGGTTGTGTATTAATGCAACGAACGAAGGTGATTGCTTATGCGTCTAGACAATTGAAGATTCACGAACAAAATTATACGACGCGTGATTTGGAATTAGGTGCGGTTGTTTTTGCATTAAAGACTTGGAGGCACTACTTATATGGGGTCAAAAGTATTATATATACCGACCACAAAAAGTCTTCAACACATATTTAATCAGAAACAACTGAATATGAGGCAGCGTAGGTGGATTGAATTATTGAATGATTACGACTTTGAGATTCGTTACCACCCGGGGAAGGCAAATGTGGTAGCCGATGCCTTGAGCAGGAAGGACAGAGAACCCATTCGAGTAAAATCTATGAATATAATGATTCATAATAACCTTACTACTTAAATAAAGGAGGCGCAACAAGGAGTTTTAAAAGAGGGAAATTTAAAGGATAAAATACCCAAAGGATCGGAGAAGCATCTTAATATTCGCGAAGACGGAACCAGGTATAGGGCTGAAAGGATTTGGGTACCAAAATTTGGAGATATGAGAGAAATGGTACTTAGAGAAGCTCATAAAACCAGATACTCAATACATCCTGGAACGGGGAAGATGTACAAGGATCTCAAAAAACATTTTTGGTGGCCGGGTATGAAAGCCGATGTTGCTAAATACGTAGGAGAATGTTTGACGTGTTCTAAGGTCAAAGCTGAGCATCAGAAACCATCAGGTCTACTTCAACAACCCGAAATCCCGGAATGGAAATGGGAAAACATTACCATGGATTTCATCACTAAATTGCCAAGGACTGCAAGTGGTTTTGATACTATTTGGGTAATAGTTGATCGTCTCACCAAATCAGCACACTTCCTATCAATAAGAGAAGATGACAAGATGGAGAAGTTAGCACGACTGTATTTGAAGGAAGTCGTCTCCAGACATGGAATACCAATCTCTATTATCTCTGATAGGGATGGTAGATTTATTTCAAGATTCTGGCAGACATTACAGCAAGCATTAGGAACTCGTCTAGACATAAGTACTGCCTATCATCCACAAACTGATGGGCAGAGCGAAAGGACGATACAAACGCTTGAATACATGCTACGAGCATGTGTTATTGATTTCGGAAACAGTTGGGATCGACATCTACCGTTAGCAGAATTTTCCTACAACAACAGCTACCATTCAAGAATTGAGATGGCGCCGTTTGAAGCACTTTATGGTAGAAAGTGCAGGTCTCCGATTTGTTGGAGTGAAGTGGGGGATAGACAGATTACGGCTCCGGAGATTATACAAGAAACTACCGAGAAGATCATCCAAATTCAACAACGGTTGAAAACCGCCCAAAGTCGACAAAAGAGCTACGCTGACATTAAAAGAAAAGATATAGAATTTGAAATTGGAGAGATGGTCATGCTTAAAGTTGCACCTTGGAAAGGCGTTGTTCGATTTGGTAAACGAGGGAAATTAAATCCAAGGTATATTGGACCATTCAAGATTATTGATCGTGTCGGACCAGTAGCTTACCGACTTGAGTTACCTCAACAACTCGTGGCTGTACATAACACTTTCCACGTCTCGAATTTAAAGAAATGTTTTACTAAAGAAGAACTCACTATTCTGTTAGATGAAATCCAAATCAACGAAAAACTCCAATTCATCGAAGAACCCGTCGAAATAATGGATCGTGAGGTTAAAAGACTTAAGCAAAACAAGATACCAATTGTTAAGGTTCGATGGAATGCTCGTAGAGGACCCGAGTTCACCTGGGAGTGTGAAGATCAGATAAAGAAGAAATACCCGCATCTATTTCTAGAAGATTCGTCAACACCTTCAACAGCTTAAAATTTCGGGACGAAATTTATTTAATGGGTAGGTACTGTAGTGACCCGAACTTTTCCATGTTTATATATATATTAATTGAGATTGATATTTACATGATTAAATGTTTCTAACATGTTAAGCAATCAAACTTGTTAAGGCTTGATTAATTGAAATATGTTTCATATAGACAATTGACCACCCAAGTTGACCGGTGATTCACGAACGTTAAAACTTGTAAAAACTATATGATGACATATATATGGATATATATATAGTTAACATGATACTATGATAAGTAAACATATCATTAAGTATATTAACAATGAACTACATATGTAAAAACAAGACTACTAACTTAATGATTTTTAAACGAGACATATATGTAACGATTATCGTTGTAAAGACATTTAATGTATATATATCATATTAAGAGATATTCATACATGATAATATCATGATAATATAATAATTTAAAATCTCATTTGATATTATAAACATTGGGTTAACAATATTTAACAAGATCGTTAACCTAAAGGTTTCAAAACAACACTTACATGTAACGACTAACGATGACTTAACGACTCAGTTAAAATGTATATACATGTAGTGTTTTAATATGTATTTATACACTTTTGAAAGACTTCAATACACTTATCAAAATACTTCTACTTAACAAATATGCTTACAATTACATCCTCGTTCAGTTTCATCAACAATTCTACTCGTATGCACCCGTATTCATACTCGTACAATACACAGCTTTTAGATGTATGTATTATTGGTATATACACTCCAATGATCAGCTCTTAGCAGCCCATGTGAGTCACCTAACACATGTGGGAACCATCATTTGGCAACTAGTATTAAATATCTCATAAAATTACAAAAATATGAGTAATCATTCATGACTTATTTACATGAAAACAAAATTACATATCCTTTATATCTAATCCATACACCAACGACCAAAAACACCTACAAACACTTTCATTCTTCAATTTTCTTCATCTAATTGATCTCTCTCAAGTTCTATCTTCAAGTTCTAAGTGTTCTTCATAAATTCTACAAGTTCTTGTTACACAAAATCAAGAATACTTTCAAGTTTGCTAGCTCACTTCCAATCTTGTAAGGTGATCATCCAACCTCAAGAAATCTTTGTTTCTTACAGTAGGTTATCATTCTAATACAAGGTAATAATCATATTCAAACTTTGGTTCAATATCTATAACTATAACAATCTTATTTCAAGTGATGATCTTACTTGAACTTGTTTTCGTGTCATGATTATGCTTCAAGAACTTCGAGCCATCCAAGGATCTGTTGAAGCTAGATCCATTTTTCGCTTTTCCAGTAGGTTTATTCAAGGAACTTAAGGTAGTAATGATGTTCATAACATCATTCGATTCATACATATAAAGCTATCTTATTCGAAGGTTTAAACTTGTAATCACTAGACCATAGTTTAGTTAATTCTAAACTTGTTTGCAAACAAAAGTTAATCCTTCTAACTTGAATTTTAAAATCAACTAAACACATGTTCTATATCTATATGATATTCTAACTTAATGATTTAAAACCTGGAAACACAAAAAATACCGTAAAACCGGATTTACGCCGTCGTAGTAACACCGCGGGCTATTTTGGGTTAGTTAATTAAAAACTACGATAAACTTTGATTTAAAAGTTTTTATTCTGAGAAAATGATTTTTATTATGAACATGAAACTATATCCAAAAATTATGGTTAAACTCAAAGTGGAAGTATGTTTTCTAAAATGGTCATCTAGACGTCGTTCTTTCGACTGAAATGACTACCTTTACAAATTACGACTTGTAACTTATTTTTTCGATGATAAACCTATACTTTTTCTGTTTAGATTAATAAAATAGAGTTCAATATGAAACCATAGCAATTTGATTCACTCAAAATGGATTTAAAATGAAGAAGTTATGGGTAAAACAAGATTGGATAATTTTTCTCATTTTAGCTACGTGAAAATTGGTAACAAATCTATTCCAACCATAACTTAATCAACTTGTATTATATATTATATAATCTTGAGATACCATAGACACGTATACAATGTTTCGACCTATCATGTCGACACATCTATATATATTTCGGAACAACCATAGACACTCTATATGTGAATGTTGGAGTTAGCTATACAGGGTTGAGGTTGATTCCAAAATATATATAGTTTGAGTTGTGATCAATACTGAGATACGTATACACTGGGTCGTGGATTGATTCAAGATAATATTTATCGATTTATTTCTGTACATCTAACTGTGGACAACTAGTTGTAGGTTACTAATGAGGACAGCTGACTTAATAAACTTAAAACATCAAAATATATTAAAAGTGTTGTAAATATATTTTGAACATATGATGTGGTAGCGGAGTGTATATAAAATAGCTATTAATTTTTTTAGCAGGAAATACTATTAAATACGATACAATTTTACACAAGATATTTATTTATTTAGAGAATGGATATACTTAAACCTTGCTACAATACTTATAGGCAGTGTACCTAATCGTACAGTAGTGTAGTTTTTAGTAAGTCCGGTTCGTTCCACAGGGAAAATCTTTAAACAAAGCTTAACGCTATATTAGTTTACTTTTGTAAAAATACAAATATATATATAAGTAATATTATTATTATAAAGGGGGGTTTTTACCGTTTAATGACCGATTTGTCGATTTTAAAACTTTAGTCGCAGTTAAAACCAAATGTAAAATAATAAATAAATACAAGACTTAATTTAAAGCGTAAAGTAAATAACGATAATGAAATTGCGATTAATAAAAGTGCGATAAAATAAACTTACGATAATTAAAAAGTACAATAATTAAAAGTGCAATTAAATACAATAACAATAAAAATGCGATAATTACAAGTGCAATTAAATATAAAATAAAGAAAATTAAATATGAAATAAAAGAATTATGCTTATTTAAACTTCCGTAATCATGATGTTTGACGTGTTGATTTTTAGTTTATTCCCATGGGTTAATTGTCCTTTGTCCTGGATTATTTAATATGTCCATTTGGTTTTTGTCCATAACAGTCCATCAGTCATAAATATAAAGTGCGAGTGTCCTCGTCAAATTATCCTTATACCCGAAGTTAAATATTCCAACTAATTGGGGACTTAAACTGTAACAAGATTTTAATACTTTGTTTAATAATTACACCAGGATGTCGACTGAGTGTAACCCAAGGTTTTAATATTTTGTTATCAATTATACCAAGTGTCCTTGTACATAATTTCACCCCTGTTTTAATTATTCTAGTGGCTATTAATCCATTCCCGTGTCCGGTTAAATGAACGATTATTCGTACATATAAATACCCCGCCTATCGTGTCCGATCGAGTGTATATGGTAATTTATAGGGACGCCCAATTGTAAATCTTTATATTAACATTAACAAACTATCATTTAGTTAAATAAATATAAAGCCCATTAATAGCCCATAGTCTAATTTCCACAAGTGTCGTTCTTTTGTCCAAACCCCAATTATGGTACAAAGCCCAATTACCCAATTTTAGTAATTAGCCCAACATCATGATTACTTCATTTTAAATAAGCATAATAATAACTTAGCTACGAGACATTAAATTAAAAAGGTTGAACATAACTTACAATGATTAAAAATAGCGTAGCGTTACACGGACAGAATTTTGACTTACACCCTTACAACATTCGCTAACATACCCTTATTATTAGGATTAAAATTAAAATATAAATATAAATATTTACGTATAGATATAGAGAGGATGGATATATATATATATATATATTTGCGATCAGAATTTGTTTACTTTTATAGGGAGTTTCAGTTTTTGGGTCTCCGCGACTCGCGGCATTTTTGCTCCTCAAACTCCGCGAGTCGCGGAGTTTGAAATTCCAGCTCACCAACTTTGGAGTCTTTCTTGCTGACGGATTATAATATATTATATAATATATAAATAATTATAAGAATTATTTAAATATTATATTATATTTATGTGCATAGTTGACTTGTACTTTTTAGTCCGTTGCGTCGAGCGTTGAGAGTTGACTCATGTCTCGGTTCTGGATTTTCGAACATCCTTGCGTACAATTTTATATTTTGTACTTTGCGTTTTGAATCTTGTACTCTTGTAATTTCGAGACGTTTCTTATCAATAATTGGAACCTCTTTGATTGTATTTTGTACTTTTGAGCTTTTTGGTCGTTTGCGTCTTCAATTCGTCGAATCTGTCTTTTGTCTTCACCTTTTATTATTTAAACGAATATCACTTTTAAATAGAACAATTACAACTAAAAGCTTGTCTTTCTTGAGGAATAATGCTATGAAATATATGTTCGTTTTTAGCATTATCAAATATTCCCACACTTGAGCGTTGCTTGTCCTCAAGCAATATCGTCTTGAAATACTAGAATCACTTCTTTATTCTTCACACTTTGTACATCAGTGATTTCTATACGGCGGTATAAACAATGGTAGTAACGATATGGTTTATAGTCCCACATGACTATAAAAATTTAGATCCATTAAGGAAATTGGATCTTTATGAAAACATTTGATCTTTTGAAAATTAAATCTAGTTTTTACCCTAGATAAGTTTTTCGGAATAACCCTTCACCGGTGTTTGCAAATTCTTTTTGTGGGTGTGGTGGGTTTCAGATTTGAAAATTTTAGCTCAAAACTTATGGTTTTGTGTAACCCACTTGCTAACCTTGTATTTGGAAAGCAACACGTCCAGTTTACTTGTCCCGTATATTACCTTTCGGTAAACTACCGTCCGGTTGTAAAGGAAAGCGTTGAACAAGCAACTGTTAAGGCAATGTCCCCTGACATGCTTTTAATTATGGTCTATAACGTGTCGGACGCAATTACTATCCTTTGTAGGAGCAATAGTAAAGCTCACCCTTATAATTTGTAGGTTTGGCACAAGGTCCTGTCTTTGACCATGCTATGCAACCACCGTTCTTACGGTTGACACCCGATTTGGTTCAGGTGACCTAATGAATTCCAGGTGAATTCCTAGGATTTTACGTTCAATGGTAATGAACGCATTGAAAATGGGGTTTTAGAAAACAAATCGGTTTATAATTTAATCAAAATATTTTCTCTTTCAAGCTCGAGTTTAGATATCATTGAATTCCATGAGTTTGAATTCTCAATCTTTAAGGTCAATCTCTAGGATTGAGTAATATCAGGCTTAAAAGCTGATTTTTGATCTTTTAAGGAGATTATCCTTTCTGGGGATCTGATTCATTAGTCTTATCCAGCTAATTTGCATGGTGCCCCCCATTGTACGAGATAAATCCTTCTCATGGTTAGGATAAATCTGACCACTTGGCGACCCTATTTAATGCTGAGGTCCGTGGATTTCCTGCTGATTTTAGTGATGACTTTTCTAGGTTTTTCGTCAACCTACAGCTGGTCTGGACGACAACTTCATGACCTAAATCAAGAAGCGCGTTTCTTTTTCGGAAGACTTTACTTCCTTTTAATGATGGAATTGATTCATCGTGTAGATCCATCTCTTCTTTTCCTTCATCGGGTAAAACAGTTTAGTTTAGTCCAAAGCAAAAGTATTTTCAGTTATTTGTTACAGATATATGTGACATATGTTTAAGATAACTTGGTAAATTTTTCCACACTTGGCTTTTATTTTTCTTTTTATTGTCCTCTATTCCATTTTAAATGAATTTTAACATTTTGGTTTGTTTCTCAATTTATGTCCTTTCTGAGGTAACAATAATTTCGATGTTAAAACCTAGTTTTATCGTTCATAAATATGTATAAACATGATTTTGAGTTCATTTAATTGAAAATTTTGTAAAATTTTACTAGAATTGGGTAGTCAGTATATAAGACTAGGGCTGTTCTTAATTATCATAGAGCACTAGATTCTAATACAACTACTACTTTACTAGTATTTCTAATGGTAGCCAAGTGTATAAAGTAAAAATTTTAAAATCTGAAAGAATTTAACCCCTTCCCACACTTAAGATCTTGCAATGCCCTCATTTGCAAGAAATCAGTAACAATTTAAATTATTGAGGGTGATTTGTGTGAAAATGATTAAATTTTACCAAAGTTTCCAAACATATTTGTGTTTGCTTGCTGAATGATAAATGGTGCACATCATTTGTTCATTCCGTCTTGTTGTTATTTCACATATATTTTGCATCTTGTCGTCAAAATTAGTTGCTTTTGCTGAACTTAATTCCAGTCTTTGAAAATGCGTTGTTTTACCCTGTTGTGTACATAAGATAAACTGCAAACATATATACATATTTTTGAAGTTTGGTATATTACCCCACATTCAAAAATTATTAAAATCTAAGAATAAAAGTTAGAAAATTATAAAAACTATTACAATATTAACATAAGTATTAAACGTATCAACATAACAAATTACAAAATAAATAAAACTAAGTAGACTAGGGATGATACTGATACCAATAGGGGTTCCATGCATAACCATAGGTGCTATAAAATGCTTCGGCTGGGTTATACGTAGGATACGGTGGTTGAATCTCTATAGACCAGGGAGGGAATATGGGCTTTGGAGTAGGAATATAGTTTCTACCTATATGTTGGCAATAAGCTATGATTTGGTTTTGATGAACTTGCCAATCTTCAAATGCTCTTTGTCTAGCATTTTCGTACTCCTGTGAAGCTATAAACCTTTGTATTTCTTGCATTTCATTTCCCCCTCCTACATTACCTTGCTGTTGGTTTCTCTCAACCTGTGGATGTCTACCATGGTATTGTACTGCGGCGTTATTTCGCCTCTTCAAAACTTTCGCACCATGGTATACATTTAAACCTATTGTATCGCGGGGTTCTGGTTCTTCGACTAATAATCCCCCCCGACTTATATCCACACCGATATATTCAGCAATCAAAGTAATAAATATACCACCTCCTATTATGCTATGCGGTCTCATCCCTCTAACCATAGCTGATAAATAATAACCCACACAATAAGGTATACTTACAGCGCTTTGTGGGTCTCGAATACACATATGGTAAAACAAATCCTGTTCATTTACCTTTTCCTTGTTCTTACCTCTTTGTGTAATCGAATTAGCTAAAAACCTATGAATTACTCTTAATTCAGCTCTATCTATATCCAAATAAGAGAAATTTCCCCCCTTTGAATCAGTGATGGCTTGTCATTTGACTCCATACACCATGTGTATCAAAATTTTCATCTATCTTTCTACCATTTAGTATCAACCCTCTACAATCGGCAGATGCTAACTCCTCAGGCGTATATATACGTAAAGCCTGAGCCATGTCTAGTAAAGACATGTGGCGCATCGAACCTCCTAACAAAAATCTAATAAAAGATCGATCGGTTAAACTAGCTACCCGATCATTTAATTCTATACTACACAACAATTCTTCACACCATACTTTATATACAGGTCTACGCATGGTGAATAAACGTACCCAGTCGTTAAAAGTAGAATTACCATACCTCTGTGCAAGTAATTCCCTAATTGGCCCGGCCAATTCTACAGCTTCTAATGGTCCCCATTCTATGACCCTAGGTACCTCAACAACTTTAGAATGAAGAGTATGCAAACCCCTTTGGTATTTTGGATAATCTATCCAAAGTCTGTCAAATCTCAGGTTCGGGTGCAAATCTTCCAAGTGCATATCAGAAAATGTCATGACTGGATGAGGTATATCTTGCTCGTAGTAGTTATCCACCTCCTGTTGTTCCGCATTCTCAATAGGAGTATTGCGAGCTTGGGATGAAGATTCACCCCTTTCAGTCTGCAAAACACATCAAACACAATTCTTGTGCATCCAAATATGCATTAGTGTCAGCAAAATCATCAATTAAAATAATTACAATGACATGATCAATTTATATCAAATTTAAGCTCATTTTCACATTTTTATCAAATCTACACTTTTTCAAATAAGCATATACGAAAATGTTCGCCAAGTTCATAAGCATTCAACTCAAATAACATGTCAAAATAATCATTACTAGCAATTAAACAAGTTTCAAATGGCATTATCTCTCAAAAATCAAGTTCATGAATTTTAGACTTGAAAAAGTCCACTTTAATTCTCAAAATCATGTTTAGGCTCAAAGTTTGGATCATTTAACTACCTAAACATGTTACACTACTTAATTTAGCAACAATTCATGACAAAAATCGGCCATAACCTGTTTATATCAAAAAGCCCCAAATTGCTCAAGAACACAAACCCTAGATTACTCAAAATTTGAAGTTTAAGGCTTCTAATCATGTTAAATAGCATCAATCTAGGTTATACAAGCATAATACATAAACAATTTAAGTATAATTACACTAAAAAGCATCAAAATCAAATTGGGGAAAAAATTGCTCAAGAACACTAATTTTCGGATTAAAAGGTGTTTAGGTGTAGAAATTTACCGTTTTTCTTGAGTAATTCCTTGATAGCATCCTTCTCAACATGATTTTAGTAAAAGATTTGATGATTAACGGTTAAAAATTGTAATTTTGGGGGTGTTTTCTCGGGTTTTTGCGGAGTATTTTCGCAGTATTTTCTTTTTTTTTTTGTTGTTGTGTGGACTGAGCTGTTCCAGCTCCTTTTATTTTTTTCTGTAATTCGGTCCCTCCGTGAGTCGCGAGGTTTTTACCCTTCAAACTCCGCGAGTCGCGGAGTTTGTATATTTTTATTTTTTTAACATCTTATACTAATTAAAACAATTAAGTAATTAATTTTAAAATTTTGTTTCCCTTGTTATTTAGGACGAGGTCGTTTCGGATTGATGTCCTAGTCCGTCCTTCGACAAAATTTTAAAATTTTTCGTTTTGTAGCGATTGTTTTAAAAGCTAAGATTTTTGGGGTTTTTTTTTTTAATGTTTTTGGCATACTTTAATTCAATAAGATTAAAAATAATGATAATAAAAGTTCTCGTCCCTCTCTCGGGTAAAGCAATTTCGGTTCAAAGACCTAGTCTTCAACTTACGACGAATTTTAAAAATCATATTTTTAACTTAATGAGATAAAGTAAATTTTTGTTTTTAAATTCACACCAAACTTAAAATAAAAAATTCAAAATTAATATTAAAAATTCACACCAAACTTAAAATTTGAAATGCATAAAAATAAAATTCATATTTTAAAAATTAAAACTTCATACCAAACTTAATTTAAAAATTCATATTATAAATTCATACCAAACTTAAAATTTAAAATGCATAAAAATAAAATTCATATTTTAAAAATTAAAAATTCACACCAAACTTAATTTAAAAATTCATATTATAAATTCACACCAAACTTATATTAATTTTTCAAATATTTACAATTTTAAATATATTGATTTTACAAAGTTTACAATATTAATTTAAGATTTATATATTAATTTTAAAAACATGGTAAAAATAAAATTAAAAATCTTTTTGGCTTTTTATCTCACTTTAATCAATCAAATATTATCAAAAATATGCGCCCCTCTTTTCGGTAAAGTAATTTCGGTTCCAAGACCTAATTTAACTCATGACGAATTTTTGAAATATTTTGGGTTGATTGATTAAAGATATTTATACCTTAAGAATAAACGTTAAATTTCGCAGTGATGTAATAAATTTTTGAATGATATCAATAATTTCGGTCGCCAAACCTAATTTTATTCAATACCAATTTAATACTTTATAGCGAACAAATTAACGTTTATTATCAAAAGGTTAAAAATAAAAATAAAAAAATAAAAACTGTACAGACTTACCTGTGAGATAGTATTCTTAGTTATATGATCTATCCCATTCATAAGATAGTCGGTTTAATTGGTTTTCCATGGCTACATAGGCGTAACCTCGAGCATTCAGTGTTTTTTCTTCTAAACATATGAACGGTCCGTCTCTGCATAAAGTAACAAATTCGGTATTTGAATAGGTTTGATTATTTGAACATTTACCTCCATGTGACCATTTTCCGCATTTGTGACATCTTTCTAGGTGTCGTGCTCTTCTTTTTGCTGCGGATTTTGATTTTCCTTTACCAAATTGTAACTTATTATCTTCGCATCTGGATTCTTTTCTTACTCCGTCCAATCTTTCTCTGATTACTGATACTATTTCACTCGGTAGTGTGTCATTATTACGTTTAGTGATCAAAGCGTGTAGCATTAGACCATGGTTTAGTTCACAGGCAGTCTTCATTTTGTAAAAACCTAAAAAAAAAATAAAAATTCAGAATGGGGGGAGAAGACTAGTTCTTTAGGGTCTGCTAGGGAAAGACCATTCGGGTTCCATTTTCGAGAACTACACGAAAACAGACAATCTAACTCTAACAGAAATACATATTATCCTTTAAAGACTTGATTCTCCCCACACTTAGTTAGCTGTGGTGTCGAAATTGTGATTAACTTCATTGTCGACTTCCATCGGACTATCTATGTAGTGTTTAACTCTGTGGCCATTAACTTTAAATTTAATCCCATTTGAATTTATCAATTCTACTGTTCCGTATGGAAAAACTCTTTTAACTATGAACGGTCCCGACCATTTTGATTTCAATTTTCCAGGAAATAGCTTGAATCGTGAATTGAAAAGAAGAACTCCGTCTCCTTCCTTAAATTCTTTTGAACTTCTGATTCTTTTATCATGCCATTTCTTCGTTCTTTCTTTATAGATTAATGAATTATCGTATGCTTCATGTCTTAATTCTTCTAATTCGTTTAGTTGACTTAATCGTAGACGTCCGGCTTCATGTAAATCAAGATTACATGTCTTCAAAGCCCAAAATGCTTTGTGTTCAATTTCTACTGGAAGATTACATGCTTTTCCATAAACAAGTCTAAAAGGTGTGGTTCTAATTGGAGTTTTGTATGCTGTTCTAAAAGCCCAGAGTGCATCCTCCAAGTTAATGGACCATTCCTTCGGATTTGATCCTACGGTTTTCTCTAGAATACGTTTTAAAGCTCGGTTGGTATTTTCAACTTGTCCACTTGTTTGTGGATGATATGCGGTGGAGATTTTATGAGTTACTCCATATCTTTTAAGAACTTTCTCAAGTTGATTATTACAGAAATGAGTACCCTGATCACTTATTAAAGCTTTCGGTGTTCCAAACCTTGCAAAAAGACGTTTTAAAAAGTTGACTACAACTCGTGCATCGTTAGTTGGGAGAGCTTGTGCTTCTGCCCATTTAGATACATAATCAATGGCTACGAGAATATATAGATTATTATGAGATTTTGGAAATGGACCCATAAAGTCAATACCCCAAATATCAAATACTTCACATACTTGTATGACATTTTGTAGCATTTCATCACGTTGACTTATTTTTCCGGCCCTTTGACAAGCATCACAGGATTTGCAAAGAAGGTGTGCGTCTTTGTAAATTGTAGGCCAATAGAATCCAGCATCATAAACTTTTCTTGCTGTTAGTTGAGGCCCATAATGCCCTCCTGTTGGTCCTGTGTGACAATGGTTTAAAATTTTACTGGCTTCATCTCCAAATACACATCGGCGTATTATTCCATCGGGACAACTTTTAAACAGATGTGGATCTTCCCAAAAATAGTGTTTTATATCACTGAAGAATTTCTTTCGTCTTTGGTACGATAATCCTTTTTCAAGGAATCCACATACTAAATAGTTTGCATAGTCTGCAAACCATGGGATTTCTTTATAATCTATCTTCAATAGATATTCATCAGGAAAGTTGTCTTGTATGGCCGATTCATTTAGAACTTCTAATTCGGGATTTTCAAGACGAGAAAGATGATCAGCGGCGAGATTTTCTGCTCCTCTTTTATCTCGGATTTCAATATCAAACTATTGTAAGAGTAAGATCCAACGGATTAATCTTGGTTTAGCATCTTGTTTTGAAAATAGGTATCTAAGAGCAGAATGGTCGGTATAAACTACCGTTTTTGCTAGAACGAGATATGATCGAAATTTGTCAAAAGCAAAGACAATAGCAAGGAGTTCTTTTTCAGTAGTTGTATAGTTCGTTTGTGCTCCTTGTAACGTCTTACTAGCATAATATATAGGTTGAAATCGTTTTTCAATCCTTTGTGCTAAAACGGCTCCCATTGCAAAATCACTTGCATCGCACATTAGTTCAAATGGTAGATTCCAATTTGGTGTTATCATGATCGGCGCATTATTGAGTTTCTCTTTAAGAATATTAAAAGATTTGATACACTCATCTGTAAAGATGAATGGAGCATCCTTTTCTAGGAGTTTATTCATAGGAGTGGCAATTTTAGAAAAATCTTTTATGAAACGTCGGTAAAAACCGGCATGCCCTAGAAAACTCCTTATTCCTCTAACATTGGTGGGATGTGGAAGTTTAGCAATTACATCTACTTTAGCTCTATCCACTTCAATTCCTTCTTTTGAAATTTTATGTCTAAGAACGATGCCTTCTTTAACCATAAAATGGCATTTCTCCCAATTAAGAACTAGATTTGATTTTTCGCATCTAATAAGCATTCGTTCCAAATTAACTAGACATGATTCAAATGTATCACCGAAGATTGAAAAGTCATCCATGAAAACTTCCATGCATTCTTCTATCATGTCATGAAAAATCGCCATCATACACCTTTGAAAGGTTGCAGGGGCGTTACAAAGTCCAAATGGCATGCGTTTGTAAGCAAAAGTACCATAAGGGCATGTGAATGTGGTTTTCTCTTGGTCCTCGGGTGCTATTGGAATTTGAAAATATCCGAAAAATCCATCGAGAAAACAATAGTAACTATTTCCGGCTAATCTTTCCAACATTTGATCAATGAAAGGTAAGGGAAAGTGATCTTTTCTGGTAGCGTCATTTAATTTTCTATAATCAATACATACACGCCATCCTGTTACAGTCCTAGTAGGAATAAGCTCATTTTTCTCATTTGTAATGACAGTCATGCCACCCTTCTTAGGCACGCATTGAACTGGGCTTACCCATGGACTATCAGAAATTGGATAAATTAGACCTGCATCTAGCAGTTTAATAATCTCTTTCTTAACTACATTTTGCATATTAGGATTTAGTCTTCGTTGGCGTTGCACATACGTTTTATGACCTTCTTCCATAAGGATTTTATGTGTGCAATACGAAGGACTTATTCCTTTAATATCCTGAATCTTCCATGCAATGGCTGGTTTATGAGCTTTCAACACAGAAATGAGTTGTGATTTCTCATTTTCAGTAAGAGAAGACGATATTATTACAGGTAATTCAGATTCACCATGTAAATAAGCGTATTCCAAATGGTTTGGAAGTGGCTTTAACTCTAATTTCGGAGGTTCTTCTATCGATGATTTGTATCGATATCTGTCTTCTTCTTTTAGCATTTGAATTTCTTCTGTTGTTGGTTCATATCCATTAGCTATAAGTGTAGCTAACATTTCAGCTTCATCAATTGGTTCATTACCTTCTCCTAAAGAACATTCTCCTGTTCCTTGTAATTCTGGAAATTCTTCTAATAATTCTGCATGTGCATCTATAGTTTGAATATAATAACATGTATCATCTGCAGATTGCGGTTGTTGCATTGGTCTATCAACTGAAAAGGTAACACTCTCATCCTCTATACTTAGGGTCAATTTCTTACCGAACACGTCTATCATTGCTTTAGCCGTGTTTAAGAATGATCTTCCTAATATGAGAGGAACTTGAGAATCTTCTTCCATGTCCAGAACAACAAAATCTACTGGAAATACTAAAGTACCAACTTTAACTAGCATGTTCTCCATTATCCCTCTAGGATATTTTATTGATCTATCGGTTAGTTGTATGCTTATTCTGGTTGGTTTCAATTCTCCAAGGTCTAGTTTAGCGTATAGTGAATACGGCATTAGATTTATACTAGCACCTAAGTCTGCCAATGCTTCTATTGAACAAAGACTACCCAGAAAACATGGAATTGTGAAACTTCCTGGATCAGATAGTTTTTCTGGTATCTTATTCAACAGCACTGCTGAACAATTAGCATTCATGGTAACAACCGAGAGTTCTTCCATTTTCTTTCTATTTGAGATTAGATCTTTCAAGAATTTAGCATATCTAGGCATTCTTGAAATCACATCAATGAAAGGAAGATTTACATTTATCTGTTTAAACATATCCAAGAATTTGGATTGCTCGGCTTCAAGTTTCTCTTTCTTCATTTTACTCGGGTAAGGAAGTGGTGGTTGGTATGATTTAACATAAGGTTTAGCCTTAACTGTGTTATCTTCATTAACCTTCTCAACTACTGGTTCTTTTTCCTTATCTTGATCAGGTTGTGGTTCTTGTGAAGTAGGAATAGCTTCATCAGAAGTTACAGATATTTCAGGTGGTTTAAGTGTTGTACCACTTCTTGTGGTAATGGCTTTAGCTGTTTCATTCCGGGGGTTAGCATTTTTATCACTAGGTAGACTTCCCGGTTTTTTTTCACCTATTAACCTTGCTAGGTTACTTACTTCTTGTTCCAGATTTTGAATAGAAGCTTGTTGATTTATAAATGCTTGAGCATTTTGTTCATTTGTTTGTTTTTGAGATGTGAAAAACTGCGTTTGAGTTTCAACTAGCTTCGTCATCATATCTTCTAAATTCGGCTTTTTATCATCGGTTTGTTGCGGTGGTTTGTTTTGAAAATTAGGTCTTTGCTGGTTGTAAGTATTATTGGATACTTGTTGATTGCTAGGACCTTGTTGGTTGTTGTATGGAATATTTCTGTTATAATTCTGGTTTTGATTGTAAATCGGTCTTGGCGGTTGATAATTATTCTGATAATTATTTCCAGGCCTTTGGTTTATGTATGAAATATTCTCTATTTGTTCCATTGTTAATTCAATACTGAGACAATCTTTTGTCAAATGTGGTCCTCCACACTGCTCACAACTAATTCGTATTGAGTGAATATCTTTAGTCATCTTTTCCATTCATCTCTCGACAGCATCTATCTTTGAGGAAATGGAATCTAAGTCATGGCTAGAATCGGCTCTAGCTGCTTTAGATGATCTAATGATATCTTTTTCTTGGTGCCACTCATGTGAGTGGGAAGCAGTGTTATCAATAATTTTGTAAGCATCAGTTTCGGTTTTCTTCATAATAGAACCACCAGCTGCTATATCTATGTCTTTCCTTGTAGTGATGTCGCATCCTTGGTAGAATATTTGTACTATTTGACAGGTATCTAAACCATGTTGCGGACATCCTCTTAACAACTTTCCAAATCTAGTCCACGCCTCATATAGAGTTTCATTCGGCTTCTGTGTGAATGTAACAATTTCTCCTTGAAGTCTTACGACTTTAGATGCAGGAAAGAATTGTTTAAGAAATTTTTCAACTAAAACGTCCCATGTATCAATCGCCCCTTCAGGTAACGATTCCAACCAATCTTTGGCTTCTCCCTTTAAAGTCCAGGGAAATAACATGAGATATATCTGTTCATCCTCCACTTCTCTTATTTTAAATAGTGTGCAGATCCTATTAAAGGTACGAAGATGTTCATTTAGATCTTCCTTCGGCGCACCACTAAATTGGCATTGATTAGTCACCATGTGTAGAATTTGTCCTTTGGTTTCATAATCTGGTGCATTAATGTCTGGATGAGTAATTGCGTGACCTTGGCCAGTGCGTTTAGCTCTCATTCGGTCTTCCATACTTAAAGGTTCCAGATTCTCCATAATTGAATTTGTTGAATCCGAATCACTAGAGGATTCTGATTTAATGGTTCGTTCCTCAACAATCTCTATTTGAATGATTGGTGGTTCCAGATGAAAATTTAGTGGTTCAGGATCTATGAATCGTCCCTGAATATTCTCCGAATTCTCAATTGTGAGGTCGGGTTCAAAAAATGGATTATCTGGAATTTGAACTGGAGTACTTGGTCGACTGGATGACGATTCTAAAGAAAAATCAACGGCGGTAATATTTGCTAAATGTCTTGATCTAGTTACAGGTGGTGAACGTACAAAAGGTGGTGAATGTCTTGCTCGGTGCATTCACTGAATATCCTATTAGTTTTTAAAAGGAAAGAAAAATTATAATAAGTTATCCAATCAATAGACTTTTCTGATTTTGCCCACGTTTCGAATAGCCAAAAGATGCAGCAGAGGGGCAGGATTCGTTTGGTCTCAATATAATTGAGGACTGTTTGGCTCCAATAACCCGGTCCACGTACAAATCCAACTATTACTACGAACCAGAAAATTTTGATGTCTATTAATTTAACCCCTTAAAATAAATTTTTGTAATTTTAAGAAATTTAGATAAGAAGTAGAATAAAAATCTATGTCCTAAAACTAGAATAGCGAGAAATAAGAAAGAAAAAGAGTTCGTCGAAAAAAAAAATCGAAAAAGAAAAATGGTTGAAAAATAAAAGGTGACGGAAAAATAAAAGAAACTTATAAAACTTAAAAACACTTGACTAACCTAACCTTATTACTACAACTAACTTAAAATTATAATCGCAAATTGAGATTACTAATTGGAATGATAATTGATACATAGGTAAAAGTCGTCTAAAAATATTAAAGCTTACAGGAAAAACTATATTCCAAATGGCAATATCTTATAAAGGTACTAAAACTTAAAAAGGCGTCACAAAATTCTAAAGTACCTAAATCTTAGTCTAAAGAAAAAGCACTTAAGGAATTCTACGGCAAAGCCTAAAAATCTAGAAGTAAAAATAACTATGGCAAAAACTAAGTTTAAAACTACATATGAGCTAAAAATACAAATATTACGCTAAAACGATTAAAAAGGGACAAAATATAAAAATAAACTAAAAGTTGTAAAAAGTACAATTTTTATAAAAATATTATTTTTATATTAATTATTTTATAAAACTATTAATTTTATATTTTAATTAAACTAATTTAACTAAATAATTAAATTAAATAAAAAGAAACTTAAAATAAAACTAATTATAATAATAATAAGTATTTAGGGTTAATAATAATAATAATTAATAATTACTCTGTAATTAAATGCAGATTAGGGTTTCTGTCGGTGTCAGGGTAGCTCCGCGAGTTGCGGTAGTCGAGGCTGCAAACTCCGCGAGTCGCGGGGTTCCAAAATTCAACTCTGGTACAGTTTAAAATTTTGACGCATTTTTTTTTTATATTTCCTGTTTTATATTTCCTGTTTTTAAAATCTAAAATATTTATATAATAAAAACTTATATTTTAAAAACTAGAATAAAAATAGAACTACTTTATAATTTTATAAATAAAAATCTTAAAACTAGATTTATATATATATATATATATATATATATATATATATATATATATATATATATATATATATATATATATATATATATATATTTTCGGTTTTTTTTATGTTTTATGTTTTAAATAAAAACAAAATACTTAAATAAAACTTATATAAAAATAAAGAAACTTTATAAAACTTAAATATTTAACAAAATCTTAAAAATACTTATATTTTTTTTTTCCTTTTATATTTTCGAATATTTAAAACGTATTTTTATAAAAACGAATTTTAATAATAGTAAACTAAAATTTTTTATTTTTTTTTAATTAGCGTTGCGCTTCCGGCGTTTAAGAGTTCCCCGGCAGCGGCGCCAAAAATAACTTGATGTGGTAGCGGAATGTATATAAAATAGCTATTAATTTTTTTAGCAGGAAATACTATTAAATACGATACAATTTTACACAAGATATTTATTTATTTAGAGAATGGATATACTTAAACCTTGCTACAACACTTATAGGCAGTGTACCTAATCGTACAGTAGTGTAGTTTTAGTAAGTCTGGTTCGTTCCACAGGGAAAATCTTTAAACAAAGCTTAACGCTATATTAGTTTACTTTTGTAAAAATACAAATATATATATATAAGTAATATTATTATTATAAAGGGGGGTTTTTACCGTTTAATGACCGGTTTGTCGATTTTAAAACTTTAGTCGCAGTTAAAACCAAATGTAAAATAATAAATAAATACAAGACTTAATTTAAAGCGTAAAGTAAATAACGATAATGAAATTGCGATTAATAAAAGTGCGATAAAATAAACTTGCGATAATTAAAAAGTACGATAATTAAAAGTGCAATTAAATACAATAACAATAAAAATGCGATAATTAGAAGTGCAATTAAATATAAAATAAAGAAAATTAAATATGAAATAAAAGAATTATGCTTATTTAAACTTCCGTAATCATGATGTTTGACGTGTTGATTTTTAGTTTATTCCCATGGGTTAATTGTCCTTTGTCATGGATTATTTAATATGTCCGTCTGGTTTTTGTCCATAACAGTCCATCAGTCATAAATATAAAGTGCGAGTGTCCTCGTCAAATTATCCTTATACCCGAAGTTAAATATTCCAACTAATTGGGGACTTAAACTGTAACAAGATTTTAATACTTTGTTTAATAATTACATCAGGATGTCGACTGAGTGTAACCCAAGGTTTTAATATTTTGTTATCAATTATACCAAGTGTCCTTGTACATAATTTCACCCCTGTTTTAATTATTCTAGTGGCTATTAATCCATTTCCGTGTCCAGTTAAATGAACGATTATTCGTACATATAAATACCCCGCCCATCGTGTCCGATCGAGTGTATATGGTAATTTATAGGGACGCTCAATTGTAAATCTTTATATTAACATTAACAAACTATTATTTAGTTAAACAAATATAAAGCCCATTAATAGCCCATAGTCTAATTTCCACAAGTGTCGACATTTTGTCCAAACCCCAATTATGGTACAAAGCCCAATTACCCAATTTTAGTAATTAGCCCAACATCATGATTACTTCATTTTAAATAAGCATAATAATAACTTAGCTACGAGACATTAAATTAAAAAGGTTAAACATAACTTACAATGATTAAAAATAGCGTAGCGTTACACGGACAGAATTTCGACTTACACCCTTACAACATTCGCTAAGATACCCTTATTATTAGGATTAAAATTAAAATTAAAATTAAAATATAAATATAAATATTTACGTATAGATATAGAGAGGATGGATATATATATATATATATTTGCGATCAGAATTCGTTTGCTTTTATAGGGAGTTTCAGTTTTTGGGTCTCCGCGACTCGCGGCATTTTTGCTCCTCAAACTCCGCGAGTCGCGGAGTTTGAAATTCCAGCTCACCAACTTTGGAGTCTTTCTTGCAGACGGATTATAATATATTATATAATATATAAATAATTATAAAAATTTTTTAAATATTATATTATATTTATGTGCATAGTTCACTTGTAATTTTTAGTCTGTTGCGTCGAGCGTTGAGAGTTGACTCATGTCCCGGTTCCGGATTTTCGAACGTCCTTGCGTACAATTTTATATTTTGTACTTTGCGTTTTGAATCTTGTACTCTTGTAATTTCGAGACGTTTCTTATCAATAATTGGAACCTCTTTGATTGTATTTTGTACTTTTGAGCTTTTTGGTCGTTTGCGTCTTCAATTCGTCGAATCTGTCTTTTGTCTTCACCTTTTATTATTTAAACGAATATCACTTTTAAATAGAACAATTGCAACTAAAAGCTTGTCTTTCTTGAGGAATAATGCTATGAAATATATGTTCGTTTTTAGCATTATCAACATACTTTGATATATATGTATATATTGTTATAAGTTCGTGAATCAACCAGTGGCCAAGTCTTACTTCCCGACGAAGTAAAAATCTGTGAAATTTAGTTATAGTCCCACTTTTAAAATCTAATATTTTTGGGATGAGAATACATGCAGGTTTTATAAATGATTTACAAAATAGACACAAGTACGTGAAACTACATTCTATGGTTGAATTATTGAAATCGAATATGCCCCTTTTTATTAAGTCTGGTAATCTAAGAATTAGGGAACAGACACCCTAATTGACGCGAATCCTAAAGATATATCTATTGGGCCTAACAAACCCCATCCAAAGTACCGGATGCTTTAGTACTTCGAAATTTATATCATATCCGAAGGGTGTCCCGGAATGATGTGGATATTCTTATATATGCATCTTGTTAATGTCGGTTACCAGGTGTTCACCATATGAATGATTTTTATCTCTATGTATGGGATGTGTATTGAAATATGAAATCTTGTGGTCTATTATTATGATTTGATATATATAGGTTAAACCTATAACTCACCAACATTTTTGTTGACGTTTTAAGCATGTTTATTCTCAGGTGATTATTAAGAGCTTCCGCTGTCGCATACTTAAATAAGGACGAGATGTGGAGTCCATGCTTGTATGATATTGTGTAAAAACTGCATTCAAGAAACTTATTTTGTTGTAACATATTTGTATTGTAAACCATTATGTAATGGTCGTGTGTAAACAGGATATTTTAGATTATCATTATTTGATAATCTACGTAAAGATTTTTAAACCTTTATTGATGAAATAAAGGTTATGGTTTGTTTTAGAATGAATGCAGTCTTTGAAAAACGTCTCATATAGAGGTCAAAACCTCGCAATGAAATCAATTAATATGGAACGTTTTTAATCAATAAGAACGGGACATTTCAGTTGATTCCAAAATAATATATATACTTTGAGTTGTGATCGAGTCTGAGACTTGTATACACTGGGTCGTGGATTGATTCGAGATAATATATATTGATTTATTTCTGTACTACTAACTGTGGACAACTAATTTTGGACTACTAACATTGGACTGTTAACTTAACAAATTTAAATCGTTAAAACGTAATAAAAAAATGTTGTTAATATATTTCGATCATACTTTAATATATATGTATATATTTGTTATAGGTTCGTGAATCGACCCGTGGCCAAGTCTAATTCTCGACGAATTGATAATCTGTGAAAGTGAGTTTTAGTCCCATTTTTACTACCAAATATTTTCGGGATGAGAATACATGCAGTTTTATAGATGTTTTACAAAATAGGCACAAGTACTTGAAACAACATTTTATGGTTGGATTATTAAACCGAATATCACCCTTTTTAGTCTGGTAATCTAAGAATTAGGGAACAGAAACCCTAATTGACGCGAATCCTAAAGATAGATCTATTGGGCCTAACAAACCCCATCCGGGTTACGGATGCTTTAGTACTTCAATTTTATCATGTCTGATGAGAGTCTCGGAATGATGGGGATATTCTAGATGCATTTTTGTTAATGTCGGTTACCAGGTGTTCACCATATGAATGATTTTTAATTTGTGGGTTACGCGTATTATTTTGTACACGTGTTACGTGTGCGATTATAATTGAAATCTTGTGGCCTATTATTATTATTATTATTATTATTATTATGATTTTTGATAAAGATTAAACCTATAACTCACCAACATTTTTGTTGATGTTTAAACCATGTTTATTCTCAGGTGATTATTAAGAGCTTCCACTGTTGTATGCTAATTAAAGACAAGATTTGGAGTCAGCATGCTTGTATTATATTGTTTAAAAACTGCATTCGGAATTACCTTTTGTTTAACATATTAATGTAAACCATTATGTAATGGTCGTGTGTAAACGCTATATATTAGATTATCATTATTTGATAATCTACGCTATGTCCTTTAAATCTTTGTTGATAAAATAAAGGTTATGGTTTGTTTTAAAAACGAATGCAGTCTTTGAAAAACATCTCATATAGAGGTCAAAACCTCACAACGAAATCAATTAATATGAAACGTTTATAATCCATATGAACGGGACATTTCACTACTGTGGAGACCACCAATCAGAAGATTTTGAGATACTAAAGATACAATTTCTGACACTATTTGAAGATCTCCGAAATGAACATCCTATCAGAGAAGTAATCACCACTAGCACTACCTCAATGATTGACATTCATGGATCAATCAGCAGAGCAGTGCATCATATTCTTATCGGACTTTAAGATTTGTCACGAGCCGAAACCCTGAATTATCTCTCATTCAGAAGATCTTCAAGAGAAGTACCAGATTTGTTACCACTTTTGGTCCAACACTTTCTCAGGATTTATCCACCAAGACTCACATTCCCTCGAGAAGACCAAGATTACAACTACCAGAAGGGAATGTCTACTCTTTAGACATCATTACGGTCAAGCCAACGGCGTTAAACAAAAGCGCTTCTCCGGAGGCAACCCATGTAATAAAGTAGAGTAGAAGAATAAAGGATGACAAGTGAGCTGATAAATAAAGGATGAAACTTCCAAGCCAGCCAGCTTCTTCACAAATAACCTCGTCTGCTGGGGGTACTCCTTTCTTCCCGTTACTAGCTCAAATTTTAAAATTATGCCGCATCCTAGCTTATCACTAAGTGTAGGATTCTAACCCAAATAAACACTAAACCAATAATCCCAAATCTTCAACTAAAACTCCTAAGTTTGGGATACATTAGGAACATTGAGGACAATGTTCATCTAAGTGTGGGATGTTGGTATAATTTTTTTATGCTATATTAAAATAACCCATTACGAAGATTCCAAGTTCTTAAGCCAAATTTCAAATTTTTAACAAAAGAAAGCCTTTTCGAAAAAGTATTTTTGAAAACCTGAAACGTTTGTAAATAAAAATAAGGCTTAAGTAAGGTGGAAATCTTGTTAGGACAAACCGAATCTTTAAAAGAGCATTGCATGACTAGGCATTATCGACCTAAATTGATTATGGTGAGGCACCAAAATAAAACCAGCATTCATCTTTAATGCTCCACTATTTTCCGTTGAGAGAGTCGATGTCTGTGCTCGAATCAGAACTTGCTCTAGATCTGTATTTCCAAGTAACAAAATGTGATTCGGCTATAATCAGAAGAGCTAGCCATTTGTCAAATACCCCTTTCACACCTCCGCTACTTCTACCACACAACCTCATCCACATAATCTTAACTATCACTCGAAAACCCAGAAAATGAGATTCCTCCCGAAAACCCGATATTATAAACTTCTCAAGTATCACGGCAAAGGTCTTGAAAAAGTTTATCGGCAAAAAGTTTCTCGAGATTAAATCTCCAAAAAAATAAAAAAAATTCAAAGTTCTGAGAAAAAGGAGCAGAACTTATAAAGAGAAACGCCGAAAAAGAATGCCTATCACTCCAAAAGGAAGAATAGTTCAAAAAGTGCTTCCCAAAAATATCATCACTCCTATTTATCTTAAAATTCCCGAAATCCCGAATAAAAGTCTCTTAAGACCATACTTCTCACCCCTTAAAACAACTTCACCACCACTCCAAAATTCCTTTCCATCATTGACAAATGACCTAGAAGGTATGGTTACTATCGTTTTCACATTAGTAGCAAGGATTTGAGTCTTTATCAAGCCTATGACGTTGAGTGCAACATGACTGGCTATGAGTGAATTCATTTCTTAGATCTATAAGGAACACTAAACACTTGAGTGATTTGAGTGACCCACGAAAGCTAGCCTAAATCATGTAACCTCCTCGCATGCTTGCAGAATTAGTTTCAACCCTAACATAGATGACTCACCATATCTTTCTCTCTTATAATAAAAAGTAAACCGTTTAGGCTATTAGAAAGGAAACTCCAAAAAGATTTCTTGAGGTAAAATGAGAGTTTGCTTGAGGACAAGCAAAGTCTAAATGTGGGATATTTGATATCGGCTAAAAAGTCACGTTTTTACCTCGGTATTAAGGCCCAAAAACAATAAAGTTCCAAACTTTATCACCAAAATACCCACTTCGTCAATTAAAATTGAAGAACAAGTGATTATGAAGACGTTGCAAAAAGAATCAAGAAAATCGGAGCTAAAACGAAGATTCTAGAGCGAAAACGGTGAAAGACAAGAAATCAAGTTAGGATCCAGCAAATCAGCAAGCCAAACGGCTTGCTAAAAGGGATGCCAAACGGCCTGCCTGGCTTGCAAACATCCTCAACAAACGGCCCGACTTGCCAAACGGCCCCTGCTAAAACGGCCCAGCCAAACGGCTTGCCAGCCGTTTGCAGGCAAAAATCAACTTATTTAAAGGGTCTTTGTCATTCATTTCAAACACACACTTCAATTCACTTCTTTCTCTCACTTGTACAATATTAGTCATACTCTCAAGGCTTTCAACTCCGTGCGGGAAATTTAGTATCCGGAGAAGAACGCTGAAGATTGTATTAGGAGCGGTCTAGAGTTTGAAGTTGTCACTTTTGTATTTGAAAATCGCTTAATCTACTGGTACTTCTATCCTTTGTCTTTATATAATGTCTTCCATTATAATGCTTTGTGATGTTGTTGCCATGATTAGCGAGTAGTTATCTTTAGTGTATATTATGACGTAGTCAGTTATAATGCCGAAGTTATATTATGGTTTGTGTATGTTTTCAAAATGCTTTCTGATTATGATTTGAACTCAATCGCTTTTCCAACTAATAGAACGTAGTTATTGGCTCTGCTATTGGGAAGTCGCGAACCCCGATTCAGAGTACACTACCTGTGTCACCCCTTGGTAAGAGAAGTCTATCAGATATTTGAACTCAATCGCTTTGACTGAGGCACACCGGTTGAAGTAAGTCCACCGAGCCTTGGATTTCGACTAGGGACTCTTTCATAGTGAAACATCTAACTAGACCCCTAGTACATTGTCGGTCCTAGACCATGCTAGTGTAGTCACCAAGCATATAAACTTTGTACGTGCACGCTGAAGCACAACGGTTGTTGTAAGCTGTACCTCTGCTAAGTAAGGCCATGGAACACGGTTAGTGTTGACTAGTACACTTCACTATAATACGGTCTCAAGAATTGCACCCCGCTTGAGGGATTCTTGGTTAATTAAGGAACGGTTTGTTCGAACACATAAAAGATTGCACCGTTAGGATAACCGAACGTGTTCATGGAAGTCAATTTGACTTGGCCATGGTGTTCTTTATGGTTGAACTCTTTTAAGGGCCTAACTATCTTTTAAAACCAATCATTAACGAAAACATCGAGGCACATCACGTCTCTTGGATATGGAAAACCATGTATTCTATTATGCTTAAGAAAGTTTAGACCATTGTGGAATGTTAATACGTCACCCAACCAAGTCTCTCAATTGGATGAGCCGTCTGAACGTGTATGCCTGTAGTCAGACTGCATGGGCGTCGGGGGTAAGGGACGTTGCTGTCTATTCAGAATCTTCAAGCCTATCGCATTACCCAGTGACATGTCTTATGACAGGGGCGTTTAGGACTAGTGTAGTAAATACAAGGTCACTGCCTATCCATGAGCCTGCATTCCATAATCCCTGCAAAGTAACTGACGAAATCATAGCATGAACTTGTTTTCGCTTTATCTTAATTACAAATTTTATCATATTTACTTTATTTTATCTCATAAACTAGAAAACCCTAAATTAGGTAATAAACCACTACTCCTGCACCTTAGAATTATCTTAAGTTTTAGATATAGGTTCGATTCTACTAATATCTCAAAAGTACGACCCTAGGTCATACTTCCCTTACTCATAATATGGAGTAGTAAAATTTAGGCCCTGCTAAATATAAATTTAAAACCCATTACCACCTTGATTGTGGTCGATTCTGACGCCTTGCGGCCTAACGACACCGCATAAATAAAACCGTCCGTTTTGGCCATACCACGGTGGTGACATCAATAATTAGTAATAAATTGTTCATACTTTAACACCTAGTGATTTATACATCTACATGTGAGTGTGGTGGTAATTGAATGGTATTGTGACAACACAATTGTGTAAACTATTTTTAGCGATCTTAATAGGCTGGGTTTTACCTGAGTTTGACCAAGGAAGAGTCTCATTAATTAGATAGGGTAAAATCTATGAATGATGTTAATGTGAATTGATTGAATTCATGAGATCTTAGTTATTGATATTGTGAGATTAATATTACTATTTGCTTATAGCTTTAAATGACGGGTTTAATACAAAAAAACAATCATTGTCATTTGTTGAACAATAAAATGTACATTGTTTCTCTCATCCGGTTATTCGTTTAGTTTAATTTCATTTACTTCCGTTTAAATTCAATTCCAAACTCCCCATTTACTTAGGAAAATTATTAGTTTTAAAGTCTAACTTCTCTATGTGGAACGAACTAGTCTATTTGCTTACTAATTACTACTCGATCAAGTTTAGTTGCTTGCATTGTGTGCTAGTTTTTAAGTGTTTTTAGCTAGTTAATTTAGGTTACGATTTAGCACATAAACTTTTTGGCGCCGCTGCCGGGGATCAGTTTTTAATTAGGATTTTAAGTTAGCATTTACTTATTCAATCATTTTGTAAGAATCTAATTTTTGTTTTTCCTAGAGGTTTTTGTTTGATGTGCTATAATTACAGATTAGGTACAGTTTATGATGCTTCGTTCTGACAAAAATTCAGAGCTAGTAAATCTGTTTTCGAATCCTGATAAGCAGGCACACAAGAGCAAAAAGATTAAGGAAGAGGAGTTGATAGTTGAGGGTTTTGTTGCATTACCTTTCTATATTCCTAAATTTTGAGATTACTAAAACGGAAGAAATATGGGTGACGAGAATCAAACGATGCAAGCTTTAATGAAAGCTACGAGAACCGATAACGCTCATACCCCTACCATAGGGCATAATAAGCATGGACCCACTGAAGGCATAAATTTGTTCTCATTGCACATAATGTAATATCCAAGTATTGACTTTACATTCGTCGTCAGGCGAAACATTCCATATGGCTTATGATCAAACCAAAATCGTAATGGTTAAATAGATGTCGGGTTTAAGTGCTTGATTTGTGGAAAAGAGTGGATCGAATGTTTTAACTCCAATAACTATGAAAACCCCAATTTGAAATCTGGATTTCAAGGGCGTAAAACAACTGATGGGATTAACCTTATTCGATTGGGATCGAATAAGTTAATATCTTAGAGATTCGTTTCGATATCGACTGGAATCTTTATCGGAATTATATTATCAGCTGGAGAGGTGTTACTGTAAATAATTTGAGCAGAGTAACATTAATGTACCCAGTGTTGGTGAATGAATGATCTTGTTCTTGTATTTATAGGTGTTATGAGGGAATGGTGACGTGACACATGTCCCTTTCATGCTTATAACAAACTTTTCTAATCCCGAGGGCTGACGTGGCACCTGTCCCTTTCATGGGAATAATAACAGATCCTAACAAACTTTCCTAGATTTGTGGGCTGACGTGGCGTGCAGCTTGTTTGTATGCTTGCTCCTGGATCATGTGCTTGTTCCGAGATAGTGCACTTGTTCGGGGACAACATGCTTGTTCCGAGATGGTGTGCTTGATCCGGTATAGTGTGCTTGTTCCGGGATGAGACACCTAAACCTGGAAGGCATGGTAATTCCGAAAGCGTGGTAAATCTGACTGGGTCATGACAGATGGATGCATTGCTTTTTGTTCAGTCAAGAAAGTTTTGCCTGGTGTTTATTCCAAGTGTTTCTTCACAGTTGTGTTATGACCGGGCAAGATTGTTAACGGTTTATAAGTATCTTTGTAAAGTTTTTAGGATGCTCGACGTTTGTAGTTCATCAGACGTGTTTGTGTGTAGATGTAGTTCTGGGCTTCTCAATGCCTTTTCATCCGGCTAAGTGATGCTGGTAGTCTGCACACTTGTCCGGGCTGGAACTTTATGTAGCGTCTCGGCCAACCTATGTCCAGTAAGATCTTTCCCGGATGCGTCCATGAGTAACCTTCTGATCTTGTTACTAAGGTGAGTCCGAGATGATATTCTTTGTCCATGATGGTTCACGCCGGGTACATCCTAGCCGAGATGCTACTTGATGTGCAAAAGTGTGCAGCGCTTAATTTGCCTTTCAAACTTTTAAATTTATAAAACCTTTATTTAATACACTTTAACAATCTAACGAGCAACAGGACCCGATCAAACGTAGTATTTTAGGTTTTCGTCCTAAGAGAGCGTAGATGCGTTATAAGTTGTTTTATTATTTACTCTAATTCTTATTAAAGAAATATATATATATATATATATATATATATATGGTTGTTGTTTAGATTTTGAATATTATCTCTTAGGAAAGAGACAATTAAAAGTACTTTATTAAAGAATTAAATAACAAAATAAAAAAAAGGAAATAAAGATTAAAATTAAACAATTATAAGAAAAAGTAGCTACATGGACAAATAACTTTTGTGAGAATTGTGACGACCCGGAAAATTTCGACTAATTTTAAATCAAACTCTCGATACGATATTATATTTTTGACGCAATAAGAAAAGTTTGTTAGGTTGAGTCACAAAAATTTTGAACTGTTTCATATATTCAATTGACCTTCGACCATTCCTGACGATTCACGAACAACTATTTGTAAATATATATGTGTGTGTATATATATAAGTAATAATTCGAAATATAATTTAAAGTATTATATGTTGTTGTTATTAAAATTAATAATATAAAAATAGGATATTATAATAATTATTATTTAAAATATATTTATATATATAAATAAAGTATATTAAAAATAAAAATTAAATGATTGTAATACTCGTTTAATGTTCTGGTTGATATTAAGCAAGTTAAATTCAAACTTATGTGATTTTAAAATAAACGGTGATCCGAAAATGAATTATATAAATTTTAGGCTTATTAAAAATATATGTAGAAGCTAATTAATAAATTTCAACAGTTTTTATATTTTACCCAGGATCGGGCGTGGACAGTGAGTTAATTTTTGTTTAATAATTTATGATCGAATTTTATACCATATTGACTAAAATAAATAAATATAGTTAATTTAAAAATATGGGATTTTTCTGAACACAATTATTCGCCACTAAGTAAACAACGGAGTACGATAAATTTAGTCCGTGAAAATCTGTCGGTAGAAGACTCCAATTCATCGACTGACATACTGTGCTTAATTGATTCCTAGACACTGATTGAGATTCAAATGTATTATTGTATAGTATTATATTACTTATTTAAACAAACCCATCTATCCACTATCTTATGCAGATACCCACTTGAGATATAGATATACTTATTCCAATGCAATTTGAAGACATATTATTCCTTTCTTGTTTCCTGTCAACTTCACCTCCACTTGAATGTGGCTTTACCATTTAACGAATTCTAAATTCGATTAATATTCTTTTCTTGTGGGGTTGATTTTTTTTTTAAAGAATGCATATATGCATCAATCACGAACATACATCCCACCATTTAACTACTGATGATGCAGTTTATATTGTATTTTTAAGACCACTTGCTTCCTTGTTATGTTGTCTAAGAGAATCACCAACATAAACCCACAACTCCATCACCTACAACTATCTCCCACCATCTTCGTGAACTTCGATCACCATTCCATCGTCACCCTAAACAACCGTGTGCACCATTCTCCGCCACCCCACCATCACGACGGTCTACCACCATACAATTCTACCATGAACCCTTACGACCACCAACTATATTTTTGCATTTCCTGTCAACAAACATTCACCACTATCTAGTACCATTTTTACGCCATCACCATGGTTCCACTGTACACCACCACCTCGATTGTCAACCACCGTAAACCACCCGTTATCTATCACCTTCACCTTGAAAACCTACTACTGCGTTTTCCTCCTCTTTCCTTCTATTTTTTTATGCGAACCTCAAACCACCCCTGCTGTTAATGTAACGTCTACCTTTATTCCCGGTGGTAACTCATTCAAGGTGTTAGCAAACAAAGATGAATTGTAACGTATTAGATTAAACGAGGACATAGTTCTTTTTACATTAAGTTTTCTTCACTCACATCCTTTGTCTTGCTAGTCTTTTTTCTCTCTCTTGCACATCCAAAGGACCACCATGGTTGTTGCCATAGTGACGTGGTTCTGTGCAGTAGCAGCTGCTGTAGTTGTTTATTTTTTTTCTTTCTTCTGATCAATTTAAACCGAACACACATCACCACTTTTTTCCTTTTAACAACCAACACCAAACCATCTCCATTTTTCTGTTTTGTTTCATATTTTAAACCGAAAAACCACCACCACTGTACTGTCGCTACTACTAATTTTTGTTTTACAGCCAACCACTACAAGCCATCGTAAAATACCACCAAACCCGTCACCATTAAAACACCCCACTTTATGTTACTATTTTTAGTCGAGAACCAAACTGCTACTGCAGCTACAGTTTCATGTTTCTATTCCAGGAACGTAGTATGATGATGATAACGATGCACAATGATTATGATAATTGATGATGAGGTTGATGACGATGAATAGTGGAGACGATAATGATGATGAAGTCATTATTTTATGTTAGGAGTAAAATGGATCGATGATGAATGATATAATTATTTATGATTATGATTTCATGTGGTATTGAAGATGATGATAATGATCGAGAGTGAAAATGATGATGAGGATATATTGATATAAGGATGATGATGGTAACAAGGAAAAACAGAAACGGAGGGAGTAGGTTAAATAAATTTAGGTATGGTTATAATCAGGAAAAACATATTAGCTCAGACGGTTGGGTGTGTGATAGGGGAACAAGAGGTCACGGGTTCGAACCCGGTCTCTGCCAATTTTTTTTTTTTGGGAAACACTCTTTAAGGTAGTATTTTCTTATTTCTACTTATTATTATTATTATTATTATTATTATTATTATTATTATTATTATTATTATTATTATTATTATTATTATTATTATTATTATTATTATAACTATTATTAATAATATTATTATTAGCAATATCATTAATAACATAAGTATTAGTATTATTATTATTATCATTATAGTAATTAATATAAATATTAATATCATTATTATTATTATTATCATTATTAAAAATGTTATTATTATAGATATTATAGTTATTATTATTATTACTATTATTATTATCATTTTTATTATTAAAAGTATAAAAATTATCATTTGTATTAAAATCTACATTTTTAAAAGATTACCTTTATTATTAAAACTATCATTGTTATTATCATTAATAGAATCATTAAAATATAAAATGAATATAGGAAACATACAAATTATTAATAAAAATAATATAACTAATAAATTTATATATATATAAATTTGTTCGATTACAATTATGTGTGTTAATATATATATATATAAATGATATAGGTTCGTGAATCTGAGGCAAACCCTACACTTTTTCAATGACGTCATATGTATTCTTACTACGAAATACAGTATCATGAGTTCATTTGATTCCCTTTTACTCTTTATATTTTGGGGACTGAGAATACATGCGCTGTTTTTACAACTATTTTATTAAATGCCTTTGAAATCTATATTTTTAGACTGAGAATACATGATATGCTTTTATAAATGTTTGACGAGATAGACACAAGCAAAACATTCCTCGAATGAATTATTATACAGACAGAAATTCTGTGATTATTATTGAATTAGTTGGATGTTATAATTGCCACTAATTGATGTGAATATTTTCCCCTGATTATTATAGCTTGGTAACCTAAGAATTAGGAAATGAGTATGGCCCCTAATTCACGCGAATCCTAAAGGTAGCTACCGGATTTAACACCCCCACCCAAAATGTTCACTAGAAGGAAGAGCTAGTGAGCGTGGAGTTTAGTACTTCGAGGTTTATATATTGATTACAGACTGAATGTTCTGTTTATTTTGGAGATATTTATGATGCGCATTAAATGTTAAGGTCGGTTACCAAGCAAGCAAGCAAGCAAGTAAGCAAAGCAAAGCGAATGTTATATATCGAGAGAATGATTTTTATACACAGCTTATGTGTATGATATATTGTACACGAGATATGTGTACGGTTACAAAGAATTGTTGAAAAGTGGTTTTGTACACGAGATATGTGTACTATATTTAAAAGAAATCGCATGTACACTACAGGTGGGTATAGGATTCGGGCCCATTTGTATCATGCACTATTTAAATCTTGTGGTCTATCAAAATTTCAGAATTTTATTATTTTATGATAAACTTATGAACTCACCAACCTTTTGGTTGACACTTTAATGCATTTTTATTCTCAGGTATTAAAGAAATCTTTCGCTGTGCATTTGCTCATTTTAAAGATATTACTTGGAGTTGTTCATGGTATATTTAGGACAGTTCATCACAATGCGACCAAATATTGAAGACTTCGTCCAGGTGGATTAGGATGAGTCGCTTCAGGAATCATATTAGGCAAGCTTCATAACTTATATTAACGCATGGATAAATAATAATCATAGACTAATTATTATCCCTAAACAGGTTAAGACAGGCATTGCATATCATTTAATAAGTAGGACTTAAATCATATGCTAGATACGTGATGTGCATAACTAACATTTCTATTCTTCATGTTCTATTCAATTACATGATACATATTAATCTTCTGATGAGGATCAACATGTAAATAGACTGACAAATTATATAAGCTATTAAACACCAAGTAGATCAACTCAAGTTACTAGCTGAAAGCCAATTACTAGTAAGTTTTCATGCAATCATTAATTAAACAAATCCAAACAAAGGATCTTCGAATAAACCTAACAATATCAAACTCTATTATATAAGCATATTTCAAATCAAACAAGTTTATCACTATTATGTCGTTTAACCTAATTACATGCAATTCAATTTAACAAGTTTGATGGACTAGATCTAAACAAGTAGCATGAATCTAATAATAGATCATCGGATTAAGTATTAATAAGCCTAAAATCATGTTATCTAATCATTAAGCATGACAAATAAGTATATTAAAGCATAACAGATTCAAAACAGTTTAAATATCATTACAAAAACTCAAACATATAGATCTGGAAAAGAACCAGAAACTGTATGGATGAAGCACGAAGCCGGCGGCTTTGTTCCAGCCAAGCCGGCGGCTTTGTTCCAGCCAAGCCGGCGGCTTTGTTCCAGCCAAGCCGGTGGATTGGAATGGTGAAGCCAACGGCTTCATCTGATTCCCAGATGAAGTTTAGTTTTCGTCCACGTAACCACTATGAACAGTTAGTCATAACAGAAGACGAACAGAAACAATTAAAATAAATAAATAGATTAAACAATAAAGTAAAGATAGAATCATACCTCAAAATGTAGATGAAAAGAACTTGAATAATTAACTTGAATAATTCTTGATTACAATGGAAAATAAATCTAATCTAAGGGTTACCAAGCCGGCGACTTCAGAGGGAAGCCGGTGGCTTTCTAAGGTTGGTGACTCCTGTTGCAAGTTTAACTTGATCCGCAAGCACAAAAACACCTAACTGTCCTAGCCAAGCTAACGGCATCAAAGATCCTGTAATCTTTTTGATTTCATTTCCATTTTTATTTGAACTTGGTCGACAAGTTAAGAAACCGTGTAACTTATGTAGGCAGCTTCAGTGTGAAACTGGCGGCTTCAACTGAATTTTGCTTGGTCAACAAGTTCATCACATTCTGCGATCAATTCTTGAACATTATGGTATATTCAACACCAAGCCGGCGGCTTCCTTGACTCCATGCCGGCGGCTTCATGGCCTTTTCTGCAATTTTTCTTGTTTTTGATCCTGTTTAATAAATAACTTTGATAAAATCATTAGAATTACCTTTTTCCCCTTTTTACCCATTTTAGTGTGTTTTAGGATTAAAATGACTTTGAAATGCTATGATAACTCCTTAAATGTAATCAAAAAACTGTATAATTTAGGAGTTATCAAATTTTCCACACTTAAACCTTTACTTGTCCTCAAGTAAACCTTATAAATCATATTACTTTTAATGGATATAAAGTTTGAAATAAAATGCAAAATCAAAAATATGTCTTAATAAGAAGTTAGTTTTTATTATTCGTAAGAACTAGTCTGAACCAGACCAAGGATTACAAGTAGTCTTAATGTTTATTAAGTCAGATTTATATAGTTTGGTTATTATTGGACTCTTTTGTTTTCTAACTAGAGCTTTTTATAAGTGTGTAGTTCTCATTGGAACTCTTTTCCTTCGCTCTCATCACTCTTATTAGCCTTCATTGGGCCCTTTTAACTTTTCATTTCTTTTGCTTTCATGCTTAGCATTAGCTTTACATTTGGCAATTTTTTTTAAGTTGGCCCTTTTTGGGACTCTTTTGCTGCCTCAGTAGTCCATGCTTCTTATGCCATATAGTAGTGGCTATAAGTTTGCATTCGTTTCACAATTTTTAGCTTTTACTTCTTATATTAAACAAGTAATCCGATCTCGAAATTGAGAGTAGTCCTATTATTATTTTTAAGATTAAGTTAGTAAAAAGACATAAGTTTGACTAAGAATTTATACTTCCTAAAAGAAATTAATTTGTACCCATTTTTCAATTTTTTTGGGGAAAATTATAGTATCTTTTAATTTTTTAACTAAGTAATCACTTCCCTCCCCACACTTGGATTATGCAACTGTAATAAATGAAAGACATAATTGAAAATAAGGGAAAGAGTGATGTTACTTGATTGTAGGATCATTGATTGATTGCGAAATACTTTGCGTATTTCTTTTGAATTTAATATAAACAACTTAACAATATTTAAACAATGCAAAATATAATATAAACATAACATTTTAATAATCACTGAAATATTTTAACACTTAGGAGCTATATTGCTCTTACATTCATAAGTAAACAAAACACTTAGAAAACATAATCTTAGTAAACATATATAGGGATAGGTAGTTTTGATTATAGAGTCGGTTGTGCGACTCATACTTCCGAAGGGATTACTCATTAGGCTTATTTTTCCTTAACTTATTATTCTCAATCTCATTTAACATCTTAATTTGTTGTAAGAAATTCAATATGGTGTCAAGACCCCTACGAAATGACATTTCAAATTTAACATTCAACTCATAGATTTGCTTCCTTAATTCGGCACTAAGCTTATAATGCTCTCTTATGAACTTGGTCACTATTTTATCAACGGTGAATCATCATCCCCCTTTTCAGTTTTAACCATTTTTACATTTGTTCGAGGAACTCTAGATCTCGGGACTAACGGAATAGATTCAAATATGGCACCATAGCAAATGATTAAAGTATTATTAGCATATTTAATGGTGGCACGAGCAGTAGCTAAAAACGGAGATCCTAAAATTAAAGGAGTTATTGGATCTTCTTTCATGTCCATTACAACAAAATCAAATCTATAGAAAGCACAACCAACGATAATCTCCACTTCTTTAACAATCCCCAACGGCTTATGTAAACGACAATCAATAAAACAAACACTCCCTTGAATAGGTTCCAACGATGGCAATCCTAAACGATTGTAGACGGAGAACGGCATAACATTAATACTAGAACTAGTATAAGCTAATCCTATGATAGGAATGAGACCACGAATTAAGCAAGGGATTTGGATTTCCCCTGGATCAGCACGCATAACAGGAATTTCAGGTGCTGCATATGGGTCTACGGGATTAATTGTGAACGAATAAAGCGGGCGAAAACCTTCTTTTCTTCTTTCTTCTAATTGTTTCATAGTATCAACTAACCAATTATCTTTGTTTTCATACTCCGATTTTTCATACTTTTCACAAGTAACCTCATCATTCTCATCAGTTTTCTTATCAACTTCTTCTTCCTTTTCATCAAATAACTCATGCATAAAAATTACCTCATCACGATCAAGACCTTGAACTTTAGCATATATTGATTTATATTCTTCCTCAATAGTTAACTTCTTGATTTCTTGATCATGCTCCTCTTCTATCATTTCAAACTCCCATAAATACCTTAAACCAGGTTCATAAATATCAACCTTATTCACTTCTCTAATCACTTTAACCTTTCAAACCGAACTTCCTTAGCGACTTCAGATTCAACTGAAATTTTTCTCTCGACAAGTTTGAATAACTTAGTAACATTACGTTCTAAGCTTTGAATGGATGCTTGATGATTATTTTGCACTTGGGAAAGTTGAGATTTTATATTATCATTAGCTTCCTTTTGATTCTTGATGAAAGTTAGGATGCTTTCATCAAGATTAGACTTCTTTTAGGATAGAACATGAGGAGACGAATTTGGAATGAAAGGGTGCTCTAACAGGAAAGAAACCAGGTGGATTTTTATTATTATTAGGATAAGGTGTATTATAATTATTACGGTAGTTTATTGATTCACATAAGAGACGTTTTCAACCTGCTCCATAGTAAGACTAGCAACACAATCTTCCGTAGCATGAGGACCTTGGCATTTTTCACAACCTACCTTAATCATATGCATTTCTTTGGTAAGCTTTTCAATTAGCCTTCTTAAATTACTCAATTTCACATTCATAGCCTTAACCATATCTTCAGAATCATAACTAACAGATTTTACCGAACGAGAAATGTCTAAGTCTTGATGCCATTCGTGGAAATGATCAGCTTACTTATTAATTAATGTATCAGCTTCTTCGGCCGTTTTACTCATGATATTTTCTCCAGCGGACGTATCAATCTCACTTCTTGTAGCTATATCACAACCCTTATAGAAAGTAGTTACCTTTTTAAACTTATCCAAACCATGTTGTGGACAACCCCTTAGAATTTAACCAAATCAAACCCAAGCAGAGTAAAGTGTTTCACTAGTTTTCTGACGAAATTTAGCAATTTCAGTTTGAAGGGTGACGGTTTTGGATTCGGGAAAGAAATGAGTTAGAGATTTTTCAACCATAGTATCCCAACTAGTGATATCTCCTTCGGGCAACGAATTTAACTATTCTTTAGCTTCATCTTTTAACGACTGTGGAAATAAATGAAGATAGATGACATTACTCTCGACATTATTAATATTAAACAAATTGCGAATATCCTTAAAATTCCGAATGTGAGCATTGGCATCTTCTTTTTCAGTACCCCTAAATTGGTTATCCTTAAGTAGGTGAAAGATAGGGCCCTTAATATCAAAGTTTTCAGTTATAGTTGGCTGAGTAATAGCGTGACCTAATCCTTCCTGACCTGTTTTCATTAATGCTTCCATTGAATTTTCAGTAGTCAATTCGATGTCTGAATCAAAAAGAGATCCCAATATAGAATCAGCACTAGACGGTGGACTAGATAATGAGTTATCATTAGAAGTAGTTCCTTCATCGAAATTTAATTTCCTAAAAATATTCGGCTCTTTAGAAGGTTTAAATAATATATCGTGATTGGGTAGTATGTCTTGTAAGACTGGTTTCTTGGATCGAGTATTCATGTGATCTAAAATCATAAAAAGAAATATTTTAGAAGAAAAAGTTTTAGACTTAAAAGGACATAGATAATTTAATTTTAAATTTATAATAATTCCTTTTCTGATTATGGATTTTATGTTTATGAGGATATTTAAGAAATATGTTAATATATTAATAAAATTTAAATTGATAAATATTATAATTAATATTAATGACATAATTAATACATATATTAGATAACAACTTTTATCGCATAACAACGAACAATCAAACATACACGGCCTATTGAATCTTTCAATACTTAAATAACCCGTCAGCGTCTAGGTTCCGGCAGAGCCCTTTAAATCGGAAGCCCATCAACCTTTCCCTAAAGGAAGACAGTCATCACCCATTTTCAAAAAATATCAATAACCAAAGTATATTCAATTTTCGTATTTACCGCGCTCCCAGCAGCGGCGCCAAAAAGTTGATGTGCAAAAGTGTGCAGTGCTTAATTTGCCTTTCAAACTATTAAATTTATAAAACCTTTATTTAATAAACTTTAACACCCTAACGAGCAACAAGGCCCGATCAGATGTAGTATTTTAGGTTATCGTCCCAAGAGAGCGTAGATGCGTTATAAGTTGTTTTATTATTTAGTCTAATTCTTATTAAAGAATTAGAAATATATATATTTATATTTTTGGTTGTTGTTTAGATTTTGAATATTATCTCTTAGGAAAGAGACAATTGAAATTACTTTATTAAAGAATTAAATAACAAAATAAAAAAATAGCAAATAAAGATTAAAATAAACAATTATAAGAAAAAGTAGCTACATGGACAAATAACTTGTGTAGGAATCATATTAGGCAAGCTTCATAACTTATATTAACGCATGGCAAAATAATAATCATAGACCAATGTTATCCCTAAACAGGTTAAGACAAACATTGCATATCATTTAATAAGTAGGACTTAAAGCATATGCTAGATATGTGATGTGCATAACTAACATCTCAATTCTTCATGTACAATTCAATTACATGATAAATATTAATCTTGTGATGAAGATCAACATGCAAATAGACTTACAAATTATATAAGCTATTAAACACCAAGTAGATCAACTCAAGTTACTAGCTGAAAGCCAGTTACTACTAAGTTTTTATCCAATCATTAATTAAACAAATCCAAACAAAGGATCTTCGATTAAACCTAACAATATCAAACTCTATTATATAAGCGTATTTCAAATAAAACAAGTTTATCGCTATTATGTTGTTTAACCTAATTGAATGCAATTTAATTTAACAAGTTTGATGGACTAGATCTAAACAAGTAGCATGAATCGAATAATAGATCATTGGATTAAGTATTAAGCAACTCTAAAATCATGTTATCTAATCATTAAGCATGACAAATAAGTATATTAAAGCATAACATATTCAAAACAGTTTAAATATCATTACAAAAACTCACACATACAGATCTGAAAAAGAACCAGAACTGTACGGATGACGCACGAAGCCGACGGCTTTGTTCCAGTCAAGCCGTCGGCTTGAAATGGTGAAGTCGGCGGCTTCATATGATTCCCAGAAGAAGTTTAGTTTTTGTCCATGTAACCAATATGAACATTTAGTTCATAGCAGAAGACGAAAAAAAAATTAAAATAAATAAAATAGATTAAACAATAAGGTAAAGATAGAATCATACCTCAAAAGGTAGATGAAAAGAACTTGAATAACTAACTTGAATAATTCTTGAAAAAAATGGAAAATAAATCTACTCTAAGGGTTTTAGAGAAAACCCTAAAAGAAAAATGGAACTAAATTGAATTGTATTGTATTGAGTTGTACATTGAAAACTAAAACATGAGCCCTCTATATATACTGTTTAGAATCGGTTGCCAAGCAGGCGACTTCAGAGGTAAGCCGGCGGCTTTCTTGAGTCAGTGACACCTCTTGCAAGTTTAACTTGATCCGCAAGCACAAAAACAAGTAACCTTTCTAGCTAAACATGCGGCTTCAGAGACAGGCTGGCGGCTTCAAAGATCCTGTAATCTTTTTGATTTTGTTTCCATTTTATTTGAAATTGATCGATAAGTTGAGAAACCGTGTAACTTATGCCGGCAGCTTCAGTGTGAAACCTGCAGCTTCTACTGAATTTTGCGTGGTCAACAAGTTCATCGCATTCTGCAATCAATTCTGGAACATTTTGGTATATTCAACACCAAGCTGGCGGCTTCCTTGACTCCATGCCGGCGGCTTCATGGCATTTTTTTTTGCAAATTTCCTTGTTTTTGATCTTGTTTGATACATAACTTTGATAAAATCATTAGAATTACCTTTTTACCCATTTTAGTGTATTTTTTGATTAAAATGACTTTAAAATTCTAAGATAACTCCTTAAAATGTAATAAAAAAACTATATAATTTAGGAGTTATCAAATTCCCCACACTTAAACCTTTACTTGTCCTCAAGTAAACCTTATAAACTATATTACTTTTAATGGGCATAAAGTTTGAAATAAAATGCAAAATCTAAAATATGTCTTAATAAGAAGTTAGTTTTTATTATTCGTAATAACTAGTCTGAACCAGACCAAGGATTACAAGTAGTCCTAATGTTTATTAAGTCAGATTTATACAGTTTGGTCATCATTGGACTCTTTTGTTTTCTAACTAGAGCTTTTTATAAGTGTGTAGTTCTCATTGGAACTATTTTCCTTCGCTCTCATCACTCTTATTGACCTTCATTGGGCTCTTTTAACTTTTCATTTCTTTTGGTTTCAAGCTTTGTATTAGCTTTACATTTGGCTATCCAGGAGTTCATGTTTCCCCAGCGGCCATACCCGGAGGCCATGCTTGTGCTGGGAGGAGTGAGTCACCAATGGCCGGATACCAAGCCTGTCATTCGTTATAATGGAGCAGGTGGAGACTGATCCTAGCCAACTGTTATGTTGTATAGTTGGTTATTTGTACACTAAGTTTGTTTACTTTTATGAAATAGTGATGGAGTTTGCTACTGCAATGGCGTTTGGAGATCTTGAAGAGATCCAATTCGAGACCGTCCCGGTGAATCCGGGAGGCGAGCCGGTTGTTTCTCCCCAAGACTTGGAGCTGAACACCGATGATGGGGACGACTTGGTCCCCCCTGCTACAGTCAAAGAAGGCCAAAGGTAATTTACACATTCTGGCATACTTATCTTGTTTGAAATATAGCATGTATTTCGCATCTAACTTTCTCATATGTGTAGGTGTTACTGAGTCATCTATTGGTGGCGGGGCTCCCGTGACGGAGCCTATACAGATGGAGGGGGATGAGGAGGGTGACCATTATACCCTAGAGATCTTTGATGACATTCATTTTAATGTCCCTGTCAGTGATGGAATTATTCACGCATTCTCTCAGCTGAATATTGATTATCACGGCTGTATGAGTGCTTTGGATAAGGGATCCTCCTTGACCCTTCGCCAGACGGTCTCTGCCCTCTCCGTGGATGATACGATGGTTGCCCGTGCTCGGGAAATCGTGACACTGAATACCTTCCTGCTAAATAGCTTTGCCCGGGATGAGGAGGCGACTAAGGCCCGGGAAACTACAAACGACTTGGAGAGCCAGCTGAAGGCTGCCAAGGGTGAGCTTGCCCGGGTGGTAGCGGAGAAGGAGGATAAAGATAAGGAGATATCCTCTGTCATCCTTGTGAAAGATGCGACTGTGGCTAAGTGTAAGCGGTTGCAGGCTGCCCTGCCTTCTGTGCTAAAGAAGGCCATCAATTCCAGCACTGTGAAGGCGCCTTTTGAGGCTTATTTGTAGAGTTTTGGGGCATCCAACTTTACTCATGTCATCCGGTAGATGCAAAAGCATCATACTGGAGGGGCCGTCTCTTTGAACCCGGAAATTTACAGGAAGGTGAACACGGGTGCCGTGCAAGAGCTCCAAGCTGCCCAGCAGGCATTGGCAGAGATCCAGTTTGGCAGTTTTGAGGATCTTTGTACTGATGAAGGTACAACCTTGTAGCAGTTGTTAGATTTTAAATTTTAATATCTTGTACTGTATGTTGGTGCACATATTTTGATGTATTCTGTAATGAATCCTTGTCTAATTAATGAAATTTTAGTTTAATGTATTATCTGATGAATTTTCATCAATCAAACTAGTTTGTGTCTTCATATGTAGGTCTAGACTACATTTGTATTATTTTGGCGTGTACAACGTGCAGTCACGTGTGTTTATGCCATCTATTCATTGGCCGTTTATCAGTATAAACTTGTACCGACGAGGGCTAGACAATCACCTCTTAAGGGGGTACAAAATAACTTGCATGGGACTTATGTGGATGCCGGAATTCATCTGCCGCTAGCCAGTTATTATTATGTGAACAGCGTTGTAAATAACATAATGACTAAGTTATTGTACACGGCAAAATTATTTTATTCATCCTAAAAAGGAAAGGCATATATAGATTCTTTATTGGAAAAGAAAGACATAAATATCAAGATAACCATGATTTGAAGTGATCAGTTTCAACCATGATATCCATCTATATTTCAGTGTGGCGTCTAACCACTTTTGTTTCCCTTAGTCGGTGTTCCTTCTTGGTTGGAGCTCTCGCAACTTTCTGGTCTGGAACGTTTAAGTGCCGGATTGAAGGGTTCAATTGCTTAATGCATATTGATAAATTGTTCCTCCCACTCTGGCCGACGATGCCAACCGGAACTCTCCCGCCCAACCTTGAAGGTGTTGATAGGGCTTTTTCTAGTAGAGCCTATCGATGGAGAGAAGTAAGTTAGCCTTTTGAGAACCGACACGCGTTTTTCTTCCAGAACATGTGGTGTCTTACTTGTTTTAGTGTTCGGCGTAGCTTGAGTGTTCACTTCTCCTGGGAAGGAGTGTCGGGTAGATTCGACTGTTGCCACACCTTCCCGGGTTGGAAATTTAAGCAAACCGTGAGCGGTAGAGGCTATTACACCAAACTTTCTGAAGAAATTTCTTTCTAATATCACATTCATTGCGCTCACGGATTTGAAAACATAGAAATCAATGATCTCACTACGGAGGTAGGGCTGGGTGCCTACCGTGACCATTGCCTTGAGTCTTTCTATGGGTTCTTCAGTAGAGCCCGTGAACCCGGAGATGATAGCATTGGACTGCCTCATTTTTCTTCCAACGCAATATGGGAGTTTGGAAAGGCAATGGGCATACAAGACATCAACCTCACTCCCGGTGTCAGTGTACATTTCGTGGACTCGAAAACCATCTATCAAACCGTCAATCACTACAGGCTCTTCCCAAGAGTATCGTGCTGGTAGTTTTGGGAATGTGATTGCGGCGTCTCTCCAAGAGTCACGTGGAACGAGCTCATCTTTTTCAATGATGATCATGTTGATTACAACCTTGTCTTTTGCTTTCTCACACTTCGTGCCATCTTCCTTTTGCCAGATGAATGTTTTGTTTGGATCAGCTTTTTTGAACTTCTGGCCTTGCAGCAAGTGATTGAGTTCACCAGCCTTTATTTTTTCAATAATCTCACGCATTAATGCTTTACATTCATCAGTGTCATGGCCGTTATCTTCGTGGAACTCACAGTATTTGTCAGATTTTTGACCTTCCCGTTTTTCCAATAGTGCCGGAGAGGTGAATTTGGCTTTCACCAGCTCTGTTAGCAGTACCCCTCTTAGAGTTTTGGTCAGGTTGTCGATTAAAGATCCCTTATCATATGGTCTTCGATTTCCTTTATCATGCCTGTGACTGTCATGGCTTTTGCAATGGCTGTTACGGCTTCTGTGATGGATGTCACTGCCATGGCTACCGTCATGATGGTGCTGGCTATCGTTTCTTCTTTCATCGTCTCGCTTCTTCTCATCTCGGTGGTACCCGGCTTGCCTTTCTCGCCCAGAATGCTGGTATTTGAAAGGACCCGTTCATATACATTATAAACGGTTCACAATAGTTGATTTCATTGCGAGGTACTTGACCTCTATATGATACATTTTACAAACATTGCATTCGTTTTTAAAAGACAAACTTTCATTTACATCGAAAGTTGACGGCATGCATACCCTTTCATAATATATCCATCTATAATTGACTTAATAATAATCTTGATGAAATCGACGATTACAATGCAACGTCTTTTGAAATATGTCATGAATGACTCCAAGTAATGTATCTAATATGAGTAAATGCACAGCGGAAGATTTCTTTCATACCTGAGAATAAACATGCTTTCAAGTGTCAACCAAAAGGTTATTGAGTTCATTAGTTTATCTTAAACAATAAAATTCATTATTTTAATAGACCACAAGATACTCATAATTAGAAAACAATCTGTGCAGGTCTACTCACTGCTGTAAAAATCATTCATATGAAGAACATCGGAACCTTTCAAACAACTAACCAACGGTAGCTAACGCGTAGTGCAATGACGAAATCATCTCACCGTGGTAGTTAATACAATATAATTCTTACAACGGGGGCTAATGCGTACGCAATGCAAAATCATCCCTCCGAGGGTAGCTGAAACGGGGGCTAATGCGTACGCAATGCAAAATCATCCCTCCGTTACCAACTACAAAGTCGACTATAATACAATACAATACAATACAATACAATATAATACAATACATCGGTAGCTAACGCGTAGTGCAATGATGAAATCATCTCACCGATGGTAGTTAAAACGGTAGCTAACGCGTAGTGCAATGACGAAATCATCTCACCGTCACTAACTACTAAATCGAACCATATCGGTAGCTAACGCGTAGTGCAATGACGAAATCATCTCACCGATGGTCGATAATACAATCTTTATAGAAATCGAACCTCTGAATCCAAATAATTCTATCATAGAATGTAGTTTTGAATATTTGAGTCTATTTCGTCAAACGTTAATAGAAGCAGTTCATGTATTCTCAGTTCAAAAATTTATCTCAAAAGCATTTAGGAAACAGTTATAAAAACATCGCATGTATTCGCAGTACCATAAATGTAAAGAGTAAAAGGGAATCAAATGAACTCACAATACTGTATTTTGTAGTAAAAATACATATGACGACATTGAACAAATGCAGGGTTGGCCTCGGATTCACGAACCTATATTGTTCATATATATATTAAAACACGTACTCGTAATCGAACAATTTCATATATTATAACTTTATATATTATATATTTAATTTGTATATATATTTGAAAATGATTATTATTTGTATGGTTATATATATATATATATATATATATATATATATATATATATATATATATATATATATATATATATATATATATATATATATATATATATATATATATATATCTAAAATACTTAATTGGTTATATACATAAATATTTATATAAAGATTGTTAATATAATTAATTCATACCTACATGTAATATTACTTATAAGTATATTTTTATATACATAAATATATATTTTTAATACTAGTAAATAAAAGTTGCATTTGATTATGATAATATTAATAATAACATTACTTATAATAATAATAATTATAATAAGAATCCTAATAGTATTAATGATACTGGTATTAAAATTGATAATAATAATAATAAATACAATTGTGATACTTATAATAATAATTATATTACTAATAATAACAATAACAATAATAATCACAATAATAACCATTAACAATTAACAATAATAATAATAATAAACATAATAATAATAACTAATAATAATAATGATAGAAATAAAAATAAGAGTGTATACCCCATTAAAAGCTTTTCCTAAAAAGAAATGCCCTAGACCAGGCTCGAACCCATGACCTCTCGCTCACCCATAAACATTCCAAACCATCCAACTGCCATAACCTTTCTGATTTATATTACAGAATTAATTTATTTAACCTTTTGATTTCTGTTTTTTTTATCTTCTTCATTTCTTAACCAATTCATCAACAACTATCATCCTAATCATTTGGTATTCATATTCATTATCTTCATCCTAAACTATCTTACATCATAATCATTTCTTCATCAACGTGTATCATAATATATCTCGTACGCTATCCTCATAATCAAAATTACTTAACCTTCTAGCAGCATAATAATCTCGGCCCAGTTGATATATTTGCGGCCCAACAGAGATTCCAACCAATTAATCGGCCCAACATTCACATGATTATTGGCCCACAACTCATGAGTAAATTCACGGCCCATATAAGACTCGAGGCTTTTTAAGCTGTTAACTTATATTTCAAACGGTAGGAACATGAAATAAATAAATAAAAAAAACGTAGGCCCTCATCCATATTTTATCATCCTGCTTTCCGATTTCTTTTTCTTTAAATAAGCAAGTGGGTATTGTATAATGGTTATTGTCACAAGGAAGGGAAAAGTAACGCTTATAATACCATTTTATCACCAAGTTGCATGGTGGAGTCTTGGTGGTGAATGAAGGTTAAACATGTTGGTGCAGTATAGTAACTCGAAGCAGAAATTTTTTTTTAAAGTGGCAGTTTAGGTGGTTCTTGGTGATGGATATCGATAAGAAAACATCAAGTGTTGCATGTGGTACACGGTTGAATAGAGTTTCGAACGAGATTAGATGAGAGAGAGAGAGGAAAGAGAATTTGTAGAGGTTGTGGTGATGATTGATGGTCTTTGGCAGTGAAGAAATAGGAATAGTGTGTTGGTTCAAACATAAATAGAAATGGACCGAAACAGCGGTTAGCAAGGAATCTCGAATAGTAGTAGTGGAAGATGGTTGTTCATTGGTGAGGGTGACAGAATAGTAGCAGGTTGATGGGGATGAGTCGAAGGTGCTGGTTGTGGTTGTTTGATGGTTATCGTGGTGATGAATTTGCAACAGCTCTTTTTGGGTGATGATCGTACATGTAGCAAAAATAAAGAAACGAGCAGGTAGTAGAGATGGTATTGATGATGATTTAAAGAGTTAATATATAGATATAGAAGATGAAAGGTGGTCGATGATTTAGAGGAGAAGACAAGATGATTGTTGATGGAGGAGGTGGCGATGTTCTGCAAGTATCGAATAGTAATAGCAGTTGAGCAATAGTAAAGCTACATGGTTTCGGTTCATCATCCTCGTTCATCATCATCGTTCTTCATCATCGTTCTTCATGGTTGAACCAAAGCAATAACAACCCAAATGAGTTTTGAAAGAAAGTGAGTATTAGTTTGATGGTGACTAGTGTTGATGGTTGTTGGATGGTGTTATTCGTTGAGTAGTAACCAAGAAAAAGAATAGAAAGAGCATGTAGCATCATAAGAGAAAAGAAATAAAGATATATAATAGCAACAAGGTGATCAACTATCAGTAGTAGTATTGTGTTCATTTGTTTTGTGTTGATCATAATATAATATTTGTTTTGTGTTGATCATAATATAATATAGATAAGAGATATTAATGGATAAAGATATTGATAGATGGAAGTGGGCAACATTTCAATCAACAACAGTGATAAATAATAATATAAAAATTCTTATAATATTAATTGATAATATAAATGTGTGAGATGTAACTCATAATTAAGAAGCCTAAAACTATTCTACCGACACTCTTCACGGGGTGTTATATCGTGCTCCGTTGATTAATTAAGTGGTGGATGAAAGTCTTCGAAAAAATCTCAAAATTTTAAATTAACTATATTTATTTATTTTGGTCACTATGGTATAAAATTCGATCCTTAATTATTAAATAAATTTTACATTAATTATTCACTCCCAACTCCCAAGTAAAATATAAAAAGTTTTAAAATTTGATAAACAACTTCTAAATATATTGTTAATAAGCCTAAAATTTATAAAACTCATTTTCGGATCACCGTTTATCTTAAAATTATATAAGTTTGAATTTAACTTAATATCGATTGACTGACTAACGAGTGTTATTATCGTTTACTAAATAAATTCGAAACCATATAAATATATATATATATATATATATATATATATATATATATATATATATATATATAATAATATCACATATTATTTTATTTACATAATTAATTAACTCATATAATATTTTAATTTATAATAATTAATATATATATATATATATATATATATATATATATATATATATATATATATATATGTATGTATGTATGTATCTATTTACAAATAGTGGTTCGTGAATCGTCAGGAATAGTCGAAAGGTAACTGAATATATGAAACAATTCAGAATTTTTGAGACTCAACATTACTGACTTTGCTTATCGTGTCGGAAACATATAAAGATTAAGTTTAAATTTGGTCAGAAATTTCCGGGTCGTCACAGTATTGCCTTGCCACCGTTACAGCATCCGTGAATGTACTCGGGATGTCCCATCAAAGTCCGGTGACAAGTGACAGGCGTGCTTCTTTGTCTAAGAAATTTATGAACCCAGAAATCTGCTGTATTTCCGGGAGCCCTGGGATCTTTTGGCATTCCAGCATGTATCTTGTGATGAAGCTTTCGATTTTCTCCCCCCGATACATTGGTATTTCATGGGCATACAGGTGTGTAAACGTGTGCCGACGAAGATTTTGATATTGCATTAGAAACTTCTCCAGTAGGTCTGCGAAGCATGTGATGCTATTTGGTGGTAGTTTAGCGAACCATTCTCTGGAAGCAGACTGCAGGACAGTTGGGAAGAGATGGCATGCTACCTCATCACTCCAATGTTGGGTTTTCATGGCGCCCTCGAAGATTTGAAGGAAATCTAAAAGGACCCGTTCATATACATTATAAACGATTCACAATAGTTGATTACATTGTGAGGTATTTGACCTCTATATGATACATTTTACAAACATTGCATTCGTTTTTAAAAGACAATCTTTCTTTACATCAAAAATTGACAGGCATGCATACCATTTCATAATATCCACTATCCAACTATAAATTGATTTAATGATAATCTTTGATGAACTCAATGACTCGAATGCAACGTTCTTCGAAATATACTATGAAAGACTCCAAGTAATATCTTTAAAATGAGCAAATGCACAACGGAAGATTTCTTTAACACCTGAGAATAAACATGCTTTAAAGTGTCAACCAAAAGGTTGGTGAGTTCATTAGTTTATCATAATCATTTATTTCCATCATTTTAATAGACCACAAGAATTTCATTTCTAGTTCTCATAAATATACGTCCCATGCATAGAGACAAAAATAATCATTCATATGGTGAACACCTGGTAACCGACATTAACTAGATACATATAAGAATATCTCCTATCATTCCGGGATCCTCCTTCGGACATGATATAAATTTTGAAGTACTAAAGCATCCGGTACTTTGGATGGGGTTTGTTAGGCCCAATAGATCTATCTTTAGAATTCGCGTCAATTAGGGTATCTGTTCCCTAATTCTTAGATTACCAGACTTTAATAAAAAGGGGCATATTCGATTTCGAAAATTTAACCATAGAATTTAGTTTTAATTACTTGTGTCTATTTCGTCAAACATTTATAAAAGCGCATGTATTCTCAGTCCCAAAAATATAAAGGGTAAAAAGGCAAATGAAACTCACCATACTGTATTTCGTAGTAAAAATACATATAACGTCATTGAACAAGTGCAAGGTTGGCCTCGAATTCACGAACCTAAATTAATTATATATATTTATGTGTTGGTCAATATTTGTCTAACAAATTAGGTCAAGTCATAGTGTACCACAATCCTAATGCTCGAGACTAATATGCAAAAGTCAACAAAAGTAAATTTGACTCAAAATAATTTCCAAAAATCTATACATGATTAATATATAGTTTAAATATCGTCGTTTTATATTTTTAAATATTTTTAAAAGATTTATTAGAGTAAATAATATAATTTATTTATTAATAAATAAAATTTTATAGGGTTCATTTAATATCATAAAGATAATATGATAGATATTATTAAAGTAAGTTATTACACGTAGTAAAATATGTTTGTATCACATATTTATTTGATAAAATATTATCTATAATGTTAGTAAGTAAAAGTTTTATTATTTTGTAATAATAATAATTATTATAAAAATATCAATATTTATAATTACTAAGATGACATTATGATAAAACGATAATTCTAATTATGATAACTTTAATATTTACAATAATTTTTAATATTATATTTAAAATAATAATTCTATTTAAAATAATAATAATAATGATATTTTATAGTAACAATAACATTTCTATTAAAATGATAATTTTTATTAAAATGATAGTTTTAATACTAACGATACTTTTAATAATAATAGTAATGATAAAAATAATAATAACGATAATACTAATAATTATCTTAATGATAATATAGTAATAATAATAATAATAATAATAACAATAACCATTTTTAAATAATGATATATATATTAATAATGATAATAATAATAATAATACCAATAATAATAATAATAATAATAATTGGATAATAATAATAATACTAATTATAACTTTAACGATAATAACGATAGTAATAATAAAAAAAATAACATTTTTTAATGATAAATCTCTTTTATTGATAAAGATAATAATAATGATAATAATAAGATAAAACTAGAACGACGATAAAAATGACGATAATAATAATCATTTTTAATAAAAATATCTAAAATTCAATTGATTATAACTTCTATTCCGTTCATCGAAACCATTCGATATCTAAAGGAAAAGTTCTTAATTTTTCGCTATCTTTCCAAGGACATGTATATCTTATACCTTATCTCAATCGCAAGTGTAACTAATTCAAGATTCAACCTAACCTGTCTAAGGGCAATATCAAAAGTACAAGCATGCATAATCCTAAATACTCATGCACTAGTCAGGGATACACTATTAGTATGTAAAAGTTAAATTATGAGTACTCACGTATTAATATTGAGATTCAATATTGCAGGAAAGGTACGTATACGCAACGGAAATGATAAACACTATATTGACCTCACAAGCATACCCATGAACCATACTCAATCACCTCCATAGCTATAACCCATAATTTCCTTAATCCTATCCCACTCGAAAAACAACTTTGAAATCACTCGGACAGCACTCCGTCGTAATATTTTATGTATACTAATAATATCTTGAAATAATACGGAGTAAATATATATATGTAAATCGATTGAGAGAGTTTAGAGAAAAATATTTTCAAGTTTCTATGAAATAATGAAACCTATTGAATTCTATTTATAATAGATTTTTGAATTATTAAAGTGAATTATTAAAGTATGAATTATTAAAGTGAATTATTAAAGTATGAATTATTAAAGTGAATTATTAAAGTATGAATTATTAAAGTGAATTATTAAAGTATGAATTATTAAAGTGAATTATTAAAGTATGAATTATTAAAATGAATTATTAAAGTTAAAGTAAAGTAAAAATAAAGTAAAGGTAAAGTTTAAGTATAGTAAAAGTATAAAACTATGTACGTATAATGCGCGTATAAATATATATAATATTAATTTAAATCATTATATATATTTAATAAAATAAAATATAAATATCGTTATCTTTATCATACTAGTTAAGTAATGAGTTGTCAAAAGTGGTTCTAGATATTTATAAAAGTTATATACGTTTTAATAATAAAGTTCTTTTTAAACTGAAAACGTTTTTGTACGTTTGAAACTAAATAGATCAATCGAGTCTTTATGAGATTCAATCTTCCACTATCCTTTGTCTAGTTCTCAATGATTGACAATTTGTTCTTATTTATAAATCACTTTACCATTTTCCGAATATTGTTAAAATGGAAAGATTTCTCAAATCAACGTGGGCCTTTCAACAGAGACTTGTAATCATAATTCAATATATCTGATAATTCAATCATTTGATCTTATCTTCTAATTTCATTGATAAACATTTTGAAACAGATACAATCATATAAAGTATTTAATCTAATATTTTGTTTACGTTTCAAGTTATAATATATATACACATATACATATATAATCATATTCGTTTAATGGTTCGTGAATCGTTGGAACTTGGTCGAGGTTAAATGAATGTATGAACATAGTTTAAAATTCTTGAAATTTAAGTTAACAAATATTGCTTATCGTGTCGGAAACATATAAAGATTAAAGTTTAAATTTGGTTGGAAATTTCCGGGTTCTCACAGTACCTACCCGTTAAATAAATTTTGTCCCGGAATTTGTGTGGAAAGGTCGTGAATGATAATAAGCATGTTTTCATGATGCATACGGGCTGAAAATTAGAGTTTTATCATCAGCGAATAATTTGGATAAACAATCTATTTATATGAAGAGTACGAATGAAGCTAACATGGAAGAGTGAAATGAGTAAGTGTAGATTCATCTTATCATTTGACGTAGATTTGATTGATTCCCAGATTTCAAGGGATTTGAAGAAAATCTTCTTAATAAGATTTGACTCTCCGGTAATCAAGGGAATTAGGATCCGCTTTATATGCGATCGTCCATTTTAATTGTTCTGTCGGAGATTTTCTTATAAATTCACCTCCTTCGTTTCCTTACAATTCACAACTTCTGTTGATGCATTTTATGCAAGTCCCTAGACATCTACCCACGTCCATTGCAGGTACAACAGTTTACAGGCCACCATGATTGCTCGTTATTATCCTATCCGTGTTTGTATGTGGTTATAGGAACTGCAGGAACGAGATTTAGATGTTTGACTATGTTAGACTTAGTCAGACGTACGAGTGAAGCCTCACTAGTACGGCTGACAGACTCATACGCACAGTTGATGCTGAGCTAAGTCACAATTACAACCTAAATGAGAAGACACGAGTGAGTGATCACCCGTATGGCTGATGAAGCCAACTCGTACGTGTGATGAATGAATCGTATGGGTGTGTCAACAGCAGGGGTATATAAAGTCTTATGTTCTTCATTTTAGGTTAAGCCTCTCATTTGTTACACACACTCAGATCTAGTGAGCTCCTCCGATTCTCTCTCAGTCCAAATCACCCAGGTGGTGAATAATAGCTCTAGGTGTTGATCTAATCACACTTGATTTAGTTGTGGTTTGACTAAATTAATCAAAAAAAAAAACTTAACCTATTCACTAGAGGGTTTGATTCACTTATTCCGCCATTGTGTGAGTTAAATCTGTTCATTTCTAAGTTCCTAGTCATGTTTCACCACCTTCTATTCTTTCCCCCTCAACTCATATTTTAAAGTATTCATCAATATGCTCCATCCAGTTCTGATTCTCGATATACTTCTAACTTTCATATCGGTCATTCTTCTTTTCCATCTACCGCCGGAAGAATCTATTACCTTCTACTATACTCTTGGGTTTATAGTGTTTCTAGTTCTTCCGCGTCTTTTTATTGCTATATGCATCGATATATATGGTTTATAATTTATGATTTATCGTTGGGCTTTATATGTTCCCTTATATTTCAAAGTCTCTGCTTCTGTCTTCTATAATCATTATCATTCACAGTTAATGCTCTCTTTTATTTGCTGCAATTTATAGCCCAATTTCTATTTTAGAGTTTTGTCCTTTCGTTTCTTCTTCTGGCGATTAAGCACCGCTTGTAATGGTCCAAAATTCACAGATATGAATTTCGGAATGAACATTGTTAATGTTCTAGGAAGGAAATTGTGATGGCACGATCTTGACTTGTCAAATTACTAGAATACCTTGGAAAAGGCCGAATCATCAAGAAATATTTTCTTGATATTTTAGAGGTTAAATAGAATACAAGAGTCGTATAACATGGCACATGATGATGTTATGATCTGTGAATCATCACGTTTCATTTAGAAACTCAGCATGACTTACTGTAATATAATCACGTTGATCAAGTGTCATTATATTATACTAATTCATGTTTCAGTTCCCAACACTACTTCAAAATATTCCTATTTTAAACTTGAATGTTTCAGAATTTAAAAACTAAAATAGTTTCTTTTATGATGTAATACAGATAGCGCGAAGAGGTAAATGATTTCAAATAAGAAAAATTAAGAAAATATCTTCAGAAATATGGAGGATATTTATAATGAAAGATATGATGATATTTTAGAATTTCTAATATCAGAGGATGATGAAGAATATTGTCCGCAGGGGTTTAGAGTCAGGAGCAAGGTATTCGTTAATGACTTCAGCAGGTACTGAATCATTTGGATCCTTTGATGTTAGGTTCAGTCTTTGTAATTTGTCCACAGCCTCCTTCCTACTTTGCTCAATCCGTTTTCCGGTTCCAAAACTTCTCTTTTTCTGCGCTTTGCCGGCACACTTCATCATTATCATCCAGTTTTTACCGTTTAAAGTCGTTTATAGTTTTTGCTACTTCATCAGCATTTTTTTTCCATTTTTGGAGAACCAATTCGTAGTTCAGAGTGTTTTTCAGAAACTTCACATTCAAATTAAGTCCAGAAGATAGACGTTATATATACACATATAACTGTTGGCGTAGACATGCTGCGAGATTTCAAAATACTGATTGCTAATTCCCAATGATTCGTATGGCAATTCTCATTACAAGATGCGAATGAGTAAATGATGGGGTTTCAATAAATAATTATAATGACTTTTTGGAGAGGCTAAAGTCAAAGGGTAATGAAGTTGTTGGTACATCTGCTAATAATGTGGTGGAATGTAAATGGTTCCCTGGTAACGATGGTGTATATCTCAAGGTTATAATAAGGTTAGTCTGACTGAAAAGTCAAAGTTGACTTACTGGAGCTGTGACAAAACTGGCTACTTTGAATAGGAGTCGCAAAGTTATTTTTGCTAATAAATGCCAAAGAATCTGACGCGGATACGTTGTTTAAACTTTTACTTTGGTTTCAAGAGTTTTTAGGGTACATAACTGTGGGTAACATGTGGTTGGATCATCATCTCGATTGCTCATCATTCGAAGTGTCTTCAGAAATTTTCGAAGGGTTTGAACACAGATTGTAATCGTTAACATACATTTGATGTTTTAACACAGTTTTGAAGTCAAAATATAGCTTGTGAAAGATGTAAGGATCTAAGAGTGATGATTTTGGTCATATCTCGCGTTGAATTTTGAGATTTCAAAATCAGAATATGTAATTAAATTTTGAATGAGTATGGTTGTTTTGATTTCTATAAAAGAATGTATATTGTTGTGAAAGTAGGGAGTATAATGGATGATTTGCTGAATCAGATTCGAAGAATGTAACATATTATTTGTGAATTTATATATCTCTCGGATATTACCTACCCTTTAAAAAAAATTTCACAATTAATATTTTGTACAAAAGAATTTTATTACAGTCTTTATGAAAATATATATATGTATATTTTCTTCAGATGTAACATAGATTTAATGAGTTAATGTTAAATTAAACTCATTTGATTTACGGTTGAAACTAAAATTGAATAATCTCTAAAGGCTTTAAAAAGTACATAACTTTTACGCAGTATTTCTTTAATGACATTGAAATAATGAATCAATACTTCATTATTTGTTGATATATGATGTTCGGTTCGTGGAATTCTTGTGAATTTCGCAAAGTACGAATGATGTTATCTGAAAAGTTTCGGGTACATCGATGATGAAAGTGTAAAATCAAATATATACTTGATTTATTATGAATTGGAATTTGTTGAATTGCGACAGAGATTGTAGTTAACACTGGTTAACTTACGGCCGAAGGACGTACATTATTGCATATTTGTAATATGAATTAACCGAGTAGTTAAGATTCACACACAATAGCTTAGCACGGAAAGATTTATTTTAAAATATATATATATATATATATATATATATATATATATATATATATATATATATATATATATATATATATATAATATACATATAATTTCTTCAGAGGGAATGAGTTAATTCTTCATAACTCGTTGATACAATATACACGTTATTGATTCGTAATGATGTCTACAGTGATTCTTGAACTGACGGAGTTTGTGATGTTATCGGTGTTGTTGATTCGGATGTTGACTGTACTGACGATGCTGGTAACGCTGACGGTACTGTTGATGCTGTTGGTAAAGCAAGTTTAGCTTGTTAATCACACACCATTTTTGTCAGGGTTTCTACTCTTCCTTCTATCATTTTGGTTTGCTTAACTGATTTATGGTTAGGGCTAGATTAGATAATCTCTAAGACTTTAGAGATTACATAATCGCCGTGGAATGTTTCTCCAATGAAGTTATGAATTAATACTTCGTCAGTTATTGTTATTGGTACTCCTTGGTATCTATGGTGCGTATGACGTTGATGCTCGTGGGACAGATTGTGAAGTTGAGGTTTACGATGCGGTTGTGGTTGGAGGTGGTAATGGTACTGTTGGCGTTGATGATGGTGGTACTGGTTATGCTGCTGATGCTGCTGCTGGTGTTTGTAATCTCTGCACCATATTCTCCAAAGCCACTACCCGAGCGCGAAGCTTGTAGTGACCCGAACTTTTCCATGTTTATATATATTAATTGAGATTGATATTTACATGATTAAATGTTTCCAACATGTTAAGCAATCAAACTTGTTAAGACTTGATTAATTGAAATATGTTTCATATAGACAATTGACCACCCAAGTTAACCGGTGATTCACGAACGTTAAAACTTGTAAAAACTATATGATGACATATATATGGATATATATATAGTTAACATGATACTATGATAAGTAAACATATCATTAAGTATATTAACAATGAACTACATATGTAAAAACAAGACTACTAACTTAATGATTTTTAAACGAGACATATATGTAACGATTATCGTTGTAAAGACGTTTAATGTATATATATCATATTAAGAGATATTCATACATGATAATATCATGATAATATAATAATTTAAAATCTCATTTGATATTATAAACATTGGGTTAACAACATTTAACAAGATCGTTAACCTAAAGGTTTCAAAACAACACTTACATGTAACGACTAACGATGACTTAACTAATCAGTTAAAATGTATATACATGTAGTGTTTTAATATGTATTTATACACTTTTGGAAGACTTCAATACACTTATCAAAATACTTCTACTTAACAAAAATGCTTACAATTACATCCTCGTTCAGTTTCATCAACAATTCTACTCGTATGCACCCGTATTCGTACTCGTACAATACACAGCTTTTAGATGTATGTACTATTGGTATATACACTCCAATGATCAGCTCTTAGTAGCCCATGTGAGTCACCTAACACATGTAGGAACCATCATTTGGCAACTAGCAAGAAATATCTCATAAAATTACAAAAATATGAGTAATCATTCATGACTTATTTACATGAAAACAAAATTACATATCCTTTATATCTAATCCATACACCAACGACCAAAAACACCTACAAACACTTTCATTCTTCAATTTTCTTCATCTAATTGATCTCTCTCAAGTTCTATCTTCAAGTTCTAAGTGTTCTTCATAAATTCCAAAAGTTCTAGTTTCATAAAATCAAGAATACTTTCAAGTTTGCTAGCTCACTTCCAATCTTGTAAGGTGATCATCCAACCTCAAGAAATCTTTGTTTCTTACAGTAGGTTATCATTCTAATACAAGGTAATAATCATATTCAAACTTTGGTTCAATTTCTATAACTATAACAATCTTATTTCAAGTGATGATCTTACTTGAACTTGTTTTCGTGTCATGATTCTGCTTCAAGAACTTCGAGCCATCCAAGGATCCATTGAAGCTAGATCCATTTTTCTCTTTTCCAGTAGGTTTATCCAAGGAAATTAAGGTAGTAATGATGTTCATAACATCATTCGATTCATACATATAAAGCTATCTTATTCGAAGTTTTAAACTTGTAATCACTAGAACATAGTTTAGTTAATTCTAAACTTGTTCGCAAACAAAAGTTAATCCTTCTAACTTGACTTTTAAAATCAAATAAACACATGTTCTATATCTATATAATATGCTAACTTAATGATTTAAAACCTGGAAACACGAAAAACACCGTAAAACCGGATTTACGCCGTCGTAGTAACACCGCGGGCTGTTTTGGGTTAGTTAATTAAAAACTATGATAAACTTTGATTTAAAAGTTGTTATTTTGAGAAAATGATTTTTATTATGAACATGAAACTATATCCAAAAATTATGGTTAAACTCAAAGTGGAAGTATGTTTTCTAAAATGGTCATCTAGACGTCGTTCTTTCGACTGAAATGACTACCTTTACAAAAATGACTTGTAACTTATTTTTCCGACTATAAACCTATACTTTTTCTGTTTAGATTCATAAAATAGAGTTCAATATGAAACCATAGCAATTTGATTCACTCAAAACGGATTTAAAATGAAGAAGTTATGGGTAAAACAAGATTGGATAATTTTTCTCATTTTAGCTACGTGAAAATTGGTAACAAATCTATTCCAACCATAACTTAATCAACTTGTATTGTATATTATGTAATCTTGAGATACCATAGACACGTATACAATGTTTCGACCTATCATGTCGACACATCTATATATATTTCGGAACAACCATAGACACTCTATATGTGAATGTTGGAGTTAGCTATACAGGGTTGAGGTTGATTCCAAAATATATATAGTTTGAGTTGTGATCAATACTGTGATACGTATACACTGGGTCGTGGATTGATTCAAGATAATATTTATCGATTTATTTCTGTACATCTAACTGTGGACAACTAGTTGTAGGTTACTAACGAGGACAGCTGACTTAATAAACTTAAAACATCAAAATATATTAAAAGTGTTGTAAATATATTTTGAACATACTTTGATATATATGTATATATTGTTATAGGTTCATGAATCAACCAGTGGCCAAGTCTTACTTCCCGACGAAGTAAAAATCTGTGAAAGTGAGTTATAGTCCCACTTTTAAAATCTAATATTTTTGGGATGAGAATACATGCAGGTTTTATAAATGATTTACAAAATAGACACAAGTACGTGAAACTACATTCTATGGTTGAATTATCGAAATCGAATATGCCCCTTTTTATTAAGTCTGGTAATCTAAGAATTAGGGAACAGACACCCTAATTGACGCGAATCCTAAAGATAGATCTATTGGGCCTAACAAACCCCATCCAAAGTACCGGATGCTTTAGTACTTCGAAATTTATATCATAGCCGAAGGGTGTCCCGGAATGATGGGGATATTCTTATATATGCATCTTGTTAATGTCGGTTACCAGGTGTTCACCATATGAATGATTTTTATCTCTATGTATGGGATGTGTATTGAAATATGAAATCTTGTGGTCTATTGTTACGATTTGATATATATAGGTTAAACCTATAACTCACCAACATTTTTGTTGACGTTTAAAGCATGTTTATTCTCAGGTGAATATTAAGAGCTTCCGCTATTGCATACTAAAATAAGGACAAGATTTGGAGTCCATGTTTGTATGATATTGTGTAAAAACTGCATTCAAGAAACTGATTTCGATGTAACATATTTGTATTGTAAACCATTATGTAATGGTCGTGTGTAAACAGGATATTTTAGATTATCATTATTTGATAATCTACGTAAAGCTTTTTAAACCTTTATTTATGAAATAAAGGTTATGGTTTGTTTTAAAAATGAATGCAGTCTTTGAAAAACGTCTCATATAGAGGTCAAAACCTCGCAACGAAATCAATTAATATGGAACGTGTTTAATCAATAAGAACGGGACATTTCAGTTGGTATCAGAGCGTTGGTCTTAGAGAACCAGAATTTTGCATTAGTGTGTCTTATCGAGTTTGTTAGGATGCATTAGTGAGTCTGGACTTCGACCGTGTTTACTTGAAAAATGATTGCTTAACAAATTTTGTTGGAAACTATATATTTTTAACATGTGAATATTATGTGATATATTAATCTCTTAATGCGTTTGATATTATGTGATAGATGTCTACCTCTAGAACAAGTCCCATTGACTCACCTAATAATAATGAAGAGTCAAATGTAAATTGGAATGATTCGTGGACTGATTCACAAGTTCCCGAAGAGGAACCGGAAGAAGAGTCGGAACCGGAAGAAGAATCGGAACCGGAAGAAGAATCGGAACCGGATGAAGAAATAGAACCGGTGGGGGAAATAATAAAACGGTTAAGTAAAATAAAATCCTCAACCAACCGACCAAGGTTAATTATGGTCAATGGTGTTTCCGCCAAGGAAGCAAAATATTGGGAGGATTACCAATTCTCCGATGAATCGAATTCCGATGAGAATTCCGATGATGTTATAGAAATTACCCCAACTGAATTTAAAAAGGCAAAAGAAAATAATAAGGGAAAGGGCATAAAAATAGAGAAATCTAATTCCAACCCCGATGAACTTTATATGTATCGTCAACCCCCGAAGTCCTTAAGTTGTAACAATGACCCGGGAACCACTAAACCACCAGGTTTTTCTAAACGACGGCTCGTATTAGGGGAACATCATATATCCCTAGAAACTTGGCAAAACGAACCAAAACCGAAGAAGAAGAAACAAGCGAGTCGGAATAAGATAGTTGTATTCGTGTGGTGTAATATATGTAATATAGTGTGCTTATGCTTTATGATATATGTAAAAATTGCTTGTATTAATAAGTATTTTTTTTATGAATCTTACTCTTGTCTATTTTACAGTATAAAAACACAAAATGGATAGACAACCCAATATTTTAAGAGACCTACCCGGAGACATGATTGATGAAATCTTGCCTAGAGTCGGTCAGAATTCTTCGGCACAACTATTTAAGGCGAGATCAGTTTGTAAGACATTCGAAGAACGTTCCAAGAATGCCTTGGTTTATAAAAGGCTTTTGTTCGGAAGATGGGGGATATCACATTGGGAAATCCATAAGTTACGATGTGTTTACTTTGACGCATATATTGCGGGGAACCCAAATGCTATTTTACGCAATGGGTTAAGAAATTATTTTGACTCAATATATCCGAATATTGGACTTCGTGATTTAGAAAAAGCGAAGCATGTTATGCTTACGGATTAGCAATGTTCGCTTCTCACCAAAGTGAGAACAAGAACATCGGGCTACAACTATTAAACAAAACGTTCCCACAAGTGACGGAGTCGGTAATTGGGGTAAGAAATGAGGTTTTTAGATTGTTACGGGACTGTTGGACATTACGTAACCCTCGTCCCTTTGACGACGTTACAACACGGTGTCTTATCAACGGCCATAACGGTTATTTTCCACAAGACCAAGGATGGGAAGTAATCCTAGTAAAACCAGAATGCATGACTTGTTTCTGGACGTATGAATTACGTGTCTTTATTGCCTTTGCTGAACGACTTGTGTACTGGCTAGAATTATCTTCACAACTATCTTGTATCAAATTTATTGTGTGCTATATTTCATGCTATATGTAAAATAAGCGGTATTGTAAGTTTGTAAAATGTTGTGTAAAAGTTTGAACGCGAAATATTATTATAATCAGTTTTTCATATAGAATTGTAGTAGTTGAATTGTATATTAGCTACTAAGTATGAACTTAACGGGTAGGTACTACCCGAATTTAAACTTATAAAACGCTAATATGAAGAAAAAGCTTTTATAAATGAGTTCATATTATGCTACGAAATACTATTAACTACTCTTAATATTCTGTATGATTAACTTGTTCCATTTGACTATTTTGAAGGAAATGGCACCGACTACTCGACACACCGTGAATATGAATGAAGAGGAATTTCGTACTTTTCTAGCTTCAAACATAGCCGCAGTACAGGCTGCGCTACATACCAACAATAACCTTGGATCTAGCAGTACAGGAAATCGTGTAGGATGCACCTACAAAGAATTCACTGCCTGCAAACCTTTGGAATTTGATGGAACCGAAGGACCGATCGGATTGAAACGGTGGACCGAGAAGGTCGAATCGGTGTTTGCCATAAGTAAGTGTACTGAAGAGGACAAAGTGAAATATGCTACGCATACCTTCACAGGTTCTGCGTTAACATGGTGGAATACCTATCTAGAGCAGGTGGGACAAGACGATGCGTACGCACTACCGTGGTCAGCATTCAAGCACTTGATGAACGAGAAGTACCGTCCCAGAACCGAGGTCAATAAGCTCAAGACAGAACTTAGAGGGTTACGAACCCAAGGATTTGATATTACCAAGTATGAAAGACGATTCACAGAATTGTGCCTATTGTGTCCGGGAGCATTCGAAGATGAGGAAGAGAAGATCGACGCGTTTGTGAAAGGATTACCGGAAAGAATCCAAGAAGATATAAGTTCACACGAGCCCGCCTCCATACAACAGGCATGTAGAATGGCTCACAAACTCGTGAACCAAATTGAAGAAAGAATTAAAGAACAGACTGCTGAAGAGGCCAATGTGAAGCAAGTCAAAGGAAAGTGGGAGGAAAACGGTGATAAGAATCACCAATACAACAACAACAGCAATTACAACAATAATCGCAACAATTATCCCAACAATCGCAACATCAATCGCAACTACAACAAACGGCCCAACAACAACAACAACAGCAACTACAACAATCATCCCAACAACAATAATAACCGCAACAACAACAACAATCAGAAGCAGCTATGTCAAAGGTGTGAAAAGAATCACTCGGGGTTCTGCACCAAATTTTGCAACAAGTGTAAAAGAAATGGTCATAGCACGGCGAAGTGTGAGGTCTACGGACCAGGGGTTAATAGAACGAAAGGAACAAGTGGTGTCGGAACGAGTAATGGCGGAGCAAGTAGTGTCGGAGCAAGTTATGCCGATGTAGTTTGTTATAAATGTGGAAAACTGGGCCACATTATTAGAAATTGCCCGAACCAAGAGAACACGAATGGACAAGGCCGTGGAAGAGTTTTCAATATTAATGCGGCAGAGGCACAGGAAGACCCGGAGCTTGTTACGGGTACGTTTCTTATTGACAATAAATCTGCTTACGTTTTATTTGATTCGGGTGCGGATAGAAGCTATATGAGTAGAGATTTTTGTGCTAAATTAAGTTGTCCATTGACGCCTTTGGATAGTAAATTTTTACTCGAATTAGCAAATGGTAAATTAATTTCAGCAGATAATATATGTCGGAATCGAGAAATTAAACTGGTTAGCGAAACATTTAAGATTGATTTGATACCAGTAGAGTTAGGGAGTTTTGATGTGATAATCGGTATGGACTGGTTGAAAGAAGTGAAAGCAGAGATCGTTTGTTACAAAAATGCAATTCGCATTATACGAGAAAAAGGAAAACCCTTAATGGTGTACGGAGAAAAGGGCAACACGAAGCTACATCTTATTAGTAATTTGAAGGCACAAAAACTAATAAGAAAAGGTTGCTATGCTGTTCTAGCACACGTCGAGAAAGTACAAACTGAAGAAAAGAGCATCAATGATGTTCCCATTGCAAAAGAATTTCCCGATGTATTTCCGAAAGAATTACCGGGAATACCCCCACATCGATCCGTTGAATTTCAAATAGATCTTGTACCAGGAGCTGCACCAATAGCTCGTGCTCCTTACAGACTCGCACCCAGCGAGATGAAAGAACTGCAAAGCCAATTACAAGAACTTTTAGAGCGTGGTTTCATTCGACCAAGCACATCACCGTGGGGAGCTCCTGTTTTGTTTGTCAAGAAGAAACATGGTACATTCAGGTTGTGTATCGACTACCGAGAGTTGAACAAACTTACCATCAAGAACCGCTACCCACTACCGAGAATCGATGACTTATTTGATCAACTACAAGGCTCGTCTGTTTATTCAAAGATTGACTTACGTTCCGGGTATCATCAAATGCGGGTGAAAGAAGATGATATTCCAAAGACTGCTTTCAGAACACGTTACGGTCATTACCAGTTTATGGTCATGCCGTTTGGTTTAACTAATGCACCAACTGTGTTCATGGACCTTATGAACCGAGTGTGTGGACCATACCTTGACAAGTTTGTCATTGTTTTCATTGATGACATACTTATTTACTCAAAGAATGACCAAGAACACGGTGAACATTTGAGAAAGGTGTTAGAAGTATTGAGGAAGGAAGAATTGTACGCTAAGTTTTCAAAGTGTGCATTTTGGTTGGAAGAAGTTCAATTCCTCGGTCACATAGTGAACAAAGAAGGTATTAAGGTGGATCCGGCAAAGATAGAAACTGTTGAAAAGTGGGAAACCCCGAAAACTCCGAAACACATACGCCAGTTTTTAGGACTAGCTGGTTACTACAGAAGGTTCATCCAAGACTTTTCCAGAATAGCAAATCCCTTGACTGCATTAACGCATAAAGGGAAGAAATTTGAATGGAATGATGAACAAGAGAAAGCGTTTCAGTTATTGAAGAAAAAGCTAACTACGGCACCTATATTGTCATTGCCTGAAGGGAATGATGATTTTGTGATTTATTGTGACGCATCAAAGCAAGGTCTCGGTTGTGTATTAATGCAACGAACGAAGGTGATTGCTTATGCGTCTAGACAATTGAAGATTCACGAACAAAATTATACGACGCATGATTTGGAATTAGGCGCGGTTGTTTTTGCATTAAAGACTTGGAGGCACTACTTATATGGGGTCAAAAGTATTATATATACCGACCACAAAAGTCTTCAACACATATTTTATCAGAAACAACTGAATATGAGGCAGCGTAGGTGGATTGAATTGTTGAATGATTACGACTTTGAGATTCGTTACCACCCGGGGAAGGCAAATGTGGTAGCCGATGCCTTGAGCAGGAAGGACAGAGAACCCATTCGAGTAAAATCTATGAATATAATGATTCATAATAACCTTACTACTCAAATAAAGGAGGCGCAACAAGGAGTTTTAAAAGAGGGAAATTTAAAGGATGAAATACCCAAAGGATCGGAGAAGCATCTTAATATTCGGGAAGACGGAACCCGGTATAGGGCTGAAAGGATTTGGGTACCAAAATTTGGAGATATGAGAGAAATGGTACTTAGAGAAGTTCATAAAACCAGATACTCAATACATCCTGGAACGGGGAAGATGTACAAGGATCTCAAGAAACATTTTTGGTGGCCGGGTATGAAAGCCGATGTTGCTAAATACGTAGGAGAATGTTTGACGTGTTCTAAGGTCAAAGCTGAGCATCAGAAACCATCAGGTCTACTTCAACAACCTGAAATCCCGGAATGGAAATGGGAAAACATTACCATGGATTTCATCACTAAATTGCCAAGGACTGCAAGTGGTTTTGATACTATTTGGGTAATAGTTGATCGTCTCACCAAATCAGCACACTTCTTGCCAACAAGAGAAGATGACAAGATGGAGAAGTTAGCACGACTGTATTTGAAGGAAGTCATCTCCAGACATGGAATACCAATCTCTATTATCTCTGATAGGGATGGCAGATTTATTTCAAGATTCTGGCAGACATTATAGCAAGCATTAGGAACTCGTCTAGACATGAGTACTGCCTATCATCCACAAACTGATGGGCAGAGCGAAAGGACGATACAAACGCTTGAAGACATGCTACGAGCATGTGTTATTGATTTCGGAAACAGTTGGGATCGACATCTACCATTAGCAGAATTTTCCTACAACAACAGCTACCATTCAAGCATTGAGATGGCGCCGTTTGAAGCACTTTATGGTAGAAAGTGCAGGTCTCCGATTTGTTGGAGTGAAGTGGGGGATAGACAGATTACGGGTCCGGAGATTATACAAGAAACTACCGAGAAGATCATCCAAATTCAACAACGGTTGAAAACCGCCCAAAGTCGACAAAAGAGCTACGCTGACATTAAAAGAAAAGATATAGAATTTGAAATTGGAGAGATGGTCATGCTTAAATTTGCACCTTGGAAAGGCGTTGTTCGATTTGGTAAACGAGGGAAATTAAATCCAAGGTATATTGGACCATTCAAGATTATTGATCGTGTCGGACCAGTAGCTTACCGACTTGAGTTACCTCAACAACTCGCTGCTGTACATAACACTTTCCACGTCTCGAATTTGAAGAAATGTTTTGCTAAAGAAGATCTCACTATTCCGTTAGATGAAATCCAAATCAACGAAAAACTTCAATTCATCGAAGAACCCGTCGAAATAATGGATCGTGAGGTTAAAAGACTTAAGCAAAACAAGATACCAATTGTTAAGGTTCGATGGAATGCTCGTAGAGGACCCGAGTTCACCTGGGAGCGTGAAGATCAGATGAAGAAGAAATACCCGCATCTATTTCCAGAAGATTCGTCAACACCTTCAACAGCTTAAAATTTCGGGACGAAATTTATTTAACGGGTAGGTACTGTAGTGACCCGAACTTTTCCATGTTTATATATATTAATTGAGATTGATATTTACATGATTAAATGTTTCCAACATGTTAAGCAATCAAACTTGTTAAGACTTGATTAATTGAAATATGTTTCATATAGACAATTGACCACCCAAGTTGACCGGTGATTCACGAACGTTAAAACTTGTAAAAACTATATGATGACATATATATGGATATATATATAGTTAACATGATACTATGATAAGTAAACATATCATTAAGTATATTAACAATGAACTACATATGTAAAAACAAGACTACTAACTTAATGATTTTTAAACGAGACATATATGTAACGATTATCGTTGTAAAGACGTTTAATGTATATATATCATATTAAGAGATATTCATACATGATAATATCATGATAATATAATAATTTAAAATCTCATTTGATATTATAAACATTGGGTTAACAACATTTAACAAGATCGTTAACCTAAAGGTTTCAAAACAACACTTACATGTAACGACTAACGATGACTTAACGAATCAGTTAAAATGTATATACATGTAGTGTTTTAATATGTATTTATACACTTTTGGAAGACTTCAATACACTTATCAAAATACTTCTACTTAACAAAAATGCTTACAATTACATCCTCGTTCAGTTTCATCAACAATTCTACTCGTATACACCCGTATTCGTACTCGTACAATACACAGCTTTTAGATGTATGTACTATTGGTATATACACTCCAATGATCAGCTCTTAGCAGCCCATGTGAGTCACCTAACACATGTGGGAACCATCATTTGGCAACTAGCAAGAAATATCTCATAAAATTACAAAAATATGAGTAATCATTCATGACTTATTTACATGAAAACAAAATTACATATCCTTTATATCTAATCCATACACCAACGACCAAAAACACCTACAAACACTTTCATTCTTCAATTTTCTTCATCTAATTGATCTCTCTCAAGTTCTATCTTCAAGTTCTAAGTGTTCTTCATAAATTCCAAAAGTTCTAGTTTCATAAAATCAAGAATACTTTCAAGTTTGCTAGCTCACTTCCAATCTTGTAAGGTGATCATCCAACCTCAAGAAATCTTTGTTTCTTACAGTAGGTTATCATTCTAATACAAGGTAATAATCATATTCAAACTTTGGTTCAATTTCTATAACTATAACAATCTTATTTCAAGTGATGATCTTACTTGAACTTGTTTTCGTGTCATGATTCTGCTTCAAGAACTTCGAGCCATCCAAGGATCCATTGAAGCTAGATCCATTTTTCTCTTTTCCAGTAGGTTTATCCAAGGAATTTAAGGTAGTAATGATGTTCATAACATCATTCGATTCATACATATAAAGCTATCTTATTCGAAGGTTTAAACTTGTAATCACTAGAACATAGTTTAGTTAATTCTAAACTTGTTCGCAAACAAAAGTTAATCCTTCTAACTTGACTTTTAAAATCAAATAAACACATGTTCTATATCTATATGATATGCTAACTTAATGATTTAAAACCTGGAAACACGAAAAACACCGTAAAACCGGATTTACGCCGTCGTAGTAACACCGCAGGCTGTTTTGGGTTAGTTAATTAAAAACTATGATAAACTTTGATTTAAAAGTTGTTATTCTGAGAAAATGATTTTTATTATGAACATGAAACTATATCCAAAAATGATGGTTAAACTCAAAGTGGAAGTATGTTTTCTAAAATGGTCATCTAGACGTCGTTCTTTCGACTGAAATGACTACCTTTACAAAAATGACTTGTAACTTATTTTTCCGACTATAAACCTATACTTTTTCTGTTTAGATTCATAAAATAGAGTTCAATATGAAACCATAGCAATTTGATTCACTCAAAACGGATTTAAAATGAAGAAGTTATGGGTAAAACAAGATTGGATAATTTTTCTCATTTTAGCTACGTGAAAATTGGTAACAAATCTATTCCAACCATAACTTAATCAACTTGTATTGTATATATTATGTAATCTTGAGATACCATAGACACGTATACAATGTTTCAACCTATCATGTCGACACATCTATATATATTTCGGAACAACCATAGACACTCTATATGTGAATGTTGGAGTTAGCTATACAGGGTTGAGGTTGATTCCAAAATATATATAGTTTGAGTTGTGATCAATACTGAGATACGTATACACTGGGTCGTGGATTGATTCAAGATAATATTTATCGATTTATTTCTGTACATCTAACTGTGGACAACTAGTTGTAGGTTACTAACGAGGACAGCTGACTTAATAAACTTAAAACATCAAAATATATTAAAAGTGTTGTAAATATATTTTGAACATACTTTGATATATATGTATATATTGTTATAGGTTCGTGAATCAACCAGTGGCCAAGTCTTACTTCCCGACGAAGTAAAAATCTGTGAAAGTGAGTTATAGTCCCACTTTTAAAATCTAATATTTTTGGGATGAGAATACATGCAGGTTTTATAAATGATTTACAAAATAGACACAAGTACGTGAAACTACATTCTATGGTTGAATTATCGAAATCGAATATGCCCCTTTTTATTAAGTCTGGTAATCTAAGAATTAGGGAACAGACACCCTAATTGACGCGAATCCTAAAGATAGATCTATTGGGCCTAACAAACCCCATCCAAAGTACCGGATGCTTTAGTACTTCGAAATTTATATCATAGCTGAAGGGTGTCCCGGAATGATGGGGATATTCTTATATATGCATCTTGTTAATGTCGGTTACCAGGTGTTCACCATATGAATGATTTTTATCTCTATGTATGGGATGTGTATTGAAATATGAAATCTTGTGGTCTATTGTTACGATTTGATATATATAGGTTAAACCTATAACTCACCAACATTTTTGTTGACGTTTAAAGCATGTTTATTCTCAGGTGAATATTAAGAGCTTCCGCTGTTGCATACTAAAATAAGGACAAGATTTGGAGTCCATGTTTGTATGATATTGTGTAAAAACTGCATTCAAGAAACTGATTTCGATGTAACATATTTGTATTGTAAATCATTATGTAATGGTCGTGTGTAAACAGGATATTTTAGATTATCATTATTTGATAATCTACGTAAAGCTTTTTAAACCTTTATTTATGAAATAAAGGTTATGGTTTGTTTTAAAAATGAATGCAGTCTTTGAAAAACGTCTCATATAGAGGTCAAAACCTCGCAACGAAATCAATTAATATGGAACGTTTTTAATCAATAAGAACGGGACATTTCAAAGCTCGTTGACTTCTTCTATTACACTGGGGTGATTGTCGGTTCGGACGAGCGGATAAATAAAATCTAAAATTTGATGTAATATATAATCGTGACGAGATACTCTGGGAATGAGCGAGAACATGGTATTTCGGACAGGTTCACCGGTAAGTGCTTCAGGTTCTTCGTCAAGAGGGCAATGTGGTGGATGGAAGGGATCACCTTCTTCTTGTCTCCAATGATTGAGGAGGCTACGAACTCATCCCCAATTCATCCAGAATGGGTGATGACTGATTGGTTGATCTATTCCGGTCACACTGCTTTCGGAGCTTGAATAGGATTCCATTTCGAATCTGAGTGACTTGAACTGATGATGAATTCCATTTTGTACGATTGGATAAAGGATTTTTTTTATTTTTTTTTGATATGAAATGATTTTGGCTAACGGATGGTATTCTAATTATATATATATATATATATATATATATATATATATATATATATATATATATATATATATATATATATATATATATATATATATATATATATATATATATATATATATAGATCAAAAGATTTCGTAGATTACGGAGGACTTTGCGGGATATGTCAGGCAAAGTTTAAAGTAACAGATACGATAAGATATGATTTAGCAGATATGCTAAGATATGAATTTTTGTCTATACACTATTCATGCAATCAATGCAGCAAGACGTGTCTTAGACTAAAAATGATAAGCAGGTAATTTCCTGAGGATGATAAGTAGTTAATTTTCGACACAAAATGATAAGCAAAACTTTTGACATGCAGACACGGTCGAAGTCCAGACTCACTAATGCATCCTATCGACTTATCAGTTAGACACACTAATGCAGACCTGGTTCGCTAAGACCACCGCTCTGATACCAACTGAAAGGACCCGTTCATATACATTATAAACTATTCACAATAGTTGATTACATTGCGAGGTATTTGACCTCTATATGATACATTTTACAAACATTGCATTCGTTTTTAAAAGACAATCTTTCTTTACATCGAAAATTGACAGGCATGCATACCATTTCATAATATCCACTATCCAACTATAAACTGATTTAATAATAATCTTTGATGAACTCAATGACTCGAATGCAACGTTCTTCGAAATATACTATGAAAGACTCCAAGTAATATCTTTAAAATGAGCAAATGCACAGCGGAAGATTTCTTTAACACCTGAGAATAAACATGCTTTAAAGTGTCAACCAAAAGGTTGGTGAGTTCATTAGTTTATCATAATCATTTATTTCCATCATTTTAATAAACCACAAGAATTTCATTTCCAGTTCTCATAAATATACGTCCCATGCATAGAGACAAAAATAATCATTCATATGGTGAACACCTGGTAACCAACATTAACTAGATACATATAAGAATATCCCCTATCTTTCCGGGATCCTCCTTCGGACATGATATAAATTTCGAAGTACTAAAGCATCCGGTACTTTGGATGGGGTTTGTTAGGCCTAATAGATCTATCTTTAGAATTCACGTCAATTAGGGTGTCTGTTCCCTAATTCTTAGATTACCAGACTTTAATAAAAAGGGGCATATTCGATTTCGATAATTCAACCATAGAATGTAGTTTCAATTACTTGTGTCTATTTCGTCAAATATTTTTAAAAGCGCATGTATTCTGAGTCCCAAAAATATAAAGGGTAAAAAGGCAAATGAAACTCACCATACTGTATTTCGTAGTAAAAATACATATAACGTCATTGAACAAGTGCAAGGTTGGCCTCGGATTCTTGAACCTAAATTAATTATATATATTTATGTGTTGGTCAATATTTGTCTAACAAATTAGGTCAAGTCATAGTGTACCACAATCCTAATGCTCGAGACTAATATGCAAAAGTCAACAAAAGTAAATTTGACTCAAAATAATTTCCAAAAATCTATACATGATTAATATATAGTTTAAATATCGTCGTTTTATATTTTTAAATATTTTTAAAAGATTTATTAGAGTAAATAATATAATTTATTTATTAATAAATAAAATTTTATATTAAATTTATATAATAAAATATACTTTCATATATATTAAGTAATAAAATTTATAGGGTTCATTTAATATTATAAAGATAATATGATAGATATTATTAAAGTAAGTTATTACACGTAGTAAAATATATTTGTATCACATATTTATTTGATAAAATAATATCTATAATGTTAGTAAGTAAAAGTTGTATTATTTTGTAATAATAATTATTATTATAAAAATATCAATATTTATAATTACTAAGATGACATTATGATAAAACGATAATTCTAATTATGATAACTTTAATATTTACAATAATTTTTAATATTATATTTAAAATAATAATTCTATTTAAAATAATAATAATAATGATATTTTATAGCAACAATAACATTTCTATTAAAATGATAATTTTTATTAAAGTGATAGTTTTAATACTAACGATACTTTTAATAATAATAGTAATGATAAAAATAATAAGAACGATAATACTAATAATTATCTTAATGATAATATAGTAATAATAATAATAACAATAACAATAACCATTTTTAAATAATGATATATATATATATTAATAATGATAATAATAATAATAATACCAATAATAATAATAATAATAATAATAATTGGATAATAATAATAATACTAATTATAACTTTAACGATAATAACGATAGTAATAATAAAAAAAATAACATTTTTTAATGATAAATCTCTTTTATTGATAAAGATAATAATAATGATAATAATAAGATAAAACTAGAACGACGATAAAAATGACGATAATAATAATCATTTTTAATAAAAATATCTAAAATTCAATTGATTATAACTTCTAATCCGTTCATCGAAACCATTCGATATCTAAAGGAAAAGTTCTTAATTTTTCGCTAGCTTTCCAAGGACATGCATATCTTATACCTTATCTCAACCGCAAGTGTAACTAATTCAAGATTCAACCTAACCTGTCTAAGGGCAATATCAAAAGTACAAGCATGCATAATCCTAAATACTCGAGCACTAGTCAGGGATACACTATTTGTATGTAAAAGTTAAATTATGAGTACTCACGTATCAATATTGAGATTCAATATTGCAGGAAAGGTACGTAGACGAAACAGAAATGATAAACACTATATTGACCTCACGAGCATATCCATGAACCATACTCAATCACCTCCATAGCTATAACCCATAATTTCCTTAATCCTATCCCACTCGAAAAACAACTTCGAAATCACTCGGACAGCACTCCGTCGTAATATTTTATGTATACTAATAATATCTTGAAATAATACGGAGTAAATATATATATGTAAATCGATTGAGAGAGTTTAGAGAAAAATATTTTCAAGTTTCTATGAAATAATGAAACCTATTGAATTCTATTTATAATAGATTTTTGAATTATTAAAGTATGAATTATTAAAGTGAATTATTAAAGTATGAATTATTAAAGTGAATTAGTAAAGTATGAATTATTAAAGTGAATTATTAAAGTATGAATTATTAAAGTGAATTATTAAAGTTAAAGTAAAGTAAAAATAAAGTAAAGGTAAAGTTTAAGTATAGTAAAAGTATAAAACAATGTACGTATAATACGCGTATAAATATATATAATATTAATTTAAATCGTTATATATATTTAATAAAATAAAATATAAATATCGTTATCTTTATCATACTAGTTAAGTAATGAGTTGTCAAAAGTGGTTCTAGATATTTATAAAAGTTATATACGCTTTAATAATAAAGTTATTTTTAAACTGAAAACGTTTTTGTACGTTTGAAACTAAATAGAACAATCGAGTCTTTATGAGATTCAATCTTCCACTATCCTTTGTCTAGTTCTCAATGATTGACAATTTGTTCTTATTTATAAATCACTTTACCATTTTCCGAATATTGTTAAAATGGAAAGATTTCTCAAATCAACGTGGGCCTTTCAACAGAGACTTGTAATCATAATTCAATATATCTGATAATTCAATCATTTGATCTTATCTTCTAATTCCATTGATAAACATTTTGAAACAGATACAATCATATAAAGTATTTAATCTAATTTTTTGTTTACGTTTCAAGTTATAATATATATACACATATACATATATAATCATATTCGTTTAATGGTTCGTGAATCGTTGGAACTTGGTCGAGGTTGAATGAATGTATGAACATAGTTTAAAATTCTTGAAATTTAACTTAACAAATATTGCTTATCGTGTCGGAAACATATAAAGATTAAAGTTTAAATTTGGTTGGAAATTTTCGGGTTGTCACAAAATCATCCGGGTCGGTAGTGTCATTGTACACCCCAAAGTGACCGGTATGACGTTGTTAGCGGGAAGAGAACAGCCAGCGATTCATTCGCAAAGCTTTTGGCTGGTAGCTGACATCTCAATCGACCGCTTTGCTTTATTACCGGGAATCAGAGCAAACAAATTTTTGAGTGCAGTGCCCTGGACGGCAGGCTGTGACAGAGAATGTTTATACGCCGGTGGTGTAGCCTGCACAAGGAGCTCAGTTAGCCATGCGTTGGCGGTAGCCTTGGCGGCGCTGTCACTTCCTGCGCCGATGTTTGGCAGAGGATTGGTCTTCAGTATGTCAAAGTTTTACATCTGTTGCCTTCCTGCTATATTGGTACCTTCATTCAACATGGCCTTCAATTTTTCGATTACTTGTTTTTCAACATCAGCTGAGATCATCTTGTTGATCATTTCAGTATCATCATGAGATGACCCGATTCCGCTCGAACCACCAGTTTTGAAACCAGAAATGCCCAGATTCAATCTTCTCCCGTCATTTGGTGACTTCTCCCGTATGTCCTCGTCGCCATCGAAAACATTCATTTTGTCACCTGAAGTGTCGCCGAAGTGGATGTGAGCGATGGATTGTTTATGGGGTTGAGGTGGTTCCACCGTTGGCGAGCTTTCTTTGTTCAGGGTTGGTGGAACATCGTCAGGTTTTCCTTTCTTGCTTGCCGTTTCGCTGCCTGGTTTCAGTGTATTGTGTGTACCTTTAGGTGGCACCATTTAATCAAATCAAAATCGTAGTGGTTAAATAGATATCGGATTTGAGTGCTTGATTTGTGGAAAACAGTGGATCGAATGTTTTAACTCCAATAACTGTGCAAACCCCGATTTGAAAAATGGATTTCAAAGGCGTAAAATAACCGATGGGATTAACCTTATTCGATTGAGATCGAATAACTTAATATCTTAGAGATTAGTTCTGAGATCGACCGGAATCTTTATCGGAATTGTATTATCAGCTGGAGAGGTGTTACTATAATTAATTTGAGCAGAGTAACATTAATGCGCCCAGTATTGGTGAATGAATGATCTTGTTCGTGTATTTATAGGTGTTATGAGGGAATGGTGACGTGGCACATGTCCCTTTCATGGTTATAACAAACTTTTATAATCCCGAGAGCTGACGTGGCACATGTCCCTTTCATGGAAATAACAAACAGATCCTAACAAACTTTCCTAGATTCGTGGGCTGACGTGGAGTGCAACTTATTTGTATGCTTGCTCCGGGACCATGTGCTTTTTCCGGGACAACATGCTTGTTCCGGGACAACATGCTTGTTCCGGGACAACATGCTTGTTCCGAGATGGTGTGCTTACTCTAGTATAGTGTGCTTGTTCCGAGACAAGACACCTAAATTGGGAAGGCATGGTATTTTCGAGAGCGTGGTAAATCCGACTGGGTCATGACAGATGGATGCATTGCTTTTTTGTCCAGTCAAAAAAGTTTTTTCTGGTGTTTATTCCAAGTGTTTCTTCACGGTTGTGTTATGACCGGGCAAGATTGTTGCCGGTTTATAAGTAACTTTGTAAAGTTTGTTGGATGCTCGACGTTCGTAGTTCATCAGACCTATTTGTGTGTTGATGTAGTTCTTGGCTTCTCAATGCCTTTTCATCCGGCTAAGTGATGTCGGTAGTCTGCACACTTGTCCGGGCTGGAACTTTATGTAGCGTCCCGGCCAACCTATGTCCGGTAAGATCTTTCCCGGATGTGTCCATGAGTAACCTTCTGATCGGGTTACTAAGTTGAGTCCTGGAGGATATTCTTTGTCCGTGATGGTTCACGTCGGGTACATCCTAGCCTACTACTAATGGCGTGTCCTTCTGAGACGGATCATTATGCGTATCTTCAGCTTGTGATATACGGTAATTTTAACTAGACTTAGGAGGTTCATTGGTTAATCTTAACGTAATCTTATGGACTTAATATTAATGTAGACAAGGGGATGAGTTTGGCTAGTTGAGAAGTTATGGAGGATAAAAACACAAACATATGTATGATTATAGTTATGCTTGACATTTTGATTTATATTTTGTTATCATATTGTCTTTGATGATATTATTAATTAATTTATTATTGTACGAATGAGGGTCACGTTAAAGTTTCTAAACGTTATAATGTTTGACTATTTTCGACATTCATAACCACTTTAACCAATTTTGTGTATGTGCCATGACTACCCAATTAACCCTTCCAAATTTGAGTCTACTTAAGTTTATATTTCTTTTGATGCGTTACCTAGGTGAATTTTGTTTTGACATTAATCTTTAGTTTTTTTAAAGATAATATTTTTTTGTGTGCTTATAATAATGGAAATATTTCATTTAATGATAAAAGATTGATTCAATTATTGCGTAGGGAGTATTATTCTAAAAATTTTTTATCTTTATTTGCTTGTAGACAAGCAAAAGCCAAGTGTGGAGGAATTTGATAGTGCCTAAATTATACATGTTTTTATATCATTTTAAGGCACTATTATGTATAAATGAGGGTATTGTAGTCAATTGCATGAACTTTTGGTACTTAATGAATTGTGATTGATTTCAAGATAATACCGAGTTAAATGGAAGATTTGGAAGGGATGAGACGGGTGAGAAAGAGAAGGAAAGCTGATCTGCTGTAAATACCAGTCTTTACAGCAAGGCGCCTCTTGCCAGCTTTAAGCGCCGCTGGTAAATCAAAAGTTGAAGAAATTTTCAGAGCCAAGCACTGCCTGAGTTATCAAATAGAGAATTCACGAGTTTCAAAGACCAGAGTCAAGCACCGCTTAAACTGATGAAAGCACCGCTTGGATTCCTAATTGATGATTGAAGATGATAAACGAAGCCTCTTGTCTTAAGGAAAGCTTCGTCTGAGATCAAAGGCGCTTGTCTAGAGCCGCTTTAAGCTAGGTTTTGGCTGGAAATCTGCCGTGGAAGCGCCTCTTAGACCTCCCAAGCGCCGCTTGCTTCTGTCGGTTTTGAAAAACTATAAATACGAGGTTAGGGTTTTGAGGACATATACGAATTGGAAAGAGAGTTACGTTCCAGAGCTGATACAAGGTGATTTTTGAAGGGTTTCAAGGAGGTTTGGAGCATTCTAACGCCTTTCAATCATCAAGAGGAAGCTAGTAACATCGGTTGATTCACAAACACTTTTATTTAAGTTTAATTCTTATTTCATTGATCATGAATTTTTACTTTGGATAATTGTTTTGTTGTTTTCATTATGATTGTTGGCTAAGTTTGCTGTGTTTACTTAGGTCAAATACTTATTATGTTGGGATTAGTTTTATTTCAATGATGATGGATTTGATTGCATGATAAATTAATGTTTAGTATAGAACGACTCTTGCATGGTATTATCTATATTAAAAGGTTTGGTTATTGATTTTATCTATATGAATTGACAACTCATAGAATTTAATTAATAGTTTGTAAATAAATGACAAACGGTTATGCATACTAATTGACAATTAGTTGAAACTAATTGATTGAGAGAAACTAGCAAGTGTGAATTGTTGTGACGGCCAGTTAGCGCAATTACTCTAGATTAGTAATTTAGTTGATGAATATTTCAAAGTATATAGACGGTCTGGCATGTGGTTTAGCCAAGATTGAGTGACACTTTTGTACGCTAGATTATATAGTTGCGTCTGGATACAATTAATTTATATATCATATGCATGATATGAAATTATCTACTTTAGGTTAGAAATACTAACATAAGAAAGTGAAGAATGTCAAAGTAAACATATTTTTTTGATTATTGAATTTTATTATTTAAAAATTTGCGTATTATTACTTGTTAGTTCATTGCTTTGACATATCGACCATTAAACGGTACCCCCCCTTTCTTAAATTGGTTATTTTCCGTTTTATTAGGTGATTAGTCATACGAGTTAGCAATTAAGTAGTCCGTGGAACGAACTTAGGACTTTACCGTAATTATACTATTTCCTGATCGGGTACGCTTGCTTTTATTTGTGTTTTAGCTATTAATTAGGTATTTTTCTGTGTTTATAAATTATATTACCTAATCTAGCACATCAACTGTTGCGACTTTTCAGTTTGGAGATAGAGTCTGATTTTTGGATATGTTTTAGATCATTGAGTTACGGAGATTTTGGCGTGTACTTAATCAGGCTAAATTTTACTTCACAAAACATGAAGAAAAAAAAAAAAGCCTAAACCCTAAACTCTAAACCCTAAACCCTAAACCCTAAACCCTAAACCCTAAACTCTAAATCGGGCTAAATTTTACTTCACAAAACATGAAAAAAAAACGTTCATATTCTTCACGAACAATATTATCTTGAATGTTATTTTTGTCGATCGTTTTCCCGCTTAAATAATAACATTCATCACGAAGTGTCTCTTCTAAATGTTCATATTTTCGTGTGATCTTGATGCCGGAAAAAAAAAATCAAAAAAAACGAAAAAAAAAAAAATTTGCTTCCCCCCGCTTCCCCCCGATTGGTTACTTCCCCATTGATCATGCCCATATATATATATATATATATATATATATATATATATATATATATATATATATATATATATATATATATATATATATATATATATATATATATATTAAAAATAATATAATTTTACTTATACAAAATGAATGATTCAAGTTTGACCTTGGAGATTGACTTTGACCATGACTTCCTGAGTTGACCTATGAGTTGACTTTTGGTTTGACTTTTGACTTTTACTGTTGACTCTTCTTAACTTTTGCGAGTCGATCATGAGCATTAGGATTGTGTTATATTATAACCCGACTTTTTATGTTAGACATAAACTAGTGTATTCACCCTTGCGTTGCATCGGGTTTGTGACTGGATAGTGAGTTTTCGATTGGAGCAAACATTACATGTACAGATAGTTGTTAAGTTACGAATACAACCATTACATAATGTTAATTGTGAAGCTAAATAGTTGACCTATTTTACACGGTCAACTTTTTAACAAAAGGAGTGCTTCACTATTTAAAAGTTATTACTAAAATCTAGTTGTACAACCCTTGCATTGCGTCGGGTTTGTGAATTATCGATAATTTGTGTTTTAAACATCCAACGTCGTGACTAAAATCTTGGTCATCTTCAACAAAGCATTCATCTTTAATCAAACCTGCAACCCAATATTTTTTACAAATTAAACCGAAAATCATATGTAATATAATTTTTTAACGTCTAAAAAAACTTACATACAGAGAAGACAATGGTCGTTGCGAAGTTTTACGGGTTAGTGATAAACTAAGAATCGAGTACACAATGATGAAGCCGACGATGGAGCTGACGACGAAGCGGATGAATGCTTTTGTGAAAATAATAACGACGTACTCTTTAAACATAGATTTCAAAATGTGTTTTGTAAAACTACTAAGTATACTCTATTTTACTCAAAACAAATGAATTAAGTATGAAACGATAAAATAAAATAAAAATTTACCTGATAATGGTGATTTTGAAGATGACCTAACAATCCACTCGAGAATGGAAGTAACCTTTATTTTATGGCGATGATGATAACACTGCACTGTAATTAAAATAAAATAGAATAGTCAACCATTAAAATAGAATAGCAGCCCCTGAAACTATATTACCAGCAAAAGTTCAACCATTAACTCAACTGTTATTTCGGAAGCAAACTTATTGACTTTAGAATGCACACAAATAGCCTCATTTTATGGCAGCAAATAACAAAGGATAAATATACTTGGTAGTATATAGAACACTAGGAATATAAAACACCCGTTTGGTTGGAGAGGGGGTGCTTCATAGACTAATTAAGCTGGTGAACCACTATTCTACATGTTGGATTCAAACATAGACATCCATAATTAATTCCAATTTCCCATTTCCCATAATAATAATAAGAGAAACAAAAACACCATAGTCGAGCCAAATTGAAAAACATGACCTCAATAAGAAAAAAGCAGCTAAGCAACAAAGCAATAAGCAATTGATAAAAGAAAATAATATAAAGGCTAATCAAAAATTGAATAAGAAAAATGAAAATAACCAACATACCTTCAGAGCTAGTAAACTTACCAACAGTCTCTCTTAAGAACTCAGGCACATTCTACTCTTTACACACTGATTCCTATAATTTAGCCTAAAACGAAGTTAACTGAACGCTATATATTATAGTATAACCAATTAATAACATTGATCAATTAACAACGGCGTACTTACAAATGCTAATAATTCTAAATCTTTGAACCGTGAAGCACCATATTATTGGTCTATAAAGTATAAACATTATGCCCTATGTCGGTTGTTTTATATACTTTGTCTGAAATTTGTGCACCTACCATTTCTAATAGTGTGACTTCATCTAAAATTTATGCACCAAAAGATAATCAAGGTACTTCTATAAGATGAAGTTTGAAAAGTTATAACAAATATTTAAAATTAACCATTCTCGTAGCAGAATGCAAGTGCACGAAATGTATCAACATGTCAACCATTTCTGTGACTAAAATATATAGTAATTGGAACATTAAAACAGAACTTACTTCTTAAATAAGCTTGAGAAGTTATCTTTAGGAAGTCTTCATATTTCAAAAACTCCATGCAATCCTTATGTTTCTCTTGCGCTCCTCTAATGCCTTAGATCATTGCTGGTGATAAATTGAAATGTCCCGTTCTTATTGATTAAAAACGTTCCATATTAATTGATTTCGTTGCGAGGTTTTGACCTCTATATGAGACGTTTTTCAAAGACTGCATTCATTTTTAAAACAAACCATAACCTTTATTTCATAAATAAAGGTTTAAAAAGCTTTACGTAGATTATCAAATAATGATCATCTAAAATATCCTGTTTACACACGACCATTACATAATGGTTTACAATACAAATATGTTACATCGAAATCAGTTTCTTGAATGCAGTTTTTACACAGTATCATACAAACATGGACTCCAAATCTTGTCCTTATTTTAGTATGCAACAGCGGAAGCTCTTAGTATTTACCTTTGAATAAACATGCTTTAAACGTCAACAAAAATGTTGGTGAGTTATAGGTTTAACCTATATATATCAAATTGTAACAATAGACCACAAGATTTCATATTTCAATACACATCCCATACATAGAGATAAAAATCATTCATATGGTGAACACCTGGTAACCGACATTAACAAGATGCATATATAAGAATATCCCCATCATTCCGGGACACCCTTCGGATATGATATAAATTTCGAAGTACTAAAGCATCCGGTACTTTGGATGGGGTTTGTTAGGCCCAATAGATCTATCTTTAGGATTCGCGTCAATTAGGGTGTCTGTTCCCTAATTCTTAGATTACCAGACTTAATAAAAAGGGCATATTCGATTTCGATAATTCAACCATAGAATGTAGTTTCACGTACTTGTGTCTATTTTGTAAATCATTTATAAAACCTGTATGTATTCTCATCCCAAAAATATTAGATTTTAAAAGTGGGACTATAACTCACTTTCACAGATTTTTTTACTTCGTCGAGAAGTAAGACTTGGCCACTGTTGATTCACGAACCTATAACAATATATACATATATATTAAAGTATGTTCAAAATATATTTACAACACTTTTAATATATTTTGATGTTTTAAGTTTATTAAGTCAGCTGTCCTCGTTAGTAACCTACAACTAGTTGTCCACAGTTAGATGTACAGAAATAAATCGATAAATATTATCTTGAATCAATCCACAACTCAAACTATATATATTTTGGAATCAACCTCAACCCTGTATATCTAACTCCAACATTCACATATAGAGTGTCTATGGTTGTTCCGAAATATATATAGATGTGTCGACATGATAGGTCGAAACATTGTATACGTGTCTATGGTATATCAAGATTACATAATATACAATATAAGTTGATTAAGTTATGGTTGGAATAGATTTGTTACCAATTTTCACGTAGCTAAAATGAGAAAAATTATCCAATATTGTTTTACCCATAACTTCTTCATTTTAAATCCGTTTTGAGTGAATCAAATTGCTATGGTTTCATATTGAACTCTATTTTATGAATCTAAACAGAAAAAGTATAGGTTTATAGTCGGAAAAATAAGTTACAAGTTGTTTTTGTAAAGGTAGTCATTTCAGTCGAAAGAACGACGTCTAGATGACCATTTTAGAAAACATACTTCCACTTTGAGTTTAACCATAATTTTTGGATATAGTTTCATGTTCATAATAAAAATAATTTTCTCAGAATAACAACTTTTAAATCAAAGTTTATCATAGTTTTTAATTAACTAACCCAAAACAGCCCGCGGTGTTACTACGATGGCGTAAATCCGGTTTTACGGTGTTTTTCGTGTTTCCAGGTTTTAAATCATTAAGTTAGCATATCATATAGATATAGAACATGTGTTTAGTTAATTTTAAAAGTCAATTTAGAAGGATTAACTTTTGTTTGCGAACAAGTTTAGAATTAACTAAACTATGTTCTAGTGATTACTAGTTTAAACCTTCGAATAAGATAGTTTTATATATATGAATCGAATGATGTTATGAACATCATTACTACCTCAAGTTTAGTAGGTAAACCTACTAGAAGTGACAAGAAATGATCTAGCTTCAAAGGATCTTGGATGGCTTGAAAGTTCTTGAAGTAGGATCATGACACAAAAACAAGTTCAAGTAAGATTTTTACTCGAATTAAGATAGTTTATAGTTATAGAAATTGAATCAAAGTTTGAATATGAATATTACCTTGAATAAGAAAGATAACCTACTGTATATAACAAAGGTTTTTTGATCTTAGATGATTACTTGAAATGGATTAGAAAGCTTGGAAGTAAATTAGTAAACTTGAAGGGATTTTTGAAGTGTTCTTAAAGTGTTCTTCCTATGATGATTATAGCTTGATTCTTGAAGTGATTTTTAATGAAGATGATGATTAACTACTGGAAAAATACGTTCATAATAGTGTGTGTGTGTGTGTTGAGAGAGAATTAGAAAGAGAATTGGAAGTGAAATAGAGTGAATGATGAGTGGTAATTGGTGAGTGGTGAGTGGGGTTAAAAGGAGTTCTAGTTAGTTGACTAGCTTATGGTAGAAGTTAAAATTGATTAGTCATACATGACATAATCAAGAGTGGAATCCCATGCTAGTTCCTATTGGTATATACCCATAGTAAGTACGTTTTGAAGCTGTGTATAATACGGGTAAGAATACGACTAGAATTCTTGATGAAAGAAAAGAATGGGAAAGTAACTGTAACTATTTTCGTTAAGTATGAGTGTTTTGATATATGTCTTGAAGTCTTCCAAAATTATTTTAATACATCTAAATACACTACATGTATATACATTTTAACTGAGTCGTTAAGTCATCGTTAGTCGTTACATGTAAGTGTTGTTTTGAAACCTTTAAGTTAATGATCTCAATTAATGTTGTTAACCCATTGTTTATTATATCTAATGAGATGTTAAATTATTATATTATCATGATATTATGATATATTAATATATCTTAATATGATATATATACATTTAAATGTCGATACAACGATAATCGTTACATATATGTCTCGTTTCGAAATCCTTAAGTTAGTAGTCTTGTTTATATGTATATAACTCATTGTTAATATACTTATGGAGATACTTACTTATCATAATCTCATGTTAACCATATGTATATCCATATATATATCGTCATGTCATTTTTACAAGTTTTAACGTTCGTGAATCGCCGATCAACTTGGGTGGTCAATTGTCTATATGAAACATATTTCAATTAATCAAGTCTTAACAAGTTTGATTGCTTAACATATTGGAAACATTTAATCATGTAAATATCAATCTCAATTAATATATATAAACATGGAAAAGTTCGGGTCACTACAGTACCTACCCGTTAAATAAATTTCGTCCCGAAATTTTAAGCTGTTGAATGTGTTGACGAATCTTCTGGAAATAGATGCGGGTATTTCTTCTTCATCCGATCTTCACGCTCCCAGGTGAACTCGGGTCCTCTACGAGCATTCCATCGAACCCTAACAATTGGTATCTTGTTTTGCTTAAGTCTTTTAACCTCACGATCCATTATTTCGACGGGTTCTTCGATGAATTGGAGTTTTTCGTTGATTTGGATTTCATCTAACGGAATAGTGAGATCTTCTTTAGCAAAACATTTCTTCAAATTCGAGACGTTGAAAGTGTTATGTACAGCCGCGAGTTGTTGAGGTAACTCAAGTCGGTAAGCTACTGGTCCGACACGATCAATAATCTTGAATGGTCCAATATACCTTGGATTTAATTTCCCTCGTTTACCAAATCGAACAACGCCTTTCCAAGGTGCAACTTTAAGCATGACCATCTCTCCAATTTCAAATTCTATATCTTTTCTTTTAATGTCAGCGTAGCTCTTTTGTCGACTTTGGGCGGTTTTCAACCGTTGTTGAATTTGGATGATCTTCTCGGTAGTTTCTTGTATAATCTCCGGACCCGTAATCTGTCTATCCCCCACTTCACTCCAACAAATCGGAGACTTGCACTTTCTACCATAAAGTGCTTCAAACGGTGCCATCTCAATGCTTGAATGGTAGCTGTTGTTGTAGGAAAATTCTGCTAACGGTAGATGTCGATCCCAACTGTTTCCGAAATCAATAACACATGCTCGTAGCATGTCTTCAAGCGTTTGTATCGTCCTTTCGCTCTGTCCATCAGTTTGTGGATGATAGGCAGTACTCATGTCTAGACGAGTTCCTAATGCTTGATGTAATGTCTGCCAGAATCTTGAAATAAATCTGCCATCCCTATCAGAGATAATAGAGATTGGTATTCCATGTCTGGAGACGACTTCCTTCAAATACAGTCGTGCTAACTTCTCCATCTTGTCATCTTCTCTTATTGGCAGGAAGTGTGCTGATTTGGTGAGACGATCAACTATTACCCAAATAGTATCAAAACCACTTGCAGTCCTTGGCAATTTAGTGATGAAATCCATGGTAATGTTTTCCCATTTCCATTCCGGGATTTCGGGTTGTTGAAGTAGACCTGATGGTTTCTGATGCTCAGCTTTGACCTTAGAACACGTCAAACATTCTCCTACGTATTTAGCAACATCGACTTTCATACCCGGCCACCAAAAATGTTTCTTGAGATCCTTGTACATCTTCCCCGTTCCAGGATGTATTGAGTATCTGGTTTTATGAGCTTCTCTAAGTACCATTTCTCTCATATCTCCAAATTTTGGTACCCAAATCCTTTCAGCCCTATACCGGGTTCCGTCTTCCCGAATATTAAGATGCTTCTCTGATCCTTTGGGTATTTCATCCTTTAAATTTCCCTCTTTTAAAACTCCTTGTTGTGCCTCCTTTATTTGAGTAGTAAGGTTATTATGAATCATTATATTCATAGATTTTACTCGAATGGGTTCTCTGTCCTTCCTGCTCAAGGCATCGGCTACCACATTTGCCTTCCCCGGGTGGTAACGAATCTCAAAGTCGTAATCATTCAACAATTCAATCCACCTACGCTGCCTCATATTCAGTTGTTTCTGATTAAATATGTGTTGAAGACTTTTGTGGTCGGTATATATAATACTTTTGACCCCATATAAGTAGTGCCTCCAAGTCTTTAATGCAAAAACAACCGCGCCTAATTCCAAATCATGCGTCGTATAATTTTGCTCGTGAATCTTCAATTGTCTAGACGCATAAGCAATCACCTTCGTTCGTTGCATTAATACACAACCGAGACCTTGCTTTGATGCATCACAATAAATCACAAAATCATCATTCCCTTCAGGCAATGACAATATAGGTGCCGTAGTTAGCTTTTTCTTCAATAACTGAAACGCTTTCTCTTGTTCATCCTTTCATTCAAATTTCTTCCCTTTATGCGTTAATGCAGTCAAGGGTTTTGCTATTCTGGAAAAGTCTTGGGTGAACCTTCTGTAGTAACCAGCTAGTCCGAAAAACTGGCGTATGTGTTTCGGAGTTTTCGCGGTTTCCCACTTTTCAACAGTTTCTATCTTTGCCGGATCCACCTTAATACCTTCTTTGTTCACTATGTGACCGAGGAATTGAACTTCTTCCAACCAAAATGCACACTTTGAAAATTTAGCGTACAATTCTTCCTTCCTCAATACTTCTAACACCTTTCTCAAATGTTCACCGTGTTCTTGGTCATTCTTTGAGTAAATAAGTATGTCATCAATGAAAACAATGACAAACTTGTCAAGGTATGGTCCACACACTCGGTTCATAAGGTCCATGAACACAGCTGGTGCATTAGTTAAACCAAATGGCATGACCATAAACTCGTAATGACCGTAACGTGTTCTGAAAGCAGTCTTTGGAATATCATCTTCTTTCACCCGCATTTGATGATACCCGAAACGTAAGTCAATCTTTGAATAAACAGACGAGCCTTGTAGTTGATCAAATAAGTCGTCGATTCTCGATAGTGGGTAGCGGTTCTTGATGGTAAGTTTGTTCAACTCTCGGTAGTCGATACACAACCTGAATGTACCATCTTTCTTCTTGACAAACAAAATAGGAGCTCCCCACGGTGATGTGCTTGGTCGAATGAAACCACGCTCTAAAAGTTCTTGTAATTGGGTTTGCAGTTCTTTCATCTCACTGGGTGCGAGTCTGTAAGGAGCACGAGCTATTGGTGCAGCTCCTGGTATAAGATCTATTTGAAATTCAACGGATCGATGTGGGGGTAATCCCGGTAATTCTTTCGGAAATACATCGGGAAATTCTTTTGCAATGGGAACATCATTGATGCTCTTTTCTTCAATTTGTACTTTTTCGACGTGTGCTAGAACAGCATAGCAACCTTTTCTTATTAGTTTTTGTGCCTTCAAATTACTAATAAGATGTAGCTTCGTGTTGCCCTTTTCTCCGTACACCATTAAGGGTTTTCCTTTTTCTCGTATAATGCGAATTGCATTTTTGTAACAAACGATCTCTGCTTTCACTTCTTTCAACCAGTCCATACCGATTATCACATCAAAACTCCCTAACTCTACAGGTATCAAATCAATCTTAAATGTTTCGCTAACCAGTTTAATTTCTCGATTCCGACATATATTATCTGCTGAAATTATTTTACCATTTGCTAATTCGAGTAAAAATTTACTATCCAAAGGCGTCAATGGACAACTTAATTTAGCACAAAAATCTCTACTCATATAGCTTCTATCCGCACCCGAATCAAATAAAACGTAAGCAGATTTATTGTGAATAAGAAATGTACCCGTAACAAGCTCCGGGTCTTCCTGTGCCTCTGCCGCATTAATATTGAAAACTCTTCCACGGCCTTGTCCATTCGTGTTCTCCTGGTTCGGGCAATTTCTAATAATGTGGCCCGGTTTTCCACATTTATAACAAACTACATTGGCATAACTTGCTCCGACACTACTTGCTCCGCCATTACTCGTTCCGACACCATTTGCTCCTTTCGTTCTATTAACCCCTGGTCCGTAGACCTCACACTTCGCCGCGCTATGACCGTTTCTTTTACACTTGTTGCAAAATTTGGTGCAGAACCCCGAGTGATACTTTTCACACCTTTGGCATAGCTGCTTCTGATTGTTGTTGTTGTTACGGTTATTATTGTTGTTGGGATGATTGTTGTAATTGCTGTTGTTGTTGTTGTTGTTGTTGTTGTTGTTGTTGTTGTTGTTGTTGTTGTTGTTGTTGTTGTTGTTGGGCCGTTTGTTGTAGTTGCGATTGATGTTGCGATTGTTGGGATAATTGTTGCGATTATTGTTGTAATTGCTGTTGTTGTTGTATTGGTGATTCTTATCACCGTTTTCCTCCCACTTTCTTTTGACTTGCTTCACATTGGCCTCTTCAGCAGTCTGTTCTTTAATTCTTTCTTCAATCTGGTTCACTAGTTTGTGAGCCATTCTACATGCCTGTTGTATGGAGGCGGGCTCGTGTGAACTTATATCTTCTTGGATTCTTTCCGGTAATCCTTTCACAAACGCGTCGATCTTCTCTTCCTCATCTTCGAATGCTCCCGAACACAATAGGCACAATTCTGTGAATTGTCTTTCGTTCGTGGTAATATCAAATCCTTGGGTTCGTAACCCTCTAAGTTCTGTCTTGAGCTTATTGACCTCGGTTCTGGGATGGTACTTCTCGTTCATCAAGTGCTTGAATGCTGACTACGGTAGTGCGTACGCATCGTCTTGTCCCACTTGCTCTAGATAGGTATTCCACCATGTTAACGCAGAACCTGTGAAGGTATACGTAGCGTACTTTACTTTGTCCTCTTCAGTACACTTACTTATGGCAAACACCGATTCGACCTTCTCAGTCCACCGTTTCAATCCGATCGGTCCATCGGTTCCATCAAATTCCAAAGGTTTGCAGGCAGTGAATTCTTTGTAGGTGCATCCTACACGATTTCCTGTACTGCTAGATCCAAGGTTATTGTTGGTATGTAGCGCAGCCTGTACTGCGGCTATGTTTGAAGCTAGAAAAGTACGGAATTCCTCTTCATTCATATTCACGGTGTGTCGAGTAGTCGGTGCCATTTCCTTCAAAATAGTCAAATGGAATAAGTTAATCATACAGAATATTAAGAGTAGTTAATAGTATTTTGTAGCATTATATGAACTCATTTATAAAAGCTTTTTCTTCATATTAGCGTTTTATAAGTTTAAATTCGGGTAGTACCTACCCGTTAAGCTCATACTTAGTAGCTAATATACAATTCAACTACTACAATTCTATATGAAAAACTGATTATAATAATATTTCGCGTTCAAACTTTTACACAATATTTTACAAACTTACAATACCGCTTATTTTACATATATCATGAAATATAGCACACAATAAATTTGATACAAGATGGTTATGAAGATAATTCTAGCTAGTACACAAGTCGTTCAGCAAAGGCAATAAAGACACGTAATTCATACGTCCAGAAACAAGTCATGCATTCTGGTTTTACTAGGATTACTTCCCATCCTTGGTCTTGTGGAACATAACCGTTATGGCCGTTGATAAGACAACGTGTTGTAACGTCTTCAAAGGGACGAGGGTTACGTAATGTCCAACAGTCCCGTAACAATCTAAAAACCTCATTTCTTACCCCAATTACCGACTCCGTCACTTGTGAGAACGTTTTGTTTAATAGTTGTAGCCCGATGTTCTTGTTCTCACTTTGGTGAGAAGCGAACATTACTAATCTGTAAGCATAACATGCTTCTTTATGTTGCATGTTAGCCGCTTTTTTCTAAATCACGAAGTCCAATATTCGGATATATTGAGTCAAAATAATTTCTTAACCCATTGCGTAAAATAGCATTTGGGTTCCCCGCAATATATGCGTCAAAGTAAACACATCGTAACTTATGGATTTCCCAATGTGATATCCCCCATCTTTCGAACGAAAGCCTTTTATAAACCAAGGCATTCTTGGAACGTTCTTCGAATGTCTTACAAACTGATCTCGCCTTAAATAGTTGTGCTGAAGAATTCTGACCGACTCTAAATAAGATTTCATCAATCATGTCTCCGGGTAGGTCTCTTAAAATATTGGGTTGTCTATCCATTTTGTGTTTTTATACTGTAAAATAGACAAGAGTTAGATTCATAAGAAAATACTTATTAATACAAGCAATTTTTACATATATCATAAAGCATAAGCACACTATATTACTTATATTACACCACACGAATACAACTATCTTATTCCGACTCGCTTGTTTCTTCTTCTTCGGTTTTGGTTCGTTTTGCCAAGTTTCTAGGGATATATGATGTTCCCCTAATACGAGTCGTCGTTATCCACATTGGTTTAGAAAAACCTGGTGGTTTAGAGGTTCCCGGGTCATTGTTACAACTTAAGGACTTCGGGGGTTGACGATACATATAAAGTTCATCGGGGTTGGAATTAGATTTCTCTATTTTTATGCCCTTTCCCTTATTATTTTCTTTTGCCTTTTTAAATTCAGTTGGGGTAATTTCTATAACATCATCGGAATTCTCGTCGGAATCCGATTCATCGGAGAATTGGTAATCCTCCCAATATTTTGCTTCCTTGGCGGAAACACCATTGACCATAATTAACCTTGGTCGGTTGGTTGAGGATTTTCTTTTACTTAACCGTTTTATTATTTCCCCCACCGGTTTTATTTCTTCATCCGGTTCCGATTCTTCTTCCGGTTCCGACTCTTCTTCCGGTTCCTCTTCGGGAACTTGTGAATCAGTCCACGAATCATTCCAATTTACATTTGACTCTTTATTATTATTAGGTGAGTCAATGGGACTTGTTCTAGAGGTAGACATCTATCACATAATATCAAACGCGTTAAAAAATTAATATATCACATAATATTCACATATTAAAAATATATAGTTTCCAACAAAATTTGTTAAGCAATCATTTTTCAAGTAAACACGGTCGAAGTCCAGACTCACTAATGCATCATAACAAACTAGATAAGACACACTAATGCAAAATTCTGGTTCTCTAAGACCAACGCTCGGATACCAACTGAAATGTCCCGTTCTTATTGATTAAAAACGTTCCATATTAATTGATTTCGTTGCGAGGTTTTGACCTCTATATGAGACGTTTTTCAAAGACTGCATTCATTTTTAAAACAAACCATAACCTTTATTTCATAAATAAAGGTTTAAAAAGCTTTACGTAGATTATTAAATAATGATCATCTAAAATATCCTGTTTACACACGACCATTACATAATAGTTAACAATACAAATATGTTACATCGAAATCAGTTTCTTGAATGCAGTTTTTACACAGTATCATACAAACATGGACTCCAAATCTTGTCCTTATTTTAGTATGCAACAGCGGAAGCTCTTAGTATTTACCTGAGAATAAACATGCTTTAAACGTCAACAAAAATGTTGGTGAGTTATAGGTTTAACCTATATATATATCAAATTGTAACAATAGACCACAAGATTTCATATTTCAATACACATCCCATACATAGAGATAAAAATCATTCATATGGTGAACACCTGGTAACCGACATTAACAAGATGCATATATAAGAATATCCCCATCATTCCGGGACACCCTTCGGATATGATATAAATTTCGAAGTACTAAAGCATCCGGTACTTTGGATGGGGTTTGTTAGGCCCAATAGATCTATCTTTAGGATTCGCGTCAAATAGGGTGTCTGTTCCCTAATTCTTAGATTACCAGACTTAATAAAAAGGGGCATATTCGATTTCGATAATTCAACCATAGAATGTAGTTTCACGTACTTGTGTCTATTTTGTAAATCATTTATAAAACCTGCATGTATTCTCATCCCAAAAATATTAGATTTTAAAAGTGGGACTATAACTCACTTTCACATATTTTTTTACTTCGTCGAGAAGTAAGACTTGGCCACTGTTGATTCACGAACCTATAACAATATATACATATATATTAAAGTATGTTCAAAATATATTTACAACACTTTTAATATATTTTGATGTTTTAAGTTTATTAAGTCAGCTGTCCTCGTTAGTAACCTACAACTAGTTGTCCACAGTTAGATGTACAGAAATAAATCGATAAATATTATCTTGAATCAATCCACGACCCAGTGTATACGTATCTCAGTATTGATCACAACTCAAACTATATATATTTTGGAATCAACCTCAACCCTGTATAGCTAACTCCAACATTCACATATAGAGTGTCTATGGTTGTTCCGAAATATATATAGATGTGTCAACATGATAGGTCGAAACATTGTATACGTGTCTATGGTATCTCAAGATTACATAATATACAATACAAGTTGATTAAGTTATGGTTGGAATAGATTTGTTACCAATTTTCACGTAGCTAAAATGAGAAAAATTATCCAATCTTGTTTTACCCATAACTTCTTCATTTTAAATCCGTTTTGAGTGAATCAAATTGCTATGGTTTCATATTGAACTCTATTTTATGAATCTAAACAGAAAAAGTATAGGTTTATAGTCAGAAAAATAAGTTACAAGTCGTTTTTGTAAAGGTAGTCATTTCAGTCGAAAGAACGACGTCTAGATGACCATTTTAGAAAACATACTTCCACTTTGAGTTTAACCATAATTTTTCGGATATAGTTTCATGTTCATAATAAAAATCATTTTCTCAGAATAACAACTTTTAAATCAAAGTTTATCATAGTTTTTAATTAACTAACCCAAAACAGCCCGCGGTGTTACTACGACGGCGTAAATCCGGTTTTACGGTGTTTTTCGTGTTTCCAGGTTTTAAATCATTAAGTTAGCATATCATATAGATATATAACATGTGTTTAGTTAATTTTAAAAGTAAAGTTAGAAGGATTAACTTTTGTTTGCGAACAAGTTTAGAATTAACTAAACTATGTTCTAGTGATTACTAGTTTAAACCTTCGAATAAGATAGTTTTATATATATGAATCGAATGATGTTATGAACATCATTACTACCTCAAGTTTAGTAGGTAAACCTACTGGAAGTGACAAGAAATGATCTAGCTTCAAAGGATCTTGGATGGCTTGAAAGTTCTTGAAGTAGGATCATGACACAAAAACAAGTTCAAGTAAGATTTTTACTCGAATTAAGATAGTTTATAGTTATAGAAATTGAATCAAAGTTTGAATATGAATATTACCTTGAATAAGAAAGATAACCTACTGTATATAACAAAGGTTTTTTGATCTTAGATGATTACTTGGAATGGATTAGAAAGCTTGGAAGTAAATTAGTAAACTTGAAGTGATTTTTGAAGTGTTCTTGAAGTGTTCTTCCTATGATGATTATAGCTTGATTCTTGATGTGATTTTTGATGAAGATGATGATTAACTACTGGAAAAATACGTTCATAATAGTGTGTGTGTGTGTTGAGAGAGAATTAGAAAGAGAATTGGAAGTGAAATGGAGTGAATGATGAGTGGTAATTGGTGAGTGGTGAGTGGGGTTAAAAGGAGTTCTAGTTAGTTGACTAGCTCATGGTAGAAGTTAAAATTTATTAGTCATACATGACATAATCAAGAGTGGAATCCCATGCTAGTTCCTATTGGTATATACCCATAGTAAGTACGTTTTGAAGCTGTGTATAATACGGGTAAGAATACGACTAGAATTCTTGATGAAAGAAAAGAATGGGAAAGTAACTGTAACTATTTTCGTTAAGTATGAGTGTTTTGATATATGTCTTGAAGTCTTCCAAAAGTATTTTAATACATCTAAATACACTACATGTATATACATTTTAACTGAGTCGTTAAGTCATCGTTAGTCGTTACATGTAAGTGTTGTTTTGAAACCTTTAAGTTAACGATCTCAATTAATGTTGTTAACCCATTGTTTATTATATCTAATGAGATGTTAAATTATTATATTATCATGATATTATGATATATTAATATATCTTAATATGATATATATACATTTAAATGTCGTTACAACGATAATCGTTACATATATGTCTCGTTTCGAAATCCTTAAGTTAGTAGTCTCGTTTATATGTATATAACTCATTGTTAATATACTTATGGAGATAGTTACTTATCATAATCTCATGTTAACCATATGTATATCCATATATATATCGTCATGTCATTTTTACAAGTTTTAACGTTCGTGAATCGCCGGTCAACTTGGGTGGTCAATTGTCTATATGAAACATATTTCAATTAATCAAGTCTTAACAAGTTTGATTGCTTAACATGTTGGAAATATTTAATCATGTAAATATCAATCTCAATTAATATATATAAACATGGAAAAGTTCGGGTCACTACATAAATGAGGCAAATTAACACTAAGGTCTTACTGATGTTACCTAAAAAAAACAAAAAAAACAAAAACAAAAGAACTTCTTAAATACCTGTTGCCAAATAAGATATGTCAAGTTCCATCTTTGAAAACACAAAAAACACATTTAACTAAATAATCACACTGCAGAAAAAAATGATTTACAAAAAGTGAAATTCCTACCTTTACTACGAATGCATTCAAATCAGCTGGCACAAATGCACAATCATTGGTGCAGATAATGTGGTGAAATTAGAACTATATGTGGTAAAATGGGCGAGTTAGGCACTGAGTTAGGTTACATGTCAAATCAGACTGATCCATTTGTGTATTTGATGCGTGTTGCACAATACACCAATTAACCTCAAATTTATAACAAGATTCAAACACTACAAATAAGCACACACAACTGACGAGCAACTAAGACCCGGTTATTATAGCACTTTTCATGTAAGTATTCGATTCAAGTTCTTCCCAAGAGAGCGGTTTAAGTCAAATGATTGAAACTAATAATCATCCTAGGGTTTGTTTTATTGGGGGGTTTTGATTGATTTTGACTAACAATTAAAACTCGCACAAATAAATAATGTTTAGATTAACAATTATAACTAGTAACAAGTAGCAAGTAACTAAATATCGAAATCTAAATCAATTAGCTAAGTAGTGTTCACTTATTTAATTCACTATTATGTTTGGATTGCCCCGTTTTACCCAAATTGCTATCCAATTAGTTGTTGAACTATTAGATTTTTAGCGTCACTAGTAAACCTTAATCAAATCACACTATGCAAACTCACATAAGCATTGTATTATAAGATCAAGTTAATCATGAGTAGTCATTATGATTATGCTTGGATTAAAATCACTTAAATTCCTTCAATTAAATAAATCACTTAATATAATCAAACACCTCTATGTTGACTAAAGGCCAATTGAAAACCAACACAAATCAAGAACACAATAACTTGAAATTCCAAATTTAGTTGTCTAGATCACTCAAGGTGTTGAAGCACAAATTGTTTCACTAATCAAATCACTTAGAAAAGCTAGAAAATCTATGTAATCAAATGCATAGCAATGGATCTATATTTAACACAATAACACTTACTCATATATTTCATTCAAACAACTTTTATTCAATGAATTGTGTAACGACCCGGCTTTTTTGACTTGCTTTTATGCCTTGTATTTTTGCGAAACTGCGTATTTGTGCGTACTGTGTTACTTTATTACTCCGGAACCTTGGCACACGTGTTTTATATTCATATATACTTTAAAACTTGCATTGGTGTATGTATAATGCTTAACTTGTCCACCGGATGCTTTATAACCGTTGGTGTTACTTGCCGTTACGAATAAACCGCGGACTGCGCGCACGTTTGACTTTTGTCGGAACCGTAATATTTGGACAGCGAAATATTAATTATTATTTTATAATAATAATTACTTGGGCCTTTGTATGCTTAATTTTATTTATTTAATTGCTAAAGCCCAATAGTTAGTCTTGTTGGACTTTCTACCTTGTTGGGCTCAAGCCCACCCTACTCTAGCTAGTGACCCAATTAATTAGCCCAAGTATTATTACTAGTGACCCATAATAATAAATAAATAAATTAATTAATTAGTGAGTCATACTAGCATAATGGATAAGGATTATCTATTTGTCACATGGGATTCTAGCATTAGTACACACTTTAGACAACCATTATCCATAAAGCAAAGTTGTGTCTCCCTCCCCCTCCCCTCAAAATCACGGCCACCATAGGTGCCATGTCACCAATCCATGTCAATCCCATTTGCTTATAAATACTATCCATTTACCTCCCATTTTACACTTGCTCTCATTTTGGTTTTCACACACACTTGATTCTTTCTTTCTTTCCTCTCTAGTTCTTCTTGTAAGTCTTCTTTTTCTTCTTCTTTTCCTTTCAATTTCGTGGTCATCATCATCATATTATGGAGATCAAAGTTCCTTTTAGCTTTGATCTTGCTTATATCTTGTTGATTCAAGCATGAATCTTTCAAGAACATGGAAGATTCAAGCTTTCTAGCTTGAATCTTCACCAACTTTGTAGATTCATCTTTCTTTTACTTTAACCTTGTTATTTTATGATAAATATTCAAACTTTTGTTTGTAATCTTCATGCATCTTCAAGATCCAAGCTTTATGCTTCAAGATCTTCAAGAACAATTAAGATGCAAGCTTTCTAACTTGAATCTTCATATCTTTTTGTTAGATTTAAGTTCTTTTTGCTTTGATCTTGTTATTTTGTTGAAAAGATTCAAACTTTTATTTGTAATCATCATGTATCTTCAAGATCCAAGCTTTATGCTTCAAGATCTTCAAGAACACTTAAAGGTTCAAGCTTTCTAGCTTTGTAACCTTGTAACTTGTGTGAAATGGATCCAAGCTCTCTAGCTTAGGGTTCCATAACCTCTTTTGACTTGGATTGTTCTTATACTTGTTGAATTGGTGTAAAGTTTGTAGCTTTAGTTGTTATTGTGACTTGTATTTGTGTTAAGACTAAGGATATGATGTAACCTTGGTTCATCATCCATCTAAGACTCATGAATGAGTTGTGTTCTTACTTGGTCTTAACATATTGTGTATTGATGGTGAATTCTTAGTCAAGGTGATGCTAAATCATCAACGAGTTGTACACTTGAAGCTACAAGCATCAAGGATGAGAACCGTGATGAGCATCAAGTACTAAGAACCACACCGGAGCACCTTAGCTACTATTTTTAATGTCTGATCAGACCACCTATGTCATACCCCGTCCAAATTCTGTTGAACGAATACAATAACATCTGGTACCATTGCGATGAAGGGACCTATATATGCCATGAACGACTCCATATAATACGAGGAAATGCACAGCGGAAGGTTTCTTTCATACCTGAGAATAAACATGCTTAAAAATATCAACCAAAAGGTTGGTGAGTTCATAAGTTTATCATAAAACAATAAAATTCATCATTTTGATAGACCACAGGATTTAAATGCTGCATGGTACAAATGGGCCCGAATCCTATACCCACCTGTAACGTACATGCGATATCTTTTAAATAAAGTACACATTTCTCGTGTACGAATTCCATTTTTCATAAATCATAGTAACCGTACACATATTTCATGCACAAAATAACATACACATAACATGTGTATAAAATCATTCTCTCGATACATAACATTCACTTCAATTGGTGGCAATTATCATGTCCACATAATTCAATGGTGGCAATTATCATGTCCACATAATTCAATGGTGGTAATTATCATGTCCGCATAATTCAATGGTGGCAATTATCATGTCCACATAATTCAATAATAATCCGCAGAACTTCTGTCTGCATAAAAATTCATTCAAGGAATGTTTTGCTTGTGTCTATCTCGTCAAACATTTATAAAAGCATTTTATGTATTCGCAGTTTAAAATATATTTTAAAAGCATTTAATAAAGCAGTTGTAAAAACAGCGCATGTATTCTCAGTCCCAAAAATGTAAAGAGTAAAAGGGATCAAATGAAACTCACGCATAAAAATATTGTAAAACAGTTAATAAAGCATTTGCATGTATTCTCAGCCCAAAAACGTAAAGAGTAAAAAGGGATCATATGAAACTCACAATACTGTATTTTGTAGTAAAAATACATATGACGACAATGAACAACTGAATAATGCAGGGTTAGCCTCGGATTCACGAACCTATATCAAGTATATATATTAACACATATAATCGTAATCGAACGGTCCCGAGAAGAAACACCAAAACAGATAGATTGCGAGTGGTGGTCTCAATGGTATAGAAACAGATTGCAGTTAGTAGTTATCTGATGATGATGGTGGCAATTTTTAAATGGGTTTCGAACAAGATTAGATGAGATAGAGAGAGGAGAGAGAGATAGCAAGAGAGGAGAGTGATCTAGTGGTGATCGTTCCGGTTGTCGATGGTTGAAGGTGATGATCAATCATGATGAAAGAACCGGCGGTGGTGGCTGTGGATTGATCAAAGTGGCGAAGGTGGTGATTGTTTGTTATGGCTAGAAGTGGTGTTTTTGTAGTTGAATTTACATTAAAAAGAAAGTAGAAACAGAAGTAAACATGAAGGATGGTTGAGAGTGTTTTGGGTTCATGATCCCAAAAGAAAAATAAAATGATAAAACGTAATGGTGGTTATTTGGTTGTTCGTGGTAGTCATTGAAACAGAAATGTTATAGTAATAATAGCAGTAAGTTAACTCGAGATTAAAACCGTAGCACCCAAGTGGGTTCGATGGTACATGGTTCGTTGATGGTGTTGTAAAGTGGTGATAGTTTTAGTGAAAGGTGGTTGTATGATGCTCGACATAAAAGAAACACCAAGGTTTTCATGGTTGTGAGGATGAACCAATTGAGTGGTTGCCATTTTACGATATGTATATGCCTATATTTATAAATATAATATGATACAAAGAATCAAACTTGACACAGTAATAAATCATAATATTAATCATGCACACACAGTGTCAAATAGGAAAGCCATTGATTATTTTGGATTACTCTACCGACAGTTTTCCCACGAAGTGCTATATCGTGCCCATTGCTAAACAGTTAATGTATAAAAGTGTTCCTAAAAATCCCAAATATTTAGATTAAATATATTTAATTATTTCACTCATTAACTGTTTGAAACCTGATCAAAAAGGTTCGGTAATTATTTATTTTCTGTTTCAATTTATGTGTACGGAGTACTAATATTTAAACTTAAAAATGTAAAAATATTTTTAACAAATCTAAAATCTTCGTAATCAATTTACAGTCCAACTTTAATCTTAATCATTCATGAGCATGTATTATATCTATATTAAAACTAACGAAACGTCAACCAAGTATTACTGACGTTTACTAATTAAACTCGAAATCATTCATTTTCCAGTTACTCTCTCTCTCTATATATAATCAGTTTTAAATAACAAGTTTTATCACATAAATATATATTATATATTTTTAAACAAATAGATTTAATATTATTTTATATATTTCCAAGTAGTATTTATATACACATTTATATATATATACACACACACACACACATATATATTTGAGATTCAAGAAGCAGTTCAAAATTTTTGAGATTCAACCTAACAGACATTTCTTATCGTGTCGAAAATATTACATCGTATCGAGAGTTTGGTTTAAAATTAGTCGAAATTTTCCGGGTCGTAACCACCTAGGTTACTGGAAAGTTGATTTTCAGTTAGTTTGTTTTGAGTAGATGATTTTCCGTTTAGACCTCGTCTTAAACCGAGTTACGGTTTAGGATCTATGGCCTTCCGAAAGGACCTACTCGCACTTAAACCATTGCCACGGTCAAACGAAGTCGAGTTTGAGTCTAGAAATTGGTCAGCAACTAGAGGACTCCCATACGGAGCCATGGCCACTGATTTTGTGTCTTTTCGATTTACGTAAAGGTCGTAGCAGCTGATCTAATTCAGCCTATTGTTTGACCTCTATACTTGATTAGTTTACTTAGCTTTTATGAATGATGAATGATGATGATGATGATGATGATGATGACACTTAAACTTACTTATGGACTATTTGAACTTATAAAGATAACCTACTGACCTAGTAGCCTTTGATTTAGGTTGACGACCTTTCGGAACGACTTTCTACTTGCATACTTTCGTAACAACTTGTCTTGCTTATTCACTGTGAGTTATAGCATCCCTTTTTACAACTTTTTACTATTTTTGGGACTGAGAATACATGCGCTTTTTATACGTTTTACATGCTAGGCACGAGTACTTAAACTTTATATGTATGTGGGTTATACAACGGCATAAATATTCCCCTTAGCACGGTAACTTTTAACTATTGGTTTTTGAACCCGTAGACGCGAATATTAAGGTATGGATCCATAGGGCTTGACATCCCCACTCGGGCTAGTCGCGCTAGCATTTAACGAGTGTTTAATATTTCTAGGACATTCGCACTCGCCAGGTGTACTTTCAGGGGGTGATATACATACGTTAAGTCTAGTTACCATGTGCCCACGATTTTTACTTATACTTTTCATACTGTTTTGATACGCTATTTGCAACACTGAAATCTCGTGGCCTATATTACATTACTGAATACAAATAAACTATAGCTCACCAACATTCGTGTTGACTTTTTAAGCATGTATTTCTCAGGTGCTTAGACGTTGTTGCTTCCGCTGTTAGACTTGCTGCCTTGGTGTTATAAACTGGCTGTTATAGACTTGCTGTTATGGACCTGCTGTATTAGATATCCGCTGCATTACTAGAGATGTCTCAATCATGGAACTTTTCTTTTGCATTCATAGTTTATGTTAATTTCAAACAATGGTTTTGTAATGACCTTAGGGTCAAATAATTATGTTTATGCTCCTATTCAAAGGATGCACGCTATCTTTTGTAAAACGTTATCTTTTTATGAATGCAAATCGATTTTCAAACAGCATATAGTGTTTGACCTTATGATGATCCTGTTGATTGACGAACCGTACATGATGGTTTTGTATGGGGCATCACAGTTGGTATCAGAGCATTGATTGTAGGGAATTAGGTTGCATTAGTGAGTCTAAACCGGACCAAGTAGGATTCACTAATAGGACTAATCTACAACTTGCTTGTTTACTTGTTTCTGCGGGACCTGCTGCATGCTACTGTGTTATAATACTGCATGTTACTGCTTATTACTACTGCATGCTACTGCTTACTTTTATTGCTATATGATCTTACTGCATACTATTGCTTATCTTTACTGTCATGCGAACTTGCTGTTAGACTTGCTGCCTTGGTGTTATAAACTGGCTGTTATAGACTTGCTGTTATGGACCTGCTGTATTAGATATCCGCTGCATTACTAGAGATGTCTCAAACATGGAACTTTTCTTTTGCATTCGTAGTTTATGTTAATTTCAAACAATGGTTTTGTAACGACCTTAGGGTCAAATAATTATGTTTATGCTCCTATTCATAGGATGCACGCTATCTTTTGTAAACGTTATCTTTTTATGAATGCAAATCGATTTTCAAACAGCCTATAGTGTTTGAAGTTGTGATGATCCTGTTGATTGACGAACCGTACACGATGGTTTTGTACGGGGTCATGAACCGTATGTGACTTTGGGTGGCAGATTTTTAAAAAAAAATTTGTTAAGAAGTCTTTGCGCTCATGAAATGTTCCTCTTAAGGTTAGACTTGGCAAAAACGCAAGCCGATAAATCAGTCTTCTGATGTACACTCAGTGTTTACCCGATTGTAGGGAAGGAACTAGTTAGGTTTCTACTCTCAATATTTCACGGCTAATCGCAACACCCTCGTAAACGTCATCTCTAGGATTCATTATGTTGAGGTACAAGAAATCATTCTTGGAGATTCTCTTAACTTGGAGTAAATCATTCTTTATGACCAGGAGTTCACGTATCTTCTCATCCGCACATCTCCTTAAGTATAAGGATAAATTCAGAACGAACTGTTCGTAGAATTCACTCTCGTTCATGGACCACACCTTTGGTGCGATTTTCTTTCAGAAATGTAACATAAGATACCTTAAGAATCTATGAATCCTGTTATCCTCTTGGAAGGGACTGCTTTAAACATCTGTAACACGGATATGGTTACTCCACACATTCCTTCCTTCGCCGGTTGCAACTATATGTTGTTCTAGTTAATGTTATCCCTAACCTCAACATGTAACTAAAAGGAAAAAGTTACATTATAGAACTGTTCACCTGTAGTATGGTAAACTAAGGTGATATACTTCATTGTTCGTTCAGACCGTCCTGAAGACACTATAGATAATTATGGCTTGCATTGCAAATAAGTCCGATTAGTCACTTTCAGCTAAAATTTCAATTCATTTAGTCAAATGAAACGTTCTTAAATATCGGGTTCTTTATGCCTGTGGTCTCCTTCCGAAATTAAGGGATTAGTAAAATCCGTGGCTAACACTATCCAGACATCAAATTGCATGGTTGTGAATCACCATGTTTTCCATTCTATCTGTCAGCTTTGTATTACGGCATAAGCGCTCAATGTTTTAGATAAGCTTAGTAACATTCATGATGCATTTCATGCATCCAGCTTGCTGAAGATGCCTGTAAGGCTAAAAACATCATCTTTCCTTTTGTGGGTATATATTCAGATGACATACTCGTGTTAACCAGAAACGAAATCAATTTGTTGATCTCTTAGGACAAGAGACTTAAATAATGACACATGCCTATTCTTACTTTTATACGCCCAAGTACCTTTCAAGGTAAATAGCTCACTTTGAGCCCACAAATCTTTCGGAACTTTGATACGCTACTTCTTATTTAAATACGGTACCATTTTTTAGTCACTCCTCAAATTTCGGGACGAAATTTCCATTAACAGGTGGGTAATGTAACGACCCGGCTTTTTTGACTTGCTTTTATGCCTTGTATTTTTGCGAAACTGCGTATTTGTGCGTACTATATTACTTTATTACTCCGGAACCTTGGAACACGTGTTTTATATTCATATATACTTTAAAACGTGCCTTGGTGTATGTAGAATGCTTAACTTGTCCACCGGATGCTTTATAACCGTTGGTGTTACTTGCCGTTACGAATAAACCGCGGACTGCGCGCACGTTTGACTTTTTCAGAACTGAAATATTTGGACAGCGAAATATTAATTATTATTTTATAATAATAATTACTTGGGCCTTTGGATGCTTAATTTTATTTATTTAATTGCTAAAGCCCAATAGTTAGTCTTGTTGGACTTTCTACCTTGTTGGGCTCAAGCCCACCCTACTCTAGCTAGTGACCCAATTAATTAGCTCAAGTATTATTACTAGTGACCCATAATAATAAATAAATAAATAAATTATTTAATTAATGAGTCATACTAGCATAATGGATAAGGATTATCTATTTGTCACATGGGATTCTAGCATTAGTACACACTTTAGACAACCATTATCCATAAAGCAAAGTTGAAGCGACCCGTCCTAATCCATCCGGACGAAGTCCATATCGATTATAAACGATTCACAACAGTTGATTACATCGCGAGGTATTTGACCTCTATATGATACATTTTACAAACATTGCATTCGTTTTTGAAAAGACAATCTTTCATTACATCGAAAGTTGACAACATGCATACCATTTCGTAATATGTCTTATTATAATAGACTTAATAATAATCTTGATGAACTCAACGACTCGAATGCAACGTCTTTTGAAATATGTCATGAATGACTCCAAGTAATATCTCTAAGATGAGCAAATGCACAGTGGAAGATTTCTTTCGTACCTGAGAATAAACATGCTTTAAAGTGTCAACCAAAAGGTTGGTGAGTTCATTAGTTTAACATAAATAATTATTTCGTAATTTTAATAGACCACAAGATTTCATACTTCCATTTCTCATAATCATACGTCCCATGCATAGAGATAAAAATATCATTCATATGGATTGAACACCTGGTAATCGACATTCACAATATGCATTTAAGAATATCCCCATCATTCCGGGATCCTCCTTCGGACATGATATAAATTTCGAAGTACTAAAGCATCCAGTACTTTGGATGGGGCTTGTTGGGCCCGATAGATCTATCTTTAGAGTTCGCGTCAATTAGGGTGTCTGTTCCCTAATTCTTAGATTACCAGACTTAATAAAAAGGGGCATATTCGATTTCGATCATTCAACCATATAATGTAGTTTCAATTACTTGTGTCTATTTCGTAAAACAGTTATAAAAGCAGCGCATGTATTCTCAGTCCCAAAAATATATATTGCAAAAGCATTTAAAAAGGGATTAATGAACCTCACGCATATAAATATTGTGAAATAGTTAATAAAGCATTTGCATGTATTCTCAGCCCAAAAACGTAAAGAGTAAGAAAAGGCAAATGAAACTCACAATAATGTATTTTGTAGTAAAAATACATATGACGACATTGAACAATGTAGGGTTGGCCTCGGATTCACGAACCTATATAATTCATATATCTATTAAGACACATACTTGTAATCGAACAACTATATTTATTTATATTATTATTAGTGATGTAATTTATATATATAGTAGACTAATAGGTTCATTATATATATTTTCATTATATATATAGATATATTAGTATAGTTAAGTTATGTGTATTAAATATATATTTATATATAAAATCTTTATTTTTATGTTTATAATTTTAATAACGTCCTTAAAGCTTTTATTTTTCATAATCGTGATTATGTTAATAATAATGACATAGATAATACTGATATCAATAATAATGATAGTTTTAGTAAAAAATAATACTAATAATAATAATGGTAATTTTTAATAGTTTTAATAGAAATTTTCAGTAATTATACAATATCACTAATATTAATGTTTAAATGATAAGTCTATTAATGATACTTTGTAATATTAATAATAATGATGATAATACTAATAATAATAATACCTATGTGGATGATAATAATAACACTAACAATTATAAAATGTTACAAGTACTAATATTAATGAAAATAATAATAATTTGTATCATTCTCATAATAATAATAATAATAATAATAATAATAATCATAATTATAATAATAAATTATAGTCTTTATAATAATACTTGTATTAGTAATAATAAGTGTTCTAAAAATAACCATAATAATAATAATCACAATACTAATAATAATAATAATTTTGGTAATGAAATCTACCTTCCAAAGCCTTTCTAAAAAAATATGCCTTGAACTGGGTTTGAACTAGAGACCTCCCACTCACCCGCAAACACACTTAACCAATCCCTCTATCTTGTTTATCTGATTTATAAGGCAACCCAAACTATATATCTAGTATTTCATTTAGCCATGTTCTTCATCTTCTTCACCAAGTTTAAAATCAAACGGGAGCAAAAACTCAACAACAATTGAACGGGTTTTCATTTATGACTTGTAAACAACATGAAACAAAAAAAAAATGTGTTCATGATATAAAAAAAATGAGAAAAAAAACAAAAAAAATCCTACTGCTTGCTAGTAGCCAAAAAAAAAAATTTTGATTTCAATTTTGAGTTCGTTTTGGACAATCTTTACAACATGAAACATGTTTCAAATCATTCCTAAAATCTATCTAAATCATTAATTTAACTGGAAACTTCAACTGATTACGAATTTCGCGATGAATACTTTCTTTGACTTTTGACAAAATAACTTTGACTCGCAAATTCGATTTCGTTATTAAGAATTGGAACTTGAGATTTTACAAGAAGTTTAAGTAAATGATTCCTAACAACTCTACATTTCTAGTTTTTGAAATTTGTTTCGAATTCTCGTTAGTGTATATCACTGTGAAGAACTCAAGAACTCAAAAATTGATTTTTAGATTAAGAGTGTTTTAGGTTATGATTACAACATGAATTGTGTTGCAAATCATTCCTATAATCTTTATGGATCATCAAATTAAATGGAGATATCAAAACAAACTCGAATTTGATTCAAGAACACTTAGTTGACTTTGAAAACCAAAACTTTGACTCTCAAATTAGAAATTAATAGAAAGAATTGAGGATTGAAAACTTACAGATAGTTTAGATAGACGATTCCTAACAAGATTGCATTATTACATTTTGAAAATTTGTTCTAGATCAAAATATGGTGAAAAAGATGAATGTACAGAGTGTCGAGCTTATTTTCTGGGTTTTCTTTGTTTTCAACTCAAATTGTAGTTTGTAACTTATATAAAGTGATTAAGTACATGATTTAACAGTTAAACTGATTTCCAATTGATTTGTGAAGTAGACTTGTAACAAACTGGAGACATGAAGTACGTAAATTATTTTCATGTGAAGAAAAAGAAAAATTTTTGATAGTTACTTCTAACAGAAAGAATGGGATTCCCTATATTTATTTTTAATAAATATTAATAGTAAATACCCTAATAATATTAATAATAATTATATTAATAATAATTCTAATAAAATAACTAAATAATATCATAAAAATGATAATAAATAAAAATAAGAATTTGTTTAAATCATAAATAAATTTTAATCATAATTATCTTGTACATTATTTTACGTTTTCAATTCAAATGATTATTTTATATTTTATTAATTCAACTTAATATGCACTCTTATATTTATATATATGTATATATATTTACATATTTATTTATACACAATTGTTCGTGAATCGTCAGAAATAGTCACAGGCTAAATGAATCCATGTAATTAGTTTAAAATTTTTGAGACTCAACATTATAGACTTTGCTTATCATATCGAAATCAAATAAGATTCAAGTTTAAATTTTGGTTGGAAATTCCCGGGTCATCACAGTACCTACCCGTTAAAGAAATTTCGTCCCGAAATTTGAGTGAGGTCGTCATGGCTAACAATAAATATGTTTTCCTGACGAATATGAGCTGATAAATAGAGTTTTATCATTATTGAATAATATAGATAAAATAATTCGATTATTCGAAGAGCATGAATGAAGCTATCACAAAAAAAAAATGAAATGAATAAATGAAGTTTCGTTTTAACTTTTGACTTTGTCTTGGTTGAATTCCGGAATTCAAGGGATATAAAGAAAATCTTCGAAATCTAAAAGATTTGATTCTTCGACGAATAAGGAAATTAAGATCTCTATAATTAAATACGGTGATCTGCTTTGATTACTCTGTCTGATATTTTTATTATAAATTAAACTTTTTCCGTTCCATTATTCTCACCATTCCTATACTTTCTTTCTTAGTTCATACATCCAAAAGATTGTGAAAATGCTTAATCCATTTCTAATCCTTGATATATTTTTTTTAATTATCATTTCTGTCATCCCTCTTTTCAATCTTTCCACCAGAAAAATCTGTTTACTTCTATTATTACCTTAGGGTGATACTATTCTTAATTCTACCGTGTCCTTATGTTGCTATTGTTATTGGGCTTTATATTTTTCTCTTATATTTTGGATCTCTGTGCCTTTTTATTATCCTCTCGACCTCTAGTAAAGCGAGCAACGGTTCAGAATTCGTAAGTACGGAGTTTTCGAATGAACTTAATGTTCTAACCAAGAAAGAATGTAATCGTACGATTTGATTTGTCAAATTATCAGAATTATTGAGAATAGAACTATCAAGAATATACTTTCTTGATATGTTCAGAAGTTAATCAGAATGAAAGAGTTATGTAACATGACACATGATGACGTTATAATCTGTGAATCATCATGTTCCATTTAGAAACTCATCATGACTTATTGTAATATAATCACGTTGATCAAGTGTCATTATATTATACTAACTCATGCATCAGTTCCCAACATTACTTCAATAACATTCATATTTTAAGTTCGAAAGTTTACAGAATATAGAAACTAACAGTCTCTATATTATGTAACACTGATAGCACGAAGAGATTAATGATTTCAGATAAGAATAGTTATGAAAATATCTTCAGATATATGGAAGATATTTATAATGAAAGATACGATGATATCTTGGAATTTCTAATATCGAAGGATGGTGAAGAAAATTTGTCCGCAAGAGTTTGGAGTCAGAAGTAAGGTATTCGCTAAAGATTTCAACGGATCCAGAATTATCTGGATTCTTTGAATATAGGGTATGGTCCTTGTATTTGTCCTTGGTCTCCTTCGTGGTTAGCTCAATCCGTTTTCCAATTCCAACTTTTCTGAGCTTTTCCAGCATACTATTCTTTATCATCAAATTTCTGATGATTAAGGTCGTTTACGGTTGCCTACTGTTTCTGCTGCTTCATTCAGCTTTTCAAAATTCAGAGCATTAATTCGCAGACTGGGTGGTTTTCAGAATTTCAGAATGGAAGATCATAGTTCTAAGAGATAAATTTTATATGGATACATATAACTGTTGTTGTGGAAACGTTGCAAGACTCACAATACAGATTTACTGATTCCCGATAATTGGTATGACAATTCTTGTTACAAGATGCGGATGAGTACATGATGAGACTTCAATAGATAAATATAGTGATTTGTCGGAGAGATTTAAATCAAGGAGCGACGAGGTTGCTGGTACATCTGCTGGTAATATGGTGGAAAATAAAATGTTCCCCGGTAACGATAACGAAAGGCAAGTTTATAAATCAAGATTATAATAAGGCTTGTACGACTGAAAAGTCAAAGTTGACTTGCTGGAGCTGTGACAAAATTGGCTAATTTGGAAAGAAATGTCAAAGTTTATTTTCGTTAATAACAACGCCAAAGGAGCTAGCACAGATACGTGTTAAACGTTTACTCAGGTTCCGAGAGTTTTTCAAGTGCATAACTATATGTATCAATCTTTTCTTCCGTAGATGAAGTTCGGTTGGTTCATCCTCTCGATTGAGGTGTTTTCAAGAATCACGAAAGGTTTGAACGCGGATTGTAATCGTCAAGATACAAATGAGGTTTAAGATGAAATTAAGTGGCAAACTTGAAGAATTGTTTAGTTTCATATGTTATAATCAATATTTTAATTCATTTTAATTGTCCAATATTATTAGTCCACAGTCGATAGTCCGCAGTTAACAATCCAATGATTCATATATAGTTTTATATATAATATTCGAATTAATTAATACGTATCGTGACCCGTATACGTCTCAGACTCGATCACAACTCAAACTATATATATTATTATAGAATCAACCTCAACCCTGTATAGCTAACTCCCGCATTACTGCATATAGAGTGTCCATGGTTACTCCAAATAATATATATAGATGCGTCGATATGATATGTCAAAACCTTGTATACGTGTCCCGATATTTAAAGTGTGTAAAATAAATAACAGAAATTAAATGACGATAAATAAAGTGCGTAAAGTAAATAACAGAAATTAAATGACGATAAATAAAATTGCGAGAATGTAAATTGCGATAATTAAATTGCGATAAATAAAGTGTAATCAGTTAGCTGGGAACATTTAGTTAGGAACAGTTAGCGTGGATTCTTAACAATATTTCTCATCGTTAATTTGTTTGTTTCTAACAAATTTTATTTTGTCAAATGTTTCCTTCATTATGCCACTTGATTTTTGATAAATCAAAATCCAAATACGAAATTGGATGAATATGGTTATTCTGTGGTGAACGAATTTGTATATCGGTGGACGTAAGTAGGATAGTAAACGACTGTTGAATTAGATTCGAAGAATGTACAGTGTAACTTATTAATGTGAAATCTAAATATTCCTCGGGTATTACCTACCCGTTAAAATATTTTCACCATTAACAGTTTGTACACAAGAATTTTTAATTACAATCTTTATGAAAATATATATACATATATATTTTCTTCAGATGTAATCATGGATTTAATGAGTCAATATGATATTGAACTCATTTGATTTACCGTTGGAACAAGAATATATAATCTTTAAAACATTAGAGATTACACAATCGCCATGTCGAATGAAGATAAATGATGTAGAATGATACGTAGAACGATAATTGTACTCAAGGTATAGAATGAGACGTCGAGGCATGGGTTGTTGATGGCACTGGTGTTGTTATTGATGGTACTGTTGGTGCCGGTGATGTTGTTGAAGCTGGTAATTTTTGCACCATATTCTCCAGATTGATTACTCGAGCGCGAAGTTCGTTGACTTCTTCTATTATTCCGGGATGATTGTCGGTAGGTACGAGCGGATGAATAAGGTTTAGAATTTTAGATAGAATACAATCGTGGTGAGATATTCGGGAAATGAGGGTGAAAATGGTGTTTCAGACTGGTTCGCCGGTAAGTGCTTCAGGTTCATTGCCAAGAGGTAAATTCGGTTGGTGGGTGGAAAGGATCGCCTTCCTCTAGTCTCCATCGGTTAAGTCGACTACGAACCCATCAGATGAATTGGGGATGATTGATTGGTTGATTCATTCTGGTGACGTTGCCTCCGGAGCTTAGATGAACATCCATGTCGGAATAGATGTCGGAATAACTATCGGATTAGCTATCGAAGTCTGAGGGACTCGAACTGGTCGAGGGATTCATCTCGTATGATCAGATGAAGTATTTTCGATAAGAAACAGATTATAGGATGTAGATTAGTACCCTGCAATATATAATTCACATATGCATATACAATACTAAAATCCCATATGTTACGGAGGAATCTACGAAAGTTGTCAGACAAAGTCTACAGTACAAGATATGCTAAGATATGAATTAGCATATACGCTAAGATACGAATTTTGTCTATACACTATTCATGCAATCATTATAGTAAGATGTGTCTAGACTAAGAATGATAAGCAGGTAATTTCCTAAGGATGATAAATAGATGATTTCCGACAAAAATGATAAGAAAAACTTTTGACATGCAGACACGGTCGAAGTCCAGACTCACTAATACATCCTAACGACTATCAGTTAGACTCACTAATGCAAGACCTGGTTCACTAAGACCACCGCTCTGATACCAACTGAAGCGACCCGTCCTAATCCATCCGGACGAAGTCCATATCGATTATAAACGATTCACAACAGTTGATTACATCGCGAGGTATTTGACCTCTATATGATACATTTTACAAACATTGTATTCGTTTTTGAAAAGACAATCTTTCATTACATCAAAAGTTGACAACATGCATACCATTCCGTAATATATCTTGCTATAATAGACTTAATAATAATCTTTATGAACTCAACGACTCGAATGCAACGTCTTTTGAAATATGTCATGAATGACTCCAAGTAATATCTCTAAGATGAGCAAATGCACAGCGGAAGATTTCTTTCGTACCTGAGAATAAACATGCTTTAAAGTGTCAACCAAAAGGTTGGTGATTTCATTAGTTTAACATAAATAATCATTTCATAATTTTAATAGACCACAAGATTTCATACTTCTATTTCTCATAATCATACGTCCCATGCATAGAGATAAAAATATCATTCATATGGATTGAACACCTGGTAATCGACATTCACAATATGCATTTAAGAATATCCCCATCATTCCGGGATCCTCCTTCGAACATGATATAAATTTCGAAGTACTAAAGCATCCGGTACTTTGGATGGGGCTTGTCGGGCCTGATAGATCTATCTTTAGAGTTCGCGTCAATTAGGGTGTCTGTTCCCTAATTCTTAGATTACCAGACTTAATAAAAAGGGGCATATTCGATTTCGCTCATTCAACCATATAATGTAGTTTCAATTACTTGTGTCTATTTTGTAAAACAGTTATAAAAGCAGCGCATGTATTCTCAGTCCCAAAAATATATATTGCAAAAGCATTTAAAAAGGGATTAATGAAACTCACGCAAATAAATATTGTAAAACAGTTAATAAAGCATTTGCATGTATTCTCAGCCCAAAAACGTAAAGAGTAAAAAAAGGCAAATAAAACTCACAATAATGTATTTTGTAGTAAAAATACATATGACGACATTGAACAATGTAGGGTTGGCCTCGGATTCACGAACCTATATAATTCATATATCTATTAAGACACATACTTGTAATCGAACAAATATATTTATTTATATTATTATTAGTGATGTAATTTATATATATAGTAGTCTAATAGGTTCATTATATATATTTTCATTATATATATAGATATATTAGTATAGTTAAGTTATGTGTATTAAATATATATTTATATATAAAATCTTTATTTTTATGTTTATAATTTTAATAACGTCCTTAAAGCTTTTATTTTTCATAATCGTGATTATGTTAATAATAATGACATAGATAATACTGATATCAATAATAATGATAGTTTTAGTAAAAAATAATATTAATAATAATAATGGTGATTTTTAGTAGTTTTAATAGAAATTTTCAGTAATTATACAATATCACTAATATTAATGTTTAAATGATAAGTCTATTAATGATACTTTGTAATATTAATAATAATGATGATAATACTAATAATAATACCTATGTGGATGATAATAATAACACTAACAATTATAAAATGTTACAAGTACTAATATTAATGAAAATAATAATAATTTGTATCATTCTCATAATAATAATAATAATAATAATAATAATAATAATAATAATAATAATAATAATAATAATAAAAATAATAATAATAATAATAATAATAATAATAATAATAATAATAATAATAATAATAATAATAATAATAATAATAATAATAATAATCATAATCATAATCATAATTATAATAATAAATTATAGTCTTTATAATAATACTTGTATTAGTAATAATAAGTGTTCTAAAAATAACCATAATAATAATAATCACAATACTAATAATAATAATAATAATTTTGGTAATGAAATCTACCTTCCAAAGCCTTTCTAAAAAAATATGCCCTGAACCGGGTTTGAACTAGAGACCTCCCACTCACCCGCAAACATACTTAACCATTCCCTCTGTCTTGTTTATCTGATTTATAAGGCAACCCAAACTATATATCTAGTATTTCATTTAGCCATGTTCATCATCTTCTTCACCAAGTTTAAAATCAAACGGGAGCAAAAACTCAACAACAATCGAACGGGTTTTCATTTATGACTTGTAAACAACATGAAACAAAAAAAAATGTGTTCATGATATAAAAAAATGAGAAAAAAATAAAAAAAATCCTACTGCTTGCGCGTAGCCAAGAAAAAAAAATTTTGTTTTCAATTTTGAGTTCGTTTTGGACAATCTTTACAACATGAAACATGTTTCAAATCATTCCTAAAATCTATCTAAATCATCAATTTAACTGGAAACTTCAACATGATTACGAATTTCGCGATGAACACTTTCTTTGACTTTTGACAAAATAACTTTGACTCTCAAATTCGATTTCGTTATTAAGAATTGGAACTTGAGATTTTACAAGAAGTTTAAGTAAATGATTCCTAACAACTCTACATTTCTAGTTTTTGAAATTTGTTTCGAATTCTCGTTAGTGTATATCACTGTGAAGAACTCAAGAACTCAAAAATTGATTTTTAGATTAAGAGTGTTTTAGGTTATGATTACAACATGAATTGTGTTGCAAATCATTCCTATAATCTTTATGGATCATCAAATTAAATGGAGATATCAAAACAAACTCGAATTTGATTCAAGAACACTTAGTTGACTTTGAAAACCAAAACTTTGACTCTCAAATTAGAAATTAATAGAAAGAATTGAGGATTGAAAACTTACAGATAGTTTAGATAGACGATTCCTAACAAGACTGCATTATTACATTTTGAAAATTTGTTCTAGATCAAAATATGGTGAAAAAGATGAATGTACAGAGTGTCGAGCTTAATTTTCGGGTTTTCTTTGTTTTCAACTCAAATTGTAGTTTGTAACTTATATAAAGTGATTAAGTACATGATTTAACAGTTAAATTGATTTCCAATTGATTTGTGAAGTAGACTTGTAAGAAACTGGAGACATGAAGTACGTAAATTATTTTCATGTGAAGAAAAAGAAAAATTTTTGATAGTTACTTCTAACAGAAAGAATGGGATTCCCTATATTTATTTTTAATAAATATTAATAGTAAATACCCTAATAATATTAATAATAATTCTAATAAAATAACTAAATAATATCATAAAAATGATAATAAATAAAAATATGAATTTGTTTAAATCATAAATAAATTTTAATCTTAATTATCTTGTACATTATTTTACGTTTTCAATTCAAATGATTATTTTGTATTTTATTAATTCAACTTAATATGCACTCTTATATTTATATATGTGTATATATATATTTACATATTTATTTACACACAATTGTTCGTGAATCGTCGGAAATAGTCACAGGTTAAATGAATACATGTAATTAGTTTAAAATTTTTGAGACTCAACATTATAGACTTTGCTTATCATATCAAAATCAAATAAGATTCAAGTTTAAATTTTGGTTGCAAATTCCCGGGTCATCACAAAAGTTGTGTCTCCCTCCCCCTCCCCTCAAAATCACGGCCACCATAGGTGCCATGTCACCAATCCATGCCAATCTCATTTGCTTATAAATACTAGCCATTTACCTCCCATTTTACACTTGCTCTCATTTTAGTTTTCACACACACTTAATTCTTTCTTTCTTTCCTCTCTAGTTCTTCTTGTAAGTCTTCTTTTTCTTCTTCTTTTCCTTTCAATTTCATGGTCATCATCATCATATTATGGAGATCAAAGTTCCTTTTAGCTTTGATCTTGCTTATATCTTGTTGATTCAAGCATGAATCTTTCAAGAACATGGAAGATTCAAGCTTTCTAGCTTGAATCTTCACCAACTTTGTAGATTCATCTTTATTTTACTTTAACCTTGTTATTTTATGATAAAGATTCAAACTTTCGTTTGTAATCTTCATGCATCTTCAAGATCCAAGATTTATGCTTCAATATCTTCAAGAACAGTTAAGATGCAAGCTTTCTAGCTTGAATCTTCATATCTTTTTGTTAGATTTAAGTTCTTTTTGCTTTGATCTTGTTATTTTTTTGAAAAGATTCAAACTTTTATTTGTAATCTTCATGTATCTTCAAGATCCAAGCTTTATGCTTCAAGATCTTCAAGAACACTTAAAGGTTCAAGCTTTCTAGCTTTGTAGCCTTGTAACTTGTGTGAAATGGATCCAAGCTCTCTAGCTTAGGGTTCCATAACCTCTTTTGACTTGGATTGTGCTTATACTTGTTGAATTGGTGTAAAGTTTGTAGCTTTAGTTGTTATTGTGACTTGTATTTGTGTTAAGACTAAGGATATGATGTAACCTTGGTTCATCATCCATCTAAGACTCATGAATGAGTTGTGTTCTTACTTGGTCTTAACATATTGTGTATTCCCCTTAGAACGGTAACGTTTAACTATTGGTTTTTGAACCCGTAGACGCGAATATTAAGGTATGGATCCATAGGGCTTTGCATCCCCACTCGGGCTAGTCGCGCTAGCATTTAACGAGTGTTTAATATTTTGAGGACATTCGCACTCGCCAGGTGTACTTTTAGGGGGTGATATACATACGTTAAGTCTAGTTACCATGTGCCCACGGTTTTTACATATACTTTTCATACTGTTTTGATACGCTGTTTGCAACACTGAAATCTCGTGGCCTACATTACATTACTGAATACTAATAAACTATAGCTCACCAACATTCGTGTTGACTTTTTAAGCATGTATTTCTCAGGTGCTTAGACGTTGTTGCTTCCGCTGTTAGACTTGCTGCCTTCGTGTTATAAACTGGCTGGTATAGACTTGCTGTTATGGACCTGCTGTATTAGATATCTGCTGCATTACTAGAGATGTCTCAATCATGGAACTTTTCTTTTGCATTCGTAGTTTATGTTAATTTCAAACAATGGTTTTGTAACGACCTTAGGGTTAAATAATTATGTTTATGCTCCTATTCATAGGATGCACGCTATCTTTTGTAAAACGTTATCTTTTTATGAATGCAAATCGATTTTCAAACAGCATATAGTGTTTGACCTTGTGATGATCCTGTTGATTGACGAACCGTACACGATGGTTTTGTACGGGGCGTCACAAATTGGGTCAAAATCCTTACACTAGAGCTTCATAGATAAGCAAACACAATCAAATTAGCCAAGCATAGCTAAGATTACACTAATCAAAGACAATAAATCACAAATAAACTTCATGTTCAACTATTAGAAGCATTCAATCAAAAACAATAGAGATAAAGGTTGAGATTACAACCCAAATGAGAAAACTAAATAGATCTAATGCAAAGATCGCTTGAGCTTTTGCTTGATCCTCCAAATTAGTCTTAATCTTCACTTAGATGATGAAATTAGAGTTTTTAGGATGAGATTCGTGACAAAAACTGCAGCTCTCTTTGGAAAACCCTATCTCAATCCTTTTATACCCTTTGAAAATTCTACACTCAAATCAGCGATAGTGCGCCGCACCTTGTAATGGTGCGCCGCACCATATAACGTGGACAAGAGGTACGCCGAACCTTAAGGGTGGTGAACCGCACCATATAACTGGAAAATTGTTCTTCAAGTTCTGAATTTGAAATATGAGTGTTATGTGTTAAGGTGCGTTGCTTTTTAGCTTTAGTGCACCACACCATACAACTGCACTTCCAGAATTTGAATTTTCTCACTTTAACTTACACATTTGCACCCTCTTTGCACCTTGGATGATGCCCTACACTTTGGTTCACTACTTTGGCTAGATTTTGATCACTTTTGCACCAATATGAGTTTTTAGCCTTAAACTGGCATATTTGCACAAATATCCAACTTTTGGGCTCAATGATTCTCAAAACCGAATGAAATGAGGTAGATATTGCCAGGAAAAACGTGTATAATTCGAGCACTATTAAACCCCCCACATTTGAACCTTGATTGTCCTCAAGAAAGTATTACAACAAACAAGACTTGGAGAAACGCCTCTAGTAAGTATGAACAAGCTAATGATAATGACCAAAGTGCAAAATTGAGCAATAAGGATACCTCTATGGAATTTCACTTTGAAAGCTCGAATGTTCTCCAAAAACTTGCACTTGTCAAGGACCAAGCACTAACCTTCTTTTCTTCTACTAAACACAAACAAACTCAAGCTCAAACAATTCAACAAACTCCAATTCTTCTATTTGGTAATGGTGGGGTGGCAATCCTCGACCATGTCTTCAACTAAACCTCTAAAGATACACCACTCCTTCAAATCAATCATAATTCAAGCCTAAACTACTAACTCTCCAATTCATCCAACTCAATCAATCAATCAATCAATCAAACGAACATGCACCCTAGAAAAGCTCGAATATCCACAAGATTTTGCATTATAGATAAAATGGATCAAGACTTAAGCTTTTTAGCACAAACCTTTCTAGGAGCATTCTTCAAATCATGAATCATTTAGCTTCACCTTCAAACCAAATTTACTCATCACGAACTGTTAAGAAATACCCACAAGCTTCTTTTCAGTGTAATGGAGCGCCAAGTTACATGAGTCACCTAAGAAAACGTTTTAGCCTTAAGGAAGACAAGGATTTTATGAAAACCATTTTTGTTTTTAGAAAGGGAAAATGATTCAAGTTGCGAAACAAGACAAGTTTTCCGAAAATTTTGGTTTCAATCTTTGTGCATTCTAAAGCCATCCCGGTTTTAGGATAACCGCACGGATAGCTATTTCCCCGGTATATCACAAAGGTGAAAGGCGATGAGACTAAAGCTATCTTGGGCTCATAAGGTTGTGTGCATACAAGCCAACCTGGTGATGGGACGGCCGCACGGGTAGCTACTTCCCCTGTAAACATACTACTCGGTATCAATAGCGATGAGAAAGTAACTACCTTAGGTGTGAGTTTTATGGTGGGTCTATTGCACGATAGTTGAAAGACTTTACTTTCAAGCTTAGGTATTTTGAATCTCAACTTAACTTGGAAGACTTTACTTCTAAGTTTGAAAGACTTGATTTCCAAAACAAAACATGGGAGGACTCGACTCTCCTGGAAGTGATTAAAATACTCGGGTAATTCCCACATAACAAGCTTTTATGCTTATATTAATAAAGGGTAGAAGTAAAAAACTACCCCTCCGTTAATTGATAGAACAAGAGTGCCATAGATTTTGGCTATGGCGTGTCTTGTTTAGCGACACTAGCACGAAGCCATTGCTCATAAAAAGAATAGCACATTGTGAAGCTCGGTAGCTCATCTTCCCTCGGTATGATACATCGGTTGAAACGTTGTGAAATTATAAATCAACCAATGTGAATATGAAATGGTATGGATTAGGAAGTATCCCACACCAGGTAGAACCGCATTTGGGAGACTTGACTCCCTTTTGTGGATAGACTTGAATCACCCAGAAGTGTTAAAGTTTAAAGCTATAAACACTTAAGTTTTGAAACACACATGGAAGACTTTACTTCCATGCAACAAACATGATTTTCTTCAAAAATTTAAACTTTAAGATCATGAATCATTTGAAAGTGGGAGACTTTACTCCCACTTAAGAGTTACAAGCACAAAAGGAAGACTTTACTTCCTTAGAGTTTTGAAACAAAAGGAAAAGACTTTACTTTTCCCAGAAATACAAGTTTTAACCATTTAAGTGTTAATGATATGTGATAATGTAATAGTTAAAAGCTTGTTCCAAAAATTTATCAACATTGCAAATTTAATTCTTTGATAGAGTATATGTGACAAGCTTAACCCAAAAAGTTCAAAATGACCCGAGATTTTAACTCTACCCCCTACATTTAGTTTGATGCAATGCCCTCATTGCATTAAACAATGAATTTTAGTAAATATAGAGGCATTTTGAAAAAGAATAGAAGAGAGAATGGCAGGTTTGGATCAATAATCAAAAAGAGTATCCTGCCACTAAGAACCACATACAAACAAAAGTACCAAAATCATCCACAAATGTCATACAAGCAAGCACAAGTGTCAAATTATTACAAACATAAGAGTGATAATGTGTGAGAGTAGCAATACAAGCGTACTACCTAACACCGAATAGATAATCTCAAGTTTTCACACACAATTATCAATCAAGATAAGTTACATGCCAAATCATAAAATTGAATACTGATTACCCATTGTATGTCGGGTGTACCATCTAGATGTGCCCTCCTTTGTAGTCATCATAACTGAAGTGAGCCATCAGAAGTTTTTCTGACTCATTGAAATTTACCCTCAAGAACTTTGCAATTTTTGTCATGTAGTGACAACCAACACTTGGAAGCATATATTTCTCTCCACTTGCATCAAATAGATAACTTGCGATGAGGTTGGGGATATGAACATGCTTGTGCTTGTGAATCCGATGAACCAACCAAATATCGAGCAATGTCATCTTATCAATATCCTCGCGGTGGAAGACCGATTTGGCAAAGAACCTTTGGATGCACCTAAGTGTGGGGCTTGCGAGTGCACTAGTATCTTGATTGGCGGATGTAAATTCGACATTACTAATTTTGTGCCACACCCACTTTAGATGAAACTCGTTCGGATTGAAAATTTCACACTTGGCCAATTACATGAAGGTGACATTTGGTGAGGAATTGTGGTAGAGACCTAGACACTCCATTAATTGGCTCATGTTTAGTCGCCTTTCCTTTCCCTCTAACCTAAATGTGAGGTAATCATCTAGCCATGGAGAACGAACCTTGAAATGGACTCTCAAGGTTGTTAGGAACTCACGGGTTAGTAAAGGGTAGACATCCTCATGGACGTAAAGTAGAGGCTCTCAAGGGTACATGACTTGTTGAAAGTGCTCAACCTTAAATGCATCTCGAATCTCGTGTCATAATCCCTCTAATTCTCATTGAGTCCAATAAAAGTACTTAGCCGGGCACACCGGCATATTGATCCTATTCAACATTCGAGATCTTAAAGTCTCATCACGCTAAATCACTTGTAACCATTCATGAACATTGGTTGATTTTGCAAGACCTTTGCCTTTCTCACTTTCCTGAAACCAATTCAACAAACAACAAACAAAAAAAGGACTTCATAACATTAGCATAAATCAGTTTTCCGCATTCAAACATCGATGAGGCAAAATGCCCCCTTCATTTAATCCATTGGGAAAGGTTTTATATCATACGAGCATGGTCAACATAGCTCAATTGCAAAAAGTCAATCCCTAGTCAAAGTTCAAAGGTTAAAGTAAGGTTAAGACTAGAAGCATACATTTTAGTGTAGCAATTAGCCAAACTATCATAATTTCAATCACAAACAAATAAGCTTCAATAACAAAGTTACCCTAATTGGTCAAACATAGTCAAAGTCCAAGAAGCAAGAACCCTAATTTCAATTTAAGCAATTACAAACACGAAAGTTGGATCCTTTTTGATCTAGACATGTTATTAAAGCACATAGTGTCCAATTGTAGCATTATACTTTCAATTAAACATCACATTCGAAAACCCCCAAATTGATATGAACCCCAAAAATTCAAAGTTGAAGTTTTTGGAAATCAAACATGCAATTCATGTTAGAAGGCATGATAATACAAAGAATCCATCACCAATTTAGCATAAACATCATCAATTGTTTAGAAATCTAAAAGTAAGTACAAGCATGAACATGGCAAAAATCACGCAGTAAATTGAAGATAAAGATTAATGAAGCATGATGATATCGGCCAAAAAGTCACATTTTTACCCCCAATATTAAGCCCTAAAACAATAAAGATTCAAAATTTGTCGGCAAAATTATCACTTTTTCGGTTGATTTTGTAGATTAAGTGATTACAAAGGCGATGCAAAAAGAATCAAGTAAACAGAGCTAAAACGAAGATTCTAGAGCGAAAACGGCGAAAGACAAGAAATCAAATGGCATGCCAAACGGCCTGCCACACGCCCTGATCAAACGGCCCCTGTAAACGGCTTGATCTGGCAAACGGCCCCTGCAAACGGCCTGCCAAAAGGCTTGCCAAATGGCCTGCCAGCCGTTTGCAGGCAATTTTCAAGTCTATTTAAAGGGCTCTCTCCATCCATTTCAACACACACTCAATTTGTAATTCACTTTATATTTTCAAGCTTTTTGTTAGTTTTTAGTAGTAGTTAGCTTAGCTTTTATTTTCCAGAGGATATCCGGCGAGTCCCTACGATCTCGGGCAGATTTCTTCAGCCTTTTCAGGTTTTTATCCGAAACTCTTGTCTTTTGTATTAAACATGCGTTCTTACTTTTTATGTTTAATAATGCGTTCCGATATTACCATGATAGCTTAATTAATTTGTATGTTGCCGTGATAGAAGTTTGGGTTAGCGTAATTACGTTAATTTAGTACGATTACTGTCATAATACTGAACTAGGAAGTCTGATAGGTTTGTATGCTAGCATCTTAAGGATTAACCAACGTAGGTTGTGATCAGGACTAGTACACCTATACGAAATTAGCTACTTCATAGGATTAAGACCCCTGGTTATACTGTCACTGAAGTTTCTATGAACTCGGTATGGCCAGAGTTCCCGAGAGGCATCTAATGCGCTTTTAGGACACAGAACTTAGGAATTGAGACATGAATGATCTAGTATGTGAAATGTCCCGTTCATATTGATTATAAACGTTCCATATTAATTGATTTCGTTGCGAGGTTTTGACCTCTATATGAGACGTTTTTCAAAGACTGCATTCATTTTTAAAACAACCATAACCGTTATTTTATCAATAAATGTTTCAAAAGCATTACGTAGATTATCAAATAATGATAATCTAAAATATACTGTTTACACACGACCATTACATAATGGTTTACAATAGAAATATATTACATCGACATATGTTTCTTGAATGCAGTTTTCACATAATATCATACAAACATGGACCCCAAATCTTGTCCTTACTTTAGTATGCAACAGCGGAAGCTCTTAATATTCACCTGAGAATAAACATGCTTTAAACGTCAACAAAAATGTTGGTGAGTTATAGGTTTAACCTATATATATCAAATCGTAACAATAGACCACAAGATTTCATATTTCAATATACATCCCATACATAGAGATAAAAATCATTCATATGGTGAACACCTGGTAACCGACATTAACAAGATGCATATATAAGAATATCCCCATCATTCTGGGACACCCTTCGGATATGATATAAATTTCGAAGTACTAAAGCATCCGGTACTTTGGATGGGGTTTGTTAGGCCCAATAGATCTATATTTAGGATTCGCGTCAATTAGGGTGTCTGTTCCCTAATTCTTAGATTACCAGACTTAATAAAAAGGGGCATATTCGATTTCGATAATTCAACCATAGAATGTAGTTTCACGTACTTGTGTCTATTTTGTAAATCATTTATAAAACCTGCATGTATTCTCATCCCAAAAATATTAGATTTTAAAAGTGGGACTATAACTCACTTTCACAGATTTTTACTTCGTCGGGAAGTAAGACTTGGCCACTGGTTGATTCACAAACCTATAACAATATATACATATATATCAAAGTATGTTCAAAATATATTTACAACACTTTTAATATATTTTGATGTTTTAAGTTTATTAAGTCAGCTGTCCTCGTTAGTAACCTACAACTAGTTGTCCACATTTAGATGTACAGAAATAAATCGATAAATATTATCTTGAATCAATCCATGACCCAGTGTATACGTATCTCAGTATTGATCACAACTCAAACTATATATATTTTGGAATCAACCTCAACCCTGTATAGCTAACTCCAACATTCACATATAGAGTGTCTATAGTTGTTCCGAAATATATATAGATGTGTCGACATGATAGGTTGAAACAATGTATACGTGTCTATGGTATCTCAAGATTACATAATATACAATACAAGTTGATTAAGTTATGGTTGGAATAGATTTGTTACCAATTTTCACGTAGCTAAAATGAGAAAAATTATCCAATCTTGTTTTACCCATAACTTCTTCATTTTAAATCCGTTTTGAGTGAATAAAATTGCTATGGTTTATATTGAACTCTATTTTATGAATCTAAACAGAAAAAGTATAGGTTTATAGTTAGAAAAATATGTTACAAGTCGTTTTTGTAAAGGTAGTCATTTCAGTCGAAAGAACGACGTCTAGATAACCATTTTAGAAAACATACTTCCACTTTGAGTTTAACCATAATTTTTGGATATAGTTTCATGTTCATAATAAAAATCATTTTCTCAGAATAACAACTTTTAAATCAAAGTTTATCATAGTTTTTAATTAACTAACCCAAAACAGCCCGCGGTGTTACTACGACGGCGTAAATCCGGTTTTACGGTGTTTTTCATGTTTCCAGGTTTTAAATCATTAAGTTAGCATATCATATAGATATAGAACATGTGTTTAGTTGATTTTAAAAGTTAAGTTAGAAGGATTAACTTTTATTTGCGAACAAGTTTAGAATTAACTAAACTATGTTCTAGTGATTACAAGTTTAAACCTTCGAATAAGATAGCTTTATATGTATGAATCGAATGATGTTATGAACATCATTACTACCTCAAGTTCCTTGGATAAACCTACTGGAAATGAGAAAAAATAGATCTAGCTTCAAAGGATCCTTGGATGGCTTGAAAGTTCTTGAAGGAGAATCATGACACGAAAACAATTTCAAGTAAGATTTCCACTCGAAATAAGATTGTTATAGTTATAGAAATTGATTTAAAGTTTGAATATGATTATTACCTTGTATTAGAAAGATAACCTACTGTAAGTAACAAAGGTTTCTTGATCTTGAATGATTACTTGGAATGGATTTAGAAAACTTGGAAGTAAACTTGCAATCTTGGAAGTATTCTTGATTTTATGAAACTAGAACTTTTGGAATTTATGAAGAACACTTAGAACTTGAAGATAGACCTTGAGAGAGATCAATTAGATGAAGAAAATTGAAGAATGAAAGTGTTTGTAGGTGTTTTTGGTCGTTGGTGTATGGATTAGATATAAAGGATATGTAATTTTATTTTCATGTAAATAAGTCATGAATGATTACTCATATTTTTGTAATTTTATGAGATATTTCATGCTAGTTGCCAAATTATGGTTCCCACATGTGTTAGGTGACTCACATGGGCTGCTAAGAACTGATCATTGGAGTTTATATACCAATAGTACATACATCTAAAGCTGTGTATTGTACGAGTACGAATACGGGTGCATATGAGTAGAATTGTTGATGAAACTGAACGAGGATGTAATTGTAAGTATTTTTGTTAAGTAGAAGTATTTTGATAAGTGTCTTGAAGTCTTTCAAAAGTGTATGAATACATATTAAAACACTACATGTATATACATTTTAACTGAGTCGTTAAGTCATCGTTAGTCGTTACATGCAAATGTTGTTTTGAAACCTTTAGGTTAACGATCTTGTTGAATGTTGTTAACCCATTGTTTCTTATAACAAATGAGATGTTAAATTGTTATATTATCATGATATTATGATATATAATATATCTTAGTATGATGTATATACAGTTAAATGTCGTTACAACGATAATCGTTACATATATGTCTCGTTTCGAAATCATAAATTTAGTAGTCTTATTTTTACATATGTATTTCATTGTTAATACACTTAATAATATATTTACTTATCATTTAACATAATTAACCAAGTGTATCAATATCTTAATATGATTCATATGTACCTAGTAAGACGTTGTTATAACGATAATCGTTATATATATCGTTTTCGAGTTTCTTAAATTAATAGTCTCATTTTTATGTATATAACTCATTGTTAAAATACCTAATGAGATACATACTTATAATAAAATCATGTTAACTATATATATAACCATATATATGTCATCGTATAGTTTTTACAAGTTTTAACGTTCGTGAATCACCGGTCAACTTGGGTGGTCAATTGTCTATATGAAACCTATTTCAATTAATCAAGTCTTAACAAGTTTGATTGCTTAACATGTTGGAAACACTTAATCATGTTAATAAAAATTTCATTTAATATATATATATAAACATGGAAAAGTTTGGGTCACTACAGTACCTACTCGTTAAATAAATTTTGTCCCGAAATTTTAAGCAGTTGGAGGTGTTGACGTATCTTCTGAAAATAAATGCCGGTATTTCTTCTTCATCTGATCTTCTCATTCCCAGGTGAACTCGGGTCCTCTACGAGCATTCCATCGAACCTTAACAATTGTTATCTTGTTTTGCTTAAGTCTTTTAACCTCACGATCCATTATTTCGACGGGTTCTTTGATAAATTGAAGTTTTTCGTTGATTTGGATTTCATCTAAGGGAATAGTGAGATCTTCTTTAGCAAAACATTTCTACAAATTCGAGACGTGGAAAGTGTTATGTACAGCCACGAGTTGTTGAGGTAACTCAAGTTGGTAAGCTACTGGTCCGACACGATCAATAATCTTGAATGGTCCAATATACCTTGGATTTAATTTCTCTCGTTTACCAAATCGAACAACGCCTTTCCAAGTTGCAACTTTAACCATGACCATCTCTCCAATTTCAAATTCTATATCTTTTCTTTTAATGTCAGCGTAGCTCTTTTGTCGACTTTGGGCGGTTTTCAACCGTTGTTGAATTTGGATGATCTTCTCGGTAGTTTCTAGTATTATCTCCGGACCCGTAATCTGTCTATCCCCCACTTCACTCCAACAAATCGGAGACCTGCACTTTCTACCATAAAGTGCTTCAAACGGCGCCATCTCAATGCTTGAATGGTAGCTGTTGTTGTAGGAAAATTTTGCTAACGGTAGATGTTGATCCCAACTGTTTCCGAAATCAATAACACATGCTCGTAGCATGTCTTCAAGCATTTGTATCGTCCTTTCGCTCTGCCCATCAGTTTGTGGATGATAGGCAGTACTCATGTCTAGACGAGTTCCTAATGCTTGCTGTAATGTCTGCCAGAATCTTGAAATAAATCTGCCATCCCTATCAAAGATAATAGAGATTGGTATTTCATGTCTGGAGACGACTTCCTTTAAATACAGTCATGCTAACTTCTCCATCTTGTCATCTTCTCTTATTGGCAGGAAGTGTGCTGATTTGGTGAGATGATCAACTATTACCCAAATAGTATCAAAACCACTTGCAGTCCTTGGCAATTTAGTGATGAAATCCATGGTAATGTTTTCCCATTTCCATTCCGGGATTTCGGGTTGTTGAAGTAGACCTGATGGTTTCTGATGTTCAGCTTTGACCTTAGAACACGTCAAACATTCTCCTACATATTTAGCAATATCGGCTTTCATACCTGGCCACCAAAAATGTTTCTTAAGATCCTTGTACATCTTTCCCGTTCCAGGATGTATTGAGTATCTGGTTTTATGAGCTTCTCTAAGTACCATTTCTCTCATATCTCCAAATTTTGGTACCCAAATTCTTTCAGCCCTATACCGGGTTCCGTCTTCCTGAATATTAAGATGCTTCTCCGATCCTTTGGGTATTTCATCCTTTAAATTTCCCTCTTTTAAAACTCCTTGTTGCGCCTCCTTTATTTGAGTAGTAAGGTTAGTGTGAATCATTATATTCATAGATTTTACTCGAATGGGTTCTCTGTCCTTTCTGCTCAAGGCGTCGGCTACCACATTTGCCTTCCCTGGGTGGTAACGAATCTCAAAGTCGTAATCATTCAACAATTCAATCCACCTACGCTGCTTCATATTCAGTTGTTTCTGATTAAATATGTGTTGAAGACTTTTGTGGTCGGTATATATAATACTTTTGACCCCATATAAGTAGTGCCTCCAAGTCTTTAATGCAAAAACAACCGCGCCTAATTCCAAATCATGCGTCGTATAATTTTGCTCGTGAATCTTTAATTGTCTAGACGCATAAGCAATCACCTTCGTCTGTTGCATTAATAAACAACCGAGACCTTGCTTTGATGCGTCACAATAAATCACAAAATCATCATTCCCTTCAGGCAATGACAATATAGGTACCGTAGTTAGCTTTTTCTTCAATAATTGAAAGGCCTTCTCTTATTCATCCTTCCATTTAAATTTCTTCCCTTTATGCGTTAATGCAGTCAAGGGTTTTGCTATTTTGGAGAAATCTTGGATGAATCTTCTGTAGTAACCAGCCAATCCTAAAAATTGACGTATATGCTTCGGAGTTTTTGGGGTTTCCCACTTTTCAACAGTTTCTATCTTTGCCGGATCAACCTTAATACCTTTTTTGTTCACTATGTGACCGAGGAATTGAACTTCTTCCAACCAAAATGCACACTTTGAAAATTTAGCGTACAATTCTTCCTTCCTCAATACTTCTAACACCTTTCTCAAATGTTCACCGTGTTCTTGGTCATTCTTTGAGTAAATAAGTATGTCATCAATGAAAACGATGACAAACTTGTCAAGGTATGGTCCACACACTCGGTTCATAAGGTCCATGAACACAGCTGGTGCATTAGTTAAACCAAACGGCATGACCATAAACTCGTAATGACCGTAACGTGTTCTAAAAGATGTCTTTGGAATATCATCTTCTTTCACCAGCATTTGATGATACCCGAAACGTAAGTCAATCTTTGAATAAACAGACGAGCCTTGTAGTTAATCAAATAAGTCGTCGATACTCGGTAGTGGGTAGCGGTTCTTGATGGTAAGTTTGTTCAACTCTCGGTAGTTGATACACAACCTGAATGTACCATCTTTCTTCTTGACAAACAAAACAGGAGCTCCCCACGGTGATGTGCTTGGTCGAATGAAACCATGCTCTAAAAGTTCTTGTAATTGGCTTTGCAGTTCTTTCATCTCGCTGGGTGCGAGTCTGTAAGGAGCACGAGCTATTGGTGCAGCTCCTGGTACAAGATAAATTTGAAATTCAACGGATCGATGTGGGGGTAATCCCGATAATTCTTTCGGAAATACATCGGGAAATTCTTTTACGACGGAAACATCTTTGATGCTCTTTTCTCCAGTTTGTACTTTATCGACCTGTGCTAGAACAGCATAGCAACCTTTTCTTATTAGTTTCTGTGCCATCAAATTACTAATAAGATGTAGTTTTGTGTTGCCCTTTTCTCCGTACACCATTAAGGGTTTTCCTTTTTCTCGTATAATGCGAATTGCATTTTTGTAACAAACGATCTCTGCTTTCACTTCTTTCAACCAGTCCATACCGATTATTACATCAAAACTCCCTAACTCTACTGGTATCAAGTCAATCTTAAATGTTTTGCTAACCAGTTTAATTTCTCGATTCCGACATATATTATCTGCTGAAATTAATTTACCATTTGCTAATTCGAGTAAAAATTTACTATCCAACGGCGTCAATGGACAACTTAATTTAGCACAAAAATCTCTACTCATATAGCTTCTATCCGCACCCGAATCAAATAAAACGTAAGCAGATTTATTGTCAATAAGAAACGTACCCGTAACAAGCTCCGGGTCTTCCTGTGCCTCTACCGCATTAATATTGAAAACTCTTCCACGGCCTTGTCCATTCGTGTTCTCCTGGTTCGGGTAATTTCTAATAATGTGGCCCGGTTTTCCACATTTATAACAAACTACATTGGCATAACTTGCTCCGACACTACTTGCTCTGCCATTACTCGTTCCGACACCATTTGTTCCTTTCGTTCTGTTAACCCCTGGTCCGTAGACCTCACACTTCGCCGTGCTATGACCATTTCTTTTACACTTGTTGCAAAATTTGGTGCAGAACCCCGAGTGATACTTTTCACACCTTTGGCATAGCTGCTTCTGATTGTTGTTATTGTTGTTGCGGTTGTTATTGTTGTTGGGACGATTGTTGTAGTTGCTGTTGTTGTTGTTGTTGTTGTTGGGCCGTTTGTTGTAGTTGCGATTGATGTTGCGATTGTTGGGATAATTGTTGCGATTATTATTGTAATTGCTGTTGTTGTTGTATTGGTGATTCTTATCACCGTTTTCCTCCCACTTTCTTTTGACTTGCTTCACATTGGCCTCTTTAGCCGTCTGTTCTTTAATTCTTTCCTCAATCTGGTTCACTAGTTTGTGAGCCATTCTACATGCCTGTTGTATGGAGGCGGGCTCGTGTGAAATTATATCTTCTTGGATTCTTTCCAGTAATCCTTTCACAAACGCGTCGATCTTCTCTTCCTCATCTTCGAACGCTTCCGGACACAATAGGCACAATTCTGTGAATCGTCTTTCGTACATGGTAATATCAAATCATTAGGTTCGTAACCCTCAAAGTTCTGTCTTGAGCTTATTGACCTCGATTCTGGGACGGTACTTCTCGTTCATCAAGTGCTTGAATGCTGACCATGGTAGTGCGTACGCATCATCTTGTCCCACTTGCTCTAGATAGGCATTCCACCATGTTAACGCAGAACCTGTGAAGGTATGCGTAGCGTACTTCACTTTGTCCTCTTCAGTACACTTACTTATGGCAAACACCAATTCGACCTTCTCGGTCCACCATTTCAATCCGATCGGTCCTTCGGTTCCATCAAATTCCAAAGGTTTGCAGGTAGTAAATTCTTTGTAGGTGCATCCTACATGATTTCCTATAATGCTAGATCCAAGGTTATTGTTGGTATGTAGCGCAGCCTGTACTGCGGCTATGTTTGAAGCTAGAAAAGTACGGAATTCCTCTTCATTCATATTCACGGTGTGTCGAGTAGTCGGTGCCATTTCCTTCAAAATAGTCAAATGGAACAAGTTAATCATAATATTAAGAGTAGTTAATAGTATTTCGTAGCATAATATGAACTCATTTATAAAAGCTTTTTCTTCATATTAGCATTTTATAAGTTTAAATTCGGGTAGTACCTACCCGTTAAGTTCATACTTAGTAGCTAATATACAATTCAACTACTACAATTCTATATGAAAAACTGATTATAATAATATTTCGCGTTCAATCTTTTGTACAATATTTTACAAACTTACAATACCGCTTATTTTACATAAAGCATGAAATATAGTACACAATAACTTTGATACAAGATAGTTGTGAAGATAATTCTAGCTAGTACACAAGTCGTTCAGCAAAGGCAATAAAGACACATAATTCATACGTCCAGAAACAAGTCATGCATTCTGGTTTTACAAGGACTACTTCCCATCCTTGGTCTTGTGGAACATAACTGTTATGGCCGTTGATAAGACAGCGTCTTGTAACGTCGTCAAAGGGACGAGGGTTACGTAATGACCAACAGTCTCGTAATAACCTAAAAACCTCATTTCTTACCCCAATTACCGACTCCGTCACTTGTGGGAACGTTTTGTTTAATAGTTGTAGCCCGATGTTCTTTTTCTCACTTTGGTGAGAAGCGAACATTACTAACCCGTAAGCATAGCATGCTTCTTTATGTTGCATGTTAGCCGCTTTTTCTAAATCATGAAGTCCTATATTCGGATACATTGAGTCAAAATAATTTCTTAACCCGTTGCGTAAAATAGCATTTGGGTTCCCCGCAATATATGCGTCAAAGTAAACACATCGTAACTTATGGGTTTCCCAATGTGATATCCCCCATCTTTCAAACGAAAGTCTCCTATAAACCAAGACATTCTTGGAACGTTCTTCGAATGTCTTACAGACTGATTTCGTCGTAAATAGTTGTGCCGAAGAATTCTGACCGACTCTAGACAGGATTTCATCAATCATGTCTCCGGGTAGGTCTCTTAAAATATTGGGTTGTCTATCCATTTTGTGTTTTTATACTGTAAAATAGACAAGAGTTAGATTCATAAAAAAAAAATACTTATTAAAACAAGCAATTTTTACATATATCATAAAGCATAAGCACACTATATTACATATATTACACCACACAAATACAACTATCTTATTCCAACTCGCTCGTTTCTTCTTCTTCTTCTTCTTCGGTTTTGGTTCGTTTTGCAAAGTTTCTAGGGATATATGATGTTCCCCTAATACGAGCTGTCGTTTTCCACAACGGTTTAGAAAAACCTGGTGGTTTAGAGGTTCCCGGGTCATTGTTACAACTTAAGGGCTTCGGGGGTTGACGATACATATAAAGTGTCATCGGGGTTGGAATTAGATTTCTCTATTTTTATGCTCTTTCCCTTATTATTTTCTTTTGCCTTTTTAAATTCAGTTGGGGTAATTTCTATAACATCATCGGAATTCTCGTCGGAATCCGATTCATCGGAGAATTGGTAATCCTCCCAATATTTTGCTTCTTTGGCGGAAACACCATTGACCATAATTAACCTTGGTCGGTTGGTTGAGGATTTTCTTTTACTTAACCGTTTTATTATTTCCCCCACCGGTTCTATTTCCTCCTCCGGTTCCTCCTCTTCCGGTTCTGATTCTTCTTCCGGTTCTGATTCTTCTTCCGGTTCTTCTTAGGGAACTTGTGAATCAGTCCAATATATATTCGACTCTTCGTTATTATTAGGTGAGTCAATGGGATTTGTGCTAGAGGTAGACATCTATCACACAATATCAAACATGTTAAGAGATTAATATATCACATAATATATACATGTTAATAATATATAGTTTCCAACAAAAATGTTAAGCAATCATTTTTAAAGAAAACACGGTCGAAGTCCAGACTCACTAATGCATCCTAACAAACTCGATAAGACACACTAATGCAAATTTTCTGGTTCTCTAAGACCAACGCTCGGATACCAACTGAAATGTCCCGTTCATATTGATTATAAACGTTCCATATTAATTGATTTCGTTGCGAGGTTTTGACCTCTATATGAGACGTTTTTCAAAGACTGCATTCATTTTTAAAACAACCATAACCTTTATTTTATCAATAAAGGTTTCAAAAGCATTACGTAGATTATCAAATAATGATAATCTAAAATATACTGTTTACACACGACCATTACATAATGGTTTACAATAGAAATATATTACATCGACATATGTTTCTTGAATGCAGTTTTCGCATAATATCATACAAACATGGACTCCAAATCTTGTCCTTATTTTAGTATGCAACAGCGGAAGCTCTTAATATTCACCTGAGAATAAACATGCTTTAAACGTCAACAAAAATGTTGGTGAGTTATAGGTTTAACCTATATATATCAAATCGTAACAATAGACCACAAGATTTCATATTTCAATATACATCCCATACATAGAGATAAAAATCATTCATATGGTGAACACCTGGTAACCGATATTAACAAGATGCATATATAAGAATATCCCCATCATTCCGGGACACCCTTCGGATATGATATAAATTTTGAAGTACTAAAGCATCCGGTACTTTGGATGGGGTTTGTTAGGCCCAATAGATCTATCTTTAGGATTCGCGTAAATTAGGGTGTCTGTTCCCTAATTCTTAGATTACCAGACTTAATAAAAAGGGGCATATTCGATTTCGAAAATTCAACCATAGAATGTAGTTTCACGTACTTGTGTCTATTTTGTAAATCATTTATAAAACCTGCATGTATTCTCATCCCAAAAATATTAGATTTTAAAAGTGGGACTATAACTCACTTTCACAGATTTTTACTTCGTCGGGAAGTAAGACTTGGCCACTGGTTGATTCACGAACCTATAACAATATATACATATATATCAAAGTATGTTCAAAATATATTTACAGCACTTTTAATATATTTTGATGTTTTAAGTTTATTAAGTCAGCTGTCCTCGTTAGTAACCTACAACTAGTTGTCCACAGTTAGATGTACAGAAATAAATCGATAAATATTATCTTGAATCAATCCACGACCCAGTGTATACGTATCTCAGTATTGATCACAACTCAAACTATATATATTTTGGAATCAACCTCAACCCTGTATAGCTAACTCTAACATTCACATATAGAGTGTCTATGGTTGTTCCGAAATATATATAGATGTGTCGACATGATAGGTCAAAACATTATATACCTGTCTATGGTATCTCAAGATTACATAATATACAATACAAGTTGATTAAGTTATGGTTGGAATAGATTTGTTACCAATTTTCACGTAGCTAAAATGAGAATAATTATCCAATCTTGTTTTACCCATAACTTCTTCATTTTAAATCCGTTTTGAGTGAATCAAATTGCTATGGTTTCATATTGAACTCTATTTTATGAATCTAAACAAAAAAAGTATAGGTTTATAGTCAGAAAAATAAGTTACAAGTCGTTTTTGTAAAGGTAGTCATTTCAGTCGAAAGAACGACGTCTAGATGACCATTTTAGAAAACATACTTCCACTTTGAGTTTAACCATAATTTTTGGATATAGTTTCATGTTCATAATAAAAATCATTTTCTCAGAATAACAACTTTTAAATCAAAGTTTATCATAGTTTTTAATTAACTAACCCAAAACAGCCCGCGGTGTTACTACAACGGCGTAAATCCGGTTTTACGGTGTTTTTCGTGTTTCCAGGTTTTAAATAATTAAGTTAGCATATCATATAGATATAGAACATGTGTTTAGTTGATTTTAAAAGTCAAGTTAGAAGGATTAACTTTTATTTGCGAACAAGTTTAGAATTAACTAAACTATGTTCTAATAAGATAGCTTTATATATATGAATCGAATGATGTTATGAACATCATTACTACCTCAAGTTCCTTGGATAAACCTACTGGAAATGAGAAAAATAGATCTAGCTTCAAAGGATCCTTGGATGGCTTGAAAGTTCTTAAAGCAGAATCATGACACGAAAACAATTTCAAGTAAGATTTCCACTCGAAATAAGATTGTTATAGTTATAGGAATTGAATTAACGTTTTAATATGATTATTACCTTGTATTAGAAAGATAACCTACTGTAAGTAACAAAGGTTTCATGATCTTGGATGATTACTTGGAATGGATTTAGAAAACTTGGAAGTAAACTTGCAATCTTGGAAGTATTCTTGATTTTATGAAACTAGAACTTTTGGAATTTATGAAGAACACTTAGAACTTGAAGATAGAACTTGAGAGAGATAAATTAGAAGAAGAAATTTGAAGAATGAAAGTATTTGTAGGTGTTTTTGGTCGTTGGTGTATGGATTAGATATAAAGGATATGTAATTTTGTTTTCATGTAAATAAGTCATGAATGATTACTCATATTTTTGTAATTTTATGAGATATTTCATGCTAGTTGCCAAATGATGGTTCCAACATGTGTTAGGTGACTCACATGGGCTGCTAAGAGCTGATCATTGGAGTGTATATACCAATAGTACATACATCTAAAAGTTGTGTATTGTACGAGTACGAATACGGGTGCATACGAGTAGAATTATTGATGAAACTGAACGAGGATGTAATTGTAAGTATTTTTGTTAAGTAGAGGTATTTTGATAAGTGTCTTGAAGTCTTTCAAAAGTGTATGAATACATATTAAAACACTACATGTATATACATTTTAACTGAGTCGTTAAGTCATCGTTAGTCGTTACATGTAAATGTTGTTTTGAAACCTTTAGGTTAACGATCTTGTTGAATGTTGTTAACCCATTGTTTATTATAACAAATGAGATGTTAAATTGTTATATTATCATGATATTATGATATATAATATATCTTAGTATGATGTATATACAGTTAAATGTCGTTATAATGATAATCGTTACATATATGTCTCGTTTCGAAATCATTAATTTAGTAGTCTTATTTTTACATATGTATTTCATTGTTAATACACTTAATAATATATTTACTTATAATTTAACATAATTAACCAAGTGTATCAATATCTTAATATGATTCATATGTACCTAGTAAGACGTTGTTATAACGATAATCGTTATATATATCGTTTTCGAGTTTCTTAAATTAATAGTCTCATTTTTATGTATATAACTCATTGTTAAAATACCTAATGAGATACATACTTATAATAAAATCATGTTAACTATATATATAACCATATATATGTCATCGTATAGTTTTTACAAGTTTTAACGTTCGTGAATCACCGGTCAACTTGGGTGGTCAATTGTCTATATGAAACCTATTTCAATTAATCAAGTCTTAACAAGTTTGATTGCTTAACATGTTGGAAACACTTAATCATGTAAATAACAATTTCATTTAATATATATATATATAAACATGGAAAAGTTCGGGTCACTACATTATGCCTATTGACTCTTCCGAAGAGACTTCTTAGGAGCTGTTAAGATCTAGTTAGTGTCTTCACTGTGTGACCCAAGCATATTGCATGTTCTTGTTTGATTGTTGCCTTAGGAATAAGTCATATCAACTGTTTAGGTATTTATTAGGTTTCTATCTGCTTTACTTTTAGTATACCAACTATAATGTTGTATAATGCTTGAACTGATATGATGTCATTAGTATGATTGAATGGTTGTTAGTTTTTATTTAAAGTTTTGCCAACTTAAACCGACGGACTCCTTCCGTTTGTGATCAGTGTTCAATCAACACGGCATGTTGTTATGCAGTTAACCAAACTGATAACGAGGGTTAGAATTAGAACTCAACTCACTAATAAACCTAGTACTTTACTAAGGATAACCTCCGAGGAATAGCTACCTTTCAATTATATAACCAAGTAACATACTTGTCACTGCTCAAAGAGAACTCCGAGAGTTCAGAGATAAGTAGGTATGTGTAATTGGCTCATCCAACCAGATCTACATCATTCCAAGCATGTGATGACCCGGAAATTTCCGACCAAATTTAAACTTAATCTTTATATGATTTCGACACGATAAGCAAAGTCTGTAATGTTAAGTCTTAAAAATTTTCAACTATTTACACAAACCCATTTGACCTTTGACTATGCTCAACGATTCACGAACAATTGTATGTAAATAAATGTGTGTGTATATATATATATATATATATATATATATATATATATATATATATATATATATATAATATAATAAAAGTATATATATAATAAAATACAGAATAATTAAGTTGCTATTAAAACAAACATACATATATATATATATATATATATATATATATATAAATATTAATAATTTAAAATAATAAAATACAATTTAATCAATTAGAATTAAAAATATAAAATAAAATACAGAATAATTAAGTTTCTATTAAAATATATATATATATATATATATATATATATATATATATATATATATATATATATATATATATATATATATATATATATATACACATAATTAATGGTTATATGTATATATTAAAATGTGTATATATTAATTATTCAGTATATATTATTATTATTATATATGTATATTATATAATTATTAAATATTACATAATTAATAAATTGTAATATTAATATATTAAATATAATTACAAGTATAATTATACTTGTTATATTATTATTACATTAATTATTATTAGTATTATTAGTATCATTAAAATTATAATATGAAAGTTGTACATGTAATTTGTTATATTATTATTAGTATTATTATGATTATTATTATTATTATCATTATTGCTATTAACAATATTATCATATTATTATCTTTATCAATATTATTATTATTATTATTATCATTATTACAATTATTAATAATATTATTGTTATTATTTATTATAACAACATTAATATTAATATGTTTATACTTCTTAATTATTAATAGTAAGTGTAATTTTTTATAAAAACAGATATATATTACGCGTATAATCAGGGAACCATCTGTTTAATTTTTTATTTTCTTCATCCTGATTGATAATCCTGTCCGGCGTTGACATCCTTGCTCACTACAATACAATTCTAATCAATTCATGCTACAGCATCATTCTATTATTTACGCTCTACAAAACCCTGCTGCAAGTCAAATTAAAGAAGAGAGAAAACGAAACAGATTCAAAGAAACAAAACCAGTCCCCCGTTCGTATTTTTTTTTTCCAAAACTCAGATACGATTCAATCTTCAAAAATTAAAAATGCAGAAGTGATCTAAGGCATGTCGTGAATCTTTCTGTAAAATTTCAAATCTTAATTTACAAAATCAAAGATGAATTTTGGAATCAAAGTTTTTTTTTTTTTTTTAAAGTCAAATGTTGTTCTAAGATCGAATTGAAGGTTTATATGATGTTTCTATTATAATTACTCATCTCAGAAGTTTCTATAAAAGTTTTACTACATATTTCATGACGGTATTTAAGTCTCAAAACATCACAATCTCAAAAATCAAAATTTTGTTCTTCGTTTCTTTTTCACGAACACAGTGACTGCTGTAATTTTGTTTATTTTTTTATTTTATTGATTCAATTCACCAACACCGGTCATTCCTGTTTCTATTGAAGAACATAAACTGTTTAGTCATTGATTGTTTTTATTGTTAAAAGCTTTGGATGATTTGAATGTGGTGAAGAAGAAGAAGAATAAGGTGAACCAGAAAAATGGGATTTATAGATTTTAGGTTGGTATAATTCCAGAAAACCCAAGATGGTCGAACGGTTAAGTGTGTTTCGGATGAGCGGGTGGTCGCGGGTTCGAGCCCGGGCATGGGCTGTTATTTTTTTGGGACTCTATGAGGTAGTCTATCTTCATTTATTTTTATTATTATTATTATTATTATTATTATTATTATTATTATTATTATTATTATTATTATTATTATTATTATTATTATTTATTATTATTATTATTATTATTATTATTATTATTATTATTATTATTATTATTGTCATTATTATTATTATGATTATTATTTTTATTGTTATTGTAAGTATTATAATTATTATTAGTATTATAATTATTATTATTATTATTATCATAATTATAAGTATGATAACCGTTATAATTATTATTAATCGTATAAGTATTATTGATGTATTTATTATTGTTATATTTTTTTATTTAAGTATTAAAATTATTATTATTATGATTAAGATTATTGTTATTATTAATATATTAGCATTAATATTATTATTATTATTATCCTTAGCAATATCATTAAAAGTAGTATAACTAAAATTTTAGAATTATCATTATTATTAAAATAAGTATCATTTTTGTAATTATTATTATTATTATTATTATTATTATTATTATTATTATTATTATTATTATTATTATTATTATTATTATAATAATAATAATTATTATTATTATTATTATTATTATTATTATTATTATTATTATTATTATTACTACTACTACTACTACTACTACTACTACTACTACTACTACTACTACTACTAGCATATGTATCATTATTAAAAATATCATTATTATTATTATTAGTATTATCATTATTAATAAAGTTATTATTATTATTAGTAAATCATCATTATCAAAACTATCAATTTTTTACTAGAAAATATTTTATACATAGAATATACTTATTACATATACTATAATTATATTAATATTTCATATAACTATATATCAAACATATTAATATTTTTTTATATAAATACTTACATGTAACAAACTATTGATTTTTAAATATATATATATATATATATATATATATATATATATATATATATATATATATATATATATATATATATATATAGACATTAATATAACAAAATATATAAGTATTAATTATTTTTAATATATATATAAAATAAATATAAAAACATATAAGTTAAAGTATAATATATAAATAAAGAATAGGTTTCTAAATGAAATTTAGAATAAATTCTATATAACCATAAATATATAAATATTATATAATTAATAAATGAAATTAAGCGACTTCCATTATATGTTTTAATGGATATACAATTGATATAGATTCGTGAATCCAAGGCCAATCATGCGTTGTTCAGTATCGTCCTATGCATATTTTTACTACAAAATATCGTATCGTGAGTTTCATTACTCTCTTTTTAAATGCTTTTGCAATATATATTTTTGGGACTGAGAATACATGCGCTACTTTTATAAATGTTTGACGAAATAGACACGAGTACTTAAAAACATTCTACGATTGAGTTACGAATACACTAGATATCACCCCTTTATAGTCTGGTAATCTAAGAATTTGGGAACAGACCCCCAAATTGACGTGAATCCTAAAGATAGATCTATGGGCCTTGACAAGCCCCAGTCAGAGAATTTGAACTGCTTTAGTACTTCGATTTTAGTATACAACTGCCAGCTTTAAAATGAATGACCTGTTTGTGAGGTGTACACAACCGTCATTTTTAAAAGAGTGGCCTGTTTGTATGCTGTTTGCATGCAGTTTGTGAAATGCCTGTATGCGGGGGATATTCTAGATGCATTTTGTTAATGTCGATTACCAGATGTTAATTTCGTATGAATGATTTTTACAGCAGTGAGCAGACCTGTACAGATTGTTTTCGAAATATGCGTATCTTGTTTTCTATTATATTATTGAAAATGATTGATTATGAAAAACTAATGAACTCACTAACCTTTTGGTTGACACTTTTAAGCATGTTTATTCTCAGGTATTAAAGAAATCTTCCGCTGTGCATTTGCTCATTTTAGAGATATTACTTGGAGTCATTCATGACATATTTCAAAAGACATTGCATTCGAGTCGATCAAGTTCAAAAAGATTATTATTAAGTAAATGACAGATTAAGTCATCTATAGTATGATTATATTGGGAAATGGTATACATATTGTCAACTATCGTTGTAATGAAAGTGGTCTTTTAAAAATGAATGCAATGTTTGTAAAATGTATCATATAGAGGTCAGAACCTCGCAATGTAATCAACTATTATGAATCGTTTATAATCGATATGAACGGCTCATTTCAAAGCATAGCTTTAACATTAGTATAATTACCTGTCCCTAACCCAACACTGATATCTTGGTTAACATTTTCTTGATCTGCATACTCCGGATATCCTTCCACTTATTTACCTTTCCGCAATTAGGACTTTTAGCTTAAACCAACTACTATCCTTTTCTAGGTAATTTAAATAAAAGACAATTATCCACTTGATTTTCAATTCGTTAATCTATTCAAAAATACGACACTAGGTTAACTTACACCTTCTACACCTTAGAAAGTAAAAGTAAATTTAGGCCTCGCATAATACAAATAAACAAAACCACTGTGTGCTACCCTGATCAATTAAATCTGACATCCCGTGGCCTAACAACACCGCACGAATAAAACCGTCCGTTTCGGCCGTATCGTAAGTAGCATATCAAGTTTTTTGGCGCCGCTGCCGGGGATCGAATATTTTGATTGAGAAAGATTCTAAACAGACAAAAGTATTGTTTGGTGGTGTCTATGAAAGACAATTATACACGAACTTGGTTGTTGGATTAATAGAACAGTCTCCAATAATATTTGAACCAAAAGGATCCTGCCTCTCCGTAGTCAGCCTTGCCACCTAGATACAAGTAATCTGTAAGAAATCCTATCAGTTGAGATATCTGATAAGCTAAGCGACCGAATTTCAAGAATAATTGTTTTTAATAAATTATCAATCCTTTTAGTCAATTAATATTTTCTAAAAGTTACTTTTAAGTCTTTTTAAACAGAAAATCTAAAAAAATGGAACAACAAAATACCCTTGCTTCTATGCATAAGTCATGCTTTGAGGGAAGAGGAGGACCAATCACCTTAGGAACCGAAGGAACTCCTGAAATCAGTTCACACATGATTAAACTAGTCAATATGATCTGTAAATTTCAAAGATTACCAACTGACGATCCAAACTTTCACTTAAACAAATTTATCAGTCTGGTTGACTCTTTTAAGAAGGAAGAAAACGAGAAAAATATTTTGAAACTTCAACTTTTTCAATATTCGCTGTCTGCACACGCTCTAGCATGGTTTGATGAACTTAACCCGATTTCAATACATTCATGGGAGAAACTAGCCACTAAATATCTAAACAAATTTTATCCACCCTCCCTACAAACCTGTTTAAGAAAAGACATCACAAACTTTTCTCAAAAAGAAAATGAGTCATTGTGTCTAGCATGGAATAGAATGAAGATGATGCTTAAAAGATGTCTGAATCATTCGTTAAGTCGGGCAGACATAATCTGTACGCTTTACAATGGTTTGACCAAAGATGATAAGTCTCTCCTAGACATGGCCTCGCAATGTAGTGACCCGAACTTTTACATGTTTATATATATATATTAAATGAAATTGTTATTTACATGATTAAGTGTTTCCAATATGTTAAGCAATCAAACTTGTTATGACTTGATTAATTGAAATAGGTTTCATATAGACAATTGACCACCCAAGTTGACCGGTGATTCACGAACGTTAAAACTTGTAAAAACTATACGATGACATATATATGGTTATATATATAGTTAACATGATTTTATTATAAGTATGTATCTCATTAGGTATTTTAACAATGAGTTATATACATAAAAATGAGACTATTAATTTAAGAAACTCGAAAACGATATATATAACGATTATCGTTATAACAACGTCTTACTAGGTACATATGAATCATATTAAGATATTGATACACTTGGTTAATTATGTTAAATGATAAGTAAATATATTATTAAGTGTATTAACAATGAAATACATATGTAAAAATAAGACTACTAACTTAATGATTTCGAAACGAGACATATATGTAACGATTATCATTGTAACGACATTTAACTGTATATATATCATACTAAGATATATTATATATTATAATATCATGATAATATAACAATTTAACATCTCATTTGTTATAATAAACAATGGGTTAACAACATTCAACAAGATCGTTAACCTAAAGGTTTCAAAACAACATTTACATGTAACGACTAACGATGACTTAACGACTCAGTTAAAATGTATATACATGTAGTGTTTTAATATATATTCATACACTTTTGAAAGACTTCAAGACACTTATCAAAATACTTCTACTTAACAAAAATTCTTACAATTACATCCTCGTTCAGTTTCATCAACAATTCTACTCGTATGCACCCGTATTCGTACTCGTACAATACACAGCTTTTAGATGTATGTACTATTGGTATATACACTCCAATGATCAGCTCTTAGCAGCCCATGTGAGTCACCTAATACATGTGCGAACCATCATTTGGCAACTAGCATGAAATATCTCATAAAATTACAAAAATATGAGTAATCATTCATGACTTATTTACATGAAAATAAAATTTCATATCCTTTATATCTAATCCATACACCAACGACCAAAAATACCTACAAACACTTTCATTCTTCAATTTTCTTCATCTAATTGATCTCTCTCAAGTTCTATCTTCAAGTTCTAAGTGTTCTTCATAAATTCCAAAAGTTCTAGTTTCATAAAATCAAGAATACTTCCAAGATTGCAAGTTTACTTCCAAGTTTTCTAAATCCATTCTAAGTAATCATCTAAGATCAAGAAACCTTTGTTACTTATAGTAGGTTATCTTTCTAATACAAGGTAATAATCATATTCAAACTTTAAATCAATTTCTATAACTATAACAATCTTATTTCGAGTGGAAATCTTACTTGAAATTGTTTTCGTGTCATGATTCTGCTTCAAGAACTTTCAAGCCATCCAAGGATCCTTTGAAGCTAGATCCATTTTTCTCTTTTCCAGTAGGTTTATCCAAGGAACTTGAGGTAGTGATGATGTTCATAACATCATTCGATTCATACATATAAAGCTATCTTATTCGAAGGTTTAAACTTGTAATCACTAGAACATAGTTTAGTTAATTCTAAACTTGTTCGCAAATAAAAGTTAATCCTTTTAACTTGACTTTTAAAATCAACTAAACACATTTTCTATATCTATATGATATGCTAACTTAATGATTTAAAACCTGGAAACACGAAAAACACCGTAAAACCGGATTTACGCCGTCGTAATAACACCGCGGGCTGTTTTGGGTTAGTTAATTAAAAACTATGATAAACTTTGATTTAAAAGTTGTTATTCTGGGAAAATGATTTTTATTATGAACATGTAACTATATCCAAAAATCATGGTTAAACTCAAAGTGGAAGTATGTTTTCTAAAATGGTCATATGGACGTCGTTCTTTCGACTGAAATGACTACCTCTTTCAAAAACGACTTGTAACTTGTATTTCTGACTATAAACTTATACTTTTTCTGTTTAGATTCATAAAGTTAAGTTCAATACGAAACCGTGGCCACTGGAATCACTCAAAACGGATTAGAAACGAAGAAATGGCGAGTAAAACAAGATTGATAAAAACTACTCATTTTACCTACGTGAAAGTTAGTAATAAATCTATTCCAACCATAACCTAATCAACTTATATTTTATATTATGTAATCTTGAGATACCATAGACACGTATACAATGTTTCGACCTATCATGTCGACCCATCTATATATATTGCGGAACAACCATAGACACTCTATATGTGAATGTTGGAGTTAGCTATACAGGGTTGAGGTTGATTCCAAAATATATATAGTTTGAGTTGTGATCAATATTGAGATACGTATACACTGGGTCGTGGATTGATTCAAGATAATATTTATCGATTTATTTCTGTATATCTAACTGTGGACAACTAGTTGTAGGTTACTAACGAGGACAGCTGACTTAATAAACTTAAAACATCAAAATATATTAAAAGTGTTGTAAATATATTTTGAACATACTTTGATATATATGTATATATTGTTATAGGTTCGTGAATCAACCAGTGGCCAAGTCTTACTTCCCAACGAAGTAAAAATCTGTGAAAGTGAGTTATAGTCCCACTTTTAAAATATAATATTTTTGGGATGAGAATACATGCAGGTTTTATAAATGATTTACAAAATAGACACAAGTACGTGAAAGTACATTCTATGATTGAATTATCGAAATCGAATATGTCCCTTTTTAGTAAGTCTGGTAATCTAAGAATTAGGGAACAGACACCCTAATTGATGCGAATCCTAAAGATAGATCTATTGGGCCTAACAAACCCCATCCAAAGTACCGGATGCTTTAGTACTTCGAAATTTATATCATATCCGAAGGGTGTCCCGGAATGATGGGGATATTCTTAAATATGCATCTTGTTAATGTTGGTTACCAGGTGTTCACCATATGAATGATTTTTATCTCTATGTATGGGATGTGTATTGAAATATGAAATCTTGTGGTCTATTGTTACGATTTGATATATATAGGTTAAACCTATAACTCACCAACATTTTTGTTGACGTTTAAAGCATGTTTATTCTCAGGTGAATACTAAGAGCTTCCGCTGTTGCATATTAAAATAAGGACAAGATTTGGAGTCTATGTTTGTATGATATTGTGTAAAAACCGCATTCAAGAAACTGATTTCGATGTAACATATTTGTATTGTAAACCATTATGTAATGGTCGTGTGTAAACAGGATATTTTAGATTATCATTATTTGATAATCTACGTAAAGCTTTTTAAACCTTTATTTATGAAATAAAGGTTATGGTTTGTTTTAAAAATGAATGCAGTCTTTGAAAAACGTCTCATATAGAGGTCAAAACCTCGCAACGAAATCAATTAATATGGAACATTTTTAATCAATAAGAACGGGACATTTCAGTTGGTATCCGAGCGTTGGTCTTAGAGAACCAGAAAATTTGCATTAGTGTGTCTTATCGAGTTTGTTAGGATGCATTAGTGAGTCTGGACTTCGACCGTGTTTTCTTTAAAAATGATTGCTTAACATTTTTGTTAGAAACTATATATTATTAACATGTATATATTATGTGATATATTAATCTCTTAACATGTTTGATATTGTGTGATAGATGTCTACCTCTAGCACAAATCCCATTGACTCACCTAATAATAACGAAAAGTCGAATATATATTGGACTGATTCACAAGTTCCCGAAAAAGAACCGGAAGAAGAATCAGAACCGGAAGAGGAGGAACCGGAGGAGGAAATAGAACCGGTGGGGGAAATAATAAAACGGTTAAGTAAAAGAAAATCCTCAACCAACCGACCAAGGTTAATTATGGTCAATGGTGTTTCCGCCAAGGAAGCAAAATATTGGGAGGATTACCAATTCTCCGATGAATCGGATTCCGACGAGAATTCCGATGATGTTATAGAAATTACCCCAACTGAATTTAAAAAGGCAAAAGAAAATAATAAGGGAAAGGGCATAAAAATAGAGAAATCTAATTCCAATCCCGATGAACTTTATATGTATCGTCAACCCCCGAAGCCCTTAAGTTGTAACAATGACCCGGGAACCTCTAAACCACTAGGTTTTTCTAAACCGTTGTGGAAAACGACAGCTCGTATTAGGGGAACATCATATATCCCTAGAAACTTGGCAAAACGAACCAAAACTGAAGAAGAAGAAGAAACGAGCGAGTCGGAATAAGATAGTTGTATTCGTGTGGTGTAATATATGTAATATAGTGTGCTTATGCTTTATGATATATGTAAAAATTGCTTGTATTAATAAGTATTTTTTTTATGAATCTAACTCTTGTCTATTTTACAGTATAAAAACACAAAATGGATAGACAACCCAATATTTTAGAAGACTTACCCGGAGACATGATTGATGAAATCTTGTCTAGAGTCGGTCAGAATTCCTCGGCACAACTATTTATGGCAAAATCAGTTTGCAAGACATTCAAAGAACGTTCTAAGAATGCCTTGGTTTATAAAAGGCGTTTGTTTGAAAGATGGGGGATATCACATTGGGAAACCCATAAGTTACGATGTGTTTACTTTGATGCATATATTGCAGGAAACCCAAATGCTATTTTACGCAACGGGTTAAGAAATTATTTTGACTCAATGTATCCGAATATAGGACTTCATGATTTAGAAAAAGCGGCTAACATGCAACATAAAGAAGCATGTTATGCTTATGGGTTAGTAATGTTCGTTTCTTAACAAAGTGAGAAAAAGAACATCGGGCTACAACTATTAAACAAAACGTTCCCACAAGTGACGGAGTCGGTAATTGGGGTAAGAAATGAGGTTTTTAGGTTACTACGAGACTGTTGGTCATTACGTAACCTTCGCTCTTTTGACGACGTTACAACACGTTGTCATACTATCGGTCACAACGGTTACGTTCCGCAAGACCAAGGATGGGAAGTGGTATTAGTAAAACCAGAATGCATGACTTGTTTCTGGACGTATGAATTACGTGTCTTTGTTGCCTTTGCTGAACGCCTTATTTATTAACTAGAATTATCTTCGCAACTACTTTGTATCAAAGTTTTATGTGCTATATTTCATGCTACATGTAAAATAGCGGTACTGTAAGTTTGCAAGTTATTGTATAAAGGTTTGAATATGATATTATTTTTTTTTTGTTGTGATTAGTTTTTCATATAGAATGGTAGTAGTTGAAATGGTATGTTAGCTACTAAGTATGAACTTAACGGGTAGGTACTACCCGAATTAAAGAGTATAAAACGCTAATATGAAGAAAGAGCTTTTATAAATAAGTTCATATTATGCTACGAAATACTATTAACTACTCTTAATATTCTGTATGATTAACTTGTTCCATTTGACTATTTTGAAGGAAATGGCACCGACTACTCGACACACCGTGAATATGAATGAAGAGGAATTCCGTACTTTTCTAGCTTCAAACATAGCCGCAGTACAGGCTGCGCTACATACTAACAATAACCTTGGATCTAGCAGTACAGGAAATCGTGTAGGATGCACCTATAAAGAATTCACTGCCTGCAAACCTTTGGAATTTGATGGAACCGAAGGACCTATCGGATTGAAACGGTGGACCGAGAAGGTTGAATCGGTTTTTGCCATAAGTAAGTGTACTGAAGAGGACAAAGTGAAGTACGCTACGCATACCTTCACAGGTTCTGCGTTAACATGGTGGAATACCTATCTAGAGCAAGTGGGACAAGATGATGCGTACGCACTACCGTGGTCAGCATTCAAGCACTTGATGAACGAGAAGTACCGTCCCAGAACCGAGGTCAATAAGCTCAAGACAGAACTTAGAGGGTTACGAACCCAAGGATTTGATATTACCACGTACGAAAGATGATTCACAGAATTGTGCCTATTGTGTCCGGGAGCGTTCGAAGATGAGGAAGAGAAGATCGACGCGTTTGTGAAAGGATTACCGGAAAGAATCCAAGAAGATATAAGTTCACACGAGCCCGCCTCCATACAACAGGCATGTAGAATGGCTCACAAACTAGTGAACCAGATTGAGGAAAGAATTAAAGAACAGACGGCTGAAGAGGCCAATGTGAAGCAAGTCAAAAGAAAGTGGGAGGAAAACGGTGATAAGAATCACCAATACAACAACAACAGTAATTATAATAATAATCGTAACAATTATCCCAACAATCGCAACATCAATCGTAATTACAACAAACGGCCCAACAACAACAACAACAACAACAATAGCAGCGACTACAACAATCATCCCAACAACAATAACAACCGCAACAACAACAACAATCAGAAGCAGCTATGCCAAAGGTGTGAAAAGTATCACTCGGGGTTCTGCACCAAATTTTGCAACAAGTGTAAAAGAAATGGTCATAGCGCGGTGAAGTGTGAGGTCTACGGACCAGGGGTTAACAGAACGAAAGGGACAAATGGTGTCGGAATGAGTAATGGCGGAGCAAGTAGTGTCGGAGCAAGTTATTCCAATGTAGTTTGTTATAAATGTGGAAAACCGAGCCACATTATTAGAAATTTCCCGAACCAGGAGAACACGAATGGACAAGGTCGCGGAAGAGTTTTCAATATTAATGCGGCAGAGGCACAGGAAGACCCGGAGCTTGTTACGGGTATGTTTCTTATTGACAATAAATCTGCTTACGTTTTATTTGATTCGGGTGCGGATAGAAGCTATATGAGTAGAGATTTTTGTGCTAAATTAAGTTGTCCATTGACGCCATTGGATAGTAAATTTTTACTCGAATTAGCAAACGGTAAATTAATTTCAGCAGATAATATATCCCGGAATCGAGAAATTAAACTGGGTAGCGAAATATTTAAGATTGATTTGATACCAGTAGAGTTAGGGAGTTTTAATGTAATAGTTGGCATGTACTGGCTGAAGAAGGTGAAAGCATAGATCGTATGTTATAAAAATGCAATTCGCATTGTACGAGAAGAAGGAGAACCCTTAATGGTGTACGGAGAAAAGGAAAACATGAAGCTAAATCTTATTAGTAATTTGAAGGCACAAAAACTAATAAGAAAATGTTGCTATGCTGTTCTAGCACACGTCGAGAAAGTACAAACTGAAGAAAAGAGCATCAATGATGTTCCCGTCGCAAAAGAATTTCCCGATGTATTTCCGAAAGAATTATCGGGACTACTCCACATCGATCTGTTGAATTTCAAATAGATCTTGTACCAGGAGCTGCACCAATAGCTCGTGCTCCTTATAGACTCGCACCCAGCGAGATGAAAGAACTGCAAAGCCAACTGCAAGAACTATTAGAACGTGGTTTCATTAGACCAAGCACATCACCATGGGGAGCTCTTGTTTTGTTTGTCAAGAAGAAGGATGGTACATTTAGGTTGTGTATTGACTACAGAGAGTTGAACAAACTTACCATCAAAAACCGTTATCCACTGCCGAGAATTGACGACTTATTTGATCAACTACAAGGCTCGTCGGTTTATTCGAAGTTTGATTTACGTTCTGGATATCATCAAATGCGAGTAAAGGAGGATGATATTCCAAAAACTGCTTTTAGGATGCGTTATGGTCATTACGAGTTTATGGTTATGCCGTTTGGATTGACTAACGCACCAGCTGTGTTCATGGACCTTATGAACCGAGTGTGTGGGCTATATCTTGACAAGTTTGTCATTGTTTTCATCGATGACATACTTATTTACTCAAAGAATGATCAAGAGCACGAAGAACATTTGAGAAAAGTGCTAGAAGTATTGAGGAAAGAAAAACTGTACGCTAAGATTTCAAAGTGTGCATTTTGGTTGGAAGAAGTTCAATTCCTCGGTCACATAGTGAACAAAGAAGGTATCCAGGTGGACCCGGCAAAGATCGAAACCGTTGAAAAGTGGAAAACCCCAAAAACTCCGAAGCATATACGTCAATTTTTAGGATTGGCTGGTTACTACAGAAGATTCATCCAAGATTTCTCCAAAATAGCAAAACCCTTGACTGCATTAACGTATAAAGGGAAGAAATTTGAATGGAAGGATGAACAAGAGAAGGCGTTTCAATTATTGAAGAAAAAGCTAACTACGGCACCTATATTGTCATTGCCTGAAGGGAATGATGATTTTGTGATTTATTGTGACGCATCAAAGCAAGGTCTCGGTTGTGTATTAATGCAACGGACGAAGGTGATTGCTTATGCGTCTAGACAATTGAATATTCACGAGCAAAATTATACGACGCATGATTTGGAATTAGGCGCGGTTGTTTTTGCATTAAAGACTTGGAGGCACTACTTATATGGGGTCAAAAGTATTATATATACCGACCACAAAAGTCTTCAACACATATTTAATCAGAAACAACTGAATATGAGGCAGCGTAGGTGGATTGAATTGTTGAATGATTACGACTTTGAGATTCGTTACCACCCGGGAAAGGCAAATGTGGTAGCCGACGCCTTGAGCAGAAAGGACAGAGAACCCATTCGAGTAAAATCTATGAATATAATGATTCACACTAACCTTACTACTCAAATAAAGGAGGCGCAACAAGGAGTTTTAAAAGAGGAAAATTTAAAGATTGAAATACCCAAAGGATCGGAGAAGCATCTTAATATTCGGGAAGACGGAACCCGGTATAGGGCTGAAAGAATTTGGGTACCAAAATTTGGAGATATGAGAGAAATGGTAGTTAAAGAAGCTCATAAAACCAGATACTCAATACATCCTGGAACGGGGAAGATGTACAAGGATCTTAAGAAACATTTTTGGTGGCCAGGTAAGAAACGTTTCTGAAGAGGAAGCATTAAGAAGGACAATTTTCAAAAACAAAGACCATATAGCATCAGTGACCACTACTGATGAATCAGAATTCCAGGAGAGATATGACTCGTTAGACTGAAAGGAGATAGCTAGAATGAAGCCATCTATCGAGGAACCTCCGGAATTAGAATTAAAGAAGTTACCCGACAATCTGGAGTATGCATTCTTATAAGGAGAATCGCAACTCCCCGTAATCATCTCAAAAGACCTCACGCCACAAGAGAAGGCGAAATTGATTCAAGTTTTGAAATCACATAAGAAGGCAATTGCTTGTAAGATCTCCGACATAAAAGGAATCAGCCCCAACTGTTGCACCTACAAGATCTTCATGGAAGATGATTTCAAACCATCAGTTTAGAGGCAAAGAAGGGTCAACCCTATGATTCAAGAAGTCATCAAGAAAGAAGTAATCATACTTCTGGACGCCGGTCTGATCCATCCCATTTCTGATTCACCATGGGTTAGTCCTGTTCAAGTGGTACCCAAGAAGGAAGGGACGACCGTAATTCAAAATGAGAATAATGAGCTTATTCCAACACGGGAGCTCACCGGTTGGAGGATTTGCATAGATTATCGTAAACTAAACGACGCACCCGAAAAGATCATTTTCCATTACCTTTCATCGATCAAATGTTGGAACGTCTATCAGGATATGAATACTATTGTTTCCTCGACGGCTTTTCTAGCTACTTTCAGATTCCCCTCGATTCAAAGGACCAAGAGAAGACAACCTTCACATGTCCTTATGGAACATTTGCCTATCGTCGCATGCCCTTCGGGTTATGCAATGCACCAGCTACATTCCAACGATGCATGGTAGCAATATTCCACGACATGATTGAACGTTGTATGGAATTCTTCATGGACGACTTCTCAATCTTTGGTAGTACCTTTGATTCGTGCCTTTCTAACCTTGACAAGATGCTCACCCAGTGTGAAGGTTCAAATTTAGTTCTGAATTGGGAAAAATGTCACTTCATGGTTAAAGAAGGGATAGTGTTAGGACATAAGATTTCAAAAGCAGGAATAGAAGTTGATAAGGCTAAGATTGAGACCATAACAAAACTTCCAGAACCTACCACAGTAAAAGCGGTAAGGAGTTTCCTTGGACACGCCGATTTTTACCGATGCTTCATTAAAGATTTCTCAAAGGTCACAAGGCCTCTCACTCATCTCCTAGGAAAGGAAGTTCCGTTTGTCTTCAATGAAGAATGTATTAAAGCATACAACTATCTGAAGGAGCAGCTAACACATGCACCCATCATGATAGCTCCTGATTGGAGTTTACCATTCGAAATCATGTGTGATGTTAGTGACTTCGCAGTTGGAGCTGTAATCGGACAACAGACAGATAAGCACTTTCATCCAATCTATTACGCCAGCAAAACCTTAATCGCAGCTCAAGAGAATTACACTACCACAGAAAAGGAACTGCTCGCTGTAGTATTCACCTTCGACAAATCCCATTCCTATCTCATCCTGTCCAAAACTACAGTTTATACAGATCATTCAGCCCTTAAATATCTATTCACTAAGCAAAATGCTAAACCAAGAATCCTACGATGGATCTTACTCCTTCAAGAATTCGATATTGAAATTAAAGATAAGAAAGGAGCAGAGAACGTTGCAGCAGACCATCTTAGTCGTTTGGAAAACTCGACGATTGAACAACTTGCTGAACAAGAAATCAGAGATAAATTTTTGGAAGAACAGCTTATGAGTTTAGGACAAGCTCACATAGGATCACAATTCACTGATACTCCTTGGTATGCCGACATGGCCAACTACCTAGTTGCCAGAGTAGTACAAAAGGGAATGAGCACATCCCGAAGAATGAAGTTCTTCAGGGATGCCAAGTACTACTACTGGGAAGACCCTTACTTGTTTAGAATTTGCCCTGATCAGATATAATCAGGAGATGCGTAGATGAAAAACAAGTAGCAGGGATTCTACACCAATGTCACCACGGACCAACTGGAGGTCATCATGGAGAAATCTTAATCGCAAGAAAAGTCTACGAAACAGGATTTTATTTGAAGCGACCCGTCCTAATCCATCTGGATGAATACATTACATTTGGTTACATCGCGAGGTACTTGACCTCTATATGATACATTTTACAAACATTGCATTCGTTTTTAAAAGACAAACTTTCATTTCATTGACAGTTGACGGCATGCATACCATTTCATAATATATCCAACTATAATTGACTTAGTAATAGTCTTGATGAACTCGACGACTCGAATGCAACGTCTTTTGAAATATGTCATGAATGACTCCAAGTAATATCTCTAATATGAGAAATTGCATAGCGGAAGATTTCTTTAATACCTGAGAATAAACATGCTTTCAAGTGTCACCCAAAAGGTTGGTGAGTTCATTAGTTTATCATAATCGACCATTTTCATCATTTTAATAGACCACAAGATTTTCATTTTCATTTCTCATAAATATACGTCCCATGCATAGAGACAAAAATAATCATTCATATGGATTGAACACCTGGTAACCGACATTAACAAGATGCATATAAGAATATCCCCAATCATTGACATCCATCGGACATGATAAAAACGAATTCGAAGTACTAAAGCATTCGGTACTTTGGATGGGTTTTGTTAGGCCCAATAGATCTATCTTTAGGATTCACGTCAATTAGTAGATCGGTTTACTAATTTTTAGGCTACCAAGCAAAAGGGGCATATTCGGCTTCGATCATTCAACCATATAATGTAGTTTCGATTACTTGTGTCTATTTCGTAAAACATTTATAAAAGATCATGTATTCTCAGTCCCAAAAATATATATTGCAAAAGCATTTAAAAAGGGAGCAAATGAAACTCACAATACTGTATTTTTTTAGTAAAAATACATATGACGAAACTGAACAATGCAAGGTTGGCCTCGGATTCACGAACCTATATCAGTTTTATATATATTAAAACACATAATAACAATTAACAAGTTTATATATTAATATTATTAGTGATATAATTGTTATCATAATAAATTATATGTTTCGTTAATAACTTATTTAATATATTTTTATTTTGTTTTATATGCTTTTAACTAAATAATTAATATTTATTATAAGAATATTGATATAGTTTTTGTTAAATATATTTTTATATAACTAATAGTTATTTGATAAAATAATATTGATAATAATAATAAGTAAAAAGTTGTTTCATTTTATAATAATAATAGTAATAATAATAAATATGATAATTTTTATAAAAATGATACTTTTAATAATAATGATAGAAAAATGATAATTTTAATAATACTTTTAATAATAATAATAATAATAATAATAATAATAATAATAATAATAATAATAATAATAATAATAATAACTTACTGATAATGATAATAATAACGAATACTAATAATAATAATACTATAAAAATAATGATTTTTCTAATAATAATACTAATATCTATATTAATAACTATAATGATAATACTACTACTAATAATAATAATACTAATACTTATACTTATGATAATAATAATAACAATAATAATAATAATTTTAGTGTACAACCTTTGAAGTAAACAAGCTCCTAAAAATAAAACGCCATTGCCCGGTCTCGAACCCGAGACCTCTCGCTTAAACCCAACACATTTAACCATTCCACCATCTATTCCAATTTCTGTTAATACGCGGATTTTATTTCCTTTTAACCCTCATTTTCGTATCCTTCTTCACTTTCCATCATCATAATCTTATATCTATCGAATCATTATCATAATATTATCATAATCATTATCATAATCTTTATTCACCACCATCATCCCTTATTGTGTAGTATACTTAGGATTAGACTATAGAAACATAATATGAAGCTGCAGTAGCAGCTGCAGTAAAGGCTAAACAACTAGCAACGGGACTTGCTTATAATGGTTCGATTATAAGATCATGGTACCATCATACAACCTTGTCACAGCCCAACACTATAAATAATCCCTTGGCCCAACTGTAACTAGTTCTTGGCCCGAATAAAGAAAGAAAAACGATGGCCCAACTAGTATAAACCTAACGGCCCAACAGTACACCACTAACATATCAGCCCAACAACTATATTAAGTATACGGTTCCATCCAAAGTGATAAATCAACTTGTTATATTAATCAACAATAAAAAAAATGTCGGTTCCTTTTTTTTTATCATTATCACATCTCAATCATTCAATTTATTTCCACCATCATTCTTATCTTATTCCTCCACAGTACATCATTATCATATTAACAAGAAAAGAAACAAAGATACTTTTATCGAATCATTATTATCTCTTCACAGCAACAATATTAATTATCGGTATTTGTGGGGGTTCTTGTTGGGTTTTTAAACCAGGAACGAAGGAGAAGAGAGGGAGGTGGAGCTGATAATTAGATGAGTTATGTGGTGGTTTGATTATTGATGGCTAAAGAGAGATGAAAGTGAAGTAATTATCGATTAAAAATGTGAAATAAACTGCAGCATTAATGAGTTGTAATTGATGGTGATTGCAGGTCCTTGAACAAAATAGGAAAGTATAGTGAGTGGCAGTTTAATGATGATCTTGGAGTTGCTTTATGGGGGTTTAAACAGATGGACAATCGAATAAGTGGGTGTTGGTTGTGGTTGCTAATTCAAAATAGAAACAGAAAGGTAGCTGAGCAGTAGCAGGTGTAGTAGCAAGTGGGTTCCATTTTGAATTTATTAATCGAATGTGTTTGATCACAGGTTAGTCGATGAACAAGTTTAGTAGAGAGATAAAGAGAGAGATAGAGAGGTGATGTATGCTTACGGTTGTAAATGGACAAGTATGGTGATCATGGTGGTGGTGTCGAAACCTAAACAGGAATATGTAGGAGAAATCATGGTTTGTGTTGGTGTTTTAGTAGTTGTCGAACAAAATGGTAGTTAAGGTGGTTTTTCGAATAGAAACAGAAAAAAAGTTACGCAGATGATGGTGGTTAAATGATGATGTTCGATGGTTATGAGGTGATTTATTATGGCGATAGGGTGGTTTGTGTTTGTAGTTGTAGATTTGATCGACAGAATTGGAAAAGAAAGAAAGGTGATGAGGGTTTTTAGTTGGTTAGTCGATGGTTGTTGTTCATGGAGGTGGATTAGGGTGTTGTAAGGTGGCGAGTGATGAGATGATGACTCGTGAAGAAGAAGCAACAACTATGGGTGATTGGTTTCATATGTATATGTATATAATCTATGTGTTTATGTATATATACTTATAGAGAAAAAGTGGATTGATTGTTTTGTGTAATGTTAAAAGCCAAAACAGGAGAAGATAGATGGGTTGTTTATGGTTGTCAATGGTGGAAGGAGGAGGATAGTGAAGACGATCGAATTCAGGAAGAGGTGAAGGGAGTTAAGATGGTGGATGTGAGATTTCATGTAATGTATAACTTATAAATATATCTCCAATCTCTGTGTATGTAATTGTATATATATAGGATATGAGAGATAAGGTAGTTAAAAGCAATAACAGTAACACATTAATAATAAGGTGTCTTTATTTCATTCACGGGTGTACGCTCGAATAATATTAATTATATAATATTAATATGTTAATTGAAATGTCATCAATCATTTAATCAACAGTTAGCAGCCGGGTGATCACATGCAAACATATATCTCCCATCTATATTTACTTTATATTATAAATAATACACATGATTATTTATCAATTCAAAAGAAACGGAAATTAACAAAGTGTACAGCCCACTAGTTTTGTTCTCACTCTACCGACAGTTTTCACGCACTGTGTATCGTGCACTATTTGAAATTAGTGGCGGATAATAGGTCTCAGAAAAATCTCAAACTTTTAGACTAAATATATTTATTTATTTTGGTCATTATGGTATAAAATTCAGTCATTAATTTGATAAATAAAAATTATATCAACTGTCCCTCTCATTTATGGGTAAAATATAAAAAGTGTTAAAATTAAATAATTAGATTCCAAATATACTTTTAATAAGCCTATAATTTATATAACTCATTTTCGGATCACCTTTTATTTTAAAATCATATAAGTTCGTTTTTAACTTGACTAATAACTATCAAGATGACAAACAAGTGCTACGAGTGTTTATTAAATAAATTCTAAATCATATATATATTCAATATACTTTTCATATAGATTTATAGTAATATCATATATTATTATTTTTTTTATTTACACAAATGAAATAAATCACATAAGTTTCTCTTTCATATTATATATATATATATATATATATATATATATATATATATATATATATATATATATATATATATATATATATATATATATATATATATATATATATATATATTTAAAATATATATGTATTTATTTACAGATAGTGGTTTCGAGAATCGTCTGGAATAGTCGAAGGTCAAATGAATATATGAAGCAGTTTAGAATTTTTGAGACCTAACATTACAGACTTTGCTTATCGTATTGGAATTATATAAAGATTAAGTTTAAATTTGGTCGGAAATTTCCAGGTCGTCACATTATTGGCCGTCTATATTCCGAGATGCGCAAGAGCTTGTAAAGCGTTGCGACGCATGCCAAAGGCAAGGTATTATCTCTATGAAGAATGAGATGCCTCGGACTAATATCCAAGCTTGCGAGATCTTCGATATATGGGGAATAGACTTCATGGGGCCATTCCCAAAGTCTAATGGGAAAGAATATGTCCTCGTAGTAGTAGATTACGTCTCCAGATGGGTAGAAGCCCAAGCATTTCCAACCAATGATGCTAAGGTCATAACCAACTTCCCGAAGAGACTCTTCTGCCGATTTGGAGCTCCCTGCGCTATAATAAGTGATAGAGGCACACACTTATGCAATACTCAATTTATGAAGGTGATGCAACAATACGGAGTTAGCCACAAAATGTCCACCGCCTATCATCCGCAAACTAACGGACATGCAGAGGTCACCAACAGAGCACTCAAGAGAATTCTAGGATGCACTGTTGGCCATCATGGAAATAAATGGGCCGAGAAACTAGACGATGCTCTGTGGGAATTTCGGACTGCTTACAAGAATCCTCTAGGGACTACACCCTACCGCATGATCTATGGAAAAGCATGTCACCTTCCGCTAGAACTCAAATATAAAGCTCTCTAGGCACTGAAGACCTGCAACCTCGATCCCTCAGTTACCGCTAAGCATCGAAAGATGTAGATGAATGAATTCGCTAAATTAAGAGACCTAGTGTACGAAACGTCATACATCTACAAGGAACGGACGAAGTTGACACATGACGCAAAATTGATTCCTACAAAGTTCGCTCCTGGAGATAAAGTTCTGCTCTTTAATTCTCGATTCAAGAAGTTTGCTGAAAAATTTATATCAAGATGGAGTGGGCCATAAAAAGTTATACATGATTTTCCACATAGAGCCGTGGAACTAGAATGACCTACTGGCAACTTCAAAGTCAACGGCCACCGCCTAAAAGCTTATCTAGAAGACCACGATAAGGAGGATCACCTCTTCTCCTTTGATCCATTCTGAAGATCAGACAAAGAAAAGTCGATTTGTAATGACTTGATAAACAAAGCGCTCTTGGGAGGCACTCCTTGCTTATCCTTTTTATTTTCTTTAATTTATTTTTATTTTCAGTCTACAAAAATATTATCTGTAACGACCCGCACTTTTTCGATCGTTCTATACTTATAAGATTAATATTTACATAAATTAAACCTTACCAACATGATAAGCAATCCAAATTGTCGAGATTTATATTTCCGAAAAGAGTTTACACAACGTTTGACCGTCTAGTTTGACCGATGATATCACGAACTATATAACATATGATAATTATACGTTTGTGTATATATATGTATATATACATATTTAACATGATCTAAGAATGTTTTAATATCTCATTTTGTATTAATAACAATAAGTTATAAGTATATTTTAAAACTACTAACTTAAGTTTTCAAAACGATAACTATACGTAATGTTTTTCGACGTAAATACTTATAACCTATATTACTTATACATGCATCGTATAGATATGTATTTTATCACTTTTAAAGGGCTTACATACATAAAACAATATAAGTATATTTACAAAAGATAGCTATATTTGAATCCTCGTTCCGTTTCCTCAAAGATTTCTATACGTATACCTAGAGTATATGTACCCGTATCATACGCAGCTTCTAGATGTATTTACTATTGGTATATACTAATAAAAATCTGCTCCTTAGCAGCCTTAAATGATTAAGAAACATGTGGAACCAACCATTTGTCAAGTAGCATGAATTATTTAGCAAGAAAACAAAGTTAGGTATCTTTTTTTTTCCTTTATAACCTAAAAACGTTTTTATGCATGCACACCATTTCTTCACCCCATTTTCTCATACTTACACTTCCATTTCTCTCTCAAAATACTCTTAACTTCATACTTGATCATCTCCAAGCATTTTCCCCATCATTTAGCTTCAAAAACCTTACTTAATCACCATAAGAAAACCATACAAAAACACTTCAAGAAATCCTTCCAAGAACACAAACTTACTTCCAATCTTTCATCCAATTCCATCACCCTTTTGGTTCTAGCTTTTTACTCCTCTTTTACAGCAACCTTGTCCAAGGAACTTGAGGTAGAATCTATGTTCATAACCTTATTCGATTCATATATATATATAGCTATCTTATTTTGTGGTATAAAATTTTAACAACAAGAACATAGTTTGAATGTTTTCAAACTTGTTTGCAAACTAAATAGATCCTTCTAACTTAACTTTTAAAATACTTCAAGACCTGTAATATATCATAAATATATGCTAATTTAACAAGGTATAACTTGGTTTTTCAAAGAACACCTTAAAAACTGAATTTACGACGTCGGAGTGCAACCGGGGGCTGTTTTGGGTTGGATAATTAAAAACCATCTTAAACTTTGAATTGGAGGTTTATTTTCTGGAAAAATGATTTTTACTATGAATATGATAACACATAAAAATTTCATGATTTAACTCAAAGTATAAGTATTTTTAGAACAATAATCATTTAAGGTTGTTTACATGATGGAAAATGATTAACTTCATAAGTTTCACTAAAGTTTGACCTATGACCTGTGATTTCGAATACAAACTAAGGTATTTACAGTTCATAGTCTTAAAGAGGGACTCGATCCAAGGAAGTGACAAGTTGAATCAACGAAAACGGAGTTGTAACGAAGAAACTATGACCAAAACGAGATCGGATATCTAAGACTTGTTTAACTTCGGGATTAATTGGGAAAAATTAAATAAAATCATATATTTCTAAGATAACATGATATTTTATATATATGTACTTATAATTCAATTTTATATGGTTCAGGATCACCCGCAAACAACACGAGAAGATTAATCATAAGATCCCATGTTTGTACGCAACACGTCATTTGACAACACCGGTACTTTATGTACGCAACACGTCATTTGACAACACCGGTACCGTGGGTCAAGATTAATCTCGACCAATACATATACGATGGGGTTTTATTTATTTCGTTAGGGGGTTTTATTTATTTCATTGCGGGTATATTAAACATCTAAAAATGAACCATTAAAATTGAATTACTAACAACGAACTGCTAACTACGGACTAAGGAATTATTCAAAGTATTAAAAGTATAACAAGTATATATATGTGATGTTTGTTTAAAAAGAAAAGGTATTGATATATTATATATGGATAGGTTCGTGATATCAACCGGAGACCAAGTCAAATTATATATATATCTTCAAGACGAAAGTGAGTATATAGTCCCACTTTTAAACTCTAAATATTTCGGGATGAGAATACATGTATTTTATGTTTTACGATATGGACACAAGTAACTGAAAAATATATTCTACGTTGAGTTGTACCACTGACATACTTCCCTGTAGCTTGGTAACTGTTATTTACAGCGGTATTGTAAACGCGAATCCTGTTGATAGATCTATTGGGCCTGACAACCCCAACCGGACTGGACGACCAGTATTCAACGGTTGCACAGTACTTCGTTTCGTGACTACACTTGGTACGGTGTAGTAAGATTTCATAATAAAGGGAATATGCGACGTGATTAAATGTTAAGTATGGTTACCAAGTGCTCAACCACTTAGAATATTTTTATTAAAATGTTTATATATGAAATCTTGTGGTCTATATTTATATCGCTGCCGGCATTAAACCTATATCTCACCAACTTTATGTTGACGTTCTAAACATGTCTATTCTCAGGTAATAATTAGAAGCTTCCGCTGCATCATGTTGAATCTAAGCAGGATCTTGCGTACGCATATTTGTGTCAAAAATAAGACTGCATATCCAAGAACTTGTGTTGTAAAATATGCTAGAAATCGGGTTGTTATTATCATTTGTAAAGTTTGTAAGTCGAAGATTATCGCTAAACGATAATCATCTTTATTTTGTCCAAAGCTTGTATCAAAAATAAGGATCATGGTTTGTAATGTATAATATATGCAGTTTTTCTTTAAAAAATGTGGCATATAGAGGTCAATACCTCGCAATGAAATCATACGTTATCTAACACGTTCTTATGGTTAAGGACGGGTTATGACATTATCTCTGTGTACTAACAACTAAGCGCCATACTTGCGCTTAGTACTTACAAGTTTGTTGAATATGTTCAAGCAGAAAATGCCAAGTTCAGGAGCTTCAGTTTACATCCCAGTTCGTAGGAGGAGGACTCCGAGGATTTACTCATTGGAAAGCAGTGCTAATTAGAACAGGCCATCAATAGGGAAATTAGGCCCAAGGCGATTGATATTGGAGAGTGTTGAGGAAGATATTGGTACCGCACCGCCAGCACCTCCTGTTCGACGCTCCAGACGATTAGCTAGGAGACCTGCTAAGTATACACAGCCACTAGAGACACATGAGCCACAGACGGTGATACACTATGGAGCCACCTTAAATGACCCAGATGTTGCATGGGCATTACTCAGAGACCAGCAGAGACTTTATCTAGCTCTTAGAGTATACCTTCAGCGCGAGGGGATACCACGTAGAACTCTGGGCCCATCGTCATTCAGGCTAGCGCACCGTGTTCAGCCAGCACGTCAAGCTACCCCTATGTGTTCCACACCGGTCTCAGTTCACTCAGTCGCCTCAGCTGCCATCCCATCACATGCTACTCCAGCTCCCATCACGCCGCCTATCTTAGCCGTTTCACCTGCTCCAGTCACTAAGGCAGACCTAGTCACGATTCCCATAACAGTTGAGCCACCCACGGCCCAGGCCTTTGAGATTACCGGGAACATCCCTGATGAGGATCCTTTCCCGAGCTTGTCACACCTGGAGTTACCGTCAGACCTTTATCTGGATTCACTATTAGGCCCTGAGTTGGATGTAGGGCAACCACTTGAGTATTTGTCAAGACTAGAGGATGATGATGATCCCTTCGGACTTCATGGACACTTCGCAGACACGACTCAGCACATTGGATAGTATTTCATAGACTACTTTACTTTATTTTTAGTTTTATCTTTTCAAAGCATTGTACTAAAAAGCTACACATAGTGGAAATGCTGCCTTTCTCTTTTTGTTCTTCATACAGAAATTTTATCAAAAGAGACTTGTCCTTTCCAGCAATTAGGAGGCCGACCGTAGGAAGGCAAAACACTAGGAAAGTAACCTGACCATAGAGAAGTAATCCTTCATCAAACCTATTTCAATTATTAAGCCCTAAAATCTCTAAGTGTGGGGTCACCCCGCAACCAACTTAGAAATTTTAGAAGACAATGTCCTTAATTTATAAAGTATTAAAATATCTTTTTTAGAGAACATTAGGGACAATGTTTTCTAAGTATGGGGTATTGGGTAAAGGTTTAAAGGACGAGTAACCGTAAAACGCCAAGTTTTGAAAAATTCTTTTGTCTTAAAAGTAATCAAGCAATGGATATTGGGTGATTTTGAAAAAATTCTTACCTTGTTTTGCCCAAACGATCTAATAAAATTGCTAGAAATCAGTTTTCGAAACATTCATTAGAACAGAATGATTAAGCTGAAACTTATATTTTGTGTCAAAAGATTTCTTTTAAGAAAATATGTAAAAGGCTACACATGATCACGCACGACCCCTACTCCCAAAAGAGAGGATTCTTGGACCCAAAGTATCTAAACGACCCATCAAATCTACAGTACTTTGTCATTTCAATTGATGAGCGTGCCAGTGTATGGTTCAAGTTAGAACTTGGTTCTGACATATGTTTCGAGACCAATGGTTAGTAAGCGCCATACATGGTGCAGGTGCGATACTTCTTTCGAAATCATTCTAAATAGAGAAGACAAAAAGCCAACCGTTTCCGTTTCCACTCCACGCAATTTAAACCGACCAACTCACATAAAGAGTTGATGAATCAGAAATATTCACCCCAAATTCACTCCCAAAAATACACTACACATTCACCTTCCTTCCCCTTTCCATTTATCAAAAGATCCAGAGATTAATGAAGAGATAGATCGATTAAATTCGCTTCAAAAGCACTTGTTAAAAGATTCCGAACCCCTGATGGTTTTTGATAGGTCAAAGACCTATTTTCAGTGGATTATCACTTCCTCTCTGGGCACCAGGAACGAAAGACAAAATTTATGAAGAAAGGGTATGCCGTAAGAAAAAAATAAAAAATATTTGATGAAAATGCAAAGTCTCTAGAAATAAAGGCAAAGAAAAACCCGAGAAGTTGCCCCAAAGAAGAATACCGGAGGAGCAAAGAAAATTCTAGACAAAGTCTTAGCAAAATCCGTCTCTTTCGAAGAAACTTTTTACGGATTCCAAGCCACTCTCCATCCAAAAATGGATACTCTGAAGAATCAAAGTCTATCAATTCTCTCTAAATCAAAATATCTGGATACCTTTCACCAATCCATAAAAATTTCCCAAACAAACCCTACAACCCGTCTTCCTATTGAAAGAATGCCTAGGAAGAAGATCAGTGTCGTCCTTACTTAACCGGTGGAGATATCGATGCTTTACCAAGCCTATGATGAGAACTGTTACACGACTGGCTTCTGAGCGACAATACAATTAGATTAGGACACCCTAAACACTTGAGTGATATGAGTGATCTGCTAGTGAGGTGTGACGACTCAAAAATTTCTGATCAAATTTAAACTTAATCTTTATATGTTTTCGACACGATAAACAAAGTCTATAATGTTGAGTCTTGAAAATTTTGGAACTATGTTCATATATTCAATTATCCTTCGACTATTCCTAACGATTTATGAACAATTATATTTAACTTGAGGGCATATATAATTATATATAAATATTATTTAAAAACGTTAACAAAGTATTAGATGTTTAATACTTTACATGAACGTATTTGTTTCGATATATGTTTAATGTATTTATCGACGAACTTAAAAGATAATATCAAATGATTGATTTATTAGGTATATTATGCTATCGTTAAGTGGTCTCTGTTGTGAGGTCCACGATGATTTGAGAAATCTTTTCTTTTTAACGGTATTCAGAATAAATGTTAAAGTGATCTACAAGTAAGGACAAAGTGTCAATTAGCGAGAACTAGACAAAAGTTAGTGGAGATTTCTGCTTAATTTTCAAAGCATGCTTTACAATAATTACCTTGTGACTATTTCCGATGATTCATGAACAATTGTTTAAATAGGTATATATATATATATATATATATATATATATATATATATATATATATACATACTTATATATATATATATAACATTTATATTTTCATATATACATATATAGTATAATTAATATTCAAACACATATTATATAATGATATATATTTATATTAAATGTTAAATATTCAATATATGTTAAAATATAATATATATGGTATAATTATATTGAATATAATTACAAGTTAAAATATAATTGTTATAGTAATATTATTATTATTTTCATTATTATCTTTAATATCTGTATTATTAATATTATTATTTATTATAATATATAATATTAGATATAAAAATTGAAATATGTAACTTACTATATCTCTATTATTACTAGTATTATTACTAGATAAGAATCATTATTATTATAGTTAACATTATTATTATTATTATTTTATTTATTAGAAATTATCAGTATTTTATTTTTAACATATTTATATTTATAAATTGTATGTCAGATGGAAACAAATTAATAGGACATCAAAGTCCTTAAGTAGTACGAATTAATTGAAGATTATATTCTGTTTATTTTGTTTCCTTTCTTTTTTTTCTTCCTGTTTGAAAATTTCGTGTCCTTTATGTTTAATCTTGTTACCTATCGATTTCATTGATCAATACAGACAACCAGTGATTGTACCATCACTCTATATCAGTCGCCTACCACAAATTAAAGTTGAAAAACAGAAAACTAAAATCATTTATCCTCTACTCTTGAGTGTAAAAATCAAAAGTTTAAATTACGAATTAAACTCAAAATCTAGAAATGCTATTCTGTTAGGAATGATCTATGTAAACTATCTATAAGTTTTCAACTTCCAATTCTCTCTATTAATTTCAAATTTACGAGTCAAAGCTTATTTTCAAAAATTCAAACATATGAACAAAGATTAAATTCGAGTTCGTTTTAATGTTTAAAGATCAATTGATGATTCAGAAATTTTCTATTAATGAATTCTAACACAATTTATGTAGTAATTATAATCTAAAACGCTCTAAAATTCAAAATTTGATTTAGTGTTCTTAGTGTTCTTGACAAGGATTAACAATAGCTCGAAATCGAATAAATTTTAAAAACGTAAAAATGCAGTTATGTTAGGATTCATCTTGTTGAGCTTTCTGTTAATTTTTACTTTCCAATTTTTCAAAACGAATTCGAATTTGTGAGTCAAAGTTTTTGAAACAAAAAGACAACAATTGTTCTTCAATCAAATTCAAAATTTCTGTTAAGTTTTAAGTTCAATTGATGAATTAGAAAGTTTATACTAAGTATTTAATAAGTATTTCATGTTTAAACAATTGTCCAAAACATTTTAGAAATTGTGATCATTATTTTTTTTAAACAAAGCCGCGACAGCAGCAGCTGTTTATAGCAGCTGTTTATGGAAATTTTTTTAATTTTTTTTTCTTTTTTTCTTTTCTAGTGTTTATTAATCTAAAATAATAATTTCAAGCATTATTGTGTTGTTATGAAACCCAAAAACCAATTTGTTAGAATAATCGAGTTAGTCTCTGGTTTACTAGTTAGTATGAAGGAGAAAGAGAAGGATGACAGAAAAATGGTTAAGTATATTATTAGTTGGATTAATTACAAAAAAAAACGCAACAGATCAGATGGTTAGGGACATGTGTGTTAACCGAGAGATCTCGGGTTCGAGCCCGGGTGGGGACTGTTTTTTTTTTTTTTTTTTGGAATTCATTACATTTGAGGTAGTTTTCAAATCTTTTTATTTTTATTATTAATATTATTAATATTATTATTATTATTATTATTATTATTATTATTAGCAGATACGCTAGTATTATTATTGTATTATTATTATTATTACTAGTATTATCAATACTATTTTTATTATTATTATTATTAGTAATATTATTATTGTATTATTATTGTTAGTATCATTATTATTAATAACATTATTATTATCATCATTAGTATTATTACTACTCATTATTAGTATTAGATATTATTATCAATGTTGTTGTAAAAATAAAATAACTTATCATTATTATTATTATTATTATTATTATTAAAGATTATCATTATCATTCTTATTATTAGTATTATCATTATTAATAAAGTTATCCTTATTAGTAAATTATTATTATCAAAACTATCATTTTAGTAAATAAATACTTTAAACATTAAATATACTTATTATATATAACAAACTAATGATATTTCCTAAATATACTACTAAGCATATATATATAAATATATAGAGATATATTAATATAACTAAATGTATGGATATTAATACATGCAAAATAAATAAATATTACATATAATTTAAGATATAATATAGGTATATGTTTTCAAATGAAATTTAGCATAAATTGTATGTAATTACAAATATACAAATAATATATATATATATATATATATATATATATATATATATATATATATATATATATATATATATATATATATATATATATATTAATAGATGAAATTTTGTGAATCCCATTATATGTTTTAATAGATATACAATTGATATAGGTTCGTGAATTCGAAGCCAACCCTGCATTTTTCAGATTCGTCGTATGCATATATTTTACTACAAAATATCGTATAGTGAGTTTCATTTGTTCCCTTTTTAAATGCTTTTGCAATATATATTTTTAGGACTGAGAATACATGCGCTATTTTTATAAATGTTTGACGAAATAGACACAAGTACTCAAAACTACATTCTATGGTTGGATTATAGAAATCGAATATCACCCCTTTAGTTTGGTACCTAAGAATTAGGGAACAGTACCCCTAATTGACGCAAATCCTAAAGATAGATCTATGGGCCTAACAAACCCCATCCGAGGTACGGATGCTTTAGTACTTTGACTTATTATGATACAGACGAGAGGATTCTGTTTTGGAGATATTTTATATGCATCTTGTTAATGTCGGTTACCAGGTGTTGACCATATGAATGATTTTTATCTCTATGCAGTTTACGAAATGCCTGATATGAGATGATGTTTATGAAAAATGGAAATGAAAATCTTGTGGTCTATTAAAATTATGGAAATGATTGATTACGATAAACTAATGAACTCACCAACCTTTCAGTTGACACTTTAAAGCATGTTTATTCTCAGGTATTAAGGAAATCTTCCGCTGTGCATTTGCTCATTTTAAAGATATTACTTGGAGTCATGCTTGACATATTTCAAAAGACGTTACATTCAAATTATTGAGTTCAAGATTATTGTTAAGTCATTTATAGGTTGGGACATATTATGAAATGGTATGCTTGCCTGTCAACTTTCAATGTAATGAAAGTTTGTCTTTCAAAAATGAATGCAATGTTTGTAAAATGTATCATTTAGAGGTCAAATACCTCGCAATGTATTCATATGTTATTGTACTCGTCCTTATGGATTAGGACGGGTCGTCTCATGTGGTATCAGAGCGGTGGTGTTAGCGAAGCAGGTCTTGCATTAGTGTGTCTGACTGGTAGATATTAAGATGCATTAATGAGTCTGGACTTCGATCGTGTCTGCATGTCAAAAGTTTTGCTTATCATTTCTTGTCGGAAATTACCTCCTTACCATTCTTAGTCTAGACACATTTTACTGCATTGATTGCATGAATAGTGTATAGACAAAATTTAAATCCTAGCGTATCTGCTAATTCATATCTTAGCGTATCTGTTACTGTAAACTTTGCCTGACATATTCCGTAAATTCCTCCGTAACCTATAAAATCTTTTGTTCTATATATTTAGATATTTTAGGAAATTAGAATACCATCTGATAGCCGGAAATCATTTCATATCGAAAAATCCTTTATTCAATCGTACGAAATGGAACTCTCCAATAGTTCAAGTCCCTCGAATTCCGATATGGAGTTTCACTCGAGCTCCGAAAGCAGTGTGACCGGAATGGATCAACCAATCAACCATCATCTATTCTGGATGAATTGGGGATGGGTTTGTAGCCTCCTCAATCATTGGAGACAAGAAGAAGGTGATCCCTTCCATCCACCACATTGCCCTCTTGGCGATGAACCTGAAGCACTTACCTGCGAACCTATCCGAAACACCATTTTCTCTCTCATTTCCAGAGTATCTCGTCATGAAAATATACTATCTCAGATTCTAGATCTTATTCATCCGCTCGTTCAAACCGACAACCACCCCGGTGTAATAGTAGAAGTCAACGAGCTTCGCGCTCGGGTAGTGGCTTTAGAGAATGTGGTGCAAAGGTTACAAGCACCAGCAACACCATCGGCATCAACAGTATCCCCATCATAAACGCCAACAGTACCATTACTACCACCAACCACAACCGCGTCGTAAACATCAACTTTACAATCTATCCCACAAGCACCAATGTCATACGCCCTATAGATACCAAGGAATACTAACAACAACAAACGGTGAAATATTGATTCATAACTTCATTGGAGAAACATTTTTGCGGCGATTATGTAATCTCCAAAGTCTTAGAGATTATTTATTCAAACCGCAAATCAGATGAATGGATAGAACTAACAGAGAATAGAAACCTTGACAAGAATGGAGCTTGAATTAAAAACTAGACTTGTTTTACCAGCAGCATCAACAGTTTCGTCAGCATCGTCAGCATCAGCAGCACCTACAACATCACAAGTTCAACCAGATCTATAATCACTGCAAACATCACCACTAATCAACAATGAGTATATTGTATCAACGAATTACAAAGTATTAACTCACTTCTACTAAAGAATTTATATGTATATCTTACATATATAGAGTTTTGAAACTACAATAAATCTTTTGGTACTAAGCTATTACGAGTGAATTTTAAAGAGTAGATACTCGGATAATTCATGTTACTAATATGCTATGATGTTCATCTTTCGTTAATAACTTAACCATCATTAGCTACAATATCCGTTTCAACTCGACGAATTTCATTTCATAATAAACCAAGTGTATTATTCAATTATAAGTTTGATCTTACACTTTCATTTTCGATATACTCGAAAATTTCTAAGAATCATCATTCATGTCTTGCGAATTTCACAAGAATTTCCACAAACACCAACATCATTCATCGATAAATAACAAAGTATTGGTTCAAAATTTCATTTAATTTGAAGAAATAATCCGCGAAGATTATGCAATTTCTAAAGTTTTAGGAATTATTCATTTCTAGTTTTAGCCGGAAATTTAATGAGTTTAATATCATATTAACTCATTAAGTCTGCATTACATCTGAAGAAAATATACATATATTTTCATAAAGACTGTAATAAAATTCATTGTAAAAAAAATAAAAAATATTACTTGTGAAATTTTTTTCAACGGGTAGGTAATACCCGAGAAATATTCAAATTTCACATTAATATGTTACACTATACATTCTTCGATTCTAATTCAGCAATCATTAACTATACTCATTACTTTCAAAATGATGTACATTCTTTCATAGAAATCAAAACAACCATTCGCATCCAAATTTGATTACATATTCTGATTTTGACAAATCAAAATCCAAGTCAAGATTTAACAGAAGACATCACTCCTAGATCCCTACATCTTTCAAGGCTATACTTTGATTTCGAAACCGTGCTGGAACATCATTTCTATTCATAGAACCCAGAAAAAAATATTTGTATCATTCAAAATCCTAGAACATCATATGTATAGTAACGATTACAATCTGTGTTCAAACCCTTCGAAATTCCTGAAGACACTTCAAATAATGAACAATCGAGATGATGATCCAACCACATATTAACCACAGTCTTGCACCTGAAAAGCTCTCGAAACCAAAGTCGTAGTTTAACACGTATCCGTGTTAGACCCTTTGGCATTTATTAGCAAAAATAACTTTGCGATTCCTTTTCAAATTAGTCGGTTTTGTCACAGCTTCAACAAGTCAACTTCGACTTTTCAGTTGAAACAGTCTTATTATAACCTCAATATAGATGTTACCCTTTCGTCATTATTATCGAAGAACCTTTTATATCTCACCACATTAGCAATAAATGTACCAACAAATTCACTGATCTTTGACTTTCTGAAAAATTATTATATTTATCGAAACCCCATCATTTACTCATCCGCATCTTGTAACAAGAATTGTCATTTCAATTACTGGGATTCAGCAATCAGTATTTTGAAATCTCACAGCATGTCTAAGCTAACAATTATATGTGTACATATAACGTCTATCTCCTAGACTTATATACTGCGAATGTGAAGTTTCTGAAAAACGCCCTAAACTACGAACTAGTTCTCCGAATTTTGAAAAAGCTGAATGAAGCAGCAGAAACTATAGACAACCGTAACAGTCAAAAGTTAATGATAAAGAATAATGTGGTAGAAAAGCACAGAAAAAGAGAAGGTTTGGAACTGGAAAACGGATTGAGCAAACCATGAAGGATGCTGTGGACAAATCACAAGGACGAAATCTACCTTCAAAGAATCAAAATGATTCAGTGTCTGCTGAAATTGTTATCAAATACCTTGCTTCTGACTCTAAACCTTTACAAACAAATCTTCTTCATCATCAACCGATGTTAGAAATTCTAAGATATCATCATATCTTTCATTATAAATATCTTCGATAATTCTGAAGATATATTCATAACTATTCTTATCTGAGATTTTTTATCTCTGCGCTCTATCTGTGCTACATCATAAAAGAAACTAATTTAGTTTCTAAATTCTGATACCTTCGAGTTTAAAATATGAATGTTATTGAAGTAGTGTTGTGACGATCGCTCCAAATCCATATGGACGAGCACGTCATTCATTGATTTCATTACGAGGTATATGAACTCTATATGATACGTTTTGTAAACATTGCATTCTTTTGAAAAGGCACACCATAAATGAATATTTAAATCAAAGGTTTTCGACATCTGAAGATTTCTACATATAGACAATCACCGTATATAATAGTTTACAATAGTACTTCCGTTGACAATGCAGTCAAAATAAGGTACATGATGATGAATTGGTGAATGCAACGTTTTCTTGAAAAATATGCCATATAAGACTCCATGCACATAGCTTGTCTATCATATAAGCAAACAACGGAAGACTTCTAGGGAACCTGAGAATAAACATGCTAATAAGTGTCAACACAAAGGTTGGTGAGTTCATAGTTTGTATGTTTCGCATAATCTGTATATAAAGATGGATCACAAGATTTCAGTTGTTTCATCCAGAAACGTTTATCAAAATATTCTACAAGATTGAGCACCCTGGTAACTAAACTTTAACGTTTATCTAATAAGTACCCTGTGTTTAACATGCAACCAACATGTACGATACACTCAAATAGCATACGTCGGTTTTATAGTTCAGGCTAGGGTTTCTATACCTGGAATAGACGGGGATGTCAAGCCCTATGGATCCATATATAACTACTCGTGCCCACCTGTTCTTATAATCGGCAGTTACTAGTTACCAAAGCTAAGGGATTTTCGGTTCAAACTCGGTGTAGAATTTAGTGTGTACTTGTATCCATTGCGTTTAAAATAAAGTGCATGTATTCTCAGCCCAAAAATATATATTGCAAAAGCAATTAAAAAGGGAGCAAATGAAACTCACCTTAGCAGCACATACAGTTGTTCATCGTAATGTGACCGAAACTCGGTATATCAAAGAATCGTAGATCTCAACCTAGAGAACATATGTTGGTCAATAAATGTCTATCAAGCTAGGTCAGGTCATAGTGTATCACAATCTTAATGCTCGAGATCGACATACAAAAGTTATCCAAAGTCGTTTCAAAAAGTCAATTTTGACAATAGTTTAATAAAATGAGACTTGCCTTATATAAAGATTCATTTACTCGGTTGGTAATATTTAAAAATTTACTTTATCAATCTCGTAAACAAGTTGTTTAAATCTTAATTGTAGATTCAAAAGCAATTTCAATTAACGTCAATTATAATTCAGTTGATCATATCTTTTAATCCGTTCATCGAAACTATTCAGTGTCTAAATGAAAAGTTATCGATTTTTCGCCAGCTTTCCAAAAACATGTATATCATATACCTTTTACCAGTAATATATGGATTTAATTCGTGATTCATTATAAACTGTTTAACGATGAAATTTAGCATACAAGCATGTATAAATATATATACTCGAGTACTAGACATGGATACACTATTAATATATAATAGATAAAATATAAGTACTTACGTATTAATATTGAGATTCAATATTGTAGGAAAGTACGTAGACGTAACGGAGATGATAAACACTAGGTTTGATTCATAAATATATCCCCGAACATTACCCATAACCTCCTTGGCAATAACCCATAATTTCCTTAGCTCTATCCCGCTCATAAAACTCATTTTTAAAAGTGACATGCTCATAACCTCGTCGTAATATTTTATGTATAATATTACTAAAAATATTAAGATTAATAATAATATAATAATAATAATAATAATAATAATGTAAATAAAATAAATACGAAGTAATAAGTGTGTGTAAACTGAGCAAAAACGAATTCAATTTATAGAACTTTCCTGAAATCTGACCCCATGCGATCGCATGGGTTTTATGCCGATTTTCCATGCGATCACATGGCCCCAAAATCCAGCTCACTTTTTTTTGTATTTTTGTTTGTCGACATAATAATTAATAATATATATAATATATTTAATTTATATAATTAATTATATATTATATTAAATTCACATGCATAGTTAACTTGTAATTTTTGTTCCGATAAGTCGTACGTTGTTACGCGACTTACGTCCCGGTTCCGGTTTTTCGAGTGTCCCTTCGTACGCTGAGAAAACTTGTAATTTTCATTCTGGGACACGTACCTTTATCAAAATATAGCCTTAAATTATCCCTAAATTATACCACCCAAAGTATATCTTAAACTTTCGAGTATTTTGGCCATTTACTTCTATAAATCATTGTCTCGTTATTTATTAATATAATAGTATTTATCAAACGTTTCATAACCAAGTTAATATTTATTCTCAATATTTATAAACACGTTTTAAAATACGTATCGCAAGTTATTCATATAATTAATTCTTAACAGTTAATATTCCTTATTATTGTATGTGTCCAAATTACGTTATTTAAACAAATAATTCACCATTTATTCCGAATACCGTTAAAAATGAATAATTTCTCAAATCAACGTGGACCTCTCAACAGAGACACGTAATAATATCATAATTCTTAAGAGACTCAGTAAATATCTTTTACTTGAATCGTTTGGCATAATCTTTTAACTCTGTAGTTAAATATATCAATTAGATAATCAAACTAATAAGTTTAATGCACAGTATCATATCCTCAACACTTTGCTATGTTTTCAAGTTATAGTATATGTATCTATATATAATTGTTCGCGTTTCGTTGAGAACAATCGAAGGTTAATTGAACAGTTTAAAATTTTGAGATTTAACTTCATAGACTTTGTTTATCGTGTCGGAAACGTTAATCATACAAGATTAAGTTTAAATTTAGTTAGAATTTTCCGGGACATCACAGTACCTACCCGTTAAAGAAATTTCGTCCCGAAATTTGAGTGAGGTTGTCATGGCTAACAATAAAAATGTTTTTATGACGAATATGAGTCGATAAATAGAGTTTTATCACCGTTGAATAATATGGATAAAACAATCCAATTACTTGAAGCGTATGAGAGAAGCCGTCGTAATAAAGTGAAATGGAGAATAGAGATGCGTCTTATCTCTTGACGTAGTAACTATTGATTTCCGGAATTTAAGGAATAGAAAATCTTCATAATCTAAATAAGATTTGATTCTTCGGGAATTAAGGAAATTAAGATTTCCTTTGATTAATTGCGTAATCTGCCTCGATTGTTATGTCTGATATATTGCTATAAATTTCCCACTTCCATTTCATTATTTTCACCACTCCCACATCTTCTTCCTCATTTCATACTTCCAAAAGATTGTGAAATGCTTCATCCAGTTCTGATTCTTGATATACTCCTAACCTTCATATCTGTCATTCTTCTCTTTCATTTACCACCGGAGGATTTTATTTACTTTTACTTTTATCTTGGGGTTATAGTGTTATTATTTTTCCCGTGTCTTTACGTTGCAATACGTATTGATATACACGGTTTGTAAATTTAGGGGTTGTTATCGGGCCTATATTCTCCTTTATATTTCGGAGCTTCATGTTTTCATTTTCTCTTCCCGACTTCAAGTCAAGCGAATAATGGTCCAGAATTCGTAGGTATGGAGTTTCGAATGATCATAATATACAAAGTAGAAAGGAAAGGTAATAACAAGATTTGATTTGTCAAATTACCATAATATCTAGAAAAGACCGAATCATCAAGAAAAATATTTTTTTGATATTTTTAGAGATTATATAGAATGAAAGAGTTATGTAACATGGTTCAAGATGAGGGTATGATTTGTGAACCTTTATCACGTTCCATTAGAAACTCAGCATGACTTACTGTAACATAATCGCGTTGATCAAGTGTCATTATATTATACTAACTCATGCTTCAATTCCCAACACTACTTCAAAAACATCCATTTTTCGAAATTTTCAGAAATTAGAAACTAAAATAGTTTCTTTTATGATGTAACACAGATAGCGTGAAGAGATAAATGATTTCAGATAAGAATAGTTATGAAAATATCTTCAGAAATATGGAGGATATTTATAATGGAAGATACGATGATATCTTAGAATTTCTAATATCAGAGGATGATGCGGAAAATGTGTCTGTGAAGGTTTAGAATAAGAAGTAAGATTCTTACTAATGGTTTCAGCAGACACTGAATCATTTGAATTATTTGAAGGTAGATTTCGTCCTTGTGATTTGTCTAAAGCTTCCTTCATACTTTGCTCAACCCGTTTTCCAGTTTCAAACCTTCTCTTTTTCTGTTCTTTTCCAACACACTACTCTTTATCATCAAACTTTCGACTGTTAAAGTCGTTTATAGTTTTTGCTGCTTCATCATTTTTCCAAAATTCGTAGAACTAGTTTCGTAGTTTGGGGTGATTTTCAGAAACTTCACATTCGAATTATGTAAGTCTAGAAGATAGATGTTATATATATATATATATATATATATATATATATATATATATATATATATATATATATAACTGTTGTAGTAGAAAATGTTGCGAGATTCAAAATACTGATTGCTAATTCCCGGTGGTTGGTATGGAAATTATTGTTACAAGATGTGGATGAGTACATGATAGGGTTTCAATGAGTATAAGAATTTTTCGAAAGGTCAAGGATTAATAAATTTGTTTGGTAAATTTACAGCTAATGTGGCGGAACATGAAAGGTTCCCCAGTAACAAAACGTATATATCAAGGTTACAATAAGGCTTAATCTGAAAAGTTGAAGTTGACTGGTTGGAAGTGTGATAAAACTGGATACTTTGAAAAGAAATTGCAAGATTATTTTCAGTAATAACAATGCTAAAGGATCTTTCACCATTTTGAAGTCAAAGTATCGCTTTTAAAGATGTAGAGATCCAAGAATGATGTCACTTGTTAAATCTTGACTTGGATTCCACTCTGTCAATATCAGAATATATAATTGAATTTGTATGGAAACGATTATATATCGCTGTGAGCATAGTTAATAATTTTTGAATCAAAGTTGAAGAATGTACAGTGTAACATATTAATTGTGAACTTATATATTCTCGAGTATTACCTACCCATTAAAGATTTCACAATTAATATTTTGTACAAAAGAATTTTCATTACTGTTTTTATGAAAATATATGTATGTATATTTCTTCAGATGTAATACAGATTTAATGAGTTAATATCATATTAAGCTCATTTGATTTTTAACTTGAATTAGAAATGAATAATCTCTAAAACATTAGAGATTACATAATCTTCGTGGAGTATTTCACTAATGAAATCAATACTTCATTATTTATTCTTATTGATATTCCTTGGTGAAGGGTGTTGATATTTGTGGAATTCTTGCAAACTTCGCAAGGTGCAAATGATGTTTTCTAGAAAGTTTCGAGTGCATCGAAGATGAAAGTGTAAAATCAACCATGTTATTGAATAATACACTTGGTTTATTATGAAATGAAATTCATTGAATTGAAACAGAGATTGTAGTTATCGATGATTAAGCCGTTAATGAAGGATGTACATCATTGCATATTAGTAATATGAACTAACCGAGTAGTACCTACTAGTTAAGATTCACACGTAATACCTTAGTACGAAAATATTTATTTTGATTTCAAAATTCATATATATTAAATATACATAAAATTTCTTCAGGGGAAATGAGTTAATACTTCATCGATTATTGTTGCTGGTATTTCTTGGTAACTACGGTGCGTATGACGTTGATGCTCATGGAACAGATTGTGAAGTTGAGGTTTGTGATGCGGATGTTGTTGGTGGTGGTAATGGTACTGTTGGTGTTGTTGTCGGTGGTACTGTTGATGCCGGTGATGCTGCTGATGTTTGTAACCTTTGCACCATATTCTCCAAAGCCACTACCCAAGCACGAAGCTCGTTGACTTCTTCTACTACACCGGGATGATTGGCGGTTCGGACGAGCGGATGAATAAGATCCAGAATTTGAGATAGTATATTATCGTGACGAGATACTCTAGAAATGAGAGAGAAAATGGTGTCTCGAACAGGTTCGCCGGTAAGTGCTTCAGGTTCTTCGCCAAGAGGGCAATGTGGTGGGTGAAAGGGATCGCCTTCTTATTGTCTCCAATAATTAAGTAGGCTACGAACCCATCCCCAATTCATCCAGAATAGATGATGGCTAATTGGTTGATCCATTCCGGTTACACTGTCTTCGGAATTCAGGTGAATATCCATATCGGAATAGCTGTCAGAGTTTAAACTAGATACGGGATCCATCTTGTATAATTAGGGAGATGATTTTTGATATATATTAGATTATAGAATTTAGTTTGGTATTCTTCAATACATAATTTACATATGTATATATAATACCAAATTCCATAAATCACGGAGAAATTTTCGGAAGATATCAAGAAAAGTTTACAGTAACAGATACACTAAGATATGAATTTTTGTCTATACACTATTTAAACAATAAATGCAGGAAAACGTGTCTAGACTTAAGAATGATAAGCATGTAATTTTCGACAAGAAATGATAAGCAAAACTTTTAACATGCAGACACGGTCGAAGTCCAGACTTACTAATGCATCTTAACAACTATCAGTTACACACATTCATGCAAGACCTGGTTCACTAAGACCAACGCTCTGATACCAACTGTGACGATCGCTCCAAATCCATATGGACGAGCACGTCATTCATTGATTTCATTGCGAGGTATTTGACCTCTATATGATACGTTTTGTAAACATTGCATTCTTTTGAAAAGGCACACCATAAATGAATATTTAAATCAAAGGTTTTGACATCTGAAGATTTCTACATATAGACAATCACCGTATATAATAGTTTACAATAGTACTTCCGTTGACAATGCAGTCAAAATAAGGTACATGATGATGAATTGGTGAATGCAACGTTTTCTTGAAAAATATGCCATATAAGACTCCATGCACATAGCTTGTCTATCATATAAGCAAACAGCGGAAGACTTCTAGGGAACCTGAGAATAAACATGCTAACAAGTGTCAACACAAAGGTTGGTGAGTTCATAGTTTGTATGTTTCGCATAATCTGTATATAAAGATGGATCACAAGATTTCAGTTGTTTCATCCAGAAACGTTTATCAAAATATTCTACAAGATTGAGCACCCTGGTAACTAAGCTTTAACGTTTATCTAATAAGTACCCCTGTGTTTAACATGCAAACAACATGTACGATACACTCAAATAGCATACGTCTGTTTTATAGTTCAGGCTAGGGTTTCTATACCTGGAACAGATGGGGATGTCAAGCCCTATGGATCCATATATAACTACTCGCGCCCACCAGTTCTTATAACCGGCAGTTACTAGTTACCAAAGCTAAGGGATTTTGGGTTAAAACTCGGTGTAGAATTTAGTGTGTACTTGTATCCATTGCGTTTAAAATAAAGTGCATGTATTCTCAGCCCAAAAATATATATTGCAAAAGCAATTAAAAAGGGAGCAAATGAAACTCACCTTAGCAGCACATACAGTTGTTCATCGTAATGTGACCGAAACTCGGTATATCAAAGAATCGTAGATCTCAACCTAGAGAACATATGTTGGACAATAAATGTCTATCAAGCTAGGTCAGGTCATAGTGTATCACAATCCTAATGCTCGGGATCGACATACAAAAGTTATCCAAAGTCGTTTCAAAAAGTCAATTTTGACAATAGTTTAATAAAATGAGACTTGCCTTATATAAAGATTCATTTACACGGTTGGTAATATTTAAAAATTTACTTTATCAATCTCGTAAACAAGTTGTTTAAATCTTAATTGTAGATTCAAAAGCAATTTCAATTAACGTCAATCATAATTCAGTTGATCATATCTTTTAATCCGTTCATCGAAACTATTCGGTGTCTAAATGAAAAGTTATCGATTTTTCGCCAGCTTTCCAAAAACATGTATATCATATACCTTTTACCATTAATATATGGATTTAATTCGTGATTCATTATAAAATGTTTAACGACGAAATTTAGCATACAAGCATGTATAAATATATATACTCGAGTACTAGACATGGATACACTATTAATATATAATAGATAAAATATAAGTACTTACGTATTAATATTGAGATTCAATATTGTAGGAAAGTACGTAGACGTAACGGAGATGATAAACACTAGGTTTGATTCATAAATATATCCCCGAACATTACCCATAACCTCCTTGGCAATAACCCATAATTTCCTTAGCTCTATCCCGCTCGTAAAACTCATTTTTAAAAGTGACATGCTCATAACCTCGTCGTAATATTTTATGTATAATATTACTAAAAATATTAAGATTAATAATAATTTAATAATAATATAATAATAATAATAATAATAATAATAATAATAATAATAATAATAATAATAATAATAATTTAAATAAAATAAATACGAAGTAATAAGTGTGTGTAAACTGAGAAACAACGAATTTAATTTATAAAACTTTCCTGAAATCTGACCCCATGCGATCGCATGGGTTTTATGCCTATTTTCCATGCGATCGCATGGCCCCAAAATCCAGCTCACATTTTTTTGTATTTTAGTTTGTCGACATAATAATTAATAATATATATAATATATTTAATTTATATAATTAATTATATATTATATTAAATTCACATGCATAGTTAACTTGTAATTTTTGTTCCGATAAGTCGTACGTTGTTACGCGACTTACGTCCCGGTTTTGGTTTTTCGAGTGTCCCTTCGTACGCTGAGAAAACTTGTAATTTTCATTCTGGGACACGTACCTTTGTCAAAATATAGCCTTAAATTATCCCGAAATTATACCACCCAAAGTATATCTTAAACTTTCGAGTATTTTGGTCATTTACTTCTATAAATCATTGTCTCGTTATTTATTAATATAATAGTATTTATCAAACGTTTCATAACCAAGTTAATATCTATTCTCAATATTTATAAACACGTTTTAAAATACGTATTGCAAGTTATTCATATAATTAATTCTTAACAGTTAATATTCCTTATTATTGTACGTGTCCAAATTACGTTATTTAAACAAATAATTAACCATTTATTCCGAATACCGTTAAAAATGAATAATTTCTCAAATCAACGTGGACCTCTCAACAGAGACACGTAATAATATCATAATTCTTAAGAGACTCAGTAAATATCTTTTACTTGAATCGTTTGGCATAATCTTTTAACTCTGTAGTTAAATATATCAATCAGATAATCAAACCAATAAGTTTAATGCACAGTATCATATCCTCAACACTTTGTTATGTTTTCAAGTTATAGTATATGTATCTATATATAATTGTTCGCGTTTCGTTGAGAACAATCGAAGGTTAATTGAACAGTTTAAAATTTTGAGATTTAACTTCATAGACTTTGTTTATCGTGTCGGAAACGTTAATCATACAAGATTAAGTTTAAATTTGGTCAGAATTTTTCGGGTCATCACAAGCGTTGGGAATTGAAGCATGAGTTTGTATAATATAATGACACTTGATCAACGTGATTATATTACAGTAAGTCATGCTGAGTTTCTAAATGGAACGTGATGATTCACAGATCATAACGTCATCATGTGCCATGTTACATGACTCTTGTATTCTACTTAACCTCTAAACATATCAAGAAAAATAATTTTTCTTGATGATTCGGCCTTTTCCAAGGTATTCTGGTAATTTGACAAATCAAGATCGTGCCATTACAATTTCCTTCTTAGAACATTAACCATGTTTATTCCGAAATTCATATCTACGAATTCTGGACCATTACATGTGGTGCTTAATGGCAAGAAGAGAAAACAAAAGAATGAAGCTCCGAAATAGAAATTAGAGTATAAATCGCAATAAATTGGAGAAAACATTAACTGTGGATGTCATTGATTATAGAAGGACAGAAACAGATACATCGAAATATAAGAGAGAATATAAAAACCCAACAACAACCCAGAAATTACAAACCGTAGATATCGATGCATATAGCAACATAAAGACACGAGAGAACTAAAAACACTATAAACCCAAGAGTATAGTAGAATTAAATAGATTCTTCCGGCGGCAGATGAAAAAAAAAAGAATGACGGATATGAAAGTTAGGAGTATATCAAGAAGCAGAACTGGATGGAGCATATTGACGAGTGATTTAAAGTATGAATTGGGAAAGAAAGTATAAAAGATGAGAGTGTGGAAACAAGGAAACGAAGGGAGTAAATTTATAGTGAAATATACGACAGAGCAATCAAAATAGATTATTGCATTTAACCAAAGAAGATCCCAATTTCCTTAATTATCGAAAAACCAAATCTTATTAAAAAAATTTCCTCTAAATACCTTGAAATCAGGAAACCAACCGTGACTACGTCACCGGTTAAGTCAAACATGTATTTACTCATTTCACTCTTTTGTGATAGCCTCACTCGTACTCTTCACATAACCAAATCGTTTTATCCATATTACTAACTAATGATAAAACTCTAATTTTCAACTCATATGCGTCATGAAAACATACTTATTGTCAGCCATGACCATCCCAATCAAATTTCGGGACAAAATTTCATTAACGGGTAGATACTGTGACGACTCGAAAATTTCCGATCAAATTTAAACTTAATCTTTATATGTTTTCGACACGATAAGCAAAGTCTATAATGTTGAGTCTTGAAAATTTTGGAACTATGTTCATATATTCAATTACCCTTCGACTATTCCCAACGATTCACGAACAAATATATTTAACTTGAGGGCATATATGATTATATATAAATATTATTTAAAAACGTTAACAAAGTATTAGATGTTTAATACTTTACATGAACGTATTTGTTTCGATATATGTTTAATAAATTTATCGACGAAATTAAAAGATAATATCAAATGATTGATTTATCAGGTATTGATCAATCCTTAATTAATAATGTTACTTAATTACGAATTGAGTGCAATAAGATTACAATGGAGGATGGAATGTTTGATGATTATTTTGGGCCCCGATGATCGTCTTTCACTTTAACTATCAAGTGATCAACCACCCCGACCCGGTCTTGATTGTAAATTAGCATAATTCACCTTTACGCGATGTAAAAATTCCTTGGGCAAGATCACAAGTGGAAATTACAAAGGCTTAGGCAAAATGGCAGAGAATCAACAACCCATAAATAAGAGGCCATGCTCCCTATTTATAGTATTCGAGATATCCGCGGTATGCGAGTCACTTAACTATCCGCGGAAACTTAGCGGATTAAACCGCAGTCATTTATTAGCGCGGGAATCCATCTGCTGATCTTATTTTCAGCGAACCCTTCATAACTTTGCCTTATAGTTCGCGCAGTTCTGCCCTTGGCCTTTAGCAAATAAAATATACATATACAATGCTATGTATATGATAAAGTCCCCCCAGTTTGTTATGATACATATCGCAAAGCAGATGTATCATGATAAACTCTAAAAATGCACAGTTTTTGCAACCATCATCCGCATTTAGTCAATTTCACATTTACTTAGTTACCGTTGCAGGACAAAAGTTACCGTTTGAGTTATCACAACGGATAATTAATACAATCGCTTACCACCCTTATATCCCCTATATATATCTTGATTCACAATCACTAATTTTCCACTTGCTTTCTCTACCACAATTCTCAATTATATACATTCGCTATTAACCTTTACAAGTTCTTCAAACACAACTTCTCCACTTTAATCAAAAATGAAATTGACGAGGTCGATCGTAAGTTGGATCCTAAAGCTTTAATTACAAAGTTGCTAACGAGCCCGGAGGCTAAATCAACAGCGTCCTCGGCAGCCAATCAAGCAGGAAAAACAGGCAATTCCTGTCGTTGATTTGACGTCGAAGTCGCCATCATCACAGCCAAGCTCCAGAAAATGGCCACTTCAAACTCCACCATCATCTCAGAGCAAGAAGCTCAAACAAAGCACTCCCCTGGTCGATAATCCAATTATATCAGATTATGAAGGGGAGAAACAAACTGGTATATCATGTATGCTCACTCATATGTATGACCTTGCTTATTACACATTTCACTACTATAATACTTGTTTTGTTTTGTAGGAGGCTCCCCATTCAATCTACGCTACCCAATCCCGGAGTCGATGGAGCAGATTACAGAGTTGTTCCGCACTCCTCCAGACTCGTATGGGGTGCGGATTGATGGGTTATCAGGGTATACTTATGCCTCTGCTACTGCTGCACTTGACCAGCGTCAACAGATGAAGTTGGCCATTCCAGGCGAGCTTCGTCGTGAATTTTCCAAGCTCTCTGCGCTTGATGCGCACAATAGTTTTGTTCAAAACTTTTATATGTGTTTCAATGTGCTTGAATCTAAACAGCAGAAGTACAATGCTGAGAGGATCAAGGCTGAAAATAGCGAGAAACGCTGTGTTGATCTCTCCTATGAGCTCACCGCGGCCAAAACCGCGGTTGATGAATTGAAGCTACAGCTGTCTACTGCAGCTGACAAACAAAACAATCTTCAGACAACAATCTCCTCGCTTCAAGAGGAGGTTTCAAAGCTTACTGCAGAGCGAGACAATGCTCTGGCCTCCGTAGCCTCTGCGAAATTTGAGTTCTCCCAACTCCGCAAACACTTACCGGAGTTTGCTAAAAAGGTTCTTAATTCGCGTCCCGTGAATGTTCTGTTTTCTACTTACGCAGCTGCTTTACGACTGCGCGAGAGAGTAGAGTTTCTGGATGAAATTGCTCCACATTGCACCATACCAGATCCACTACCTCCCGCCATTGGAGATCACGTTTGTTCACTTGCAGAAGCACGTGAAGCAGCTGCTACTGCACAAGCAAGCTTAGCGAATATTCCAATCGACAAAGTTACTGCAATAAGTCAACAAGATGATGCCACTTTAAAAGACATCTTTGAACTTGACTTATCTAAGCCAGAATAGAATATTGTAGAAATTAGCGCAGCTATCTCTGCGCCGTTATCAATGAAACTTTATTTTTTCATATTTATTCGCGAGTACTCTTTATTTATATTGCGCTTTTATCAACAATATTCATAACACAAACTTGTCCTTTGCAATTTCCAACATATATTATTGTGAACATAATAAATGCGTACTTTTACGAAACAATCTGTATGCGTATACGTTATGAATCTTCTAAGTCTGTCGAAACGATCCTTAGGCAATTAATCAGCATTGCGAAGCATCTAAGCATTGGCAAAATCAAATACTTGGGATATAAAATTCCTTTCGCAATAATTCGCATGCAAAAGTGGGCAATTTCATCACTTTCCTATTTAAACACTGCGAAATACTATAGCATTATGAAACAAACTGTAAAACATTTCATAACTATTCGCATTTCACAAATAAACTTTTCGCATAATTTTACAAGTGACTATTCTTAAAATTTCTACAAGCGTGATCAAGACTTGCAAAAAATTAAAAACAAGATCACATAATAAGTATATCAGCCATATGCCTTGAATCCAATTTCGTACTTTTTTCATATATCCTTGATAGTTTTCGCAAAGCTACGCGTAATATCGCTTTAACAAAACGGCATGCCACGCATTATGTAAAATTCGCCCTTCAATATCCGCGAGCTTATATGAACCTGCGACATTAATTGCCACAATTTGATAAGGGCCTTCCCAATTAGGACCCAATTTGCCAAGCTTTTCTGCTCTGCTTGCTTCATTGTTTCGCAGCACCCATTCGCCTATAGCGAAAGTGTCATAACCCGTCCTTAACCATAAGAACGTGTTAGATAACGTATGATTTCATTGCGAGGTATTGACCTCTATATGCGACATTTTTTAAAGAAAAACTGCATATATTATACATTACAAACCATGATCCTTATTTTTGATACAAGCTTTGGACAAAATAAAGATGATTATCGTTTAGTGATAATCTTCGACTTACAAACTTTACAAATGATAATAACAACCCGATTTCTAGCATATTTTACAACACAAGTTCTTGGATATGCAGTCTTATTTTTGACACAAATATGCGTACGCAAGATCCTGCTTAGATTCAACATGATGCAGCGGAAGCTTCTAATTATCACCTGAGAATAGACATGTTTAAAATGTCAACATAAAGTTGGTGAGATATAGGTTTAATGCCGGCAGCGATATAAATATAGACCACAAGATTTCATATATAAACATTTTAATAAAAATATTCTAAGTGGTTGAGCACTTGGTAACCATACTTAACATTTAATCACGTCGCATATTCCCTTTATTATGAAATCTTACTACACCGTACCAAGTGTAGTCACGAAACGAAGTACTGTGCAACCGTTGAATACTGGTCGTCCAGTCCGGTTGGGGTTGTCAGGCCCGATAGATCTATCAACAGGATTCGCGTTTACAATACCGCTGTAAATAACAGTTACCAAGCTACAGGGAAGTATGCCAGTGGTACAACTCAACGTAGAATATATTTTTCAGTTACTTGTGTCCATATCGTAAAACATAAAATACATGTATTCTCATCCCGGAATATTTAGAGTTTAAAAGTGGGACTATATACTCACTGTTGTCTTGAAGATATATATAATTTGACTTGGTATCCGGTTGATATCACGAACCTATCCATATATAATATATCAATACCTTTTCTTTTTAAACAAATGTCACATATATATACTTGTTATACTTTTAATACTTTGAATAATTCCTTAGTCCGTAGTTAGCAGTTCGTTGTTAGTAATTCAATTTTAATGGTTCATTTTTAGATGTTTAATATACCCGCAATGAAATAAATAAAACCCCCTAACGAAATAAATAAAACCCCATCGTATATGTATTGGTCGAGATTAATCTTGACCCACGGTACCGGTGTTGTCAAATGACGTGTTGCGTACATAAAGTACCGGTGTTGTCAAATGACGTGTTGCGTACAAACATGGGATCTTATGATTAATCTTCTCGTGTTGTTTGCGGGTGATCCTGAACCATATAAAATTGAATTATAAGTACATATATATAAAATATCATGTTATCTTAGAAATATGTGATTTTATTTAATTTTTCCCAATTAATCCCGAAGTTAAACAAGTCTTAGATATCCGATCTCGTTTTGGTCATAGTTTCTTCGTTACAACTCCGTTTTCGTTGATTCAACTTGTCACTTCCTTGGATTGAGTCCCTCTTTAAGACTATGAACTGTAAATACCTTAGTTTGTATTTGAAATCACAGGTCATAGGTCAAACTTTAGTGAAACTTATGAAGTTAATCATTTTCCATCATGTAAACAACCTTAAATGATTATTTTTCTAAAAATACCTATACTTTGAGTTAAATCATGAAATTTTTATGTGTTATCATATTCATAGTAAAAATCATTTTTCCAGAAAATAAACCTCCAATTCAAAGTTTAAGATGGTTTTTAATTATCCAACCCAAAACAGCCCCCGGTTGCACTCCGACGTCGTAAATTCAGTTTTTAAGGTGTTCTTTGAAAAACCAAGTTATACCTTGTTAAATTAGCATATATTTATGATATATTACAGGTCTTGAAGTATTTTAAAAGTTAAGTTAGAAGGATCTATTTAGTTTGCAAACAAGTTTGAAAACATTCAAACTATGTTCTTGTTGTTAAAATTTTATACCACAAAATAAGATAGCTATATATATTTGAATCGAATAAGATTATGAACATAGATTCTACCTCAAGTTCCTTGGACAAGGTTGCTGTAAAAGAGGAGTAAAAAGCTAGAACCAAAAGGGTGATGGAATTGGATGAAAGATTGGAAGTAAATTTGTGTTCTTGGAAGGATTTCTTGAAGTGTTATTGTATGGTTTTCTTATGGTGATTAAGTAAGGTTTTTGAAGCTAAATGATGGGGAAAATGCTTGGAGATGATCAAGTATGAAGTTAAGAGTATTTTGAGAGAGAAATGGAAGTGTAAGTATGAGAAAATGGGGTGAAGAAATGGTGTACATGCATAAAAACGTTTTTAGGTTATAAAGGAAAAAAAAGATACCTAACTTTGTTTTCTTGCTAAATAATTCATGCTACTTGACAAATGGTTGGTTCCACATGTTTCTTAATCATTTAAGGCTGCTAAGGAGCAGATTTTTATTGGTATATACCAATAGTAAATACATCTAGAAGCTGCGTATGATACGGGTACATATACTCTAGTTATACGTATAGAAATCTTTGAGGAAACGGAACGAGGATTCAAATATAGCTATCTTTTGTAAATATACTTATATTGTTTTATGTATGTAAGCCCTTTAAAAGTGATAAAATACATATCTATATGATGCATGTATAAGTAATATAGGTTATAAGTATTTACGTCGAAAAACATTACGTATAGTTATCGTTTTGAAAACTTAAGTTAGTAGTTTTAAAATATACTTATAACTTATTTTTATTAATACAAAATGAGATATTAAAACATTCTTAGATCATGTTAAATATGTATATATACATATATATATACACAAACGTATAATTATCATATGTTATATAGTTCGTGATATCATCGGTCAAACTAGACGGTCAAACGTTGTGTAAACTCTTTTCGGAAATATAAATCTCGACAATTTGGATTGCTTATCATGTTGGTAAGGTTTAATTTATGTAAATATTAATCTTATAAGTATAGAACGATCGAAAAAGTGCGGGTCGTTACATTACCTCCCCGTTAAATAAATTTCGTCCCGAAATTTTAAAATTGTACCTATTTTGCGTCATCGAGAAACAAGTGTGGATACTTTTGTTTCATCTGATCCTCTCGTTCCCAAGTAAACTCAGGACCTCTTCGAGCATTCCAACGAACCTTAACGATCGGTATGTTGCTCTGCTTGAGCTGTTTAACTTCACGGTCCATGATTTCGATTGGTTCTTCGATGAATTGTAGTTTCTCATCGACATGGATTTCTTCAAGAGGAATGGTGAGAGCTTCCTTTGCAAAACACTTCTTAAGGTTCGAGACGTGAAAGGTATTATGTACTCCGGCGAGTTGTTGCGGTAACTCGAGTCGATAAGCTACCGGTCCAATGCGTTCAATAATCTTGAACGGGCCTACGTACCTTGGGTTCAGTTTACCCCTTTTGCCGAAACGTATTACACCTTTCCATGGTGACACTTTTAACATAACCATGTCACCCATCTGAAACTCTAATGGTTTCCTTCGGACATCGGCGTAGCTCTTTTGGCGACTACGGGCTGTTTTCAATCTCTCCTTGATTTGTACTATCTTTTCAGTAGTTTCATGTATGATCTCGGGACCAGTTAATTGTCGATCTCCTACTTCATTCCAACAGATAGGAGATCTACACTTCCTTCCGTACAATGCTTCGAATGGCGCAGCTTTAATGCTCACATGATAACTATTATTATACGAGAATTCTGCTAATGGTAAATATTTATCCCATCCGTTTCCAAAATCGATCACACATGCCCTGAGCATGTCTTCAAGAGTCTGAATTGTTCTTTCACTCTGCCCGTCAGTTTGCGGATGATATGCGGTGCTCATATCCAAACGAGTTCCTAGGGCCTCCTGTAGTGATTGCCAGAACTTTGAGGTAAATCTACTATCATGATCAGATATAATGGAAATAGGTATTCCATGCCTTGAAACAATTTCCTTTATATACAATCGTAATAGTTTCTCCATTCTATCCGTTTCCTTCATAGGCAAGAAATGTGCAGACTTGGTGAGACGATCAACAATCACCCAAATGGTGTCGTAACCCCAGGCAGTCTTTGGTAACTTCGTGATGAAATCCATGGTAATACCATCCCATTTCCATTCTGGGATTTCTGGTTGTTGAAGTAACCCTGACGGCTTCTGGTGTTCTGCTTTGACCTTGGAACAAGTTAAACACTCCCCAACATATGTTGCTACGTCTGTCTTTAAATTAGGCCACCAATAACGTGTCTTAAGATCTTGATACATCTTTCCAACTCCAGGATGTATCGAGTATCTTGTCTTATGTGCCTCGTTCAATATCAACTTCCTTAATCCACCCAACTTCGGTACCCAAACACGATTTGCAAAATATCAAATTCCGTCTTCCCGTATAACGAGTTGCTTCTCATACTTCTTCATTATTTCATTTCTTATGTTTTCTTTATTGAGTGCTTCTTGTTGAACCTCTTTGATTTGTGAGTTGAGATTCATGCGAATTTTTATGTTCATTGCTCGAACTCGGATAGATTCTCGTTCCTTTCTGCTTAGAGCATCGGCCACTACGTTCGCTTTCCCGGGATGATAGCGAATTTCACAATCATAGTCGTTTATTAACTCGACCCACCTACGTTGCCTCATGTTCAATTGTTTCTGATCAAAAATATGTTGAAGGCTTTTATGATCAGTAAACACAGTGCATTTAACCCCATACAAGTAGTGTCTCCATATCTTCAATGCAAACACGACTGCTCCCAGTTCTAGATCATGCGTCGTATAATTCCGCTCGTGAATCTTTAATTGTCGGGATGCGTATGCAATAACTTTCTTTCGTTGCATAAGAACACAACCAAAACCTTGTCGCGAAGCGTCACAATATATTTCAAAATCATCGTTCCCTTCAGGTAACGATAAAATAGGCGCCGTAGTTAACTTCTTCTTCAGTAATTGAAATGCGTTCTCCTGCTCCGAGGTCCATTCGTATTTCTTCCCTTTTTGCGTTAATGCTGTCAACGGCTTAGCTATTCGGGAAAAATCTTGAATAAACCTTCTATAATAACCGGCTAAACCCAAAAATTGGCGTATCTGCATTGGTGTTTTAGGAGTCTCCCATTTTTCAATGGCTTCAATTTTTGCTGGATCAACCTGAATTCCTTTGCTACTAACAACGTGGCCAAGAAATTGCACTTCTTTCAACCAGAAAGCACACTTAGAAAATTTAGCGTATAGCTGTTCTTTTTTCAACAACTCTAATATCAACCTTAAATGCTGCTCATGCTCTTGCTCACTCTTGGAATAGATAAGAATGTCATCAATGAAAATGATAACAAACTTATCTAAATACGGACTACAAACTCGATTCATGAGGTCCATGAATATAGCTGGCGCATTTGTCAACCCAAACGGCATGCCCAAAAATTCGTAATGACCATAACGTGTCCGAAAAGCAGTTTTCGGTATATCTTCTTCTTTGACACGTAATTGATGATAGCCCGATCTTAGGTCAATTTTCGAGTACACACATGATCCTTGGAGTTGATCAAATAAGTCGTCAATTCTCTGTAGTGGATACCGATTCTTGATAGTTAACTTATTTAATTCACGATAATCTATACACATTCGGAAAGATCCGTCTTTCTTCTTGACGAATAAAATTGGAGCTCCCCACGGTGAAGTACTTGGTCGTATGTGTAGTGACCCGAACTTTTCCATGTTTATATATATTAATTGAGATTGATATTTACATGATTAAATGTTTCCAACATGTTAAGCAATCAAACTTGTTAAGACTTGATTAATTGAAATAGGTTTCATATAGACAATTGACCACCCAAGTTGACCGGTGATTCACGAACGTTAAAACTTGTAAAAACTATATGATGACATATATATGGTTATATATATAGTTAACATGATATTATGATAAGTAAACATATCATTAATTATATTAACAATGAACTACATATGTAAAAACAAGACTACTAACTTAATGATTTTGAAACGAGACATATATGTAACGATTATCGTTGTAACGACATTTAACTGTATATACATCATACTAAGATATATTATATATCATAATATCATGATAATATAATAATTTAACATCTCATTTGATATTATAAACATTGGGTTAACAACATTTAACAAGATCGTTAACCTAAAGGTTTCAAAACAACACTTACATGTAACGACTAACGATGACTTAACGACTCAGTTAAAATGTATATACATGTAGTGTTTTAATATGTATTTATACACTTTTTAAAGACTTCAATACACTTATCAAAATACTTCTACTTAACAAAAATGCTTACAATTACATCCTCGTTCAGTTTCATCAACAATTCTACTCGTATGCACCCGTATTCGTACTCGTACAATACACAGCTTTTAGATGTATGTACTATTGGTATATACACTCCAATGATCAGCTCTTAGCAGCCCATGTGAGTCACCTAACACATGTGGGAACCATCATTTGGCAACTAGCATGAAATATCTCATAAAATTACAAAAATATGAGTAATCATTCATGACTTATTTACATGAAAACAAAATAACATATCCTTTATATCTAATCCATACACCAACAACCAAAAACACCTACAAACACTTTCATTCTTCAATTTTCTTCATCTAATTGATCTCTCTCAAGTTCTATCTTCAAGTTCTAAGTGTTCTTCATAAATTCCAAAAGTTCTAGTTTCATAAAATCAAGAATACTTTCAAGTTTGCTAGCTCACTTCCAATCTTGTAAGGTGATCATCCAACCTCAAGAAATCTTTTTTTCTTACAGTAGGTTATCATTCTAATACAAGGTAATAATCATATTCAAACTTTGGTTCAATTTCTATAACTATAACAATCTTATTTCAAGTGATGATCTTACTTGAACTTGTTTTCGTGTCATGATTCTGCTTCAAGAACTTCGAGCCATCCAAGGATCCATTGAAGCTAGATCCATTTTTCTCTTTTCCAGTAGGTTTATCCAAGGAACTTAAGGTAGTAATGATGTTCATAACATCATTCGATTCATACATATAAAGCTATCTTATTCGAAGGTTTAAACTTGTAATCACTAGAACATAGTTTAGTTAATTCTAAACTTGTTCGCAAACAAAAGTTAATCCTTCTAACTTGACTTTTAAAATCAACTAAACACATGTTCTATATCTATATGATATGCTAACTTAATGATTTAAAACCTGGAAACACGAAAAACACCGTAAAACCGGATTTACGCCGTCGTAGTAACACCGCGGGCTGTTTTGGGTTAGTTAATTAAAAACTATGATAAACTTTGATTTAAAAGTTGTTATTCTGAGAAAATGATTTTTATTATGAACATGAAACTATATCCAAAAATTATGGTTAAACTCAAAGTGAAAGTATGTTTTCTAAAATGGTCATCTAGACGTCGTTCTTTCGACTGAAATGACTACCTTTACAAAAATGACTTGTAACTTATTTTTCCGACTATAAACCTATACTTTTTCTGTTTAGATTCATAAAATAGAGTTCAATATGAAACCATAGCAATTTGATTCACTCAAAACGGATTTAAAATGAAGAAGTTATGGGTAAAACAAGATTGGATAATTTTTCTCATTTTAGCTACGTGAAAATTGGTAACAAATCTATTCCAACCATAACTTAATCAACTTGTATTGTATATTATGTAATCTTGAGATACCATAGACACGTATACAATGTTTCGACCTATCATGTCGACACATCTATATATATTTCGGAACAACCATAGACACTCTATATGTGAATGTTGGAGTTAGCTATACAGGGTTGAGGTTGATTCCAAAATATATATAGTTTGAGTTGTGATCAATACTGAGATACGTATACACTGGGTCGTGGATTGATTCAAGATAATATTTATCAATTTATTTCTGTACATCTAACTGTGGACAACTAGTTGTAGGTTACTAACGAGGACAGCTGACTTAATAAACTTAAAACATCAAAATATATTAAAAGTGTTGTAAATATATTTTGAACATACTTTGATATATATGTATATATTGTTATAGGTTCGTGAATCAACCAGTGGCCAAGTCTTACTTCCCGACGAAGTAAAAAATCTGTGAAAGTGAGTTATAGTCCCACTTTTAAAATCTAATATTTTTGGGATGAGAATACATGCAGGTTTTATAAATGATTTACAAAATAGACACAAGTACGTGAAACTACATTCTATGGTTGAATTATCGAAATCGAATATGCCCCTTTTTATTAAGTCTGGTAATCTAAGAATTAGGGAACAGACACCCTAATTGACGCGAATCCTAAAGATAGATCTATCGGGCCCAACAAGCCCCATCCAAAGTACCGGATGCTTTAGTACTTCGAAATTTATATCATATCCGAAGGGTGTCCCGGAATGATGGGGATATTCTTATATATGTATCTTGTTAATGTCGGTTACCAGGTGTTCACCATATGAATGATTTTTATCTCTATGTATGGGATGTGTATTGAAATATGAAATCTTGTGGTCTATTATTATGATTTGATATATATAGGTTAAACCTATAACTCACCAACATTTTTGTTGACGTTTTAAGCATGTTTATTCTCAGGTGATTATTAAGAGCTTCCGCTGTCGCATACTTAAATAAGGACGAGATTTGGAGTCCATGCTTGTATGATATTGTGTAAAAACTGCATTCAAGAAACTTATTTTGTTGTAACATATTTGTATTGTAAACCATTATGTAATGGTCGTGTGTAAACAGGATATTTTAGATTATCATTATTTGATAATCTACGTAAAGTTTTTTTTAAAACCTTTATCTATGAAATAAAGGTTATGGTTTGTTCTAAAAATGAATGCAGTCTTTGAAAAACGTCTCATATAGAGGTCAAAACCTCGCAACGAAATCAATTAATATGGAACGTTTTTAGTCAATAAGAACGGGACATTTCAGTATGAATCCACGATCCAGTAATTCTTTTAACTGACTCTGAAGTTCTTTTAACTCGGACGGTGCAAGTCTATATGGAGCACGAGCCACTGGTGCGGCTCCTGGTACTAAATCTATTTGAAATTCTACAGATCTAAATGGAGGTAATCCCGGCAACTCTTCCGGAAAAACTTCAGGAAAATCTCTTGCCACAGGCACGTCGTTGATGCACTTCTCTTTTTCTTTCTTTTCGACTTTATTAACATGTGCTAAGATAGCATAGCACCCTTTCTTCAAGCACTTTTGAGCTTTCAAATAACTAATGAGTTTTAGCTTTGAGTTACCCTTCTCTCCATAAATCATCACCGGCATTCTATCCTTACAAGGAATGCGAATTGCTTTCTTGGCACACACAACTTCAGCTCCTACTTTGGACATCCAGTCCATGCCGACTATTACATCAAAACTTCCTAATTCTACGGGTATTAAGTCAATTTTAAATGTTTCTCCGGCTAAATTTATTTTACAATCACGGAAAATTTTATCGGCTTTAATTAGTTTACCATTAGCTAACTCAATCATGTACTTAGCATCTAGAGGTAATGATGAACAATTCAATTTAGCGTAAAAGCCTCTACTCACGTAACTTCTATCGGCACCAGTATCAAATATAATAGATGCGGATAAGTTATTAATGGTAAACGTACCCGTAACAAGCTCCGGGTCTTCACACGCCTCTCTAGCATTAATAACAAATGCTCTTCCACGTGCAGATCCATTATTCTTCTCTGGATTCGGACACTGGCTCTTATAGTGACCTTGTTTTCCACACCCATAACAAGTAATGGTAGCCAAAGCAGTTCTATTTGCATTGGTGGCAGGAGTCTTGGTACCATTTGTATTTGTAACGAGAGCCCTACAATCTTCAGCAAGATGACCCTTTCGATTACATTTGTTGCATACCACATTACAGTAGCCAGAGTGATGTTTGTGGCATCGGTTGCATAAAGGATTTTGTCCTTTGTAACCAAAGCTTGAACCACTACCTGCACCTTGTATGGTTTCTTGTTTCTTAAAAGATTGTTGTTGGTTACCTAGATCATAATTTCCATTCCACTTTCTTTTGTTACCTGATACCTTCACATCAGTATTGGATGCTTTCTTATCCATGATGACCTGATCCATTAGCTCGTTTTCCATGGTTATAGCTTCATGAATTGTCTTAGGTTTCGATGCTGTAACGTTTGCCTTGACCTTTTTGGGCAAACCATCTTTGTACATTTCAATCTTCCGTTCTTCGGTTGGAACCAATTCAGGACATAGCAAAATTAATTCCATGAATCGCTGATTGTAGTTGGTGATTTCAGTACCAATAACCTTCAGACTTCGTAACTCATCTTCCAACTTCCTAACCTCGTTCCTTGGACAATATTCATTGATTAACATTGTTTTGAATTCTTCCCACGGAGTATCATAAGCTACATCTCCTCCTACAGCCTTCACATAATTTTTCCACCACGTGAGTGCACTATCTTGTAAAGTGCACGATGCATACTTGGTCATGTCCTTTTCAACACAACCACTGATTTTAAACACAGTCTCCATCTTTTATATCCACCGGGTTAAACCGATCGGTCCTTCTGTTCCACTGAATGATGAGGGCTTGCAAGCTTGAAAAGTTTTGTAAGTGCACCCCACACGAGGATTTGGGTTAACTGCAGCACCTCTTGCAGCCTCGACCCATAACATTCTGTCGTTCACTCGCTGATTGATGAGTTCCTGGATTTCTTGTTCCGTCATTCGGTTCAATCGCGCCATATTCTTCTATAAGAATGAAAAGAAAATAATTATTCACATGGAATATTATAGATGTAGTGTATATTTACAGTACATTATAGCTTATTAATAATATGAACCAGGTATTATTATAAAAGCCCTTTCTTCTTATTAGCGTTTTATAATTATATCTAGGGTAGTACCTACCCGTTAATGTCCATACTTAATAGCTTAGTACAGAATCAATTACTACCATCTAAATAATACTTAACCATGGAAAATTATTGCATTTCACACTTCACTATTTTACATATGCTTATCTTACATCGAACATTAAACAAACCACACTAATAATATTATACAAAACATTATATGATCCCATGGTTTAATACGGCAGCGCATCGTTTGGTCTATTTTCTAGGACGTTTAGGTTCAAAGAATCGCTTAACGCTTATCCTGGCTGTCTGCCTATATTTTGGCTGTGGGACTAAAGAACTGGATGCCGGGATAGAACGAATAGGAATAGCGGGAATAGGGGTGGTAGTGTCTAGTGGAGTTGGTGCCACATCATCCTTACTAAACTCGGGATTTGAATTTTCTAATTCATTAGCCTTTCGTTTCTTTCCTAGTTCGAACTCGTCTTTTGTAATTTCCTGTATTTCTTCCTCGGGTTCACTTTCCTCCTCTGGTTCACTTTCCTCCTCGGGTTCACTTTCCTCCTCGGGTTCACTTTCCTCCTCGGGTTCACCTTCCGGGTTCTCTATAGTCGGTTCATCCGGAATTTGTGAGTCTTCCCCAAAGATATTATTTTCGTCATCGGATAGGTTAATGACTGGAACACCATCTGAAGATTCTGGTTCGGAGTCGCTGAATGTGATGACAAGTTTTGAGCCCGACATCTATCACACAACAACTAACCCATTAGTACTACATAATATTTACATATAAATTTTAACCAACAATGATAAGCAATGGTTTTTAAATCAGACCCGGTCAAAGTCCAGACTTACTAATGTATCCTAACGACTTATCGGTTTAGACACACTAATGCAAACCTGGTTCGCTAAGACCACCACTCTGATACCACATGTCATAACCCGTCCTTAACCATAAGAACGTGTTAGATAACGTATGATTTCATTGCGAGGTATTGACCTCTATATGCGACATTTTTTAAAGAAAAACTGCATATATTATACATTACAAACCATGATCCTTATTTTTGATACAAGCTTTGGACAAAATAAAGATGATTATCGTTTAGCGATAATCTTCGACTTACAAACTTTACAAATGATAATAACAACCCGATTTCTAGCATATTTTACAACACAAGTTCTTGGATATGCAGTCTTATTTTTGACACAAATATGCGTACGCAAGATCCTGCTTAGATTCAACATGATGCAGCGGAAGCTTCTAATTATCACCTGAGAATAGACATGTTTAAAACGTCAACATAAAGTTGGTGAGATATAGGTTTAATGCCGGCAGCGATATAAATATAGACCACAAGATTTCATATATAAACATTTTAATAAAAATATTCTAAGTGGTTGAGCACTTGGTAACCATACTTAACATTTAATCACGTCGCATATTCCCTTTATTATGAAATCTTACTACACCGTACCAAGTGTAGTCACGAAACGAAGTACTGTGCAACCGTTGAATACTGGTCGTCCAGTCCGGTTGGGGTTGTCAGGCCCGATAGATCTATCAACAGGATTCGCGTTTACAATACCGCTGTAAATAACAGTTACCAAGCTACAGGGAAGTATGCCAGTGGTACAACTCAACGTAGAATATATTTTTCAGTTACTTGTGTCCATATCGTAAAACATAAAATACATGTATTCTCATCCCGAAATATTTAGAGTTTAAAAGTGGGACTATATACTCACTGTTGTCTTGAAGATATATATAATTTGACTTGGTCTCCGGTTGATATCACGAACCTATCCATATATAATATATCAATACCTTTTCTTTTTAAACAAACGTCACATATATATACTTGTTATACTTTTAATACTTTGAATAATTCCTTAGTCCGTAGTTAGCAGTTCGTTGTTAGTAATTCAATTTTAATGGTTCATTTTTAGATGTTTAATATACCCGCAATGAAATAAATAAAACCCCCTAACGAAATAAATAAAACCCCATCGTATATGTATTGGTCGAGATTAATCTTGACCCACGGTACCGGTGTTGTCAAATGACGTGTTGCGTACATAAAGTACCGGTGTTGTCAAATGACGTGTTGCGTACAAACATGGGATCTTATGATTAATCTTCTCGTGTTGTTTGCGGGTGATCCTGAACCATATAAAATTGAATTATAAGTACATATATATAAAATATCATGTTATCTTAGAAATATGTGATTTTATTTAATTTTTCCCAATTAATCCCGAAGTTAAACAAGTCTTAGATATCCGATCTCGTTTTGGTCATAGTTTCTTCGTTACAACTCCGTTTTCGTTGATTCAACTTGTCACTTCCTTGGATCGAGTCCCTCTTTAAGACTATGAACTGTAAATACCTTAGTTTGTATTCGAAATCACAGGTCATAGGTCAAACTTTAGTGAAACTTATGAAGTTAATCATTTTCCATCATGTAAACAACCTTAAATGATTATTTTTCTAAAAATACCTATACTTTGAGTTAAATCATGAAATTTTTATGTGTTATCATATTCATAGTAAAAATCATTTTTCCAGAAAATAAACCTCCAATTCAAAGTTTAAGATGGTTTTTAATTATCCAACCCAAAACAGCCCCCGGTTGCACTCCGACGTCGTAAATTCAGTTTTTAAGGTGTTCTTTGAAAAACCAAGTTATACCTTGTTAAATTAGCATATATTTATGATATATTACAGGTCTTGAAGTATTTTAAAAGTTAAGTTAGAAGGATCTATTTAGTTTGCAAACAAGTTTGAAAACATTCAAACTATGTTCTTGTTGTTAAAATTTTATACCACAAAATAAGATAGCTATATATATATGAATCGAATAAGGTTATGAACATAGATTCTACCTCAAGTTCCTTGGACAAGGTTGCTGTAAAAGAGGAGTAAAAAGCTAGAACCAAAAGGGTGATGGAATTGGATGAAAGATTGGAAGTAAGTTTGTGTTCTTGGAAGGATTTCTTGAAGTGTTTTTGTATGGTTTTCTTATGGTGATTAAGTAAGGTTTTTGAAGCTAAATGATGGGGAAAATGCTTGGAGATGATCAAGTATGAAGTTAAGAGTATTTTGAGAGAGAAATGGAAGTGTAAGTATGAGAAAATGGGGTGAAGAAATGGTGTGCATGCATAAAAACGTTTTTAGGTTATAAAGGAAAAAAAAGATACCTAACTTTGTTTTCTTGCTAAATAATTCATGCTACTTGACAAATGGTTGGTTCCACATGTTTCTTAATCATTTAAGGCTGCTAAGGAGCAGATTTTTATTGGTATATACCAATAGTAAATACATCTAGAAGCTGCGTATGATACGGGTACATATACTCTAGGTATACGTATAGAAATCTTTGAGGAAACGGAACGAGGATTCAAATATAGCTATCTTTTGTAAATATACTTATATTGTTTTATGTATGTAAGCCCTTTAAAAGTGATAAAATACATATCTATACGATGCATGTATAAGTAATATAGGTTATAAGTATTTACGTCGAAAAACATTACGTATAGTTATCGTTTTGAAAACTTAAGTTAGTAGTTTTAAAATATACTTATAACTTATTGTTATTAATACAAAATGAGATATTAAAACATTCTTAGATCATGTTAAATATGTATATATACATATATATACACAAACATATAATTATCATATGTTATATAGTTCGTGATATCATCGGTCAAACTAGACGGTCAAACGTTGTGTAAACTCTTTTCGGAAATATAAATCTCGACAATTTGGATTGCTTATCATGTTGGTAAGGTTTAATTTATGTAAATATTAATCTTATAAGTATAGAATGATCGAAAAAGTGCGGGTCGTTACAGAAAGACACAACACGCACTCTTTTGTTATAATACTTAGCAATTTGCTTCTTATTATTCGCTTCTCTGATAGCAGCCATTAACCTCCACTCCTCAATGAAATTCAGGTTTTTGTTCAACGCAGCATCATTCGCTTCTTCTTCAAAGTTAACTATTCTATGCGTTGGTACCAGAATTTCTGCGGGAATTACTGCCTCAGAACCATATACCAAGCTAAAAGGTGTTTCCCATGTGCTTTTCTTAAATGTTGTGCGATGTACCCATAACACATTGGGTAATTCATCTACCCAGCCAGTTCACGTTTTGCACAACCTCTTTTTAATACCGCTTACTATATCGCGGTTGGTTACTTCGCATAAACCATTAGCTTGTGGGTGCGCCACTGACATAAAATTTTGTAAGATATTTAAATCAGTGCACCATGTCTTAAAAGGATCTTTCGCTATTTGAGCACCATTATCGCTAACCAATTCTCGCGGAATGCCAAATCGGCAAACAATGTATTCCCATACAAAATTTCGCACTTGTACACCAGTAATAGTGCGAACCGCCTTAGCTTCAACCCATTTGGTAAAGTAATCGATTGCGACAATCAGGAATTTAATATTGCCAGGCCCTGCAGGAAATGACCCTACAATGTCAATAGCCCATTTATTAAACGACCATGGTGAATTAACAGGAATCATATCATGCCGCGGCATTCGATTTTGCGGAGCATGCCTTTGGCAACTTTTACAGCGTTTAACAATTTTCGCTACATCGCAGTATAGGGATAGCCAAAAGTATCCCATTCGCATAATTTTCACGGCGATAGTTTTGTAGCCTGAATGCAGTGCACAAGTACCATTATGCACTTCTTCTATAATCATTTCTGCCTCGATTGGGCCAACACAACGCATCATTGGTCCGCAATATGATTTGCGATATAAGATATCATCTTGAATGATATACATCGGTGCTCGCTCTCTTACTAAACGAGCTTCGTAACTATCATCTGGCAGAATATCACTGCGGATATATTGTAGAATTGGGTCCATCCAGTTTGGCTGTTCTTCTGTAACAGATGCGACCATTAAGTCACTATCTATTGATTTACTTGGTAATTCCTCAACCCATACTTGTTTTTGAAAGTGCGAGAACGTTAAAGCAGCCAATTTGCTCAACGCATCCGCCTTTTTGTTTTGGATTCTTGGCACTTGTGCGAGTTCGAAATGCTCAAATCGTGCTGCCATTTCTTTCAATTGCGCAATATTTAAGCCTTCGAGCAATGCTTCATATTCGGCCACATTATTTGTCACATCAAAATTAAACCGCAATGCGTATGTATGCTCCTCACTGCTTGGGCTTGCCAAAACCAAACCCGCACCTGCACCTTCTGCGCACGAAGCGCCATCAGAAAACAAATCCCAAGTTTCGCCGAGTAATGGTTTTAGCGCGGTTTGCTCATTAATCAGCTCTAACACTCCAGACAGTTCAGTGAGATAATCCGCCATAACCTGACCTTTTTCAGCACTACGCAGAAGGTAAGATATTTTATAAGCACCTAATTCTGCTGCCCACAATGCGAGTCTACCAAATATCTCTGGTTTGGTTAAGACTTGCTTGATTGGCATATTAGTTAATACATGCACTGGATGTCCTTGAAAATATCTTCGTAGCCTTCGCGTTGTTAAAATAAGCGCATACACAAACTTTTCAATCGGCGCATAGTTTATTTCACTTCCCGTAAGAGCTTTACTAACAAAATACACCGGATTTTGTATTTTGTTCCTTTCTGCAATCAAAACTGAACCGAAAGCTTTGTTTGCCACTGAGATATGAAGATAAAGAATTTCGCCCTGAACTGGCGCTGTTAGTGTAGGCAAAGTTTTCAACAACTTTTTCATCTCTTGAAACGCGGTTTCTGCTTCACTGGACCAAACAAAATTCCGTTGCTTCAAACACCCTTTTAGAGTTTTGAAAAATGGCAACTGCCTTTCAGCAGCTTTAGACAAGAAACGCGTTAATGCGGCTAGTTTTCCCGTCAAACTTTGCACTTCTTTAACCGTTTTTGGCTCGGTCATATTTTCTATAGCCGCGATCTTTTTCAGATTAGCTTGAATACCTTGTTCTGTAACAAGATATCCCAAAAATTTTTCTTCAGTTTCGCCAAAGCTACATTTTAGCGGATTAAGCTTCATGTTTATTTTTCGCAGTTTGTCAAATGTTTCGCGCATATCTTCAATGATTCGCTCTTGCATCGTGCTTTTGATGACTAAATCATCTACATAAGCTTCAAGATTACGCCCTATTTGTTTGTCAAATGCGGTATCAATATGTTGGGATTTAACAAGTTTGAAACTCTTATAACCATTTAAGAATCATTATAAAACGAAAGCATGAAATTACCAATTTAACTTGTTATCTTTAAACCAATTAAAGCTAAATCCCATCTTGGATCAAGTTGTGAAATGATGCTTACTAATTAACAAGAAAGGAAGAGTTTTATACCTCCATAAAACAAGTCTAAGGGCTGCTATAAGTCATGAATGATGATGAAGAAGATGACCAAACAAAACACCAAAACACCCTTGAGTCTTGCTTGACCTTGATCACCTTAAAACCTAAGCTTGAAACCCACCTTTCTGCCTTGAAATACTTTGAATAGGAGCTCCCAAAATGAGCAGAATGTTTGATGAAATTGATGAGTTTATAGCTTCTAACTTGAAGCCTCAAGTGTAGTATACCCCAAGCTTTAATTACCAACACCACCCTTTGTATTGGTTAGGATTTTATGCACTTAAATTAGCTAGTTACCAAGCAAGACGACTTCCTTTTGTGACTGAAAATGGTTCGACCAGAACCTGTCCAGAAACCAGGAAAGTTTCAGTATTGATCACAACTCAAACTATATATATTTTGGAATCAACCGCAACCCTGTATAGCTAACTCCAACATTCACATATAGAGTGTCTATGGTTGTTCCGAAATATATATAGATGTGTTGACATGATAGGTCGAAACATTGTATACGTGTCTATGGTATCTCAAGATTACATAATATACAATACAAGTTGATTAAGTTATGGTTGGAATAGATTTGTTACCAATTTTCACGTAGCTAAAATGAGAAAAATTATCCAATCTTGTTTTACCCATAACTTCTTCATTTTAAATCCGTTTTGAGTGAATCAAATTGCTATGGTTTCATATTGAACTCTATTTTATGAATCTAAACAGAAAAAGTATAGATTTATAGTCGGAAAAATAAGTTACAAGTCGTTTTTGTAAAGGTAGTCATTTCAGTCGAAAGAACGACGTCTAGATGACCATTTTAGAAAACATACTTCCACTTTGAGTTTAACCATAATTTTTGGATATAGTTTCATGTTCATAATAAAAATCATCTTCTCAGAATAACAACTTTTAAATCAAAATTTATCATAGTTTTTAATTAACTAACCCAAAACAGCCCGCGGTGTTACTACGACGGCGTAAATCCGGTTTTACGGTATTTTTCGTGTTTCCAGGTTTTAAATCATTAAGTTAGCATATCATATAGATATATAACATGTGTTTAGTTGATTTTAAAAGTCAAGTTAGAAGGATTAACTTTTGTTTGCGAACAAGTTTAGAATTAACTAAACTATGTTCTAGTGATTACAAGTTTAAACCTTCGAATAAGATAGCTTTATATGTATGAATCGAATGATGTTATGAACATCATTACTACCTTAAGTTCCTTGGATAAACCTACTGGAAGAGAGAAAAATGGATCTAGCTTCAATGGATCCTTGGATGGCTCGAAGTTCTTGAAGCAAAATCATGACACGAAAACAAGTTCAAGTAAGATCATCACTTGAAATAAGATTGTTATAGTTATAGAAATTGAACCAAAGTTTGAATATGATTATTACCTTGTATTAGAATGATAACCTACTGTAAGAAACAAAGATTTCTTGAGGTTGGATGATCACCTTACAAGATTGGAAGTGAGCTAGCAAACTTGAAAGTATTCTTGATTTTATGAAACTAGAACTTTTGGAATTTATGAAGAACACTTAGAACTTGAAGATAGAACTTGAGAGAGATCAATTAGATGAAGAAAATTGAAGAATGAAAGTGTTTGTAGGTGTTTTTGGTCGTTGGTGTATGGATTAAATATAAAGGATATGTAATTTTGTTTTCATGTAAATAAGTCATGAATGATTACTCATATTTTTGTAATTTTATGAGATATTTCATACTAGTTGCCAAATGATGGTTCCCACATGTGTTAGGTGACTCACATGGGCTGCTAAGAGCTGATCATTGGAGTGTATATACCAATATTACATACATCTAAAAGATGTGTATTGTACGAGTACGAATACGGGTGCATACGAGTAGAATTGTTGATGAAACTGAACGAGGATGTAATTGTAAGCATTTTTGTTAAGTAGAAGTATTTTGATAAGTTTATTGAAGTCTTTCAAAAGTGTATAAATACATATTAAAACACTACATGTATATACATTTTAACTGAGTCGTTAAGTCATCGTTAGTCGTTACATGTAAGTGTTGTTTTGAAACCTTTAGGTTAACGATCTTGTTAAATGTTGTTAACCCAATGTTTATAATATCAAATGAGATTTTAAATTATTATATTATCATGATATTATCATGTATGAATATCTCTTAATATGATATATATACATTAAATGTCTTTACAACGATAATCGTTACATATATGTCTCGTTTAAAAATCATTAAGTTAGTAGTCTTGTTTTTACATATGTAGTTCATTGTTAATATACTTTATGATATGTTTTCTTATCATAGTATCATGTTAACTATATATATATATCCATATATATGTCATCATATAGTTTTTACAAGTTTTAACGTTCGTGAATCACCAATCAACTTGGGTGGTCAATTGTCTATATGAAACATATTTCAATTAATCAAGTCTTAACAAGTTTGATTGCTTAACATGTTGGAAACATTTAATCATGTAAATATCAATCTCAATTAATATATATAAACATGGAAAAGTTCGGGTCACTACAGTTTCGGCCAGCAATAAAATAACAGAAGGAATGAGAGAAATCCTTGCACTTATGTGTTATTTCTTGAGTCTTTTTTTTGGTATATTAAAACTAGCATGCACTTAGGGAGTTGTGGTCTTTAAAAGTCACAAGAAGAAGCATGGGTGGACTCTTCTTGGAGCCTACAAAACTGCCCACACTTACACATTTATTTTATACAAGATTCAGTTTTATAAAACTTGTATATAAGTTTATAAAACTTATATAAAACAAACATGTATTTGTTACTTGCAACAATTTTTATAAACCATTTTATAAAATATAACACAACATAATTATTTAAACCTATAAATAATTACATATAAATTGTCCAAATAATTTATCCCAAGTGATGATATTTTAGAAAACCGATTTTCTAAAATCCAAGTGTCGCGTATTTATTTAACGATCCATTCGTTAAGAATAAATACTTATAAGGTGTCGGTAAGCTTGTTATTGGGTATGACCCGACTTGGATCATGACATATTAGCCACATTAATTTAATTTGTCTCTCGGGCATACGAAATACCTTCAGAATCGACCGTTGATATGTCGCACCAGCATTGATTAAACCAAAAGGCATCATTATATAGCAATATACGCCTTTACCCGTATAAAATGCGGTTTTATCTGCGTCTTCTTGCTCCATAGGAATCTGATGATAACCTCTTGCCGCATCCAGAAAACATTTATATGGAAAAGCATGTAAAGATTCCACTTTTATATCAATTTCTGGAAGCGGATAGTTATCCTTGGGGCACGCTTTATTCAAATCTTTGTAATCAATAAACATTCTCTAGGAACCATCAGGTTTTTTCACCAACACTGGATTTGCAATCCATGATTGGTATTGAACTTCGCGCAGAATTCCAGCTCTCACCAATTTTGTTACTTCTTCGCATAGCCATTTTACACGATCTGGGGCCATGCCCCTTCGCTTTTGCACTACGGGTTTTAGAGCTGGATTTACATTAAGCCTGTGGTCCGTAATATGATGCCGAACACCAGTCATATCGTTTTCGCACAAAGCAAAAACATCCATGTATTGGACAAGTAATTGCACGATTTGTTTCCTAGTATCCGCACTAACATTGCGTCTTACTTTGATTTTCTGCCCTGGATATGCAGGATTGATTATTTCCATAGTATCCGCATCATCAACAGGTTCCTGCCCTGCGGTTTTTACGTTAACAGCCGCACAAATAGGCATAATGCTCATTGAACATATTGTGGCAACCCCTTTATATGTTGGAAACTTAATCATGCCATGAATTGTGGACGGGACAATTCTAAATTTACTTATAGCGGTTCTTCCCAGCAGCATGTTATAATGAGATGAGGCTCACATAACATAAAAATCTAACCGCACTTATCGCACCAAAGCATCATCATTTACATCAGCTAGCTCGACGTTTAATGGCAAAACACCTATAGGTAATGAAGATTCTCCTGCAAAACCGGTTAGCGAAACCGCGGTTGTTTGCAGGTTCGTTTTAATACTTTCTGGCAGTTGAGCGAAACATTGTTCGTAAATAATATCGATGCTACTGCCGTTATCGACATGGACTTTCATGACTGTGATGTCAGCTTCCACGATTTTGCACGATACCACTATCGGCATTTCAGAGAAATCATCGCTCTGTATTTTCGGGAAACTAATTGGCGCAAATTGCCAATTATGATACATTTTAGCGGATTTTCACTTTTTTCCTATTTTTTGGGCATTCGCTCGCACAGCGACCACTATATCACTATCATTTCCAAAATTACTCATTATTCTAAGCAATCAAGCAATTCACCGCCGATTTTAGATTTATGCACCTGCAAATCATTATAACAAAAACACGATTAAAATTAAACCAACGAATTAATTGTTTGATAGCACGAAACAAAAAATTTTCAGTTTAATCTGTAAAACATGTCCCACGGATGGCGCCAATTGATCAATCCTTAATTAATAATGTTACTTAATTACGAATTGAGTGCAATAAGATTACAATGGAGGATGGAATATTTGATGACTATTTTGGGCCCCGATGATCGTCTTTCACTTTAACTATCAAGTGATCAACCACCCTGACCCGGTCTTGATTGTTAATTAGCATAATTCACCTTTACGCGATGTAAAAATTCCTTAGACAAGATCACAAGTGGAAATTACAAAGGCTTAGGCAAAATGGTAGAGAATCAACAACCCATAAATGAGAGGTCATGCTCCCTATTTATAGTATTCGAGATATCCGCGGTATGCGAGTCACTTAACTATCTGCGGAAACTCAGAGGATTAAACCGCAGTCATTTATTCGCGCGGGAATCCATCTGCTGATCTTATTTTCAGCGAACCCTTCATAACTTTGCCTTATAGTTCGCGCAGTTCTGCCCTTGGCCTTTAGCAAATAAAATATACATATACAATGCTATGTATATGATCAGGTATATTGTGCTATTGTTAAGGGGTCTCTGTTGTGAGGTCCACGATGATTTGAGAAATCTTTTCTTTTTAACGGTATTCGGAATAAATGATAAAGTGATCTACAAGTAAGGACAAAGTGTCAATTATCGAGAACTAGACAAAAGTTAGTGGAGATTTCTGCTTAATTTTCAAAGCATGCTTTACAATAATTACCTTGTGACTATTTTCGATGATTCATGAACAATTGTTTAAATAGGTATATATATATATATATATATATATATATATATATATATATATATATATATATATATATATACTTATATATATATATATATATAAAACATTTATATTTTCATATATACATATATAGTATAATTAATATCCAAACACATATTATATAATGATATATATTTATATTAAATGTTAAGTATTCAATATATGTTAAAATATAATATATATGGTATAATTATATGGAATGTAATTACAAGTTAAAATATAATTGTTATTGTAATATTATTATTATTTTCATTATTATCATTAATATATGTATTATTAATATTATTATAATATATAATATTAGATATAAAAATTGAAACATGTAACTTACTATATCTCTATTATTACTAGTATTATTACTAGATAAGAATCATTATTATTATAGTTAACATTATTATTATTAGTATTTTATTTATTAGAAATTATCAGTATTTTATTTTTAACATATTTATATTTATAAATTGTATGTCAGATGGAAACAAATTAATTGGACATCAAAGTCCTTAAGTAGTACGAATCAATTGAAGATTATATTCTGTTTATTTTTTTTCCTTTCTTTTTTTTTCTTCCTGTTTGAAAATTTCGTGCCCTTTATGTTTTATCTTATTACCTATCGATTTCATTGATCAATACAGACAACCAGTGATTGTCCCATCACTCTATATCAGTTGCCTACCACAAATTAAAGTTGAAAAAGAGAAAACTAAAATCATTTATCCTCTGCTCTTGAGTGTAAAAATCAAAAGTTTCAATTACGAATTAAACTCAAAATCTGGAAATGTTGTTCTGTTAGGAATGATCTATGTAAACTATCTTTAAGTTTTCAACTTCCAATTCTTTCTATTAATTTCGAATTTACGAGTCAAAGCTTATTTTCAAAAAGTCAAACATATGAACAAAGATTAAATTCGAGTTCATTTTAATGTTTAAAGATCAATTGATGATTCAGAAAGTTTCTATTAATTAATTCTAACACAATTTATGTTGTAATTATAATCTAAAACGCTCTAAAATTCAAAATTAGATTTAGTGTTCTTAGTGTTCATGACAAGGATTAACAATAGCTCGAAATTGAATAAATTTTAAAAATGTAAAAATGCAGTTATGTTAGGATTCATCTAGTTGAACTTTCTGTAAATTTTTACTTTCCAATTTTCCAAAACGAATTCGAATTTGTGAGTCAAAGTTTTTGAAATAAAAAGTCAACAATTGTTCTTCAATCAAATTCGAAATTTCTGTTAAGTTTTAAGTTCAATTGATGAATTAGAAAGTTTATACTAAGTATTTAACAAGTATTTCATGTTTAAACAATTGTCCAAAACGTTTTAGAAATTGAGATCATTATTTTTTTTTAAACAAGGCCGCGACAGCAGCAGTTGTTTATGGAAATTTTTAAAAAAAAAATTTTCTTTTTTTATTTTCTAGTGTTTATTAATCTAAAATAATAATTTGAAGCGTTATTGTGTTGTTATGAAACCCAAAAACCAATTTGTTAGAATAATCGAGTTAGTCTTTGGTTTACTAGTTAGTATGAAGGAGAAGGAGAAGGATGACAGAAAAATGGTTAAGTATATTATTAGTTGGATTAATTACAGAAAAAACGCAACAGATCAGATGGTTAGGGACATGTGTGTTAACCGAGAGGTCTCGGGTTCGAGCCTGGGTGTGGAATGTTTTTTTTTTTTTTGGAATTCATTACATTTGAGGTAGTTTTCGAATCTTTTTATTTTTATTATTAATATTAATATTTTTATTATTATTATTATTATTATTATTATTATTATTATTATTATTATTATTATTATTATTATTATTATTATTATTATTATTATTACTATTATTATTACTATTATTATTATTATTATTATTATTATTATTATTATTATTATTATTATTATTATTATTATTATTATTATTATTGCTATTATGTTAGTTATTATTATTATTAGCAAAATGATTATTAATATAGACTATGATAATTATTATTATTACTAGTATTATCAATACTATTATTATTATTATTATTATTATTATTATTATTATTATTATTATTATTATTATTATTATTATTATTATTATTATTATTATTATTAGTAATATTATTATTGTATTATTATTGTTAGTATCATTATTATTAATAACATTATTATTATCATCATTAGTATTATTACTACTCATTATTAGTATTAGATATTATTATCAATGTTGTTGTAAAAATAAAATAACTTATCATAATCATTATTATTATTAAAGATTATCATTATCATTCTTATTATTAGTATTATCATTATTAATAAAGTTATCCTTATTAGTAAATTATTATTATCAAAACTATCATTTTAGTAAATAAATACTTTAAACATTAAATATACTTATTATATATAACAAACTAATGATATTTCCTAAATATACTACTAAGCATATATATATATATATATATATATATATATATATATATATATATATATATATATATATATAGATATATTAGTACAACCAAATGTATAGATATTAATACATGCAAAATAAATAAATATAACATATAATTTAAGATATAATATAGGTATATGTTTTCAAATGAAATTTAGCATAAATTCTATATAATTACAAATATACAAATAATATATATATTAATAGATGAAATTTTGTGAATCCCATTATATGTTTTAATAGATATACAATTGATATAGGTTCGTGAATTCGAGGCCAACCCTGCATTGTTCAGATTCGTCGTATGCATATTTTTACTACAAAATATCGTATAATGAGTTTCATTTGCTCCCTTTTTAAATGCTTTTGCAATATATATTTTTGGGACTGAGAATACATGCACTGTTTTTATAAATGTTTGACGAAATAGACACAAGTACTCAAAACTACATTCTATGGTTGGATTATCGAAATCGAATATCACCCCTTTAGCTTAGTAACCTAAGAATTAGGGAACAGTACCCCTAATTGACGCGAATCCTAACGATAGATCTATGGGCCGGACAAACCCCATTCGAGGTACGGATGCTTTAGTACTTTGACTTATTATTATACAAACGAGAGGATTCTGTTTTGGGGATATTCTATATGCATCTTGTTAATGTCTGTTACCAGGTGTTCACCATATGAATGATTTTTATCTCTATGCAGTTTGCGAAATGCCTGATATGAGATGATATTTATGAAAAATGGAAATGAAAATCTTGTGGTCTATTAAAATTATGGAAATGATTGATTACGATAAACTAATGAACTCACCAACCTTTCGGTTGATACTTTAAAACATGTTTATTCTCAGGTATTAAGGAAATCTTCCGCTGTGCATTTGCTCATTTTAAAGATATTACTTGGAGTCATTCTTGGCATATTTCAAAAGACGTTGCATTCAAATTATTGAGTTCAAGATTATTATTAAGTCATTTATAGGTTGGGACATATTATGAAATGGTATGCATGCCTGTCAACTTTCAATGTAATGAAAGTTTGTATTTCAAAAATGAATGCAATGTTTGTAAAATGTATCATTTAAAGGTTAAATACCTCGCAATGTATTCTTAGTGTGTCTGACTGATAGATATTAAGATGCATTAATGAGTCTGGACTTCGACCGTGTCTGCATGTCAAAAGTTTTGCTTATCATTTCTTGTTGGAAATTACCTCCTTACCATTCTTAGTCTAGACACATTTTACTGCATTGATTGTATGAATAGTGTATAGACAAAATTCAAATTTTAGCGTATCTGCTAATTCATATCTTAGCGTATCTGTTACTGTAAACTTGAAAACGGACCCTGCAAACGGCTTGATAGAAGTTTTGGGTAACAAACGGCCTAGCATTTATTAATATGTATGTTTCCATGATAGAAGTTTGGGTTAGCGTAATTATGTTAATTTAGTACGATTACTATCGTAATACTGAACTAGGAAGTCTGATAGGTTTGTATGCTAGCATCTTAAGGATTGACCAACCTAGGTTTTGATTAGGACTTGTCTGCCTATATGAAATTAGCTACTTTATAGGATTAAGACCCCTGGTTATACTATATCTAAAGATTCTATGAACTCGGTATGGCCAGAGTTCCCGATAGGCATCTAATGCGCTTTTAGGACACAGAACTTAGGAATTGAGACATGAATGACCTAGTATGCCTATTGACTGTTCTGAAGAGACTTCTTAGGAGACGTTAAGATCTAGTTAGTGCCTTCACTATGTGACCCAAGCCTATCACATGTTCTTGTTTGATTGTTGCCTTAGGAATAAGTCATATCAACTGTTTAGGTATTTATTAGGTTTCTATCTGCTTTACTTTCTGTATACCAACTGTAATGCTGTATAATGCTTGAACTGATATGATCTCATTAGTATGATCGAATGGTTGTTAGTTTTCATTTAAGGTTTTGCCAACTTAAACTGACGGACTCCTTCCGTTTGTGATCAGTGTTCAATCAACACGACACGTTGTTGTTCAGTTAACCAAACTGATAACGAGGGTTAGGATTAGAGTCAACTCACTAATAAACCTAGTACTTTACTAAGGATAACCTCTGAGGTATAGCTACCTTTCAATTATATAACAAAGTGACATACTTTTCACTGCTCAAAGAGAATTTCGAGAGTTCATAGATAAGTAGGTCTGTGTAATTGGCTCATCCAACCAGATCTACATCATTCCAAGCATAGCTTTTACATAAGCATAATTACCTTTCCCTAACCTAATACTGATATCTTGGTCAACATTTCCTTGATCTGCATACTCCGGATATCCTTCCACTTATTTACCTTTCCGCACTTAGGACTTTTAGCTTAAACAACTACTATCCTTTTCTAGGTAATTCAAATACAAGACAATTATCCACTTGATTTTCAATTCGCTAATCTACTCAAAAATACGACACTAGGTTAACTTACACCTTCTACACCTTAGAAAGTAAAAGTAAATTTAGGCCCCACATAATATAAATAAACAAAACCACTGTGTGCTACCCTGATCAACTGAATCTGACGTCCTGCGGCCTAACGACACCGCACAAATAAAACCGTCCATTTCGGCCGTATCGTAAGTAGCATATCACATGAATCTTACTTTGCTCATGAAAAATGATGATTAAAGTTCAAGAAATATTCACAAAAGATGTTAATGTGGTGCTAGGGTTCGAATTAGATGAGCCTTGATCATTTTAATAAAAGAATGAATTAGATAGGTGCGCCACACCTTGAAGTGGTGCGCTGCTCCATTGCAAACAAATCCCAGGTGCGCCGCACTTTGGGACTGGTGCGCCGCACCATATAACATGTGAAAAATTGTTTGGCGACTGATGTTGTTTTTTTCAGATTTTAGGCTTATGGTGCGCTACACCTGGCATTAGGTGAGCCTCACCTTATAACTGGTGACTTTTCCAACTAGTTTTTCTCAACATCCACCCAAAAACTTAGCCAATTTAGCTCAAATATCAACTAAACAAGCTATTTTGTTGTTTTTTCAATTTCCCAAATGCATGTAATGCAACTGAATGCTAATGCAACCTATCAAAAACATAATATCATATAATTCTAAATGAAATGCAATCCTAAATGCGCAAATACACACAAATGTGATTGTTTTGGTCACGGGTCTATCACTTAACCCGTTTTAGCACAAGGGTGTCACTTTGGGTAGAGTTTGATGTCATCAAGCTCGAGAGCATTGACTTCATCATTATAAATCTTTAATCTATGATCATTTACTTTGAAAGTATTACCATTCCCAAACAATTCTACATACCCGTAGGGTAAGCTCTCTTGACAGTATATAGACCCGTCCATCTAGATATAAGCTTACCGGGCGAAAACTTAAATTGGGAATTGAACACTAGACCCTTGTTGTTTGGGTGGAATTCCTTAGGTCCCTTAAGTCGGACGTCATGCCATCCTTTAGTCTTTTCTTTGTATGTCAAAGAGTTTTTGTAAGCCTCCAACCTAAGTTCCTCTAATTCATGCATTTGCGTGACCCGTTTCTCCCCCGCTTGGTCTAGGTCAAGGTTCACTTGCTTCAATGCCCAAAATTCCCTATGTTCAACCTCCACCGGGAGGTGACATGCTTTTCCCTAGACTAAACGAAATGGTGTTGTGTGACGACCCCGTCCTAATCCACCTAGACGAAGTCATCAACATTTGGTCTCATTGCGAGGTTCTGACTTAAATATGCCATGAACGACTCCATGTAATATGAGCTAATGCACAGCGGAAGACTTCTTTCATACCTGAGAATAAACATGCTTAAAAATGTCAACCAAAAGGTTCGTGAGTTTATAGGTTTATCATAAGCAATAACATTCATAATTTTGATAGACCACAAGATTTCAGTTTCATGAATATATGTACACTCGCAAGGGTATAAAAGTATTCTATAAGTTGTTGAGCGCTTCGGTAACATACTTAACAATTAATGTGGCATATTCCCTTTATTATGCAATCTCCCTACACTGTACCAAGTGTAGTAAAAATGAAGTACTATACAACCGTTTACGATACTAGAGCGACTATCCCGGTTGGGGTGGTCAAACCCGATAGATCTATCAATAGGATTCGCGCTTACATGTTCCTCCAACATGTAAATATTAGTTACCAAGCTATTAGGGAAGATATGCAAGGTGGTACAACTCAACGTAGAATATATTTTAAGTGCTTGTGTCTATTTCGTCAAACATAAAAGCAGCGCATGTATTCTCAGCCTAAAAATATATGTTGCAAAAGCAATTAAAAAGGGAGCAAATGAAACTCACAATAATGTATTTCGTAGTAAAAATACATATAACGTCATTGAACAAGTGTAGGGTTGACCTCGTATTCACGAACCTATATCATGTATATATATATATATATTAACACCTATAATTGTAATCGAACAAATTTATATATATAAATTTATTAGTTATATCATTTTTATTAATAACTTATATGTTTCCTATATTCATTTTATATATTAAGGATTCTATTAATGATAATAACAATGATAATTTTAACAATAAAGGTAATTTTTTAAAAAAAATTAGATTTTAATACAAATGATAATTTTTATACTTTTAATAATAGGAATGATACTAATAATAACAGTAATAATAATAATAACTATAATATCTATAATAATAATGTTTTTACTAATAATGATAATAATAATAATATTAATAATTATAATGATAATAATAATGATAATGATAATAATAATATTAATAATAGTTATAGAAATAATAATAATAATAATAATAATAATAATAATAATAATAATAATAATAATAATAATAATAATATTGATAAAAAGAGACTACCTTTAAAAAATAAGCTTTCTAATAGAAATTGCATGAGACCGGGCTCGAATCCAAGACCTCTCGCTAACTCGACTCCCACTCTAACCGTCCCTCTATCCTTGTTTTTCTGTTTTATTTCTCGATTGAGTTTTATTTAACCCGTTTAACATTATCATCGTGATAATAATAATACACCACAACAATAAAACCAACGGGCATGTGTGGCAGGGAAGATGAATTGGCCAGATTGCTACAGTACGACCTAATTGAGGCCCGATCCAAACAGTTTCTTTGGCCCAGGTAATTTCCCAAGCCCAATTGCTTGACTAATTGAATCCATCAAGCTAGTCCACAAGTCCAAAGAAAAGGTTTTTGGTTTATATAAAAATAAAAAGAAGCGGGATAGGAACAATGGTAGCAGTACAGCTGCAGTTAATCATCAACACCCTCATCGTTGTTATTACAAAAAACAGTAGGCTGCAACAATTCATTACGGTGGTGTCGGTAGTTCGATTTTGAAACAGAACACAGAAAGAATTATAAGTTTACAGCGGTTATTAGATAAAAAGAGAAATGAAGTAGGAAAGTGGAGATGGTGGATGACTGTTAATTGGAAAATGAAACAGAAGGTGGCTGTTTTGTGTTCTTGGGTGGCGAGGGTTGTGATGATTTTCAGGTTCATGAAGAAGAAATAAGAAGAGGGGGGAGAGAGAGAAAGAGAGGTGAAGGTAAGGTGGTTCTAAGGGTGACCGGCAGTGATGGTGGTGCCAGGTGGAGGTGGTTGTGGGTGATAACCGGTTTTACAGTTGTGTTTCTTGGTGGTTGATGGTGTTTGATGGTAGTGGAAAGTAGTTCACGATGAAGTGGGTTTCGGTTACAAGGATTTGGAGAGAGGGAGAGAGAGAGAGAGAGAGAGAGAGAGAGAGAGAGAGAGAGAGAAGATGAGAGATATGGTGACTAGTGGTTGTTGTGGGTGATAGTGGGTAGTCAGAACAGCAGCAGAGATGTCCGGAGGTGGCAGTAAAATGGTCATCAAAGTTAGTTTCGGTTGATCGAGCATGTCTACATATATGTATATGTGCATATAAATATATATATGCAATAGATAAGTGGTAGATATATTATTAAAGGGATCACAAGGGAACAGTAACATATAGTAATACAACTAATTAAAACGTGTGAAGTCTGCCGACAGTTGTTCCCGGATAGTAATTTGTACTCCGTTGTAAATTGGTGGCGGATAAAAGTCTTCAGAAAAATTCCATATTTTTAAATTAATTACCTTTAATTATTTTGGTCATTATGGTATAAAATCCAGTCATTAACTATTAAATAAAAATTACATTAATTATTCACTCCCAACCCCCAAGTAAAATATAAAAAGTTTTAAAATTTGACAAACAACTTCTACATATATTATTATTAAGCGTAAAATTTATAAAACCCATTTTCGAATCACCGTTTATTCTAAAATTAAATAAGTTTCTTTTTAACTCGTTCATTGTCAATCAATATGACAATTGAGTGTTGCCGTTGTTTACTAAATAACTTCGAAATCACAAAATATATATTTAATATACTTTTTATGTATATATAGATTTATTTTAATAATAAGTTTTATTATCTCTTATATCATTTTACCATATATTATTATATCAACCTATATTTCAAAGTATTATATATATATATATATATATATATATATATATATATATATATATATATATATATATATATATATATATATATATATATATATATATATATATATATATATATATATATGTATGTATTTATTTATTTACATGTAATAGTTCGTGAATCGTCGGGAATGGTCAAAGGGTATTTGCATATATGATAACAGTTCAAAGTTTTTGAGACTCAACCTAACAGACTTTGCCTATCTTGTCGAAATCATATAAAGATTAAGTTTAAATTTGGTCGGAAATTTCCGGGTCATCACAGTACCTACCCGTTAAAGAAATTTCGTCCTGAAATTTGATTGGGATCGTCATGGCTAACAATAAGAATGTTTTCCTGACGAATATGAGCTGATAAATAGAGTTTTATTACTGTTGAGTAATATGTATAAGATAATTCGATTACTCGAAGAGTATGAGTGAAGCTATGGTAAAATAGTGAAATGAATAAATGCAGATTCGTTTTAATCAGTGACGTAGTCACAGTTGATTTCCGGAATTTAAGGGATTAAGGAAATCTTCGAAATCTAAATAAGATCTGAGTCTTCGGATTTTAAGGAAATTAGGATCTTTTTAATTAGGTGCGGTCACCTGTCTTGTTTGCTAAGTCTGATATTTTCATTATAAATTAAACCCTTCCGTTCTATTATTTTCATCACTCCTATAATTTCTTTCTTAATTGTTACTTCTAAAAGATTGTGAAAATGCTTCGTCCAGTTCTAATCCTTGATATTTTTCTAATTATCATTTCTGTCATCCTTCTTTTCAGTCTTCCATCTGAAGAATCTGTTTACTTCTACTATTACCTTAGGGTGATACTATTCTTAATTCTACCGTGTCTTTATATTGCTTATTCATATTAATATCCACTGTTTGTAACCTCCGTGTTGTCATTGGGCTTTATATTTTCTCTTATATTTCGGAGCTCTTTGTCTTTTTATTTTCTTCTCGACCTCTAGTAAAGCAAGTAATGGTCCAGAATACGTAAGTATGGAGCTTCGAATGAACTTAATGTTCTAAACAAAAAGGAACGTAATAGCACGATTTGATTTGTTAAAATACCAGAATCACTGAGGATAAAACTATCAAGAATATATTTTCTTGATATGTTCAGAAGTTAAGTAGAATGAAAGAGTTATGTAACATGGCACATGATGATGGTGTAGTCTGTGATTCATCATGTTTCATTAGAACTTCCAGCATGACTTACTGTAATATAATCACGTTGGCCAAGTGTCATTATATTATACTAACTCATGCTCAAATTCTTAACACTTCTCCAGAATTCATTCGTAATTATACTTATATTTTACAGAAGTTTCCAATATAATGGAATACAGAAAGCACGAAGAGTTATATAATTTCGGACAAGAATACTTATGAAAATATCCTCAGAAATATCGAGGATATTTATGATCATATTTTGGAATTTCTAAGTTCGAAGGTTGATGAAGAAAGATTTTCCGCAAGATTTTAACATGAGTACGGAGCAAGATATTCGTTGAAGGTTTCATCGGATCCAAAATTACCTGGATTCTTTGAATATAGGGTTTGGTCCTTGTATTTTTCCTTGGTCTCCTTCATGATTAGCTTAATCTGTTTTTCAGTACCAAATTTTCTATCGAGCGTTCCCAACATTCCATTCTTTATTATCAAACTTTTGGCCATTTGGACCATCTACAACATGTTGCTTCGTCGGCATTTTCAAAGTTAACAGATCTGGGTTATCGGTTATCGAACCGAGGGTTTTCAAGAATATTGAAGGTTTTTAGATGATTAAACGCTGATTGTGATCGTCATGATACAAAGGATGTTTAAAATGAAATCAAGTGGAAAACTTGAAGAATTGTTTAGTTTCATATATTATAATCAATATTTTAATTCATTTTAATTGTCCAATGTTGGTAGTCCACAGTTAATAATCCACAGTTAGCAATTCAATAATTCATATATAGTTTAATATATAATATTCGAATTAATTAATATGTATCGTGACCCATTGTATACATGTCTCAGACTCGATCACAACTCAAAGTATATATATTATTGTAGAATCAACCTCAACCCTGTATAGCTAACTCGATCATTACCGCATATAGAGTGTCTATGGTTATTACAAATAATATATATAGATGCGTCGATATGATATGTCAAAACATTGTATATGTGTCCCGGCGATATTTAAAGTGCGTAAAGTAAATAAAGAAATTAAATGACGATAAATAAAATTACGAGAATTAAAATTGCGATAAATAAATTGTGATAAATAAAATGTAATAAGGAATTAACAGTTAGCTAGGAACAGTTAGCTAGGATTTTGTTAGCGTAGATTCTTAACAGAATTTCTCATAGTTAATTTGTTTGTTTCTAACAAATTTTATTTTGTCCAATGTTTTCTTCATTATGCCACTTGTTGGATTCTGATAGGTCAAAATCCAAATATGAAATTGAATGAAAATGGTTATTCTGTGGTTAACAGATTCGTATATCTATGGATGTAAGTAGGATAGTAAATGATCGTCGAATCAGATTCGAAGAATGTACAGTGTAACTTATTAATGTGAGATCTAAATATTCCTCTGGTATTACCTACCCGTTAAAATATTTTCACCATTAACAGTTTGTACAAAAAAAATTTTTAATTACAATCTTTATGAAAATATATATACATATATATTTTCTTCAGATACAATCTTGGATTTGATGAATTAATATGCTATTAATCTCATATGATTTATCGTTAGAACTAGAATACATAATCTCTAAAGGTTTAGAAATTACATAGTTGCCATGTCAAACGAGGGTTATGATGGAGGTACCGATTGAGAGGTTGAGGCGTGTGATGTTGAGGCTTGGAATGCGGATGTTGTTGGTGGTACTGTTGGTGTAGTGACCCGAACTTTTCCTTGTTTATATATATATTAAATGAAATTGTTATTTACATGATTAAGTGTTTCCAACATATTAAGCAATCAAACTTGTTAAGACTTGATTAATTGAAATAGGTTTCATATAGACAATTGACCACCCAAGTTGCCCGGTGATTCACGAACGTTAAAACTTGTAAAAACTATATGATGACATATATATGGTTATATATATAGTTAACATGATATTATGATAAGTAAACATATCATTAAATATATTAATAATGAACTACATATGTAAAAACAAGACTACTAACTTAATGATTTTGAAACGAGACATATATGTAACGATTATCGTTGTAACGACATTTAATGTATATATATCATATTAAGAGATATTCGTACATCATAATATCATGATAATATAATAATTTAAAATCTCATTTGATATTATAAACATTGGGTTAACAACATTTAACAAGATCGTTAACCTAAAGGTTTCAAAACAACACTTACATGTAACAGCTAACGATGACTTAACGACTCAGTTAAAATGTATATACATGTAGTGTTTTAATATGTATTCATACACATTTGAAATACTTCAATACACTTATCGAAATACTTCTACTTAACAAAAATGATTACAATTACATCCTCGTTCAGTTTCATCAACAATTCTACTCGTATGCACCCGTATTCGTACTCGTACAATACACAGCTTTTAGATGTATGTACTATTGGTATATACACTCCAATGATCAGCTCTTAGCAGCCCATGTGAGTCACCTAACACATGTGGAAACCATCATTTGGCAACTAGCATGAAATATCTCATAAAATTACAAAAATATGAGTAATCATTCATGACTTATTTACATGAAAACAAAATTACATATCCTTTATATCTAATACATACAATAAGAACCAAAAACACCTACAAACACTTTCATTCTTAAATTTTATTCATCTAATTGATCTCTCTCAAGTTCTATCTTCAAGTTCTAAGTGTTCTTCATAAATTCTACAAGTTCTAGTTTCATAAAATCAAGAATACTTCCAAGTTTGCTAGCTTACTTCCAATCTTGTAGAATGATCATCCAACCTCAAGAAATCTTTCTTATTTACAGTAATATATCTTTCTAATACAAGGTAATACTCATATTCAAACTTTGATTCAATTTCTATAACTATAACAATCTTATTTATAGTGAAAATCTTACTTGAACTGTTTTCGTGTCATGATTCTGCTTCAAGAACTTTCAAGCCATCCAAGGATCCTTTGAAGCTAGATCCATTTTTCTAATTTCCAGTAGCTTTATCCAGAAAACTTGAGGTAGTAATGATGTTCATAACATCATTCGATTCATACATATAAAGCTATCTTATTCGAAGGTTTAAACTTGTAATCACTAGAACATACTTTAGTTAATTCTAAACTTGTTCGCAAACAAAAGTTAATCCTTATAACTAGACTTTTAAAATCAACTAAACACATGTTCTATATCTATATGATATGCTAACTTAATGATTTAAAACCTGGAAACACGAAAAACACCGTAAAACCGGATTTACGCCGTCGTAGTAACACCGCGGGCTGTTTTGGGTTAGTTAATTAAAAACTATGATAAACTTTGATTTAAAAGTTGTTCTTCTGAGAAAATTATTTTTCTTATGAACATGAAACTATATCCAAAAATCATGGTTAAACTCAAAGTGGAAGTATGTTTTCTAAAATGGTCATCTAGACGTCGTTCTTTCGACTGAAATGACTACCTTTACAAAAACGACTTGTAACTTATATTTCTGACTATAAACCTATACTTTTTCTGTTTAGATTCATAAAATAGAGTTCAATATGAAACCATAGCAATTTGATTCACTAAAAACGGATTTAAAATGATGAAGTTATGGGTAAAACAAGATTGGATAATTTTTCTTGTTGTAGCAACGTGAAAATTGGTAACAAATCTATATTAATCATATCCTAGCTAACTTATATTGTATTATACATGTATTCTAATATATTTTGTAATCTTGGGATACCATAGACACGTATGCAAATGTTTTGACATATCATATCGACCTATGTGTATATATTATTTGGAACAACCATAGACACTCTATATGCAGTAATGTGAGAGTTAGCTATACAGGGTTGAAGTTGATTCCAAAAATATATATACTTTGAGTTGTGATCTTGCCTGAGACGTGTATACACTAGGTCGTGGATTGATTCAAGATAATATATATCAATTTTTTTTCTGTACATCTAACGTTGGACAACTAGTTGTAGGTTACTAACGAGGACAGCTGACTTTATAAACTTAAAACATCAGAAAGTATTAAAAGTGTTGTAAATATATTTTGAATATACTTTGATATATATGTGAAATGTCCCGTTCTTATTGATTAAAAACGTTCCATATTAATTGATTTCGTTGCGAGGTTTTGACCTCTATATGAGACGTTTTTCAAAGACTGCATTCATTTTAAAACAAACCATAACCTTTATTTCATCAATAAGGGTTTAAAAAGCTTTACGTAGATTATCAAATAATGATAATCTAAAATATCCTGTTTACACACGACCATTACATAATGGTTTACAATACAAATATGTTACAACAAAATAAGTTTCTTGAATGCAGTTTTTACACAATATCATACAAGCATGGACTCCAAATCTCGTCCTTATTTAAGTATGCGACAGCGGAAGCTCTTAATAATCACCTGAGAATAAACATGCTTAAAACGTCAACAAAAATGTTGGTGAGTTATAGGTTTAACCTATATATATCAAATCATAATAATAGACCACAAGATTTCATATTTCAATACACATCCCATACATAGAGATAAAAATCATTCATATGGTGAACACCTGGTAACCGACATTAACAAGATGCATATATAAGAATATCCCCATCATTCCGGGACACCCTTCGGATATGATATAAATTTCGAAGTACTAAAGCATCCGGTACTTTGGATGGGGTTTGTTAGGCCCAATAGATCTATCTTTAGGATTCGCGTCAATTAGGGTGTCTGTTCCCTAATTCTTAGATTACCAGACTTAATAAAAAGGGGCATATTCGATTTTGATAATTCAACCATAGAATGTAGTTTCACGTACTTGTGTCTATTTTGTAAATCATTTATAAAACCTGCATGTATTCTCATCCCAAAAATATTAGATTTTAAAAGTGGGACTATAACTCATTTTCATAGACTTTTACTTCGTCGAGAAGTAAGACTTGGCCACTGTTGATTCACGAACCTATAACAATATATACATATATATTAAAGTATGTTCAAAATATATTTACAACACTTTTAATATATTTTGATGTTTTAAGTTTATTAAGTCAGCTGTCCTCGTTAGTAACCTACAACTAGTTGTCCACAGTTAGATGTACAGAAATAAATCGATAAATATTATCTTGAATCAATCCACGACCCAGTGTATACGTATCTCAGTATTGATCACAACTCAAACTATATATATTTTGGAATCAACCTCAACCCTGTATAGCTAACTCCAACATTCACATATAGAGTGTCTATGGTTGTTCCGAAATATATATAGATGTGTCGACATGATAGGTTGAAATATTGTATACGTGTCTATGGTATCTCAAGATTACATAATATACAATACAAGTTGATTAAGTTATGGTTGGAATAGATTTGTTACCAATTTTCACGTAGCTAAAATGAGAAAAATTATCGAATCTTGTTTTACCCATAACTTCTTCATTTTAAATCCATTTTGAGTGAATAAAATTGCTATGGTTTCATATTGAGCTCTATTTTATGAATCTAAACAGAAAACGTATAGGTTTATAGTCGGAAAAATAAGTTACAAGTCGTTTTTGTAAAGGTAGTCATTTCAGTCGAAAGAACGACGTCTAGATGACCATTTTAGAAAACATACTTCCACTTTGAGTTTAACCATAAGTTTTGGATATAGTTTCATGTTCATAATAAAAATCATTTTCTCAGAATAACAACTTTTAAATCAAAGTTTATCATAGTTTTTAATTAACTAACCCAAAACAGCCCGCGGTGTTACTACGACGGCGTAAATCCGGTTTTACGGTGTTTTTCGTGTTTCCTGGTTTTAAATCATTAAGTTAGCATATCATATAGATATAGAACATGTGTGTAGTTAATTTTAAAATTTAAGTTAGAAGGATTAACTTTTGTTTGCGAACAAGTTTAGAATTAACTAAACTATGTTCTAGTGATTACGAGTTTAAACCTTCGAATAAGATAGTTTTATATATATGAATCGAATGATGTTATGAACATAATTACTACCTCAAGTTTAGTAGGTAAACCTACTAGAAGTGACAAGAAATGATCTAGCTTCAAAGGATCTTGGATGGCTTGAAAGTTCTTGAAGTAGGATCATGACACAAAAACAAGTTCAAGTAAGATTTTTACTCGAATTAAGATAGTTTATAGTTATAGAAATTGAATCAAAGTTTGAATATGAATATTACCTTGAATAAGAAAGATAAACTACTGTATATAACAAAGGTTTCTTGATCTTAGATGATTACTTGGAATGGATTAGAAAGCTTGGAAGTAAATTAGTAAACTTGAAGGGATTTTTGAAGTGTTCTTGAAGTGTTCTTCCTATGATGATTATAGCTTGATTCTTGAAGTGATTTTTGATGAAGATGATGATTAACTACTGGAAAAATATTTTCATAATAGTGTGTGTGTGTGTGTGTTGAGAGAGAATTAGAAAGAGAATTGGAAGTGAAATGGAGTAAATGATGAGTGGTAATTGGTGAGTGGTGAGTGGGGTTAAAAGGAGTTCTAGTTAGTTGACTAGCTCATGGTAGAAGTTAAAATTGATTAGTCATACATGACATAATCAAGAGTGGAATCTCATGCTAGTTCCTATTGGTATATACCCATAGTAAGTACGTTTTGAAGCTGTGTATAATACGGGTAAGAATACGACTAGAATTCTTGATGAAAGAAAAGAATGGGAAAGTAACTGTAACCATTTTCGTTAAGTATGAGTGTTTTGATATATGTCTTGAAGTCTTCCAAAAGTATTTTAATACATCTAAATACACTACATGTATATACATTTTAACTGAGTCGTTAAGTCATCGTTAGTGGTTACATGTAAGTGTTGTTTTGAAACCTTTAAGTTAACGATCTCAATTAATGTTGTTAACCCATTGTTTATTATATCTAATGAGATGTTAAATTATTATATTATCATGATATTATGATATATTAATATATCTTAATATGATATATATACATTTAAATGTCGTTACAACGATAATCGTTACATATATGTCTCGTTTCGAAATCCTTAAGTTAGTAGTCTTGTTTTTATGTATATAACTCATTGTTAATATACTTATGGAGATACTTACTTATCATAATCTCATGTTAACCATATGTATATCCATATATATATCGTCATGTCGTTTTTACAAGTTTTAACGTTCGTGAATCGCCGGTCAACTTGGGTGGTCAATTGTCTATATGAAACATATTTCAATTAATCAAGTCTTAACAAGTTTGATTGCTTAACATGTTGGAAACATTTAATCATGTAAATATCAATCTCAATTAATATATATAAACATGGAAAAGTTCGGGTCACTACAGTACCTACCCGTTAAATAAATTTCGTCCCGAAATTTTAAGCTGTTGAAGGTGTTGACGAATCTTCTGGAAATATATGCGGGTATTTCTTCTTCATCTGATCTTCACGCTCCCAGGTGAACTCGGGTCCTCTACGAGCATTCCATCGAACCTTAACAATTGGTATCTTGTTTTTCTTAAGTCTTTTAACCTCACGATCCATTATTTCGACGGGTTCTTCGATGAATTGGAGTTTTTCGTTGATTTGGATTTCATCTAACAGAATAGTGAGATCTTCTTTAGCAAAACATTTCTTCAAATTCGAGACGTGGAAAGTGTTATGTACAGCCACGAGTTGTTGAGGTAACTCAAGTCGGTAAGCTACTGGTCCGACACGATCAATAATCTTGAATGGTCCAATATACCTTGTATTTAATTTCCCTCGTTTACCAAATCAAACAACGCCTTTCCAAGGTGCAACTTTAAGCATGACCATCTCTCCAATTTCAAATTCTATATCTTTTCTTTTAATGTCAGCGTAGCTCTTTTGTCGACTTTGGGCGGTTTTCAACCGTTGTTGAATTTGGATGATCTTCTCGGTAGTTTCTTGTATAATCTCCGGACCCGTAATCTGTCTATCCCCCACTTCACTCCAACAAATCGGAGACCTGCACTTTCTACCATAAAGTGATTCAAACGGCGCCATCTCAATGCTTGAATGGTAGCTGTTGTTGTAGGAAAATTTTGCTAACGGTAGATGTCGATCCCAACTGTTTCCGAAATCAATAACACATGCTCGTAGCATGTCTTCAAGCGTTTGTATCGTCCTTTTGCTCTGCCCATCAGTTTGTGGATGATAGGCAGTACTCATGTCTAGACGAGTTCCTAATGCTTGCTATAATGTCTGCCAGAATCTTGAAATAAATCTGCCATCCCTATCAGAGATAATAGAGATTGGTATTCCATGTCTGGAGATGACTTCCTTCAAATACAGTCGTGCTAACTTCTCCATCTTGTCATCTTCTCTTATTGGCAGGAAGTGTGCTGATTTGGTGAGACGATCAACTATTACCCAAATAGTATCAAAACCACTTGCAGTCCTTGGCAATTTAGTGATGAAATCCATGGTAATGTTTTCCCATTTCCATTCTGGGATTTCGGGTTGTTGAAGTAGACCTGATGGTTTCTGATGCTCAGCTTTGACCTTAGAACACGTCAAACATTCTCCTACGTATTTAGCAACATCGGCTTTCATACCCGGCCACCAAAAATGTTTCTTGAGATCCTTGTACATCTTCCCCGTTCCAGGATGTATTGAGTATTTTGTTTTATGAGCTTCTCTAAGCACCATTTCTCTCATATCTCCAAATTTTGGTACCCAAATCCTTTCAGCCCTATACCGGGTTCCGTCTTCCCGAATATTAAGATGCTTCTCCGATCCTTTGAGTATTTCATCCTTTAAATTTCCCTCTTTTAAAACTCCTTGTTGCGCCTCCTTTATTTGAGTAGTAAGGTTATTATGAATCATTATATTCATAGATTTTACTCGAATGGGTTCTCTGTCCTTCCTGCTCAAGGCATCGGCTGCCACATTTGCCTTCCCCGGGTGGTAACGAATCTCAAAGTCGTAATCATTCAATAATTCAATCCACCTACGCTGCCTCATATTAAGTTGTTTCTGATTAAATATGTGTTGAAGACTTTTGTGGTCGGTATATATAATACTTTTGACCCCATATAAGTAGTGCCTCCAAGTCTTTAATGCAAAAACAATCGCGCCTAATTCCAAATCATGCGTCGTATAATTTTGTTCGTGAATCTTCAATTGTCTAGACGCATAAGCAATCACCTTCGTTCGTTGCATTAATACACAACTGAGACCTTGCTTTGATGCGTCACAATAAATCACAAAATCATCATTCCCTTCAGGCAATGACAATATAGGTGCCGTAGTTAGCTTTTTCTTCAATAACTAAAACGCTTTCTCTTGTTCATCATTCCATTCAAATTTCTTCCCTTTATGCGTTAATGCAGTCAAGGGTTTTGCTATTCTGGAAAAGTCTTGGATGAACCTTCTGTAGTAACCAGCTAGTCCTAAAAACTGGCGTATGTGTTTCGGAGTTTTCGGGGTTTCCCACTTTTCAACAGTTTCTATCTTTGCCGGATCCACCTTAATACCTTCTTTGTTCACTATGTGACCGAGGAATTGAACTTCTTCCAACCAAAATGCACACTTTGAAAACTTAGCGTACAATTCTTCCTTCTTTAATACTTCTAACACCTTTCTCAAATGTTCACCGTGTTCTTGGTCATTCTTTGAGTAAATAAGTATGTCATCAATGAAAACAATGACAAACTTGTCAAGGTATGGTCCACACACTCGGTTCATAAGGTCCATGAACACAGCTGGTGCATTAGTTAAACCAAATGGCAAGACCATAAACTCGTAATGACCGTAACGTGTTCTGAAAGCAGTCTTTGGAATATCATCTTCTTTCACCCGCATTTGATGATACCCGGAACGTAAGTCAATCTTTGAATAAACAGACGAGCGATGTAGTTGATCAAATAAGTCGTCGATTCTAGGTAGTGGGTAGCGGTTCTTGATGGTAAGTTTGTTCAACTCTCGGTAGTCGATACACAAACTGAATGTACCATCTTTCTTCTTGACAAACAAAACAGGAGCTCCCCACGGTGATGTGCTTGGTCGACTGAAACCACGCTCTAAAAGTTCTTGTAATTGGCTTTGCAGTTCTTTCATCTCGCTGGGTGCGAGTCTGTAAGGAGCATGAGCTATTGGTGCAGCTCCTGGTACAAGATCTATTTGAAATTCAACGGATCGATGTGGGGGTAATCCCGGTAATTCTTTCGGAAATACATCGGGAAATTCTTTTGCGACGGGAACATCATTGATGCTCTTTTCTTCAGTTTGTACTTTCTCGACGTGTGCTAGAACAGCATAGCAACCTTTTCTTATTAGTTTTTGTGCCTTCAAATTACTAATAAGATGTAGCTTCGTGTTGCCCTTTTCTCCGTACACCATTAAGGGTTTTCCTTTTTCTCGTATAATGCGAATTGCATTTTTGTAACAAACGATCTCTGCTTTCACTTTTTTCAACCAGTCCATACCGATTATCACATCAAAACTCCCTAACTCTACTGGTATCAAGTCAATCTTAAATTTTTCGCTAACCAGTTTAATTTCTCGATTCCGACATATATTATCTGCTGAAATTAATTTACCATTTGCTAATTCGAGTAAAAATTTACTATCCAAAGGCGTCAATGGATAACTTAATTTAGCACAAAAATCTCTACTCATATAGCTTCTATCCGCACCCGAATCAAATAAAACGTAAGCAAATTTATTGTCAATAAGAAATGTACCCGTAACAAGCTCCGGGTCTTCCTGTGCCTCTGCCGCATTAATATTGAAAACTCTTCCGCGGCCTTGTCCATTCGTGTTCTCCTGGTTCGGGCAATTTCTAATAATGTGGCCCGGTTTTCCACATTTATAACAAACTACATTGGCATAACTTGCTCCGACACTACTTGCTCCGCCATTACTCGTTCCTACACCATTTGTTCCTTTCGTTCTATTAACCCCTGGTCCGTAGATCTCACACTTCGCCGCGCTATGACCATTTCTTTTACACTTGTTGCAAAATTTGGTGCAGAACCCCGAGTGATACTTTTCACACCTTTGGCATAGCTACTTCTGATTGTTGTTGTTGTTGCGGTTATTATTGTTGTTGGGATGATTGTTGTAGTTGCTGTTGTTGTTGTTGTTGTTGTTGTTGTTGTTATTGTTGTTGTTGGGCCGTTTGTTGTAGTTGCGATTGATGTTGCGATTGTTGGGATAATTGTTGCGATTATTGTTGTAATTGCTGTTGTTGTTGTATTGGTGATTCTTATCACCGTTTTCCTCCCACTTTCTTTTGACTTGCTTCACATTGGCCTCTTCAGCAGTCTGTTCTTTAATTCTTTCTTCAATCTGGTTCACTAGTTTGTGGCCATTCTACATGCCTGTTGTATGGAGGCGGGCTCGTGTGAACTTATATCCTCTTGGATTCTTTCCGATAATCCTTTCACAAACGCGTCGATCTTCTCTTCCTCATCTTCGAATGCTCCCGGACACAATAGGCACAATTCTGTGAATCGTCTTTCGTACGTGGTAATATCAAATCCTTGGGTTCGTAACCCTCTAAGTTCTTTCTTGAGCTTATTGACCTCGGTTCTGGGACGGTACTTCTCGTTCATTAAGTGCTTGAATGCTGACCACGGTAGTGCGTACGTATCGTCTTGTCCCACTTGCTCTAGATAGGTATTCCACCATGTTAACGCAGAACCTGTGAAGGTATGCATAGCGTACTTTACTTTGTCCTCTTCGGTACACTTACTTATGGCAAACACCGATTCAACCTTCTCGGTCCACCGTTTCAATCCGATCGGTCCTTCGGTTCCATCAAATTCCAAAGGTTTGCAGGCAGTGAATTCTTTGTAGGTGCATCCTACACGATTTCCTATACTGCTAGATCCAAGGTTATTGTTGGTATGTATCGCAGCCTGTACTGCGGCTATGTTTGAAGCTAGAAAATTACGGAATTCCTCTTCATTCATATTCAAGGTGTGTCGAGTAGTCGGTGCCATTTCCTTCAAAATAGTCAAATGGAACAAGTTAATCATACAGAATATTAAGAGTAGTTAATAGTATTTCATAGCATAATATGAACTCATTTATAAAAGCTTTTTCTTCATATTAGCATTTTATAAGTTTAAATTCGGGTAGTACCTACCCGTTAAGTTCATACTTAGTAGCTAATATACAATTCAACTACTACAATTCTATATGAAAAACTGATTATAATAATATTTCGCGTTCAAACTTTTATACAATATTTTACAAACTTACAATACCGCTAATTTTACATAAAGCATGAAATATAGCACACAATAACTTTGATACAAGATAGTTGTGAAGATAATTCTAGCTAGTACACAAGTCGTTCAGCAAAGGCAATAAAGACACGTAATTCATACGTCCAGAAACAAGTCATGCATTCTGGTTTTACTAGGACTACTTCCCATCCTTGGTCTTGTGGAACATAACCGTTATGGCCGTTGATAAGACAGCGTGTTGTAACGTCGTCAAAGGGACGAGGGTTACGTAATGTCCAACAGTCCCGTAACAATCTAAAAACCTCATTTCTTACCCCAATTACCGACTCCGTCACTTGTGGGAATGTTTTGTTTAATAGTTGTAGGCCGATGTTCTTGTTCTCACTTTGGTGAGAAGCGAACATTACTAATCCGTAAGCATAACATGCTTCTTTATGTTGCATGTTAGCCGCTTTTTCTAAATCACGAAGTCCAATATTCGGATATATTGAGTCAAAATAATTTCTTAACCCATTGCGTAAAATAGCATTTGGGTTCCCCGCAATATATGCGTCAAAGTAAACACATCGTAACTTATGGATTTCCCAATGTGATATCCCCCATCTTTCGAATGAAAGCCTTTTATAAACCAAGGCATTCTTGGAACGTTCTTCGAATGTCTTACAAACTGATCTCGCCTTAAATAGTTGTGCCGAAGAATTCTTACCGACTCTAGATAAGATTTCATCAATCATGTCTCCGGGTAGGTCTCTTAAAATATTGGGTTATCTATCCATTTTGTGTTTTTATACTGTAAAATAGACAAGAGTTAGATTCATAAAAAAATACTTATTAACACAAGCAATTTTTACATATATCATAAAGCATAAGCATACTATATTACATATATTACACCACACGAATACAACTATCTTATTCCGACTCGCTTGTTTCTTCTTCTTCGGTTTTGGTTCGTTTTGCCAAGTTTCTAGGGATATATGATGTTCCCCTAATACGAGCCGTCGTTATCCACATTGGTTTGGAAAAACCTGGTGGTTTAGAGGTTCCCGGGTCATTGTTACAACTTAAGGACTTCGGGGGTTGACGATACATATAAAGTTCATCGGGGTTGGAATTAGATTTCTCTATTTTTATGCCCTTTCTCTTATTATTTTCTTTTGCCTTTTTAAATTCAGATGGGGTAATTTCTATATCATCATCGGAATTCTCGTCAGAATCCGATTCATCGGAGAATTGGTAATCCACCCAATATTTTGCTTCCTTAGCGGAAACACTATTGACCATAATTAACCTTGGTCGGTTGGTTGAGGATTTTCTTTTACTTAACCGTTTTATTATTTCCCCCACCGGTTCTATTTCTTCATCCGGTTCCGATTCTTCTTCCGGTTCCGATTCTTCTTCTGGTTCCGACTCTTCTTCCGGTTCCTCTTCGGGAACTTGTGAATCAGTCCACGAATCATGTAGTGACCCGAACTTTTCCATGTTTATATATATTAATTGAGATTGATGTTTACATGATTAAATGTTTCCAACATGTTAAGCAATCAAACTTGTTAAGACTTGATTAATTGAAATAGGTTTCATATAGACAATTGACCACCCAAGTTGACCGGTGATTCACGAACGTTAAAACTTGTAAAAAAAACTATATGATGACATATATATGGTTATATATATAGTTAACATGATATTATGATAAGTAAACATATCATTAATTATATTAACAATGAACTACATATGTAAAAACAAGACTACTAACTTAATGATTTTGAAACGAGACATATATGTAACGTTTATCGTTGTAACGACATTTAATGTATATATATCATATTAAGAGATATTCGTACATCATAATATCATGATAATATAATAATTTAAAATCTCTTTTGTTATTATAAACATTGGGTTAACAACATTTAACAAGATCGTTAACCTAAAGGTTTCAAAACAACACTTACATGTAACGACTAACGATGACTTAACGACTCAGTTAAAATGTATATACATGTAGTGTTTTAATATGTATTTATACACTTTTGAAAGACTTCAATACACTTATCAAAATACTTCTACTTAACAAAAATGCTTACAATTACATTCTCGTTCAGTTTCATCAACAATTCTACTCGTATGCACCCGTATTCGTACTCGTACAATACACAGCTTTTAGATGTATGTACTATTGGTATATACACTCCAATGATCAGCTCTTAGCAGCCCATGTGAGTCACCTAACACATGTGGGAACCATCATTTGGCAACTAGCATGAAATATCTCATAAGATTACAAAAATATGAGTAATCATTCATGACTTATTTACATGAAAACAAAATTACATATCCTTTATATCTAATCCATACACCAACGACCAAAAACACCTACAAACACTTTCATTCTTCAATTTTCTTCATCTAATTGAACTCTCTCAAGTTCTATCTTCAAGTTCTAAGTGTTCTTCATAAATTCCAAAAGTTCTAGTTTCATAAAATCAAGAATACTTTCAAGTTTGCTAGCTCACTTCCAATCTTGTAAGGTGATCATCCAACCTCAAGAAATCTTTGTTTCTTACAGTAGGTTATCATTCTAATACAAGGTAATAATCATATTCAAACTTTGGTTCAATTTCTATAACTATAACAATCTTATTTCAAGTGATGATCTTACTTGAACTTGTTTTCGTGTCATGATTTTGCTTCAAGAACTTTGAGCCATCCAAGGATCCATTTTTCTCTTTTCCAGTAGGTTCATCCAAGGAACTTAAGGTAGTAATGATGTTCATAACATCATTCGATTCATACATATAAAGCTATCTTATTCGAAGGTTTAAACTTGTAATCACTAGAACATAGTTTAGTTAATTCTAAACTTGTTCGCAAACAAAAGTTAATCCTTCTAACTTGACTTTTAAAATCAACTAAACACATGTTCTATATCTATATGATATGCTAACTTAATGATTTAAAACCTGGAAACACGAAAAACACCGTAAAACCGGATTTACGCCGTCGTAGTAACACCGCGGGCTGTTTTGGGTTAGTTAATTAAAAACTATGATAAACTTTGATTTAAAAGTTGTTATTCTGAGAAAATGATTTTTATTATGAACATGAAACTATATCCAAAAATTATGGTTAAACTCAAAGTGGAAGTATGTTTTCTAAAATGGTCATCTAGACGTCGTTCTTTCGACTGAAATGACTACCTTTACAAAAACGACTTGTAACTTATTTTTCCGACTAGAAACCTATACTTTTTTTGTTTAGATTCATAAAATAGAGTTCAATATGAAACCATAGCAATTTGATTCACTCAAAACGGATTTAAAATGAAGAAGTTATGGGTAAAACAAGATTGGATAATTTTTCTCATTTTAGCTACGTGAAAATTGGTAACAAATCTATTCCAACCATAACTTAATCAACTTGTATTATATATTATGTAATCTTGAGATACCATAGACACGTATACAATGTTTCGACCTATCATGTCGACACATCTATATATATTTCGGAACAACCATAGACACTCTATATGTGAATGTTGGAGTTAGCTATACAGGGTTGAGGTTGATTCCAAAATATATATAGTTTGAGTTGTGATCAATACTGAGATACGTATACACTGGGTCGTGGATTGATTCAAGATAATATTTATCGATTTATTTCTGTACATCTAACTGTGGACAACTAGTTGTAGGTTACTAACGAGGACAGCTGACTTAATAAACTTAAAACATCAAAATATATTAAAAGTGTTGTAAATATATTTTGAACATACTTTGATATATATGTATATATTGTTATAGGTTCGTGAATCAACCAGTGGCCAAGTCTTACTTCCCGACGAAGTAAAAATCTGTGAAAGTGAGTTATAGTCCCACTTTTAAAATCTAATATTTTTGGGATGAGAATACATGCAGGTTTTATAAATGATTTACAAAATAGACACAAGTACGTGAAACTACATTCTATGGTTGAATTATCGAAATCGAATATGCCCCTTTTTATTAAGTCTGGTAATCTAAGAATTAGGGAACAGACACCCTAATTGACGCGAATCCTAAAGATAGATCTATTGGGCCTAACAAACCCCATCCAAAGTACCGGATGCTTTAGTACTTCGAAATTTATATCATATCCGAAGGGTGTCCCGGAATGATGGGGATATTCTTATATATGCATCTTGTTATTGTCGGTTACCAGGTGTTCACCATATGAATGATTTTTATCTCTATGTATGGGATGTGTATTGAAATATGAAATCTTGTGGTCTATTGTTACGATTTGATATATATAGGTTAAACCTATAACTCACCAACATTTTTGTTGACGTTTTAAGCATGTTTATTCTCAGGTGATTATTAAGAGCTTCCGCTGTCGCATACTTAAATAAGGACAAGATTTGGAGTCCATGCTTGTATGATATTGTGTAAAAACTGCATTCAAGAAACTTATTTTGTTGTAACATATTTGTATTGTAAACCATTATGTAATGGTCGTGTGTAAACAGGATATTTTAGATTATCATTATTTGATAATCTACGTAAAGCTTTTTAAACCTTTATTGATGAAATAAAGGTTATGGTTTGTTTAAAAATGAATGCAGTCTTTGAAAAAAACGTCTCATATAGAGGTCAAAACCTCGCAACGAAATCAATTAATATGGAACGTTTTTAATCAATAAGAACGGGACATTTCAGTTGGTATCAGAGCGTTGGTCTTAGAGAACCAGAAAATTTGCATTAGTGTGTCTTATCGAGTTTGTTAGGATGCATTAGTGAGTCTGGACTTCGACCGTGTTTTCTTTAAAAATGATTGCTTAACATTTTTGTTGGAAACTATATATTTTTAACATATGAATATTATGTGATATATTAATCTCTTAACGTGTTTGATATTATGTGATAGATGTCTACCTCTAGAACAAGTCCCATTGACTCACCTAATAATAATGAAGAGTCAAATGTAAATTGGAATAATTTGTGGACTGATTCACAAGTTCCCGAAGAGGAACCGGAAGAAGAGTCGGAACCGGAAGAAGAATCGGAACCGGAAGAAGAATCGGAACCGGATGAAGAAATAGAACCGGTGGGGGAAATAATAAAACGGTTAAGTAAAAGAAAATCCTCAACCAACCGACCAAAGTTAATTATGGTCAATGGTGTTTCCGCCAAGGAAGCAAAATATTGGGAGGATTACCAATTCTCCGATGAATCGGATTCCGACGAGAATTCCGATGATGTTATAGAAATTACCCCAACTGAATTTAAAAAGGCAAAAGAAAATAATAAGGGAAAGGGCATAAAAATAGAGAAATCTAATTCCAACCCCGATGAACTTTATATGTATCGTCAACCCCCGAAGTCCTTAAGTTGTAACAATGACCCGGGAACCTCTAAACCACCAGGTTTTTCTAAACCAATGTGGACAACGACGGTTCGTATTAGGGGAACATCATATATCCCTAGAAACTTGGCAAAACGAACCAAAACCGAAGAAGAAGAAACGAGCGAGTTGGAATAAGATAGTTGTATTCGTGTGGTGTAATATATGTAATATAGTGTTCTTATGCTTTATGATATATGTAAAAATTGCTTGTATTAATAAGTATTTTTTTTATGAATCTAACTCTTGTCTATTTTACAGTTTAAAAACACAAAATGGATAGACAACCCAATATTTTAAGAGACCTACCCGGAGACATGATTGATGAAATCTTGTCTAGAGTCGGCCAGAATTCTTCGGCACAACTATTTAAGGCGAGATCAGTTTGTAAGACATTCGAAGAACGTTCCAAGAATGTCTTGGTTTATAAGAGACTTTCGTTTGAAAGATGGGGGATATCACATTGGGAAACCCATAAGTTACGATGTGTTTACTTTGACGCATATATTGCGGGGAACCCAAATGCTATTTTACGCAACGGGTTAAGAAATTATTTTGACTCAATATATCCGAATATTGGACTTCGTGATTTAGAAAAAGCGGCTAACATGCAACATAAAGAAGCATGTTATGCTTACGGATTAGTAATGTTCGCTTCTCACCAAAGTGAGAACAAGAACATCGGGCTACAACTATTAAACAAAACGTTTCCACAAGTGACGGAGTCGGTAATTGGGGTAAGAAATGAGGTTTTTAGATTATTACGGGACTGTTGGACATTACGTAACCCTCGTCCCTTTGATGACGTTACAACACGCTGTCTTATCAACGGCCATAACGGTTATGTTGCACAAGACCAAGGATGGGAAGTAGTCCTAGTAAAACCAGAATGCATGACTTGTTTCTGGACGTATGAATTACGTGTATTTATTGCCTTTGCTGAACGACTTGTGTACTAGCTAGAATTGTCTTCACAACTATCTTGTATCAAAGTTATTGTGTGCTATATTTCATGCTTTATGTAAAATAAGCGGTATTGTAAGTTTGTAAAATATTGTATAAAAGTTTGAACGCGAAATATTATTATAATCAGTTTTTCATATAGAATTGTAGTAGTTGAATTGTATATTAGCTACTAAGTATGAACTTAACGGGTAGGTACTACCCGAATTTAAACTTATAAAACGCTAATATGAAGAAAAAGCTTTTATAAATGAGTTCATATTATGCTACGAAATACTATTAACTACTCTTAATATTCTGTATGATTAACTTGTTCCATTTAACTATTTTGAAGGAAATGGCACCGACTACTCGACACACCGTGAATATGAATGAAGAGGAATTCCGTACTTTTCTAGCTTCAAACATAGCCGCAGTACAGGCTGCGCTACATACCAACAATAACCTTGGATCTAGCAGTACAGGAAATCGTGTAGGATGCACCTACAAAGAATTCACTGCCTGCAAACCTTTGGAATTTGATGGAACCGAAGGACCGATCGGATTGAAACGGTGGACCGAGAAGGTTGAATCGGTGTTTGCCATAAGTAAGTGTACTGAAGAGGACAAAGTGAAGTACGCTACGCATACCTTCACAGGTTCTGCGTTAACATGGTGGAATACCTATCTAGAGCAAGTGGGACAAGACGATGCGTACGCACTACCGTGGTCAGCATTCAAGCACTTGATGAACGAGAAGTACCGTCCCAGGACCGAGGTCAATAAGCTCAAGACAGAACTTAGAGGGTTACGAACCTAAGGATTTGATATTACCACGTACGAAAGACGATTCACAGAATTGTGCCTATTGTGTCCGGGAGCATTCGAAGATGAGGAAGAGAAGATCGACGCATTTGTGAAAGGATTACCGGAAAGAATCCAAGAAGATATAAGTTCACACGAGCCCGCCTCCATACAACAGGCATGTAGAATGGCTCACAAACTAGTGAACCAGATTGAAGAAAGAATTAAAGAACAGACTGCTGAAGAGGCCAATGTGAAGCAAGTCAAAAGAAAGTGGGAGGAAAACGGTGATAAGAATCACCAATACAACAACAACAGCAATTACAACAATAATCGCAACAATTATCCCAACAATCGCAACATCAATCGCAACTACAACAAACGGCCCAACAACAACAACAACAACAACAACAACAACAGCAACTACAACAATCATCCCAACAACAATAATAACCGCAACAACAACAACAATCAGAAGCAACTATGCCAAAGGTGTGAAAAGAATCACTCGGGGTTCTGCACCAAATTTTGCAACAAGTGTAAAAGAAATGGTCATAGCGCGGCGAAGTGTGAGGTCTACGGACCAGGGGTTAATAGAACGAAAGGAACAAATGGTGTCGGAACGAGTAATGGCGGAGCAAGTAGTGTCGGAGCAAGTTATGCCAATGTAGTTTGTTATAAATGTGGAAAACCAGGCCACATTATTAGAAATTGCCCGAACCAGGAGAACACGAATGGACAAGGCCGTGGAAGAGTTTTCAATATTAATGCGGTAGAGGCACAGGAAGACCCGGAGCTTGTTACGGGTACGTTTCTTATTGACAATAAATCTGCTTACGTTTTATTTGATTCGGGTGCGGATAGAAGCTATATGAGTAGAGATTTTTGTGCTAAATTAAGTTGTCCATTGACGCCTTTGGATAGTAAATTTTTACTCGAATTAGCAAATGGTAAATTAATTTCAGCAGATAATATATGTCGGAATCGAGAAATTAAACTGGTTAGCGAAACATTTAAGATTGATTTGATACCAGTAGAGTTAGGGAGTTTTGATGTGATAATCGGTATGGACTGGTTGAAAGAAGTGAAAGCAGAGATCGTTTGTTACAAAAATGCAATTCGCATTATACGAGAAAAAGGAAAACCCTTAATGGTGTACGGAGAAAAGGGCAACACGAAGCTACATCTTATTAGTAATTTGAAGGCACAAAAACTAATAAGAAAAGGTTGCTATGCTGTTCTAGCACACGTCGAGAAAGTACAAACTGAAGAAAAGAGCATCAATGATGTTCCCGTCGCAAAAGAATTTCCCGATGTATTTCCGAAAGAATTACCGGGATTACCCCCACATCGATCCGTTGAATTTCAAATAGATCTTGTACCAGGAGCTGCACCAATAGCTCGTGCTCCTTACAGACTCGCACCCAGTGAGATGAAAGAACTGCAAAGCCAATTACAAGAACTTTTAGAGCGTGGTTTCATTCGACCAAGCACATCACCTTGGGGAGCTCCTGTTTTGTTTGTCAAGAAGAAAGATGGTACATTCAGGTTGTGTATCGACTACCGAGAGTTGAACAAACTTACCATCAAGAACCGCTACCCACTACCGAGAATCGACGACTTATTTGATCAACTACAAGGCTCGTCTGTTTATTCAAAGATTGACTTACGTTCCGGGTATCATCAAATGCGGGTGAAAGAAGATGATATTCCAAAGACTGCTTTCAGAACACGTTACGGTCATTACGAGTTTATGGTCATGCCGTTTGGTTTAACTAATGCACCAGCTGTGTTCATGGACCTTATGAACCGAGTGTGTGGACCATACCTTGACAAGTTTGTCATTGTTTTCATTGATGACATACTTATTTACTCAAAGAATGACCAAGAACACGGTGAACATTTGAGAAAGGTGTTAGAAGTATTGAGGAAGGAAGAATTGTACGCTAAGTTTTCAAAGTGTGCATTTTGGTTGGAAGAAGTTCAATTCCTCGGTCACATAGTGAACAAAGAAGGTATTAAGGTGGATCCGGCAAAGATAGAAACTGTTGAAAAGTGGGAAACCCCGAAAACTCCGAAACACATACGCCAGTTTTTAGGACTAGCTGGTTACTACAGAAGGTTCATCCAAGACTTTTCCAGAATAGCAAAACCCTTAACTGCATTAACGCATAAAGGGAAGAAATTTGAATGGAATGATGAACAAGAGAAAGCGTTTCAGTTATTGAAGAAAAAGCTAACTACGGCACCTATATTGTCATTGCCTGAAGGGAATGATGATTTTGTGATTTATTGTGATGCATCAAAGCAAGGTCTCGGTTGTGTATTAATGCAACGAACGAAGGTGATTGCTTATGCGTCTAGACAATTGAAGATTCACGAACAAAATTATACGACGCATGATTTGGAATTAGGCGCGGTTGTTTTTGCATTAAAGACTTGGAGGCACTACTTATATGGGGTCAAAAGTATTATATATACCGACCACAAAAGTCTTCAACACATATTTAATCAGAAACAACTGAATATGAGGCAGCGTAGGTGGATTGAATTATTGAATGATTACGACTTTGAGATTCGTTACCACCCGGGGAAGGCAAATGTGGTAGCCGATGCCTTGAGCAGGAAGGACAGAGAACCCATTCGAGTAAAATCTATGAATATAATGATTCATAATAACCTTACTACTCAAATAAAGGAGGCGCAACAAGGAGTTTTAAAAGAGGGAAATTTAAAGGAGGAAATACCCAAAGGATCGGAGAAGCATCTTAATATTCGGGAAGACGGAACCCGGTATAGGGCTGAAAGGATTTGGGTACCAAAATTTGGAGATATGAGAGAAATGGTACTTAGAGAAGCTCATAAAACCAGATACTCAATACATCCTGGAACGGGGAAGATGTACAAGGATCTCAAGAAACATTTTTGGTGGCCGGGTATGAAAGTCGATGTTGCTAAATACGTAGGAGAATGTTTGACGTGTTCTAAGGTCAAAGCTGAGCATCAGAAACCATCAGGTCTACTTCAACAACCCGAAATCCCGGAATGGAAATGGGAAAACATTACCATGGATTTCATCACTAAATTGCCAAGGACTGCAAGTGGTTTTGATACTATTTGGGTAATAGTTGATCGTCTCACCAAATCAGCACACTTCCTACCAATAAGAGAAGATGACAAGATGGAGAAGTTAGCACGACTGTATTTGAAGGAAGTCGTCTCCAGACATGGAATACCAATCTCTATTATCTCTGATAGGGATGGCAGATTTATTTCAAGATTCTGGCAGACATTACAGCAAGCATTAGGAACTCGTCTAGACATGAGTACTGCCTATCATCCACAAACTGATGGGCAGAGCGAAAGGACGATACAAACGCTTGAAGACATGCTACGAGCATGTGTTATTGATTTCGGAAACAGTTGGGATCGACATCTACCGTTAGCAGAATTTTCCTACAACAACAGCTACCATTCAAGCATTGAGATGGCGCCGTTTGAAGCACTTTATGGTAGAAAGTGCAGGTCTCCGATTTGTTGGAGTGAAGTGGGGGATAGACAGATTACGGGTCCGGAGATTATACAAGAAACTACCGAGAAGATCATCCAAATTCAACAACGGTTGAAAACCGCCCAAAGTCGACAAAAGAGCTACGCTGACATTAAAAGAAAAGATATAGAATTTGAAATTGGAGAGATGGTCATGCTTAAAGTTGCACCTTGGAAAGGCGTTGTTCGATTTGGTAAACGAGGGAAATTAAATCCAAGGTATATTGGACCATTCAAGATTATTGATCGTGTCGGACCAGTAGCTTACAGACTTGAGTTACCTCAACAACTCGCGGCTGTACATAACACTTTCCACGTCTCGAATTTGAAGAAATGTTTTGCTAAAGAAGATCTCACTATTCCGTTAGATGAAATCCAAATCAACGAAAAACTTCAATTCATCGAAGAACCCGTCGAAATAATGGATCGTGAGGTTAAAAGACTTAAGCAAAACAAGATACCAATTGTTAAGGTTCGATGGAATGCTCGTAGAGGACCCGAGTTCACCTGGGAGCGTGAAGATCAGATGAAGAAGAAATACCCGCATCTATTTCCAGAAGACTCGTCAACACCTTCAACAGCTTAAAATTTCGGGACGAAATTTATTTAACGGGTAGGTACTGTAGTGACCCGAACTTTTCCATGTTTATATATATTAATTGAGATTGATGTTTACATGATTAAATGTTTCCAACATGTTAAGCAATCAAACTTGTTAAGACTTGATTAATTGAAATAGGTTTCATATAGACAATTGACCACCCAAGTTGACCGGTGATTCACGAACGTTAAAACTTGTAAAAAAAACTATATGATGACATATATATGGTTATATATATAGTTAACATGATATTATGATAAGTAAACATATCATTAATTATATTAACAATGAACTACATATGTAAAAACAAGACTACTAACTTAATGATTTTGAAACGAGACATATATGTAACGTTTATCGTTGTAACGACATTTAATGTATATATATCATATTAAGAGATATTCGTACATCATAATATCATGATAATATAATAATTTAAAATCTCTTTTGTTATTATAAACATTGGGTTAACAACATTTAACAAGATCGTTAACCTAAAGGTTTCAAAACAACACTTACATGTAACGACTAACGATGACTTAACGACTCAGTTAAAATGTATATACATGTAGTGTTTTAATATGTATTTATACACTTTTGAAAGACTTCAATACACTTATCAAAATACTTCTACTTAACAAAAATGCTTACAATTACATTCTCGTTCAGTTTCATCAACAATTCTACTCGTATGCACCCGTATTCGTACTCGTACAATACACAGCTTTTAGATGTATGTACTATTGGTATATACACTCCAATGATCAGCTCTTAGCAGCCCATGTGAGTCACCTAACACATGTAGGAACCATCATTTGGCAACTAGCATGAAATATCTCATAAGATTACAAAAATATGAGTAATCATTCATGACTTATTTACATGAAAACAAAATTACATATCCTTTATATCTAATCCATACACCAACGACCAAAAACACCTACAAACACTTTCATTCTTCAATTTTCTTCATCTAATTGAACTCTCTCAAGTTCTATCTTCAAGTTCTAAGTGTTCTTCATAAATTCCAAAAGTTCTAGTTTCATAAAATCAAGAATACTTTCAAGTTTGCTAGCTCACTTCCAATCTTGTAAGGTGATCATCCAACCTCAAGAAATCTTTGTTTCTTACAGTAGGTTATCATTCTAATACAAGGTAATAATCATATTCAAACTTTGGTTCAATTTCTATAACTATAACAATCTTATTTCAAGTGATGATCTTACTTGAACTTGTTTTCGTGTCATGATTTTGCTTCAAGAACTTTGAGCCATCCAAGGATCCATTTTTCTCTTTTCCAGTAGGTTCATCCAAGGAACTTAAGGTAGTAATGATGTTCATAACATCATTCGATTCATACATATAAAGCTATCTTATTCGAAGGTTTAAACTTGTAATCACTAGAACATAGTTTAGTTAATTCTAAACTTGTTCGCAAACAAAAGTTAATCCTTCTAACTTGACTTTTAAAATCAACTAAACACATGTTCTATATCTATATGATATGCTAACTTAATGATTTAAAACCTGGAAACACGAAAAACACCGTAAAACCGGATTTACGCCGTCGTAGTAACACCGCGGGCTGTTTTGGGTTAGTTAATTAAAAACTATGATAAACTTTGATTTAAAAGTTGTTATTCTGAGAAAATGATTTTTATTATGAACATGAAACTATATCCAAAAATTATGGTTAAACTCAAAGTGGAAGTATGTTTTCTAAAATGGTCATCTAGACGTCGTTCTTTCGACTGAAATGACTACCTTTACAAAAACGACTTGTAACTTATTTTTCCGACTAGAAACCTATACTTTTTTTGTTTAGATTCATAAAATAGAGTTCAATATGAAACCATAGCAATTTGATTCACTCAAAACGGATTTAAAATGAAGAAGTTATGGGTAAAACAAGATTGGATAATTTTTCTCATTTTAGCTACGTGAAAATTGGTAACAAATCTATTCCAACCATAACTTAATCAACTTGTATTATATATTATGTAATCTTGAGATACCATAGACACGTATACAATGTTTCGACCTATCATGTCGACACATCTATATATATTTCGGAACAACCATAGACACTCTATATGTGAATGTTGGAGTTAGCTATACAGGGTTGAGGTTGATTCCAAAATATATATAGTTTGAGTTGTGATCAATACTGAGATACGTATACACTGGGTCGTGGATTGATTCAAGATAATATTTATCGATTTATTTCTGTACATCTAACTGTGGACAACTAGTTGTAGGTTACTAACGAGGACAGCTGACTTAATAAACTTAAAACATCAAAATATATTAAAAGTGTTGTAAATATATTTTGAACATACTTTGATATATATGTATATATTGTTATAGGTTCGTGAATCAACCAGTGGCCAAGTCTTACTTCCCGACGAAGTAAAAATCTGTGAAAGTGAGTTATAGTCCCACTTTTAAAATCTAATATTTTTGGGATGAGAATACATGCAGGTTTTATAAATGATTTACAAAATAGACACAAGTACGTGAAACTACATTCTATGGTTGAATTATCGAAATCGAATATGCCCCTTTTTATTAAGTCTGGTAATCTAAGAATTAGGGAACAGACACCCTAATTGACGCGAATCCTAAAGATAGATCTATTGGGCCTAACAAACCCCATCCAAAGTACCGGATGCTTTAGTACTTCGAAATTTATATCATATCCGAAGGGTGTCCCGGAATGATGGGGATATTCTTATATATGCATCTTGTTATTGTCGGTTACCAGGTGTTCACCATATGAATGATTTTTATCTCTATGTATGGGATGTGTATTGAAATATGAAATCTTGTGGTCTATTGTTACGATTTGATATATATAGGTTAAACCTATAACTCACCAACATTTTTGTTGACGTTTTAAGCATGTTTATTCTCAGGTGATTATTAAGAGCTTCCGCTGTCGCATACTTAAATAAGGACAAGATTTGGAGTCCATGCTTGTATGATATTGTGTAAAAACTGCATTCAAGAAACTTATTTTGTTGTAACATATTTGTATTGTAAACCATTATGTAATGGTCGTGTGTAAACAGGATATTTTAGATTATCATTATTTGATAATCTACGTAAAGCTTTTTAAACCTTTATTGATGAAATAAAGGTTATGGTTTGTTTAAAAATGAATGCAGTCTTTGAAAAAAACGTCTCATATAGAGGTCAAAACCTCGCAACGAAATCAATTAATATGGAACGTTTTTAATCAATAAGAACGGGACATTTCAAATCATTCCAATTTACATTTGACTCTTCATTATTATTAGGTGAGTCAATGGGACTTGTTCTAGAGGTAGACATCTATCACATAATATCAAACGCGTTAAGAGATTAATATATCACATAATATTCACATGTTAAAAATATATAGTTTCCAACAAAATTTGTTAAGCAATCATTTTTCAAGTAAACACGGTCGAAGTCCAGACTCACTAATGCATCCTAACAAACTCGATAAGACACACTAATGCAAAATTCTGGTTCTCTAAAACCAACGCTCGGATACCAACTGAAATGTCCCGTTCTTATTGATTAAAAACGTTCCATATTAATTGATTTCGTTGCGAGGTTTTGACCTCTATATGAGATGTTTTTCAAAGACTGCATTCATTTTAAAACAAACCATAACCTTTATTTCATCAATATAGGTTTAAAAAGCTTTACTTAGATTATCAAATAATGATAATCTAAAATATCCTGTTTACACACGACCATTACATAATGGTTTACAATACAAATATGTTACAACAAAATAAGTTTCTTGAATGCAGTTTTTACACAATATCATACAAGCATGGACTCCAAATCTCGTCCTTATTTAAATATGCGACAGCGGAAGCTCTTAATAATCACCTGAGAATAAACATGCTTAAAACGTCAACAAAAATGTTGGTGAGTTATAGGTTTAACCTATATATATCAAATCATAATAATAGACCACAAGATTTCATATTTCAATACACATCCCATACATAGAGATAAAAATCATTAATATGGTGAACACCTGGTAACCGACATTAACAAGATGCATATATAAGAATATCCCCATCATTCCGGGACACCCTTCGGATATGATATAAATTTCGAAGTACTAAAGCATCCGGTACTTTGGATGGGGTTTGTTAGGCCCACTAGATCTATCTTTAGGATTCACGTCAATTAGGGTGTCTGTTCCCTAATTCTTAGATTACCAGACTTAATAAAAAGGGGCATATTCGATTTTGATAATTCAACCATAGAACGTAGTTTCACGTACTTGTGTCTATTTTGTAAATCATTTATAAAACCTGCATGTATTCTAATCCCAAAAATATTAGATTTTAAAAGTGGGACTATAACTCACTTTCACAGATTTTTACTTCGTCGAGAAGTAAGACTTGGCCACTGTTGATTCACGAACCTATAACAATATATACATATACATATATATTAAAGTATGTTCAAAATATATTTACAACACTTTTAATATATTTTGATGTTTTAAGTTTATTAAGTCAGCTGTCCTCGTTAGTAACCTACAACTAGTTGTCCACAGTTAGATATACAGAAATAAATCGATAAATATTATCTTGAATCAATCCACGACCCAGTGTATACGTATCTCAGTATTGATCACAACTCAAACTATATATATTTTGGAATCAACCTCAACCCTGTATAGCTAACTCCAACATTCACATATAGAGTGTCTATTGTTGTTCCGAAATATATATAGATGAGTCGACATGATAGGTCGGAACATTGTATACGTGTCTATGGTATCTCAAGATTACATAATATACAATACAAGTTGATTAAGTTATGGTTGGAATAGATTTGTTACCAATTTTCACGTAGCTAAAATGAGAAAAATTATCCAATCTTGTTTTACCCATAACTTCTTCATTTTAAATCCGTTTTGAGTGAATCAAATTGCTATGGTTTCATATTGAGCTCTATTTTATGAATATAAACAGAAAAAGTATAGGTTTATAGTCGGAAAAATAAGTTACAAGTCGTTTTTGTAAAGGTAGTCATTTCAGTCGAAAGAACGACGTCTAGATGACCATTTTAGAAAACATACTTCCACTTTGAGTTTAACCATAATTTTTGGATATAGTTTCATGTTCATAATAAAAATCATTTTCTCAGAATGACAACTTTTAAATTAAAGTTTATCATAGTTTTTAATTAACTAACCCAAAACATCCCGTGGTGTTACTACGACGGCGTAAATCCGGTTTATTGTGTTTTTCGTGTTTGCAGGTTTTAAATCATTAAGTTAGCATATCATATAGATATAGAACATGTGTGTAGTTAATTTTAAAAGTCAAGTTAGAAGGATTAACTTTTTTTTTGCGAACAAGTTTAGAATTAACTAAACTATGTTCTAGTGATTACGAGTTTAAACCTTCGAATAAGATAGTTATATATATATGAATCGAATGATGTTATGAACATCATTACTACCTCAAGTTTAGTAGGTAAACCTACTGGAAGTGACAAGAAATGATCTAGCTTCAAAGGATCTTGGATGGCTTGAAAGTTCTTGAAGTAGGATCATGACACAAAAACAAGATCAAGTAAGATTTTTACTCGAATTAAGATAGTTTATAGTTATAGAAATTGAATCAAAGTTTGAATATGAATATTACCTTGAATAAGAAAGATAACCTACTGTATATAACAAAAGTTTCTTGATCTTAGATGATTACTTGGAATGGATTAGAAAGCTTGGAAGTAAATTAGTAAACTTGAAGGGATTTTTGAAATGTTCTTGAAGTGTTCTTCCTATGATGATTATAGCTTGATTCTTGAAGTGATTTTTGATGAAGATGATGATTAACTACTGGAAAAATACGTTCATAATAGTGTGTGTGTGTGTTGAGAGAGAATTAGAAAGAGAATTGGAAGTGAAATGGAGTGAATGATGAGTGGTAATTGGTGAGTGGTGAGTGGGGTTAAAAGGAGTTCTAGTTAGTTGACTAGCTCATGGTAGAAGTTAAAATTGATTAGTCATACATGACATAATCAAGAGTGGAATCCCATGCTAGTTCCTATTGGTATATACCCATAGTAAGTACGTTTTGAAGCTGTGTATAATACGGGTAAGAATACGACTAAAATTCTTGATGAAAGAAAAGAATGGGAAAGTAACTGTAACCATTTTCGTTAAGTATGAGTGTTTTGATATATGTCTTAAAGTCTTCCAAAAGTATTTTAATACATCTAAATACACTACATGTATATACATTTTAACTGAGTCGTTAAGTCATCGTTAGTGGTTACATGTAAGTGTTGTTTTGAAACCTTTAAGTTAACGATCTCAATTAATGTTGTTAACCCATTGTTTATTATATCTAATGAGATGTTAAATTATTATATTGTCATGATATTATGATATATTAATATATCTTAATATGATATATATACATTTAAATGTCGTTACAACGATAATCGTTACATATATGTCTCGTTTCGAAATCCTTAAGTTAGTAGTCTTGTTTATATGTATATAACTCATTGTTAATATACTTATGGAGATACTTACTTATCATAATCTCATGTTAACCATATGTATATCCATATATATATCGTCATGTCGTTTTTACAAGTTTTAACGTTCGTGAATCGCCGGTCAACTTGGGTGGTCAATTGTCTATATGAAACATATTTCAATTAATCAAGTCTTAACAAGTTTGATTGCTTAACATGTTGGAAACATTTAATCATGTAAATATCAATCTCAATTAATATATATAAACATGAAAACGTTCGGGTCACTACAATATGTACATATTTGTTATAGGTTCGTGAATCGACCAGTGGCCAAGTCTTACTTCCCGACGAAGTAAAAAATCTGTGAAAGTGAGTTATAGTCCCACTTTTAAAATCTAATATTTTTGGGATGAGAATACATGCAGGTTTTATAAATGATTTAAAAAATAGACACAAGTACGTGAAACTACATTCTATGGTTGAATTATTGAAATCGAATATGCCCTTTTTATTAAGTCTGGTAATCTAAGAATTAGGGAACAGACACCCTAATTGACGTGAATCCTAAAGATAGATCTATTGGGCCTAACAAACCCCATCCAAAGTACCGGATGCTTTAGTACTTCAAAATTTTATATCATATCCGAAGGGTGTCCCGGAATGATGGGGATATTTTTAAATATGCATCTTGTTAATGTCGGTTACCAGGTGTTCACCATATGAATGATTTTTATCTCTATGTATGGGATGTGTATTGAAATATGAAATCTTGTGGTCTATTATTATGATTTGATAATATATAGGTTAAACCTATAACTCACCAACATTTTTATTGACGTTTTAAGCATGTTTATTCTCAGGTGATTTTTAAGAGCTTCCGCTGTCGCATACTTAAATAAGGACGAGATTTGGAGTCCATGCTTGTATGATATTGTGTAAAAACTGCATTCAAGAAACTTTTTTTGTTGTAACATATTTGTATTGTAAACCATTATGTAATGGTCGCGTGTAAACAGGATATTTTAGATTATCATTATTTGATAATCTACGTAAAGCTTTTTAAACCTTTATTGATAAAATAAAGGTTATGGTTTGTTTTAAAATGAATGCAGTCTTTGAAAAATGTCTCATATAGAGGTCAAAACCTCGCAACGAAATCAATTAATATGGAACGTTTTTAATCAATAAGAACGGGACATTTCAGTTGGTATCAGAGCGTTGGTCTTAGAGAACCAGAATTTTGCATTAGTGTGTCTTATCGAGTTTGTTAGGATGCATTAGTGAGTCTGGACTTCGACCGTGTTTACTTGAAAAAATGATTGCTTAACAAATTTTGTTGGAAACTATATATTTTTAACATGTGAATATTATGTGATATATTAATCTCTTAACGCGTTTTATATTATGTGATAGACGTCTACCTCTAGAACAAGTCCCATTGACTCACCTATTAATAATGAAGAGTCAAATGTAAATTGGAATGATTCGTGGACTGATTCACAAGTTCCCGAAGAGGAACCGGAAGAAGAGTCGGAACCGGAAGAAGAATCGGAACCGGAAGAAGAATTGGAACCGGAAGAAGAAATAGAACCAGTGGGGGAAATTATAAAACGGTTAAGTAGAAGAAAATCCTCAACCAACCGACCAAAGTTAATTATGGTCAATGGTGTTTCCGCCAAGGAAGCAAAGTATTGGGAGGATTACCAATTCTCCGATGAATCGGATCCCGACAAGGATTCCGATGATGTTATAGAAATTACCTCAACACAATTTAATAAGGGAAAAGAGAACAATAAGGGAAAGGGCATAAAAATAGAGAAATTTGATTCCAAACCCAATGAACTTTATATGTATCATCAACACCCGTATTTTTTAAGTTGTGACAATAACCCGGGAACCTCTAAACCACCAGGTTTTTCTAAACCGATGTGGAAAACGACGGCTCATATTAGGGGAACATCATATATCCCTAGAAACTTGGAAAAACGAACCAAAACTGAAGAAGAAGAAACGAGCGAGTCGGAATAAGATAGTTGTATTCGTGTGGTGTAATATAGTATGCTTATGCTTTATGATATATGTAAAAATTGCTTGTATTAATAAGTATTTTTTTTATGAATCTAACTCTTGTCTATTTTACAGTATAAAAACACTAAATGGATAGACAACCCAATATTTTAAGAGTATCCGGAGACATGATTAATGAAATCTTGTCTAGAGTCGGTCAGAATTCCTCGGCACAACTATTTAAGGCGAGATCAGTTTGTAAGACATTCGAAGAACGTTCCAAGAATGCCTTGATTTATAAAAGGCTTTCGTTCGAAAGATGGGGGATATCACATTGGGAAATCCATAAGTTACGATGTGTTTACTTTGATGCATATATTGCGGGGAACCCAAATGCTATTTTACGCAACGGGTTAAGAAATTATTTTGACTCAATATATCCGAATATAGGACTTCGTGATTTAGAAAAAGCGGCTAACATGCAACATAGAGAAGCATGTTATGCTTACGGGTTAGTAATGTTCACTTCTCACCAAAGTGAGAACAAGAACATCGGACTACAACTATTAAACAAAACGTTCCCACAAGTGACGGAGTCGGTAATTGGGGTAAGAAATGAGGTTTTTAGGTTATTACGAGACTGTTGTTCATTACGTAACCTTCATCCTTTTGACGACGTTACAACACATTGTCTTACTATCGGTCACAACGGTTATGTTCCACAAAACCAAGGATGGGAAGTGGTATTAGTAAAACCAAAATGCATGACTTGTTTCTGGACGTATGAATTACGTGTCTTTATTGCCTTTGCTGAACGCCTTATTTATTAAATAGAATTATCTTCGCAACTACTTTGTATCAAAGTTTTATGTGCTATATTTCATGCTATATGTAAAAAAAAGCGGTATTGTAAGTTTGCAAGTTATTGTGTAATGGTTTGAATATGAATTTTTTTTTTTTGTGATTAGTTTTTCATATAGAATTGTAGTAGTTGAAATGGTATGTTAACTACTAAGTATGAACTTAACGGGTAGGTACTACCCGAATTAAAGAGTATAAAATGCTAATATGATGAAAGAGCTTTTATAAATAAGTTCATATTACGCTACGAAATACTATTGACTACTCTTGATATTCTATATGATTAACTCGTTTCATTTGACTATTTTGAAGGAAATGGCACCGACTACTCGACACACCTTGAATATGAGCGAAGAGGAATTTCGTGCCTTTCTTGCTTCAAACATAGCCACAGTACAGGCTGCGCTACATACCAACAATAACCTTGGATCTAGCAGTACATGAAATCGTGTAGGATGCACCTACAAAGAATTCACTGCCTGCAAACCTTTGGAATTTGATGGAACTGAAGGACCGATCGGATTGAAATGGTGGACCGAGAGGTCGAATCGGTGTTTGCCATAAGTAAGTGTACTGAAGATGACAAAGTGAAGTACGCTACGCATACCTTCACAGGTACTGCGTTAACACGGTGGAATACCTATCTAGAGCAAGTGGGACAAGATGATGCTTACGCACTACCGTGGTCAGCATTCAAGCACTTGATGAACGAGAAGTACCGTCCCAGAACCGAGGTCAATAAGCTCAAGACATAACTTAGAGGGTTACGAACCCAAGGATTTTATATTACCACGTATGAAAGACGATTCACAAAATTGTGCCTATTGTGATCGGGAGCGTTCGAAGATGAGGAAGAGAAGATTGACGCGTTTGTGAAGGGATTACCGGAAACAATCCAAGAAGATATAAGTTCACACGAGCCCGCCTCCATACAACAGGCATGTAGAATGGCTCACAAACTAGTGAACTAGATTGAGGAAAGAATTAAAGAACAGGCGGCTGAAGAGGCCAATGTGAAGCAAGTCAAAAGAAAGTGGGAGGAAAACGGCGATAAGAATCACCAATACAACAACAACAGCAATTACAACAATAATCGCAACAACTATCCCAACAATCGCAACATTAATCGCAACTACAACAAACGGCCCAACAACAACAACAATAACAACAACAGCAGAAACTACAACAATCATCCCACCAAAATAACAACCGCAACAACAACAATAATCAGAAGCAGCTATGCCAAAGGTGTGAAAAGTATCACTCGGGGTTCTGCACCAAATTTTGCAACAAGTGTAAAAGAAATGGTCATAGCGCGATGAAGTGTGAGGTCTACGGACCAGGGGTTAACAGAACGAAAGGAACAAATGGTGTCGGAACGAGTAATGGTGGAACAAGTAGTGTCGGAGCAAGTTATGCCAATGTAGTTTATTATATATGTGGAAAACCAGGCCACATTATTAGAAATTTCCCGAACCAGGAGAACACGAATGGACAAGGCCGCGGAAGAGTTTTCAATATTAATGCGGCAGAGGCACAGGAAGACCCGGAGCTTGTTACGGGTACGTTTCTTATTGACAATAAATCTACTTACGTTTTATTTGATTCGGGTGCGGATAGAAGCTATATGAGGTAGAGATTTTAGTGCTAAATTAAGTTGTCCATTGACGCCGTTGGATAGTAAATTTTTACTCGAATTAGCAAACGGTAAATTAATTTCAGTAGATTATATATGCCGAAATCGAGAAATTAAACTGGGTAGCGAAATATTTAAAATTGATTTGATACCAGTAGAGTTAGGGAGTTTTGATGTAATAGTTGGCATGGACTGGCTGAAGAAGGTGAAAGCAGAGATCGTATGTTATAAAAATGCAATTCGTATTGTACGAGAAGAAGGAGAACCCTTAATGGTGTACGGAGAAAAGGGCAACACGACGCTACATCTTATTAGTAATTTGAAGGCACAAAAACTAATAAGAAAAGGTTGCTATGCTGTTCTAGCACATGTCTAGAAAGTACAAACTGAAGAAAAGAGCATCAATGATGTTTTTGTCGCAAAAGAATTTCCCGATGTATTTCCGAAAGAATTACCGGGACTACCTCCACATCGATCCGTTGAATTTCAATAGACCTTGTACCGGGAGCTGCACCAATAGCTCGTGCTCCATACAAACTCGCACCTAGCGAAATGAAGGAACTTCAGAGCCAATTACAAGAACTTTTAGGGCGTGGTTTCATTCGACCAAGCACATCACCGTGGGGAGCTCCTGTTTTGTTTGTCAAGAAGAAAGATGGTACATTCAGGTTGTGTATCGACTACCGAGAGTTGAACAAACTTACCATCAAGAACCGTTACCCACTACCGAGAATCGACGACTTATTTGATCAACTACAAGGCTCGTCTGTTTATTCGAAGATAGATTTACATTCTGGATATCATCAAATGCGGGTGAAGGAGGATGATATTCCAAAGACTGCTTTTAGGACGCGTTACGGTCATTACGAGTTTATGGTTATGCCGTTTGGATTGACTAACGCACCAGCTGTGTTCATGGACCTCATGAACCGAGTGTGTGGGCCATATCTTGACAATTTTGTCATTGTTTTCATCGATGACATACTTATTTACTCGAAGAATGATCAAGAGCATGAAGAACATTTGAGAAAAGTGCTAGAGTTGCTTAAAAAAGAAAAACTGTACGCTAAGTTTTCAAAGTGTGCATTTTGGTTGGAAGAAGTTCAATTCCTCGGTCACATAGTGAACAAAGAAGGTATTCAGGTGGATCCAGCAAAGATCGAAACCGTTGAAAAGTGGGAAACCCCAAAAACTCCGAAACACATACGCCAGTTTTTAGGACTAGCGGGTTACTACAGAAGGTTCATCCAAGACTTTTCCAGAATAGCAAAACCCTTGACTGCATTAACGCATAAAGGGAAGAAATTTGAATGGAAAGATGAACAAGAGAAAGCGTTTTAATTGTTTAAGAAAAAGTTAACTACGACACCTATATTGTCATTACCTGAAGGGAATGATGATTTTGTGATATATTGTGATGCCTCAAAGCAAGGTCTCGGTTGTGTATTAATGCAACGAATGAAAGTAATTGCTTATGCGTCTAGACAATTGAAGATTCACGAACAGAATTATACGACGCATGATTTGGAATTAGGCGCGGTTGTTTTTGCATTAAAGACTTGGAGGCACTACTTATATGGGGTCAAAAGTATTATATATACCGACCACAAAAGTCTTCAACACATATTTAATCAGAAACAACTGAATATGAGGCAGCGTAGGTGGATTGAATTGTTGAATGATTATGACTTTGAGATTCGTTACCACCCGGGGAAGGCAAATGTGGTAGCCGACGCCTTGAGCAGGAAGGACAGAGAACCCATTCGAGTAAAATCTATGAATATAATGATTCACAATAACCTTACTACTAAAATAAAGGAGGCACAACAAGGAGTTTTAAAAGAGGGAAATTTAAAGGATGAAATACCCAAAGGATCGGAGAAGCATCTTAATATTCGGGAAGACGGAACCCGGTATAGGGCTAAAAGGATTTGGGTACCAAAATTTGGAAATATGAGAGAAATGGTACTTAGAGAAGCTCATAAAACCAGATACTCAATACATCCTGGAATGGGGAAAATGTACAAGGATCTCAAGAAAAATTTTTGGTGGCCGGGTATGAAAGCCGATGTTGCTAAATACGTAGGAGAATGTTTGACGTGTTCTAAGGTCAAAGCTGAGCATCAGAAACCATCAGGTCTACTTCAACAACCCGAAATCCCGGAATGGAAATGGGAAAACATTACCATGGATTTTATCACTAAATTCCCAAGGACTGCAAGTGGTTTTGATACTATTTGTGTAATAGTTGATCGTCTCACCAAATCAGCACACTTCCTGCCAATAAGAGAAGATGACAAGATGGAGAAGTTAGCACGACTGTATTTGAAGGAAGTCGTCTCCAGACATGGAATACCAATCTCTATTATCTCTGATAGGGATGGCAGATTTATTTCAAGATTCTGGCAGACATTACAGCAAGCATTAGGAACTCGTCTAGACATGAGTACTGCCTATCATCCACAAACTGATGGGCAGAGTGAAAGGATGATACAAACGTTTGAAGACATGCTACGAGCATGTGTTATTGATTTCGGAAACAGTTGGGATCGACATCTACCGTTAGCAGAATTTTCCTACAACAACAGCTACCATTCAAGCATTGAGATGGCGCTGTTTGAAGTACTTTATGGTAGAAAGTGCAGGTCTCCGATTTGTTGGAGTGAAGTGGGGGATAAACAGATTACGGATCCGGAGATAATACAAGAAACTACCGAGAATATCATCCAAATTCAACAACAGTTGAAAATCACCCAAAGTCGACAGAAGAGCTACGCTGACATTAAAAGAAAAGATATAGAATTTGAAATTGGAGAGATGTTCATGCTTAAAGTTGCACCTTGGAAAGGTGTTGTTCGATTTGGTAAACGAGGGAAATTAAATCCAAGGTATATCGGACCATTCAAGATTATTGATCGTGTCGGACCAGTAGCTTACCGACTTAAGTTACCTCAACAACTCGCGGCTGTACATAACACTTTCCACGTCTCAAATTTGAAGAAATGTTTTGCTAAAGAAGATCTCACTATTCCGTTAGATGAAATCCAAATCAACGAAAAACTTCAATTCATCAAAGAACCCGTCGAAATAATGGATCGCGGGGTTAAAAGACTTAAACAAAACAAGATACCAATTGTTAAGGTTCGATGGAATGCTCGTAGAGGACCCGAGTTCACCTGGGAATGAGAAGATCAGATGAAGAAGAAATACCCGCATTTATTTCCAGAAGATATGTCAACACCTCCAACTGCTTAAAATTTCGGGACGAAATTTATTTAACTGGTAGGTACTGTAGTGACCCGAACTTTTCCATGTTTATATATATATTAAATGAAATTGTTATTTACATGATTAAGTGTTTCTAACATATTAAGCAATCAAACTTGTTAAGACTTGATTAATTGAAATAGGTTTCATATAGACAATGAAACGCCCCGTCCTAATCCATCTGGACGAAGTCCATATCGATTATAAACGATTCACAATAGTTGATTTCATCGCGAGGTACTTGACCTCTAAATGATACAATTTTACAAACATTGCATTCGTTTTTAAAAGACAAACTTTCATTTTATCGAAAGTTGACAGGTATGCATACCATTTCATAATATACAAAATATAAATGACCTAATCTGTCATTTACTTAATAATAATCTCTAATAAACTTCAACGACTCGAATGCAACATCTTTTGAAATATGTCATGAATGACTCCAAGTAATATCCTTAAAATGAGCTAATGCACAGCGGAAGATTTCTTTCAAACCTGAGAATAAACATGCTTTCAAGTGTCAACCAAAAGGTTGGTAAGTTCATTAGTTTATAGTAATCATTTCATTTTCATCATTTTAATAGACCACAAGATTTTAAATATTATAAAACGTGCAGAAGTCCCATTCCAACTGCACAAAAAATATCTTTCATATGAAGAACACCTGGTGAGGATTCAAAATATAATAGTAACCATCTGTGCCGGTCTTTCACCCCACGGCTGAATACATGTGCCTTCAAAATATAGAACCTCTGTGCAGGTCTTTACACCCCACGGCTGAACACATGTTTATAAAATACAGGACAACCGGTGCCAAAATGTCATAAATAATAAACCATCCACTTAACTCGGGAGCTCATACGCTTTAACAGAAACCGGGGACTAATGCGTGTCATAATAATCAACCCCAATCCCAGATAATTCTATCATAGAATGCAGTTAAGGTACTTGTGTCTATTGCGTCAACCATTTATAAAAGAGCATGTATTCTCAGTCCCAAAAATGAAAAGAGTAAAAAGGGAATCAAATGAAACTCACCTAATGTAATACATTTGACTATATTGAACAATGCAGGGTTGACCTCGGATTCACGAACCTATATCATTCATATGTATATTAATACATATAATCGTAATCGAACAAATTTATATTATTTTTAGTGATTTAACTGTTATTTTAATTATGTGTTTCATTAGTAACCTAATTAGTTACATTCATTAATATTTATTATAAAAGTGTTACTATAGTTTTGTTATATAGTTTTGTTATATGTAGTAAATACGATTTTATATAATTAATAGTTATTTGATAAAATAATATTGATAATAATGATACTTTTAATAGAAATGCTATTTTTAGTAAAAATGATTATAATAAAAATATTAATTTTTTATTATAACAATACTAATAATTGTTATCACAATACTAATAATGATAATATTTATACTAATACACATGTTAATAATAGTAGTAATAACTCTAATATTTATATATATAATACTTAGGTTAATAATAATAATAATCCTAATAACTAATAAATGATAATAATAACAATAATCATAGCTACCTCAAGAAAAAGTTTCCAAAAAAATAAAGAACACAAAGTGTCTCTGCCCAGGCTCGAACCCGAGACCTCTCGGTTAAACACCCAACACTCAACCGTTGCTCGGCTGCCTCTTTTCAATACTAACAAGGATTTAAACTCTTATAACATACTTCCTGTGATCATCTTCATCTTTTCTCAATCGCCATAACTAGCCTCACGACAACATCATCATAAATATACATATCATCATAATCGTTCATCATGGATCATCATGCATCTTCCATTATCATGATCATTCAACATCATCTAATCATTACGATCACCATCATGTTATGATCATACCATCACATCATCATTTAAGTAGCATCATCTATCCCGTATTATTTCTATTAGGGAATCATTATCACAATCATCAATTGTTATCATCATCCACCATCGATTATCGCGTGAATCATCAATATGTTATCATTTAATAATCGAGCAGTATATCATAGTTCTTACATGAACTGTAGGAAACTGATATTAACCCAAAACCAACGACCCAAATAGGAGATTAGTGTATATCTATCGGCCCAAATGAATAAGCAATCACGACCCAACAATAGGAGATTAGGTCTGATCTGGTTCACGAAAAACAAACAGAAAGATTCGAAGTTTTGCAAGTGGTGTTGGATTATAGATTGTCGGAAACCCAAAAAGGAACACGCGGTATTTATTTTAGAAGGGTTTCGTTATTTGTAGTCTGCAAAACAAAAACAAAAAATATATCCAGTCTCTGTCGATGTTCATCATCATACATCATCAAGTTATCATCATCTTCTTCCTTTATGGTACGTCGTCTTCTTCCCTTATCATATTCATTAAACTGAATCGTACAACAGAAATTCATGGGTGCGTGTGACAGTTTGGAAGGAATCAGAAAAATACATAACGTTGTTGTTGGGTTGAGGTTTGTGGTGTTTTAAATTAGAAGAAGAGAATCATAAGTACGGGACGTAGCAACAGAAGTGTTTGATGATAGTTTCACAGCAGAAAATAACAATAGAAGTTGTAGCAATTTAATAACGTGTTCATTTATATATCATGATGGGTTATGGTTGTATTCGGACAGAAGATACAAAGGAAAATAGCAGTGGCGAGAACCGAAAACACAGAAAGATAGATAGTTACTCATTGTGATGACTGAAACAGAAAAACAAAGTAGGCTTGCAGGTGTGCGAAGGAAAGAATTAGTAGTCGTGGTTGTCGTGATATTGGGTTTATGAAGATATTGTTCGATGTACAGGATTGTTTGAGGAATATGGGTTAATATGGTGATTGATGAAAAGGTTTGTAGGGTGTGTTTTTATTTTGTTTTCTTCATCTTTATAAGTATGTGTTTATTATAAAATGTATACTAGTAGATTGAACAAGATTGAAAGGAACGTGTAACAATCTATTGAATGATTTGGGTAGTAATAAATATTGTTTTGTAGTGACTCTGTTGTCGACAGATTGATTTACTCATAAAGAAGAAAGAGGCATGAAACAGATGAAGAGAAAGAAGTCAATTAATCTCTAACAGTATTTGGAATGTGTCTAGTGATTGAATCTGATTAGTACGATTTTAGAGACAAGAAATCGAATATAAAACAGTTAGATAGTTACTTGCAACTGATTCCAATCTTTTTCTTGATTTTTCTTTTATAAAAATTAATACTAATAAAAATAATTCTATTAATATAAATAATAATAATACTGAATATTATTATATTAGTAAACATAATAATAATACTGTTAATAATAATTATTATCCTAATAATAATATTTATAATAATAATAATGATATAATATTAATAAATTATATTATTTTTATAATTTGAACAATAGTAATAATAATACACATATATTAAAATTCCCATCTATATATTTTATATTGAAAATAATAATATTAATACTACTGATATTAATATCAGTATTGATAATAACACTGAAAGTAATCATAATAATTTTACTATAACAATTAAGTTTTAATTTTATTATTTATTATTATCTATGTAATATTTATTAATCATATAATATATATCCTTTATTCTTTATTGAATTTCAATATATATATATATATATATATATATATATATATATATATATATATATATATATATATATATATATATATATATATATATATATATATATATATATATATATATATATATATATATATATATATATATGATTATCAATTATTCATAAACATCATATTTACATAATATATATATTTATTCATTTTAATAGCAGTTTAATTATTCTATATATTACTTTTACATTTCAATTCAAATAATTATATTGTATTTTATTATTTCTAATTATTAGGTAAGTTATATTTATTTTTACAATATACATATACAAACAATTGTTCGTGAATCGTCGGGAATGGTCAAAAGGTATTTGATTACATGAATATAGTTTTCAAACTTTCGAGACTCAACATTATAGATTTTGCATATCGTGTCGGAATTATATAAAGATTAAAGTTTAAATTTGATCGGAAATTTCCGGGTCATCACAGTACCTACCCGTTAAAAGAAATTTCGTCCCGAAATTTGATTGAGGTCGTCATGTCTAACAGTAAGAATGTTATTATGATGAATATAAGCTGATACATAGAGTTTTATCATGATTGAGTAACATAGATAAAACAATTTGATTATGCGGAGAGTATAAGTGAAGCTATCGCAAGAGAGTGAAATGAGTAAAAGTAGAATCGTTTTAACCGATGGCGTAATTATGATTGGTTTTCAAAATTTAAGGGATTTAAAGAAAATCTTCGTAATAAGATTTGGTTCTTCGGCGATTTAGAAAATCAAGATCTTCTTTGATTAATTGCAATAATCTGTTCCGATTTTTCTTTCGGATATTTTTCTATAAATCCATCCCCGTTCGTTTCTTTATCTTCACAACTCACACCTTCTATTCTTTCTCCTTAATTCCTACTTTAAGACATTCATCAATATGCTCCATCCCATTCTAATCCTTGATATACTTCTAACCTTCATATCTATCATTCTTCTTTTTCATCTACCACCGGAGGATTTTATTTACTTCTACTAGTATCTTGGGGTTATAGTGTTATTAATTTTCCCGTGCCTTTACGTGGCAATACGTATTGATATGCACGGTTTGTAATTTATGTGTTGTTGTCGAGCTTTATATTTTCCTTTATATTCAAGGGTTCCATGCTTTTGTCTCTTCTTCCCGACTACAAGTCAAGCGAGTAATGGTCCGGAATTCGTAGGTATAGATTTTGAAATGAACATAGTTAATATTCTAAGGAGGGAATCGTAATGGCAAAATATTGATTTGTCAAATTAACAGAATATCCAGAAGGATAGAACTATCAAGAACTTATGTTCTTAATATGCTTGGAGATTGAGTAGAATGCAAGAGTCGTGTAAATGGCACGTGATGATGGTACTTTGAATCATCACGTTCCATTAGAAACTCAGCATGAATTACTGTAATATAATCACGTTGATCAAGTGTCATTATATTATACTAACTCATGCATCAGTTCCTAACACTACTTCAAAAAAATTCATATTTTAAATTCGAAGGTTCGCAGAATATAGAAACTAAAACAGTTTCCTTTTATGATATGATACGGATAGCGCAGAGAGATAATTAATATCGAACGCGAATATTTATGAAGATATCTTCAGAAATATTGAGGATATTAATAAAGAAAGGTACGATGATATCTTAAGATTTCAGAATCAAATTGTGATGAAAAAATTTATTCACGATGATTTAGAGTGGTTAAGGAGTAAGGTATTCGCTAAAGATTTCATCAGAATAGAATCATCAGGATTCTTTATGTACAAGTTTAGTCCTTGTAATTTGTTCAGAGTCTCCTTCATGGTTTGCTCAATCCGGTTTTTCAGTACTAAATTTTCTATCGAGCGTTCCTAACACTCCTTTCTTTATCATCAAACTTTTGGCCATTTAGGCCATCTACAATTTTATTGTTTCCTCTGCATTTAATGCAGCCATATGTGAATCGTTAGTTATCAATCCGAGGTGGTTTCAGGAGAATGGTGTTTTTAGATGATTAAACGCTGATGGTAATATGGTGGAATATAAAAGGTTCCCCGGTAACAATAAAAGAGCACGCAGTTATATCAAGATTATAATAAGTTTTTTTTTTCGAACGAAAAGTCGAAGTTGACTTGCTGGAGCTGTGACAAAATTGGCTACCCGAACAGGAGTTGCAAAGTTATTTTCGGTGATAATAATGTCAAAGGAGCAAGCACAAATATGTGTTAAACGTTAATACAGGTTTCGAGAATTTTTCAGGTGTGTAACTATATGCCTAAATCTTTTCTTCCGTAGATGAAGTGCGGTTAATTCATCCTCCCGATTGAGGTGTTTTCAAGAATCACGAAAGGTCTGAACGCAGATTGTAATCGTCAAGATACAAATGAGGTTTAAGATGAAATCAAGTGGCAAACTTGAAGAATTATTTAGTTTCATATGTTATAATCAATATTTTAATTCATTTTAATTGTCCACTGTTGGTAGTCCTCAATTGATTAGTCGACAGTTTGCTAGGATTTGGTTAGCGTGGATTCTTAACAAAATTTCTCATAGTTAATTTGTTTGTTTCTAACAAATTTTATTCCATCAAATATTTTCTTCATTATGGCACTTGTTGGATTCTGATAGGTCAAAATCCAAATATGAAATCGAACTTGGATGAAAATAGTTGCTCTTTGGTGAATGGATATGTATATGCGTGAGTTTGAGCAGTGTTGTTAATGACTGCTGAATCTGAATTGAAGAATGTACAGTATAACTTATTAATGTGAAATCTTAAGTATTCTTCGGGTATTACCTACCCGTTAAAATATTTTCACCATTAACAGTTTGTACGAAAGAATTTTTAGTTACAATCTTTATGAAAATATACTTACCTATATATTTTCTTCAGATGTAATCATGGATTTAATGAGTCAATATAATATTAGACTTATTTGAATTTCGATTTGAGCTAGAATAAGTAATCTCTAAAACTATTAGGAACCACATATTCTTCGCAAAATATTAATGAAGTTATGGTTCAATACTTCATTGTTAATTGCTGTTGGTACTCCTTGGTATCTGTGGTGCGTATGATGTTGATGTTCGTGAAACAGATTGTGAAATTGAGGCTTGGGATGTGGGTGTTGTTGTTGGTGGTACTGTTGGTGCCGGTAATGTTGCTGAAGCTGGTACATTTTGCACCATATTTTTCAAGGTTACAACTCGGGTGCGAAGCTCGTTGACTTCTTTCATTATTCCGGGATGATTGTCGGTCGGAACGAGCGGATGAATAAGGTTTTAAATTTGAGATAGTATATGATCATGGCGAGGTATTCGGGAAATAAGGGTGAAAATGGTGTTTCAGATTGGTTCGCCGGTGAGTGATTCAGGTTCTTCGCCAAAAGGTGAATTCGGTTGGTGGAAGGATCGCCTTCTTCTTGTCTCCAATGATTGAGTAGACTACGAACTCATCAGATGAATTGGGGATGGCTGATTGATTGAGTCATTCTGGTGACGCTGCTTTCAAAGCTGGAGTGGGACTCCATATCGGAATCCGAGGGACTTGAACTAGTTGTGAGTTCCATTGCGTACGATTGAATGAAGGAGTTTTCGATATGAAATGATTTTCGGATATCAGATGATCTTCTAATTACATAGAATACCTATAGTACAGAAGATCCCGTAGATTATGAAGTGAATTAAGGAAACATGCCAGATAAAGTCTACAGTAACAGATACGCTAAGGTATGAATTAGCAGATACGCTAAGATATGAATTTTGTCTATACACTATTCATGCAATCAATGCAGTAAGATGTGTCTAGACTAAGAATGATAAGCAAGAAATTTTTTGACAAGAATGATAAGCAAAACTTTTGACATGCGGATCAGGTTGAAGTCCAGACTCATTAATATAACCTAACAATTACTAGGTCGAAGTCCAGACTTCACTAATGCATCCTAACAACTCCTAGTTAGACACACTAATGTCGACCTGGTTCACTACGACCACTGCTCTGATACCAACTGAAACGCCCCGTCCTAATTCATCCGGACGAAGTCCATATCGATTATAAACGATTCACAATAGTTGATTTCATCGCGAGGTACTTGAGCTCTAAATGATACAATTTTACAAACATTGCATTCGTTTTTAAAAGACAAACTTTCATTTTATCGAAAGTTGACAGGTATGCATACCATTTCATAATATACAAAATATTAATGACCTAATCTGTCATTTACTTAATAATAATCTCTAATGAACTTCAACGACTCGAATGCAACGTCTTTTGAAATATGTCATGAATGACTCCAAGTAATATCCTTAAAATGAGCTAATGCACAGCGGAAAATTTCCTTCAAACCTGAGAATAAACATGCTTTCAAGTGTCAACCAAAAGGTTGGTGAGTTCATTAGTTTATAGTAATCATTTCATTTTCATCATTTTAATAGACCACAAGATTTTAAATATTATAAAACGTGCAGAAGTCCCATTCCAACTGTACAAAAAATATCTTTCATATGAAGAACACCTGGTGAGGATTCAAAATATAATAGTAACCATCTGTGTCGGTCTTTCACCCTACGGCTGAATACATGTGCCTTCAAAATATAGAACCTCTGTGCCGGTCTTTACACCCCACGGCTGAACACATGTTTATAAAATATAGGACAACCGGTGCCAAAATGTCATAAATAATAAACCATCCACTCGACTCGGGAGCTCATACGCTCTAACAGAAACTGGGGACTAATGCGTGTCATAATAATCAACCCCAATCCCAGATAATTCTATCATAGAATGCAGTTAAGGTACTTGTGTCTATTGCGTTAACCATTTATAAAAGCGCATGTATTCTTATTCCCAAAAATGTAAAGAGTAAAAAGGGAATCAAATGAAACTCACCTAATGTATTTTGTAGTAAAAATACATTTGACTATATTGAACAATGCAGGGTTGACCTCGGATTCACGAACCTATATCATTCATATGTATATTAATATATATAATCGTAATCGAACAAATTTATATTATTTTTAGTGATTTAACTGTTATTTTAATTATGTGTTTCATTAGTAACCTAATTAGTTACATTCATTAATATTTATTATAGAAGTGTTACTATAGTTTTGTTATATAGTTTTGTTATATGTAGTAAATATTATTTTATATAATTAATAGTTATTTGATAAAATAATATTGATAATATTGATACTTTTAATAGAAATGCTATTTTTAGTAAAAATGATTATAATAAAAATAGTAATTTTTAATGATAACAATACTAATAATTGTAATCACAATACTAATAATGATAATATTTATACTAATACACATGTTAATAATAATAGTAATAACTCTAATATTTATATATATAATACTTTGGTTAATAATAATAATAATCCTAATAACTAATAAATGATAACAATAACAATAACTATAATAATAATCATAGCTACCTCAAGAAAAAGTTTCCAAAAAAATAAAGAACACAAAGTGTCTCCGCCCAGGCTCGAACCCGAGACCTTTCGGTTAAACACCCAACACTCAACCGTTGCTCTGCTGCCTATTTTCAATACTAACAAGGATTTAAACTCTTATAACCAACTTCCTGTGATCATCTTCATCTTTTCTCAATCGTCATAACTAGCCTCACGACAACATCATCATAAATATACATATCATCATAATCGTTCATCATGGATCATCATGCATCTTCCATTATCATGATCATTCAACATCATCTAATCATTACGATCACCATCATGTTATGATCATACCATAACATCATCATTTAAGTAGCATCATCTATCCCGTATTATTTCTATTAGGGAATCATTATCACAATCATCAATTGTTATCATCATCCACCATCGATTATCGCGTGAATCATCAATATGTTATCATTTAAAAATCGAGCAGTATATCATAGTTCTTACATGAACCGTAGGAAACTGATATTAACCCAAAACCAACGACCCAAAGATTTACTAGTAACATGGTGGCCCAACTAGTGTATATTTATCGGCCCAAATGAATAAGCAATCACGACCCAACAATAGGAGATTAGGTCTGATCTGGTTCACGAAAAACAAACAGAAAGATTCGAAGTTTTGCAAGTGGTGTTGCATTATAGATTGTCGGCCACCCAAAAAGGAACACGCGGTATTTATTTTGGGAGGGTTTCGTTATTTGTAGTCTGCAAAACAAAAAAAAAACAAAAAATTATATCCAGTCTCTGTCGATGTTCATCATCATACATCATCAAGTTATCATCATCTTCTTCCTTTATGGTACGTCGTCCTCTTCCCTTATCATATTCATTAAACTGAATCGTACAATAGAAATTCATGGGTGCGTGTGACAGTTTGGAAGGAATCAGAAAAATACATAACGTTGTTGTTGGGTTGAGGTTTGTGGTGTTTTAAATTAGAAGAAGAGAATCATAAGTACGGGACGTAGCAAAAGAAGTGTTTGATGATAGTTTCACAGCAGAAAATAACAATAGAAGTTGTAGCAATTTAATAACGTGTTCATTTATATATCACGATGGGTTATGGTTGTATTCTGACAGAAGATACAAAGGAAAATAGCAGTGGCGAGAACCGAAAACATAGAAAGATAGATAGTTACTCATTGTGCTGACTGAAACAGAAAAACAAAGTAGGCTTGCAGGTGTGCGAAGGAAAGAATTAGTAGTCGTGGTTGTCGTGATATTGGGTTTACGAAGATATTGTTCGACGTATAGGATTGTTTGAGGAATATGGATTAATATGGTGATTGATGAAAAGGTTTGTAGGGTGTGTTTTTATTTTGTTTTCTTCATCTTTATAAGTGTGTGTTTATTATAAAATGTATACTAGTAGATTGAACAAGATTGAAAGGAACGTGTAACAATCTATTGAATGATTTGGGTGGTAATAAATATTGTTTTGTAGTGATCCTGGTGTCGACAGATTGATTTACTCATAAAGAAGAAAGAGACATGAAACAGATGAAGAGAAAGAAGTCAATTAATCTCTAACAGTATTTGGAATGTGTCTAGTGATTGAATCTGATTAGTACGATTTTAGAGACAAGAAATCGAATATAAAACAGTTAGATAGTTACTTGCAACTGATTCCAATCTTTTTCTTGATTTTTCTTTTATAAAAATTAATATTAATAAAAATAATTCTATTAATAATAAATAATAATACTGAATATTATTATATTAGTAAACATAACAATAATACTGTTAATAATAATTATTATCCAAATAATAATATTTATAATAATAATAATGATATAATATTAATAAATTATATTATTTTTATAATTTGAACAATAGTAATAATAATACACATATATTAAAATTCCCATCTATATATTTTATATTGAAAATAATAATATTAATACTACTGATATTAATATCAGTATTGATAATAACACTGAAAGTAATCATAATAATTTTACTATAACAATTAAGTTTTAATTTTATTATTTATTATTATCTATGTAATATTTATTAATCATATAATATATATCCTTTATTCTTATATATATATATATATATATATATATATATATATATACATATACATATATATATATATATACATATATACATATATACATATATATATATATATACATATATATATATATACATATATATATATACATATATATATATATATATATATATATATATATATATATATATATATATATATATATATATATATATATATATATATATATATGATTATCAATTATTCATAAACATCATATTTACATAATATATATATTTATTCATTTTAATAGCAGTTTAATTATTCTATATATTACTTTTACATTTCAATTCAAATAATTATATTGCATTTTATTATTTCTAATTATTAGGTAAGTTATATTTATTTTTACAATATACATATACAAACAATTGTTCGTGAATCGTCGGGAATGGTCAAATGGTATTTGATTACATGAATATAGTATTCAAACTTTCGAGACTCAACATTACAGATTTTGCATATCGTGTCGGAATCATATAAAGATTAAAGTTTAAATTTGATCGGAAATTTCTGGGTCATCACAGTACCTACCCGTTAAAAGAAATTTCGTCCCGAAATTTGATTGAGGTCGTCATGTCTAACAGTAAGAATGTTATTATGATGAATATAAGCTGATACATAGAGTTTTATCATGATTGAGTAACATAGATAAATCAATTTGATTATGCGGAGAGTATAAGTGAAGCTATCGCAAGAGAGTAAAATGAGTAAAAGTAGAATCGTTTTAACCGATGGCATAATTATGATTGGTTTTCGAAATTTAAGGGATTTAAAGAAAATCTTCGTAATAAGATTTGGTTCTTCGACAATTTAGGAAATCAAGATCTTATTTGATTAATTGCAATAATCTGTTCCGATTTTTCTTTCGGATATTTTTCTATAAATCCATCCCCGTTCGTTTCTTTATCTTCACAACTCACACCTTCTATTCTTTCTCCTTAATTCCTACTTTAAGACATTCGTCAATATGCTCCATCCCATTCTAATCCTTGATATACTTCTAACCTTCATATCTATCATTCTTCTTTTTCATCTACCACCGGAGGATTTTATTTACTTCTACTATTATCTTGGGGTTATAGTGTTATTAATTTTCCCGTGCCTTTACGTGGCAATACGTATTGATATGCACGGTTTGTAATTTATGTGTTGTTGTCGAGCTTTATATTTTCCTTTATATTCAAGGGTTTCATGCTTTTGTGTCTTCTTCCCGACTACAAGTCAAGCGAGTAATGGTCCGGAATTCGTAGGTATAGATTTTGAAATGAACATAGTTAATATTCTAAGGAGGGAATCGTAATGGCAAAATCTTGATTTGTCAAATTACCAGAATATCCAGAAGGATAGAACTATCAAGAACTTATGTTCTTAATATGCTTGGAGATTGAGTAGAATGCAAGAGTCGTGTAAATGGCACGTGATGATGGTACTTTGAATCATCATGTTCCATTAGAAACTCAGCATGAATTACTGTAATATAATCACGTTGATCAAGTGTCATTATATTATACTAACTCATGCATCAGTTCCTAACACTACTTCAAAAACATTCATATTTTAAATTCGAAGGTTCGCAGAATATAGAAACTAAAACATTTTCCTTTTATGATATGATACGGATAGCGCAGAGAGATAATTAATATCGAACGCGAATATTTATGAAGATATCTTCAAAAATGTTGAGGATATTAATAAAGAAAGGTACGATGATATCTTAAGATTTCAGAATCAAATTGTGATGAAAAAATTTATTCACGATGATTTAGAGTGGTTAAGGAGTAAGGTATTCGCTAAAGATTTCATCAGAATAGAATCATCAGGATTCTTTATGTACAAGTTTAGTCCTTGTAATTTGTTCAGAGTCTCCTTCATGGTTTGATCAATCCGGTTTTTCAGTACTAAATTTTCTATCGAGCGTTCCTAACACTCCTTTCTTTATCATTAAACTTTTGGCCATTTAGGCCATCTACAATTTTATTGTTTCCTCTGCATTTAATGCAGCCATATGTGAATCGTTAGTTATCAATCCGAGGTGGTTTCAGGAGAATGGTGTTTTTAGATGATTAAACGCTGATGGTAATATGGTGGAATATAAAAGGTTCCCCGGTAACAATAAAAGAGCACGCAGTTATATCAAGATTATAATAAGTTTTTTTTTTGAACGAAAAGTCGAAGTTGACTTGCTGGAGCTGTGACAAAATTGGCTACCCGAACAGGAGTTGCAAAGTTATTTTCGGTGATAATAATGTCAAAGGAGCAAGCACAAATATGTGTTAAACGTTTATACAGGTTTCGAGAATTTTTCAGGTGTGTAACTATATGCCTAAATCTTTTCTTCCGTAGATGAAGTGCGGTTAATTCATCCTCCCGATTGAGGTGTTTTCAAGAATCACGAAAGGTTTGAACGCAGATTGTAATCGTCAAGATACAAATGAGGTTTAAGATGAAATCAAGTGGCAAACTTGAAGAATTGTTTAGTTTCATATGTTATAATCAATATTTTAATTCATTTTAATTGTCCACTGTTGGTAGTCCTCAATTGATTAGTCGACAGTTTGCTAGGATTTGGTTAGCGTGGATTCTTAACAAAATTTCTCATAGTTAATTTGTTTGTTTCTAACAAATTTTATTCCATCAAATATTTTCTTCATTATGCCACTTGTTGGATTCTGATAGGTCAAAATCCAAATATGAAATCGAACTTGGATGAAAATAGTTGCTCTTTGGTGAATGGATATGTATATGCGTGAGTTTGAGCAGTGTTGTTAATGACTGCTGAATCTGAATTGAAGAATGTACAGTATAACTTATTAATGTGAAATCTTAAGTATTCTTCGGGTATTACCTACCCGTTAAAATATTTTCACCATTAACAGTTTGTACGAAAGAATTTTTAGTTACAATCTTTATGAAAATATACTTACCTATATATTTTCTTCAGATGTAATCATGGATTTAATGAGTCAATATAATATTAGACTCATTTGAATTTCGATTTGAGCTAGAATAAGTAATCTCTAAAACTATTAGGAACCACATATTCTTCGCAAAATATTAATGAAGTTATGGTTCAATACTTCATTGTTAATTGCTGTTGGTACTCCTTGGTATCTGTGGTGTGTATGATGTTGATGTTCGTGAAACAGATTGTGAAATTGAGGCTTGGGATGTGGGTGTTGTTGTTGGTGGTACTGTTGGTACCGGTAATGTCGCTGAAGCTGGTACATTTTGCACCATATTTTTCAAGGTTACAACTCGGGTGCGAAGCTCGTTGACTTCTTTCATTATTCCGGGATGATTGTCGGTCGAAACGAGCGGATGAATAAGGTTTTGAATTTGAGAGAGTATATGATCATGGCGAGGTATTCGGGAAATAAGGGTGAAAATGGTGTTTCAGATTGGTTCGCCGGTGAGTGATTCAGGTTCTTCGCCAAAAGGTGAATTCGGTTGGTGGAAGGATCGCCTTCTTCTTGTCTCCAATGATTGAGTAGACTACGAACTCATCAGATGAATTGGGGATGGCTGATTGATTGAGTCATTCTGGTGACGCTGCTTTCAGAGCTGGAGTGGGACTCCATATCGGAATCCGAGGGACTTGAACTAGTTGTGAGTTCCATTGCGTACGATTGAATGAAGGAGTTTTCGATATGAAATGATTTTCGGATATCGGATGATATTCTAATTACATAGAATACCTATAGTACAGAAGATCCCGTAGATTATGAAGTGAATTAAGGAAACATGCAAGATAAAGTCTACAGTAACAAATACGCTAAGGTATGAATTAGCAGATACGCTAAGATATGAATTTTGTCTATACACTATTCATGCAATCAATGCAGTAAGATGTGTCTAGACTAAGAATGATAAGCAAGAAATTTTTTGACAAGAATGATAAGCAAAACTTTTGACATGCGGACCAGGTTGAAGTCCAGACTCATTAATATAACCTAACAATTACTAGGTCGAAGTCCAGACTTCACTAATGCATCCTAACAACTCCTAGTTAGACACACTAATGTCGACCTGGTTCACTACGACCACCGCTCTGATACCAACTGAAACGCCCCGTCCTAATCCATCCGGACGAAGTCCATATCGATTATAAACGATTCACAATAGTTGATTTCATCGCGAGGTACTTGACCTCTAAATGATACAATTTTACAAACATTGCATTCGTTTTTAAAAGACAAACTTTCATTTTATCGAAAGTTGACAGGTATGCATACCATTTCATAATATACAAAATATTAATGACCTAATCTGTCATTTACTTAATAATGATCTCTAATGAACTTCAACGACTCGAATGCAACGTCTTTTGAAATATGTCATGAATGACTCCAAGTAATATCCTTAAAATGAGCTAATGCACAACGGAAGATTTCCTTCAAACCTGAGAATAAACATGCTTTCAAGTGTCAACCAAAAGGTTGGTGAGTTCATTAGTTTATAGTAATCATTTCATTTTCATCATTTTAATAGACCACAAGATTTTAAATATTATAAAACGTGCAGAAGTCCCATTCCAACTGCACAAAAAATATCTTTCATATGAAGAACACCTGGTGAGGATTCAAAATATAATAGTAACCATCTGTGCCGGTCTTTCACCACAAGGCTGAATACATGTGCCTTCAAAATATAGAACCTCTGTGCCGGTCTTTACACCCCACGGCTGAACACATGTTTATAAAAATAGGACAACCGGTGCCAAAATGTCATAAATAATAAACCATCCACTCAACTCGGGAGCTCATACGCTCTAACAGAAATCGGGGACTAATGCGTGTCATAATAATCAACCCCAATCCCAGATAATTCTATCATAGAATGCAGTTAAGGTACTTGTGTCTATTACGTTAACCATTTATAAAAGCGCATGTATTCTCAGTCCCAAAAATGTAAAGAGTAAAAAGGGAATCAAATGAAACTCACCTAATGTATTTTGTAGTAAAAATACATTTGACTATATTGAACAATGCAGGGTTGACCTCGGATTCACGAACCTATATCATTCATATGTATATTAATATATATAATCGTAATCGAACAAATTTATATTATTTTTAGTGATTTAACTGTTATTTTAATTATGTGTTTCATTAGTAACCTAATTAGTTACATTCATTAATATTTATTATAAAAGTGTTACTATAGTTTTGTTATATAGTTTTGTTATATGTAGTAAATATGATTTTATATAATTAATAGTTATTTGATAAAATAATATTGATAATATTGATACTTTTAATAGAAATGCTATTTTTAGTAAAAATGATTATAATAAAAATAGTAATTTTTAATGATAACAATACTAATAATTGTAATCACAATACTAATAATGATAATATTTATACTAATACACATGTTAATAATAATAGTAATAACTCTAATATTTATATATATAATACTTAGGTTAATAATAATAATAATCCTAATAACTAATAAATGATAACAATAACAATAACAATAATAATAATCATAGCTACCTCAAGAAAAAGTTTCCAAAAAAATAAAGAACACAAAGTGTCTCCGCCCAGGCTCGAACCCGAGACCTTTCGGTTAAACACCCAACACTCAACCTTTTCTCTGCTGCCTCTTTTCAATACTAACAAGGATTTAAACTCTTATAACCAACTTCCTGTGATCATCTTCATCTTTTCTCAATCGCCATAACTAGCCTCACGACAACATCATCATAAATATACATATCATCATAATCGTTCATCATGGATCATCATGCATCTTCCATTATCATGATCATTCAACATCATCTAATCATTACGATCACCATCATGTTATGATCATACCATAACATCATCATTTAAGTAGCATCATCTATCCCGTATTATTTCTATTAGGGAATCATTATCACAATCATCAATTGTTATCATCATCCACCATCGATTATCGCGTGAATCATCAATATGTTATCATTTAAAAATCGAGCAGTATATCATAGTTCTTACATGAACCGTAGGAAACTGATATTAACCCAAAACCAACGACCCAAAGATTTACTAGTAACATGGTGGCCCAACTAGTGTATATCTATCGGCCCAAATGAATAAGCAATCACGACCCAACAATAGTTGATTAGGTCTGATCTGGTTCACGAAAAACAAACAGAAAGATTCGAAGTTTTGCAAGTGGTGTTGCATTATAGATTGTCGGCCACCCAAAAAGGAACACGCGGTATTTATTTTGGAAGGGTTTCGTTATTTGTAGTCTGCAAAACAAAACAAAAAACAAAAAATTATATCCAGTCTCTGTCGATGTTCATCATCATACATCATCAAGTTATCATCATCTTCTTCCTTTATGGTACGTCGTCTTCTTCTCTTATCATATTCATTAAACTGAATCGTACAATAGAAATTCATGGGTGCGTGTGACAGTTTGGAAGGAATCAGAAAAATACATAACGTTGTTGTTGGGTTGAGGTTTGTGGTGTTTTAAATTAGAAGAAGAGAATCATAAGTACGGGACGTAGCAAAAGAAGTGTTTGATGATAGTTTCACAGCAGAAAATAACAATAGAAGTTGTAGCAATTTAATAACGTGTTCATTTATATATCACGATGGGTTATGGTTGTATTCTGACAGAAGATACAAAGGAAAATAGCAGTGGCGAGAACCGAAAACACAGAAAGATAGATAGTTACGCATTGTGCTGACTGAAACAGAAAAACAAAGTAGGCTTGCAGGTGTGCGAAGGAAAGAATTAGTAGTCGTGGTTGTCGTGATATTGGGTTTACGAAGATATTGTTCGACGTACAGGATTGTTTGAGGAATATGGATTAATATGGTGATTGATGAAAAGGTTTGTAGGGTGTGTTTTTATTTTGTTTTCTTCATCTTTATAAGTGTGTGTTTATTATAAAATGTATACTAGTAGATTGAACAAGATTGAAAGGAACGTGTAACAATCTATTGAATGATTTGGGTGGTAATAAATATTGTTTTGTAGTGATCCTGGTGTCGACAGATTGATTTACTCATAAAGAAGAAAGAGACATGAAACAGATGAAGAGAAAGAAGTCAATTAATCTCTAACAGTATTTGGAATGTGTCTAGTGATTGAATCTGATTAGTACGATTTTAGAGACAAGAAATCGAATATAAAACAGTTAGATAGTTACTTGCAACTGATTCCAATCTTTTTCTTGATTTTTCTTTTATAAAAATTAATATTAATAAAAATAATTCTATTAATAATAAATAATAATAATAATGAATATTATTATATTAGTAAACATAATAATAATACTGTTAATAATAATTATTATCCTAATAATAATATTTATAATAATAATAATGATATAATATTAATAAATTATATTATTTTTATAATTTGAACAATAGTAATAATAATACACATATATTAAAATTCCCATCTATATATTTTATATTGAAAATAATAATATTAATACTACTGATATTAATATCAGTATTGATAATAACACTGAAAGTAATCATAATAATTTTACTATAACAATTAAGTTTTAATTTTATTATTTATTATTATCTATGTAATATTTATTAATCATATAATATATATCCTTTATTCTTATATATATATATATATATATATATATATATATACATATATATATATATACATATATATATACATATATATATATACATATATATACATATATATATATATATATATATACATATATATATATATATATATATATATATATATATATATATATATATGATTATCAATTATTCATAAACATCATATTTACATAATATATATATTTATTCATTTTAATAGAAGTTTAATTATTCTATATATTACTTTTACATTTCAATTCAAATAATTATATTGCATTTTATTATTTCTAATTATTAGGTAAGTTATATTTATTTTTACAATATACATATACAAACAATTGTTCGTGAATCTTCGGGAATGGTCAAATGGTATTTGATTACATGAATATAGTTTTCAAACTTTCGAGACTCAACATTACAGATTTTGCATATCGTGTCGGAATCATATAAAGATTAAAGTTTAAATTTGATCGGAAATTTTCGGGTCATCACAGTACCTACCCGTTAAAAGAAATTTCGTCCCGAAATTTGATTGAGGTCGTCATGTCTAACAGTAAGAATGTTATTATGATGAATATAAGCTGATACATAGAGTTTTATGATGATTGAGTAACATAGATAAATCAATTTGATTATGCGGAGAGTATAAGTGAAGCTATCGCAAGAGAGTGAAATGAGTAAAAGTAGAATCGTTTTAACCGATGGCATAATTATGATTGGTTTTCAAAATTTAAGGGATTTAAAGAAAATCTTCGTAATAAGATTTGGTTCTTCGGCGATTTAGGAAATCAAGATCTTCTTTGATTAATTGCAATAATCTGTTCCGATTTTTCTTTCGGATATTTTTCTATAAATCCATCCCCGTTCATTTCTTTATCTTCACAACTCACACCTTCTATTCTTTCTCCTTAATTCCTACTTTAAGACATTCGTCAATATGCTCCATCCCATTCTAATCCTTGATATACTTCTAACCTTCATATCTATCATTCTTCTTTTTCATCTACCACCGGAGGATTTTATTTACTTCTACTATTATCTTGGGGTTATAGTGTTATTAATTTTCCCGTGCCTTTACGTGGCAGTACGTATTGATATGCACGGTTTGTAATTTATGTGTTGTTGTCGAGCTTTATATTTTCCTTTATATTCAAGGGTTTCATGCTTTTGTCTCTTCTTCCCGACTACAAGTCAAGCGAGTAATGGTCCGGAATTCGTAGGTATAGATTTTGAAATGAACATAGTTAATATTCTAAGGAGGGAATCGTAATGGAAAAATCTTGATTTGTCAAATTACCAGAATATCCAGAAGGATAGAACTATCAAGAACTTATGTTCTTAATATGCTTGGAGATTGAGTAGAATGCAAGAGTCGTGTAAATGGCACGTGATGATGGTACTTTGAATCATCATGTTCCATTAGAAACTCAGCATGAATTACTGTAATATAATCACATTGATCAAGTGTCATTATATTATACTAACTCATGCATCAGTTCCTAACACTACTTCAAAAAACATTCATATTTTAAATTCGAAGGTTCGCAGAATATAGAAACTAAAACAGTTTCCTTTTATGATATGATACGGATAGCGCAGAGAGATAATTAATATCGAACGCGAATATTTATGAAGATATCTTCCGAAATATTGAGGATATTAATAAAGAAAGGTACGATGATATCTTAGGATTTCAGAATCAAATTGTGATGAAAAAATTTATTCACGATGATTTAGAGTGGTTAAGGAGTAAGGTATTCGCTAAAGATTTCATCAGAATAGAATCATCAGGATTCTTTATGTACAAGTTTAGTCCTTGTAATTTGTTCAGAGTCTCCTTCATAGTTTGCTCAATCCGGTTTTTCAGTACTAAATTTTCTATCGAGCGTTCCTAACACTCCTTTCTTTATCATCAAACTTTTGGCCATTTAGGCCATCTACAATTTTATTGTTTCCTCTGCATTTAATGCATCCATATGTGAATCGTTAGTTATCAATCCGAGGTGGTTTCAGGAGAATGGTGTTTTTAGATGATTAAACGCTGATGGTAATATGGTGGAATATAAAAGATTCCCCGGTAACAATAAAAGAGCACGCAGTTATATCAAGATTATAATAAGGTTTTTTTTTTCGAACGAAAAGTCGAAGTTGACTTGCTGGAGCTGTGACAAAATTGGCTACCCGAACAGGAGTTGCAAAGTTATTTTCGGTGATAATAATGTCAAAGGAGCAAGCACAAATATGTGTTAAACGTTTATACAGGTTCCGAGAATTTTTCAGGTGTGTAACTATATGCGTAAATCTTTTCTTCCGTAGATGAAGTGCGGTTAATTCATCCTCCTGATTGAGGTGTTTTCAAGAATCACGAAAGGTCTGAACGCAGATTGTAATCGTCAAGATACAAATGAGGTTTAAGATGAAATCAAGTGGCAAACTTGAAGAATTGTTTAGTTTCATATGTTATAATCAATATTTTAATTCATTTTAATTGTCCACTGTTGGTAGTCCTCAATTGATTAGTCGACAGTTTGCTAGGATTTGGTTAGCGTGGATTCTTAACAAAATTTCTCATAGTTAATTTGTTTGTTTCTAACAAATTTTATTCCATCAAATATTTTCTTCATTATGCCACTTGTTGGATTCTGATAGGTCAAAATCCAAATATGAAATCGAACTTGGATGAAAATAGTTGCTCTTTGGTGAATGGATATGTATATGCGTGAGTTTGAGCAGTGTTGTTAATGACTGCTGAATCTGAATTGAAGAATGTACAGTATAACTTATTAATGTGAAATCTTAAGTATTCTTCTGGTATTACCTACCCGTTAAAATATTTTCACCATTAACAGTTTGTACGAAAGAATTTTTAGTTATAATCTTTATGAAAATATACTTACCTATATATTTTCTTCAGATGTAATCATGGATTTAATGAGTCAATATAATATTAGACTCATTTGAATTTCGATTTGAGCTAGAATAAGTAATCTCTAAAACTATTAGGAACCACATATTCTTCGCAAAATATTAATGAAGTTATGGTTCAATACTTCATTGTTAATTGCTGTTGGTACTCCTTGGTATCTGTGGTGCGTATGATGTTGATGTTCGTGAAACAGATTGTGAAATTAAGGCTTGGGATGCGGATGTTGTTGTTGGTGGTACTGTTGGTGCCGGTAATGTTGCTGAAGCTGGTACATTTTGCACCATATTTTTCAAGGTCACAACTCGGGTGCGAAGCTCGTTGACTTCTTTCATTATTCCGGGATGATTGTCGGTCAGAACGAGCGGATGAATAAGGTTTTGAATTTGAGATAGTATATGATCATGGCGAGGTATTCGGGAAATAAAGGTGAAAATGGTGTTTCAGATTGGTTCGCCGGTGAGTGATTCAGGTTCTTCGCCAAAAGGTGAATTCGGTTGGTGGAAGGATCGCCTTCTTCTTGTCTCCAATGATTGAGTAGACTACGAACTCATCAGATGAATTGGGGATGGCTGATTGATTGAGTCATTCTGGTGACGCTGCTTTCAGAGCTGGAGTGGGACTCTATATCAGAATCCGAGGGACTTGAACTAGTTGTGAGTTCCATTGCGTACGATTGAATGAAGGAGTTTTCGATATGAAATGATTTTCGGATATCGGATGATCTTCTAATTACATAGAATACCTATAGTACAGAAGATCCCGTAGATTACGAAGTGAATTAAGGAAACATGCCAGATAAAGTCTACAGTAACAGATACGCTAAGGTATGAATTAGCAGATACGCTAAGATATGAATTTTGTCTATACACTATTCATGCAATCAATGCAGTAAGATGTGTCTAGACTAAGAATGATAAGCAAGAAATTTTTTGACAAGAATGATAAGCAAAACTTTTGACATGCGGACCAGGTTGAAGTCCAGACTCATTAATATAACCTAACAATTACTAGGTCGAAGTCCAGACTTCACTAATGCATCCTAACAACTCCTAGTTAGACACACTAATGTCGACCTGGTTCGCTACGACCACCGCTCTGATACCAACTGAAACGCCCCGTCCTAATCCATCCGGACGAAGTCCATATTGATTATAAACGATTCACAATAGTTGATTTCATCGCGACGTACTTGACCTCTAAATGATACAATTTTACAAACATTGTATTCATTTTTAAAAGATAAACTTTCATTTTATCGAAAGTTGACAGGTATGCATACCATTTCATAATATACAAAATATTAATGACCTAATCTGTCATTTACTTAATAATAATCTCTAATGAACTTCAACGACTCGAATGCAACGTCTTTTGAAATATGTCATGAATGACTCCAAGTAATATCCTTAAAATGAGCTAATGCACAGCGGAAGATTTCTTTCAAACCTGAGAATAAACATGCTTTCAAGTGTCAACCAAAAGTTTGGTGAATTCATTAGTTTATAGTAATCATTTCATTTTTATCATTTTAATAGACCACAAGATTTTAAATATTATAAAACGTGCAGAAGTCCCATTCCAACTGCAAAAAAAATATCTTTCATATGAAGAACACCTGGTGAGGATTCAAAATATAATAGTAACCATCTGTGCCGGTCTTTTACCCCACGGCTGAATACATGTGCCTTCAAAATATAGAACCTCTGTGCCGGTCTTTACACCCCACGGCTGAACACATGTTTATAAAATATAGGACAACCGGTGCCAAAATGTCATAAATAATAAACCATCCACTCGACTCGGGAGCTCATACGCTCTAACAGAAACCGGGGACTAATGCGTGTCATAATAATCACCCCCAATCCCAGATAATTCTATCATAGAATGCAGTTAAGGTACTTGTGTCTATTGCGTCAAAAATTTATAAAAGCGCATGTATTCTCAGTCCCAAAAATGTAAAGAGTAAAAAGGGAATCAAATGAAACTCACCTAATGTATTTTGTAGTAAAAATACATTTGACTATATTGAACAATGCAGGGTTGACCTCGGATTCACGAACCTATATCATTCATATGTATATTAATACATATAATCATAATCGAACAAATTTATATTATTTTTAGTGATTTAACTGTTATTTTAATTATGCGTTTCATTAGTAACCTAATTAGTTACATTCATTAATATTTATTATAAAAGTGTTACTATAGTTTTGTTATATAGTTTTGTTATATGTAGTAAATATGATTTTATATAATTAATAGTTATTTGATAAAATAATATTGATAATAATGATACTTTTAATAGAAATGCTATTTTTAGTAAAAATGATTATAATAAAAATAGTAATTTTTAATGATAACAATACTAATAATTGTAATCACAATACTAATAATGATAATATTTATACTAATACACATGTTAATAATAATAGTAATAACTCTAATATTTATATATATAATACTTAGGTTAATAATAATAATAATCCTAATAACTAATAAATGATAACAATAACAATAATAATAATCATAGCTACCTTAAGAAAAAGTTTCCAAAAAAATAAAGAACACAAAGTGTCTCCGTCCAGGCTCGAACCCGAGACCTCTCGGTTAAACACCCAACACTCAACCGTTGCGCTGCTGCCTCTTTTCAATACTAACAAGGATTTAAACTCTTATAACCTACTTCCTGTGATCATCTTCATCTTTTCTCAATCGCCATAACTAGCCTCACGACAACATCATCATAAATATACATATCATCATAATCGATCATCATGGATCATCATGCATCTTCCATTATCATGATCATTCAACATCATCTAATCATTACGATCACCATCATGTTATGATCATACCATAACATCATCATTTAAGTAGCATCATCTATCCCGTATTATTTCTATTAGGGAATCATTATCACAATCATCAATTGTTATCATCATTCACCATCGATTATCGCGTGAATCATCAATATGTTATCATTTAAAAATCGAGCAGTATATCATAGTTCTTACATGAACCGTAGGAAACTGATATTAACCCAAAACCAACGACCCAAAGATTTACTAGTAACATGGTGGCCCAACTAGTGTATATCTATCGGCCCAAATGAATAAGCAATCACGACCCAACAATAGGTGATTAGGTCTGATCTGGTTCACGAAAAACAAACAGAAAGATTCGAAGTTTTGCAAATGGTGTTGCATTATAGATTGTCGGCCACCCAAAAAGGAACACGCGGTATTTATTTTGGAAGGGTTTCGTTATTTGTAGTCTGCAAAACAAAAAAAAAAACAAAAAATTATATCCAGTCTCTGTCGATGTTCATCATCATACATCATCAAGTTATCATCATCTTCTTCCTTTATGGTACGTCGTCTTCTTCCCTTATCATATTCATTAAACTGAACCGTACAACAGAAATTCATGGGTGCGTGTGACAGTTTGGAAGGAATCAGAAAAATACATAACGTTGTTGTTGGGTTGAGGTTTGTGGTGTTTTAAATTAGAAGAAGAGAATCATAAGTACAGGACGTTGCAACAGAAGTGTTTGATGATAGTTTCACAGCAGAAAATAACAATAGAAGTTGTAGCAATTTAATAACGTGTTCATTTATATATCACGATGGGTTATGGTTGTATTCGGACAGAAGATACAAAGGAAAATAGCAGTGGCGAGAACCGAAAACACAGAAAGATAGATAGTTACTCATTGTGCTGACTGAAACGGAAAAACAAAGTAGGCTTGCAGGTGTGCGAAGGAAAGAATTAGTAGTCGTGGTTGTCGTGATATTGGGTTTACGAAGATATTGTTCGACGTACAGGATTGTTTGAGGAATATGGGTTAATATGGTGATTGATGAAAAGGTTTGTAGGGTGTGTTTTTATTTTGTTTTCTTCATCTTTATAAGTATGTGTTTATTATAAAATGTATACTAGTAGATTGAACAAGATTGAAAGGAACGTGTAACAATCTATTGAATGATTTGGGTAGTAATAAATATTGTTTTGTAGTGATGCTGTTGTCGACAGATTGATTTACTCATAAAGAAGAAAGAGACATGAAACAGATGAAGAGAAAGAAGTCAATTAATCTCTAACAGTATTTGGAATGTGTCTAGTGATTGAATCTGATTAGTACGATTTTAGAGACAAGAAATTGAATATAAAACAGTTAGATAGTTACTTGCAACTGATTCCAATCTTTTTCTTGATTTTTCTTTTATAAAAATTAATATTAATAAAAATAATTCTATTAATAATAAATAATAATAATACTGAATATTATTATATTAGTAAACATAATAATAATACTGTTAATAATAATTATTATCCTAATAATAATATTTATAATAATAATAATGATATAATATTAATAAATTAAATTATTTTTATAATTTGAACAATAGTAATAATAATACACATATATTAAAATTCCCATCTATATATTTTATATTGAAAATAATAATATTAATACTACTGGTATTAATATCAGTATTGATAATAACACTGAAAGTAATCATAATAATTTTACTATAACAATTAAGTTTTAATTTTATTATTTATTATTATCTATGTAATATTTATTAATCATATAATATATATCCTTTATTCTTTATTGAATTACAATATATATATATATATATATATATATATATATATATATATATATATATGATTATCAATTATTCATAAACATCATATTTACATAATATATATATTTATTCATTTTAATAGCAGTTTAATTATTCTATATATTACTTTTACATTTCAATTCAAATAATTATATTGTATTTTATTATTTCTAATTATTAGGTAAGTTATATTTATTTTTACAATATACATATACAAACAATTGTTCGTGAATCGTCGGGAATGGTCAAATGGTATTTGATTACATGAATATAGTTTTCAAACTTTCGAGACTCAACATTACAGATTTTGCATATCGTGTCGGAATCATATAAAGATTAAAGTTTAAATTTGATCGGAAATTTCCGGGTCATCACAGACAATTGACCAACCAAGTTGACCGGTGATTCACGAACGTTAAAACTTGTAAAAACTATATGATGACATATATATGGTTATATATATAGTTAACATGATATTATGATAAGTAAACATATCATTAAATATATTAGTAATGAACTACATATGTAAAAACAATACTACTAACTTAATGATTTTGAAACGAGACCTATATGTAACGATTATCGTTGTAACGACATTTAATGTATATATATCATATTAAGAGATATTCGTACATCATAATATCATGATAATATAATAATTTAAAATCTCATTTGATATTATAAACATTGGGTTAACAACATTTAACAAGATCGTTAACCTAAAGGTTTCAAAACAACACTTACATGTAACGACTAACGATGACTTAACGACTCAGTTAAAATGTATATACATGTAGTGTTATAATTGAAGGTTCTTCGTATGCCCGAGAGACATATTAAATTAATGTGGCTAATGTGTTATGATCCAAGTCGGGTCATACCCAATAACAAGCTTACTGACACCTTATATGTATTTAATCTTAGCGATTGGATCGTTAATTAAATACGCGACACTTGAACTTTAAGAAAATGGCTTTCTTAAATTATTACTTGATGTATATTTATATGAATCATGGAATAATTTATATGATATGGATTTAATTATTTATAGGTTAAATAATTAATTAATTATGTTACATTTTATAAAATAGGTTTTGTAAATGATGTAAACATAATAAATAAAATGGAAGTTTTATAAAATGTATTTTATAAATTAAGTTTTATAAAATGTAATTTTATAAAATAAATCCATTTTATTTAATATTAGTAGTGGCCTTGGAGTTGTGCATACACATGCTAGAGATGCCATTCCTTTGGTCATGCTTTTCCATATATCCATATACATGTTCCTTGACTTCTTGGGACAACATACATGCAATATACTTCAAAAAAAACTGCACCAAACTCCTCCCAACTGCTGCTGTCCAGCCGTGACTTTTAGGGAAGAAAAGAGGGTTCAAAGTTTAGTTTTTGCAAGTATAATTCAAGTGTTTATAAATCCTAACTAAGGCTAGGTGTTGGTGCATAAGTTTGGGGTATAACTACTTGAGGTTTCATCCATTTGAAGCTCTATTCTTCATCATCATCTTCATCATCAACTACATAGCTTGGAGAAGGTATAATCTCTTATCTATCTTGTAGTTTGTAAGTATGTTTCGCAACTTGATCCTAATTGGGATTTAACTTTAATTGGTTAAAGTTTAACAAGTCTAAAATTGGTAATTAACATGCTTCCGCTTTCTTAATTCTTAAAATGGTTTAAGTATATTATGAACTTGTTAAATCCCAACAATGGTATCTAGAGCCGAAGTTGATGGAATATGCTTCGAGATGATTTATTAAACCCACTATAATTTTGCATTCTATGAACATGCATGAAGTAGAATGTAAAATTTTTGGTTTTGAGTGGTTTGTCATTTTGGCCAAAATCACTTGTGATTCTGCATTCTGTATTGTCAATAACTTGTGATTCTGTACTGCCAATCACTTGTGATTCTGTACTGCCGATCACTTGTGATTCTGTACTGCCAATCACTTGTGATTCTGTACTGCCGATCACTTGTGATTCTGTACTGCCAATCACTTGTGATTCTGTATTGCCTATCTCTTATGTAGTTAAAGTTCACAATCTAAGCCTTGACCTTGTGTTTGGTTGCATGCATGGTTGATTGATATTTATTCAATTGGTTTGTAATAATATTTATTCATTTGGCATGTAATAATTCATTTGGTTATGTAATTTATTTTATATTTGGTATGTAAAATAGATTAGGTTGTCATTTCATTTTTTAGACAAAATGTATTAGGATATATTTTGTAAAATGATGAAGAATGATGAAGACTTGAAGAACACATGAAGAAGCATTTGGATGCAAGGTTAAGTGGGAGATTTGAAATCTCCTACTTTGTGTAATTACCCCTTACCCGGTGGCGTTTTGTTTTCGGCTAAACAAAATGCTTACAAAAGGCTTGATTGTGAACATGTTGTTTTGCATGCTTGGTTGTTTTGTATGATTATGTGGATTGTATGTTTGTATGCTACAAGTTAATCACACAAGTCGACAACTAGAAAATGGCAATTTAATTGGTTAAATTATAACATTATTAACGACATGCAAAATGTCAATTTAAATGGTTAAATTAAAAATGGCTAAAAGGACATTAATAATCGGTTATTAAGAACATGATAAGGATCATATATATATAAAATGGTTTATATCAAGTAATTGGCTAAAATTACAAGACTTGAAAATGGATTTCAAATGAACCATACACTAAATGCATGTTGGTGTATGGCATAAATGTTTTCTTAAACTAGAATTAACGAAAACTTAAAATCCCTTAATCGACAAGGTAAACAAGTTTAACGCCATCCTTTTGTGGGACACTTAAACATAGTAGGGAACTCATAAATGGGATAAAGGTCACCTAACCGTTATGAGCTAACTAATATGGTTAAGGTAAAATTCGCATGCTTGTGGGATAAAGGTCACCTAACCACTTGTATGTTAATTTTACATGTTTACACAAGTAGGACGACTTGATTTGAGAATCATGAACTTAGGGTCACCGAAGCATGAGGAACAAATAGGCATTGATGGGATAAATATGCCATGCAAAAGGATTGCATGATCCCATAATTTAGAAGTTGCAAAAGGATTGCAATTGTCATATAATGACTACCTAGCTAAATCAAATGACGGGATAAAGGTCACCTAACCGAAATTTGGTTTACCGTTGGATTCTAAAATTTAATATATATATATCAATTGGATTTAAAGGGTATTGATTGTTAAATTTAAAATCGATACTTAAATGAACTTTGTTAAATTTTGTAGATGGTCGCCAATAACAACAACATGCAAAACGCACCTATTAACTTGAACAACCTATCGTTAAGGTCTCTCCTCGAGAAAGACAAACTCAACCATACGAACTTTATGGATTGGTTCCGCAATCTTAGGATTGTCCTCAAACTTGAGGATAAGGCGTATGTGTTGGAAGACCCCATTCCCGATCAGCCCGATGAGGATGATACGGAAGGCATGGCTTATTGGGATAAGTATTGCGCCGATTCGGTGCAAGTTGCTTGCCTAATGCTTGGGACTATGATACCCGAACTCCAAAAGGATTTCGAGCATCATACTGCATACGACATGATCACGCAATTGAAGGAGATGTTCCTTCAACCAGCTCATGTCGAGCGCTTTGAAACGGTCCGAGCGCTTCATGCATGTCGTATGGACGACTCCCAATCCGTTTCATCTTATGTCCTTAAGATGAAAAGCCTCATTGATCGCGCAAACCGTCTTAATCTAAACATATCTAATGAGCTTGCCACGGATCTTATCCTAAACTCCTTGTCAAAGAGGTTTGACCAATTTTAAATTAATTACAATATGAATGGGATAGATAAGACCACTGGCGAACTTCATGGCATGCTTAGAACGGCAGAAAATAGCATGGGTAAGAGGGCTTTACCCGTGCTAATGGTCAATGATGGTGGGTCCAAAGGTAATAACACCTCTAAGCCAAAGGTGGCTAAGAGGAAAGGACCCGCCCATCAAGGCAAGGGAAAGGGGAGGATGGTTACCCCAACCAAAAACAAGAACAAGAAGCAAAAGGTTGCCGGACAAGCAAACCCCAAGGAAGACCCGTGCTTCGGTTGCGGTGAAATGGGTCACTGGAAACGTAACTGCCCGGTCTACCTTAAGGAGTTGAAGGAAAAGAGGGATGCGGGGAAAACCTCAGGTAATATATATATGGTATATATAGAGCTTAGTATTACTTCTTCTAATACATGGGTATTAGACACTGGATGTGGAACTCACATTTGCAATTCTTTGCAGGGGTTCAAAAGAAGTAGCAAGCAAGCGGGAACATCAAGTCTCTTTATGGGTAATGGAGCCAAAGTGCAAGTGAAGGCTCAAGGAGACTTTGTATTAAAGCTTCCAAGTGGTTTGGAACTTATTTTGAACAATGTTTTGTATGCACCGGATTTATGTCGAAACATTATTTCAGTTTCCCGTTTAAAACAATGTGGTTTTTATCTTAATTTTGTTAATGATGATATCCACGTTTATTTAGATAATGTATTCTATTTTAAGGCTTCGCCTTCAAATGGAATTTATGAATTGGTTCATGATGACACATCATCTAGTAGCTCAATATACCATACTAGCACCAAGAAACTCAAAAGGGATTTGAGTGATTCCTACTTATGGCATTGTCGCCTTGGTCACATAAACAAGAACCGAATGCATACACTTCAAAAGAATGGACTTTTGAAATCAAATGAACTAGACTCGTTTGATGTATGTGAGTCTTGTTTACAAGGCAAAATGACTAAATCACCTTTCAAAGGGACCTATGAAAGGGCTAAGGACTTATTGGGATTAATACATTCGGATGTATGTGGACCCTTTAAGCCCATAACTAGGAATGGTGAAAGATACTTCGTTACTTTCATTGATGACTTCAGCCGCTTCGGATATGTCTACTTGTTAAAATATAAGGACGAAACTTTTGAAGCATTCAAAGAGTATCAAAATGAAGTACAAAATCAACTCAATAAGACAATCAAGGTACTTCGTACCGATAGAGGAGGTGAATACCTAAGCGATGCTTTCCAAGATCATCTTAGAATTGTGGGATTATCTCACAACTCACTCCTCCTGGAACACCTCAACTGAATGGAGTTTCCGAAAGGAGGAACCGAACCCAAATGGATATGGTTCGATCTATGATGGCTAGAAGCTCGTTACCTCTATCATTTTGGGGTTATTGTCTATGCTCTGCGGCTCGTATTTTAAATATGGCCCCAACCAAGAAAGTGGAACGAACACCTCATGAGATGTGGTTTGGAAAACCTCCATCTCTATCATACTTAAAGGTATGGGGATGTGAAGCCTACCCTAAGCGTTACGTCCCTAATAAGTTGAATGCTCGATCCACGAAGTATATCTTCATAGGATATCCCAAGGATGATATGGGATATTATTTCTATGATCCATCCGATAAGAATGTATTTGTTGCTCGGAAGGCGGAATTCCTTGAAACTAAGTTCCTAATGGAAGGAAATAGTGAAAGGAAGATAGATCTTGAGGAGGTTCAAGATCAAGTAGATGATACACAATTGGCTGACACTAGCACTCAACATGAAAATGTTGAGAGTGATCAAATGGATGATCAAAATGAAGGTATTTCGTATGCCCGAGAGACATATTAAATTAATGTGGCTAATGTGTTATGATCCAAGTCGGGTCATACCCAATAACAAGCTTATCGACACCTTATAAGTATTTAATCTTAACGATTGGATCATTGATTAAATACGCGACACTTGAACTTTAAGAAAAATGGTTTTCTGAAATTTTACTTGATGTGTACATATATATATATATATAAATTATGGAATAATTTATATAATATGGATTTAATTATTTATAGGTTAAAAAATTAATAATGTTATATTACATTATTTTATATAATTAGTTTTATATAAAATGTAAATATAATTATCCATTGAAGTTTATAAAATGTTTTATAAATCTTATTCTTTTATAAAACTCATTTAATAAACTAATGAGGAAGTGGAATTGGAGTCTCCCCTTGCATGCTCTTGACTAGCCATTTTGTATGGTTAATTCCCTTTTCAAGGTGCATAAGACCAAGGCTTTTGTGGAGACCAAGTAAGACTTCAAACACACATCAAAACATAGAAAAACTAGCTCCAAAATTCTGCCAAAAACTGCTGCTGCTGGTCGACATTTTGGGCAAAAAAGAAAGGTGTTTGAGCTTGGTTTTTGGTCATTCAAGTGTCTCTAAATCCTAACTACATTAAGGGTGGTGTTGGTGCACTAAAGCTTGTGGGTATTACAACTTGAGGCTTCAAGTTAGAAGTTGCTAGTTCATCATCTTCATCATCTTGTAACCTCCTAACTTGGAGTAGGTACATCCCTTTAAACTAGCTCTTTTACATTTAAGCATATTTTCTAGACTTGATCTATTTTGGAATTCATATTAAATGGTTAAACATATTGAAAGTTTTTCATGATAAATTGATTCCGCTTTAATCTCGTAACATGTATGTTTATGAAACTTGTTAATATGATGAATTCCAACAATGGTATCTAGAGCCGAGGTCATAGAAATATGCTTCTTGTATTTGGCTTTAAAACCCATTTTAATTACATTCTAGTAACATGCATGAAATTAGAATGTAAAAATTTTGGGTTTTGGATGGGGGTAATTTTTTTGGCCGAAATTTTGGGGTTCCAAAAGGGGTTTGGAACTTCAAATTTGGTAATGTTTTGTTGTTTGTTGTTGTTCACAATCAAGCCTAGACCTTGTGTTTGAATGGTTGTATGTTGTGGTTGTATTATTCATTCTTATGGTTTGTAATAATTATTCATTCATTTGGTTTGTAAAGTTTGTAATAATTTTATTATTTTGGTGATGTAATTTATTTTATTTTGGTATGTAAAATAGATTAGGTTGTAATTTCTTTTTCCTAGAAAAAAATGTATTAGGTTATATATTTTTTGTAAAAAGAAATGAAGATTCAAGATGATGAAGGAAGAACACAAGATGGAACATATGGATGCAAGATTAAGTGGGAGATTTTGAAAAATCTCTTACTTTGTGATCTAACCCTTTAGGTGACACTTGTTTTCGGCTAAACAAGTGTCCACCGCCTTGGCTTGATTGTGAACATTGTTGTTATGCATGCTTGTATGATTTTTGTGTATGTGTTTGGTTGTTACAAGATCTCATGAAACAACTTGCAAAAATGACATTATAATTGGTTATAATTAAAACAACAAAAGACACTAATAAATGGTTATTAGGTACTAGATGCAAAAGTATATAAAATGGTTTATATCAAGTAAAATTTGGTTATTTTACTAATGACATGAAATGGGTTTTTCATTATATACCATACATCAAATGCATGTTGGTGTATGGCAAAATGTTTTCTTAAACTAGAATTTAAGAAAGACTTAAAATCTCTTTAAAACTAAAACAAGGAAAACAAGTTAAACGCCATCCTATTGTGGGACACTTGAACATAGTAGTGAACTCATAATGGGATAAAGGTCACCTAACCGTTATGAGCAAACTAATATGGTTAAGGTAAAATTCACATGCTTGTGGGATAAAGGTCACCTAACCACTTGCATGTTAATTTTACATGTTTACACAAGTAGGACGACTTGATTTGGGAATCATGAACTAAGGGTCACCGAAGCATGAGGAACAAATAGGCGTTGATGGGATAAATATGCCATGCAAAAGGATTGCATGATCCCATAATTTAGAAGTTGCAAAAGGATTGCAATTGTCATATAAATGACTACCTAGCTAAATCAAATAACGGGATAAAGGTCACCTAACCGAAATTTGATTTACCGTTGGATTCTAATATTTAATAAGACAATTATAATATAAAAGGGTATTGTTTATTAAATTTGAAATCAATACTTAAATGAACTTTGTTAATTTTGTAGATGGCCGCTAATAACAACAACAACATGCAAAACGCACCACTTAACCTAAACAACCTATCGTTAAGGTCTCTCCTTGAGAAAGACAAACTCAACCATACGAACTTTATGGATTGGTTCCGTAATCTTAGGATTGTCCTCAAACTCGAGGATAAAGCGTATGTGTTGGAGGACCCCATTCCCGATCAACCCAACATGGATGATACGGAGGGCATGGCTTACTATGACAAATATTGTGCCGATTTGGTGCAAGTTGGTTGCCTAATGCTTGGGACTATGATACCCGAACTCCAAAAGGATTTCGAACATCATAGTGCATATGACATGATAACGCAATTGAAGGAGATGTTCCTTCAACAAGCACGTGTCGAGCGCTTCGAAACGGTTCGAGCGCTACATGCATGTCGTATGGATGACACCCAATCTGTCTCCTCCTATGTCCTCAAAATGAAAAGCCTCATTGATCGCGCAAACCGTCTTAACCTCAACATTTCCAATGAGCTAGCCACCGATCTTATCCTAAACTCCTTGTCAAAGAGGTTTAACCAATTTGTAATTAATTACAATATGAATGGGATGGATAAGACCATCGGTGAGCTTCATGGCATGTTAAGGACGGCCGAAACTAGCATGGGTAAGAGGGCTTCACCCGTGCTAATGATCAATGATGGTGGGTCCAAAGGTAACAACACCTCTAAGCCAAAGGCGGCTAAGAGGAAAGGACCCGCCCATCAAGGAAAGGGAAAGGGGAGGATGGTTACCCCAATCAAAAACAAGAACAAGAAGCAAAAGGTTGCTGGACAAGCAAACCCCAAGGAAGACCCGTGCTTCGGTTGCGGTGAAGTGGGTCACTGGAAACGCAATTACCCGGTCTACCTTAAGGAGTTGAAGGAAAAGAGGGATGCGGGGCAATCCTCAGGTAACATATATATGGTATATATAGAGCTTAGTATTACTTCTTCTAATACATGGGTATTAGACACTGGATGTGGAACTCACATTTGCAATTCTTTGCAGGGGTTCAAAAGAAGTAGCAAGCAAACGGGAACATCAAGTCTCTTTATGGGTAATGGAGCCAAAGTGCAAGTGAAGGCTCAAGGAGACTTTGTATTAAAACTTCCAAGTGGTTTGGAACTTATTTTGAATGATGTTTTGTATGCACCCGACTTATGTCGAAACATTATTTCTGTTTCCCGTTTGAAACAATATGGTTTTAATGTTAATTTTATTAATGATGATATCCATGTTTGTTTAGATAATGTATTATATTTCAAGGCTTCGCCTTCAAATGGAATTTATGAATTGGTTCATGATGACACATCATCTAGTAGCTCAATGTACCATACAAGCACCAAAAAACTCAAAAGGGATTTGAGTGATTCCTACTTATGGCATTGTCGCCTTGGTCACATAAACAAGAATCGAATGCATACACTCCAAAAGAATGGCCTTTTGAAATCAAATAAACTAGACTCGTTTGATGTATGTGAATCTTGTTTACAAGGCAAAATGACTAAAGCACCTTTCAAAGGGACCTACAAAAGGGCTAAGGACTTATTGGGATTAATACATTCGGATGTATGTGGACCCTTTAAGCCCATAGCTAGGAATGGTGAAAGATACTTCGTTACTTTCATTGATGACTTCAGTCGTTTCGGATATGTCTACTTGTTAAGACATAAGGACGAAACTTTTGAAGCATTCAAAGAGTATCAAAACGAAGTACAAAATCAACTCAATAAGACAATTAAGGTACTTCGAACCGATAGAGGAGGTGAATACCTAAGCGATGCCTTCCAAGATCATCTTAGAAGTTGTGGGATTATCTCGCAACTTACTCCACCCGGGACACCACAGCTTAATGGTGTGTCCGAAAGGAGGAACCGAACCCTAATGGATATGGTTCGATCTATGATGGCTAGAAGCTCGTTACCTCTATCATTCTGGGGTTATTGTCTATGCTCAGCGGCTCGTATTTTAAATATGGCCCCAACCAAGAAAGTGGAACGAACACCTCATGAGATGTGGTTTGGAAAACCTCCATCTCTATCATACTTAAAGGTATGGGGATGTGAAGCTTACCCTAAGCGTTACGTCCCTAATAAGTTGAATGCTCGATCCACGAAGTGTATCTTCATAGGATATCCCAAGGATGATATGGGATACTGTTTCTATGATCCTTCCGAGCAGAATGTATTTGTTGCTCGGAAGGCTGAATTCCTTGAAACTAAGTTCATAATGGAAGGCAAAAGTGAAAGGAAGATAGATCTTGAAGAGGTTCAAGATTAAGTAGATGATACACAATTGGCTGACACTAGCACTCAACATGAAAATGTTGAAAGTGATCAGATGGATGATCAAAATACACAAGACGTTCACAGATCTGGTAGGATTAGTAATCCTCCTGAGAGATATGGGTTTCTCATGGATGGTTGCTATATGGTTGATTTGGATGAACCAATAAACTACCAAGATGCTTTATCAAGGATTGATAAAGATAAATGGCAGGAAGCCATGAACGCTGAGATGCAATCCATGTATGACAACCAAGTGTGGGAACTTGTTGCGCAACCTCCTGGCACTAGGCTAGTTGATTGTAAATGGCTGTTCAAAATGAAAACCGACATACATGGAAACTTGGATACATATAAAGCTAGACTTGTAGCAAAAGGTTTCACTCAAACTCAAGGGGTTGACTATGATGAAACTTTTTCGCCTGTGGCGATGCTAAAGTCTATTAGGATATTACTTGCCATTGCTGCTCATTATGATTATGAAATATGGCAGATGGATGTCAAGACCGCTTTCCTAAACGGACATCTTGAGGAAGATGTCTATATGGTTCAGCCTGAGGGTTTTGTTGATCCGAAATATCCTAAAAAGGTATGCAAGTTAAAGAAGTCAATCTACGGATTGAAACAAGCATCTAGAATGTGGAATCATCGTTTTAATGAGGAGGCCAAGAAATTTGGCTTCATTAAAAATGGTGATGAAGCTTGTGTATACAAGAAAGCTAGTGGGAGCACTATCATGTTCCTTGTACTATATGTGGATGATATATTGTTATTTGGAAATGATATTCCGGCAATGCAAGGTGTTAAAACTTGGTTAAGCAAATGCTTCTCCATTAAGGATCTTGGAGAAGCACAATACGTTTTGGGGATTGGGATCTACAGGGATAGATTCAAGAAACTGATAGGTTTAAATCAAAGTGCATACATTGAAAAGATCTTGAAAAGGTTCAAGATGGAGAACTCTAAGAAAGGTTTGGTACCTATTCAAAAGGGAACACTTCTCAGTTCATCTCAGTGCCCCACCACGAAAGATGAACATGAGAGAATGAAGAAAGTCCCATATGCTTCTGCCATTGGGTCAATCATGTATGCAATGATATGCACTAGACCGGATGTGTCATGCGCTCTTAGCCTAACAAGTAGATACCAGAATAACCCAGGAAACAGTCATTGGATTGCTGTTAAAAGTATATTGAAATACCTCAGGAGGACTAAGGATATGTTTCTGATATATGGGTCTGGTGAGGAGGAACTCGCTGTAAAAGGTTACGTGGACGCGAGTTTCCAAACTGATCGAGATGATTCTCGATCACAATCCGGTTATGTCTTCACATTAAATGGAGATGCGGTCTCTTGGAAGAGTTCAAAACAGGATGTTGTTGCATTATCCACTACAGAGTCAGAGTACATTGCCGCCTCATTGGCAGCTCAGGAAGCTGCATGATGAAGAAATTCATCGACGACTTAGGAGTGGTCCCTACCATTCAAGACCCTCTTGAGATCTTTTGTGACAACGAAGGTGCGATTGCTCAAATCAAGGAACCTCGTGCTCACCAAAAGACCCGTCACATTGAGCGGAGATTCAACTACATAAGGGATGAAGTTGAAAAAGGAAAGATATGTATTCGCAAAGTTCACACAGATCTAAATATAGCGGATCCACTCACGAAGCTCTTACATGGTGCAAAACATCAAGGGCGTGTTAGTGCATTAGGACTTCGATATTCTAATGATTGGTCATGATCTGTTTTAAGTATTGTAACGGAATGAAATTGTTCAAACTCATTAATATAATTATGGTATTAATTTATTTTGAGTTATGTTCCTATTTTGCATATTTTATCCATGAATAAGTAATTATTCTAAATTCCGTAGTCGATCACGTTTGTGGGAGCAAATGTGAGGTTTAGACTATTATGAACTCGGATTGGTATACATTCACGGGATGAATGTGGTACAAGGTTGCAACCAAGGTTCATAGATATTTGTGGGATACAAATATTGGAAGACCCGCCCTCAAGACTTACTAAATGGAGCCTTTGTGGTTGATCACATGTAATCTTGAGTAAAGGCAAATATCATTGTATCCTCTGACCTGAGATACATATTGGGTTTGGACATTCACTAAGTATTGTGCCTTGATTCTTTCCTTCACTATTCTGAAATATGGTAGTTCATAAGGAAGAGCTCGGGTATAATGCATAGTGTATGTCTAGGACATATGTAGTCAAGAAGGAATTTATCCCTCTTATTCGTTGAGAGTCAGATATCTAAGGCCTGATAAAGTTGAATCTAGAAGAGAGTGATCACTCTGTGTCTCTTGGATTTAGCATGACATCTAGGATGAAAGGATAAATGAAAGATTCACCTATTCATATTCGAGATGGGAACTCGAAAGGGATGATGTTATTGAATGGCATATAGTCATAACATATTGGGGGTGATGGACGGTCGTTAGGTGGTATCCATCACTTGCGTTAATTCCTTATGTTTCTCGTGCAAGTGGGAGATTGAAGGTATTTCGTATGCCCGAGAGACATATTAAATTAATGTGGCTAATGTGTTATGATCCAAGTCGGGTCATACCCAATAACAAGCTTATCGACACCTTATAAGTATTTAATCTTAACGATTGGATCATTGATTAAATACGCGACACTTGAACTTTAAGAAAAATGGTTTTCTGAAATTTTACTTGATGTGTACATATATATATATATATATATATATATATAAATTATGGAATAATTTATATAATATGGATTTAATTATTTATAGGTTAAAAAATTAATAATGTTATATTACATTATTTTATATAATTAGTTTTATATAAAATGTAAATATAATTATCCATAGAAGTTTATAAAATGTTTTATAAATCTTATTCTTTTATAAAACTCATTTAATAAACTAATGAGGAAGTGGCATTGGAGTCTCCCCTTGCATGCTCTTGACTAGCCATTTTGTATGGTTAATTCCCTTTTCAAGGTGCATAAGACCAAGGCTTTTGTGGAGACCAAGTAATACTTCAAACACACATCAAAACATAGAAAAACTAGCTCCAAAATTCTGCCAAAAACTGCTGCTGCTGGTCGACATTTTGGGCAGAAAAGAAAGGGGTTTGAGCTTGGTTTTTGGTCATTCAAGTGTCTCTAAATCCTAACTACATTAAGGGTGGTGTTGGTGCACTAAAGCTTGTGGGTATTACAACTTGAGGCTTCAAGTTAGAAGTTGCTAGTTCATCATCTTCATCATCTTGTAACCTCCTAACTTGGAGTAGGTACATCCCTTTAAACTAGCTCTTTTACATTTAAGCATATTTTCTAGACTTGATCTATTTTGGAATTCATATTAAATGGTTAAACATATTGAAAGTTTTTCATGATAAATTGCTTCCGCTTTAATCTCGTAACATGTATGTTTATGAAACTTGTTAATATGATGAATTCCAACACAAAATACACAAGACGTTCGCAGATCTGGTAGGATTAGTAATACTCCTGAGAGATATGGGTTTCTCATGGATGGTTGCTATGTGGTTGATTTGGATGAGCCAACAAACTACCATGATGCTTTATCAAGGATTGATAAGGATAAATGACAGGAAGCCATGAACGCTGAGATGCAATCCATGTATGACAACCAAGTTTGGGAACTTGTTGAACAACCTACTGGCTCAAGGCTAGTTGATTGTAAATGGCTTTTCAAAATGAAAACCGACATACATGGAAACTTGGATACATATAAAGCTAGACTTGTAGAAAAAGGTTTCACTCAAACTCAAGGGGTTGACTATGATGAAACTTTTTCGCCTGTGGCAATGCTAAAGTCTATTAGGATATTACTTGCCATTGCTGCTCATTATGATTATGAAATATGGCAAATGGATGTCAAGACCGCTTTCCTAATTGGACATCTTGAGGAAGATGTCTATATGGTTCAGCCTGAAGGTTTTGTTGATCCGAAGTGTCCTAAAAGGGTATGCAAGTTAAAGAAGTCAATCTACGGATTGAAACAAGCATCTAGAATGTGGAATCATCGTTTTAATGAGGAAGCCAAGAAATTTGGTTTCATTAAAAATGGTGATGAAGCTTGTGTATACAAGAAGGCTAGTGGGAGCACAATCATGTTCCTTGTACTATATGTAGATGATATATTGTTATTTGGAAATGATATTCCAGAAATGCAAAGTGTTAAAACTTGGCTAAGTAAATGCTTCTCCATTAAGGGTCTTGGAGAAGCACAATATGTCTTGAGGATTGGGATCTACAGGGATAGATCCAAGAAATTGATAGGTTTGAATCAAAGTGCATACATTGAAAAGATCTTGAAAAGGTTCAAGATGGAGAACTCTAAGAAAGGTTTAGTACCTATTCAAAGAGGAACACTCCTTAGTTCATCTCAGTGTCCCACCACGAAAGATGAACTGGAGAGAATGAAGAAACTCCCATATGCGTCTGCTATTGGGTCAATCATGTATGCAATGATATGCACTAGACCAGATGTGTCATGCGCTCTTAGCCTGACAAGTAGATACCAGAATAACCTAGGAAACAGTCATTGGCTTGCGGTTAAAAGTATATTGAAATACCTTAGGAGGACTAAAGATATATTTCTTATATACGGGTCTGGTGAGGAGGAACTCGCTGTAAAAGGTTACGTAGACGCGAGTTTCCAAACTGATCGAGATGATTCTCGATCACAATCCGGTTATGTCTTTACGTTAAATGGAGGTGCAGTCTCTTGGAAGAGTTCAAAACAGGATGTTGTTGCTTTATCCACTACAGACTTGGAGTACATCGCCGCATCATTGGCAGCTCAGGAAGCTGCATGGATGAAGAAATTCATCGACGACTTAGGAGTAGTCCCTTCCATTCAGGACCCTCTTGAGATCTTTTGTGACAATGAGGGTGCGATTGCTCAAATCAAGGAACCTCGTGCTCACCAAAAGACCCGTCACATTGAGCGGAGATTCAACTACATAAGGGATGAAGTTGAAAAAGGAAAGATATGTATTCGTAAAGTTCACACAGATCTTAATATAGCGGATCCTCTCACGAAGCTCTTACATGGAGCAAAACATACTGGACATGTTTGTGCATTAGGGCTTCGATATTCTAGTGATTGGTCATGATCTGTTTAAGTATTGTAACAGAACTAAATTGTTCAAACTCATTAATATAATTATGGTATTAATTTATTTTGAGTCATGTTCCTATTTTGCATATTTTATCCATGAATAAGTAATTATTCTAAAATTCCGTAGTCGATCACATTCGTGGGAACAAGTGTGAGGTTTAGACTATTATGAACTTGGATTGGTATACATTCACGGGATGAATGTGGGGCAAGGTTGCAACCAAGGTTCATAGATATTTGTGGGACACAAATATTGGAAGACCCGCTCTCAAGACTTACTAAATAGAGCCTTTGTGGTTGATCACTTGTAATCTTGAGTAAAGGCGAATATCATTGTATCCTCTGACCTGAGATACATATTGGGTTCGGATATTTACCAAGTATTGTGCCTTGATTCTTTCCTTCGCTATTTTGAAATATGGTAGCTCACAAGGAAGAGCTCAGGTATAATGCAAGGTACATATTTAGGACGTATGTAGTCAAGATGGAATTTGTCCCTCTTATTCGTTGAGAGTCAGATGTCTAAGGCCTGATAAAGTTAAATCTAAAAGAGAGTGATCACTCTGTATCTCTTGGATTTAACATGACATCTAGGACGAAAGGAAATAATGAAAGATTCACCTATTCATATTCGAGGTAGGAACTCGAAAGGGATGATGTTATTGAATGGCACAAAGTCATAGCATATTGGGGGTGATGGACAGTCGTTAGGTGGTATCCATCACTTGCATTAATTTCTTATGTTTCTCGTGCAAGTGGGAGATTGAAGGTTCTTCGTATGCCCGAGAGACATATTAAATTAATGTGGCTAATGTGTTATGATCCAAGTTGGGTCATACCCAATAACAAGCTTACTGACACCTTATATGTATTTAATCTTAGCGATTGGATCGTTGATTAAATACGCGACACTTGAACTTTAAGAAAATGGCTTTCTTAAATTATTACTTGATGTATATTTATATGAATCATGGAATAATTTATATGATATGGATTTAATTATTTATAGGTTAAATAATTAATTAATTATGTTACATTTTATAAAATAGGTTTTATAAATGATGTAAACATAATAAATAAAATGGAAGTTTTATAAAATGTATTTTATAAATTAAGTTTTATAAAATGTAATTTTATAAAATAAATCCATTTTATTTAATATTAGTAGTGGCCTTGGAGTTGTGCATACACATGCTAGAGATGCCATTTCTTTGGTCATGCTTTTCCATATATCCATATACATGTTCCTTGACTTCTTGGGACAACATACATGCAATATACTTCAAAAAAACTGCACCAAACTCCTCCCAACTGCTGCTGTCCAGCCGTGACTTTTAGGGAAGAAAAGAGGGTTCAAAATTTGGTTTTTGCAAGTATAATTCAAGTGTTTATAAATCCTAACTAAGGCTAGGTGTTGGTGCATAAGTTTGGGGTATAACTACTTGAGATTTCATCCATTTGAAGCTCTATTCTTCATCATCATCTTCATCATCAACTACATAGCTTGGAGAAGGTATAATCTCTTATCTATCTTGTAGTTTGTAAGTATGTTTCACAACTTGATCCTAATTGGGATTTAACTTTAATTGGTTAAAGTTTAACAAGTCTAAAATTGGTAATTAACATGCTTCCGCTTTCTTAATTCTTAAAATGGTTTAAGTATATTATGAACTTGTTAAATCCCAACGTTAATATGTATTCATACACTTTTGAAAGACTTCAAGACACTTATCAAAATACTTCTACTTAACAAAAATGCTTACAATTACATCCTCGTTCAGTTTCATCAACAATTCTACTCGTATGCACCCGTATTCGTACTCGTACAATACACAGCTTTTAGATGTATGTACTATTGGTATATACACTCCAATGATCATCTCTTAGCAGCCCATGTGAGTCACCTAAAACATGTGGGAACTATCATTTGGCAACTAGCATGAAATATCTCATAAAATTACAAAAATATGAGTAATCATTCATGACTTATATACATGAAAATAAAATTACATATCCTTTATATCTAATCCATACACCAACGACCAAAAACACCTACAAACACTTTTATTCTTAAATTTTCTTCATCTAATTGATCTCTCTCAAGTTCTATCTTCAAGTTCTAAGTGTTCTTCATAAATTCTACAAGTTCTAGTTTCATAAAATCAAGAATACTTCCAAGTTTGCTAGCTTACTTCCAATCTTGTAGAGTGATCATCCAACCTCAATAAATCTTTCTTATTTACAGTAATATATCTTTCTAATATAAGGTAATACTCATATTCAAAATTTGATTTAATTTCTATAACTATAACAATCTTATTTCGAGTGAAAATCTTACTTGAACTGTTTTCGTGTCATGATTCTGCTTCAAGAACTTTCAAGCCATCCAAGGATTCTTTGAAGCTAGATCCATTTTTCTCATTTCCAGTAGCTTTATCCAGAAAACTTGAGGTAGTAATGATGTTCATAACATCATTCGATTCATACATATAAAGCTATCTTATTTGAAGGTTTAAACTTGTAATCACTAGAACATAGTTTAGTTAATTCTAAACTTGTTCGCAAACAAAAGTTAATCCTTATAACTTGAATTTTAAAATCAACTTAACACATGTTCTATATCTATATGATATGCTAACTTAATGATTTAAAACCTGGAAATACGAAAAATACCATAAAACCGGATTTACGCCGTCGTAGTAACACCGCGGGCTGTTTTGGGTTAGTTAATTAAAAACTATAATAAACTTTGATTTAAAAGTTGTTCTTCTGGGAAAATGATTTTTATTATGAACATGAAACTATATCTAAAAATCATGGTTAAACTCAAAGTGGAAGTATGTTTTCTAAAATGGTCATCTAGACGTCGTTCTTTCGACTGAAATGATTACCTTTACAAAAATGACTTTTAACTTATATTTCTGACTATAAACCTATACTTTTTCAGTTTAGATTCATAAAATAGAGTTCAATATGAAACCATAGCAATTTGATTCACTCAAAACGGATTTAAAATGAAGAAGTTATGGGTAAAACAAGATTGGATAATTTTTCTTGTTGTAGCGACGTGAAAATTGGAAACAAATCTATATTAATCATATCCTAGCTAACTTATATTATATTATACATATATTCTAATATATTATGTAATCTTGGGATACCATAGACACGTATGAAAATGTTTTGACATATCATATCGACCCATGTGTATATATTATTTGGAACAACCATAGACACTCTATATGAAGTAATGTGGGAGTTAGCTATACAGGGTTGAGGTTGATTCCAAAAATATATATACTTTGAGTTGTGATCTAGCCTGAGACGTGTATACACTGGGTCGTGGATTGATTCAAGATAATATATATCAATTTTTTCTGTACATCTAACGTTGGACAACTAGTTGTAGGTTACTAACGAGGACAGCTGACTTAATAAACTTAAAATATCAAAATGTATTAAAAGTGCTGTAAATATATTTTGAATATACTTTGATATATATGTACATATTTGTTTATAGGTTCGTGAATCGACCAGTGGCAAAGTCTTACTTCCCGACGAAGTAAAAAATCTGTGAAAGTGAGTTATAGTCCCACTTTTTAAATCTAATATTTTTGGAATGAGAATACATGCAGGTTTTATAAATGATTTACAAAATAGACACAAGTACGTGAAACTACATTCTATGGTTGAATTATTGAAATCGAATATGCCCCTTTTTATTAAGTCTGGTAATCTAAGAATTAGGGAATAGACACCCTAATTGACGCGAATCCTAAAGATAGATCTATTGGGCCTAACAAACCCCATCCAAAGTACCTGATGATTTAGTACTTCGAAATTTTATATCATATCCGAAGGGTGTACCGGAATGATAGGGATATTCTTAAATATGCATCTTGTTAATGTCGATTACTAGGTGTTCACCATATGAATGATTTTTATCTCTATGTATGGGATGTGTATTGAAATATGAAATCTTGTGGTCTATTATTATGATTTGATAATATATAGGTTAAACCTATAACTCACCAACATTTTTATTGACGTTTTAAGCATGTTTATTCTCAGGTGATTATTAAGAGCTTCCGCTGTCGCATACTTAAATAAGGACGAGATTTGGAGTCCATGCTTGTATGATATTGTGTAAAAACTACATTCAAGAAACTTATTTTGTTGTAACATATTTGTATTGTAAACCATTATGTAATGGTCGCGTGTAAACTGGATATTTTAGATTATCATTAATTGATAATCTACATAAAGCTTTTTAAACCTTTATTGATGAAATAAAGGTTATGGTTTGTTTTAAAATGAATGCAGTCTTTGAAAAATGTCTCATATAGAGGTCAAAACCTCGCAACGAAATCAATTAATATGGAACGTTTTTAATCAATAAGAACGGGACATTTCAGTTGGTATCAGAGCGTTGGTCTTAGAGAACCAGAATTTTGCATTAGTGTGTCTTATCGAGTTTGTTAGGATGCATTAGTGAGTCTGGACTTCGATCGTGTTTACTTGAAAAATGATTGCTTAACAAATTTTGTTGGAAACTATATATTTTTAACATGTGAATATTATGTGATATATTAATCTCTTAACGCGTTTGATATTATGTGATAGATGTCTACCTCTAGAACAAGTCTCATTGACTTACCTAATAACAATGTAGAGTCAAATGTAAATTGGAATGATTCGTGAACTGATTCACAAGTTCCCGAAGAGGAACCGGAAGAAGAGTCGAAACCGGAAGAAGAATCGGAACCGGAAGAAGAATCGGAACCGGAAGAAGAAATAGAACCAGTGGGGGAAATAATAAAATGGTTAAGTAGAAGAAAATCCTCAACCAACCGACCAAAGTTAATTATGGTCAATGGTGTTTCCGCCAAGAAAGCAAAGTATTGGGAGGATTACCAATTCTCTGATGAATCGGATCCCCACAAGGATTCCGATGATGTTATAGAAATTACCCCAACACAATTTAATAAGGCAAAAGAGAACAATAAGAGAAAGGGCATAAAAATAGAGAAATTTGATTCCAAACCCCGATGAACTTTATATGTATCATCAACACCCGTATTTCTTAAGTTGTGACAATAACCCGGGAACCTCTAAACCACCAGGTTTTTCTAAACCAATGTGGAAGACGACGGCTCGTATTAGGGGAACATCATATATCCCTAGAAACTTGGCAAAATGAACTAAAACCGAAGAAGAAGAAATGAGCGAGTTGGAATAAGATAGTTGTATTCGTGTGGTGCAATATATGTAATATAGTGTGCTTATGCTTTATGATATATGTAAAAATTACTTGTATTAATAAGTAATTTTTTTATGAATCTAACTCTTGTCTATTTTACAGTATAAAAACACAAAATGGATAGACAACCCAATATTTTACGAGACCTACCCGGAGACATGATTGATGAAATCTTGTCTAGAGTCGGTCAGAATTCCTCGGCACAACTATTTAAGGCGAGATCAGTTTGTAAGACATTCAAAGAACGTTCCAAGAATGCCTTGATTTATAAAAGGCTTTCGTTTATAAAGATGGGGATATCACATTGGGAAATCCATAAGTTACGATGTGTTTACTTTAACGCATATATTGCGGGGAACCCAAATGCTATTTTACGCGACGGGTTAAGAAATTATTTTGACTCAATATATCTGAATATAGGACTTCGTGATTTAGAAAAAGTGGCTAACATGCAACATAAAGAAGCATGTTATGCTTACGGGTTAGTAATGTTCGCTTCTCACCAAAGTGAGAACAAGAACATCGGGCTACAACTATTAAACAAAACATTCCCACAAGTGACGGAGTCGGTAATTGGGGTAAGAAATGAGGTTTTTAGGTTATTATGAGACTGTTGGTCATTACGTAACCTTCATCCTTTTGACGACGTTACAACACATTGTCTTACTATCGGTCACAACGGTTATGTTCCAGAAAACCAAGGATGGGAAGTGGTATTAGTAAAACCAGAATGCATGACTTGTTTCTGGACGTATGAATTACGTGTCTTTATTGCCTTTGCTGAACGCCTTATTTATTAACTAGAATTATCTTCGCAACTACTTTGTATCAAAGTTTTGTGTGCTATATTTCGTGCTATATGTAAAAAAAAGCGGTATTGTAAGTTTGCAAGTTATTGTGTAATGGTTTGAATATGATATTTTTTTTTTTTTTTTGTGATTAGTTTTTCATATAGAATTGTAGTAGTTGAAATGGTATGTTAGCTACTAAGTATGAACTTAACGGGTAGGTACTACCCGAATTAAAGAGTATAAAATGCTAATATTAAGAAAGAGCTTTTATAAATAAGTTCATATTACGCTACGAAATACTATTGACTACTCTTGATATTCTATATGATTAACTCATTTCATTTGACTATTTTGAAGGAAATGGCACCGACTACTCGACACACCTTGAATATGAGCGAAGAGGAATTTCGTGCCTTTCTTGCTTCAAACATAGCCGCAGTACAGGCTGCGCTACATACCAACAATAACCTTGGATCTAGCAGTACAGGAAATCATGTAGGATGCACCTACAAAGAATTCACTGCCTGCAAACCTTTGGAATTTGATACAACCGAAGGACCGATCGGATTGAAACGGTGGACCGAGAAGGTTGAATTGGTGTTTGTCATAAGTAAGTGTACTGAAGAGGACAAAGTGAAGTACGCTACGCATACCTTCACAGGTACTGCGTTAACATGGTGGAATACCTATCTAGAGCAAGTGGGACAAGATGATGCTTACGCACTACCGTGGTCAGCATTCAAGCACTTGATGAACGAGAAGTACCGTCCCAGAACGGAGGTCAATAAGCTCAAGATAGAACTTAGAGGGTTACGAACCCAAGGATTTGATATTACCATGTATGAAAGACGATTCACAGAATTGTGCCTATTGTGTCCGGGAGCGTTCGAAGATGAGGAAGAGAAGATCGACGCGTTTGTGAAAGGATTACCGGAAAGAATCCAAGAAGATATAAGTTCACACGAGCCCGCCTCCATACAACAGGCATGTAGAATGGATCACAAACTAGTGAACCAGATTGAGGAAAGAATTAAAGAACAGGTGGCTGAAGAGGCCAATGTGAAGCAAGTTAAAAGAAAGTGGGAGGAAAACGGTGATAAGAATCACCAATACAACAACAATAGCAATTACAACAATAATCGCAACAACTATCCCAACAATCGTAACATCAATCACAACTACAACAAACGGCCCAACAACAACAACAACAACAACAACAGCAGCAGCAACTACAACAATCATCCCAACAACAATAACAACCGCAACAACAACAATAATCAGAAGCAACTATGCCAAAGGTGTGAAAAGTATCACTCGGGGTTCTGCACCAAATTTTGCAACAAGTGTAAAAGAAATGGTCATAGCGCGGTGAAGTGTGAGGTCTACGGACCAGGGGTTAACAGAACGAAAGGAATAAATGGTGTCGGAACGAGTAATGGTGGAGCAAGTAGTGTCGAAGCAAGTTATGCCAATGTAGTTTGTTATAAATGTGGAAAACCGGGCCACATTATTAGAAATTTCCCGAACCAGGAGAACACGAATGGACAAGGCCGCGGAAGAGTTTTCAATATTAATGCGGCAGAGGCACAGGAAGACCCGGAGCTTGTTACGGGTACATTTTTTATTGACAATAAATCTGCTTACGTTTTATTTGATTCGGGTGCGGATAGAAGCTATATGAGTAAAGATTTTTTTGTTAAATTAAGTTGTCCATTGACGCCGTTGGATAGTAAATTTTTACTCGAATTAGCAAACGGTAAATTAATTTCTGCAGATTATATATGCCGGAATTGAGAAATTAAACTGGGTTGCGAAATATTTAAAATTGATTTGATACCAGTAGAGTTAGGGAGTTTTGATGTAATAGTTGGCATGGACTGGCTGAAGAAGGTGAAAGCAGAGATCGTATGTTATAAAAATGCAATTCGTATTGTACGAGAAGAAAGAGAACCCTTAATGGTGTACGGAGAAAAGGGTAACACGAAGCTACATCTTATTAGTAATTTGAAGGCACAAAAACTAATAAGAAAAGGTTGCTATGCTATTCTAGCACATGTCGAGAAAGTACAAACTGAAGAAAAGAGCATCAATGATGTTTTTGTCGCAAAAGAATTTCCCGATGTATTTCCGAAAGAATTACCGGGACTACCTCCACATCGATCCGTTGAATTTCAAATAGACCTTGTACCGGGAGCTGCACCAATAGCTCATGCTCCATACAGACTCACACCTAGCGAAATGAAGGAACTTCAGAGCCAATTACAAGAACTTTTAGAGCGTGGTTTCATTCGACCAAGCACATCACCGTGGGGAGCTCCTGTTTTGTTTGTCAAGAAGAAAGATGGTACATTCAGGTTGTGTATCGACTACCGAGAGTTGAACAAACTTACCATCAAGAACCGCTACCCACTACCGAGAATCGATGACTTATTTGATCAACTACAAGGCTCGTCTGTTTATTCGAAGATCGATTTACGTTCTGGATATCATCAAATGCGGGTGAAGGAGGATGATATTCCAAAGACTGCTTTTAGGACGCGTTACGGTCATTACGAGTTTATGGTTATGCCGTTTGGATTGACTAACGCACTAGCTGTGTTCATGGACCTCATGAACCGAGTGTGTGGGCCATATCTTGACAAGTTTGTCATTATTTTCATCGATGACATACTTATTTACTCGAAGAATGATCAAGAGCACGAAGAACATTTGAGAAAAGTGCTAGAGTTGCTGAGAAAAGAAAAACTGTACGCTAAGTTTTCAAAGTGTGCATTTTGGTTGGAAGAAGTTCAATTCCTCGGTCACATAGTGAACAACGAAGGTATTCAGGTGGATCCAGCAAAGATTGAAACCGTTGAAAAGTGGGAAACCCCAAAAACTCCAAAACACATACGCCAGTTTTTAGGACTAGCGGGTTACTACAGAAGGTTTGATAATGCTAAAAACGAACATATATTTCATAGCATTATTCCTCAAGAAAGACAAGCTTTTAGTTGCAATTGTTCTATTTACAAGTGATATTCGTTTAAATAATAAAAGGTGAAGACAAAAGACAGATTCGACGAATTGAAGACGCAAACGACCAAAAAGCTCAAAAGAACAAAAGACAATCAAAAAGGTTCCAATTATTGATAAGAAACGTCTCGAATTTACAGAAGTACAAGATTCAAAACGCAAAGTACAAGATATTAAATTGTACGCGAGGACGTTCGAAAATCCGGAACCGGGACTAGAGTCAACTCTTAACGCTCGACGCAACGGACTAAAAATTACAAGTTAACTATGTATATAAATATAATATAATATATAATTAATTATATTAATTATATATATATATTATATATATATAATAAAAACCGTCGGCAGCAAGAAACTCCAAGGGTGTGAGCTGTAAATATATCTCCGCGACTCGCGGAGTTTTAAGGGCATTTTGCCGCGAGTCGCGGAGCCCCAATTTTCAACTCTGGCTATAAAGCCAACCGAATTCTGATCAAATATCATCATCTTTTTTCTTCCTCTTCATACGTAAATATATTTATATTTATAATTTATATTTTAATTTTAATTATAATTCTAATAATAAGGGTATGTTAGCGAATGTTGTAAGGGTGTAAGTCGAAATTCTGTCCGTGTAACGCTACGCTATTTTTAATCATTGTAAGTTATGTTCAACCTTTTTATATTAATGTCTCGTAGCTAAGTTATTATTATGCTTATTTAAAACGAAGTAATCATGATGTTGGGCTAATTACTAAAATTGGGTAATTGGGCTTTGTACCATAATTGGGGTTTGGATAAAAGAACGACACTTGTGGAAACTAGACTATGGGCTATTAATGGGCTTTATATTTGTTTAACTAAATGAAAGTTTGTTAATGTTAATATAAAGATTTACAATTGGGCGTCCCTATAAATTACCATATACACTCGATCGGACACGATGGGCGGGGTATTTATTTGTACGAATAATCGTTCATTTAACCGGACACGGGAATGGATTAATAGCCACTAGAATAATTAAAACAGGGGTGAAATTACATTCAAGGGTAATTGGTGTAATTGTTAACAAAATAGTAAAACCTTGGTTTACACGCAGTCGATAACCTGGTGTATTCATTAAACAAAGTATTAAAACCTTGTTACAATTCGAATCCCCAATTAGTTGGAATATTTATCTTCGGGTATAATAATAATTTGACAAGGACACTTGCAATTTATATTTATGACTGATGGACTGTTATGGACAAAAACCAGACGGACATATTGAATAATCCAGGACAAAGGACAATTAACCCATGGGCATAAAACTAAAATCAACACGTCAAACATCATGATTACGGAAGTTTAAATAAGCATAATTCTTTTATTTCATATTTAATTTCCTTTATTTTATATTTAATTGCACTTCTAATTATCGCACTTTTATTTATTTTATTTTATCGCACTTTTAATTATCGTACTTTTTAATTATCGCAAGTTTATTTTATCGCACTTTTATTATTCGCAATTTCATTATCGTTATTTACTTTACGCTTTAATTTAAGTCTTGTATTTATTTTATATTTTACATTAGGTTTTAACTGCGACTAAAGTCTTAAAATCGACAAACCGGTCATTAAACGGTAAAAACCCCCCCTTATAATAATAATATTACTTATATATATATTTGTATTTTTATAAAAGTAAACTAATATAGCGTTGAGCTTTGTTTAAAGATTTCCCTGTGGAACGAACCGGACTTACTAAAAACTACACTACTGTACGATTAGGTACACTGCCTATAAGTGTTGTAGCAAGGTTTAAGTATATCCATTCTATAAATAAATAAATATCTTGTGTAAAATTGTATCGTATTTAATAGTATTTTCCTAGTAAAATAATAACTATTTTATATACACCTCGCTCCACATCAAGTTATTTTTGGCGCCGCTGCCGGGGAAAAACTCTTAAACGCCGGAAGCGCAACGCTAATATAAAAAAAAAAAAAGATTTTTAGTTACTTTTATTAAAAATTCGCTTTTGTAAAAATACGTTTTAATTATTCAAAAATATAAAAAAAAAAACAAAAATATTAGTATTTTTAAGATTTTGTTAAATATTTAAGTTTTATAAGTTTCTTTATTTCTATTTTAGTTTATAAAAATATAAGTTTTATTTTAAAATCGTTTATTTAAATTAAAAACAGAAAACAGAAAATAAAAATAAAAAATAAAGAAAACGCGTAAAAACTCAACCCTGTCAACTGAATTCCTGAACCCCGCGACTCGCGGGGTTTTCTTCTTTAATTGCCGCGACTCGCGGAGACCTTCTGACACACGGACAAAACCCTAATCAAGCATTGATTACGGGTTATTTTTAATTATTATTATTATTAAAACCTAATTATTATTATTATTATTATTAGTTTTAATTTTACTTTTACTTTTTATTTATGTATTTAGTTTTAATTAGTTTTATTAAATTGTAAAAGTTGTAGTTTTATTAAATAAATAATATAAAAATAATATTTTTATAAAAATTGTACTTTTTACAACTTTTTGTATATTTTTATATTTTGTACCTTTTTAATCGTTGTAGCGTAATATTTGTATTTTTTAGCTCATATTTAATTTTAAACTTAGTTTTTGCTATAGTTATTTTTACTCCTAGATTTTTAGACTTTGCCGTAGAATTCCTTAAGTGCTTTTTCTTTAGACTAAGATTTAGGTGCTTTAGAATTTTGCGACGCCTTTTTAAGTTTTAGTTTCTTTTTAAGTTATTTTCATTTGGGATTTAGTTTCTACTGTAAGCTTTAATATTTTTAGACACCTTTTACTATGTATCAATTATCATTCCAATTAGTAATTTCAATTTGCGATTATAATTTTAAGTTAGTTGTAGTAATAAGGTTAAATTAGTTAAGTATTTTTAAGTTTTGATAAGTTTCTTTTATTTTTCCGTCACCTTTTATTTTTCAACCATTTTTCTTTTTCGACCTTTTGCGACGAACTCTTTGTCTTTCTTATTTCTCGCCATTCTAGTTTTTAGGACATAGATTTTTATTCTACTTCTTATCTAAATTTCTTAAAATTACGAAAATTTATTTTGAGTGGTTAAATTAATAGACATCAAAATTTTCTGGTTCGTAGTAATAGTTGGATTTGTACGTGGACCGGGTTATTGGAGCCAAACAGTCCTCAATTATATTGAGACCAAACGAATCCTGCCCCTCTGCTGCATCTTTTGGCTATTAGAAACGTGGGCAAAATCAGAAAAGTCTATTGATTGGATAACTTATTATAATTTTTCTTTCCTTTTTAAAAACTAATAGGATATTCTGTGAATGCACCGAGCAAGACGTTCATCACCTTTTGTACGTTCACCACCTGTAACTCGATCAAGACATCGTTTAACAAATATAACCGCCGTTGATTTTTCTTTAGAATCGTCATCCAGTCGACCAAGTACTTCAGTTCAAATTTCCGATAATCCATTTTTTGAACCCAACCTCACAATTGAGAATCCAGAAAATATTCAGGAACGGTTCATAGATCCTGAACCATTAAACTTTCCACCGGAACCACCAATCATTCAAACAGAGATTGTTGAGGAACGAACTATTAAATCAGAATCATCTATTGATACCGATTCAACAAATTCAATTATGGAGAATCTGGAACCTTTAAGTATGGAAGACCGAATGAAAGCTAAACGCACTGGCCAAGGTCACGCAATTACTCATCCAGACATTAATGCACCAGATTATGAAATGAAAGGACAAATTCTACACATGGTGACTAATCAATGCCAATTTAGTGGTGCGCCGAAGGAAGATCCAAATGAACATCTACGTACCTTTAATAGGATCTGCACACTATTTAAAATACGAGAAGTGGAGGATGAACAGATATATCTCATGTTATTTCCCTGGACTTTAAAGGGAGAAGCCAAAGATTGGTTGGAATCGTTACCTGAAGGGGCGATTGATACATGGGATGTTTTAATTGATAAATTTCTTAAACAATTTTTTCCTGCATCTAAAGCCGTAAGACTTCAAGCAGAAATTGTTACGTTCACACAGAAGCCAAATGAAACTCTATATGAGGCGTGGACAAGATATGGAAAGTTGTTAAGAGGATGTCCGCAACATGGTTTAGACACCTGTCAAATAGTACAAATATTCTACCGAGGATGCGACATCACTACAAGAAAAGACATAGATATAGCAGCTGGTGGTTCTATTATGAAGAAAACCGAAACTGATGCTTACAAAATTATTGATAATACTGCTTCTCACTCACATGAGTGGCACCAAGAAAAAGATATCATTAGATCATCTAAAGCAGCTAGAGCCGATTCTAGCCATGACTTAGATTCCATTTCCGCAAAGATAGATGCTTTCGAGAGACGAATGGAAAAGATGACTAAAGATATTCATGCAATACGAATTAGTTGTGAACAGTGTGGAGGACCACATTTGACAAAAGATTGTCTCAGTATTGAATTAACAATGGAACAAAGAGAGAATATTTCATACATAAACCAAAGGCCTGGAAATAATTATCAGAATAATTATCAACCGCCAAGACCTATTTACAATCAAAATCAGAACTATAACCAAAATATTCCATACAATAACCAACAAGGTCCTAGCAATCAACAAGTATCCAATAATACTTACAATCAGCAAAGACCTAATTTTCAAAACAAACCACCACAACAAACCGATGATAAAAAGCCGAATTTAGAAGATATGATGACGAAGCTAGTTGAAACTCAAACGCAGTTTTTCACATCTCAAAAACAAACAAATGAACAAAATGCTCAAGCATTTAGAAATCAACAAGCTTCTATTCAAAATCTGGAACAAGAAGTAAGTAACCTAGCAAGGTTAATAGGTGAAAGAAAACCGGGAAGTTTACCAAGTGATACAAACGCTAACCCCCGGAATGAAACAGCTAAAGCTATTACCACAAGAAGTGGTACAACACTTAAACCACCTGAAATACCTGTAACTTCTGATGAAATTATTCCTACTCCACAAGAACCACAACCTGATCAAGATAAGGAAAAAGAACCGGTAGTTGAAAAGGTTAATGAAGATAACACAGTTAAGGATAAACCTTATGTTAAACCATACCAACCACCACTTCCTTATCCGAGTAAAATGAAGAAAGAAAAACTTGAAGCCGAGCAATCCAAATTCTTGGATATGTTTAAACAAATAAATGTAAATCTTCCTTTCATTGATGTGATTTCAGGAATGCCTAGATATGCTAAATTCTTGAAAGATCTAATCACGAATAGAAAGAAAATGGAAGAACTCTCGGCTGTTACTATGAATGCTAATTGTTCAGCAGTGCTGTTGAATAAGATACCAGAAAAACTATCTGATCCAGGAAGTTTCACAATTCCATGTTTTCTGGGTAGTCTTAGTTCAATAGAAGCATTGGCAGACTTAGGTGCTAGTATAAATCTAATGCCGTATTCACTATACGCTAAACTAGACCTTGGAGAATTGAAACCAACCAGAATAAGCATACAACTAGCCGATAGATCAATAAAATATCCTAGAGGGATAATGGAGAACATGCTAGTTAAAGTTGGTACTTTAGTATTTCCAGTAGATTTTGTTGTTTTGGACATGGAAGAAGATTCTCAAGTTCCTCTCATATTAGGAAGACCATTCTTAAACACGGCTAAAGCAATGATAGACGTGTTCGGTAAGAAACTGACCCTAAGTATAGAGGATGAGAGTGTTACCTTTTCAGTTGATAGAGCAATGCAACAACCACAATCTGCAGATGATACATGTTATTATATTAAAACTATAGATGCACATGCAGAATTATTAGAAGAATTTCCAGAATTACAAGGAACAGGAGAATGTTCTTTAGGAGAAGGTAATGAACCAATTGATGAAGCTGAAATGTTAGCTACACTTATAGCTAATGGATATGAACCAACAACAGAAGAAATTCAAATGCTAAAAGAAGAAGACAGATATCGATATAAATCATCGATAGAAGAACCTCCGAAATTAGAGTTAAAGCCACTTCCAAACCATTTGGAATACGCTTATTTACATGGTGAATCTGAATTACCTGTAATAATATCGTCTTCTCTTACTGAAAATGAGAAATCACAACTCATTTCTGTGTTGAAAGCTCATAAACCAGCCATTGCATGGAAGATTCATGATATTAAAGGAATAAGTCCTTCGTATTGCACACATAAAATCCTTATGGAAGAAGGTCATAAAACGTATGTGCAACGTCAACGAAGACTAAATCCTAATATGCAAGATGTAGTCAAGAAAGAGATTATTAAACTGCTAGATGCAGGTTTGATATATCCAATTTCTGATAGTCCATGGGTAAGCCCAGTTCAATGCGTGCCTAAGAAGGGTGGCATGACTGTCATCACAAATGAGAAAAATGAGCTTATTCCTACTAGGACTGTAACAGGATGGCGTGTATGTATTGATTATAGAAAATTAAATGACGCCACCAGAAAAGATCACTTTCCCTTACCTTTCATAGATCAAATGTTGGAAAGATTAGCCGGAAATAGTTACTATTGTTTTCTAGATGGATTTTCCGGATATTTTCAAATTCCAATAGCACCCGAAGATCAAGAGAAAACCACATTCACGTGCCCTTATGGTACTTTTGCTTACAAACGCATGCCATTTGGACTTTGTAACGCCCCTGCAACCTTTCAAAGGTGTATGATGGCGATTTTTCACGACATGATAGAAGAATGCATGGAAGTATTCATGGATGACTTTTCAGTCTTCGGTGATACATTTAAATCATGTCTAGTTAATCTGGAACGAATGCTAATTAGATGCGAAAAATCAAATCTAGTACTTAATTGGGAGAAATGCCATTTCATGGTTAAAGAAGGCATCGTTCTTGGACATAAAATTTCAAAAGAAGGAATTGAAGTGGATAGAGCTAAAGTAGATGTAATTGCTAAACTTCCACATCCCACCAATGTTAGAGGAGTTAGGAGTTTTCTAGGGCATGCCGGTTTTTACCGACGTTTTATAAAAGATTTTTCTAAAATTGCCACTCCTATGAATAAACTCCTAGAAAAGGATGCGCCATTCATCTTTTCAGATGAGTGTATCAAATCTTTTAATATTCTTAAAGAAAAACTCACTAATGCACCGATCATGATAACACCAAATTGGAATCTACCATTTGAACTAATGTGCGATGCAAGTGATTTTGCAATGGGAGCCGTTTTAGGACAAAGGATTGAAAAACGATTTCAACCTATATATTATGCTAGTAAGACGTTACAAGGAGCACAAACGAACTATACAACTACTGAAAAAGAACTCCTTGCTATTGTCTTTGCTTTTGACAAATTTCAATCATATCTCGTTCTAGCAAAAACGGTGGTCTATACCGACCATTCTGCTCTTAGATACCTATTTTCAAAACAAGATGCTAAACCAAGATTAATCCGTTGGATCTTACTCTTACAAGAGTTTGATATTGAAATCCGAGATAAAAGAGGAGCAGAAAATCTCGCCGCTGATCATCTTTCTCGTCTTGAAAATCCCGAATTAGAAGTTCTGAATGAATCGGCCATACAAGACAACTTTCCTGATGAATATCTATTGAAGATAGATTATAAAGAAATCCCATGGTTTGCAGACTATGCAAACTACTTAGTTTGTGGATTCCTTGAAAAAGGATTATCGTACCAAAGACGAAAGAAATTCTTCAGTGATATAAAACACTATTTCTGGGAAGATCCACATCTGTTTAAAAGTTGTCCCGATGGAATAATACGCCGATGTGTATTTGGAGATGAAGCTAGTAAAATTTTAAACCATTGTCACACAGGACCAACAGGAGGGCATTATGGGCCTCAACTAACAGCAAGAAAAGTTTATGAAGCTGGATTCTATTGGCCTACAATTTACAAAGACGCACACCTTCTTTGCAAATCCTGTGATGCATGTCAAAGGGCCGGAAAAATAAGTCAACGTGATGAAATGCCACAAAATGTCATCCAAGTATGTGAAGTATTTGACATTTGGGGTATTGACTTTATGGGTCCATTTCCAAAATCTCATAATAATCTATATATACTCGTAGCCATTGATTATGTATCTAAATGGGCGGAAGCACAAGCTCTCCCAAGTAACGATGCACGAGTTGTAGTCAACTTTTTAAAACGTCTTTTTGCAAGGTTTGGAACACCGAAAGCTTTAATAAGTGATCGGGGTACTCATTTCTGTAATAATCAACTTGAGAAAGTTCTTAAAAGATATGGAGTAACTCATAAAATCTCCACCGCATATCATCCACAAACAAGTGGACAAGTTGAAAATACAAACCGAGCTTTAAAACGTATTCTAGAGAAAACCGTAGGATCAAATCCGAAGGAATGGTCCATTAAATTGGAGGATGCACTCTGGGCTTTTAGAACAGCCTACAAAACTCCAATTGGAACCACACCTTTTAGACTTGTGTATGGAAAAGCATGTCATCTTCCAGTAGAAATTGAACACAAAGCATTTTGGGCTTTGAAGACATGTAATCTTGATTTACATGAAGCCGGACGTCTACGATTAAGTCAACTAAACGAATTAGAAGAATTAAGACATGAAGCATACGAAAATTCGTTAATCTATAAAGAAAGAACGAAGAAATGGCATGATAAAAGAATCAGAAGTTCAAAAGAATTCAAAGAAGGAGACAGAGTTCTTCTTTTCAATTCACGATTCAAGCTATTTCCTTGAAAATTGAAATCAAGATGGTCTGGACCATTCATAGTCAAAAGAGTTTTCCCATACGGAACGATAGAATTGATAAATTCAAATGGGATTGAATTTAAAGTTAATGGTCACAGAGTTAAACATTACATACATGGTCCGATGGAAGTCGACAACGAAGTTAATCACAATTTCGACACCACAGCTAACTAAGTGTGGGGAGAATCAAGTCTTTAAAGGATAATATGTATTTCTGTTAGAGTTAGATTGTCTGTTTTCGTGTAGTTCTCGAAAATGGAACACGTATGGTCTTTCCCTAGCAGACCCTAAAGAACTAGTCTTCTCCCCCCATTCTGAATTTTTATTTTTTTTAGGTTTTTACAAAATGAAGACTGCCTGTGAACTAAACCATGGTCTAATGCTACACGCTTTGATCACTAAAAGAAATAATGACATACTACCGAGTGAATTAGTATCAGTAATCAGAGAAAGAATGGACGGAGTTAGAAAAGGATCCAGATGCGAAGATAATAAGTTACAATTTGGTAAAGGAAAATCAAAATCCGCAGCGAAAAGAAGAGCACGACACCTAGAACGATGTCACAAATGCGGAAAATGGTCACATGGAGGTAAATGTTCAAATAATCAAACCTATTCAAATACCGAATTTGTTACTTTATGCAGAGACGGACCGTTCATATGTTTAGAAGAAAAGACAATGAATGCTCGAGGTTACGCCTATGCAGCCATGGAAAACCAATTAAACCGACTATCTTATGAATATAATAGATCATATAACTAAGAAATCTATTTCACAGGTATGTCTGTACAGTTTTTATTTTTATTTTTAACCTTTTGATAATAAACGCTAATTTGTTCGCTAAAAAGTATTAAATTGGTATTAAATAAAATTAGGTTTGGCGACCGAAATTATTGATATCATTCAAAAATTTATTACATCACTGCGAAATTTAACGTTTATTCTTAAGGTATAAATATCTTTAATCAATCAACCCAAAATATTTCAAAAATTCGTCATGAGTTAAATTAGGTCTTGGAACCGAAATTACTTTACCGAAAAGAGGGGCGCATATTTTTGATAATATTTGATTGATTAAAGTGGGATAAAAAGACAAAAAGATTTTTAATTTTATTTTTACCATGTTTTTAAAATTAATATTTAAATCTTAAATTAATATTGTAAACTTTGTAAAAACAATATATTTAAAATTGTAAATATTTGATAAATTAATATAAGTGTGGTATGAATTTATGAATTTTTAAATTAAGTTTGGTGTGAATTTTTAATTTTTAAAATATGAAATTTAAATTTTATGCATTTCAAATTTTAAGTTTGGTGTGAATTTTTAATTTTTAATTTTTAATTTTGAATTTTATATTTAAGTTGTGTGAATTTAAAAACAAAAATTTACTTTATCTCATTAAGTTAAGAATATGATTTTTAAAATTCGTCGTAAGTTGAAGACTAGGTCTTTGAACCGAAATTGCTTTACCCGAGGGAGGGACGAGAACTTTTATTATCATTATTTTTAATCTTATTGATTTAAAGTATGCCAAAAACATTAAAAAACCCAAAAATCTTAGCTTTTAAAACAATCGCTACAAAAAGACAAATTTTAAAATTTTGTCGAGGGACGGACTAGGACATCGATCCGAAACGACCTCGTCCTAAATAACAAGGGAAACAAAATTTTAAAATTAATTTCTTAATTGTTTTATAAGTTAAAGATTATAAAAAAAAAAAAAAAAAAAAAAAAGGGGTAAACTCCGCGACTCGCGGAGTTTGCAGGCAAAACCTCCGCGACTCGCGGAGGGTCCAAAACCCAGAAAAAAAAAATAAAAGAGCTGCTCGATCAGTACACTCAACAACACAAAAACAACCCGAAAAATACTGCGAAAAACCCACGAAAACCACCGAAAATCACCTCCAAAAATCTCAATTTTTAACCGTTAATCACCAAATTTTTTGCTAAAATCATGTTGAGAAGGATGATATCTAAGAACTACTCAAGAAAAACGGTAAATTTCTACACCTAAACACCATTTAATCCGAATTTTGGTGTTCTTGAGCTATTTTTCCCCAATTTGATTTTGATGCTTTTTAGTGTAATTAGACTTAAATTGTTTATGTAGTATGCTTGTATAACCTAGATTGATGCTGTTTAACATGATTAGAAGCCTTAAACTTCAAATTTTGAATAATCTAGGGTTTGTGTTCTTGAGCAATTTGGGGCTTTTTGATATAAACAGGTTATGGCCGATTTTTGTCATGAATTGTTGCTAAATTGAGTAGTGTAACATGTCTAGGTAGTTAAATGATCCAAACTTTGAACCTAAACATGATTTTGAGAATTAAAGTGGACTTTTTCAAGTCCAAAATTCATGAACTTGATTTTTGAAAGATAATGCCATTTGAGACTTGTTTATTTGCTAGTAATGATTATTTTGACATGTTATTTGAGTTGAATGCTTATGAACTTGGCGAAAATTTTCGTATATGCTTATTTGAAAAAGTGTAAATTTGATAAAAATGTGAAAATAAGCTTAAGTTTGATATAAATTGATAATGTCATTGTAATTATTTTGATTGATGATTTTGCTGACACTAATGCATATTTGGATGCACAAAATTTGTGTTTGATGTGTTTTGCAGAATGAAAGGGGCGAATCTTCATCCCAAGCCCGCCATGCTCCTGCTGAGAACTTGGAACAACAGGAGGTAGATAACTACTACAAGCAGGATGTACCTCATCCAGTCATGACCTTTTCAGATATGCACTTGGAACAGTTGCACCCGAACCTGCGATTTGACAGACTTTGGATAGATTATCCAAAATATCAACGGGGTTTGCATACTCTTCATTCCAAGGTTGTTGAGGTACCGAGGGTCATAGAATGGGGACCCTTGGAAGCTGTAGAATTGGCCGGGCCAATTAGGGAATTACTGGTACAGAGGTATGGTAATTCTTCTTTTAATGACTGGATATGTTTATTCACCATACGCAGACCTGTATATAAAGTATGGTGTGAAGAGTTGTTATGTAGTATAGAGTTGAATGATCGGGTAGCTAGTTTAACCGATCGTTCTTTTATTAGATTTTTGTTAGGCGGTTCGATGCGCCACATGTCTTTACTGGACATGGCTCAGGCTTTACGTATATATACGCCTGAGGAGTTAGCGTCTGCCGATTGTAGAGGATTGATACTAAACGGTAGAAAGATAGATGAGAATTTTGATACACACGGTGTGTGGAGTCAAATGACAAGCCATCACCGTTTCAAAGGGGGAAACTACTCTTATTTGGATATAGATAGAGCCGAATTAAGAGTAATACATAGGTTTTTAGCTAATTCGATTACACAAAGGGGTAAAAACAAAGAAAAGGTAAATGAACAAGATTTGTTTTACCATATGTGTATTCGAGACCCACACAGCGCTGTAAGTATACCATATTGTGTGGGTTATTATTTATCAGCTATGGTTCGGGGGATGCGTCCACATAGCATAATAGGAGGTGGTATTTTTATTACTTTGATTGGTGAATATCTCGGTGTGGATATAAGTCGGGGGGATTATTAGTAGAAGAGCCGGAACCCCGCGACACTATAGGTTTAAATGTATACCATGGTGCGAAAGTTTTGAAGCGGCGAAATAACGCCGCAGTACGATACAATGGTAGACATCCACAGGTAGAGAGAAACCAGGAACAAGGTAATGTAGGAGGGGGGAATGAGATGCAAGAAATGCATAGGTTTATAGCTTCTCAGGAATACGAAAATGCTAGACAGAGGGCATTTGAAGATTGGCAAGTTCATCAGAACCAGATCATAGCGCATTGCCAACATATAGGTAGAAACTATATTCCTACACCGAAACCCGTCTTCCCTCCTTGGTCGATAGAGATGCAGCCACCATATCCTACGTATGATCCTGCCGAAGCATTCTATAGCACGTATGGGTATGCCTGGATTTAATATTGATACATTTAATTATTTTTTATTATTTTGTAATTTGTAATTATTGATACATTTAATATTTTTGTTAATATTGTAATCATTTTTATAATTATCTAACTTTTATTCTTAGATTTTAATAATTTTTGAATGTGGGGTAATAAACCAAACTTCAAAAATATGTATATATGTTTGCAGTTTATCTTATGTACACAACAGGGTAAAACAACGCATTTTCAAAGACTGGCATTAAGTTCAGCAAAAGCAACTAATTTTGACGACAAGATGCAAAATACATGTGAAATAACAACAAGACGGAATGAACAAATGATGTGCACCATTTATCATTCAGCAAACAAACGCCAATATATTTGGAAACTTTGGTAAAAATTTAATCATTTTCACACAAATCACCCTCAATAATTTAAATTGTTACTGATTTCTTGCAAATGAGGGCATTGCAAGATCTTAAGTGTGGGAAGGGATTAAATTCTTTCGGATTTTAAAATTTTTATATTAAACACTTGGTTACCATTAAAAATACTAGTAAAGCAGTAGTTGTATTAGAATCTAGTGCTCTCTGATAAAAAAGAACAGCCCTAGTCTTATATACTGACTACCCAATTCTAGTAAAATTTTTCAAAATTTTCAATTAAATGAATTCAAATCATGTTTATACATATTTATGAACGATAAAACTAGGTTTTAACACCGAAATTATTGTTACCTCGGAAAGGACATAAATTGAGAAACAAACTAAAATGTTAAAATTCATTTAAAATGGAATAGAGGACGATAAAAAGGAAAATAAAAGCCAAGTGTGGGAAAATTTACCAAGTTATTTTAAACATATGTCACATATATTTGTAACAAATAACTGAAAATACTTTTGCTTTGGACTAAACTAAACTGTTTTACCCAATGAAAGAAAAGAAGAGATGGATCTACACGATGAATCAATTCCATCATTAAAAGGAAGTAAAGTCTTCCGAAAAAGACACGCACTTCTTGATTTAGGTCAAGAAGTTGTCGTCCAGACCAGCTGTAGGTTGACGAAAAATCTAGAAAAGTCATCTCTAAAATCAGCAGGAAATCCACGGACCTCAGCATTAAACAGGGTCGCCAAGTGGTCAGATTTATCCTAACCATGAGAAGGATTTATCTCGTACAATGGGGGGGCACCGTGCAAATTAGCTTGATAAGACTAATGAATCAGATCCCCAGAAAGGATAATCTCCTTAAAGATTAAAAATCAGCTTTTAAGACTGATATTACTCAATCCTAGAGATTGACCTTAAAGATTGAGAATTACAAACTTATGGAATTCAATGATATCTAAACTCGAGCTTAAACGAGAAAATATTTTGATCAAAATTACAAACCGATTTGTTTTCTGAAAACCCTATTTTCAATACGTTCATTACGATTGAACGTAAAATCCTAGGAATTCACCTGGAATTCATTAGGTCACCTGAACTAAATCGGGTGTCAACCGTAAGAACGGTGGTTGCATAGCATGGTCAAAGACAGGACCTTGTGCCAGACCGACAAATTATAAGGGTGAGCTTTACTATTGCTCCTACCAAGGATAGTAATTGCGTCCGACACGTTATAGACCATAATCAAAAGCATGTCACGGGACATTGCCTTAAACAGTTGCTTGTTCAACGCTTTCCTTTACAACCGGACGGTAGTTTGCCGAAAGGTAATATACAGAACAAGTAAACTGGACGTGTTGCTTTCCAAATACAAGGTTAGCAAGTGGGTGACACAAAACCGCAAGTTTTGAGCTAAAATTTTCAAATCTGAAACCCACCAAACCCACAAAAATATTTTGCAAACACCGGTAAAGGGTTATTCCGGAAAACTTATCTAGGGTAAAAACTAGATTTAATTTTCAAAAGATCAAATGTTTTCATAAAGATCCAATTTCCTTAATGGATCTAAATTGTTATAGTCATGTGGGACTGTAAACCATATCGTTACTACCATTGTTTATACCGCCGTATAGAAATCACTGATGTACCATTATTTCTAGTATTTCAGGACAAGCAACGCTCAAGTGTGGGAATATTTGATAATGCTAAAAACGAACATATATTTCATAGCATTATTCCTCAAGAAAGACAAGCTTTTAGTTGCAATTGTTCTATTTACAAGTGATATTCGTTTAAATAATAAAAGGTGAAGACAAAAGACAGATTCGACGAATTGAAGACGCAAACGACCAAAAAGCTCAAAAGAACAAAAGACAATCAAAAAGGTTCCAATTATTGATAAGAAACGTCTCGAAATTACAGAAGTACAAGATTCAAAACGCAAAGTACAAGATATTAAATTGTACGCGAGGACGTTCGAAAATCCGGAACCGGGACTAGAGTCAACTCTTAACGCTCGACGCAACGGACTAAAAATTACAAGTTAACTATGTATATAAATATAATATAATATATAATTAATTATATTAATTATATATATATTATATATATATAATAAAAACCGTCGGCAGCAAGAAACTCCAAGGGTGTGAGCTGTAAATATATCTCCGCGACTCGCGGAGTTTTAAGGGCATTTTGCCGCGAGTCGCGGAGCCCCAATTTTCAACTCTGGCTATAAAGCCAACCGAATTCTGATCAAATATCATCATCTTTTTTCTTCCTCTTCATACGTAAATATATTTATATTTATAATTTATATTTTAATTTTAATTATAATTCTAATAATAAGGGTATGTTAGCGAATGTTGTAAGGGTGTAAGTCGAAATTCTGTCCGTGTAACGCTACGCTATTTTTAATCATTGTAAGTTATGTTCAACCTTTTTATATTAATGTCTCGTAGCTAAGTTATTATTATGCTTATTTAAAACGAAGTAATCATGATGTTGGGCTAATTACTAAAATTGGGTAATTGGGCTTTGTACCATAATTGGGGTTTGGATAAAAGAACGACACTTGTGGAAACTAGACTATGGGCTATTAATGGGCTTTATATTTGTTTAACTAAATGAAAGTTTGTTAATGTTAATATAAAGATTTACAATTGGGCGTCCCTATAAATTACCATATACACTCGATCGGACACGATGGGCGGGGTATTTATTTGTACGAATAATCGTTCATTTAACCGGACACGGGAATGGATTAATAGCCACTAGAATAATTAAAACAGGGGTGAAATTACATTCAAGGGTAATTGGTGTAATTGTTAACAAAATAGTAAAACCTTGGTTTACACGCAGTCGATAACCTGGTGTATTCATTAAACAAAGTATTAAAACCTTGTTACAATTCGAATCCCCAATTAGTTGGAATATTTATCTTCGGGTATAATAATAATTTGACAAGGACACTTGCAATTTATATTTATGACTGATGGACTGTTATGGACAAAAACCAGACGGACATATTGAATAATCCAGGACAAAGGACAATTAACCCATGGGCATAAAACTAAAATCAACACGTCAAACATCATGATTACGGAAGTTTAAATAAGCATAATTCTTTTATTTCATATTTAATTTCCTTTATTTTATATTTAATTGCACTTCTAATTATCGCACTTTTATTTATTTTATTTTATCGCACTTTTAATTATCGTACTTTTTAATTATCGCAAGTTTATTTTATCGCACTTTTATTATTCGCAATTTCATTATCGTTATTTACTTTACGCTTTAATTTAAGTCTTGTATTTATTTTATATTTTACATTAGGTTTTAACTGCGACTAAAGTCTTAAAATCGACAAACCGGTCATTAAACGGTAAAAACCCCCCTTATAATAATAATATTACTTATATATATATTTGTATTTTTATAAAAGTAAACTAATATAGCGTTGAGCTTTGTTTAAAGATTTCCCTGTGGAACGAACCGGACTTACTAAAAACTACACTACTGTACGATTAGGTACACTGCCTATAAGTGTTGTAGCAAGGTTTAAGTATATCCATTCTATAAATAAATAAATATCTTGTGTAAAATTGTATCGTATTTAATAGTATTTTCCTAGTAAAATAATAACTATTTTATATACACCTCGCTCCACATCAAGGTTCATCCAAGACTTTTCCAGAATAGCAAAACCCTTGACTGCATTAACGCATAAAGGGAAGAAATTTGAATGGAAAGATGAACAAGAGAAAGCGTTTCAATTGTTAAATAAAAAGTTAAATACGGCACCTATATTGTAATTACCTGAAGGGAATGATGATTTTGTGATATATTGTGACGTCTCAAAGCAAGGTCTCGGTTGTGTATTAATGCAACGAATGAAAGTAATTGCTTATGCGTCTAGACAATTGAAGATTCACGAACAGAATTATACAACGCATGATTTGGAATTAGGCGCGGTTGTTTTTGCATTAAAGACTTGGAGGCACTACTTATATGGGGTTAAAATTATTATATATACCGACCACAAAAGTCTTCAACACATATTTAATCAGAAACAACTGAATATGAGACAGCGTAGGTGGATTGAATTGTTGAATGATTACGACTTTGAGATTCGTTACCACCCGGGAAAGGCAAATGTGGTAGCCGGCGCCTTGAGCAGGAAGGACAGAGAACCCATTCGAGTAAAATCTATGAATATAATGATTCACAATAACCTTACTACTCAAATAAAGGAGGCGCAACAAGGAGTTTTAAAAGAGGGAAATTTAAAGGATGAAATACCCAAAGGATCGGAGAAGCATCTTAATATTCGGGAAGACGGAACCCGGTATAGGGCTGAAAGGATTTGGGTACCAAAATTTGGAGATATGAGAGAAATGGTACTTATAGAAGCTCATAAAACTAGATACTCAATACATCCTGGAACGGGGAAGATGTACAAGGATCTCAAGAAAAATTTTTGGTGGCCGGGTATGAAAGCCGATGTTGCTAAATACGTAGGAGAATGTTTGACGTGTTCTAAGGTCAAAGCTGAGCATCAGAAACCATCAGGTCCACTTCAACAACCCGAAATCCTGGAATGGAAATGGGAAAACATTACCATGGATTTCATCACTAAATTGCCAAGGACTGCAAGTGGTTTTGATACTATTTGGGTAATAGTTGATCGTCTCACCAAATCAGCACACTTCCTGCCAATAAGAGAAGATGACAAGATGGAGAAGTTAGCATGACTGTATTTGAAGGAAGTCGTCTCTAGACATGGATTACCAATCTCTATTATCTCTGATAGGGATGGCAGATTTATTTCAAGATTCTGGCAGACATTACAGCAAGCATTAGGAACTCGTCTAGACATGAGTACTGCCTATCATCCACAAACTGATGGGCAGAGTGAAAGGACGATACAAACGCTTGAAGACATACTACGAGCAAGTGTTATTGATTTCGGAAACAGGTGGGATCGACATCTACCGTTAGCAGAATTTTCCTACAACAACAGCTACCATTCAAGCATTGAGATGGCGCCGTTTGAAGTACTTTATGGTAGAAAGTGCAGGTCTTCGATTTGTTGGAGTGAAGTGGGGGATAGACAGATTACGGGTCTGGAGATAATACAAGAAACTACTGAGAAGATCATCCAAATTCAACAACGGTTGAAAACCGCCCAAAGTAGACAAAAGAGCTACGCTGACATTAAAAGAAAAGATATAGAATTTGAAATTGGAGAGATGGTAATGCTTAAAGTTGCACCTTGGAAAGGTGTTGTTCGATTTGGTAAACGATGGAAATTAAATCCAAGGTATATCGGACCATTCAAGATTATTGATCGTGTCGGACCAGTAGCTTACCGACTTAAGTTACCTCAATAACTCGCGGCTGTACATAACACTTTCCACGTCTCGAATTTGAAGAAATGATTTTCTAAAGAAGATCTCACTATTCCGTTAGATGAAATCCAAATCAACGTAAAACTTCAATTAATCGAAGAACCCGTCGAAATAATGGATCGTGAGGTTAAAAGACTTAAGCAAAACAAGATACCAATTGTTAAGGTTCGATGGAATGCTCGTAGAGGACCCGAGTTCACCTGGGAACGAGAAGATCAGATGAAGAAGAAATACCCGCATTTATTTCCAGAAGATACGTCAACACCTCCAACTGCTTAAAGTTTTGGGACACAATTTATTTAACTGGTAGGTACTGTAGTGACCCGAACGTTTCCATGTTTATATATATATTAAATGAAATTGTTATTTACATGATTAAGTGTTTCCAACATATTAAGCAATCAAACTTATTAAGACTTGATTAATTGAAATAGGTTTCATATAGACAATTGACCACCCAAGTTTACCGGTGATTCACGAACGTTAAAACTTGTAAAAACTATATGATGACATATATATGGTTATATATATAGTTAACATGATATTATGATAAGTAAACATATCATTAAATATATTAATAATGAACTACATATGTAAAAACAAGACTACTAACTTAATGATTTTGAAAAGAGACATATATGTAACGATTATCGTTGTAACGACATTTAATGTATATATATCATATTAAGAGATATTTGTACATCATAATATCATGATAATATAATAATTTAAAATCTCATTTGATATTATAAACATTGGGTTAACAACATTTAACAAGATCGTTAACCTAAAGGTTTCAAAACAACACTTACATGTAACGACTAACGATGACTTAACGACTCAGTTAAAATGTATATACATGTAGTGATTTAATATGTATTCATACACTTTTGAAAGACTTCAAGACACTTATCAAAATACTTCTTCTTAACAAAAATGCTTACAATTACATCCTCGTTCAGTTTCATCAACAATTCTACTCGTATGCACCCGTATTCGTACTCGTACAATACACAGCTTTTAGATGTATGTACTATTGGTATATACACTCCAATGATCAGCTCTTAGCAGCCCATGTGAGTCACCTAACACATGTGGGAACCATCAATTGGCAACTAGCATGAAATATCTCATAAAATTACAAAAATATGAGTAATCATTCATGACTTATTTACATGAAAACAAAATTACATATCCTTTATATCTAATCCATACACCAACGACCAAAAACACCTACAAACAATTTCATTCTTAAATTTTCTTCATCTAATTGATCTCTCTCAAGTTCTATCTTCAATTTCTAAGTGTTCTTCATAAATTCTACAAGTTCTAGTTTCATAAAATCAAGAATACTTCCAAGTTTGCTAGCTTACTTCCAATCTTGTAGAGTGATCATCCAACCTTAAGAAATCTTTCTTATTTACAGTAAGATATCTTTCTAATACAAGGTAATACTCATATTCAAACTTTGATTCAATTTCTATAACTATAACAATCTTATTTCGAGTGAAAATCTTACTTGAACTGTTTTCGTGTCATGATTCTGCTTCAAGAACTTTCAAGCCATCCAAGGATCCTTTGAAGCTAGATCTATTTTTCTCATTTCCAGTAGCTTTATCCAGAAAACTTGAGGTAGTAATGATGTTCATAACATCATTCGATTCATACATATAAAGCTATCTTATTCGAAGGTTTAAACTTGTAATCACTAGAACATAGTTTAGTTAATTCTAAACTTGTTCGTAAACAAAAGTTAATCCATATAACTTGACTTTTAAAATCAACTAAACACATGTTATATATCTATATGATATGCTAACTTAATGATTTAAAACCTGAAAACACAAAAAACACCGTAAAACCGAATTTACGCCGTCGTAGTAACACCGCGGGCTGTTCTTCTTCTGGGAAAATGATTTTTCTTATGAACATAAAACTATATCCAAAAATAATGGTTAAACTCAAAGTGGAAGTATGTTTTCTAAAATGGTCATCTAGACGTCCTTCTTTCAACTGAAATGACTACCTTTACAAAAACGACTTGTAACTTATATTTCCAACTATAAACATATACTTTTTCTATTTAGATTCATAAAATAGAGTTCAATATGAAACAATAGCAATTTGATTCACTCAAAACGGATTTAAAATGAATAAGTTATGGGTAAAACAAGATTGGATAATTTTTCTTGTTGTAGCAACGTGAAAATTGGTAACAAATCTATATTAATCATATTCTAGCTAACTTATATTGTATTATACATGTATTCTAATATATTATGTAATCTTGGGATACCATAGACACGTATGCAAATGTTTTGACATATCATATCGACCCATGTGTATATATTATTTGGAACAACCATAGACACTCTATATGCAGTAATGTGGGAGTTAGCTATACAGGGTTGAGGTTGATTCCAAAAATATATATACTTTGAGTTGTGATCTAGCCTGAGACGTGTATACACTGGGTCATGGATTGATTCAAGATAATATATATATCAATTTTTTATGTACATCTAACGTTGGACAACTAGTTGTAGGTTACTAACGAGGACAGCTGACTTAATAAACTTAAAACATCAAAATGTATTAAAAGTGTTGTAAATATATTTTGAATATACTTTGATATATATGTACATATTTGTTATAGGTTCGTGAATCGACAAGTGGCCAAGTCTTACTTCCCGACGAAGTAAAAAATCTGTGAAAGTGAGTTATAGCCCCACTTTTAAAATCTAATATTTTTGGGATGAGAATACATGCAGGTTTTATAAATGATTTACAAAATAGACACAAGTACGTGAAACTACATTCTATGGTTGAATTATTGAAATCGAATATGCCCCTTTTTATTAAGTCTGGTAATCTAAGAATTAGGGAACAGACACCCTAATTGACGCGAATCCTAAAGATAGATCTATTGGTCCTAACAAACCCCATCCAAAGTACCGGATGCTTTAGTACTTCGAAATTTTATATCATATCCGAAGGGTGTCCCGGAAAAATGGGGATATTCTTAAATATGCATCTTGTTAATGTCGGTTACCAGGTGTTCACCATATGAATTATTTTTATCTCTATGTATGGGATGTGTATTGAAATATGAAATCTTGTGGTCTATTATTATGATTTGATAATATATAGGTTAAACCTATAACTCACCAACATTTTTATTGACGTTTTAAGCATGTTTATTCTCAGGTGATTATTAAGAGCTTCCGCTGTCGCATACTTAAATAAGGACGAGATTTGGAGTCCATGCTTGTATGATATTGTGTAAAAACTGCATTTAAGAAACTTATTTCGTTGTAACATATTTGTATTGTAAACCATTATGTAATGGTCGCGTGTAAACAGGATATTTTAGATTATCATTATTTGATAATCTACGTAAAGCTTTTTAAACCTTTATTGATGAAATAAAGGTTATGGTTTGTTTTAAAATGAATGCAGTCTTTGAAAAACGTCTCATATAGAGGTCAAAACCTCGCAACGAAATCAATTAATATGGAACATTTTTAATCAATAAGAATGGGACATTTCAGTTGGTGCCGGTGATGTTGATGAAGCTGGTAAGTTTTGCACCATATTCTCCAAAATCCTTACACGGGCGCGAAGCTCTTTGACTTCTTCTATGACTCCAGGATGATTGACGGTTGGAACGAATGGATAAATAAGGTTCTGAATTTGAGATAGTATATATTCATGGCGAGATATTCTGGAAATGAGAGAAAAAATGGTGTCTCGAACAGGTTCGCCGGTAAGTGCTTCAGGTTCATCGCCAAGAGGTGAATTCGGTTGGTGGAAAGGATCGCCTTCTTCGTGTCTCCAATGATTAAGTCGACTACGAACCCATCCCCAATTCATATAGAATTGGTGATGACTGATTGGTTGATCCATTCCAGTTACATTGCTTTCGGAGTTAGAGTGGAAATCCATATCGAAATAGCTGTCGGAATCTGGGGAACTTGAACTAGTTGCGAGTTCCATCTAGTACGGTCGGATAGAGGATTTTCGATATGAAATGATTTTCGGATATCGGATGATATTTTAATTACATAGAATACCTATATTTAATATAGAAGATCCCGTAGATTACGAAGGAACTTTCGGAAACTGTCAGGCAAAGTTTACAATAACAGATATGCTAGGATAAAAATTTATCTGTAAACTATCTATGCAATAAGTGCAGGAAGTCGTGTCTAGACTTAGGAATGATAAGCAGGTAATTTTACACTAGGAATGATAAACAATACTTATAATATGCAGCTAAGGTCGAAGTCCAGACTCACTAATGTATCCTAACAGTATTTTGTTAGACACACTAATGCAAGACCTGGTTCGCTAGGACCAACGCTCTGATACCACCTGTGATGACCTCGTCCTAATCCACCTAGATGAAGTCATCAACATTTTGCCCCATTGCGAGGTTCTGACTTAAATATGCCATGAACGACTCCATGTAATATGAGCTAATGCACAGCGGAAGATTTCTTTCATACCTGAGAATAAACAAGCTTAAAAGTGTCAACCAAAAGGTTGGTGAGTTCATAAGTTTATCATACGCAATAACATTCATAATTTTGATAGACCACAAGATTTTATTTTCATGAATATATGTACACTCGCGAGTGTATAAAAGTATTCTATAAGTTGTTGAGCGCTTCGGTAACTATACTTAACAATTAATGTGGCATATTCCCTTTATTATGAAATCTCCCTACACTGTACTAAGTGTAGTAAAAAGGAAGTATTATGCAACCGTTTACGATACTAGAGCAACTAGCCCGGTTGGGGTGGTCAAACCAGATAGATCTATCAATAGGATTCACGCTTACATGTTCTTCCAACATGAAAATATTAGTTACCAAGCTATTAGGGAAGAAATGCAAGGTGGTACAACTCAACGTAGATTATATTTTAAGTGCTTGTGTCTATTTCGTCAAACATAAAAGCAGTGCATGTATTCTCAGCCCAAAAACATATATTGCAAAAGCAATTAAAAAGGGAGCAAATGAAACTCACAATACTGCATTTCGTAATAAAAATACATATGACGTCATTGAACAAGTGTAGGGTTGACCTCGAATTCACGAACCTATATCATGTATATATATTAACACCTATAATAGTAATCGAACACATTTATATATATAAATTTATTAGTTATATCATTTTTATAAATAACTTATATGTTTCCTATATTCATTTTATATATTAAGGATTCTATTAATGATAATAACAATGATAATTTTAACAATAAATATTAACTTTTAAAAATATGTAGATTTTAATACAAATGATAATTTTTATACTTTTAATAATAGGAATGATACTAATAATAACTGTAATAATAATAATAATGTTTTTACTAATAATGATAATAATAATAATATTAATAACTATAATGATAATAATAATGATAATGCTAATAATAATATTAATAATAGTTATAGAAATAATAATAATAATAATAATAATAATAATAATAATAATAATAATAATAATAATAATAATAATAATAATAATAATAATAATAATAATAATAATAATAATAATAATAATAATAATAATATTGATAAAAAGAGATTACCTTTAAAAAATAAGCTTTCTAATAGAAATTGCATGAGACCGGGCTCGAACCCAAGACCTCTCGCTAACCCAACTCCCACTCTAAGCGTCCATCTATCCTTGTTTTTCTGTTTTATTTCTCGATTGAGTTATATTTAACCCGTTTAACATTATCATCGTGCTAATAATAATACACCACAACAATAAAACCAACGGGCATGTGTGGCAGGGAAGATGAATTGGCCAGGTTGCTACAGTGTGGCCTAATTAAGGCCCGATCTAAACAGTTGCTTTGGCCCAGGTAATTTCCCAAGCCCAATTGCTTGATTAATTAAATCCATCAAGCTAGTCCACAAGTCCAAAGAAAAGGTTTTTGGTTTATATAAAAATAAAAAGAAGTGGGATAGGAACAATGGTAGCAGTACAGCTGCATTTAATCATCAACACCCTCATCGTTGTTATTACGGAAAACAGTAGGCTGCAGCAATTCATTACGGTGGTGTCGGTTGTTCGATTTTGAAACAGAAAACAGAAAGAATTATAAGTTTATAGAGGTTATTAGATAAAAAAAGAAATGCGGTAGGAAAGTGGAGATGGTGGTTGACTGTTAATTGGAAAGCAAAACAGAATGTGGCTGTTTTGTGTTCTTGGGTGGCGAGGGTCGTGATGATTTTCAGGTTCATGAAGAAGAAACAAGAAGAAGGAGGAGAGAGAGAGAACGAGAGGTGAAGGTAAGGTGGTTCTAAGGGTGACCGACGGTGATGGTGGTGCTAGGTGGAGGTGGTTATGGGTGATAGCCAGTTGTACGGTGGTGTTGCTTGGTGGTTGATGGTGTTTTATGGTAGTGAAAAGTAGTTCACGATGAAGTGGGTTTCGATTACAAGGATTTGGAGAGAGAGAGAAGATGAGAGAGATGGTGACTAGTGGTTGTTGTGGGTGGTAGTGGGTAGTCGGAACAACAGCAGAGATGGCCGGAGGTGGTGGTAAAATCGTGATCAAAGTTAGTTTCGGTTGATCGAGCATGTCTACATATATGTATATGTGCATATAAATATATATATATGCAATAGATAAATGGTAGATATATTATTAAAGGGATCACAAGGGAACAGTAACATATAGTAATACAACTAATTAAAATGTGTGAAGTCTGCCGACAGTTGTTCCCGGACAGTAATTTGTACTCCGTTGTAAATTGGTGGCGGATAAAAGTCTTCAGAAAAATTCCATATTTTTAAATTAATTACCTTTAATTATTTTGGTAATTATGGTATAAAATCCAGTCATTAACTATTAAATAAAAATTACATTAATTATTCACTCCCAACCCCCAAGTAAAATATTAAAAGTTTTAAAATTTGAAATTTGACAAACAACTTCTACATATATTATTATTAAGCCTAAAATTTATAAAACCCGTTTTCGAATCACCGTTTATTCTAAAATTAATTAATTTTCTTTTTAACTCGTTCATTGTCAATCAATATGACAATTGAGTGTTACCGTTGTTTACTAAATAACTTCGAAATCACAAAATATATATTTAATATACTTTTTATGTATATATAGATTTATTTTAATAATAAGTTTTATTATCTCTTATATCATTTTACCATATATTATTATATCAAACTATATTTCAACGTATTGTATATATATATATATATAAATATATATATATATATATATATTTAAATATATATGTATTTATTTATTTACAAGTAATAGTTCGTGAATCGTCGGGAATGGTCAAAGGGTATTTGCATATATGATAACAGTTCAAAGTTTTTGATACTCAACCTAACAGACTTTGCTTATCTTGTAGAAATCATATAAAGATTAAGTTTAAATTTGGTCGGAAATTTTTGGGTCGTCACATGTTGTGTCTATTGGTGTCTTATATACGGTTCTACATGCCCATAAGGCATTGTCAAGTTTTGTTGAACAAACCTTAGAGTTATTGTTAACCGTCTTTTCCAAGATCCTCTTTAACGCACAGTTTCTGTTTTCAACTTGACCACTAGTTGGGGGCGGTAGGGAGTGAAAAACTGGTGCGCTACACCATACTTTTCCAACACTTTTTCCAAAAGATGGTTCGCAAAGTGCGTTCCTTGATTCGAGATCAACGCCTTTGGAACTCCAAATCTAGCAAACAAACTCTTTAAAAACTTAATCACTACCCGATCGTCATTCAATGGCAAAGCTTTTACCTCGACCCATTTGGACACGTAGTCCACCACAACTAAAATAGAGAGACACTTGTTCGAATTCAGACATGGATCCATGAAGTCTAGGCCCCACACAACAAATATCTCACATATTTGGATCCCGATTTGGGGCATTTAGTCCCTCTTTGAAATGGATCGGAACCTTTGGCAAGAATCGCAACATTTTACCAACTTGTGGGCGTCTTTGAATATCGTGGTCCAATAAAAACCGAAATCGAACACCTTTTTAGCTGTGTGATTCGACCCAAAATGTCCCCCGTGAACCCACTATGACACTTCTTCAAAATCTCTCGGGCTTCTTGCCCATATACACACCTCCGGATTACTTGATCCACCCCGATGCGAAACAAGTCCGGTTCTTCCCAAAAATAGTACCTTAGATCATTGAAAAACTTTTTCTTTTGTTGATACGAAAATCCCTTTTGAATAACATTTAAGGCCAAGTATTTTGCGAAATTTACAAACCATGGGACTTCATCGACTAGATCAACCCCCATCAAGTAGTCATCCGGGAAAGTCTCCCGGATTTTGGATTCATCCAAGGGTTGTTGATGTGTCAAAAGTGTGTGCAGTAGTGCTTAGCTTATATTTCAACTTTTAAATTTATAAAACCTTTATTTAATACACTTTAACACCCTAACGAGCAACAAAACCCGATCAGATGTAGTATTTTAAATTATCGTCCCAAGAGAGCGTAGATGCGTTATAAGTTGTTTTATTATATAGTGATGTGCAAAAGTGTGCAGTGCTTAATTTTCCTTTTCAAACTTTTAAATTTATGTAACCTTTTAATTCTCTTTTAACACCCTCACGAGTAACAAGACACGATCAGATGTAGTATTTGAGGTTATCGTCCCAAGAGAGCCTAGATGCGTTATAAGTTGTTTTATTCTTTAGTCTAACTCTTATTAAAGAATTAGAAATATATATATTTATGTTTTTGGTTGTTGTTTAGGTTTTGAATATTATCACTTAGTAATGAGATAATTGAAAGTACTTTATTAATAAATTGAATAACAGAATAAAGCAAGAAATAAAGATTAAAATAAACAATTATAAGTAAAAGCAGTTACATAGACAAATAACTTGTACGGGAATCATATTAGGCAAGTTTCATGACTTATATTGACACAAAGCAGAATAATAATCATAGACCAACTAGTATCCCTTAATGGCTAAGCTAAGTGTTGTATATCATTCAATAAGTATGACTTAAAGCATATGATAGATACGTGATGTGCATAACTAACATCTTAATTCTTCATGTCCAATTCAATTACATGATACATATTAATATTGTGATGAGGATCAACATGCAAATAGACTGACAAATTATATAAGCTATTAAACACCAAGTAGATCAACTCAAGTTACTAGCTGAAAGTCAATTACTACTAAGTTTTCATGCAATCATTAATTAAACAAATCCAAACAAAGAATCTTCGATTAAGCCTAACAATATTAAACTTTATTATATAAGCGTATTTCAAATCAAACAAATTTATCACTATTATGTTGTTTAACCTAATTGCATGCAATTCAATTTAACAAGTTTGATGGACTAGATCTAAACATGTAGCATGAATCGAATAATAGATCATCAGATTAAGTATTAATCAACCCTCAAATCATGTTATCTAATCATTAAGCATGATAAATAAGTATATTAAAGCATAACGAATTCAAATCAGTTTAAATATCATTACAGAAACTCAAACATACATATCTAGAAAAGAACCAAAAACTGTACGGATTAAAGCACGAAGCCGGTGGCTTTGTTACAGTCAAGCCGGCGGCTTGGACTGGTGAAGCCGGCAGCTTCATCTGATTCCCAGACGAAGTTTAGTTTTCGTCCACGTAACCACTACGAATGTTTAGTTCATAGTAGAAGACGAACATAAACGATTAAAATAAAAGAATAGATTAAACAATAAAGTAAAGATAGAATCATACCTCAAAAGGTAGATGAAAAGAGCTTGAATAATTAACTAGAATAATTCTTTATTACAATGGACAATAAATCTAATCTAAGGGTTTTGGAGAAAACCCCAAAAGCAAAACAGAACTAAATTGAATTGTATTGAGTTATACATCAAAAACTTAAACAAGAGCCCTCTATTTATACTGTTTAGAATCGGTGGCCAAGCCGACGGCTTCAATGGGAAGCCGACAGCTTTCTTGGGTCGGTGACTCCTCCTGCAAGTTTAACTTGATCCGCAAGCACAAAAATGCGTAACCGTCCTAGCCAAGCGGCGGCTTCAGAGACAAGTCGGCGGCTTCAAAGATCCTGCAATCTTTTTGATTTCATTTCCATTTTTACTTGAACTTGGTCGACAAGTTGAGAAACCGTGTAACTTATGCCGCTTCAGTGTGAAACCGGTGGCTTTAACTGAATTTTCTTGGTCAACAAATTCATCACATTTTGCGATCAACTCTGAAACATTCTGGTATATTCAACACCAAGCCGACGACTTCCTTTCATTTAGGCCAGCGGCTTCATAGCCTTTTCTGCAGTTTTCCTTGTTTTTGATCCTGTTTGATACATAACTTTGATAAAATCATTAGAATTACATTTTTACCCTTTTTACCCATTTTAGTGTGTTTTAGGATTAAAATGACTTTAAAATGCTAAGATAACTCCTTAAAATGTAATCGAAAAACTGGATAATTTAGGAGTTATCATATAGCTTAGCTCTTGTTAAAGAACTAAATATAGATTTTTATATGTTTTGAGATTGTAGATTCTTATCTCTTAGGAAAGAGATGATTAAAGATAAACAAAACAATGAAATAATAAAGCAAGAAATAAAGATTTAAAATAAACAATTATAAAGAAAAGTAGTTACATGAACGAATAAATCATACGGGAATCATATTAGGCAAATTTGATAACTTACATTAACACAAATCAAGATAACTGTAACAACCCTACTTTTTCCGTCACTTCTGTTAACTGTCTGTTAATCATTTTAATGGTGATTATTTAACTTTTTATGTGTTTAAGTGTATTAAATACATGATTGATCCTTGGAGGGTTACGATAATTAAAATGGGTTAATATTAATTTGGAAATATATTTCGGATAATGAAATACGATAAAAACGATACGGTTTGGAAAACTACTTTTCGAGCAACGAAACGCTCGGGTTTATTTTAATAATTATTTTAATAATTATTAAGTTTTGAAAATATTTTATTTATTTGGGTTTTTAATAAATTAAACGTTTGGTTGCGTTTTAACTATCGGTTTAGCGTTCCGGGCCTTTGGTACATTTAAACGGCACTTGAAACGGACCACGATTACACAGTACTGGACAACGAGAGCCCGGGAACAACCCTTGGGCCATGTTCGGCCGATTCGACCTCCCCCTCCGCATTTTTTTTTGGCTTCTGGTTAACTAGTGACCCATTAAACTACTCTAGGCCCTAACTTAAATATTTAGTGATAACCCTAAACTATTGTAACCCTCACAAACACAATTCCAGTCGACTTTTTCTGGCTCCTTCTCCTCTCCCAAACCGTCGACCACCATCCAACCCTAGCACCACTCAACTTTGATTTTTAGCTCAAGCCTTGACCACGAAAAGTGTAATTCGCATCGCCCTCTACGCATTGGTGTGATTTAATTGTTGAACAAAGGTATAATCACATAAACTCTAACTCTAAAAATCTGATTTTTATCAAGTTTCATAGTGTACGTTAGTCTATTGCTCGATCCATCATGTTTGTATGCATTGTTAGTCGTTAATTTGATCCTATTGCATGTTTTGTGTAAAAACCTAATTTAATACTTATGATACTGATATTATGGACTTGTATACTGTAAATTATTATTACCTAGATGGAAAGAGGTCGAAAAATTAATAACCGTAGGCTCAAGAATCAATTGATTTTATTATCGTATGCTCAAGATATGTTAAATCAAAGTTTTGTTGTGATCTTGCTTTGAATCCAAATTTTCTGCGTTGTATGCTTTGTTAATTTTGATATAACATGTTAACAATTGTATAGAGGAGTTAAAAACACTCAATTTAGACTAGGATTTCAGTATAGCTTCCGTTATGCTTAATTGAATGAACATGAAAAACTGGTTTTCTCATTATCTTGAAATTGACTTTTTAATTCATTTGACTTGTGATATTGTATAAGGTCTTTGCATTTATGGAAATTTCATATGTTGTAGTTAATTTTTCATCTAGGCCTTGCATCATTTGGATTTTTGAAGCTTGTGTTATGTGCATGTCGAAATGATAACCTGTATGCTAACCAAATCTGTAACGTATGCACCTATTGCTTTATAACATGAGTTGTAGACCTTTTGAGACCTTGGCCTTCTGGATTATTGAACTTTATATGTTATGTGATAAATTTATAGTTTATTTTAACCTCTAAAACTTGATACATTGTGCACAATAAGACCATATTTTTGGTAATTTTTGAATTGGGCTGACCTAACGTCCAACTTGATTGAATAAAATGTAACAATTAGCTAAACGAACGTTTCTCATTTTTGGATATGTGATAATCTGACGTTTCCTTGAACAATGGCCACTTTTTTTGCATTAATTGCATGTCCCTAGCTCCGGTTATAGCCATTACGAGATTGGTGCGCAGTCAAAAACTGATTTAGTGAACCATAAATGTACCCCTTCTAAAACCTGACTTGTAGACATCGTATGAAACCCTGGTTATGCTTTTTTGAAACGTTTATATGTATAGTTAATATCAGGAGTTTTTCATCTTTTCATCAATTATGTGCTATGAGATATTATGCGTTGTTTGCAACATGTACATGAACGTTATGCTTGACGATAATCTGTGATCGCATACTTAACCAATTATGAACTGAAACATGTAAGTTGATCTAATTTTGACATGTTGACCAACATTTGACATGAACCTACTGATGTTTATCTTAGTTGACTACTTTGACCAAGTTTGACTTTTGGTTTGACCTTGGTTGACTTTTGTTGACTTGAATGAACTAGTTGACTATATGTTGACTTTTACTTTGAAACGCATCGAGTTGAGTGAAACGCCCCATCCTAATCCATCTGGATGAAGTCCATATCGATTATAAATGATTCATAATAGTTGATTACATGACGAGGTATATGACCTCTAAATGATACATTTTACAAACATTGCATTCGTTTTTAAAATACAAAATTTCATTTCATCGAAACTTGACAGATATGCATACCATTTCATAATATACAAACTATAAATGACATAATCCGTCATTTACTTAATAATAATCTCTAGTGTCTTCAACGACTCGAATGCGACGTCTTTTGAAATATGTTATGAATGACTTCAAGTAATATCCTTAAAATGAGCTAATGCACAGCGGAAGATTTCTTTCAAACCTGAGAATAAACATGCTTTCAAGTGTCAACCAAAAGGTTGGTGAGTTCATTAGTTTATAGTAATCATTTCATTCTCATCATTTAAATAGACCACAAGATTTTAAATATTATAAGATGTGCAGAAGTCCCATTCCAACTGCACAAAAAAAAAGTATCTTTCATATGAAGAACACCTGGTGAGGATTCAAAATATAATAGTAACCATCTGTGCCGGTCTTTCACCTCACGGCTGAATACATGTGCCTTCAAAATATAGAACCTCTGTGCCAGTCTTTACACCCCACGGCTGAACACATGTTTATAAAATATAGGACAACCGGTGCCAAAATGTCGTAAATAATAAACCATCCACCCGACTAGGGAGCTCACATGCTCTAACGGAAACCGGGGACTAATTCATGTCATAATAATGAACCCCCAATAATAGATAATTCTATCATAGAATGCAGTTAAGGTACTTGTGTCTATTGGGTCAAACATTTATAAAAGCGCATGTATTCTCAGTCCCAAAAATGTAAAGAGTAAAAGGGAATCAAATGAACTCACCTAATGTATTTTATAGTAAAAATACATAGAACGACATTGAATAAGTATATGGTTGGCCTCAGATTCACGAACCTATATTATTTATATATATTAACACACATAAATGTAATTGTAAAAGTTATATATATATATATATATATATATATATATATATATATATATATATATATATATATATATATATATATATATATATATATATAAATTTATTATTTATATCATCTTTATATTCATAACATATATGTTTCATATATTCTTTTTATATATTTAAAATAAGAAATGTTACTTTTGTTATGTTACATGTATTAAATATAATTTTGTGTATATATATATATCGTTTGTTTGTTAAAATTATAATAATTTTAAAATAATATTAGTAATGGTGAAAATAATAGTAATGATAATAGAGTTAGAAATGATACTTAATGATAAAACTGATAACTTAAATATAAATGATACATTTAATAAAAATGTTAATTTTAAAAATAATAAATACTAATAATAATAACTATAAAAAAAATAATGATTTTTACTAATAGTATCATTATAATGATACTAATATTTATATTTTTAATATTTGTAATAACATAATAATAACAATAATTACTAATAACAATAATAATAACAATAAGTAACAACAATAATAATAATGCTAAGTAATAAATAAACTACCTCAAGAAAGTAGCCCTTTAAAAATACTGCCCAAGTCCGGGTTTGAACCCGCGACGTCCTGCTAACTCTTTAACATCCTTGACCATTTAACCATATGTTTGATTCTATAATATTTCGATCGCTTATATATATAATTCGTACGGATCGGTTACCATTTTTATACACCCTAATCATCACTCATGATCATCAATATCTTAACTGATCATCATCATCAATAACTATATCTAATCGAATCATCTTACATCACGTCTTTATCATCATCACCATTTTCATCATCTTTTTCATCATGAATCATCATCTTCATTCTCACCTATACGATCATAATCATTTAACGTCATCATCATTCATCTTTTTAGCATCTTTACTCTTAATCATCATCCTTAATGATAATTATAATACTCTATACTTTTTTTAACGTCAATGTCCTGTGTGGCTATGAAATGAATTTACCAAGTTGCTATAGTGGGGCCTAAAAGAGGCCTGATCTAATTTTTTTCGGCCCAGGTAGTTCCCAAACCCAACTTCAACTAACGGCCCCCAATCTAAATGAGTTCCCGGCCCAATCTTTTTAGTAGCCCTTTTAATGAAAAGAATATATATACAACGGTTATGTGTAACCAGTTGAATCCCATCGAGAATTACACTTCACACCTAATATATCATCTTTTATTAGCAAGTGGATGGATGTTATTTGTATTACCTTTTGTCTGCCATAAATCTTAACTAATCCCACCATTATCACTTGTCTTTTGTCTTAATATATTGAGTTTTTAAATATCCCATACAAGCATTATTGCCACAACTTTACACTCTTTATATGTACCCATCTATTTCAATTTGTTTCCATCATGCTACCATTACAGCAAAGTATTTCCTTTATCTTTCTGTAACAGCAACGAAGTGGCAGACAATGTGATTAGGTTATAAAAGAAACGGAGATAAAAGTGTACCGCATACAGCTGCAGTAGCTACAACACTTCGATGAGTCAAACATAATAAAATGGCGTTTCACATTATGAAAGCTTTTGTAACTGCAGGTGTCGGTGTTTGGTGATATTAGGAAGAAAACACAAGAAAAAAATATGAGTTGGAACAGAAATATAACAACCGGTGATGAGGTGATCTTGGGATGGTATTTGGCTGCTGTTATCGAACTAAAATAGTGGAACAGAAATAGATACAATCGGGGCTACACTTGTCAAACAGAAACCTACATAGCGGTAAAAGTAATGGTTGTTTTGGGTAGTGAGTTTGGTGGTTTGTTCGAACCAATTAAGAAACATGAGTAGGTAAGAGGTTTGGTTTTTAAAGTAAATTTAAAATGGTGAAAGGGGGTGTTCATTTGTTTTTCACAGATGGTGGCTGTGGGTTTGTTCGATCAAACAAATAATAGTAGTAGTAATATGGTGATGATGGTGATCGGTTATGGTTGTGATCAATAAAGATAGTAGGGTGGTGAAGGTGTTAAAGGTTGTGGTTATTGATGATAGTTCATGAAAAAGAAAACAAGAAAGAAGAAGTGAGAGAGATAGGTGGTTTTCATAATGAAGAAGATGATATCAGTAATCGGTTGATGAAGTAATTTGTGAGATAGCGATAGTTTAAATGGTGGAGATAAGTGAGAGTTGTAGCTCGATTGAAAGCAGGGAAAAAAAATTTAGTTTGAGTGGTGGGTTTGGTTGACACTATATGTGTAATGTATATCTAATAAGAGAGATAGATTTTCAGAAGTAAAACAATAACGTACAATAATCAAATGAATTCACGGATTCATAAATGTGGGGTCTTTATGTGATTCTTAAAGTGGAAAGGTGAAATAGACAGTTTAATATATCTATATAATCTTAGAACGTGCTTAATCAATCAGGGGATGAAGAAGAGTAAAAAAAAAATAATAGAAAAGGATGTTAAACAGAATTTGTTTGTTATTGATAATTGCTATCGACATGAACAAGATTTGAGATATGAAAGATTTTTGATTGTGATGTTAATTAGATTCCTATTATATTTATGGTTATATTATATTAATGATAAATAATTATAAATATACTAATAATATTAATAATAATAATAATAATAATTAATAATATTGATAATAATAGTTATAAAGATAATAACAATATTATTTATGATAACAATAATCTATATTGTATTACTTTCTAATAATAATAATAACACTAAATATGATAATCATATTGATAATGTTGTTATTAATATTAATATTAATATTAGTAATAATAATAATGAAAGTAATAAGTATAACATTTATATTTTACTTGTAATAATAGTAATACTACATATTATTAATTATGTAATATTTGATACTTATACAATAACATATATTGAATATTGAATATTTATATATATTGCAATATACATTATAATAATACTAATAGAAATCATAAAAAAATTATTTATGTTATATATATATATATATATATATATATATATATATATATATATATATATATATATATATATATATATATATTCATTTTAAATTTATGCTTAATTATTTTTGTATCATTCTTTACATATTTGATTCTAATGTTTCAATTATATTTTATTATTTTCAATTATTATGTATACTTAAATTATATATATATATATATATATATATATATATATATATATATATATATATATATATATATATATATATATATATACCTACATATTTATCTACACATCATTATTCGTGAATCGTCGGGAATAGTCAAAGGGTATTCGATTACATGAATATAGTTTCAAAATTTTCGAGACTCAATATTACAGACTTTGTTTATCGAGTTGAAAACATATAAAGATTAAAGTTTAAATTTGGTCGGAAATTTCCGGGTCACTACAGTACCTACCCGTTAAAGAAATTTTGTCCCGAAATTTGATCGAGGTCGTCATTGCTAACAATAAGAATGTTATTTTGACGAATATGAGTTGATACATAGGGTTTTATCATCCTTGAATAATATAGATAAAACAATTTGATTACACAAGGAGTATAAGTGAAGCTATCGCAAGAGTGTGGAATGAGTAAATGTAGATTCATCATATCTTTTGACATAGATAGGATTGATTTCCGGAGTTCGAGGGATTTAAAGAGAATCTTCATAATAAGATTTGATTCTTCGGTAATCAAGGGAATTAGGATCCGCTTTAAATGCGATCATCTGTTTTTGATTGCTCCATCCGATATTTTACTATAAATCCACCCCCTTCGTTTCCTTATTTTCCATATCTCACATCTTCTATTCTTTCTCCTCAATTCATACTTTAAGACATTCGTCAATGTGCTCCATCCCGTTCTGATCCTTGATATACTCTTAACTTTTATATCTGTCATTCTTCTTTTTCATCTACCACCGGAGGATTTTATTTACTTCTACTATTATCTTGGGGTTATAGTGTTATTAATTTTCCCGTGCCTTTACGTTGCAATACGTATTGATATGCACGGTTTATAATTTGTGTCTTGTTGTCGAGCTTTATATCTTCTTTTATATTTAAGAAATCCATACTTTTGTCTCCTCTTCCCGACTTCAAGTCAAGCGAATAATGGTACGGAATTCGTAGGTATGCAGTTTTGGATGAACATAATTAATGTTATAAGAATGAAATCAAAATGGCACGATTTTGATTTGGTAATTTATTAGAATATCTGGAAAGATAGAACTATCAAGATGATATGCTCTTAATATGTTTGGAGATTGAGTAGAATGCAAGAGTCGTGTAAATGGCACATGATGACGGTATGTTCTATGAATCATCACGTTCCATTAGAAACTCAGCATGAATTACTGTAATATAATCACGTTGATCAAGTGTCATTATATTATACTAACTCATGCATCAGTTCCCAACACTACTTCAAAAACATTCCTAATTTGAACTCGAATTTTAAAGAAATTTAGAAACTAAAGTAGTTTCCTTTATGATGTAATATAGATAGCACGAAGAGATAAATAATTTCGAACGAGAATATTTATGAAATATCCTCAGAAATATCGAAGATATTTATGATGATATTTTGGAATTTTCTAAGTCCGATGATTGATGAAGAAAGATTTTCCGCAAGATTTTAACATGAGTACGGAGCTAGATATTCGCTGAAGGTTTTATCAGATCCAGAATTACCTGGTTTCTTTGAATATATGGTATGGTCCTTGTATTTGGCCTTAGTCTCCTTCATGGTTTACTCAATCTGTTTTTTAGTACCAAATTTTCTATCGAGCGTTCCTAACACTCCTTTCTTTATCATCAAACTTTTGGCCGTTTAGACCATCTACAATTTTTCTGTTTCCTCTGCATTTAATGCTACGATATCTGAATCATCGGTATCAATCCGAGGTGGTTTCAGGAGAATTGTGTTTTTAGAGGATTAAACGCTGATCGTAATATGGTGTCATATAAAAGGTTCCCCGGTAACAATGAAAGAGCACGCATGTATATCAAGGTTACAATAAGATTATTTCGAACGAAAAGTCGAAGTTGACTTGCTGGAGCTGTGACAAAATTAGCTAATTTGGAAAAGAATTGCAATGTTATTTATGGTAATAATAATGCCAAAGGAGTTAGTACAGTTACGTGGTAAACGTTTACTCAAGTTCCGAGTGTTTTCAGGTGCATAATTATATGCATCAATCTTTTCTTCCGTAGATGAAGTGCGGTTGGTCCATCCTCTCGATTGAGGTGTTTCCAAGAATCATGAAAAGTTTGAACGCAGATTGTAATCGTCAAGATACAAATGAGGTTTAAGATGAAAATCAAGTGGCAAACTTGAAGAACTGTTTAGTTTCATATGTTATAATTAATATTTTAATTCATTTTTAATTGTCCACTGTTGGTACAGTTAGCTAGGAACAGTTAGCTAGAATTTTGTTAATATGGTTTTAAAGTTTTACGTAGTTAATTAATTGGTTACTAATCAATTTTATTTTGTTCATTATTTTCTTCATTATGCCAATTGTCAAATCTTGACTTGGATTTTGATCGGTTAAAATCCAAATATGAAATTGAACTTGGATGAAAATAGTTGTTCTTTGGTGAACGGATACATATATTTGTGGATGTAAATAGGGTAGTAAATGACCGTTGAATCAGATTCAAAGAATGTACATTGTTAACTTATTCATGTGAAATCTAAATATTCCTCGGGTATTACCTACCTGTTAAAATATTTCCACCATTAACAGTTTGTACGAAAGAATTTTAAATCACAATCTTTATGAAAATATATATACATATATATTTTCTTTAGATGTAATCATAGATTTAATGAGTCAATATAATATTAAACTCATTTGATTTTCGGTTTGAGCTAGAATATGTAATCTCTAAAACTATTAGGATCCACATATTCTTCGCAGAATATTGATGAAGTTATGGATCAATACTTCATCGTTAATTATTAGGATCCACATATTCTTCGCAGAATATTAATGAAGTTATGGATCAATACTTCATTGTTAATTGCTGTTGGTACTCCTTGGTATCCATGGTGCGTATGATGTTGATGTTCGTGGAACAGATTGTGAAATTGAGGCTTGGGATGCGGATGTTGTTGTTGGTGGTACTGTTGATGCCGGTAATGTTGCTGAAGCTGGTACATTTTGCACCATATTTTTCAAGGCTACAACTCAGGTGCGAAGCTCGTTGACTTATTATTTCGGGATGATTGTCGGTAGGAACGAGCGAGTGAATAAGGTTTTGAATTAGAGATAGTATATAATCATAGCGAGATATTCAGAAAATGAGGGTGAAAATGGTGTTTCTAATAGGTTTGCCGGTAAGTGATTCAGGTTCTTCGCCAAAAGGTGAATTCGGTTGGTGGAAGGAGTCGCCTTCTTCGCGTCTCCGTTGATTAAGTCGACTGCGAACTCATCAGATGAATTGGGGATGGCTGATTGATTGATTCATTCTGGTGACGCTGCTTTAGGAGCTGGAGTGGGACTCCATATCGGAATCCGAGGGACTTGAACTAGTTGTGAGTTCCATTGCGTACGATTGAATAAAGGATTTTTCGATATGAAATAATTTTCGGATATCGGATGATGTTCTAATTACATAGAATATCTATATATATAGAACAAAAGATTTCGTAGATTACAGAGGAATTTACGAAATATATCAGGTAAAGTTTATGTAACAGATACGCAAAGATATGGATTAGCAGATACGCTAAGATATGAATTTTTGTCTATACACTATTTATGCAATCAATGCAGTAAGATGTGTCTAGACTAAGAATGATAAGCAGGAAATTTTCTTGACAAGAATGATAAGCAAAACTTTGGACATGCAGACCAGGTTGAAGTCCAGACTCATTAATATAACCTAACAACTACTAGGTTGAAGTCCAGACTTCACTAATGCATCCTAACAACTACCTGTTAGACACACTAATGCAGACTCACTAATGCATACTAACAACTACCTGTTAGACACACTAATGTTGACCTGGTTCGCTAAGACCACCACTTTGATACCAATTGAAACGCCCCGTCCTAATCCATCCGGATGAAGTCCATATCAATTATAAACGATTCATAATAGTTGATTACATCGCGAGGTACATGACCTCTAAATGATACATTTTACAAACATTGCATTCGTTTTTAAAATACAAACTTTCATTTCATCGAAAGTTGACAGATATGCATACCATTTCATAATATCCAAACTATAAATGACCTAATCCGTCATTTACTTAATAATAATCTCTAATGACTTCAACGACTCGAATGCAACGTCTTTTGAAATATGTCATGAATGACTCCAAGTAATATCCTTAAAATGAGCTAATGCACAGCAGAAGATTTCTTTCAAACCTAAGAATAAACATGCTTTCAAGTGTCAACCAAAAGGTTGGTGAGTTCATTAGTTTATAGTAATCATTTCATTTTCATCATTTTAATAGACCAAAAGATTTTAAATATTATAAAACGTGCAGAAGTCCCATTCTAACTGCACAAAAAAAATATCTTTCATATGAAGAACACCTGGTGAGGATTCAAAATATAATAGTAACCATCTGTGCCGGTCTTTCACCCCACGGCTGAATACATGTGCCTTCAAAAAATAGAACCTCTGTGCTGGTTTTTACACCCCACGGCTGAACACATGTTTATAAAATATAGGACAACCAGTGCCAAAATGTCGTAAATAATAAACCATCCACCCAGCTCGGGAGCTCACACGCTCTAACGGAAATCAGGGACTAATTCATGTCATAATAATGAACCCCTAATAACAGATAATTCTATCATAGAATGCAGTTAAGGTACTTGTGTCTATTGCGTCAAACATTTATAAAAGCTCATGTATTCTCAGTCCCAAAAATGTAAAGAGTAAAGGGGAATCAAATGAACTCACCTAATGTATTTTGTAGTAAAAATACATAGAACGACATTGAATAAGTATATGGTTGGCCTCGGATTCATGAACCTATATTATTTATATATATTAACACACATAAATGTAATTGTACAAGTTTATATATATATATATATATATATATATATATATATATATATATATATATATATATAAATTTATTATTTATATCATCTTTATATTCATAACATATATGTTTCATATATTCTTTTTATATATTTAAAATAAGGAATGTTACTTTTGTTATGTTACATGTATTAAATATATTTTTGTGTATATATATATATATATATATATATATATATATATATATATATATATATATATATATATATATATATATATATATATATATATATATATATATATATATATATATATATATATATATATATCGTTTGTTTGTTAAAATTATAATAATTTTAAAATAATATTAATAACGGTGAAAATAATAGTAATGATAATAGAGTTAGAAATGATACTTAATAATAAAACTGATAACTTAAATATAAATGATACATTTAATAAAAATGTTAATTTTAAAAATAATAAATACTAATAAAAATAACTATAAAAAAATAATGATTTTTACTAATAGTAATAATGATACTAATATTTATATTTTTAATATTTGTAATAACATAATAATAATAATAATTACTAATAACAATAATAATACCAATAAGTAACAACAATAATAATAATGCTAAGTAATAAATAAACTACCTCAAGAAAGTAGCCCTTTAAAAAAAATGCCCAAGTTCGGGTTTGAACCCTCGACGTCCCGCTAACTTGTTAACATCCTTGACCATTTAACCATATGTTTGATTCTATAATATTTCGATCGCTTATATATATAATTTGTACGGATCTGTTACCATTTTTATACACCCTAATCATCACTCATGATCATCAATATCTTAACCGATCGTCATCATCAATAACTATATCTAATCGAATCATCTTACATTACGTCTTTATCGTCATCACCATTTTCATCATCTTTTGCATCATGAATCATCATCTTCATTCTCACCTATACGATCATAATCATTTAACGTCATCATCATTCATCTTTTTAGCATCTTTACTCTTAATCATCATCCTTAATGATAATTATAATACTCTATAGTATTTTTAAAGTCAATGGCCTGTGTGGCTATGAAATGAATTTACCAAGTTGCTATAGTGTGGCCTAAAAGAGGCACGATCTAATTTGTTTTGGCCCAGGTAGTTCCCAAGCCCAACTTCAACTAACGGCCCACAATCTAAATGAGTTCCCAGCCCAATCTTTTTAGCAGCCCTTTTAATGAAAAAGAATATATATACACCGGTTATGTGTAACCAGTTGAATCCCATAGAGAATTACACTTCACACCTAATATATCATCTTTTATTAGCAAGTGGATGGATGTTATTTGTATTACCTTTTGTCTGCCATAAATCTTAACTAATCCCACCATTATCACTTGTCTTTTATCTTAATATATTGAGTTTTTAAATATCCCATACAAGCATTATTGCCACAACTTTACACTCTTTATATGTACCCATCTATTTCAATTTGTTTCCATCATGCTACCATTAATGCAAAGTATTTCCTCTATCTTTCTGTAACAGCAACGAAGTGGCAGACAACGTGATTAGATTATAAAAGAAACGGAGATAAAAGTGTACCGCATACAGCTGCACTAGCAGCAACAATTCGATGAGACAAACATAATAAAATGGCGTTTCACATTATGAAAGCTTTTGTAACTGCAGGTGTCGGTGTTTGGTGATATTAGGAAGAAAACAGAAGAAAAAAATATGAGTTGGAACAGAAATATAACAACCGGTGATGAGGTGATCTTGGGATGGTATTTGGCTGCTGTTATCGAACTAAAATAGTGGAACAGAAATAGATACAATCGGGGCTACACTTGTCAAACAGAAACCTATATAGCGGTAAAAGTAATGGTTGTTTTGGGTAGTGAGTTTGGTGGTTTGTTCGAACCAATTAAGAAACACGAGTAGGTAAGAGGTTTGGTTTTTAAAGTAAATTTAAAATGGTGAAAGGGGGTGTTCGTTTGTTTTTCACAGATGGTGGCTGTGGGTTTGTTCGATCAAACAAATAATAGTAGTAGTAATATGGTGATGATGGTGATCGGTTATGGTTGTGATTAATAAAGATAGTAGGGTGGTGAAGGTGTTAAAGGTTGTGGTTATTGATGATAGTTCATGAAAAAGAAAACAAGAAAGAAGAAGTGAGAGAGATAGGTGGTTGTCGTAATGAAGAAGATGATATCAGTAATCGGTTGATGAAGTAATTTATGAGATAGTGATAGTTTAAATGGTGGAGATAAGTGAGAGTTGTAGCTCGATTGAAAGCAGGAAAAAATAATAGTTTGAGTGGTGGGTTTGGTTGACATTATGTGTCATGTATATCTAATAAGAGAGATAGATTTTTAGAAGTAAAACAATAATGTACAATAATCAAATGAATTCACGGATTCATAAATGTGGGGTCTTTATGTGATTCTTAAAGTGGAAAGGTGAAATAGACAGTTTAATATATCTATATAATCTTAGAACGTGCTTAATCAATCAGGGGATGAAGAAGAGTAAAAAAAATAATAGAAAAGGATGTTAAACAGAATTTGTTTCTTATTGATAATTGCTATCGACATGAACAAGATTTGAGATATGAAAGATTTTTGATTGTGATGTTAATTAGATTCCTATTATATTTATGGTTATATTATATTAATGATAAATAATTATAAATATACTAATAATAATATTAATAATAATAATAATAATAATTAATAATATTGATAATAATAGTTATAAAGATAATAACAATATTATTTATGATAACAATAATCTATATTGTATTACTTTCTAATAATAATAATAACAATAAATATGATAATCATATTGATAATGTTGTTATTAATATTAATATTAATATTAATAATAATAATAATGAAAGTAATAAGTATAACATTTATATTTTACTTGTAATAATAGTAATACTACATATTATTAATTATGTAATATTTGATACTTATATAATAACATATATTGAATATTTAATATTTATACATTTTATATATATTGCAATATACATTATAATAATACTAATAGAAATCATAAAAAAATAATTTATGTTTATATATATATATATATATATATATATATATATATAGATTCATTTTAAATTTATGCTTAATTATTTTTGAATCATTCTTTACATATTTGATTCTAATGTTTCAATTATATTTTATTATTTTCAATTATTTTGTATACTTACATTTATATATATATACCTACATATTTATCTACACATCATAATTCTTGAATCGTCGGGAATAGTCAAAGGGTATTCGATTACATGAATATAGTTTCAAAATTTTCGAGACTCAATATTACAGACTTTGTTTATCGTGTCGAAAACATATAAAGATTAAAGTTTAAATTTGGTCGAAAATTTCTGGGTCACTACATCGAGCAATAAGACAACTTACTCTATGAAACCACTTTGGTATAAGACATATATGTTGACCAACCTAAATACGTATACTTAGGTTGCATTACTCAGCACTAATCCGTACAAGTTATTTTTCTACTTTTCATTCAAGAACTTTCAAAGGTGAGTCTACAGTCCCGCTTTTTACATGTTTTTAGGGATGAGAATACACGCTATTGTACTTACATATTCAAATGCTTTTATGTTGACACGAGTACTTATTATACATATTGAGTTTGTTCACAAAGCCCCTAGCTTGAATACTTTTATCACCTTCGGGTAAGCACAATTTAGATGGACAGATCCGTTAGGTTAGACGAACCTCACCCTGCATTATTAATTGTGGTGCATTTACTTTGAACATTAGATACACTTGAACAAGTGTATACGTTTTATGGGGTAAAGGGAGTGTAGTGGATACGATACTTTGGTCATTGCTAGTATTCAGGTGCTCTTGGATTATGTAAACGTTTTGCAACTTGGAGTTCTACTTTTGAAATCTCGTGGTCAATGAACTTAAACTATTTTCTGAATACTGTTTTTCAGATACTGTTACATTATTTAAACCTGTAGATTCACCAACATTATTGTTGACCTGTTTTGCGTGTTTTATTCTCAGGTCCTTAAGAGGTAGACTTCGGCTGTGTTTGATGCTTTGACCTGGCCGTGGAGTTAGCATGCTTATTAAAGACATTATTTACTTTCGCATTTAAAACTTTTACAACTGTTTAATACTGTTGGCTTGTGGTTACGATCACAATAGTATTACTTATTTCGGTGGATTGACTTATGTTTTGAAAGTCAACGTTTTTAATAAAAATTAAATGCGATTGCTTTGAAATTTCTCATATAGAGGTCATAACTGTTAACTGTGGGACCTATGATTAACACGCTGTCAGATGGGAATTTGGCGGGGTGTTATAATTACAACCATAGACAAATTGTTATCCCTAAACAGGCTAAGACGAGTGTTGCATATCATTTAATAAGTAGGACTTAAAGCATATGCTAGATATGTGATGTGCATAACTAACATCCCAATTCTTCATGTTTAATTCAATCAACCTTATGATGCGGATCAACATGCAAATAGACTGACAAATTATATAAGCTATTAAACACCAAGTAGATCAACTCAAGTTGCTAGCTGAAAGTCAATTACTACTAAGTTTTCATGCAATCATCAATTTAACAAAACCAAACAGAGGATCTTTGACTAATCCTAACAATATTAAATTCTATTATATATGCGTAATTCAAATTAAACAGATTTATCACTATTATGTTGTTTAACCTAGTTGCATGCAATCCAATTTAACAAGTTTGATGGACTAGATCTAAACAAGTAGCATGAATCAAATAATAGATCGTTGGATTAAGTACTAATTAATCCTAAAATCAAGTTATCTAATCATTAAGCATGGCAAACAAGCATATTAAAACATAGCAGATTCAAAATAGTTTAAACATCATTACAGAAACTCAGTTTATACGGATCTGAAAAAAAATCAGAAACTGTAAGGATTATAGCACGAAGTCGGCGGCTTTTGTAGTGACCCGAAATTTTCCATATTTATATATATTAAATGAAATTGATATTTACATGATTAAGTGTTTCCAACATGTTAAGCAATCAAACTTATTAAGACTTGATTAATTGGAATAGGTTTCATATAGACAAATGACCACCCAAGTTGACCGGTGATTCAAAAATGTTAAAACTTGTAAAAACTATACGATGACATATATATGGTTATATATATAGTTAACATGATTTTATTATAAGTATGTATCTCATTAGGTATTTTAACAATGAGTTATATACATAAAAATGAGACTATTAAATTAAGAAACTCGAAAACGATATATATAACGATTATCGTTATAACGTCTTACTAGGTACATATGAATCATATTAAGATATTGATACACTTGGTTAATTATGTTAAATGATAAGTAAATATATCATTAAGTGTATTAACAATGAACTACATATGTAAAAATAAGACTACTAACTTAATGATTTTGAAACGAGACATATATGTAACGATTATCGTTGTAACGACATTTAATGTATATAGATCATATTAAGAGATATTCGTACATCATAATATCATGATAATATAATAATTTAAAATCTCATTTGATATTATAAACATTGGGTTAACAACATTTAACAAGATCGTTAACCTAAAGGTTTCAAAACAACATTTACATGTAACGACTAACGATGACTTAATGACTCAGTTAAAATGTATATACATGTAGTATTTTAATATGTATTCATAAACTTTTGAAAGACTTTAAGACACTTATCAAAATACTTCTACTTAACAAAAATGCTTACAATTACATCCTCGTTCAGTTTCATCAACAAATCTACTCGTATGCACCCGTATTCGTACTCGTACAATACATAGCTTTTAGATGTATGTACTATTGGTATATACACTCCAATGATCAGCTATTAGCAGCCCATGTGAGTCACCTAACACATGTGGGAACCATCATCTGGCAACTAGCATGAAATATCTCATAAAATTACAAAAATATGAGTAATCATTCATGACTTAATTACATGAAAACAAAATTACATATCCTTTATATCTAATCCATACACCAACGACCAAAAATACCTACAAACACTTTCATTCTTCAATTTTCTTCATCTAATTGATCTCTCTCAAGTTCTATCTTCAAGTTCTAAGTGTTCTTCATAAATTCCAAAAGTTCTAATTTCATAAAATCAAGAATACTTCCAAGATTGCAAGTTTACTTCCAAGTTTTCTAAATTCATTCCAAGTAATCATCCAAGATCAAGAAACCTTTGTTACTTAAAGTAGTTTATCTTTCTAATACAAGGTAATAATAATATTCAAACTTTAATTCAATTTCTATAACTATAACAATCTTATTTCGAGTGGAAATCTTACTTGAAATTGTTTTCGTGTCATGATTCTGCTTCAAGAACTTTCAAGCCATCCAAGGATCCTTTGAAGCTAGATCCATTTTTCTCATTTCTAGTAGGTTTATCCAAGGAACTTGAGGTAGTAATGATGTTCATAACATCATTAGATTCATACATAAAAAGCTGTCTTATTCAACGTTATAAACTTGTAATCACTAGAACATAGTTTAGTTAATTCTAAACTTGTTCGCAAATAAAGTTAATCCTTCTAACTATACTTTTAAAATCAACTAAATACATGTTCTATATCTATATGATATGCTAACTTAATGATTTAAAACCCGGAAACACGATAAACACCATAAAACTGGATATACGCCGTCGTAGTAAAACCGGGGGCTGTTTAGGTTGGGATAATTAAAAGCTAAGAGGAACTTTGATTTAAAAGCTATACTTCTGGAAAAATGATTTTTCTTATGAACATGAAACTATATCCAAAAATCATGGTTAAACTCAAAGTGAAAGTATATTTTTCAAAATGGTCATCAAGATGTCGTTCTTTCGACGGAAATGACTACCTCATTCAAAAACGACTTGTAACTTTTATTTCCAACTATAAACTTATACTTTTTCTATTTAGATTCATAAATTTAAGTTCAATACGAAACCGTGGCCACTGGAATCACTCAAAACGGATTAGAAACGAAGAAATGGCGCGTAAAACAAGATTGATAAAAACTACTCATTTTACCTACGTGAAAGTTAGTAATAAATCTATTCCAACCATAACCTAATCAACTTATATTGTATATTATGTAATCTTGAGATACCATAGACACGTATACAATGTTTCGACCTATCATGTCGACCCATCTATATATATATATATATATATATTGCGGAACAACCATAGACACTCTATATGTGAATGTTGGAGTTAGATATACAGGGTTGAGGTTGATTCCAAAATATATATATAGTTTGAGTTGTGATCAATACTGAGATACGTATACACTGGGTCGTGGATTGATTCAAGATAATATTTATCGATTTATTTCTGTACATCTAACTGTGGACAACTAGTTGTAGGTTACCAACGAGGACAGCTGACTTAATAAACTTAAAACATCAAAATGTATTAAAAGTATTGTAAATATATTTTGAACATATTTTGATATATATGTATATATTGTTATAGGTTCGTGAATCAACCAGTGACCAAGTCTTACTTCTCGACGAAGTAAAAATCTGTGAAAGTTAGTTATAGTCCCACTTTTAAAATCTAATATTTTTAGGATGAGAATACATGCAAGTTTTATAAATGATTTACAAAATAGACACAAGTACGTGAAACTACATTCTATGGTTGAATTATCGAAATCGAATATGCCCCTTTTTATTAAGTCTGGTAATCTAAGTATTAGGGAACAGACACCCTAATTGACGCGAATCCTAAAGATAGATCTATTGGGCCTAACAAACCCCATCCAAAGTACCAGATGCTTTAGTACTTTGAAATTTATATCATATCCGAAGGGTGTCCCAGAATGATGGGGATATTCTTATATATACATCTTGTTAATGTCGGTTACCAGGTGTTCACCATATGAATGGATTTTTATCTCTATGTATGGGATGTATATTGAAATATAAAATCTTGTGGTCTATTGTTACAATTTGATATATATAGGTTAAACCTATAACTCACCAACATTTTTGTTGACGTTTAAAGCATGTTTATTCTCAGGTGAATACTAAGAGCTTCCGTTGTTGCATACTAAAATAAGGACAAGATTTGGAGTCCATGTTTGTATGATATTGTGTAAAAACTGCATTCAAGAAACTGATTTCATTGTAACATATTTGTATTGTAAACCATTATGTAATGGTCGTGTGTAAACAGGATATTTTAGATTATCATTATTTGATAATCTACATAAAGCTTTTTAAACCTTTATTTATGAAATAAAGGTTATGGTTTGTTTTAAAAATGAATGCAGTCTTTGAAAAAACATCTCATATAGAGGTCAAAACCTCGCAACGGAATCAATTAATATGGAACATTTTTAATCAATAAGAACGGGACATTTCAGTTGGTATCCGAGCGTTGGTCTTAGAGAACCAGAATTTTGAATTAGTGTGTCTTATCGAGTTTGTTAGGATGCATTAGTGAGTCTGGACTTCGACCGTGTTTACTTGAAAAATGATTGCTTAACAAATTTTTGTTGGAAACTATATATTTTTAACATGTGAATATTATGTGATATATTAATCTCTTAACGTGTTTGATATTATGTGATAGATGTCTACCTCTAATACAAGTCTCATTGACTCACCTAATAATAATGAAGAGTCAAATGTAATTTGGAATGATTCGTGGACTGATTCACAAGTTCCCGAAGAGGAACCGGAAGAAGAATCAGAACCGGAAGAAGAATCGCAACCGGAGGAGGAACCGGAAGAAGAAATAGAACCGGTGGGGGAAATAATAAAATGGTTAAGTAAAAGAAAATCCTCAACCAACCGACCAAGGTTAATTATGGTCAACGGTGTTTCCGCCAAGGAAGCAAAATATTGGGAGGATTACCAATTCTCCGATGAATCGAATCCCGACGAGGATTCCGATGATGTTATAGAAATTACTCCAACTGAATTTAAAAAGGCAAAAGAGAACAATAAGGGAAAGGGTATAAAAATAGAGAAATCTGATTCCAACCCCGATGAACTTTATATGTATCGTCAACACCCGTATTTCTAAAGTTGTAACAATAACCCGGGAACCTCTAAACCACTAGGTTTTTCTAGACCAATTTGGAAAATGATGGCTCGTATTAGGGGAACATCATATATCCCTAAAAACTTAGCAAAAAGAACCAAATTTGAAAAAGAAGAAACGAGTGAGTCGGAATAAGATAGTTGTATTTGTGCGGTGTAATATATGTAATATAGTGTGCTTATGCTTTACGATATATGTAAAAATTGCTTGTATTAATAAGTATCTTTTATGAATCTAACTCTTGTCTATTTTACAGTATAAAAACACAAAATGGATAGACAACCCTATATTTTAGAAGACTTACCCGGAGACATGATTGATGAAATCTTGTCTAGATTCGGTAAGAATTCCTCGGCACAACTATTTATGGCAAAATCAGTTTGTAAGACATTCGAAGAACGTTCCAAGAATGCCTTGGTTTATAAAAGGCTTTCGTTCGAAATATGGGGGATATCACATTGGGAAATCCATAAGTTACGATGTGTTTACTTTGACGCATATATTGCGAGGAACCCAAATGCTATTTTACGCAATGGGTTAAGAAATTATTTTGACTCAATATATCCGAATATAGGACTTCGTGATTTAGAAAAAGCGGCTAACATGCAACATAAAGAAGCATGTTATGCTTACGGATTAGTAATGTTCGCTTCTCACCAAAGTGAGAACAAGAACATCGGGCTACAACTATTAAACAAAACGTTCCCACAAGTAACGGAGTCGGTAATTGGGGTAAGAAATGAGGTTTTTAGGTTATTACGAGACTGTTGTTCATTACGTAACCTTCGTCCCTTTGACGACGTTACAACACACTGTCTTAACAACGGCCATAACGGTTATGTTCCACAAGACCAAGGATGGGAAGTAGTCCTAGTAAAACCAGAATGCATGACTTGTTTCTGGACATATGAATTACGTGTCTTTATTGCATTTGCTGAACGACTTATGTACTAGCTAGAATTATCTTCACAACCATTTTGTATCAAATTTATTGTGTGCTATATTTCATGTTATATGTAAAATAAGCGGTATTGTAAGTTTGTAAAATATTGTGAAAAAGTTTGAACGCGAAATATTATTATAATCAGTTTTTCATATAGAATTGTAGTAGTTGAATTGTATATTAGCTACTAAGTATGAACTTAACGGGTAGGTACTACCCGAATTTAAACTTATAAAACGCTAATATGAAGAAAAAGCTTTTATAAATGAGTTCATATTATGCTACGAGATACTATTGACTACTCTTGATATTCTATATGATTAACTCGTTTCATTTAACTATTTTGAAGGAAATGGCACCGACTACTCGACACACCTTGAATATGAGCGAAGAGGAATTTTGTGCCTTTCTTGCTTCAAACATAGCCGCAGTACAGGCTGCGCTACATACCAACAATAACCTTGGATCTAGCAGTACATGAAATCGTGTAGGATGCACCTACAAAGAATTCACTGCCTGCAAACCTTTGGAATTTGATGGAACCGAAGGACCGATCGGATTGAAACGGTGGACCGAGAAGGTCGAATCGGTGTTTACCATAAGTAAGTGTACTGAAGAGGACAAAGTGAAGTACGCTACGCATACCTTCACAGGTTCTGCGTTAACATGGTGGAATACCTATCTAGAGCAAGTGGGACAAGATGATGCTTACGCACTACCGTGGTCAGCATTCAAGCAATTGATGAACGAGAAGTACCGTCCCAGAACCGAGGTCAATAAGCTCAAGACAGAACTTAGAGGGTTACGAACCCAAGGATTTGATATTACCACGTATGAAAGACGATTCACAGAATTATGCCTATTGTGTCCTGGAGCGTTCGAAGATGAGGAAGAGAAGATCGACGCGTTTGTGAAAGGATTACCGGAAAGAATCCAAGAAGATATAAGTTCACACGAGCCCGCCTCCATACAACAGGCATGTAGAATGGCTCACAAACTAGTGAACCAGATTGAAGAAAGAATTAAAGAACAGACTGCTGAAGAGGCCAATGTGAAGCAAGTCAAAAGAAAGTGGGAGAAAAACGGTGATAAGAATCACCAATACAACAACAACAGCAATTACAACAATAATCGCAACAACTGTCCCAACAATCGCAACATCAATCGCTAACAAACGGCCCAACAACAACAACAACAGCAACTACAATAATCATCCCAACAACAATAACAACCGCAACAACAACAACAATCAGAAGTAGCTATGCCAAAGGTGTGAAAAGTATCACTCGGGGTTCTGCACCAAATTTTGCAACAAGTGCAAAATAAATGGTCATAGCGCGGCGAAGTATGAGGTCTACGGACCAGGGATTAACAGAACGAAAGGAACAAATGGTGTCGGAACGAGTAATGGCGGAGCAAGTAGTGTCGGAGCAAGTTATGACAATGTAGTTTGTTATAAATGTGGAAAACCGGGCCACATTATTAGAAATTGCCCGAACCAGGAGAACACGAATGGACAAGGCCGCGGAAGAGTTTTCAATATTAATGCGGCTGAGGCACAGAAAGACCCGGAGCTTGTTACGGGTACGTTTCTTATTGACAATAAATCTGCTTACGTTTTATTTGATTTGGGTGCGGATAGAAGCTATATGAGTAGAGATTTTTGTGCGAAATTAAGTTGTCCATTGACGCCTTTGGATAGTAAATTTTTACTCGAATTAGCAAATGATAAATTAATTTCAGCAGATAATATATGTCGGAATCGAGAAATTAAACTGGTTAGCGAAACATTTAAGATTGACTTGATACCAGTAGAGTTAGGGAGTTTTGATGTGATAATCGGTATGGACTGGTTGAAAGAAGTGAAAGCAGAGATCGTTTGTTACAAAAATGCAATTCGCATTATACGAGAAAAAGGAAAACCCTTAATGGTGTACGGAGAAAAGGGCAACACTAAGCTACATCTTATTAGTAATTTGAAGGCACAAAAACTAATAAGAAAAGGTTGCTATGCTGTTCTAGCACACATCGAGAAAGTACAAACTGAAGAAAAGAGCATCAATGATGTTCCCGTCACAAAAGAATTTCCCGATGTATTTCCGAAAGAATTACCGGGATTACCCCCACATCGATCCGTTGAATTTCAAATAGATCTTGTACCAGGAGCTGCACCAATAGCTCGTGCTCCTTACAGACTCGCACCCAGCGAGATGAAAGAACTGCAAAAAATTACAAGAACTTTTAGAGCGTGGTTTCATTCGACCGAGCACATCACCGTGGGGAGCTCCTGTTTTGTTTGTCAAGAAGAAAGATGGTACATTCAGGTTGTGTATCGACTACCGAGAGTTGAACAAACTTACCATCAAGAACCGCTACCCACTACCGAGAATCGATGACTTATTTGATCAACTACAAGGCTCGTCTGTTTATTCAAAGATTGACTTACGTTCTGGGTATCATCAAATGCGGGTGAAAGAAGATGATATTCCAAAGACTGCTTTCAGAACACGTTACGGTCATTACGAGTTTATGGTCATGCCGTTTGGTTTAACTAATGCACCAGCTATGTTCATGGACCTTATGAACCGAGTGTGTGGACCATACCTCGACAAGTTTGTCATTATTTTCATTGATGACATACTTATTTACTCAAAGAATGACCAAGAACACGGTGAACATTTGAGAAAGGTGTTAGAAGTATTGAGGAAGGAAGAATTGTACGCTAAATTTTCAAAGTGTTCATTTTGGTTGGAAGAAGTTCAATTCCTCGGTCACATAGTGAACAAAGAAGGTATTAAGGTGGATCCAGCAAAGATAGAAACTGTTGAAAAGTGGGAAACCACGAAAACTCCAAAACACATACGCCAGTTTTTAGGACTAGCTGGTTACTACAGAAGGTTCATCCAAGACTTTTCCAGAATAGCAAAACCCTTGACTGCATTAACGCATAAAGGGAAGAAATTTGAATGGAAGGATGAACAAGAGAAAGCGTTTCAGTTATTGAAGAAAAAGCTAACTACGGCAACTATATTGTCATTGCCTGAAGGGAATGATGATTTTGTGATTTATTGTGACGCATCAAAGCAAGGTCTCGGTTGTGTATTAATGCAACGAACGAAGGTGATTGCTTATGCGTCTAGACAATTGAAGATTCACGAACAAAATTATACGACGCATGATTTAGAATTAGGCGCGGTTGTTTTTGCATTAAAGACTTGGAGGCACTACTTATATGGGGTCAAAAGTATTATATATACCGACCACAAAAGTCTTCAACACATATTTAATCAGAAACAACTGAATATGAGGCAGCTTAGGTGGATTGAATTGTTGAATGATTACGACTTTGAGATTCGTTACCACCCGGGGAAGGCAAATGTGGTAGCCGACGCCTTGAGTAGAAAGGACAGAGAACCCATTCGAGTAAAATCTATGTATATAATGATTCACAATAACCTTACTACTCAAATAAAGGAGGCGCAACAAGGAGTTTTAAAAGAGGGAAATTTAAAGGATAAAATACCAAAAGGATCAGAGAAGCATCTTAATATTCGGGAAGACGGAACCCGGTATAGGGCTGAAAGGATTTGGGTACCAAAATTTGGAGATATGAGAGAAATAGTACTTAGAGAAGCTCATAAAACCCGATACTCAATACATCCTGAAACGGGGAAGATGTACAACGATCTCAAGAAACATTTTTGGTGGCCGGGTATAAAAGCCGATGTTACTAAATACGTAGGAGAATGTTTGACGTGTTCTAAGGTCAAAGCTAAGCATCAGAAACCATCAGGTCTACTTCAACAACCCGAAATCCCGGAATGGAAATGGGAAAACATTACCATGGATTTCATCACTAAATTGCCAAGGACTGCAAGTGGTTTTGATACTATTTGGGTAATAGTTGATCGTCTCACCAAATCAGCACACTTCCTGCCAATAAGAGAAGATGACAAGATGTATAAGTTAGCACGACTGTATTTGAAGGAAGTCGTCTCCAGACATGGAATACCAATCTCTATTATCTCTGATAGGGATGGCAGATTTATTTCAAGATTCTGGCAGATATTACAGCAAGCATTAGGAACTCGTCTAGACATGAGTACTGCCTATCATCCACAAACTGATGGGCAGAGTGAAAGGACGATACAAATGCTTGAAGATATGCTACGAGCATGTGTTGTTAATTTCGGAAACAGTTGGGATCGACATCTACCGTTAGCAGAATTTTCCTACAATAATAGCTACCATTCAAGCATTGAGATGGCTCCGTTTGAAGCACTTTATGGTAGAAAGTGCAGGTCTCCGATTTGTTGGAATGAAGTGGGGGATAGACAGATTATAGGTCCGGAGATAATACAAGAAACTACTGAGAAGATCATCCAAATTCAACAACGGTTGAAAACCGCCCAAAGTCGACAAAAGAGCTACGCCGACATTAAAAGAAAAGATATAGAATTTGAAATTGGAGAGATGGTCATGCTTAAGGTTGCACCTTGGAAAGGTGTTGTTCGATTTGGTAAACGAGGGAAATTAAATCCAAGGTATATTGGACCATTCAAGATTATTGATCGTGTCGGACCAGTAGTTTACCGACTTGAGTTACCTCAACAACTCGAATTTGAAGAAATGTTTTGCTAAAGAAGATCTCACTATTCCGTTGGACGAAATCCAAATCAATGAAAAACTTCAATTCATTGAAGAACCCGTTGAAATAATGGATCGTGAGGTTAAGAGACTTAAACAAAACAAGATACCGATTGTTAAGGTTCGATGGAATGCTCGTAGAGGACCCGAGTTCACCTGGGAGCGTGAAGTTCAGATGAAGAAGAAATACCTGCATCTATTTCTAGAAGATTCGTCAACACTTTCAACAGCTTAAAATTTCGGGACGAAATTTTTTAACGGGTAGGTACTGTAGTGACCCGAACTTTTCCATGTTTATATATATTAAATGAAATTGATATTTACATGATTAAGTGTTTCCAACATGTTAAGCAATCAAACTTATTAAGACTTGATTAATTGGAATAGGTTTCATATAGACAAATTGTAGTGACCCGAACTTTTCCATGTTTATATATATTAATTGAGATTGATATTTACATGATTAAATGTTTCCAACATGTTAAGCAATCAAACTTGTTAAGACTTGATTAATTGAAATATGTTTCATATAGACAATTGACCACCCAAGTTGATCGGTGATTCACGAACGTTAAAACTTGTAAAAACTATATGATGACATATATATGGATATATATATATATAGTTAACATGATACTATGATAAGAAAACATATCATAAAGTATATTAACAATGAACTACATATGTAAAAACAAGACTACTAACTTAATGATATTTAAACGAGACATATATGTAACGATTATCGTTATAAAGACATTTAATGTATATATATCATATTAAGAGATATTCATACATGATAATATCATGATAATATAATAATTTAAAATCTCATTTGATATTATAAACATTGGGTTAACAACATTTAACAAGATCGTTAACCTAAAGGTTTCAAAACAACACTTACATGTAACGACTAACGATGACTTAACGACTCAGTTAAAATGTATATACATGTAGTGTTTTAATATGTATTTATACACTTTTGAAAGACTTCAATACACTTATCAAAATACTTCTACTTAACAAAAATGCTTACAATTACATCCTCGTTCAGTTTCATCAACAATTCTACTCGTATGCACCCGTATTCGTACTCGTACAATACACAGCTTTTAGATGTATGTACTATTGGTATATACACTCCAATGATCAGCTCTTAGCAGCCCATGTGAGTCACCTAACACATGTGGGAACCATCATTTGGCAACTAGCATGAAATATCTCATAAAATTACAAAAATATGAGTAATCATTCATGACTTATTTACATGAAAACAAAATTACATATCCTTTATATCTAATCCATACACCAACGACCAAAAACACCTACAAACACTTTCATTCTTCAATTTTCTACATCTAATTGATCTCTCTCAAGTTCTATCTTCAAGTTCTAAGTGTTCTTCATAAATTCCAAAAGTTCTAGTTTCATAAAATCAAGAATACTTTCAAGTTTGCTAGCTCACTTCCAATCTTGTAAGGTGATCATCCAACCTCAAGAAATCTTTGTTTCTTACAGTAGGTTATCATTCTAATACAAGGTAATAATCATATTCAAACTTTGGTTCAATTTCTATAACTATAACAATCTTATTTCAAGTGATGATCTTACTTGAACTTGTTTTCGTGTCATGATTCTGCTTCAAGAACTTCGAGCCATCCAAGGATCCATTGAAGCTAGATCCATTTTCCTCTTTTCCAGTAGGTTTATCCAAGGAAATTAAGGTAGTAATGATGTTCATAACATCATTCGATTCATACATATAAAGCTATCTTATTCGAAGGTTTAAACTTGTAATCACTAGAACATAGTTTAGTTAATTCTAAACTTGTTCGCAAACAAAAGTTAATCCTTCTAACTTGACTTTTAAAATCAACTAAACACATGTTCTATATCTATATGATATGCTAACTTAATGATTTAAAACCTGGAAACACGAAAAACACCGTAAAACCGGATTTACGCCGTCGTAGTAACACCGCGGGCTGTTTTGGGTTAGTTAATTAAAAACTATGATAAACTTTGATTTAAAAGTTGTTATTCTGAGAAAATGATTTTTATTATGAACATGAAACTATATCCAAAAATTATGGTTAAACTCAAAGTGGAAGTATGTTTTCTAAAATGGTCATCTAGACGTCGTTCTTTCGACTGAAATGACTACCTTTACAAAAACGACTTGTAACTTATTTTTCCGACTATAAACCTATACTTTTTCTGTTTAGATTCATAAAATAGAGTTCAATATGAAACCATAGCAATTTGATTCACTCAAAACGGATTTAAAATGAAGAAGTTATGGGTAAAACAAGATTGGATAATTTTTCTCATTTTAGCTACGTGAAAATTGGTAACAAATCTATTCCAACCATAACTTAATCAACTTGTATTGTATATTATGTAATCTTGAGATACCATAGACACGTATACAATGTTTCGACCTATCATGTCGACACATCTATATATATTTCGGAACAACCATAGACACTCTATATGTGAATGTTGGAGTTAGCTATACAGGGTTGAGGTTGATTCCAAAATATATATAGTTTGAGTTGTGATCAATACTGAGATACGTATACACTGGGTCGTGGATTGATTCAAGATAATATTTATCGATTTATTTCTGTACATCTAACTGTGGACAACTAGTTATAGGTTACTAACGAGAACAGCTGACTTAATAAACTTAAAACATCAAAATATATTAAAAGTGTTGCAAATATATTTTGAACATACTTTAATATATATGTATATATTGTTATAGGTTCGTGAATCAACAGTGGCCAAGTCTTACTTCCCAACGAAGTAAAAATCTGTGAAAGTGAGTTATAGTCCCACTTTTAAAATCTAATATTTTTGGGATGAGAATACATGCAGGTTTTATAAATGATTTACAAAATAGACACAAGTACGTGAAACTACATTCTATGGTTGAATTATCGAAATCGAATATGCCCCTTTTTATTAAGTCTGGTAATCTAAGAATTAGGGAACAGACACCCTAATTGACGCGAATCCTAAAGATAGATCTATCGGGCCCAACAAGCCCCATCCAAAGTACCGGATGCTTTAGTACTTCGAAATTTATATCATATCCGAAGGGTGTCCCGGAATGATGGGGATATTCTTATATATGCATCTTGTTATTGTCGGTTACCAGGTGTTCACCATATGAATGATTTTTATCTCTATGTATGGGATGTGTATTGAAATATGAAATCTTGTGGTCTATTGTTACGATTTGATATATATAGGTTAAACCTATAACTCACCAACATTTTTGTTGACGTTTAAAGCATGTTTATTCTCAGGTGAATATTAAGAGCTTCCGCTGTTGCATACTAAAATAAGGACAAGATTTGGAGTCCATGTTTGTATAATATTGTGTAAAAACTGCATTCAAGAAACTGATTTCGATGTAACATATTTGTATTGTAAACCATTATGTAATGGTCGTGTGTAAACAGGATATTTTAGATTATCATTATTTGATAATCTACGTAAAGCTTTTTAAACCTTTATTTATGAAATAAAGGTTATGGTTTGTTTTAAAAATGAATGCAGTCTTTGAAAAACGTCTCATATAGAGGTGAAAACCTCGCAACGAAATCAATTAATATGGAACGTTTTTAATCAATAAGAACGGGACATTTCAGTTGGTATCCGAGCGTTGGTCTTAGAGAACCAGAAAATTTGCATTAGTGTGTCTTATCGAGTTTGTTAGGATGCATTAGTGAGTCTGGACTTCGACCGTGTTTTCTTTAAAAATGATTGCTTAACATTTTTGTTGGAAACTATATATTTTTAACATATGAATGTTATGTGATATATTAATCTCTTAACGTGTTTGATATTATGTGATAGATGTCTACCTCTAGAACAAGTTCCATTGACTCACCTAATAATAATGAAGAGTCAAATGTAAATTGGAATGATTTGTGGACTGATTCACAAGTTCCCGAAGAAGAACCGGAAGAAGAGTCGGAACCGGAAGAAGAATCGGAACCGTAAGAAGAATCGGAACCGGATGAAGAAATAGAACCGGTGGGGGAAATAATAAAACGGTTAAGTAAAAGAAAATCCTCAACCAACCGACCAAAGTTAATTATGGTCAATGGTGTTTCCGCCAAGGAAGCAAAATATTGGGAGGATTACCAATTCTCCGATGAATCGGATTCCGACGAGAATTCCGATGATGTTATAGAAATTACCCCAACTGAATTTAAAAAGGCAAAAGAAAATAATAAGGGAAAGGGCATAAAAATAGAGAAATCTAATTCCAACCCCGATGAACTTTATATGTATCGTCAACCCCCGAAGTCCTTAAGTTGTAACAATGACCCGGGAACCTCTAAACCACCAGGTTTTTCTAAACCAATGTGGACAACGACGGCTCGTATTAGGGGAACATCATATATCCCTAGAAACTTGGCAAAACGAACCAAAACCGAAGAAGAAGAAACGAGCAAGTCGGAATAAGATAGTTGTATTCGTGTGGTGTAATATATGTAATATAGTGTTCTTATGCTTTATGATATATGTAAAAATTGCTTGTATTAATAAGTATTTTTTTTATGAAACTAACTCTTGTCTATTTTACAGTTTAAAAACACAAAATGGATAGACAACCCAATATTTTAAGAGACCTACCCGGAGACATGATTGATGAAATCTTGTCTAGAGTCGGCCAGAATTCTTCGGCACAACTATTTAAGGCGAGATCAGTTTGTAAGACATTCGAAGAACGTTCCAAGAATGTCTTGGTTTATAAGAGACTTTCGTTTGAAAGATGGGGGATATCACATTGGGAAACCCATAAGTTACGATGTGTTTACTTTGACGCATATATTGCGGGGAACCCAAATGCTATTTTACGCAACGGGTTAAGAAATTATTTTGACTCAATATATCCGAATATTGGACTTCGTGATTTAGAAAAAGCGGCTAACATGCAACATAAAGAAGCATGTTATGCTTACGGATTAGTAATGTTCGCTTCTCACCAAAGTGAGAACAAGAACATCGGGCTACAACTATTAAACAAAACGTTTCCATAAGTGACGGAGTCGGTAATTGGGGTAAGAAATGAGGTTTTTAGATTATTACGGGACTGTTGGACATTACGTAACCCTCGTCCCTTTGATGATGTTACAACACGCTGTCTTATCAACGGCCATAACGGTTATGTTGCACAAGACCAAGGATGGGAAGTAGTCCTAGTAAAACCAGAATGCATGACTTGTTTCTGGACGTATGAATTACGTGTCTTTATTGCCTTTGCCGAACGACTTGTGTACTAGCTAGAATTGTCTTCACAACTATCTTATATCAAAGTTATTGTGTGCTATATTTCATGCTTTATGTAAAATAAGCGGTATTGTAAGTTTGTAAAATATTGTATAAAAGTTTGAACGCGAAATATTATTACAATCAGTTTTTCATATAGAATTGTAGTAGTTGAATTGTATATTAGCTACTAAGTATGAACTTAACGGGTAGGTACTACCCGAATTTAAACTTATAAAACGCTAATATGAAGAAAAAGCTTTTATAAATGAGTTCATATTATGCTACGAAATACTATTAACTACTCTTAATATTCTGTATGATTAACTTGTTCCATTTAACTATTTTGAAGGAAATGGCACCGACTACTCGACACACCGTGAATATGAATGAAGAGGAATTCCGTACTTTTCTAGCTTCAAACATAGCCGCAGTACAGGCTGCGCTACATACCAACAATAACCTTGGATCTAGCAGTACAGGAAATCGTGTAGGATGCACCTACAAAGAATTCACTGCCTGCAAACCTTTGGAATTTGATGGAACCGAAGGACCGATCGGATTGAAACGGTGGACCGAGAAGGTTGAATCGGTGTTTGCCATAAGTAAGTGTACTGAAGAGGACAAAGTGAAGTACGCTACGCATACCTTCACAGGTTCTGCGTTAACATGGTGGAATACCTATCTAGAGCAAGTGGGACAAGATGATGCGTACGCACTACCGTGGTCAGCATTCAAGCACTTGATGAACGAGAAGTACCGTCCCAGAACCGAGGTCAATAAGCTCAAGACAGAACTTAGAGGGTTACGAACCCAAGGATTTGATATTACCACGTACGAAAGACGATTCACAGAATTGTGCCTATTGTGTCCGGGAGCATTCGAAGATGAGGAAGAGAAGATCGACGCGTTTGTGAAAGGATTACCGGAAAGAATCCAAGAAGATATAAGTTCACACGAGCCCGCCTCCATACAACAGGCATGTAGAATGGCTCACAAACTAGTGAACCAGATTGAAGAAAGAATTAAAGAACAGACTGCTGAAGAGGCCAATGTGAAGCAAGTCAAAAGAAAGTGGGAGGAAAATGGTGATAAGAATCACCAATACAACAACAACAGTAATTACAACAATAATCGCAACAATTATCCCAACAATCGCAACATCAATCGCAACTACAACAAACGGCCCAACAACAACAACAATAACAACAACAACAGCAACTACAACAATCATCCCAACAACAATAATAACCGCAACAACAACAACAATCAGAAGCAGCTATGCCAAAGGTGTGAAAAGAATCACTCGGGGTTCTGCACCAAATTTTGCAACAAGTGTAAAAGAAATGGTCATAGCGCGGCGAAGTGTGAGGTCTACGGACCAGGGGTTAATAGAACGAAAGGAACAAATGGTGTCGGAACGAGTAATGGCGGAGCAAGTAGTGTCGGAGCAAGTTATGCCAATGTAGTTTGTTATAAATGTGGAAAACCAGGCCACATTATTAGAAATTTCCCGAACCAGGAGAACACGAATGGACAAGGCCGCGGAAGAGTTTTCAATATTAATGCGGCAGAGGCACAGGAAGACCCGGAGCTTGTTACGGGTACGTTTCTTATTGACAATAAATCTGCTTACGTTTTATTTGATTCGGGTGCGGATAGAAGCTATATGAGTATAGATTTTTGTGCTAAATTAAGTTGCCCATTGACGCCTTTGGATAGTAAATTTTTACTCGAATTAGCAAATGGTAAATTAATTTCAGCAGATAATATATGTCGGAATCGAGAAATTAAACTGGTTAGCGAAACATTTAAGATTGATTTGATACCAGTAGAGTTAGGGAGTTTTGATGTGATAATCGGTATGGACTGGTTGAAAGAAGTGAAAGCGGAGATCGTTTGTTACAAAAATGCAATTCGCATTATACGAGAAAAAGGAAAACCCTTAATGGTGTACGGAGAAAAGGGCAACACGAAGCTACATCTTATTAGTAATTTGAAGGCACAAAAACTAATAAGAAAAGGTTGCTATGCTGTTCTAGCACACGTCGAGAAAGTACAAACTGAAGAAAAGAGCATCAATGATGTTCCCATTGCAAAAGAATTTCCCGATGTATTTCCGAAAGAATTACCGGGATTACCCCCACATCGATCCGTTGAATTTCAAATAGATCTTGTACCAGGAGCTGCACCAATAGCTCGTGCTCCTTACAGACTCGCACCCAGCGAGATGAAAGAACTGCAAAGCCAATTACAAGAACTTTTAGAGCGTGGTTTCATTCGACCAAGCACATCACCGTGGGGAGCTCCTGTTTTGTTTGTCAAGAAGAAAGATGGTACATTCAGGTTGTGTATCGACTATCGAGAGTTGAACAAACTTACCATCAAGAACCGCTACCCACTACCGAGAATCGACGACTTATTTGATCAACTACAAGGCTCGTCTGTTTATTCAAAGATTGACTTACGTTCCGGGTATCATCAAATGCGGGTGAAAGAAGATGATATTCCAAAGACTGCTTTCAGAACACGTTACGGTCATTACGAGTTTATGGTCATGCCGTTTGGTTTAACTAATGCACCAGCTGTGTTCATGGACCTTATGAACCGAGTGTGTGGACCATACCTTGACAAGTTTGTCATTGTTTTCATTGATGACATACTTATTTACTCAAAGAATGACCAAGAACACGGTGAACATTTGAGAAAGGTGTTAGAAGTATTGAGGAAGGAAGAATTGTACGCTAAGTTTTCAAAGTGTGCATTTTGGTTGGAAGAAGTTCAATTCCTCGGTCACATAGTGAACAAAGAAGGTATTAAGGTGGATCCGGCAAAGATAGAAACTGTTGAAAAGTGGGAAACCCCGAAAACTCCGAAACACATACGCCAGTTTTTAGGACTAGCTGGTTACTACAGAAGGTTCATCCAAGACTTTTCCAGAATAGCAAAACCCTTGACTGCATTAACGCATAAAGGGAAGAAATTTGAATGGAATGATGAACAAGAGAAAGCGTTTCAGTTATTGAAGAAAAAGCTAACTACGGCACCTATATTGTCATTGCCTGAAGGGAATGATGATTTTGTGATTTATTGTGATGCATCAAAGCAAGGTCTCGGTTGTGTATTAATGCAACGAACGAAGGTGATTGCTTATGCGTCTAGACAATTGAAGATTCACGAACAAAATTATACGACGCATGATTTGGAATTAGGCGCGGTTGTTTTTGCATTAAAGACTTGGAGGCACTACTTATATGGGGTCAAAAGTATTATATATACCGACCACAAATGTCTTCAACACATATTTAATCAGAAACAACTGAATATGAGGCAGCGTAGGTGGATTGAATTATTGAATGATTACGACTTTGAGATTCGTTACCACCCGGGGAAGGCAAATGTGGTAGCCGATGCCTTGAGCAGGAAGGACAGAGAACCCATTCGAGTAAAATCTATGAATATAATGATTCATAATAACATTACTACTCAAATAAAGGAGGCGCAACAAGGAGTTTTAAAAGAGGGAAATTTAAAGGATGAAATACCCAAAGGATCGGAGAAGCATCTTAATATTCGGGAAGACGGAACCCGGTATAGGGCTGAAAGGATTTGGGTACCAAAATTTGGAGATATGAGAGAAATGGTACTTAGAGAAGCTCATAAAACCAGATACTCAATACATCCTGGAACGGGGAAGATGTACAAGGATCTCAAGAAACATTTTTGGTGGCCGGGTATGAAAGCCGATGTTGCTAAATACGTAGGAGAATGTTTGACGTGTTCTAAGGTCAAAGCTGAGCACCAGAAACCATCAGGTCTACTTCAACAACCCGAAATCCCGGAATGGAAATGGGAAAACATTACCATGGATTTCATCACTAAATTGCCAAGGACTGCAAGTGGTTTTGATACTATTTGGGTAATAGTTGATCGTCTCACCAAATCAGCACACTTCCTACCAATAAGAGAAGATGACAAGATGGAGAAGTTAGCACGACTGTATTTGAAGGAAGTCGTCTCCAGACATGGAATACCAATCTCTATTATCTCTGATAGGGATGGCAGATTTATTTCAAGATTCTGGCAGACATTACAGCAAGCATTAGGAACTCGTCTAGACATGAGTACTGCCTATCATCCACAAACTGATGGGCAGAGCGAAAGGACGATACAAACGCTTGAAGACATGCTACGAGCATGTGTTATTGATTTCGGAAACAGTTGGGATCGACATCTACCGTTAGCAGAATTTTCCTACAACAACAGCTACCATTCAAGCATTGAGATGGCGCCGTTTGAAGCACTTTATGGTAGAAAGTGCAGGTCTCCGATTTGTTGGAGTGAAGTGGGGGATAGACAGATTACGGGTCCGGAGATTATACAAGAAACTACCGAGAAGATCATCCAAATTCAACAACGGTTGAAAACCGCCCAAAGTCGACAAAAGAGCTACGCTGACATTAAAAGAAAAGATATAGAATTTGAAATTGGAGAGATGGTCATGCTTAAAGTTGCACCTTGGAAAGGCGTTGTTCGATTTGGTAAACGAGGGAAATTAAATCCAAGGTATATTGGACCATTCAAGATTATTGATCGTGTCGGACCAGTAGCTTACCGACTAGAGTTACCTCAACAACTCGCGGCTGTACATAACACTTTCCACGTCTTGAATTTAAAGAAATGTTTTGCTAAAGAAGATCTCACTATTCCGTTAGATGAAATTCAAATCAACGAAAAACTTCAATTCATCGAAGAACCCGTCGAAATAATGGATCGTGAGGTTAAAAGACTTAAGCAAAACAAGATACCAATTGTTAAGGTTCGATGGAATGCTCGTAGAGGACCCGAGTTCACCTGGGAGCGTGAAGATCAGATGAAGAAGAAATACCCGCATCTATTTCCAGAAGATTCGTCAACACCTTCAACAGCTTAAAATTTCGGGACGAAATTTATTTAACGGGTAGGTACTGTAGTGACCCGAACTTTTCCATGTTTATATATATTAATTGAGATTGATATTTACATGATTAAATGTTTCCAACATGTTAAGCAATCAAACTTGTTAAGACTTGATTAATTGAAATATGTTTCATATAGACAATTGACCACCCAAGTTGATCGGTGATTCACGAACGTTAAAACTTGTAAAAACTATATGATGACATATATATGGATATATATATATATAGTTAACATGATACTATGATAAGAAAACATATCATAAAGTATATTAACAATGAACTACATATGTAAAAACAAGACTACTAACTTAATGATATTTAAACGAGACATATATGTAACGATTATCGTTATAAAGACATTTAATGTATATATATCATATTAAGAGATATTCATACATGATAATATCATGATAATATAATAATTTAAAATCTCATTTGATATTATAAACATTGGGTTAACAACATTTAACAAGATCGTTAACCTAAAGGTTTCAAAACAACACTTACATGTAACGACTAACGATGACTTAACGACTCAGTTAAAATGTATATACATGTAGTGTTTTAATATGTATTTATACACTTTTGAAAGACTTCAATACACTTATCAAAATACTTCTACTTAACAAAAATGCTTACAATTACATCCTCGTTCAGTTTCATCAACAATTCTACTCGTATGCACCCGTATTTGTACTCGTACAATACACAGCTTTTAGATGTATGTACTATTGGTATATACACTCCAATGATCAGCTCTTAGCAGCCCATGTGAGTCACCTAACACATGTGGGAACCATCATTTGGCAACTAGCATGAAATATCTCATAAAATTACAAAAATATGAGTAATCATTCATGACTTATTTACATGAAAACAAAATTACATATCCTTTATATCTAATCCATACACCAACGACCAAAAACACCTACAAACACTTTCATTCTTCAATTTTCTACATCTAATTGATCTCTCTCAAGTTCTATCTTCAAGTTCTAAGTGTTCTTCATAAATTCCAAAAGTTCTAGTTTCATAAAATCAAGAATACTTTCAAGTTTGCTAGCTCACTTCCAATCTTGTAAGGTGATCATCCAACCTCAAGAAATCTTTGTTTCTTACAGTAGGTTATCATTCTAATACAAGGTAATAATCATATTCAAACTTTGGTTCAATTTCTATAACTATAACAATCTTATTTCAAGTGATGATCTTACTTGAACTTGTTTTCGTGTCATGATTCTGCTTCAAGAACTTCGAGCCATCCAAGGATCCATTGAAGCTAGATCCATTTTCCTCTTTTCCAGTAGGTTTATCCAAGGAAATTAAGGTAGTAATGATGTTCATAACATCATTCGATTCATACATATAAAGCTATCTTATTCGAAGGTTTAAACTTGTAATCACTAGAACATAGTTTAGTTAATTCTAAACTTGTTCGCAAACAAAAGTTAATCCTTCTAACTTGACTTTTAAAATCAACTAAACACATGTTCTATATCTATATGATATGCTAACTTAATGATTTAAAACCTGGAAACACGAAAAACACCGTAAAACCGGATTTACGCCGTCGTAGTAACACCGCGGGCTGTTTTGGGTTAGTTAATTAAAAACTATGATAAACTTTGATTTAAAAGTTGTTATTCTGAGAAAATGATTTTTATTATGAACATGAAACTATATCCAAAAATTATGGTTAAACTCAAAGTGGAAGTATGTTTTCTAAAATGGTCATCTAGACGTCGTTCTTTCGACTGAAATGACTACCTTTACAAAAACGACTTGTAACTTATTTTTCCGACTATAAACCTATACTTTTTCTGTTTAGATTCATAAAATAGAGTTCAATATGAAACCATAGCAATTTGATTCACTCAAAACGGATTTAAAATGAAGAAGTTATGGGTAAAACAAGATTGGATAATTTTTCTCATTTTAGCTACGTGAAAATTGGTAACAAATCTATTCCAACCATAACTTAATCAACTTGTATTGTATATTATGTAATCTTGAGATACCATAGACACGTATACAATGTTTCGACCTATCATGTCGACACATCTATATATATTTCGGAACAACCATAGACACTCTATATGTGAATGTTGGAGTTAGCTATACAGGGTTGAGGTTGATTCCAAAATATATATAGTTTGAGTTGTGATCAATACTGAGATACGTATACACTGGGTCGTGGATTGATTCAAGATAATATTTATCGATTTATTTCTGTACATCTAACTGTGGACAACTAGTTATAGGTTACTAACGAGAACAGCTGACTTAATAAACTTAAAACATCAAAATATATTAAAAGTGTTGCAAATATATTTTGAACATACTTTAATATATATGTATATATTGTTATAGGTTCGTGAATCAACAGTGGCCAAGTCTTACTTCCCAACGAAGTAAAAATCTGTGAAAGTGAGTTATAGTCCCACTTTTAAAATCTAATATTTTTGGGATGAGAATACATGCAGGTTTTATAAATGATTTACAAAATAGACACAAGTACGTGAAACTACATTCTATGGTTGAATTATCGAAATCGAATATGCCCCTTTTTATTAAGTCTGGTAATCTAAGAATTAGGGAACAGACACCCTAATTGACGCGAATCCTAAAGATAGATCTATCGGGCCCAACAAGCCCCATCCAAAGTACCGGATGCTTTAGTACTTCGAAATTTATATCATATCCGAAGGGTGTTCCGGAATGATGGGGATATTCTTATATATGCATCTTGTTATTGTCGGTTACCAGGTGTTCACCATATGAATGATTTTTATCTCTATGTATGGGATGTGTATTGAAATATGAAATCTTGTGGTCTATTGTTACGATTTGATATATATAGGTTAAACCTATAACTCACCAACATTTTTGTTGACGTTTAAAGCATGTTTATTCTCAGGTGAATATTAAGAGCTTCCGCTGTTGCATACTAAAATAAGGACAAGATTTGGAGTCCATGTTTGTATGATATTGTGTAAAAACTGCATTCAAGAAACTGATTTCGATGTAACATATTTGTATTGTAAACCATTATGTAATGGTCGTGTGTAAACAGGATATTTTAGATTATCATTATTTGATAATCTACGTAAAGCTTTTTAAACCTTTATTTATGAAATAAAGGTTATGGTTTGTTTTAAAAATGAATGCAGTCTTTGAAAAACGTCTCATATAGAGGTGAAAACCTCGCAACGAAATCAATTAATATGGAACGTTTTTAATCAATAAGAACGGGACATTTCACAAATGACCACCCAAGTTGACCGGTGATTCACGAACGTTAAAACTTGTAAAAACTATACGATGACATATATATGGTTATATATATAGTTAACATGATTTTATTATAAGTATGTATCTCATTAGGTATTTTAACAATGAGTTATATACATAAAAATGAGACTATTAAATTAAGAAACTCGAAAACGATATATATAACGATTATCGTTATAACGTTTTACTAGGTACATATGAATCATATTAAGATATTGATACACTTGGTTAATTATTTTAAATGATAAGTAAATATATCATTAAGTGTATTAACAATGAACTACATATGTAAAAATAAGACTACTAACTTAATGATTTTGAAACGAGACATATATGTAACGATTATAGTTGTAACGACATTTAATGTATATAGATCATATTAAAAGATATTCGTATATCATAATATCATGATAATATAATAATTTAAAATCTCATTTGATATTATAAACATTGGGTTAACAACATTTAACAAGATCGTTAACCTAAAGGTTTCAAAACAACATTTACATGTAACGACTAACGATGACTTAATGACTCAGTTAAAATGTATATACATGTAGTGTTTTAATATGTATTCATACACTTTTGAAAAACTTCAAGACACTTATCAAAATACTTCTACTTAACAAAAATGCTTACAATTACATCCTCGTTCAGTTTCATCAACAAATCTACTCGTATGCACCCGTATTCATACTCGTACAATACACAGCTTTTAGATATATGTACTATTGGTATATACACTCCAATGATCAGCTCTTAGCAACCTATGTGAGTCACCTAACACATGTGGGAACCATCATTTGGCAACTAGCATGAAATATCTCATAAAATTACAAAAATATGAGTAATCATTCATGACTTAATTACATGAAAACAAAATTACATATCCTTTATATCTAATCCATACACCAACGATCAAAAATACCTACAAACACTTTCATTCTTCAATTTTCTTCATCTAATTGATATCTCTCAAGTTCTATCTTCAAGTTCTAAGTGTTCTTCATAAATTCCAAAAGTTCTAGTTTCATAAAATCAAGAATACTTCCAAGATTGCAAGTTTACTTCCAAGTTTTCTAAATCCATTCCAAGTAATCATCCAAGATCAAGAAACCTTTGTTACTTACAGTAGTTTATCTTTCTAATACAAGGTAATAATAATATTCAAACTTTAATTCAATTTCTATAACTATAACAATCTTATTTCGAGTGGAAATCTTACTTGAAATTGTTTTCGTGTCATGATTCTGCTTCAAGAACTTTCAAGCCATCCAAGGATCCTTTGAAGCTAGATCCATTTTTCTCATTTCCAGTAGGTTTATCCAAGGAACTTTAGGTAGTAATGATGTTCATAACATCATTTGATTCATACATAAAAAGCTGTCTTATTCAACGTTATAAACTTGTAATCACTAGAACATAGTTTAGTTAATTCTAAACTTGTTCGCAAATAAATTTAATCCTTCTAACTAGACTTTTAAAATCAACTAAACACATGTTCTATATCTATATGATATGCTAACTTAATGATTTAAAACCCGGAAACACGATAAACACCATAAAACTGGATATACGCCGTCGTAGTAAAACCGAGGGCTGTTTTGGTCGGGATAATTAAAAGCTAAGAAGAACTTTGATTTAAAAGCTATACTTCTGAAAAAATGATTTTTCTTATGAACCTGAAACTATATCCAAAAATCATGGTTAAACTCAAAGTGAAAGTATGCTTTTCAAAATGGTCATCAAGATGTCGTTCTTTCGACGGAAATGACTACCTCTTTCAAAAACGACTTGTAACTTGTATTTCCAACTATAAACTTATACTTTTTCTATTTATATTCATAAATTTAAGTTCAATACGAAACCGTGGCGACTGGAATCACTCAAAACGGATTAGAAACGAAGAAATGGCGAGTAAAACAAGATTGATAAAAACTACTCATTTTACCTACGTGAAAGTTAGTAATAAATCTATTCCAACCATAACCTAATCAACTTATATTGTATATTATATAATCTTGAGATACCATAGACACGTATACAATGTTTCGACCTATCATGTTAACCCATGTATATATATATATATTGCGGAACAACCATAGACACTCTATATGTGAATGTTGGAGTTAGCTATACAGGGTTGAGGTTGATTCCAAAATATATATATAGTTTGAGTTGTGATCAATACTGAGATACATATACACTGGGTCGTGGATTGATTCAAGATAATATTTATCGATTTATTTCTGTACATCTAACTGTGGACAACTAGTTGTAGGTTACTAACGAGGACAGCTGACTTAATAATCTTAAAACATCAAAATGTATTAAAAGTATTGTAAATATATTTTGAACATACTTTGATATATATGTATATATTGTTATAGGTTTGTGAATCAACCAGTGGCCAAGTCTTACTTCCCGACGAAGTAAAAATCTGTGAAAGTGAGTTATAGTCCCACTTTTAAATCTAATATTTTTAGGATGAGAATACATGCAGGTTTTATAAATGATTTACAAAATAGACACAAGTACGTGAAAATACATTCTATGGTTGAATTATCGAAATCGAATATGCCCCTTTTTATTAAGTCTGGTAATCTAAGTATTAGGGAACAGACACCCTAATTGACGCGAATCCTAAAGATAGATCTATTGGGCCTAACAAACCTCATCCAAAGTACCGGATGCTTTAGTACTTCGAAATTTATATCATATCCGAAGGGTGTCCCGGAATGATGGGGATATTCTTATATATGCATCTTGTTAATGTCGGTTACCAGGTGTTCACCATATGAATGGATTTTTATCTCTATGTATGGGATGTATATTGAAATATGAAATCTTGTGGTCTATTGTTACGATTTGATATATATAGGTTAAACCTATAACTCACCAACATTTTTGTTGACGTTTAAAGCATGTTTATTCTCAGGTGAATACTAAGAGCTTCCGATGTTGCATACTAAAATAAGGACAAGATTTGGAGTCCATGTTTGTATGATATTGTGTAAAAACTGCATTCAAGAAACTGATTTCGATGTAACATATTTGTATTGTAAACCATTATGTAATGGTCGTGTGTAAACAGGATATTTTAGATTATCATTATTTGATAATCTACGTAAAGCTTTTTAAACCTTTATTTATGAAATAAAGGTTATGGTTTGTTTTAAAAATGAAGGCAGTCTTTGAAAAAATGTCTCATATAGAGGTCAAAACCTCGCAACGAGATTAATTAATATGGAACGTTTTTAATCAATAAGAACGAGACATTTCAGCTTTGTCCCAATCAAGTCGGCGGCTTGGATTGGTGAAGCAGGAGGCTTCATCTGATTCCATGACAAAGTTAGTTTTCGTCCACGTAACCACTATGAACGTTTAGTTCATAATGGTAGACGAAAATAAAGCAATTAAATAAATAAAATACATTAAATAAAATAAACCAATGACAAATAAATAAAAGACGATAAATAAAAGACATTAAATAAAAGACAATAAATTAATAGACAATAAATAAAAGAAAGGAAATAATTATATTAAAATGAGAAACACTTACACAATAGAAAGAAAACGTTTGGTCAGAACATCGACGCCATAGCATAAAATATTAAACTAATGTATAACTCTTAACTCCATAAACCTCATATGGGGAGGAGGATTCAATTCTCAAAAGAGAGAAAAGAATACAAGAAGGTACATTGAAAACTAAAGGGTGAAGGCCTCCTTTTATAGGTGAAGGAGGAGCCTTATACATTGTCATACGGGTGATGTGGGACAAAAACTAACTAAAAACCATGAAAATCCTTTATTTAAAATTCAGGCGCCATATAATGCTTTCTATCTTCTGAACCGGGCCGAATTAGACAAAACTTATAAAATGGAAGTTGTAGAGCTATGTAATACGGACGTCTGGACACCTGGAACTCCTTAATCGGAGATTCTATGAATAATTTGTGGCTAATATACTGAATCTGAATCTTTTTCTAAGTTACTTGGTCGCCAAGTTGGTTCCATAAACGGCTCCAATGCCGGCGGCTTTGGATGGGAAGCTGGCAGCTTAAGTTGATCTGGCTGGCTGCTTTATTTCTTAAGCTGGTGGCTTCTTATACTTTTCCAAGTTCTTCGATTTTTGCTCATTCTGGAACATTCTTGACTTTTGTACTTTAGCCGGCGGCTTCCTTGCATCCATGCCGGCGGCTTCATCCATTTCTGAAACTTTTTATCCGGTTTTGATCCTGTTTAATACATAACTCAAACAAAACATTAAAAAAATATGTTTCCCGTTTTTAACCATTTTTGTGTATTTTAAGATTAAAATAACTTTAAAATACCAAAATAACTCCTTAAAATGTGTCTAAAAATATGTATAATTTTGGAGTTATCAAATCCCCCACACTTAAGCTTTTGCTTGTCCTCAAGAAAATAAAGTTTTAAACATTTAAAAGTATACTCCCTTATACATTTGTATCAAACATAGTATTTAATGAGATGTTTTGACAATCACTTTCCTTCCCACACTTAGATTATGCAATGTCCTCATTGCATTTATAATCAAAAATAGTAATAAATGAAAGACATAATTGAAAATAAGGGAAAGAGTGATGTTACTTGATTGTAGGATCATAGAATGATTGCGGATCACTTTGTAGATTTCGTTGGAATTTAATATAAACAACTTGACAAAGATTTAAACCATACGAAATATAACACAAACATAATATTTTATTAATAACTTTCATCACTTTAGCACTTTAACACTTAGGAGCTATATTGCTCTTACATTCATAGTTAAATAAACAAATAATAAAATACTTAGAAAAAACATAATCCTAATAAATATATATGGATATGTAGTTTTGATTATAGAGTCGGTTGTGTGACGACCCAGAAATTTCCGACCAAATTTAAACTTAATCTTTATATCATTTCGACACGAAAAGCAAAGTCTGATAAGTTGAATCTCAAAAATTTTAGAACTACATTCATGTAATCAATTACCCTTTGACTGTGCTCGACGATTCACGAACACTTATGTGTATATAGACATGTTTATATATAATATATAGTTATATTAATTAAAAACATTATCAAAGTATTAGATGAATAATACTTTACATAAACGTATTTATTTCAATATATGTTTAATATATTTATCGAGGAATTAAAAGATAATATCAAATGATTGAATTATCAGATACATTGTGATATGATTACGGGTCTCTGTTAAGAGGTCCACTATGATTTAAGAAATCTGTTCTTTTTAACAACATTCGGAAATTGGTAAAGTGATTTATAAGTAAGAACAAAAGTGTCAATTAACAGGAACTAGATAAGGGTTAGTGGAGTTTCCTGTTTGATTTTCTATATATGCGTTAACTTGTTAGCATTCATATTATTTAGGGTAAAAGTGAAATTTTGGGAATGTAGATAGCTTAGAAAATGAATAGTGACAAGTTAAGTAAATCAACGTTTTACATTAAGATGATTTCATACCATTGGACTTTATCCCAAGCTTCCTCACCAAACGGTAATTTGAAAATTTTGAAACCTATTATGAGTATATAAAATTTTAAATATATTTAGTTTTGGAAAACAAAATTTTCATATTTATTTGATTTAGTTTCAAACGTACTAAAACGTTTTCAGTTTAAAAAGAACTTTATTATTAAAACGTTTTATAAGACAAATTGTTTATGAATATAAAATTTGAAGAACTTAATTAAAGCTTTGTATTATAAATTGCAAAAATATTTTTATTGTTTCAAAAAGATAAAAGTATTACTAAATAATAATTTCGAAACAATTTTAAATTATTTAATGAACTTTGAAATATAATTAGTTTTGAAAAACTAAATGTTATATTATTAAATAGATATTTCAAAATGAAAATATATATATATATTTTACAATATAATAAGATATAATAATAACTTAGTTATAAAACGTTTTGATTATATATATATATATATATATATATATATATATATATATATATAACGAGACAATGATTTATAGAAGCAAATGACTAAAACACTTAAATGATTAAGTTATATTTCGAGTGATATAGTTTATGGATGATTTGAGGCTAAATGTCGACAAAGGTACATGTCGCGAAACGTAAAGTATAAGTTTTCTAAGTGTACGAAACGTCGTTCGAAAAACCGGAACCGGGATATTAATCGAGAGTCATCGTACAAGTCATCGGAACTAAATTTATAAGTTAACCATGCACGTGAATATTATATATATATATATATATATATATATATATATATATATATATATATATATATATATATATATATATATATATATATATATATATATATATATATATATATATATATATAAAATTATATAAATTAAATATATATATTTATATATTATTAAAAATTGTCGGCAGCCCACAAGATAATCGAGCATGAGCTGGACAGAGGAGTACTGCGATCGCGGCCCCAGATCACTGAGACACTCCGCGATCGCGGAGCAGTGGGTTCCAGTTTCGGTCTATAAAGCTCGAACGTAATCTGGTCACAATTCAATCTATCTATCTCTCGATCTCTCATCTTCTCTGATATATATACATATATATATATATATATATATATATATATATATATATATATATATATATATATATATATATATATTACTATGATTATTATTATTATTATTAATCTTATTATTATTATTAGAAGTAGTATTAGTATTATTATTAAATATTTCACATAAAATAGAATGACAAGGGTACGTTCGAGCGATATCAAAACGGGTTTAAGCTATGGAATTATGGGTTATAGCTACGGAGGTTATGAGTATAGTGATGTTAGAGAGGCGATAATGATGAGACTAGGATGGTATAACTCTCGTCACTTTTATTATTATTATTATTATTATTATTATTATTATTATTATTATTATTATTATTATTATTATTATTATTATTATTATTATTATTATTATTATTATTATTATGATGATTATGTAATTGTGAAATAGAAAATGACTAAAAGCTATTAATTTAGATGATTATGAGATAATGAATATTAGTACTAGGATTTAGTTATGATACTGTTAAGGTTATAGCTTAGATAAAACTATCACTTTTATCATTATTAGAATTATCATTAATTTTAGTATCATTATTAAAATGATTATTATAATTATTATCATTACTAAATTATCATTATTATTAAAAATTAACGTTTTTAGCAAGATTATCATCTTTATTATTTTCATTATTATCATTATTTTTAAAAGTATCATTAATATTAAAACTATCACTTTTATTAAAATTATCATTTTTATAGAAATATCATTTTTATTTTTACTACTATTATCATCATTATTATGATTATTGATTATTGATGTTAGTAAATAATATTATTATTAAAATAATTTATATTTACTAATATTAAAATTATTATTATCGTTAATACTAAAAAGTATCGTTATTATTAAAATTATCATTTTATCATTTTTATTATTATTATTACTATCATTAAAACATCGTTATTATTAATTATCATTTAAAATTTATTATTAAAACTATCATTTTTACTAAAAATTATTATTATTATTTAAAATTATCATGTTTGATAGAAAATATTATTATAACTCTTAAAACTATCATTTTTGTTAAAATTATCATTTTCATTAAAAATTATCATTTTTACTAATGCTATTAGTGTTATTAATAATAACATTATTATTATCATTGTTACTATCATTAACTTAATTATTACTTTTAATAAATTATTTTTATTTATCATTATCATTAATATTATTATATTAGTATCACTGCAAATGATTATTATTTATTATCAAAATTATTATTACTACCGAATATAATAATAATAATAATAATTATTATTATTATATAACCCTTATTCATTATTATTATTATTATTATTATTATTATTATTATTATTATTATTATTATTATTATTATTATTATTATTATTATTATTATTATTATTATTATTATTATTATTATTATTATTATTATTATTATTATTATTTTTATCAAATAAATACTTGATTCAAAGATATATTTATTACATGTAATGCAATTATATTAATAATACATATCACTATAGTTTTATTATTAAAATGATATTAAGTAAACTATATAAATTATATTACTTGATATATAAATATATATTTTATCATATAAAAACTTTAACATAAATTTTTATTATTAATATATTATAATAAATGGTAAATATTAACTACTTAAAATATATAGAATTATTGTAAACTATTTAATATCACATATAACTTATTAAAATAATATGTATATTACAAATAATAATATATGAACGTGTTTATTTATTATTATAGATCTTTATACATAAACTTGATATAGGTTCGTGAATCCGAGGCCAACCCTGCATTGTTCAGTTTCTTCGTATGAATATTTTTATTACAAAATATTGTATCGTGAGTTTTATTTGCTCCCTTTTTAAATGCTTTTGCAATATATATTTTTGGGACGGAGAATACATGCGCTGCTTTTATAACTGTTTTACAAAATAGACACAAGTAATTGAAACTATATTCTACGGTTAATTATTAAACCGGATATCACCCTTTTTAGTCTGGTAATCTAACAATTAGGGAACAGAAACCCTAATTGACGTGAATCCTAAAGATAGATCTATTGGGCCTAACAAACCCCATTCGGGTTTCAGATGCTTTAGTACTTCGATTTTATCATGTTCGATGAGAGTCCCGGAATGATGAGGATATTCTAGATGCATTTTGTTAATGTCGGTTACCAGGTGTTCACCATATGAATGATTTTTATACACAAGTTATGTGTATCATGTTTTGTAAACGGGTTACGTGTGTGGTTAAATATTTGAAATATTGTGGTCTATTAAAATGATGGAAATGAATATTTATGATAAACTAATGAACTCACCAACCTTTTGGTTGACACATTTAAGCATGTTTATTCTCATGTATGAAAGAAATCTTCCATTGTGCATTTGCTCACTTTAAAGATATTACTTGGAGTCATTCATGACATATTTCAAAAGACGTTGCATTCAAATCATTTGAGTCCAAAAAGATTGTTAATAGATGAACGGCATATTAGTCAATTATATTTGGGAAACATGATAATATCATTGGTATGCATATTTGTAAAATTTCGTTGAAATGAAAGTTTGTCTTTTAAAAAGAATGCGATGTTTGTAAAATGTATCATATAGAGGTCAGTACCTTGCAATGTAATCAACTATTGTGAATCGTTTATAATCGATATGAACGGGTCCTTTCAGTTGGTATCAGAGCAATGGTCTTAGCGAACCAGGTCTTGCATTAGTTCGTCTAACTGATAGATATTAAGATGTATTAATGAGTCTGGATATATTGTATCAACGAGTTATGAAATATTAACCCATGTCCTCTGAAGAATTTATATGTATATATATATATATATATATATATATATATATATATATATATATATATATATATATATATATATATATATATATGAGTTTTGAAACCACAATAGATCTTTTCGTACTAAGCTATTACGTATGAATTTTAATTAGTAATTATTACTTAGTTAATTCATATTACTAATATGCTATGATGTACATTCTTCCGAAATCATTCTAAATAGAGAAGACAAAAAGTCATCAGTTTCCATTTCCACTCCACACAATTTAAACCGACCAACTCACATAAAGAGTTGATGAATCAGAAATATTCACCCCAAATTCACTCCCAAAAATACACTACACATTCACCTTCCTTCCCCTTTCCATTTATCAAAAGATCCAGAGATTAATGAAGAGATAGATCGATTAAATTCGCTTCAAAAGCACTTGTTAAAAGATTTCGAACCCCTGATGGTTTTTGATAGGTCAAAGACCTATTTTCAGTGGATTATCACTTCCTCTCAGGGCACCAGGAACGAAAGACAAAATTTATGAAGAAAGGGTATGCCGTAAGAAAAAAATTAAAAAATATTTGATGAAAGAGCAAAGTCTCTAGAAATAAAGGCAAAGAAAAACCCGAGAAGTTTCCCCAAAGAAGAATACAGGAGGAGCAAAGAAAATTCTAGACAAAGTCTTAGCAAAATCCGTCTCTTTCGAAGAAACTTTTTACGGATTCCAAGCCACTCTCTATCCAAAAATGGATACTCTGAAGAATCAAAGTCTATCAATTCTCTCTAAATCAAAATATCTGGATACCTTTCACCAATCCATAAAAATTTCCCAAACAAACCCTACAACCCGTCTTCCTATTGAAAGAATGCCTAGGAAGAAGATCAGTGTCATCCTTACTTAATCGGTGGAGATATCGATGTTTTACTTAGCCTATGATGAGAACTGTTACACGACTGGCTTCTGAGTGATAATACAATTAGATTAGGACACCCTAAACACTTGAGTGATATGAGTGATCCGCTAGTGAGGTGTGACGACTCGGAAATTTCCGATCAAATTTAAACTTAATCTTTATATGTTTTCGACACGATAAGCAAATTCTATAATGTTGAGTCTTGAAAATTTTGGAACTATGTTCATATATTCAATTACCCTTCGACTATTCCCTAATGATTTACGAACAATTATATTTAACTTGAGGGCATATATAATTATATATAAATATTATTTAAAAACGTTAACAAATTATTAGATGTTTAATACTTTACATGAACATATTTGTTTCGATATATGTTTAATATATTTATCGACGAACTTAAAAGATAATATCAAATGATTGATTTATCAGGTATATTGTGCTATTGTTAAGGGGTCTCTGTTGTGAGGTCCACGATGATTTGAGAAATCTTTTCTTTTTAACGGTATTTGGAATAAATGATAAAGTGATCTACAAGTAAGGACAAAGTGTCAATTAGCGAGAACTAGACAAAAGTTAGTGGAGATTTATGCTTAATTTTCAAAGCATGCTTTACAATAATTACCTTGTGACTATTTCTGATGATTCATGAACAATTGTTTTATATATATATATATATATATATATATATATATATATATATATATATATATATATATATATATAACATTTATATTTTCATATATACATATATAGTATAATTAATATTCAAACACATATTATATAATGATATATATTTATATTAAATGTTAAATATTCAATATATGTTAAAATATAATATATATGGTATAATTATATGGAATGTAATTACAGTTAAAATATAATTGTTATAGTAATATTATTATTATTTTCATTATTATCATTAATATCTGTATTATTAATACTATTATAATATATAATATTAGATATAAAAATTGAAACATGTAAATTACTATATCTCTATTATTACTAGTATTATTACTAGATAAGAATCATTATTATTATAGTTAACATTATTATTATTATTATTATTATTTTATTTATTAGAAATTATCAGTATTTTATTTTTAACATATTTATATTTATAAATTGTATGTCAGATGGAAACAAATTAATTGGACATCAAACTCCTTAAGTAGTACGAATTAATTGAAGATTATATTCTGTTTATTTTGTTTCCTTTCTTTTTTTTTCTTCCTGTTTGAAAATTTCGTGTCCTTTATGTTTAATCTTGTTACCTATCGATTTCATTGATCAATACAGACAACCAGTGATTGTACCATCACTCTATATCTGTCGCCTACCACAAATTAAAGTTGAAAAATAGAAAACTAAAATCATTTATCCTATGCTCTTGAGTGTAAAAATCAAAAGTTTCAATTACGAATTAAACTCAAAATCTGGAAATACTGTTCTGTTAGGAATGATCTATGTAAACTATCTATAAGTTTTCAACTTCCAATTCTTTCTATTAATTTCAAATTTACGAGTCAAAGCTTATTTTCAAAAAGTCAAACATATGAACAAAGATTAAATTCGAGTTCGTTTTAATGTTTAAAGATCAATTGATGATTCAAAAAGTTTCTATTAATGAATTCTAACACAATTTATGTTGTAATTATAATCCAAAACGCTCTAAAATTCAAAATTCGATTTAGTGTTCTTAGTGTTCTTGACAAGGATTAACAATAGCTCGAAATCGAATAAATTTTAAAAACGTAAAAATGCAGTTATGTTAGGATTCATCTTGTTGAACTTTCTGTAAATTTTTACTTTCCAATTTTCCAAAACGAATTCTAATTTGTGAGTCAACGTTTTTGAAACAAAAAGACAACAATTATTCTTCAATCAAATTCAAAATTTCTGTTAAGTTTTAAGTTCAATTGATGAATTAGAAAGTTTATACTAAGTATTTAACAAACCATCCCAAGGTAGTACAAGTGGTTGGGGCCCTGAGATTCTTGCAAGAGGTCTCAGGTTCAATTCTTGGGGTGGCCAGGGAAGGGTTGGAAACAGCCAGGGAGTATTCCTGATGAGCTGCGTACACTAGAGTATGGGGTCGGATTACTCGCCCTTCCCGGGTAACCCGAACAAGGAAAACCTTACAACTTTTTATACTAAGTATTTAACAAGTATTTAATGTTTAAACAATTGTCCAAAACGTTTTAGAAATTGAGATCATTATTATTTTTTTTTAAACAAGGCCGCGACAGCAGCAGCTGTTTATGGAAATTTTTTTAATTTTTTTCTTTTCTAGTGTTTATTAATCTAAAATAATAATTTCAAGCGTTATTGTGTTGTTATGAAACCCAAAAACCAATTTGTTAGAATAATCGAGTTAGTCTCTGGTTTACTAGTTAGTATGAAGGAGAAGGAGAAGGATGACAGAAAAATGGTTAAGTATATTATTAGTTGGATTAATTACAGAAAAAATGCAACAGATCAGATGGTTAGGGACATGTGTGTTAACTGAGAGGTCTCGGGTTCGAGCCCGGGTGTGGACTATTTTTTTTTTTTTTGGAATTCATTACATTTGAGGTAGTTTTCAAATCTTATTATTATTATTATTATTATTATTATTATTATTATTATTATTATTATTATTATTATTATTATTATTATTATTATTATTATTATTATTATTATTATTATTATTATTATTATTATTATTATTATTATTATTATTATTATTATTAGCAATACGCTAGTATTATTATTGTATTATTATTATTATTACTAGTATTATCAATACTATTATTATTATTATTATTATTATTATTATTATTATTATTATTATTATTATTATTATTATTATTATTATTATTATTAGTAATATTATTATTGTATTATTATTGTTAGTATCATTATTATTAATAACATTATTATTATCATCATTAGTATTATTACTACTCATTATTAGTATTAGATATTATTTTCAATGTTGTTGTAAAAATAAAATAACTTATCATTATTATTATTATTATTATTATTATTATTATTATTATTATTATTATTATTATTATTAAAGATTATCATTATCATTCTTATTATTAGTATTATCATTATTAATAAAGTTATCCTTATTAGTAAACTATTATTATCAAAACTATCATTTTAGTAAATAAATACTTTAAACATTAAATATACTTATTATATATAACAAACTAATGATATTTTCTAAATATACTACTAAGCATATACATATAAATATATATAGATATATTAATACAACTAAATGTATGGATATTAATACATGCAAAATAAATAAATATAACATATAATTTAAGATATAATATAGGTATATGTTTTCAAATGAAATTTAGCATAAATTCTATATAATTACAAATATACAAATAATATATATATTAATAGATGAAATTTTGTGAATCCCATTATATGTTTTAATAGATATACAATTGATATATGTTCGTGAATTCGAGGCCAACCCTGCATTGTTCAGATTCGTCGTATGCATATTTTTACTACAAAATATCATATAGTGAGTTTCATTTGCTCCCTTTTTAAATACTTTTGAAATATATATTTTTAGGACTGAGAATACATGCGCTGTTTTTATAAATGTTTGACAAAATAGACACAAGTACTCAAAACTACATTCTATGGTTGGATTATCGAAATCGAATATCACCCCTTTAGCTTGGTAACCTAAGAATTAGGGAATAGTACCCCTAAATGACGCCAATCCTAGAGATAGATCTATGGGCCTAACAAACCCCATCCGAGGTACGGATGCTTTAGTACATCGAATTATTATTATACAGACGAGAGGATTCTGTTTTGGGGATATTCTATATGCATCTTGTTAATGTCGGTTACCAGGTGTTCACCATATGAATGATTTTTATCTCTATGCAGTTTGCGAAATGCCTGATATGAGATGATGTTTATGAAAAATGGAAATGAAAATCTTGTGGTCTATTAAAATTATGGAAAAGATTGATTACAATAAACTAATGAACTCACCAACCTTTCGGTTAACACTTTAAAGCATATTTATTCTCAGGTATTAAGGAAATCTTCCGCTGTGCATTTGCTCATTTTAAAGATATTACTTAGAGTCATTCTTGGCATATTTCAAAAGACGTTGCATTCAAATTATTGAGTTCAAGATTATTATTAAGTCATTTATAGGTTGGGACATATTATGAAATGGTATGCATGCCTGTCAACTTTCAATGTAATAAAAGTTTGTCTTTCAAAAACGAATGCAATGTTTGTAAAATGTATCATTTAGAGGTCAAATACCTCGCAATGTATTCATGTGTTATTGTATTCGTCCTTAAGGATTAAGACAGGTCGTCTCATGTGGTATCAGAGCGGTGGTCTTAGCGAAGCAGGTCTTGCATTAGTGTGTATGACTGATAGATATTAAGATACATTAATGAGTCTGGACTTCGGCCGTGTCTGCATGTCAAAAGTTTTTCTTATCATTTCTTTTCGGAAATTACCTCCTTACCATTCTTAGTCTAGACACATTTTACTGCATTGATTGCATGAATAGTGTATAGACAAAATTTAAATCCTAGCGTATCTGCTAATTCATATCTTAGCGTATCTATTACTGTAAACTTTGCCTGACATATTTCATAAATTCCTCCGTAACCTACAAAATCTTTTGTTCTATATATTTAGATATTTTAGGTAATTAGAATACCATCTGATAGCCAAAAATCATTTCATATCGAAAAATCCTTTATTCAATCATACGAAATGGAACTCTCCACTAGTTCAAGTCCCTCGAATTCCAATATGGAGTTTCACTCGAGCTCCGAAAGCAGTGTGACCGGAATGGATCAACTAATCAGCCATCATCTATTCTGGATGAATTGAGGATAAGTTCGTAGCCTCCTCAATCATTGGAGACAAGAAGAAGGTGATCCCTTCCATCCACCACATTGCCCTCTTGGCGATGAACCTGAAGCACTTACTGGTGAACCTATCCAAAACACCATTTTCTCTCTCATTTCCAGAGTATCTCATCATGATTATATACTATCTCAGATTCTAGATCTTATTCATTCGCTCGTCCGAACCGACAACCACCCCGGTGTAATAGAAGAAGTCAACGAGCTTCGCGCTTGGGTAGTGGCTTTAGAGAATATGGTGCAAAGGTTACAAGCACCAGCAACACCACCGGCATTAACATTATCCCCATCATCAATGCCAACAGTACCATTACCACCACCAACCACAACCGCATCGTAAACATCAACTTTACAATCTATCCCATAAGCACCAATGTCATACGCCCTATAGATACCAAGGAATACCAACAACAACAAATGGTGAAATATTGATTCATAACTTCATTGGAGAAACATTTTTGCGGCGATTATGTAATCTCCAAAGTCTTAGAGATTATTTATTCAAACCGCAAATCAGATGAATGGATAGAACTAACAGAGAATAGAAACCCTGACAAGAATGGAGCTTGAATTAAAAACTAGACTTGTTTTACCAGCAGCATCAACAGTTTTGTCAGCATCATCAGCATCAGCAGCACCTACAACATCACAAGTTCAACCAGATCTATAATCACCGCAAACATCACCACTAATCAACAATGAGTATATTGTATCAACGAATTACAAAGTATTAACTCACTTCCACTGAAGAATTTATATGTATATCTTACATATATAGAGTTTTGAAACCACAATAAATATTTTCGTACTAAGCTATTAATAGTGAATTTTAAAGAGTAGATACTCGGATAATTAATGTTACTAATATGCTATGATGTACATCCTTCGTTAATAACTTAACCATCGTTAGCTACAATATCCGTTTCAACTCGACGAATTTCATTTCATAATAAACCAAGTGTATTATTCAATTATAAGTTTGATCTTACACTTTCATTTTCGATATACTCGAAAATTTCTAAGAATCATCATTCGTGTCTTGCGAAGTTCACAAGAATTTCCACAAACACCAACATCATTCATCGATAAATAACAAAGTATTGATTAAAAATTTCATTTACGTTGAAGAAATAATTCGCGAAGATTATGCAATTTCTAAAGTTTTAGGAATTATTCATTTCTAGTTTCAGCCGAAAATTTAATGAGTTTATTATCATATTAACTCATTAAGTCTGCATTACATCTGAAGAAAATATACATATATTTTCATAAAGACTGTAATAAAATTTATTGTAAAAAAATAAAAAATATTACTTGTGAATTTTTTTAACGGATAGGTAATACCCGAGAAATATTCAAATTTCACATTAATATGTTACTCTATACATTTTTCGATTCTAATTCATCAATCATTAACTATACTCATTACTTTCACAATTATGTACATTCTTTCATAGAAATCAAAACAACCATTCGCATCCAAATTTGATTACATATTCTGATTTTGACAAATCAAAATCCAAGTCAAGATTTAATAGAAGACATCACTATTAGATCCCTACATCTTTCAAGGCTATACTTTGACTTCGAAACCGTGCTGGAACATCATTTCTATTCATAGAACCCAGAAAAAAATATTTGTATCATTCAAAATCCTAGAACATCATATCTATAGTAACGATTACAATCTGTGTTCAAACCCTTCGAAATTCCTGAAGACACTTCAAATAATAAACAATTGAGATGAAGATCTAACCACATATTAACCACAGTCTTGCACCTGAAAAGCTCTCAAAACCAAAGTCATAGTTTAACACGTATCTGTGTCAGACCCTTTGGCATTTATTATCAAAAATAACTTTGCGATTCCTTTTCAAATTAGTTGGTTTTGTCACAGCTTCAACAAGTTAACTTCGACTTTTCAGTTGAAACAGTCTTATTATAACCTCGATTTAGGCGTTGCCCTTTCGTCACTATTACCAGAGAACCTTTTATATCTCACCACATTAGTAATAAACGTACCAACAACTTCACTGATCTTTGACTTTCCAAAAAATCATTATATTTATCGAAACCCCATCATTTACTCATTCGCATCTTGTAACAAGAATTGTCATGTCAACTACTGGGATTCAGCAATCAGTATTTTGAAATCTCGCAGCATGTCTATGCCAACAATTATATGTGTACATATAACGTCTATCTCCTAGACTTACATACTGCGAATGTGAAGTTTCTGAAAAACGCCCTAAACTGCTAACTAGTTCTCCGAATTTTGAAAAAGCTGAATGAAGCAGCATAAACTATAGACAACCGTAACTGTCAAAAGTTAATGATAAAGAATAATGTGTTGGAAAAGCTCAGAAAAAGAGAAGGTTTGGAACTGGAAAACGGATTGAGCAAACCATGAAGGAAGCTGTGGACAAATCACAAGGACGAAATCTACCTTCAAAGAATCCAAATGATTCAGTGTCTGCTAAAATTGTTATCAAATACCTTGCTTCTGACTCTAAACCTTTATAAACAAATCTTCTTCATCATCCACCGATGTTAGAAATTCTAAGATATCATCATATCTTTCATTATAAATATCTTCGATAATTCTGAAGATATATTCATAACTATTCTTATCTGAGATTATTTATCTCTTCGATCTATCTGTGATACATCATAAAAGAAACTAATTTAGTTTCTAAATTCTGAGACCTTCGAGTTTAAAATATGAATGTTATTGAAGTAGTGTTGGGAACTGAAGCATGAGTTAGTATAATATAATGAAACTTGATCAACGTGATTATATTACAGTAACTCATGCTGAGTTTCTAAATGGAACGTGATGATTCACAGATCATAACGCCATCATGTGCCATTTACACGACTATTGTATTCTACTTAAACTCTAAACATATCAAGAAAAATAATTTTTCTTGATAATTTGGCCTTTTCCAAGGTATTCTGGTAATTTGAAAAATTAAGATCGTGCCATTACAATTTCCTTCTTAGAACATTAACCATGTTTATTCCGAAATTCATATCTACGAATTCTGGACCATTACATGCGGTGCTTAATGGCAAGAAGAGAAAACAAAAGAATGAAGCTCCGAAATAGAAATTGGAGTATAAATCGCAACAAATAGAAGAAAACATTAACTGTGGATGTCAATGATTATAGAAGGACAGAAACAGATACATCGAAATATAAGAGAGAATATAAAAACTCAACAATAAACCAGAAATTACAAATCAGAGATATCGATGCATATAGCAATATAAAGACACGAGAGAACTAAAAACATTATAAACCCAAGAGTATAGTAGAAGTAAATAGATTCTTCCGGCAGCAGATGAAAAAGAAGAATGACAGATATGAAAGTTAGGAGTATATCAAGAAGCAGAACTGGATGGAGCATATTGACGAGTGATTTAAAGTATGAATTAGGAAAGAAAGTATAGAAGATAGGAGTGTGGAAACAAGGAAACGAAGGGAGTAACTTTATAGTGAAATATACGACAAAGCAATCGAAATAGATTATTGCATTTAACCAAAGAAGATCCCAATTTCCTTAATTATCGAAAAACCAAATCTTATTACAAAAATTTCCTCTAAATCCCTTGAAATCCGGAAATCAACCGTGACTACGTCATCGGTTAAGTCAAACCTGCATTTACTCATTTCACTCTTTTGTGATAGCCTCACTCGTACTCTTCACATAAAAAAATCGTTTTATCCATATTACTAACTGATGATAAAACTCTAATTTCCAACTCATATGCGTCATGAAAACATACTTATTGTCAGCCATAACCATCCCAATCAAATTTCAGGACAAAATTTCTTTAACGGGTAGGTACTGTGACGACTCAAAAATTTCCGATCAAATTTAAACTTAATCTTTATATGTTTTCGACACGATAAGTAAAGTCTATAATGTCGAGTCTTGAAAATTTTGGAACTATGTTCATATATTCAATTACCCTTCGACTATTCCCAACGATTCACGAACAATTATATTTAACTGGAGGGCTTATATAATTATATATAAATATTATTTAAAAACGTTAACAAAGTATTAGATGTTTAATACTTTACATGAACGTATTTGTTTCGATATATGTTTAATATATTTATAGACGAAATTAAAAGATAATATCAAATGATTGATTTATCAGGTATATTGTGCTATTGTTAAGGGGTCTCTGTTGTGAGGTCCACGATGATTTGAGAAATCTTTTCTTTTTAACGGTATTCGGAATAAATGATAAAGTGATCTACAAGTAAGGACAAAGTGTCAATGAGCGAGAACTAGACAAAAGTTAGTGGAGATTTCTGCTTAATTTTCAAAGCATGCTTTACAATAATTACCTTGTGACTATTTCTGATAATTCATGAACAATTGTTTAAATAGGTATATATATATATATATACTTATATATATATATAACATTTATATTTTCATATATACATATATAGTAAAATTAATAATCAAACACATATTATATAATGATATATATTTATATTAAATGTTAAATATGCAATATATGTTAAAATATAATATATATCGTATAATTATATGGAATGTAATTACAAGTTAAAATATAATTGTTATAGTAATATTATTATTATTTTCATTATTATCATTAATATCTGTATTATTAATATTATTATAATATATAATATTAGATATAAAAATTGAAACATGTTACTTACTATATCTCTATTATTACCAGTATTATTACTAGATAAGAATCATTATTATTATAGTTAACATTATTATTATTAGTATTTTATTTTTTAGAAATTATCAGTATTTTATTTTTAACATATTTATATTTATAACTTGTATGTCAGATGGAAACAAATTAATTTGACATCAAAGTCCTTAAGTAGTATGAATCAATTGAAGATTATATTATGTTTATTTTGTTTCCTTTTTTTTCTCTTCCTGTTTGAAAATTTCGTGTCCTTTATGTTTAATCTTGTTACCTATCAATTTCATTGATCAATACAGACAACCAGTGATTGTACCATCACTCTATATCAGTCGCCTACCACAAATTAAAGTTGAAAAACAGAAAACTAAAATCATTTATCCTCTGCTCTTGAGTGTAAAAATCAAAAGTTTCAATTACGAATTAAACTCAAAATCTGGAAATGCTGTTCTGTTAGGAATGATCTATGTAAACTATTTGTAAGTTTTCAACTTCCAATTCTTTCTATTAATTTCGAATTTACGAGTCAAAGCTTATTTTCAAAAAGTCAAACATATGAACAAAGATTAAATTCGAGTTCGTTTTAATGTTTAAAGATCAATTGATGATTTAGAAAGTTTCTATTAATGAATTCTAACACAATATATGTTGTAATTATAATCTAAAATGCTCTAAAATTCAAAATTTGATTTAGTGTTCTTAGTGTTCTTGACAAGGATTAATAATAGCTCGAAATCGAAAAAATTTTAAAAATGTAAAAATGCAGTTATGTTAGGATTCATCTAGTTGAAATTTCTGTAAATTTTTACTTTCCAATTTTCCAAAACGAATTCGAATTTGTGAGTCAAAGTTTTTGAAACAAAAAGTCAACAATTGTTCTTCAATCAAATTCGAAATTTCTGTTAAGTTTTAAGTTCAGTTGATGAATTAGAAAGTTTATACTAAGTATTTAACAAGTATTTCATGTTTAAACAATTGTCCAAAACGTTTTAGAAATTGAGATCATTAATTTTTTTTAAACAAGGCCGCGACAGCAGCAGCTGTTTATGGAAATTTTTATAATTTTTTTTTTCTTTTTTTCTTTTCTAGTGTTTATTAATCTAAAATAATAATTTCATTATTGTGTTGTTATGAAACCCAAAAACCAATTTGTTAGAATAATCGAGTTAGTCTCTGGTTTACTAGTTAGTATGAAGGAGAATGAGAAGGATGACAGAAAAATGGTTAAGTATATTATTAGTTGGATTAATTACAGAAAAAATGCAACAGATCAGATGGTTAGGGACATGTGTGTTAACCGAGAGGTCTCGGGTTCGAGCCCGGGTGTGGACTTTTTTTTTTTTTTTTTTGGAATTCATTACATTTGAGGTAGTTTTCAAATCTTTTTATTTTATTATTATTATTATTATTATTATTATTATTATTATTATTATTATTATTATTATTATTATTATTATTATCATCATCATTATTATTATTATTATTATTATTATTATTATTATTATTATTATTATTATTATTATTATTATTATTATTATTATTATTATTATTATTGCTATTATGTTAGTTATTATTATTAGCAAAATGATTATTAATATAGACTATGATAATTATTATTATTACTAGTATTATCAATACTATTATTATTATTATTATTATTATTATTATTATTATTATTATTATTATTATTATTATTATTAGTAATATTATTATTGTATTATTATTGTTAGTATCATTATTATTAATAACATTATTATTGTCATCATTAGTATTATTACTACTCATTATTAGTATTAGATATTATTATCAATGTTGTTGTAAAAATAAAATAATTTATCATTATTATTATTATTATTATTATTATTATTATTATTATTATTATTATTATTATTATTATTATTATTATTATTATTATTAAAGATTATCATTATCATTCTTATTATTAGTATTATCATTATTAATAAAGTTATCCTTATTAGTACACAATTATTATCAAAACTATCATTTTAGTAAATAAATACTTTAAACATTAAATATACTTATTATATATAACAAACTAATGATATTTCCTAAATATACTACTAAGCATATATATATATATAAATATATATAGATATATTAATACAACTAAATATATAGATATTAATACATGCAAAATAAATAAATATAACATATAATTTAAGATATAATATAGGTATATGTTTTCAAATGAAATTTAGCATAAATTCTATATAATTACAAATATAGAAATAATATATATATTAATAGATGAAATTTTGTGAATCCCATTATATGTTTTAATAGATATACAATTGATATAGGTTCGTGAATTCGAGGCCAACCCTGCATTGTTCAGATTCGTCGTGTGCATATTTTTACTACAAAATATCGTATAGTGAGTTTCATTTGCTCCCTTTTTAAATGCTTTTGCAATATATATTTTTGGGACTGAGAATACATGCGATGTTTTTATAAATGTTTGACGAAAAAGACACAAGTACTCAAAACTACATTCTATGGTTGGATTATCGAAATCGAATATCACCCCTTTAGCTTGGTAACCTAAGAATTAGGGAACAGTACCCCTAATTGATGCGAATCCTAAAGATAGATCTATTGGCCTAACAAACCCCATTCGAGGTACTGATGCTTTAGTACTTCAACTTATTATTATACAGATGAGAGGATTCTAGTTTGGGGATATTCTATATGCATCTTGTTAAAGTCGGTTACCAGGTGTTCACCATATGAATGATTTTTATCTCTATGCAGTTTGTGAAATGCCTGATATGAGATGATGTTTATGAAAAATGGAAATGAAAATCTTGTGGTCTATTAAAATTATGGAAATGATTGATTACGATAAACTAATGAACTCACCAACCTTTCGGTTGACACTTTAAAGCATGTTTATTCTCAGGTATTAAGGAAATCTTACGATGTGCATTTGCTCATTTTAAAGATATTACTTGGAGTCATTCTTGGCATATTTCAAAAGACGTTGCATTCAAATTATTGAGTTCAAGATTATTATTAAGTCATTTATAGGTTGGGACATATTATGAAATGGTATGCATGCCTGTCAACTTTCAATGTAATGAAAGTTTGTCTTTAAAAAACGAATGCAATGTTTGTAAAATGTATCATTTAGAGGTCAAATACCTCGCAATGTATTCATATGTTATTGTATTCGTCCTTATGGATTAGGACGAGTCGTCTCATGTGGTATCAGAGCGGTGGCCTTAGCGAAGCAGGTCTTGCATTAGTGTATCTGACTGATAGATATTAAGATGCATTAACGAGTCTGGATTTCGACCGTGTCTGCATGTCAAAAGTTTTGCTTATCATTTCTTGTCAGAAATTACCTCCTTACCATTCTTAGTCTAGACACATTTTACTGCATTGATTGCATGAATAGTGTATAGACAAAATTCAAATCCTAGCATATCTGCTAATTCATATCTTAGCGTATCTGTTACTGTAAACTTGCAAACGGACCCTTCAAACGGCTTGAGAGAAGTTTTGGGTAACAAACGGCCTGGAATTTATTAATATGTATGTTGCCATGATAGAAGTTTGGGTTAGCGTAATTATGTTAATTTAGTACGATTACTGTCGTAATACTAAACTAGGAAGTCTGATAGGTTTGTATGCTAGCATCTTAAGGATTGACCAACCTAGGTTGTGATCAGGACTTGTCTACCTATATGAAATTAGCTACTTCATAGGATTAAGACCCCTGGTTATACTATATCTGAAGATTCTATGAACTCGGTATGGCCAGAGTTCCCGAGAGGCATCTAATGCGCTTTTAGGACACGGAACTTAGGAATTGAGACATGAATGACCTAGTATGCCTATTGACTATTCTGAAGAGACTTCTTAGGAGCTGTTAAGATCTAGTTAGTACCTTCACTGTGTGACCCAAGCCTATCGCATGTTCTTGTTTGATTGTTGCCTTAGGAATAAGTTATATCAACTTTTAGGTATTTATTAGGTTTCTATCTGCTTTACTTTCAGTATACCAACTGTAATGCTGTATAATGCTTGAACTAATATGATCTCATTAGTATGATGGAATGGTTGTTAGTTTTCATTTAAGGTTTTTCAAACTTAAACCGTCGGACTCCTTCCGTTTGTGATCAGTGTTCAATCAACACGGCATGTTGTTGTTCAGTTAACCAAACTGAAAACGAGGGTTAGGATTGTAACATCCCGTGTTTTTCCGTTAAATTTAATTTTAACACCGTCTTTTTTTTTTTAAAACAAAACCTTTCGTATTTAAATTAATAGTTTCCGTGAGTAACGTTCATTATATTCCCGCTATTTAATTTTGACATCACCCGTTTACTCGAGCGTTTTAAAAATATTCGTTTGGTTAATTCCCGCACCCGACTACAAACATGAGGGACTTAAGTTGACAAGTGGGCAAAGTGGTGACTAGGTCAACTAGTCAACCACTTCACCTCCTCCATCCATTTCCATCCATCTCCCTCATCTCTCTTTCTCTCTAGCAAGAACACACACACACAACACCCAATTCAATCATTCATCATCTAAATTCGATCTAGGAGGCTTACAACAAAACAAATTACATATTTGGAATCCTCTCTTCATCCTCTACAATTTGATACCAACTTCATCTCGTTTGGGTAACATTTCTAAAACTCTAGATTTCTCTAAATTCGTGTTTTTGATTTGAAATGGTGTTAGTTAGTGTCTATGGCTCAAGTCTAACATAAATATATGTTTGGTTTGCTCGATTTGTTGTTTTTGGAGTAACTAGCATGAACTTGAAATGGGTTTGCTTAATCCTTGATTTTGGATGAGTTAATGTTGTTAGATTGTTAAAGTGCATGTTTTAATTGTGTTACTAGTATCACTAGCTTCGTTTTGATGCGTAGGTTGATTAAGAAAACTTCAAAAACATGAATATTGATTTTGTGATGTTTGACTAGGGTTTGATAGTTCTTGACATGAACTTTTGATGCTTGAATGCCATGGAATGTTAATTGTTAGTGATTAGTTGTAATGTATGCTTAATTACCTTCGAAACGGCATATCGTATGTGTAAATTGGATTCCCGAAACTTAAAATGCAATTGATGAACTTGAAACTTTGAAAATGGACTTTTAAACGATCACTTGACGAGAAATCGGTTATGGAAAATGTTGTTTTTGTTTGATGAAACATGTTTAGTTGTGTTCCTTGTCAAAAGAACTTTCCAACGGTATAAGATACGCTTTCTAATTGTTTACGGTTTGAGTTTTGCGCTTGTTTGAAATTTTATCAAGCCTTGAACAAGTGAAACAGGCCTGGGACCAGGCCACGGCCATTGTCGCGGCGCGACAGGCCTGGCCGCGGCGCGACATTTGCCTTGTTCAGGGGCTGACCAACTTTGCACTTTTTCGTTTAATTCCAACTATGCTACGCACCTCCGATTAACATGTAACTTGGCCAACATGCTCATATATGACTTCTAAGCTTAGAAAAATAGTTTGGGACCCGACCCGAACGTGTTGACTTTTTCGTTGACTTTGACCAAGTTTGACTTTTAGTCAAACTTAACCAAACTTTTATACAATCATTCTAACATGCTTTTATACTTGTTTCTTGTATGAAACTTGACAACGTGATTCACATGCTATACTTAATCGAGTCGTAACGAGCCATAGGACTAATTGAACACATTTCACCCGACCTTGTGTCGTAACCAGTTAATTGATATAACTTACTTGTTTAGGTCAAGGCTAAGCAACTTTCATGCACACGTTTACTTGTTAAAGTACTTTTATACTCGTGCACTCGAGGTGAGATCATAGTCCCACTTTTTCAACAACTTTTTATACTTTTAAATTGTGGGCTGAGAAACATATACTTTGTTACATTTTGTACTACTTACTTTTATACTTTGAACACAAGTACAAGGAAAACAAACATTCTACAGCGAGTTTAGAACAAAAATCCTCAATTCGATTATCATTAGTTACACTTGCCGGGTGTAAGCGAGAACTTATGTTATATGGCCATATGGGTTGACAACCCTCATCTTTGACGGTTCGCTACCGTCTACGGATGAAATATATTTTCGAGAATCAGTGTTTGTTCTAGCACTAAGTGATGGGGTATACAATGGGAGGAATGTTAAGCTTTGATAATTGGGTGCTCGCGAACCAACTTTTGGAATGCAACTTTTGGATGATCAATTTATGGAAATACTAAATCTTGTGGTTCAAAATATAACATTTACTAATACACCTATGATTTCACCAACGTTTTTCGTTGACAGTTTTCTATATGTTTCTCAGGTTCATACATGGCTATTTGATACATGCTTCCGCGTACATTCATACTTGCTTGGAGTCAAGCATACATACATGCATACGCTAGTGATAGCACCTTTGGATTCAAACATATTGTTTACATACTTACGCTATTTATAGCAACCGTGATTTTAAACTAATTATGTCGCAAGATATTTCATTTGTACTTTACTACTTTTGTAAACTTAAACTTGTTGTCGATCCGTTTGGTGAACTAAACTTTGCAAGTCATGCACGTTTCAAATGAATGCGACATAATTTTGGTCAAACGCGTCTCATATAGGGACTATGACCACGCAACGGGACCTAAGTAGCGGCGCCGTCAATGACGATTTGGCTCGGGTCGCTACAGATGGTATCAGAGCGTTGGTTGTAGGGAACTAGGACGTGCATTAGTGTGTCTAACAGAGTCGTTAGGACGCATTAGTGAGTCTAGACTACAACCGGATAGTTAATCATTGCATTCTGACATACATTTGCTATAGATAGCACTTACTTGACTACTTGTGCATTATACTTGAATCATTCTTAGGAAAACTTTTTAATGGTACCCAACCTTCATTATACGAACTCGTATCCTGCCACTTTAGTTCGGGAACTCTGACTCCTTGGTTGTTATTTCCCCCGTCTCATCTTACTATCCATGAATATTGTAAAGTCACTGTCACTACTCTAGATGAGTATCGTCATCACTATTTATCGCTACGGTTGCGTACTACTCGCTATCATGACTCGTTACTCTTTTCATACCTGAATACAATGTTGTCTGACTCGAACCACATTGACGTGAACAATCATGTATACACTTCCCACGGGGAAACGCTTCTCTAGAGTTGTAGAAACTCTTTCGATTTAATACGAGTCACGTTTGAGACGTCGTTACATTTTTGTTCATTTTAGATTTTCGCGATTACACGAACTTGAATCTATAGAGTGATGTGGGAATGGAAGTATGAGTTAGCGTAATATAACGACACTCGATCAACGTGGTTATATTACGGTAAGACATACCAAAGTTCTAGTGACACGTGATGGTGGTTAGACTCGATCAACCTAAACACCACCATGTGCCATGTACATGACTTCATCTTTTCAGGTTTGGACATCCGAAAACTCCGAGAATATTTATAACAACCATACCGGGGACACCCCTTCGACTTTTTTCGAACTATACTTATGCTTCCGAATGAATTACCGATTCCTCTCGACTTCAACCGTATGTTACACGTGTATACTATCTCGTCCTCGCACAGTCTTATTGACTAATTACGATTTACTCGTTATGCTCGCACCGAGGCGGAAACTTCTTTTGCATCACCCTCGTACTTCCGGTTCAGGAGGTCCTTATTCTAAATTCCCAATGGAGAGAGACTCTCCACGTTATACTAGTATTCACCTCGAGGGTGAATAGTTCTGACGAACGTTTTTCTTTCAGAAACCGATGAGGACTTGCCCCGACGAACGTTTTTGGAAACTGATAAATCTTTCGCGACGCGAATTTTCTTGAGAAACTTGTCCTAACAAACTTGTTCAAATATACCTTACGGAATGTACCCCGTTTCGGATCGAGATCCTCGTTTCACTTCTAGATTTTGGAGTACCTTACAAAAAGCCTCGGGACCGCGTTTAGACATGAGCACCGCGTACCATCCACAACCCGACGGACCGAACAAACATGCGATTTAAACCTTGGAAACCATAATACAAGTTTGTATTACTAACTTCAAATTTACTTGAGAAAAGTATTTTCCTTTAACCGAATCCTCGTACTACAATGATTTTCATTCGAGTTTTAACGTCACTCCTTTTGAAACCACATGTGACCGGAAACGTCGTTCTCCTTTGTCGAACCAAGTAAGCGATGATCAATTCACCGGGGCCGAGGTTGTTCATGAGCAACCGAGAAAATTTGTTCATATTCAGGTAAAACCCTACGCGACTCGTACTCACCAAGAGCTACGCCGATGTTAGACGTAAACATTTCAAATTCCGCGTGGGAAACCGCGTCACGTTAAGAGTCGCACCTTGGAAAGGTACAATCCGTTTCGGGAAACGTAGGAAGCTAAATCCGCGATATTTTGATCCTTTAAATTCTTGGGGTGTTTTGGACCCGTCGCTAGCCGTTTAGACTTTTCCGACTCATTTTGGGTCTCCGTTTATCCTACATTCGATGTATCAACTCAGACGTGTTTTGCGAAACGAGAACTTGTTATCTCCTTTGATGAACTCACTATCGACGATAACCCTCACTTCCTAGGAGGACCGGTTGAAACCATAAATCGTGAAGCCAAACCTTAAAACAACACATGATCCCGACCGTCAAAATTCGTTGAAATACCTTAGAACGTACTTCTCCCTCATTCGTAGAATTGGCAACACAAGATCTCGAGGAAGATTCAACGACTACTACTTCCAACTAAATTTCGGGACGAAATTTCTTTTGAGGTGTGGATAATGTAACATCCCGTGTTTTTCCGTTAAATTTAATTTTAACACCGTCTTTTTTTTTTTAAAACAAAACCTTTCGTATTTAAATTAATAGTTTCCGTGAGTAACGTTCATTATATTCCCGCTATTTAATTTTGACATCACCCGTTTACTCGAGCGTTTTAAAAATATTCGTTTGGTTAATTCCCGCACCCGACTACAAACATGAGGGACTTAAGTTGACAAGTGGGCAAAGTGGTGACTAGGTCAACTAGTCAACCACTTCACCTCCTCCATCCATTTCCATCCATCTCCCTCATCTCTCTTTCTCTCTAGCAAGAACACACACACACAACACCCAATTCAATCATTCATCATCTAAATTCGATCTAGGAGGCTTACAACAAAACAAATTACATATTTGGAATCCTCTCTTCATCCTCTACAATTTGATACCAACTTCATCTCGTTTGGGTAACATTTCTAAAACTCTAGATTTCTCTAAATTCGTGTTTTTGATTTGAAATGGTGTTAGTTAGTGTCTATGGCTCAAGTCTAACATGAATATATGTTTGGTTTGCTCGATTTGTTGTTTTTGGAGTAACTAGCATGAACTTGAAATGGGTTTGCTTAATCCTTGATTTTGGATGAGTTAATGTTGTTAGATTGTTAAAGTGCATGTTTTAATTGTGTTACTAGTATCACTAGCTTCGTTTTGATGCGTAGGTTGATTAAGAAAACTTCAAAAACATGAATATTGATTTTGTGATGTTTGACTAGGGTTTGATAGTTCTTGACATGAACTTTTGATGCTTGAATGCCATGGAATGTTAATTGTTAGTGATTAGTTGTAATGTATGCTTAATTACCTTCGAAACGGCATATCGTATGTGTAAATTGGATTCCCGAAACTTAAAATGCAATTGATGAACTTGAAACTTTGAAAATGGACTTTTAAACGATCACTTGACGAGAAATCGGTTATGGAAAATGTTGTTTTTGTTTGATGAAACATGTTTAGTTGTGTTCCTTGTCAAAAGAACTTTCCAACGGTATAAGATACGCTTTCTAATTGTTTACGGTTTGAGTTTTGCGCTTGTTTGAAATTTTATCAAGCCTTGAACAAGTGAAACAGGCCTGGGACCAGGCCACGGCCATTGTCGCGGCGCGACAGGCCTGGCCGCGGCGCGACATTTGCCTTGTTCAGGGGCTGACCAACTTTGCACTTTTTCGTTTAATTCCAACTATGCTACGCACCTCCGATTAACATGTAACTTGGCCAACATGCTCATATATGACTTCTAAGCTTAGAAAAATAGTTTGGGACCCGACCCGAACGTGTTGACTTTTTCGTTGACTTTGACCAAGTTTGACTTTTAGTCAAACTTAACCAAACTTTTATACAATCATTCTAACATGCTTTTATACTTGTTTCTTGTATGAAACTTGACAACGTGATTCACATGCTATACTTAATCGAGTCGTAACGAGCCATAGGACTAATTGAACACATTTCACCCGACCTTGTGTCGTAACCGGTTAATTGATATAACTTACTTGTTTAGGTCAAGGCTAAGCAACTTTCATGCACACGTTTACTTGTTAAAGTACTTTTATACTCGTGCACTCGAGGTGAGATCATAGTCCCACTTTTTCAACAACTTTTTATACTTTTAAATTGTGGGCTGAGAAACATATACTTTGTTACATTTTGTACTACTTACTTTTATACTTTGAACACAAGTACAAGGAAAACAAACATTCTACAGCGAGTTTAGAACAAAAATCCTCAATTCGATTATCATTAGTTACACTTGCCGGGTGTAAGCGAGAACTTATGTTATATGGCCATATGGGTTGACAACCCTCATCTTTGACGGTTCGCTACCGTCTACGGATGAAATATATTTTCGAGAATCAGTGTTTGTTCTAGCACTAAGTGATGGGGTATACAATGGGAGGAATGTTAAGCTTTGATAATTGGGTGCTCGCGAACCAACTTTTGGAATGCAACTTTTGGATGATCAATTTATGGAAATACTAAATCTTGTGGTTCAAAATATAACATTTACTAATACACCTATGATTTCACCAACGTTTTTCGTTGACAGTTTTCTATATGTTTCTCAGGTTCATACATGGCTATTTGATACATGCTTCCGCGTACATTCATACTTGCTTGGAGTCAAGCATACATACATGCATACGCTAGTGATAGCACCTTTGGATTCAAACATATTGTTTACATACTTACGCTATTTATAGCAACCGTGATTTTAAACTAATTATGTCGCAAGATATTTCATTTGTACTTTACTACTTTTGTAAACTTAAACTTGTTGTCGATCCGTTTGGTGAACTAAACTTTGCAAGTCATGCACGTTTCAAATGAATGCGACATAATTTTGGTCAAACGCGTCTCATATAGGGACTATGACCACGCAACGGGACCTAAGTAGCGGCGCCGTCAATGACGATTTGGCTCGGGTCGCTACAAGGATTAGAGTCAACTCACTAATAAACCTAGTACTTTACTAAGGATAACCTCCGAGGTATAGCTACCTTTCAATTATACAACCAAGTGACATACTTTTCACTGCTCAAAGAGAATTCCGAGAGTTCATAGATAAGTAGGTCTGTGTAATTGGCTCATCCAACCAGATCTACAACATTCCAAGCATAGCTTTTACATAAGCATAATTACCTTTCCCTAACCCAATACTGATATCTTGGTCAACATTTCCTTGATCTGCATACTCCGGATATCCTTCCACTTATTTACATTTCCACACTTAGGACTTTTAGCTTAAACAACTACTATCCTTTTCTAGGTAATTTAAATACAAGACAATTACCCACTTGATTTTCAATTCGTTAATCTATTCAAAAATACGACACTAGGTTAACTTACACCTTCTACACCTTAGAAAGTAAAAGTAAATTTTAGCCCCACATAATATAAATAAACAAAACCACTGTGTGCTACCCTGATCAACTGAATCTGACTTCCTGCGGCCTAACAACACCGCACAAATAAAACCGTCCGTTTCGGCCGTATCGTAAGTAGCATATCACATGAATCTTACTTTGCTCATGAAAAATGATGATTAAAGTTCAAGAAATCTTCACAAAAGATGTTAATGTGGTGCTAGGGTTCGAATTAGACGAGCCTTGATCATTTTAATAAAAGAATGAATTAGATAGGTGCGCCGCACCTTGAAGTGGTGCGCTGCTCCATTGCAAACAAATCCCAGGTGCGCCGCACTTTGGGACTGGTGCGCCGCACCATATAACATGTGAAAAATTGTTTGGTGACTGATGTTGTTTTTTTCCAGATTTTAAGTGCGCTGCACCTGGCATTTGGTGAGCCACACCTTATAACTGGTGACTTTTCCAACTAGGTTTTCTCAACATCCACCCAAAAACTTAGCCAATTTAGCTCAAATATCAACTAAACAAGCTATTTTGTTGTTTTTTCAATTTCCCAAATGCATGAAATGCAACTGAATGCTAATGCAACCTATCAAAAACATAATATCATATAATTCTAAATGAAATACAATCCTAAATGCGCAAATACACACAAATGTGATTGTTTTGGTCACGGGTCTATCACTTGACCCGTTTTAGCACAAGGGTGTCACTTTGGGTAGTGTTTGATGTCATCAAGCTCGAGAGCATTGACTTCATCATTATAAATCTTTAATCTATGATCATTTACTTTGAAAGTATTACCATTCCCAAACAATTCTACATACCCGTAGGGTAAGCTCTCTTGACAATATATGGACCCGTCCATCTAGACATAAGCTTACCGGGCGAAAACTTAAATCGGGAATTGAACACTAGAACCTTGTTGTTTGGGTGGAATTCCTTAGGTCCCTTAAGTCGGACGTCATGCCATCCTTTAGTCTTTTCTTTGTATGTCAAAGAGTTTTTGTAAGCCTCCAACCTAAGTTCCACTAATTCATGCATTTGCATGACCCGTTTCTCCCCCGCTTGGTCTAGGTCTCTGTTCACTTGCTTTAATGCCCAAAACGCCCTATGTTCAACCTCCATCGGGAGGTGACATGCTTTTCCCTAGACTAAACGAAATGGTGTTGTGTGATGACCCCGTCCTAATCCATCTAGATGAAGTCATCAACATTTGGTCCCAATGTGAGGTTCTGACTTAAATATGCCATGAACGACTCCATGTAAAATGAGCTAATGCACAGCGGAAGATTTCTTTCATACCTGCGAATAAACATGCTTAAAAGTTTCAACTAAAAGGTTGGTGAATTCATAGGTTTATCATAAGCAATAACATTCATAATTTTGATAGACCACAAGATTTTAGTTTCATGAATATATGTACACTCGCAAGTGTATAAAAGTATTATATAAGTTGTTGAGCGCTTTGGTAACCATACTTAACAATTAATGTAGCATATTTCCTTTATTATGAAGTATCCCTACACTGTACCAAGTGTAGTAAAAATGAAGTACTATGCAACCGTTTACGATACTAGAGCGACTAGCCCGGTTGGGGTGGTCAAACCCGATAGATCTATCAATAGGATTCGCGCTTACACGTTCTTCCAACATATAAATATTAGTTACCAAGCTATTAGGGAAGATATGCAAGGTGATACAACTCAACGTAGAATATATTTTAAGTGCTTGTGTCTATTTCGTCAAACATAAAAGCAGCGCATGTATTCTCAGCCCAAAAATATATATTGCAAAAGCAATTAAAAAGGGAGCAAATGAAACTCACAATATTGTATTTCGTAGTAAAAATACATATGACGTCATTGAACAAGTGTAGGGGTGACCTCGGATTCACGAACCTATATCATATATATATATTAACACCTATAATTGTAATCGAACACATTTATATATATAAATTTATTAGTTATATCATTTTTATTAATAACTTATATGTTTCCTATATTCATTTTATATATTAAGGATTCTATTAATTATAATAACAATGATAATTTTAACAATAAAGGTAATCTTTTAAAAAAATGTAGATTTTAATACAAATGATAATTTTTATACTTTTAATAATAGGAATGATACTAATAATAACAGTAATAATAATAATAACTATAATATCTATAATAATAATGTTTTTACTAATAATGATAATAATAATAATATTAATAATTATAATGATAATAATAATGATAATGCTAATAATAATATTAATCATAGTTATAGAAATAATAATAATAATAATAATAATAATAATAATTATAATAATTATAATAATAATAATAATAATAATAATAATAATAATAATAATAATAATAATAATAATAATAATAATAATAATAATAATAATAATAATAATAATAATAATAATAATAATATTGATAAAAAGAGACTAACTTTAAAAAATAAGCTTTCTAATAGAAATTGCATGAGACCGGGCTCGAACCCAAGACCTCTCGCTAACCCAGCTCCCATTCTAACCATCCCTCTATCCTTGTTTTTCTATTTTATTTCTCGATTGAATTTTATTTAACCCGTTTAACATTATCATCATGATAATAACAATACACCACAACAATAAAACCAACGGGCATGTGTGGCAGGGAAGATGAATTGGCCAAGTTGCTACAGTGCGGCCTAATTGAGGCCCGATCCAAACAGTTGCTTTGGCCCAGGTAATTTCCCAAGCACAATTGCTTGATTAATTGAATCCATCAAGCTAGTCCACAAGTCCAAAGAAAAGGTTTTTAGTTTATATAAAAATAAAAAGAAGCGGGATAGGAACAATGGTAGCAGTACAGCTGTAGTTAATCATCAACACCCTCATCATTGTTATTACAGAAAACAGTAGGCTGCAGCAATTCATTACGGTGGTGTCGGTTGTTCGATTTTGAAACAGAAAACAGAAAGAATTATAAGTTTACAGCGGTTATTAGATAAAAATAGAAATGCAGTAGGAAAGTGGAGATGGTGGTTGACTGTTAATTGGAAAACAAAATAGAAGGTGACTGTTTTGTGTTCTTGGGTGGCGAGGGTTGTGATGATTTTCAGGTTCATGAAGAAGAAACAAGAATAGGGAGGAGAGAGAGAGAGAGAGAAAGAGAGGTGAAGGTAAGGTGGTTCTAAGGGTGACCAGCAGTGATGGTGGTGCCAGGTGGAGGTGGTTGTGGGTCATAGCCGGTTGTACGGTGGTGTTTCTTGGGGGTTGATGGTGTTTGACGGTAGTGGAAAGTAGTTCACGATGAAGTGGGTTTTGGTTACAAGGATTTGGAGAGAGGGCGAGAAGAGAGAAGACGAGAGAGATGGTGACTAGTGGTTGTTGTGGGTGGTAGTGGGTAGTCGGAATAGCAGCAAAGATGGAAGGAGGTGGCGGTACAATGGTGATCAAAGTTAGTTTCGATTGATCGAGCATGTCGACATATATGTATATGTTCATATAAATATATATATGCAATAGATAAATGGTAGATATATTATTAAAGGGATCACAAGGGAACAGTAACATATAGTATACAACTAATTAAAACATGTGAAGTCTGCCGACAGTTATTCCCGGATAGTAATTTGTACTCCGTTGTAAATTGGTGGCGGATAAAAGTCTTCAGAAAAATTCCATATTTTTAAATTAATTACCTTTAATTATTTTGGTCATTATGGTATAAAATCCAGTCATTAACTATTAAATAAAAATTACATTAATTATTCACTCTCAACCCCCAAGTAAAATATAAAAAGTTTTAAAATTTGACAAACAACTTCTACATATATTATTATTAAGCCTAAAATTTTTAAAACCCGTTTTCGAATCACCGTTTATTCTAAAATTAAATAACTTTCTTTTTAACTCGTTCATTGTCAATCAATATGACAATTGAGTGTTACCATTGTTTACTAAATAACTTCGAAATCACAAAATATATATTTAATATACTTTTTATGTATATATAGATTTATTTTAATAATAAGTTTTATTATCTCTTATATCATTTTACCATATATTATTATATCAAACTATATTTCAAAGTATTGTATATATATATATATATATATATATATATATATATATATATATATATATATATATATATATATATATATATATATATATGTATTTATTTATTTACAAGTAATAGTTCGTGAATCGTCGGGATTGGTCAAAGGGTATTTGCATATATGATAACAGTTCAAAGTTTTTGAGACTCAACCTAACAGACTTTTCTTATCTTGTCGAAATCATATAAATATTAAGTTTAAATTTGGTCGGAAATTTCCGGGTCGTCACAGTACCTACCTGTTAAAGAAATTTCGTCTCAAAATTTGATTGGGATCGTCATGGCTAACAATAAGAATGTTTTCCTGACGAATATGAGCTGATAAATAGAGTTTTGTTACTGTTGAGTAATATGAATAAGATAATTCGATTACTCGAAGAGTAGGAGTGAAGCTATCGTAAAATAGTGAAATGAATAAATGCATATTCGTTTTAATCAGTGATGTAGTCACTGTTGATTTTCGGAATTTAAGGGATTAAGGAAATCTTTGAAATCTAAATAAGATCTGAGTCTTCGAATTTTAAGGAAATTAGGATCTTTTTAATTAGGTGCGGTCATCTGTCTTGTTTGCTACGTCTGATATTTTCATTATAAATTAAACCCTTCCGTTCCATTATTTTCATCACTCCTATACTTTCTTTCTTAATTCTTACTTCTAAAATATTGTGAAAATGCTTCATCCAGTTCTAATCCTTGATATTTTCCTAATTATCATTTCTGTCATCCTTCTTTTCAGTCTTCCATCTGAAGAATCTGTTTACTTCTACTATTACCTTAGGGTGATACTATTCTTAATTCTACCGTGTCTTTATATTGCTTATTCGTATTAATATCCACTGTTTGTAACCTCCGTGTTGTTATTGGACTTTATATTTTCTCTTATATTTCGGAGCTCCTTGCCTTTTTATTTTCTTATCGACCTCTAGTAAAGCGAGTAATGGTCCAGAATTCGTAAGTATGGAGCTTCGAATGAACTTAATGTTCTAAACAAGAAGGAACGTAATAGCACGATTTGATTTGTCAAAATACCAGAATCACTGAGGATAAAACTATCAAGAATATATTTTCTTGATATGTTCAGAAGTTAAGTAGAATGAAAGAGTTATGTAACATGGCACATGATGACGGTATAGTCTGTGATTCATCATGTTTCATTAGAACTTCCAGCATGACTTACTGTAATATAATCATGTTGGCCAAGTGTCATTATATTATACTAACTCATGCTCAAATTCTTAACACTTCTCTAGAATTCATTCGTAATTATACTTAGATTTTACAGAAGTTTCCAATATAATGGAATACAGAAAGCACGAAGAGTTATATAATTTCGGACAAGAATACTTATGAAAATATCCTCAGAAATATCGAGGATATTTATGATGATATTTTAGAATTTCTAAGTTCGAAGATTGATGAAGAAAGATTTTCCGCAAGATTTTAACCTGAGTACGGAGCAAGATATTCGTTGAAGGTTTCATCGGATCCAAAATTATCTAGATTCTTTGAATATCGGGTTTGGTCCTTGTATTTGTCCTTGGTCTCCTTCATGGTTAGCTCAATCTGTTTTTCAGTACCAAATTTTCTATCGAGCGTTCCCAAGATTCCATTCTTTATTATCAAACTTTTGGCCATTTAGACCATCTACAACATGCTGCTTCGTCAACATTTTCGAAGTTAACAGATCTGGGTTATCGGTTATCGAACCGAGGGTTTTCAAGAATATTGAAGGTTTTTAGATGATTAAACGCTGATTGTGATCGTCATGATACAAATGATGTTTAAGATGAAATCAAGTGGCAAACTTGAAGAATTGTTTATTTCATATGTTATAATCAATATTTTAATTCATTTTAATTGTCCAATGTTGGTAGTCCACAGTTAATAGTCCACAGTTAGCAATTCAATCATTCATATATAGTTTAATATATAATATTCTAATTAATTAATACATATCGTGACCCATTGTATACATGTCTCAGACTCGATCACAACTCAAAGTATATATATTATTGTAGAATCAACCTCAACCCTGTATAGCTAACTCGATCATTACCGCATATAGAGTGTCTATGGTTATTCCAAATAATATATAGATGCGTCGATATGATATGTCAAAACATTGTATATGTGTCCCGACGATATTTAAAGTGCGTACAGTAAATAACAGAAATTAAATGACGATAAATAAAATTGCGAGAATTAAAATTTCGATAAATAAATTGCGATAAATAAATTTTGATAAATAAAATGTAATAAGGAATTAACAGTTAGCTAGGAACAGTTAGCTAGAATTTTGTTAGCGTAGATTCTTAACAGAATTTCTCATAGTTAATTTATTTGTTTCTAACAAATTTTATTTTGTCCAATGTTTTCTTCATTATGCCACTTGTTGGATTCTGATAGGTCAAAATCTAAATATGAAATTGAATGAAAATGGTTATTCTGCGGTGAACGGATTCGTATATCTATGGATGTAAGTAGGATAGTAAATGATCGTCGAATCAGATTCGAAGAATGTACAGTGTAACTTATTAATGTGAGATCTAAATATTCCTCGGGTATTACCTACCCGTTAAAATATTTTCACCATTAACAGTTTGTACAAAAAAAATTTTAATTACAATCTTTATGAAAACATATATACATATATATTTTCTTCAGATACAATCTTGGATTTGATGAATTAATATGCTATTAATCTCATCTGATTTATCGTTAGAACTAGAATACATAATCTCTAAATGTTTTGAAATTACATAGTTGCCGTGTCAAACGAGGGTTATGATGGAGGTACCGATTGAGAGGTTGAGGCGTGTGATGTTGAGGCTTGGAATGCGGATGTTGTTGATGGTACTGTTGGTGCCGGTGATGTTGATGAAGCTGGTAAGTTTTGCACCATATTCTCCAAAATCCTTACTCGGGCGTGAAGCTCTTTGACTTCTTCTATCACTCCAAGATGATTGACGGTTAGAACGAATGGATAAATAAGGTTCTGAATTTGAGATAGTATATATTCATGGCGAGATATTCTGGAAATGAGAGAGAAAATGGTGTCTCGAACAGGTTCGCCGGTAAGTGCTTCAGGTTCATCGCCAAGAGGTGAATTCGGTTGGTGGAAAGGATTGACTTCTTCACGTCTTCATTGATTAAGTCGACTACGAACCCATCCTCAATTCATCTAGAATTGGTGATGACTGATTGGTTGATCCATTCCAGTTACACAGCTTTTGAAGTTCGAGTGGAAATCCATATCTGAATAGCTGTCGGAATCCAGGGAACTTGAACTAGTTGCGAGTTCCATCTTGTACGGTCGGATAGAGGATTTTCGATATGAAATGATTTTCGGATATCAGAAGATATTCTAATTACATAGAATACCTATATATAATATAGAAGATCCCGTAGATTACAGAGGAACTTTCGAAAACTGTAAGGCAAAGTTTACAATAACAGATACGCTAGGATATAAATTTATCTGTAAACTATCTAAGCAATAAGTGCAGGAAGTCGTGTCTAGACTTAGGAATGATAAGCAGGAAATTTTCCACTAGGAATGATAAACAATACTTATAATATGCAGCTAAGGTCGATGTCCAGACTCACTAATGAATCCTAACAGTATTTGGTTAGACACACTAATGCAAGACCTGGTTCGCTAGGACCAACGCTCTGATACCACATGTGACGACCTCGTCCTAATCCACCTAGACGAAGTCATCAACATTTGGTCCCATTGCGAGGTTCTGACTTAAATATGCCATGAACGACTCCATGTAATATGATCTAATGTACAGCGGAAGATTTCTTTCATACTTGAGAATAAACATGCTTAAAAGTGTCAACCAAAAGGTTGGTGAGTTCATAGGTTTATCATAAGCAATAACATTCATAATTTTGATAGACCACAAGATTTTAGTTTCATGAATATATGTACACTCGCAAGTGTATAAAAGTATTCTATAAGTTGTTGAGCGCTTCGGTAACCATACTTAACAACTAATGTGGCATATTCCCTTTATTATGAAATCTCCCTACACTGTACCAAGTATAGTAAAAATGAAGTACTATGCAACCGTTTACGATACTAGAGCGACTAGCCCGGTTGGGGTGGTCAAACCCGATAGATCTATCAATAGGATTCGCGCTTACATGTTCTTCCAACATATAAATATTAGTTACCAAGCTATTAGGGAAGATATGCAAGGTGATACAACTCAACGTAGAATATATTTTAAGTGCTTGGGTCTATTTCGTCAAACATAAAAGCAGCGCATGTATTCTCAGCCTAAAAATATATATTGCAAAAGCAATTAAAAAGGGAGCAAATGAAACTCACAATACTGTATTTCGTAGTAAAAATACATATGACGTCATTGAACAAGTGTAGGGTTGACCTCGGATTCACGAACCTATATAATGTATTTATATTAACACCTATAATGGTAATCGAACACATTTATATATATAAATTTATTAGTTATATCATTTTTATTAATAACTTATATGTTTCCTATATTCATTTTATATATTAAGGATTCTATTAATGATAATAACAATGATAATTTTAACAATAAAGGTAATCTTTTAAAAAAATGTAGATTTTAATACAAATGATAATTTTTATACTTTTAATAATAGGAATGATACTAATAATAACAGTAATAATAATAATAACTATAATATCTATAATAATAATGTTTTTACTAATAATGATAATGATAATAATAATATTAATAACTATAATGATAATAATAATGATAATGCTAATAATAATATTAATAATAGTTATAGAAATAATAATAATAATAATAATAATAATAATAATAATAATAATAATAATATTGATAAAAAGAGACTACCTTTTAAAAATAAGCTTTCTAATAGAAATTGCATGAGACCGGGCTCGAACCTAAGACCTCTCGCTAACCCGACTCCCACTCTAACCGTCCCTCTATCCTTGTTTTTCTGTTTTATTTCTCGATTGAGTTTTATTTAACCCGTTTAACATTATCATCGTGATAATAGTAATACACCACAACAATAAAACCAACGGGCATGTGTGGCAGGAAAGATGAATTGGCCAGGTTGCTACAGTGCGGCCTAATTGAGGCCTGATCCAAACAGTTACTTTGGCCTAGGTAATTTCCCAAGCCCAATTGCTTGATTAATTGAATCCATCAAGTTAGTCCACAAGTCCAAAGAAAAGGTTTTTGGTTTATATAAAAATAAAAAGAAGCAGGATAGGAACAATGGTAGCTGTACATCTGCAGTTAATCATCAACACCCTCTTCGTTGTAATTACGGAAAATAGTAGGCTGCATCAATTCATTACGGTGGTGTCGGTTGTTCAATTTTGAAACAGAAAACAGAAAGAATTATAAGTTTACAGCGGTTATTAGATTAAAATAGAAATGCACTAGGAAAGTGGAGATGGTGGTTGACTGTTAATTGGAAAATGAAATAGAAGGTAGCTGTTTTGTGTTTTTGGGTGGCGAGGGTTGTGATGATTTTCAGGTTCATGAAGAAGAAACAAGAAGAGGGAGGAGAGAGAGAGAGAGAAAGAGAGGTGAAGGTAAGGTGGTTCTAAGGGTGACCGGCGGTGATGGTGGTGCCAGGTGGAGGTGGTTGTGGGTGATAGCTGGTTGTACGGTGGTGTTTCTTGGTGGTTGATGGTGTTTGACGGTAGTGGAAAGTAGTTCACGATGAAGTGGGTTTCGGTTACAAGGATTTGGAGAGAGAGAGAGAGAGAAGATGAGAGAGATGGTGACTAGTGGTTGTTGTGGGTGGTAGTGGGTAGCTGGAACAGCAGCAAAGATGGCCGAAGGTGGTGGTACGATGGCGATCAAAGTTAGTATCGGTTGATCGAGCATGTATACATATATGTATATGTGCATATAAATATATATATGCAATAGATAAATGGTAGATATATTATTAAAGGGATCACAAGGGAACAGTAACATATAGTAATACAACTAATTAAAACGTGTGAAGTCTGCCGACAGTTGTTCCCGGATAGTAATTTGTACTCCATTGTAAATTGGTGGCGGATAAAAGTCTTCAGAAAAATTTCATATTTTTAAATTAATCACCTTTAATTATTTTGGTCATTATGGTATTCTCTCCCAACCCCCAAGTAAAATATTAAAAGTTTTAAAATTTTGACAAACAACTTCTACATATATTATTATTAAGCCTAAAATTTATAAAACCCGTTTTCGAATCACCGTTTATTCTAAAATTAAATAAGTTTCTTTTTAACTCGTTCATTGTCAATTAATATGACAATTGAGTGTTACCGTTGATTACTAAATAACTTCGAAATCACAAAATATATATTTAATATACTTTTTATGTATATATAGATTTATTTTAATAATAAGTTTTATTATCTCTTATATCATTTTACCATATATTATTATATCAAACTATATTTCAAAGTATTGTATATATATATATATATATGTATTTATTTATTTACAAGTAATAGTTCGTGAATCGTCGGGAATGGTCAAAAGGTATTTGCATATATGATAATAGTTCAAAGTTTTTGAGACTCAACCTAACAGACTTTACTTATCTTGTCGAAATCATATAAAGATTAAGTTTAAATTTGGTCGGAAATTTCCGGGTCGTCACATGTTGTGTCTATTGGTGTCTTATATGCGGTTCTACATGCCCATAAGGCATCGTCCAGTTTTGTTGACCAAACCTTAGAGTTATTGTTAACCATCTTTTCTAAGATCCTCTTTAACGCACAGTTTGTGTTTTCAACTTGACCACTAGTTGGGGGCGGTAGGGAGTGAAAAACTGGTGCGCTACACCATACTTTTCCAACACTTTTTCCAAAAGATGGTTCGCAAAGTGTGTGCCTCGATTCGAGATCAACACCTTTGGAACTCCAAATCTAGCAAACAAACTCTTTAAAAACTTAATCACTACCCGATCATCATTGGTTGGCAAAGGTTTTACCTCAACCCATTTGGATACATAGTCCACCACAACTAAAATAGAGAGACACTTGTTAGAATTCAGAAACGGATCTATGAAGTCAAGGCCCCACACAACAAATATCTCACATATTTGGATCCCGATTTGGGGCATTTCGTCCCTCTTTGAAATGGATCCGAACCTTTGGCAAGAATCGCAACATTTTACTAACTCGTGGGCGTCTTTGAATATCGTGAGCCAATAAAAACCGGAATCGAACACCTTTTTAGCTGTGAGATTCAGCCCAAAATGTCCCCCGTGAGCCCACTATGACACTTCTTCAAAATCTCTCGGGCTTCTTGCCCATATACACACCTCCAGATTACTTGATCCACCCCGATGCGAAACAAGTCCGGTTCTTCCCAAAAATAGTACCTTAGATCATTGAAAAACTTTTTCTTTTGTTGATACGAAAATCCCTTTTGAATAACATTTAAGGCCAAGTATTTTGCGAAATTTACAAACCATGGGACTTCATCGACTAGATCAACCCCCATCAAGTATTCATCCGGGAAAGTCTCCTGGATTTTGGATTCATCCAAGGGTTGTTGATGTGTCAAAAGTGTGTGCAGTAGTGTTTAGCTTATATTTCAACTTTTAAATTTATAAAACCTTTATTTAATACACTTTAACACCCTAACGAGCAACAAACCACGATCAGATGTAGTATTTTAAATTATCATCCCAAGAGAGCGTAGATGCGTTATAAGTTGTTTTATTATATAGTGATGTGCAAAAGTGTGCAGTGCTTAATTTTCCTTTTCAAACTTTTAAATTTATATAACCTTTTAATTCACTTTTAACACCCTAACGAGCAACAAGACCCGATCAGATGTAGTATTTTTTGGTTATCGTCCCAAGAGAGCGTAGATGCGTTATAAGTTGTTTTATTCTTTAGTCTAACTCTTATTAAAGAATTAGAAATATATATATTTATGTTTTTGGTTGTTGTTTAGGTTTTGAATATTATCTCTTAGTAAAGAGATAATTGAAAGTACTTTATTAATAAATTGAATAATAGAATAAAGAAAGAAATAAAGATTAAAATAAACAATTATAAGTAAAAGCAGTTACATAGACAAATAACTTGTACGGGAATCATATTAGGCAAGTTTCATGACTTATATTAACACAAAGCAGAATAATAATCATAGACCAACTAGTATCCCTTAATGGCTAAGCTAAGTATTGCATATCATTCAATAAGTATGACTTAATGCATATGCTAGATACGTGATGTGCATAACTAACATCTTAATTCTTCATGTTCAATTCAATTACATGATACATATTAATATTGTGATGAGGATCAACATGCAAATAGACTGACAAATTATATAAGCTATTAAACACCAAGTAGATCAACTCAAGTTACTAGCTGAAAGTCAATTACTACTAAGTTTTCATGCAATCATTAATTAAACAAATCCAAACAAAGAATCTTCGATTAAGACTAACAATATTAAACTTTATTATATAAGCGTATTTCAAATCAAACAAATTTATCACTATTATGTTGTTTAACCTAATTGCATGCAATTCAATTTAACAAGTTTGATGGACTAGATCTAAACATGTAGCATGAATCGAATAATAGATCATAAGATTAAGTATTAATCAACCCTCAAATCATGTTATCTAATCATTAAGCATGACAAATAAGTATATTAAAGCATAACAAATTTAAATCAGTTTAAATATCATTACAGAAACTCAAACATACATATCTGGAAAAGAACCAGAAACTGTACGGATTAAAGCACGAAGCTGACGGCTTTGTTCCAGTCAAGCCGGCGGCTTGGACTGGTGAAGCCGGCGGCTTCATCTGATTCCCAGACGAAGTTTAGTTTTCGTCCACGTAACCACTACGAATGTTTAGTTTATAGTAGAAGACGAATAGAAACGATTAAAATAAAAAAATAGATTAAACAATAAAGTAAAGATAGAATCATACCTCAAAAGGTGGATGAAAAGATCTTGAATAATTAACTAGAATAATTCTTTATTACAATGGACAATAAATCTAATCTAAGGGTTTTGGAGAAAACCCCAAAAGAAAAACAGAACTAAATTGAATTGTATTTAGTTGTACATCTAAAACTTAAACAAGAGCCCTCTATTTATATTGTTTAGAATTGGTGGCCAAGCCGGCGGCTTCAATGGGAAGCCGACAGCTTTCTTGGGTCGGTGACTCCTCCTGCAAGTTTAACTTGATCCGCAAGCACAAAAATGCGTAACCGTCCTAGCCAAGCGACGCCTTCAGAGACAGGCCGGCGGCTTCAAAGATCCTGTAATCTTTTTTATTTCGTTTCCATTTTTACTTGAACTTGGTGGACAAGTTGAGAAACCGTGTAACTTATGCCGGTGGCTTTAGTGTGAAACCGGCGGCTTTAACTGAATTTTCTTGGTCAACAAATTCATCACATTCTGCGATCAATTCTGAAACATTCTGCTATATTCAACACCAAGCCGACGACTTCCTTTCATTTAGGTCGGAGGCTTCATAGCCTTTTCTGCAGTTTTCTTGTTTTAGATCATGTTTGATACATAAGTTTGATAAAATTATTAGAATTACCTTTTCCCCCTTTTTACCCATTTTAGTGTGTTTTAGGATTAAAATGACTTTAAAATGCTAAGATAACTCCTTAAAATGTAATCAAAAAACTGTATAATTTAGGAGTTATCATATAGCTTAGCACTTGTTAAAGAACTAAATTTAGATTTTTATATGTTTTGAGATTGTAGATTCTTATCTCTTAGGAAAGAGATGATTAAAGATAAACAAAACAATGAAATAATAAAGCAAGAAATAAAGATTTAAAATAAACAAATATAAAGAAAAGTAGTTACATGAACGAATAAATCATATGGGAATCATATTAGGCAAATTTGATAACTTACATTAACACAAATCAAGATAACTGTAACAACCCTACTTTTTCCGTCACTTCCGTTAACTGTCTGTTAATCATTTTAACGGTGATTATTTGACTTTTTATGTATTTAAGTGTATTAAATACATGCTTGATCCTTGGAGGGTTACAATAATTAAAATGGGTTAATATTAATTTGGAAATATATTTCGGATAATGAAATACGATAAAAACGATACGGTTTGGAAAACTACTTTTCGAGCAACGAAACGCTCGGGTTTATTTTAATAATTATTTTAATAATTATTAAGTTTTGAAAATATTTAATTTATTTGGGTTTTTAATAAATTAAACGTTTGGTTGCGTTTTAACTATCGGTTTAGCGTTCCGGGCCTTTGGTACGTTTAAACGGCACTTGAAACGGACCACGATTACACAGTACTGGACAACGAGAGCCCGGGAACACCCCTTGGGCCATGTTCGGCCGATTGGGCTCCCCCTCCGCAATTTTTTTTTTTTTTTGGCTTATAGTTAACTAGTGACCCATTAAACTATTCTAGGCCCTAACTTAAATATTTAGTGATAACCCTAAACTACTGTAACCCTCACAAACACAATTCCAGTCGACTTTTTCTGGCTCCTTCTCCTCTCCCAAACCATCGACCACCATCCAACCCTAGCACCACTCAACTTTGATTTTTAGCTCATGCCTTGAACACGAAAAGTGTAATTCGCATCGCCCTCTACGCATTGGTGTGATTTAATTGTTGATCAAAGGTATAATCACATAAACCCTAACTCTAAAAATCTGATTTTTATTAAGTTTCATAGTGTACGTTAGTCTATTGCTCGATCCATCATGTTTGTATGCATTGTTAGTCGTTAATTTGATCCTATTGCATGTTTTGCGTAAAAACTGAATTTAATACTTATGATACTGATATGATGGACTTGTATACTGTAAATTATTGTTACCTAGATGGAAAGTGGTTGAAAAATTAATAACCGTAGGCTCAAGAATCAATTGATTTCGTTATCGTATGCTCAAGATATGTTAAATCAAAGTTTTGTTGTGATCTTGCTATGAATCCGAATTTTCTGAGTTGTATGCTTTGTGAATTTTGATATAACATGTTAACCATTGTATAGAGGAGTTAAAAACACTCAATTTAGACTAGGATTTCATGCGGTTTGGATTAGTATAGCTTCCGTTATGCTTAATTGAATGAACATGAAAAACTGGTTTGCTCATTATCTTGAAATTGACTTTTTCATTCATTTGAGTTGTGATATTGTATAATGTCTTTGCATTTATGGAAATTTCATATGTTTTAGTTAATTTTTCATCTAGGTCTTGCATCATTTGGATTTTTGAAGCTTGTGTTATGTGCATGTCGAAATGATAACCTGTATGCTGACCAACTCTGTAATGTATGCACCTATTGCTTTATTACATGAGTTGTGGACCTTTTGAGACCTTGGCCTTCTGTATTATTGAACTTTACATGTTATGTGATATATTTCTAGTTTATTTCAACCTCTAAAACTTGATACATTGTGCACAATAAGGCCATAGTTTTGGTAATTTATGAATTGTGCTGAAACCTAACGTCCAACTTGATTGAATAAAATGTACCAATTGGCTAAATGAAAGTTTCTAATTTTTGGATATGTGATAATTTGACATTTCCTTGAACATTGTTCGCTGTCTTTGCATTAATTTCATGTCCCTAGCTCCGGTTATAGCCATTACGAGATTGGTGCGCAGTTAGAAACTAATTTAGTAAACCATAAATGTACCCTTCTAAAACCCGACTTGTAGACATAGTATGAAACCCTGGTTATGCTTTTTAGAAACGTTCATCAATTATGTGCTATGAGATATTATGCGTTGTTTGCAACATGTACATGAACGTTATGCTTGGCGATAATCTGTGATCGCATACTTGACCAATTATGAACTGAAATGTGTTAGTTGATCTAGGTTTGACATGTTAACCAACATTTGACATGAACCTACTGATGTTTACCTTAGTTGACTACTTTGACCAAGTTTGAATTTTGGTTTGACCTTGGTTGACTTTTGTTGACTTGCATGAACTAGTTGACTATATGTTGACTTTTACTTTGAAACACGTCGAGTCGAGCAATAAGACAATTTACTCTATGAAACCACTTTTGTATAAGACATATATGTTGACCAACCTAAATACGTATACTTAGGTTACATTACTCGGCAGTAATCCGTACAAGTTATTTGTCTACTTTTTATTCAAGAGCTTTCAAAGGTGAGTCTACAGTCCCGCTTTTTACATGTTTTCAGGGATGAGAATACACACTATTGTACTTACATATTCAAATGCTTTTATGTTGACACGAGTACTTATTATACATATTGAGTTTGTTCACAAAGCCCCTAGCTTGAATACTTTTATCACCTTCGGGTAAGCACAATTTAGATGGACGGATCTGTTAGGTTAGACGAATCTCACCCTGCATTATTAATTGTGGTGCATTTACTTTAAACATTGGATACACTTGAACAAGTGTATACATTTTATGGGGTAAAGGGAGTGTAGTGGATACTATACTCTGGTCATTGCTAGTATTCAGGTGCTCATGGATTATGTAAATGTTTTGCAACTTGGAGTTGTACTTTTGAAATCTCGTAGTCAATGAACTTAAACTATTTTTTGAATATTGTTTTTCAGATACTGTTACATTATTTAAACCTGTAGATTCACCAACATTATCGTGTTTTATTCTCAGGTACTTAAGAGGTAGACTTCGGCTGTGTTTGATGCTTTGACCTGGCCGTGGAGTCAGCATGCTTATTAAAGACATTATTTACTTTCGCATTTAAAACTTTTACAACTATTTAATACTGTTGGCTTGTGGTTACGATCACAATAGTATTACTTATTTCGGTTTATTGACTTATGTTTTGAAAGTCAACGTTTTTAATAAAAATTAAATGCGATTGCTTTGAAACGTCTCATATAGAGGTCGTAACTGTTAACTGTGGGACCTATGATTAACACACCGTCAGATGAGAATTTGGCGGGGTGTTATAATAACAACCATAGACAAATCGTTATCCCTAAACAGGCTAAGACGAGTGTTGCATATCATTTAATAAGCAGGACTTAAAGCATATGCTAGATATGTGATGTGCATAACTAACATCTCAATTCTTCATGTTTAATTCAATCAACCTTATGATGCGGATCAACATGCAAATAGACTGACAAATTATATAAGCTATTAAACACCAAGTAGATCAACTCAAGTTACTAGCTGAAAGTCAATTACTATTAAGTTTTTATGCAATCATCAATTTAACACAACCAAACAGAGGATCTTCAACTAATCCTAACAATATTAAATTCTATTATATAAGCGTCATTAAAATTAAACAGATTTATCACTATTTATGTTGTTTAACCTAGTTGCATGCAATCCAATTTAACAAGTTTGATGGACTAGATCTAAATAAGTAGCATGAATCAAATAATAGATCGTTCGATTAAGTACTAATTAATCCTAAAATCAAGTTATCTAATCATTAAGCATGGCAAACAAGCATATTAAAACATAGCAGATTCAAAATAGTTTAAACATCATTACAGAAACTCAGTTTATACTGATCTAGAAAAAAATCAGAAACTGTAAGGATTATAGCACGAAGCCGGCGGCTTTGTCCCAATCAAGCCGGCAGCTTGGATTGGTGAAGTAGGAGGCTTCATCTGATTCCAAGACAAAGTTAGTTTTCGTTCACGTAACCACTATGAACGTTTAGTTCATAATGGTAGACGAAAATAAAGCAATTAAATAAATAAAAGACATTAAATAAAATAAACCAATGACAAATAAATAAAAGACAATAAATTAATAGACAATAAATAAAATAAAGGAAATAATTATATTAAAATGAGAAACACTTACACAATAGAAAGAAAACGTTTGGTCAGAACATCGACGCCATAGCATAAAATATTAAACTAATGTACAACTCTTAACTCCATAAACCTCATATGGGGAGGAGGATTCAATTCTCAAAAGAGAGAAAAGAATACAAGAAGGTACATTGAAAACTAAAGGGTGAAGGCCTCCTTTTATAGGTGAAGGAGGAGCCTTGTACATTGTCATATGGGTGATGTGGGACAAAAACTAACTAAAAACCATGAAAATCCCTTATTTAAAATTCAGCAGCCATATAATGCTTTCTGTCTTCTGAACCGGGCCGAATTAGACAAAACTTATAAAACGGAAGTTGTAGAGCTGTGTAATACGGACGTCTGGACACCTGGAACGCCTTAATCGGAGATCGTATGAGTAAGTTGTGGCCAATATACTGAATTTGCTACTTTTTCCAAGTTACTTGGTCGCCAAGTTGGTTTCATAAACTGCTCCAATGCCGGCGGCTTTGGATGGGAAGCCGGCGACTTAAGTTGATCTGGCTGGCGGCTTTATTTCTTAAGCCGGCGGCTTCTTATGCTTTTCCAAGTTCTTCGATTTTTGCTCATTCTGGAACATTCTTGACTTTTGTACTTTAGCCGGCGGCTTCCTTGCATCCATGCCGGCGGCTTCATCATTTCTGAAACTTTTTATCTCGTTTTGATCCTGTTTAATACATAACTCAAACAAAACATTAAAAAAATATTTTTCCCGTTTTTAACAATTTTTGTGTATTTTAAGATTAAAATAACTTTAAAATACCAAAATAACTCCTTAAAATGTGTCTAAAAATATGTATAATTTTGGAGTTATCAAATCCCCCACACTTAAACTTTTGCTTGTCCTCAAGCAAATAAAGATTTAAACATTTAAAAGTATACTCCCTTATACATTTTTATCAAACATAGTATTTAATGAGATGTTTTGACAATACTTTGGTTAATCTTTTGTTTTTAGCTGAAAATTATCTTTAATTTTTAACACTTATTTATGAATTTCACCTAGATAATGGATCAAAAGAAATATTAAATGAGTAGTTTATATCGGAATTTGGTTTATCAGGGTGGTCATGACACGGATAAAATGAGTGTAAAAGCGGAAGAAAAATGCAAAGTCAAAAAGATGTCTAATCATTAAAGTTTAGTTATTATTATAAGAACTAGTCTGAACCAGACCAATGAGTACAAGTGGTCCTAAAGTTTATTAAACCAGATTCATTGGACTCTTTTACTTTCTAACTAGAGCTTCTATAAGTGTATGGTTCTCATTGGAACTCTTTTCTCTGCTCTCATCACTCTTATTGGCATTCATTGGGCTCTATTAACTTTTTTTAGTTCTTTTGCTTTCATGCTTAGCATTAGCTTTACATTTGGCAAGTTTTTCTAAGTTGGCCCTCATTGGGACTCTTTTGCTGCCTCAGTGGTCCATGCTTATTATGCCATATGGTAGTGTATATAGACATGTGTATATAGACATGTTTATATATAATATATAGTTATATTAATTAAAAACATTATCAAAGTATTAGATGAATAATACTTTACATAAACGTATTTGTTTCAATATATGTTTAATATATTTATCGACGGAATTAAAAGATAATATCAAATGATTGAATTATCAGATACATTGTGATATGATTACGGGTCTCTGTTGAGAGGTCCACTATGATTTAAGAAATCTGTTCTTTTTAACAACATTCGGAAATTGGTAAAGTGATTTACAAGTAAGAACAAAAGTGTCAATTAACGGGAAATAGACAAGGGTTAGTGGAGTTTCCTGTTCAATTTTCAATATATGCGTTAACTTGTTAGCATTCATATTATTTAGGGTAAAAGTGAAATTTTGGGAATGTAGATAGCTTAGAAAATGGATAGTGACAAGTTAAGTAAATCGACGTTTTACATTAAGATGATTTCATACCATTGGACTTTATCCCAAGCTTCATCACCAAACGATAATTTGAAAATTTTGAAACCTATTATGAGTATATAAAAGTTTAAATATATTTAGTTTTGGAAAACAAAATTTTCATATTTATTTGATTTAGTTTCAAACGTACTAAAACGTTTTCAGTTTAAAAAGAACTTTATTATTAAAACATTTTATAAGACAAATTGTTTATGAATATAAAATTTGAAGAACTTAATTAAAGCTTTGTATTATAAATTCCAAAAATATTTTTATTGTTTCAAAAAGATAAAAGTATTACTAAATAATAATTTCGAAACAATTTTAAATTATTTAATGAACTTCGAAATATAATTAGTTTTGAAAAACTAAATGTTATATTATTAAATAGATATTTCAAATTTATATTTCAAAATGAAAATATATATATATTTTACAATATAATAAGATATAATAATAACTTAGTTATAAAATGTTTTGATTATATATATATATATATATATATATATATATATATATATATATATATATATATATATATATATATATATATATATATATATACCAAATGGTAATTTGAAAATTTTGAAACCTATTATGAGTATATAAAATTTTAAATATATTTAGTTTTGGAAAACAAAATTTTCATATTTATTTGATTTAGTTTCAAACGTACTAAAACGTTTTCAGTTTAAAAAGAACTTTATTATTAAAACGTTTTATAAGAAAAATTGTTTATGAATATAAAATTTGAAGAACTTAATTAAAGCTTTGTATTATAAATTGCAAAAATATTTTTATTGTTTCAAAAAGATAAAAGTATTACTAAATAATAATTTTGAAACAATTTTAAATTATTTAATGAACTTTGAAATATAATTAGTTTTGAAAAACTAAATGTTATATTATTAAACAGATATTTCAAATTTATATTTCAAAATGAAAATATATATATATATATTTTACAATATAATAAGATATAATAATAACTTAGTTATAAAACGTTTTGATTATATATATATATATATATATATATATATATATATATATATATATATATATATATAACGAGACAATGATTTATAGAAGCAAATGACCAAAACACTTAAATGATTAAGTTGTACTTCGAGTGATATAGTTTATGGATGATTTAAGGCTAAATGTCGACAAAGGTACATGTCGCGAAACGTGAAGTATAAGTTTTCTAAGTGTACGAAACGTCGTTCAAAAAACCGGAACCGGGACATTAATCGAGAGTCATCGTACAAGTCATCGGAACTAAATTTATAAGTTAACTATGCACGTGAATATTATATAATATATATATATATATATAATTATATAAATTAAATATATAAATTAAATATTATTAAAAACTATCGGCGGCCCACGAGATAATCGAGCATGAGCTGGACAGAGGAATACTGCGATCGCGGCCCTGGACCTCTGAGACACTCCGCGATCGCGGAGCAGTGGGTTCCAGTTTTGGTCTATAAAGCTCGAACGTAATCTGGTCACAATTAAATCCATCTATCTCTCGATCTCTCATCTTCTCTGATATATATATATATATATATATATATATATATATATATATATATTACTATCATTATTATTATTATTAATCTTATTATTATTATTAGAAGTAGTATTAGTATTATTATTAAGTATTTCACATAAAATACTACGACAAGGGTACGTTCGAGCGATATCAAAACGAGTTTTCAAAATGGGTTTTCAAAACGGGTTTTCAAAACGGGTTTAAGCTATGGAATTATGGGTTATAGCTAAGGAGGTTATGAGTATAGTGATGTTAGCGAGGCGATGATGATGAGACTAGGATGGTATAATTCTCGTCACTTTTAATATTATTATTATTATTATTATTATTATTATTATTATTATTATTATTATTATTATTATTATTATTATTATGATTATGATTATGTAATTGTGAAATAGAAAATGACTAAAAGCTATTAATTTATATGATTATGAGATAATGAATATTAGTACTAGGATTTAGTTATGATGCTGTTAAGGTTATAGCTTAGATAAAACTATCACTTTTATCATTATTAGAATTATCATTAATTTTAGTATCATTATTAAAATAATTATTATAATTATTATCATTACTAAATTATCATTATTATTAAAAATTAACATTTTTAGCAAGATTATCATCTTTATTATTTTCATTATTATCATTATTATTAAAAGTATCATTAATATTAAAACTATAACTTTTATTAAAATTATCATTTTTATAGAAATATCATTTTTATTTTTATTACTATTATCATCATTATTATGATTATTGATTATTGATGTTAGTAAATAATATTATTATTAAAATAATTTATATTTACTAATATTAAAATTATTATTATCGTTAATACTAAAAAGTATCATTATTATTAAAATTATCATTTTATCATTTTTATTATTATTATTACTATCATTAAAACATCGTTATTATTAATTATAATTTAAAATTTATTATTCAAACTATCATTTTTACTAAAAATTATTATTAGTATTTAAAATTATCATGTTTGATAGAAAATATTATTTTAACTCTTAAAACTATCATTTTTGTTAAAATTATCATTTTCATCATTTTCATTAAAAATTATCATTTTTGCTAATGCTATTAGTGTTATTAATAATAACATTATTATTATCATTGTTACTATCATTAACTTAATTATTACTTTTAATAAATTATTGTTATTTGTCATTATCATTAATATTATTATATTAGTATCACTGTAAATGATTATTATTTATTATCAAAATTATTATTACTAGCGAATATAATTATTATTATTATTATTATTATTATTTTTATTATTATTATTATTATTATTATTATTATTATTATTATTATTATTATTATTATTATTATTATTATTATTATTATTATTATTATACAACCCTTATTCATTATTATTATTATTATTATTATTATTATTATTATTATTATTATTATTATTATTATTATTATTATTATTATTATTATTATTATTATTATTGTTATTATTATTATTATTATTATTATTATTTTTATCAAATAAATACTTGATTCAAAGATATATTTATTACATGTAATGCAATTATATTAATAATACATATCACTATAGTTTTATTATTAAAATGATATTAAGTAAACTATATAAATTATATTACTTGATATATAAAAATATAATTTATCATATAAAAACTTTAACAAAAATTTTTATTATTAATATATTATAATAAATGGTAAATATTAACTACTTAAAATATATAGAATTATTGTAAACTATTTAATATCAAATATAACTTATTAAAATAATATGTATATTACAAATAATAATATATGAACGTGTTTATTTATTATTATAGATCTTTATACATAAACTTGATATAGGTTCGTGAATCCGAGGCTAACCCTGCATTGTTTAGTTTCGTCGTATGAATATTTTTACTACAAAATATTGTATCGTGTGTTTCATTTGCTCCCTTTTTAAATGCTTTTGTAATATATATTTTTGGGACTGAGAATACATGCGCTGGTTTTATAACTGTTTTACGAAATAGACACAAGTAATTAAAACTATATTCTATGGTTAATTATTATACCGGATATCACCCTTTTTAGTCTGGTAATCTAAGAATTAGGGAACAAAAACCCTAATTGACGTGAATCCAAAAGATAGATCTATTGGGCCTAACAAACCCCATTCGGGTTACGGATGCTTTAGTACTTCGATTTTATCATGTTCGATGAGAGTCCCGGAATGATGGGGATATTCTAGAAGCATTTTGTTAATGTCGGTTACCAGGTGTTCACCATATGAATAATTTTTATACACAGGTCATGTGTATCATGTTTTGTAAACGGGTTACGTGTGCCGTTAAATATTTGAAATATTGTGGTCTATTAAAATGATGGAAATGAATGTTTATGATAAACTAATGAACTCACCAACCTTTTGGTTGACACATTTAAGCATATTTATTCTCAGGTATGAAAGAAATCTTTCGATGTGCATTTGCTCACTTTAAAGATATTACTTGGAGTCATTCATGACATATTTCAAAAGACGTTGCATTCAAATCATTTGAGTCCAAAAAGATTGTTAATAAATGAACGGCATATTAGTCAATTATATTTGGGAAACATGATAATATCATTGGTATGCATATTTGTAAACTTTCGTTGAAATGAAAGTTTGTCTTTAAAAAAGAATGCGATGTTTGTAAAATGTATCATATAGAGGTCAGTACCTCGCAATGTAATCAACTATTGTGAATCATTTATAATCGATATGAATGGGTCCTTTCAGTTGCTATCAGAGCAGTTGTCTTAGCGAACCAGGTCTTGCATTAGTTTGTCTAACTGATAGATATTAAGATGTATTAATGAGTCTGGACTTCGACCGTGTCTTCATGTCAAAAAGTTTTGCTTATCATTTCTTGTCAGAAATTACCTTTTTAACACCTTAAGCCTAAACGGGTCTTACTGCATTCATTTCATAGATAGTGTATAGACAAATTTCATATTTTAGTATATCTATTATAATAAACTCTGTCTGATATCTTTCGAAAGTTCCTCCGTAACTTATGGGATTTTGGTATTATATACATATGAAAAATTTGTATTGAAGAATACCAATCTAAATCCTATGATCTATCAAATTTCATTTCCCTGATCGTACGAGATGGATCCCTCAACAAGTTCGAGTTCTTCAGATTCTGACAACTCTTCCGATATGGATTTCCACTCGAGCTCCGAAAGCAGTGTAACCGGAATTGATCAACCAATCAGCCATCGTCAATTCTGTATGAATTGGGGATGGGTTCGTAGCCTACTTAATCATTGGAGACAAGAAGAAGGTGATCCCTTCCATCCACCACATTTCCCTCTTGGCGAAGAACCTGAAGCACTTACCGACGAACCTGTCTGAAACACCATTTTCTCTCTCATTTCCAGAGTATCTCATCACGATTATATACTATCTCAAATTTTAACTCTTATTCACCCGCTCGTCCAAACCACCGATCATCTCGGTGTAATAGAAGAAGTCAACGAGCTTCGCGTTCGGGTAGTGGCTTCGGAGAATATGATACAAAGGTTACAAGCACCAGCATCATCACTGACATCAACAGTACCACAATCATCAACACCAACAGCGCCATAACCACCACCAACAACATCCACATCCCATGCTTCAACATCACAAACTGTCCCACGAGCATCAACGTCATACGCACCATAGATACCAAGGAGTACCAACAACAATAATCGATGAAGTATTGATTCATAACTTCATTGGAGAAATATTCTGCGGCGATTATGTAATCTCTAAAGTCTTAGGGATTATCTATTCTAGCTTTGACTATAAATCAGATGAGTGGACCAAAATGATAGAAGGAAGAGTAGAAACCCTGACATGAATAGTGCATGATTTACAAGCTAGACTTGTTATACAAGCACCATTAGAAGTACCACCAGCATCACCGTCAGCATCACCAGCACCAGCAGTAATGTCAGCATCGCCAGCACCGGCAACGCCTGCAGCACCACAAACTCCATAACCACCTCAGATATCGATACCACCATCATCAACGGATATATTGTATCAACGAGTTATGAAATATTAACCCATGTCCTCTGAAGAATTTATATGTATATATATATATATATATATATATATATATATATATATATATATATATATATATATATATATAAATTCGTATGTATATATATGAGTTTTGAAACCGCAATAGATCTTTTCGTACTAAGCTATTACGTATGAATTTTAATTAGTAATTATTACTTGGTTAATTCATATTACTAATATGCTATGATGTACATTCTTCGTTAATGACTTAACAATTGTTAACTATAATATCTACTTCAACTCAATGAAATCCATTTCATAATAAATCAAGTGTACTATTCGATTACATGTTTGATTTTACACTTTCATTTTCGATGTAATCGAAATCTTCTGGAAAACATCATTTGTGCCTTACGAAATTCACAAGAATTCCACGCACATTAACATCATTCACTGAAGAAATGTCAATAAGAATAAATAATGAAGTATTGACTACATTAGTGAAATACTCCACAAAGGTTATATAATCTCTAATGTTTTAGACTATTCAATTCTAGTTTCAGTCGAAAATCAAATGAGTTTAATATTATATTAACTCATTAAATTTGTTTTACATCTGAAGAAAATACACATATATTTTTCATAAAGACTGTAATAAAATTCCCTTGTACAAAATATTACTTGTGGAATTTTTTTTAACGGGTAGATAATACCCGAGAAATATTTAAATTCACAATTAATATGTTACACTGTACATTCTTCAATTGTTATTAAAAAAAATCATAAACTATACTCACTTCTTTTACAGTGATACACAATCATTTTCATAAAAATTCAATTATATATTCTGGTTTTGACAGAACAGAATCCAAATCAAAACTTTAACCGGTGACATCACTCTTGGATTCTTACATCTTTTAAAGACATACTTTAAATTCAAAACTGTGCTAGAACATCACATTTATTCATGACATTCAGAAAGATATTAGAATCATTCATGATTCACGATTTCATCATTTGGATATTGACGATGGCAATCTGCATTTAAACCCTTCAAAATTCCTGAAGACACCTCAAATAATGAACAATTGAGAAGAGGAACCAACCACACGTTATCTATGAAAAGAAAGAATTAGCCATAATAGTCATGCACCTGAAGAACACTCGAAACCTGTAACGACCCGACTTCTTCGACTTATATTATTACTTGTTACTTTTACGAAACTGCGTATTTGTGCGTACTAAGTTAGATTAACTACTGGGATCATTAATTTTGTTAATTACTTTCGTTGATGCCTTACAACGTGTTTTTAAGTACTAGGTTACTTAACGTGATCCTTGATTTCATTTACGACCATTAGTGTCACTTATTGATTAAAACGAGCTACGAACTTGGTACACGATAAACTTTTGCCATGTTTGGGATATTATGGCTACGTAAACGTAATTGTTGCTTATTAATGACAATTACTTAGTTTTATGGTTCCTTAATTATGCTTAGGTATTTACTTGGACTTACTAGTACCTTAATGGACTTCCATGGCCCAACCTACTCAACTTAGTGGACCACTTAATGGGTTAATTAGCCCATGAAATTAATAATTAAGTCTGTGAAGTAATGAGACAATTATCATGCATGCTTGTGTACTAATACTAGTATTATGTCTCAAACCACCCAACATGTACAACCACCACCATGTACCACCATCCAATAGCAAGCCATGGTCCCCCCTGCTCCCTTGGCCATCGACCACCCCACACACACACACCCTCACTTTATTTTTTAAGGCTTATTACATGCTCATTCACTTCATTTCAAACACACACACTTATCCTCTCAATTTTCTCTCTACTTTCTCTCATCATTTCTTGAAGAAAACTTGAAGGTTTGAATCTTTTTCTCTTCCTTTTTCTTCCCAAAACCGTAAATCACCATCATCATTATCTATTTTTAGATTTTGGTTTTTATAACTTCAATCCTCATGTGATCTTGCATTCTTTGATCTCTTTTATGATAAAGAAGCAAGAACAAGGATCAAAGCTTTGTAGCTTTTGATTCTACATGAACTTATTACAACTTTTAAGATCAAGTTACTTTATGATCTTCTTTATATTCAAGTATTGGAACTTTGAAGTTCATTTCATGAAGATTCAAGTTTATGACTTGATATCTTTTTACATAAAGGATCCTTACTTGAACTTGTTTACTTTTAACTTTAAATCTATTATTATTGTTATGGAATTTGATTTTTTTGAGTTACTTGGTCAAAGATTATTTGTTAACTTTGATCTCATAAATCTTGTAACCAAAGTCTAACTTTGAAGGTTCAAGAACATGAAAGTTTAAGCTTACTAGTTTATAACTTTCACACATGTAAGATTGATCTAAGATATATAACTTATGGTCATCTAACTTGTTAAAATAAGAATTTATTTATTTATGCTCACTTTACTTTACAAAATCTAAGTTTCATAGCATATGGTTGTGTAAAGTGGAAAGTCTAAGTGTTTTAACGTAGGGTTTCACCAAGAACATGGGATCTAGACTTTTTAGTCTAAGATCTTTAATGACTAGTTAAGATATAAGCTCTCTAGCTTAGGGTCTTGCTTATTTAGTTTAATTCAAAGTTTATAGCTTAATAAGACTTGTAATTGTGTTGAAACTAAGAAAAGTGATGCAACTTTGGTTCATCACCTTGCTCAAACTCTCACATGAGTTGTGTTTTAATTCTTAGTCTTGATCATTGTGTGTTGATGGTAGAACCTTGGTCATAGTGATGCAAACACATCAACAAGTTGTTGATGTTATGCGAGGTGTATATAAAATAGTTATTAGTTTTAGCAGGAAACACTATTAAATACGATACAATTTTACACAAGATATTTATTTATTTATAGAATGGATATACTTAAACCTTGCTACAACACTTATAGGCAGTGTACCTAATCGTACAGTAGTGTAGTTTTTAGTAAGTCCTGTTCGTTCCACAGGGAAATCTTTAAACAAAGCTCAACGCTATATTAGTTTACTTTTATTAAAAATACAAATATATATATAAGTAATATTATTATTATAAAGGGGGGTTTTTACCGTTTAATGACCGGTTTGTCGATTTTAAAACTTTAGTCGCAGTTAAAACCTAATGTAAAATATTAAATAAATAAAAGACTTAATTTAAAGCGTAAAGTAAATAACGATAATGAAATTGCGAATAATAAAAGTACGATAAAATAAACTTGCGATAATTAAAAAGTACGATAATTAAAAATGCAATTAAATATAATAACAATAAAAATGCGATAATTGAAGTGCAATTAAATATAAAATAAAGGAAATTAAATATGAAATAAAAGAATTATGCTTATTTAAACTTCCGTAATCATGATGTTTGACGTGTTGATTTTAGTTTTGTGCCCATGGGTTAATTGTCCTTTGTCCTGGATTATTTAATATGTCCGTCTGGTTTTTGTCCATAACAGTCCATCAGTCATAAATATAAAGTGCGAGTGTCCTCATCAAATTATTCTTATACCCGAAGTTAAATATTCCAACTAATTGGGGATTCGAATTGTAACAAGGTTTTAATACTTTGTTTAATGAATACACCAGGTTATCGACTGCGTGTAAACCAAGGTTTTACTACTTTGTTAACAATTACACCAATTACCCTTGAATGTAATTTCACCCCTGTTTTAATTATTCTAGTGGCTATTAATCCATTCCCGTGTCCGGTTAAATGAACGATTATTCGTACATATAAATACCCCGCCCATCGTGTCCGATCGAGTGTATATGGTAATTTATAGGGACGCCCAATTGTAAATCTTTATATTAACATTAACAAACTTTCATTTAGTTAAACAAATATAAAGCCCATTAATAGCCCATAGTCTAATTTCCACAAGTGTCGTTCTTTTGTCCAAACCCCAATTATGGTACAAAGCCTAATTACCCAATTTTAGTAATTAGCCCAACATCATGATTACTTCGTTTTAAATAAGCATAATAATAACTTAGCTACGAGACATTAATATAAAAAGGTTGAACATAACTTACAATGATTAAAAATAGCGTAGCGTTACACGGACAGAATTTCGACTTACACCCTTACAACATTCGCTAACATACCCTTATTATTAGAATTATAATTAAAATTAAAATTAAAATATAAATTATATATATATATATATATCGTATATATGAGAGAAGAGAGAAATAGAATATGAAAAATGATCAGAATTCGGTTTGCTTTATAGCCAGAGTTGATTTTTGGGGCTCCGCGACTCGCGGCAAAATCTTCTTCAAATTCCGCGAGTCGCGGAAAATGTATTTACAGCTCACACCCTTGGAGTTTCTCTGCCGACGGTTTTATAATATATATATATAATATATATATATAATTAATATAATTAATTATATATTATATTATATTTATATGCATAGTTAACTTGTAATTTTTAGTCCGTTGCGTCGAGCGTTAAGAGTTGACTCTGGTCCCGGTTCCGGATTTTCGAACGTCCTTGCGTACAATTTTATATTTTGTATTTTGCGTTTTGAATCTTGTACTCTTGTAATTTCGAGACGTTTCTTATCAATAATTGGAACCTCTTTGATTGTCTTTTGTACTTTTGAGCTTTTTGGTCGTTTGCGTCTTCAATTCGTCGAATCTGTCTTTTGTCTTCACCTTTTATTATTTAAACGAATATCTCTTGTAAATAGAACAATTGCAACTAAAAGCTTGTCTTTCTTGAGGAATAATGCTATGAAATATATGTTCGTTTTTAGCATTATCAAATATTCCCACACATGAGCGTTGCTTGTCCTCAAGCAATATCGTCTTGAAATACTAGAATCACTTCTTTATTCTTCACACTTTGTACATCAGTGATTTCTATACGGCGGTATAAACAATGGTAGTAACGATATGGTTTACAGTCTCACATGACTATAAAAATTTAGATCCATTAAGGAAATTGGATCTTTATGAAAACATTTGATCTTTTGAAAATTAAATCTAGTTTCTTCCCTAGATAAGTTTTCCGGAATAACCCTTTACCGGTGTTTGCAAAATATTTTTGTGGGTTTGGTGGGTTTCAGATTTGAAAATTTTAGCTCAAAACTTGCGGTTTTGTGTCACCCACTTGCTAACCTTGTATTTGGAAAGCAACACGTCCAGTTTACTTGTCCCGTATATTACCTTTCGGTAAACTACCGTCCGGTTGTAAAGGAAAGCGTTGAACAAGCAACTGTTAAGGCAATGTCCCCTGACATGCTTTTAATTATGGTCTATAACGTGTCCGACGCAATTACTATCCTTGGTAGGAGCAATAGTAAAGCTCACCCTTATAATTTTTTTCGGTCTGGCACAAGGTCCTGTCTTTGACCACTATGCAACCACCGTTCTTATGGTTGACACCCGATTTGGTTCAGGTGACCTAATGAATTCCAGGTGAATTCCTAGGATTTTACATTCAATGGTAATGAACGCATTGAAAATAGGGTTTTCAGAAAACGAATCGGTTTGTAATTTTGATCAAAATATTTTCTCGTTTAAGCTCGAGTTTAGATATCATTGAATTCCATGAGTTTGAATTCTCAATCTTTAAGGTCAATCTCTAGGATTGAGTAATATCAGTCTTAAAAGCTGATTTTTAATCTTTAAGGAGATTATCCTTTCTGGGGATCTGATTCATTAGTCTTATCCAGCTAATTTGCATGGTGCCCCCCCATTGTACGAGATAAATCCTTCTCATGGTTAGGATAAATCTGACCACTTGGCGACCCTGTTTAATGCTGAGGTCCGTGGATTTCCTGCTGATTTTAGTGATGACTTTTCTAGATTTTTCGTCAACCTACAGCTGGTCTGAACGACAACTTCATGACCTAAATCAAGAAGCGTGTGTCTTTTTCGGAAGACTTTACTTCCTTTTAATGATGGAATTGATTCATCGTGTAGATCCATCTCTTCTTTTCTTTCATCGGGTAAAACAGTTTAGTTTAGTCCAAAGCAAAATTATTTTCAGTTATTTGTTACAGATATATGTGACATATGTTTAAGATAACTTGGTAAATTTTCCCACACTTGGCTTTTATTTTCCTTTTTATCGTCCTCTATTCCATTTTAAATGAATTTTAACATTTTAGTTTGTTTCTTAATTTATGTCCTTTCCGAGGTAACAATAATTTCGGTGTTAAAACCTAGTTTTATCGTTCATAAATATGTATAAACATGATTTGAATTCATTTAATTGAAAAATTTTACTAGAATTGGGTAGTCAGTATATAAGACTAGGGCTGTTCTTTTTTATCAGAGAGCACTAGATTCTAATACAACTACTGCTTTACTAGTATTTTTAATGGTAACCAAGTGTATAAAGTAAAAAATTTTAAAATCCGAAAGAATTTAACCCCTTCCCACACTTAAGATCTTGCAATGCCCTCATTTGCAAGAAATCAGTAACAATTTAAATTATTGAGGGTGATTTGTGTGAAAATGATTAAATTTTTACCAAAGTTTCCAAATATATTGGCGTTTGTTTGCTGAATGATAAATGGTGCACATCATTTGTTCATTCCGTCTTGTTGTTATTTCACATATATTTTGCATCTTGTCGTCAAAATTAGTTGCTTTTGCTGAACTTAATGCCAGTCTTTGAAAATGCGTTGTTTTACCCTGTTGTGTACATAAGATAAACTGCAAACATATATACATATTTTTGAAGTTTGGTATATTACCCCACATTCAAAAATTATTAAAATCTAAGAATAAAAGTTAGATAATTAAAATGATTACAATATTAACAAAAGTATTAAACGTATCAATAATTACAAATTACAAAATAAATAAAAAAAATAAGTAAACTAAGGATGATATTGGTACCAATAGGGGTTCCAGGCATAACCATAAGTGCTATAGAATGCTTCGGCAGGGTCATACGTAGGATATGGTGGCTGCATCTCTATAGACCAAGGAGGGAAGACGGGTTTCGGTGTAGGAATATAGTTTCTACCTATATGTTGGCAATGAGCTATGATCTGGTTCTGATGAACTTGCCAATCTTCAAATGCTCTCTGTCTAGCATTTTCGTATTCCTGAGAAGCTATAAACCTAAGCATTTCTTGCATCTCATTCCCCCCTCCTACATTACCTTGTTGCTGGTTTCTCTCCACCTGTGGATGTCTACCATGGTATCGTACTGCGGCGTTATTCCGCCTCTTCAAAACTTTCGCACCATGGTATACATTTAAACCTATAGTGTCGCGGGGTTCCGGCTCTTCTAGTAATAATCCCCCCCGACTTATATCCACACCGAGATATTCACCAATCAAAGTAATAAAAATACCACCTCCTATTATGCTATGTGGTCGCATCCCCCGAACCATAGCTGATAAATAATAACCCACACAATATGGTATACTTACAGCGCTTTGTGGGTCTCGAATACACATATGGTAAAACAAATCCTGTTCATTTACTTTTTCTTTGTTCTTACCCCTTTGTGTAATCGAATTAGCTAAAACCCTATGTATCACTCTTAATTCGGCTCTATCTATATCCAAATAAGAGTAATTTCCCCCTTTGAAACGGTGATGGCTTGTCATTTGACTCCACACACCGTGTGTATCAAACCGGCAGACGCTAACTCCTCAGGCGTATATATACGTAAAGCCTGAGCCATGTCCAGTAAAGACATGTGGCGCATCGAACCGCCTAACAAAAATCTAATAAAAGAACGATCGGTTAAACTAGCTACCCGATCATTCAACTCTATACTACATAACAATTCTTCACACCATACTTTATATACAGGTCTACGTATGGTGAATAAACATATCCAGTCATTAAAAGAAGAATTACCATACCTCTGTACAAGTAATTCCCTAATTGGCCCGGCCAATTCTACAGCTTCTAAGGGTCCCCATTCTATGACCCTCGGTACCTCAACAACCTTAGAGTGAAGAGTATGCAAACCCCGTTGATATTTTGGATAATCTATCCAAAGTCTGTCAAATCTCAGGTTCGGGTGCAACTCTTCCAAATGCATATCAGAAAAGGTCATGACTGGATGAGGTACATCCTGCTTGTAGTAGTTATCCACCTCCTGTTGTTCCAAATTCTCAGCAGGAGCATTGCGGGCTTGGGATGAAGATTCACCCCTTTCATTCTGCAAAACACATCAAACACAAATTTTGTGCATCCAAATATGCATTAGTGTCAGCAAAATCATCAATCAAAATAATTACAATGACATTATCAATTTATATCAAACTTAAGCTTATTTTCACATTTTTATCAAATCTACACTTTTTCAAATAAGCATATACGAAAATTTTCGCCAAGTTCATAAGCATTCAACTCAAATAACATGTCAAAATAATCATTACTAGCAATTAAACAAGTCTCAAATGGCATTATCTTTCAAAAATCAAGTTCATGAATTTTAGACTTGAAAAAGTCCACTTTAATTCTCAAAATCATGTTTAGGCTTAAAGTTTGGATCATTTAACTACCTAGACATGTTACACTACTCAATTTAGCAACAATTCATAACAAAAATCGGCCATAACCTGTTTATATCAAAAAGCCCCAAATTTGCTCAAGAACACAAACCCTAGATTACTCAAAATTTGAAGTTTAAGGCTTCTAATCATGTTAAACAGCATCAATCTAGGTTATACAAGCATAATACATAAACAATTTAAGCTTAATTACACTAAAAAGCATCAAAATCAAATTGGGGAAAAAATAGCTCAAGAACACCAAATTTCGAATTAAATGGTGTTTAGGTGTAGAAATTTACCGTTTTTCTTGAGTAATTCTTAGATAGCATCCTTCTCAACATGATTTTAGCAAAAAATTTGGTGATTAACGGTTAAAAATTGGGATTTTTGGGGGTGTTTTTCGGGTTTTTTCGGAGTATTTCGAGCTGTATTTTTTTGGTTTTGGGTGTGTGAACTGATCAGTTCGGGTGTTTATTATTTTTTTTCTGGGTTTTGATCCCTCCGCGAGTCGCAGAGATTAACTCTCCAAACTCCGCGAGTCGCGGAGTTTGGTATATATATATATATATATATATTTTTTTTTAATCATTAACTTATTAAAATAATTAAGTAATTAATTTTAAAATTTTGTTTCCCTTGTTATTTAGGACGAGGTCGTTTCGGATCGATGTCCTAGTCCGTCCTTCGACAAAATTTTAAAATTTGTCTTTTTGTAGCGATTGTTTTAAAAGCTAAGATTTTTGGGTTTTTTTAATGTTTTTGGCATACTTTAAATCAAAAAGATTAAAAATAATGATAATAAAAGTTCTCGTCCCTCCCTCGGGTAAAGCAATTTCGGTTCAAAGACCTAGTCTTCAACTTACGACGAATTTTAAAAATCATATTTTTAACTTAATGAGATAAAGTAAATTTTTGTTTTTAAATTCACACAACTTAAATATAAAATTCAAAATTAATATTAAAAATTCACACCAAACTTAAAATTTGAAATGCATAAAATTAAAAATTTATATTTTAAAAATTAAAAATTCACACCAAACTTAATTTAAAAATTTATAAATTCATACCAAACTTATATTAATTTTTTCAAATATTTACAATTTTAAAAATATTGTTTTTACAAAGTTTAAAATATTAATTTAAAAAAAATATGGTAAAAATAAAATTAAAAATCTTTTTGTCTTTTTATCCCACTTTAATCAATCAAATATTATCAAAAATATGCGCCCCTCTTTTCGGTAAAGTAATTTTGGTTCCAAGACCTAATTTAACTCATGACGAATTTTTGAAATATTTTGGGTTGATTGTTTAAAGATATTTATACCTTAAGAATAAACGTTAAATTTCGCAGTGATGTAATAAATTTTTGAATGATATCAATAATTTCGGTCGCCAAACCTAATTTTATTCAATACCAATTTAATACTTTTTAGCGAACAAATTAGCGTTTATTATCAAAAGGTTAAAAATAAAAATAAAAACTAAAAACTGTACAGACATACCTGTGAAATAGATTTCTTAGTTATATGATCTATTCCATTCATAAGATAGTCTGTTTAATTGGTTTTCCATGGCTACATAGGCGTAACCTCGAGCATTCAGTGTCTTTTCTTCTAAACATATGAACGGTCCATCTCTGCATAAAGTAACAAATTCGGTATTTGAATAGGTTTGATTATTTGAACATTTACCTCCATGTGACCATTTTCCGCATTTGTGACATCTTTCTAGGTGTCGTGCTCTTCTTTTCGCTGCGGATTTTGATTTTCCTTTACCAAATTGTAACTTATTATCTTCACATCTGGATTCTTTTCTAACTCCGTCCATTCTTTCTCTGATTACTGATACTAATTCACTCGGGAGTATGTCATTATTACGTTTAGTGATCAAAGCGTGTAGCATTAGACCATGGTTTAGTTCACAGGCAGTCGTCATTTTGTAAAAACCTAAAAAAAATAAAAATTCAGAATGGGGGGAGAAGACTAGTTCTTTAGGGTCTGCTAGGGAAAGACCATTCGGGTTCCATTTTCGAGAACTACACGAAAACAGACAATCTAACTCTAACAGAAATACATATTATCCTTTAAAGACTTGATTCTCCCCACACTTAGTTAGCTGTGGTGTCGAAATTGTGATTAACTTCGTTGTCGACTTCCATCGGACCATGTATGTAATGTTTAACTCTGTGACCATTAACTTTAAATTCAATCCCATTTGAATTTATCAATTCTATCGTTCCATATGGGAAAACTCTTTTGACTATGAATGGTCCAGACCATCTTGATTTCAATTTTCCAGGAAATAGCTTGAATCGTGAATTGAAAAGAAGAACTCTGTCTCCTTCTTTAAATTCTTTTGAACTTCTGATTCTTTTATCATGCCATTTCTTCGTTCTTTCTTTATAGATTAACGAATTTTCGTATGCTTCATGTCTTAATTCTTCTAATTCATTTAGTTGACTTAATCGTAGACGTCCAGCTTCATGTAAATCAAGATTACATGTCTTCAAAGCCCAAAATGCTTTGTGTTCAATTTCTACTGGAAGATGACATGCTTTTCCATAAACAAGTCTAAAAGGTGTGGTTCCAATTGGAGTTTTGTAGGCTGTTCTAAAAGCCCAGAGTGCATCCTCCAATTTAATGGACCATTCCTTCGGATTTGATCCTACGGTTTTCTCTAGAATACGTTTTAAAGCTCGGTTGGTATTTTCAACTTGTCCACTTGTTTGTGGATGATATGCGGTGGAGATTTTATGAGTTACTCCATATCTTTTAAGAACTTTCTCAAGTTGATTATTACAGAAATGAGTACCCCGATCACTTATTAAAGCTTTCGGTGTTCCAAACCTTGCAAAAAGACGTTTTAAAAAGTTGACTACAACTCGTGCATCGTTAGTTGGGAGAGCTTGTGCTTCCGCCCATTTAGATACATAATCAATGGCTACGAGTATATATAGATTATTATGAGATTTTGGAAATGGACCCATAAAGTCAATACCCCAAATGTCAAATACTTCACATACTTGGATGACATTTTGTGGCATTTCATCACGTTGACTTATTTTTCCGGCCCTTTGACATGCATCACAGGATTTGCAAAGAAGGTGTGCGTCTTTGTAAATTGTTGGCCAATAGAATCCAGCATCATAAACTTTTCTTGCTGTTAGTTGAGGCCCATAATGCCCTCCTGTTGGTCCTGTGTGACAATGGTTTAAAATTTTACTAGCTTCATCTCCAAATACACATCGGCGTATTATTCCATCAGGACAACTTTTAAACAGATGTGGATCTTCCCAGAAATAGTGTTTTATATCACTGAAGAATTTCTTTCGTCTTTGGTACGATAATCCTTTTTCAAGGAATCCACAAACTAAGTAGTTTGCATAGTCTGCAAACCATGGGATTTCTTTATAATCTATCTTCAATAGATATTCATCAGGAAAGTTGTCTTTTATGGCTGATTCATTTAGAACTTCTAATTCGGGATTTTCAAGACGAGAAAGATGATCAGCGGCCAGATTTTCTGCTCCTTTTTTATCTCGGATTTCAATATCAAACTCTTGTAAGAGTAAGATCCAACGGATTAATCTTGGTTTAGCATCTTGTTTTGAAAATAGGTATCTAAGAGCAGAATGGTCGGTATAGACCACCGTTTTTGCTAGAACGAGATACGCTCGGAATTTATCAAAAGCAAAGACAATAGCAAGGAGTTCTTTTTCAGTAGTTGTATAGTTCGTTTGTGCTCCTTGTAATGTCTTACTAGCATAATATATAGGTTGAAATCGTTTTTCAATCCTTTGTCCTAAAACGGCTCCCATTGCAAAATCACTTGCATCGCACATTAGTTCAAATGGTAGATTCCAATTTGGTGTTATCATGATAGGCGCATTAGTGAGTTTTTCTTTCAGAATATTAAAAGATTTGATACATTCATCTGAAAAGATGAATGGCGCATCCTTTTCTAGGAGTTTATTCATAGGAGTGGCAATTTTAGAAAAATCTTTTATGAAACGTCGGTAAAAACCGGCATGCCCTAGAAAACTCCTAACTCCTCTAACATTGGTGGGATGTGGAAGTTTAGCAATTACATCTACTTTAGCTCTATCCACTTCAATTCCTTCTTTTGAAATTTTATGTCCAAGAACGATGCCTTCTTTAACCATGAAATGGCATTTCTCCCAATTAAGTACTAGATTTGATTTTTCGCATCTAATTAGCATTCGTTCCAGATTAATTAGACATGATTTAAATGTATCACCGAAGACTGAAAAGTCATCCATGAATACTTTCATGCATTCTTCTATCATGTCGTGAAAAATCGCCATCATACACCTTTGAAAGGTTGTAGGGGCGTTGCAAAGTCCAAATGGCATGCGTTTGTAAGCAAAAGTACCATAAGGGCACGTGAATGTGGTTTTCTCTTGATCTTCGGGTGCTATTGGAATTTGAAAATATCCGGAAAATCCATCTAGAAAACAATAGTAACTATTTCCGGCTAATCTTTCCAACATTTGATCTATGAAAGGTAAGGGAAAGTGATCTTTTCTGGTGGCGTCATTTAATTTTCTATAATCAATACATACACGCCATCCTATTACAGTCCTAGTAGGAATAAGCTCATTTTTCTCATTTGTGATGACAGTCATGCCACCCTTCTTAGGTACGCATTGAACTGGGCTTACCCATGGACTATCAGAGATTGGATATATCAATCCTGCATCTAGCAGTTTAATAATCTCTTTCTTAACTACATCTTGTATATTAGGATTTAGTCTTCGTTGGCGTTGCACATACGTTTTATGACCTTCTTCCATAAGGATTTTATGTGTGCAATACGAAGGACTTATTCCTTTAATATCATGAATCTTCCATGCAATGGCTGGTTTATGAGCTTTCAACACAGAAATGAGTTGTGATTTCTCATTTTCAGTAAGAGAAGACGATATTATTACAGGTAATTCAGATTCACCATGTAAATAAGCGTATTCCAAATGGGTTAGAAGTGGCTTTAACTCTAATTTCGGAGGTTCTTCTATCGATGATTTATATCGATATCTGTCTTCTTCTTTTAGCATTTGAATTTCTTCTGTTGTTGGTTCATATCCATTAGCTATAAGTGTAGCTAACATTTCAGCTTCATCAATTGGTTCATTACCTTCTCCTAAAGAACATTCTCCTGTTCCTTGTAATTCTGGAAATTCTTCTAATAATTCTGCATGTGCATCTATAGTTTGAATATAATAACATGTATCATCTGCAGATTGTGGCTGTTGCATTGCTCTATCAACTGAAAAGGTAACACTCTCATCCTCTATACTTAGGGTCAGTTTCTTACCGAACACGTCTATCATTGCTTTAGCCGTATTTAAGAATGGTCTTCCTAATATGAGAGGAACTTGAGAATCTTCTTCCATGTCCAAAACAACAAAATCTACTGGAAATACTAAAGTACCAACTTTAACTAGCATGTTCTCCATTATCCCTCTAGGATATTTTATTGATCTATCGGCTAGTTGTATGCTTATTCTGGTTGGTTTTAATTCTCCAAGGTCTAGTTTAGCGTATAGTGAATACGGCATTAGATTTATACTAGCACCTAAGTCTGCCAATGCTTCTATTGAACTAAGACTACCCAGAAAACATGGAATTGTGAAACTTCCTGGATCAGATAGTTTTTCTGGTATCTTATTCAACAGCACTGCTGAACAATTAGCATTCATAGTAACAGCCGAGAGTTCTTCCATTTTCTTTCTATTTGAGATTAGATCTTTCAAGAATTTAGCATATCTTGGCATTCCTGAAATCACATCAATGAAAGGAAGATTTACATTTATCTGTTTAAACATATCCAAGAATTTGGATTGCTCGGCTTCAAGTTTTTCTTTCTTCATTTTACTCGGGTAAGGAAGTGGTGGTTGGTATGGTTTAACATAAGGTTTATCCTTAACTGTGTTATTTTCATTAACCTTCTCAACTACCGGTTCTTTTTCCTTATCTTGATCAGGTTGTGGTTCTTGTGGAGTAGGAATAGTTTCATCAGAAGTTACAGGTATTTCAGGTGATTTAAGTGTTGTACCACTTCTTGTGGTAATGGCTTTAGCTGTTTCATTCCGGGGGTTAGCGTTTGTATCACTAGGTAGACTTCCCGGTTTTCTTTCACCTATTAATCTTGCTAGGTTACTTACTTCTTGTTCCAGATTTTGAATAGAAGCTTGTTGATTTCTAAATGCTTGAGCATTTTGTTCATTGGTTTGTTTTTGAGATGTGAAAAACTGCATTTGAGTTTCAACTAGCTTCGTCATCATATCTTCTAAATTCGGCTTTTTATCATCGGTTTGTTGTGGCGGTTTGTTTTGAAAATTAGGTCTTTGCTGATTGTAAGTATTATTGGATACTTGTTGATTGCTAGGACCTTGTTGGTTGTTGTATGGAATATTTCGGTTATAATTCTGGTTCTGATTGTAAATCGGTCTTGGCGGTTGATAATTATTCTGATAATTATTTCCAGGCCATTGGTTTATGTATGAAATATTCTCTCTTTGTTCCATTGTTAATTCAATACTGAGACAATCTTTTGTCAAATGTGGTCCTCCACACTGCTCACAACTAATTCGTATTGAGTGAATATCCTTAGTCATCTTTTCCATTCGTCTTTCCACAGCATCTATCTTTGCGGAAATGGAATCTAAGTCATCGCTAGAATCGGCTCTAGCTGCTTTAGATGATCTAATGATGTCTTTTTCTTGGTGCCACTCATGTGAGTGGGAAGCAGTGTTATCAATAATTTTGTAAGCATCAGTTTCGGTTTTCTTCATAATAGAACCACCAGCTGCTATATCTATGTCTTTTCTTGTAGTGATGTCGCATCCTTGGTAGAATATTTGTACTATTTGACAGGTGTCTAAACCATGTTGCGGACATCCTCTTAACAACTTTCCATATCTTGTCCACGCCTCATATAGAGTTTCATTTGGCTTCTGTGTGAACGTAACAATTTCTGCTTGAAGTCTTACGGCTTTAGATGCAGGAAAGAATTGTTTAAGAAATTTGTCAACTAAAACGTCCCATGTATCGATCGCCCCTTCAGGTAACGATTCCAACCAATCTTTGGCTTCTCCCTTTAAAGTCCAGGGAAATAACATGAGATATATCTGTTCATCCTCCACTTCTCGGATTTTAAATAGTGTGCAGATCCTATTAAAGGTACGTAGATGTTCATTTGGATCTTCCTTCGGCGCACCACTAAATTGGCATTGATTAGTCACCATGTGTAGAATTTGTCCTTTGATTTCATAATCTGGCGCATTAATGTCTGGATGAGTAATTGCGTGACCTTGGCCAGTGCGTTTAGCTCTCATTCGGTCTTCCATACTTAAAGGTTCCAGATTCTCCATAATTGAATTTGTTGAATCGGTATCACTAGATGATTCTGATTTAATGGTTCGTTCCTCAACAATCTCTGTTTGAATGATTGGTGGTTCCGGAGGAAAGTTTAGTGGTTCAGGATCTACGAACCGTTCCTGAATATTTTCCGGATTCTCAATTGTGAGGTCGGGTTCAAAAAATGGATTATCGGAAATTTGAACTGAAGTACTTGGTCGACTGGATGACGATTCTAAAGAAAAATCAACGGCGGTTATATTTGCTAAATGTCTTGATCTAGTTACAGGTGGTGAACGTACAAAAGGTGATGAACGTCTTGCTCGGTGCATTCACTGAATATCCTATTAGTTTTAAAAAGGAAAGAAAAATTATAATAAGTTATCCAATCAATAGACTTTTCTGATTTTGCCCACGTTTCGAATAGCCAAAAGATGCAGCAGAGGGGCAGGATTCGTTTGGTCTCAATATAATTGAGGACTGTTTGGCTCCAATAACCCGGTCCACGTACAAATCCAACTATTACTACGAACCAGAAAATTTTGATGTCTATTAATTTAACCACTTAAAATAAATTTTCGTAATTTTAAGAAATTTAGATAAGAAGTAGAAAAAATTCTAAGTCCTAAAAACTAGAATGGCGAGAAATAAGAGAGAAAAAGAGTTCGTCGAAAAAGGTTGAAAAAGAAAAAAAATGGTTGAAAAATAAAAGGTGACGGAAAAATAAAAGAAACTTATAAAAACTTAAAAATACTTGACTAACCTAACCTTATTACTACAACTAACTTAAAATTATAATTGCAAATTGAAATTACTAATTGGAATGATAATTGATACATAGTAAAAGGTCTAAAAATATTAAAGCTTACAAGGAAAAACTAAATCCCAAATGGAAATAACTTAAAAAGAAACTAAAACTTAAAAAGGCGTCGCAAAATTCTAAAGCACCTAAATCTTAGTCTAAAGAAAAAGCACTTAAGGAATTCTACGGCAAAGCCTAAAAATCTAGGAGTAAAAATAACTATAGCAAAAACTAAGTTTAAAATTAAATATGAGCTAAAAAATACAAATATTACGCTACAACGATTAAAAAGGGACAAAATATAAAAATATACAAAAAGTTGTAAAAAGTACAATTTTTATAAAAATATTATTTTTATATTATCTATTTTATTAAACTATTAATTTTACAATTTTAATAAAACTAATTAAACAAAATATATAAATAAAAAGTAAAAGTAAAAATAAAACTAATAATAATAATAATACATAATTAGGGTTTATATTATTAATAATTAATAATAATTCGTAATTAATGCTGGTTTAGGGTTTTTGTCCGTGTGTTAGGTAGCCTCCGCGAGTTGCGGTAATTTATAAAGAAAACCCCGCGAGTCGCGGGGTTCAGAATTTCAGCTGACAGGTTTTATCTTCAACGCGTTTTTCTTTATTTATTTATTTATTTTATTTTCTGTTTTTATATAAATAAAAGATATTAAAATTAAACTTATATTTTTATAAACTAAAATAAAAATAAAGAAACTTATAAAACTTAAATATTTAACAAAATCTAAAAAAAAATACTTATATTTTTGTTTTTCTTTTTATATTTTTGAATAACTAAAACGTATTTTTACAAAAACGAATTTTAATAAAAGTAAACAAAAAATCCCTTTTTTTTTTTATATTAGCGTTGCGCTTCCGGCGTTTAAGAGTTTCCCCGGCAGCGGCGCCAAAAATACTTGATGTTATGCGAGGTGTATATAAAATAGTTATTAGTTTTAGCAGGAAACACTATTAAATACGATACAATTTTACACAAGATATTTATTTATTTATAGAATGGATATACTTAAACCTTGCTACAACACTTATAGGCAGTGTACCTAATCGTACGGTAGTGTAGTTTTTAGTAAGTCCGGTTCGTTCCACAGGAAAATCTTTAAACAAAGCTCAACGCTATATTAGTTTACTTTTATTAAAAATACAAATATATATATAAGTAATATTATTATTATAAAGGGGGGTTTTTACCGTTTAATGACCGGTTTGTCGATTTTAAAACTTTAGTCGCAGTTAAAACCTAATGTAAAATATTAAATAAATAAAAGACTTAATTTAAAGCGTAAAGTAAATAACGATAATGAAATTGCGAATAATAAAAGTGCGATAAAATAAACTTGCGATAATTAAAAAGTACGATAATTAAAAATGCAATTAAATATAATAACAATAAAAATGCGATAATTGAAGTGCAATTAAATATAAAATACAGGAAATTAAATATGAAATAAAAGAATTATGCTTATTTAAACTTCCGTAATCATGATGTTTGACGTGTTGATTTTAGTTTTGTGCCCATGGGTTAATTGTCCTTTGTCCTGGATTATTTAATATGTCTGTCTGGTTTTTGTCCATAACAGTCCATCAGTCATAAATATAAAGTGCGAGTGTCCTCATCAAATTATTCTTATACCCGAAGTTAAATATTCCAACTAATTGGGGATTCAAATTGTAACAAGGTTTTAATACTTTGTTTAATGAATACACCAGGTTATCGACTGCGTGTAAACCAAGGTTTTACTACTTTGTTAACAATTACACCAATTACCCTTGAATGTAATTTCACCCCTGTTTTAATTATTCTAGTGGCTATTAATCCATTCCCGTGTCCGGTTAAATGAACGATTATTCGTACATATAAATACCCCGCCCATCGTGTCCGATCGAGTGTATATGGTAATTTATAGGGACGCCCAATTGTAAATCTTTATATTAACATTAACAAACTTTCATTTAGTTAAACAAATATAAAGCCCATTAATAGCCCATAGTCTAATTTCTACAAGTGTCGTTCTTTTGTCCAAACCCCAATTATGGTACAAAGCCTAATTACCCAATTTTAGTAATTAGCCCAACATCATGATTACTTCGTTTTAAATAAGCATAATAATAACTTAGCTACGAGACATTAATATAAAAAGGTTGAACATAACTTACAATGATTAAAAATAGCGTAGCGTTACACGGACAGAATTTCGACTTACACCCTTACAACATTCGCTAACATACCCTTATTATTAGAATTATAATTAAAATTAAAATTAAAATATAAATTATATATATATATATATATATATATATATATATATATAGTATATATGAGAGAAGAGAGAAATAGAATATGAAAAATGATCAGAATTCGGTTTGCTTTATAGCCAGAGTTGATTTTTGGGGCTCCGCGACTCGCGGCAAAATCTTCTTCAAATTCCGCGAGTCGCGGAGAATGTATTTACAGCTCACACCCTTGGAGTTTCTCTGCCGACGGTTTTATAATATATATATATAATATATATATATAATTAATATAATTAATTATATATTATATTATATTTATATGCATAGTTAACTTGTAATTTTTAGTCCGTTGCATCGAGCGTTAAGAGTTGACTCTGGTCCCGGTTCCGGATTTTCGAACGTCCTTGCGTACAATTTTATATTTTGTATTTTGCGTTTTGAATCTTGTACTCTTGTAATTTCGAGACGTTTCTTATCAATAATTGGAACCTCTTTGATTGTCTTTTATACTTTTGAGCTTTTTGGTCGTTTGCGTCTTCAATTCGTCGAATCTGTCTTTTGTCTTCACCTTTTATTATTTAAATGAATATCTCTTGTAAATAGAACAATTGCAACTAAAAGCTTGTCTTTCTTGAGGAATAATGCTATGAAATATATGTTCGTTTTTAGCATTATCAGTTGTACACTTGAAGCTATAAGCATCAAGGATGAGAACCGTGATGAGCATCAAGCACTAAGAACCCTACCGGAGCATTGTTTATTGTTTTCTGGATCTGATCAATCACCTGGGCTACTGGAAAAGTTTATTTTCAGTTATTTCGGTTCGAGTAGATGATTTTCCGTTTAGGCCTCGTCTTAATCCGATATACGGTTTAGGATTTATAGCCTTCCGAAAGTCACTACGCCCTTGTAACGTTGTGCTGAAATTTCTGACATACTCACAGTTAAACCGTCGCCACGGTCAAACGAAGACGAGTTAGGTTCTGTAAATTGGTTTGCGGTTAGAGGACTAATATACGGAGCCTTGGACACTGGTCTCATGTCATTTCAGTTTGTTTAGAAGTCGTAGAAGCTGAACGAAGTCAGCCTTTGTTTCGATCTCTATTCTTGATTTAAATCTTACTTTACTTTTTACGTATGATGTTGATGATGATGACACATATGATTTAACTTACGTACTTTTAAACCCTTTTGGGACAACTAAATGACTTAGTAACTTTTGACTTAGGTTGAGGACCTTTCAGACCGACTTACTTGCTTACTTACCTTATATCGACTTTTACCGCATTTTCACTGTGAGTTATAGCATCCCTTTTTACTTTAACTATTTTTTGAAGGTATTTCATATGCTCGAGAGACATATTAAATTAATGTGGCTAATATGTTTTGATCCAATTCGGATCATACCCAATAACAACTAACCGACACCTTATTTGTATTTGATGTTAACGATTGGATCATTGATCAAATACGCGACACTTGAACTTTAAGAAAAATGGTTTTCTGAAATATTACTTGATGTGTACATATATATATATATATATATATATATATATATATATATATATATATATATATATATATATATATATATATATATATATAAATTATGGAATAATATATATAATATGGATTTAATTATTTATAGGTTAAATAATTAATAATGTTATGTTACATTTTTTATATAATTAGTTTTATATAAAATGTACATAATTAAAATGCTAGTTTATAAAATGGTTTTATAAAATCTTATTTTTTTTATAAAACTTATTTTATAAAACTAATTTAGAAGTGGCATGAGAGTCTTCACAAGCATGCCATTTTGACTTGTCTTTTACTTGGTTACTTGCATTCAAGATGCATATTAACCAAGACATTGTTGGAGACCACAAAAACATGCATTTACGCATAAAAAATTACTTCAAAAAACTGCATAAACTCTCCCAAAAACCTGCTGTGGGCCGTGGGGTTTTAGGGTAAAAAGAGGGTTCATAATTTGGTTTTTGGAAGCTAAATTCAAGTGTCAACAAATCCTAACCAAAGTACAAGGTGTTGGTGATAAGCTTGGGGTATTACAACTTGAGGTTTCATACATTTTGGAGCTCCATTCATCATCATCATCTTCATCATTTACTAGCAAGCTTGGAGTAGGTATAATCTCTTTACTTGCTTGTAGTTTGTAAGTATATATCACAACTTGATCCTAATTGGGATTTAACTTTAATTGGTTAAAGATTAACAAGTTCTAAATGGTAATACATACATGCTTCCGCTTTAATTTGATTCTTAAAATGTTTTAAGTATTATGAAACATGTTAAATCCCAACAATGGTATCTAGAGCCGAAGTTTTTGAAATATGCTTCGAGATGATTTATTAAACCCACTATATTTTTTTCATTTTATGAACATGCATGAATGAAAAATGCAAAAATTTTGGATTTTGGGTGGGTGTTCAATTTTGGCCGAATTGTAAGGGACCCAAAATTGGTTTTTGGGTCTTCCACTTTGGTCATATTTAGTTGCATGTTGATGTTCACAATCTTGCCTTGACCTTGTGTTTGGTTGAATGCTTGTTTGGTTGATTAATTATTCATTTAGTATGTAATAATAATTATTCTTTTGGCATGTAATTTATTCATTTATTTTTAATGTAATTTATTTTATATTTGGTATGTAAAATAGATTAGGTTGTATTTTTATTTTCTAGAGAAAAATGTATTAGGATATATTTTTTTTGTAAAGAGAATGAAGATACACAAGATGGAGCAAAAAAAGAACACATGTATTTGGATACAAGATTTAGTGGGAGATGTTAAATCTCCTACTTTATGTTATGACCCATTAACCGGTGACTTTTGTTTTCGGCTAAACAAATGTCCACCAAAATGCTAGATTGTGAACATATTATTTTGCATGTGTAGTTGTTTATTGTATTTCTATGTTTAGTTGCTACAAGAATATCACAAGTTAACAACAAGCAAGATGACAATTTAATTGGTTAAATTTGACATTATTAACATGCAAAATGACAATTTAATTGGTTAAATTAAAAGTGGCATAAGGACATTGATAAACGGTTATTAAGAACATGTAAAAGGATCACATATATAAAATAGTTTATATCAAGTAATTGGCCTAATTACAAAAATATGAGAATTGTTTTTCATAAGTACCATACACTAAATGCATGTTGGTATATGGCATAAAAGTTTTCTTAAACTAGAAATAATGAAAACTTAAAATCCCTTATTAACAAAGCAAACAAGTTAAACGCCATTCTTTTGTGTGACACTTAAGAAATATTAGGGAACTCATAATGGGATAAAGGTCACCTAACCATTATGAGCAAACTAATATGATTAAGGTGAATTTCGCAAACTTGTGGGATAAAGGTCACCTAACCACTTGTATGATGAATTTACACATTTACACAAGTAGGACGACTTGATTTGGGAATCATGAACTTAGGGTCACCGAAGCATGAGGAACAAATAGGCGTTGATGGGATAAATATGCCATGCAAAAGGATTGCATGATTCCATAACTTAGAAGTTGCAAAAGGATTACAATTGTCATATAATGACTACCTAACTAAATCAAATGACGGGATAAAGGTCACCTAACCGAAATTTGGTTTACCGTTGGATTCTAAAATTTAATAAATTTCAATTGGATTTAAAGGGTATTGATTATTAAATTAAAATTAATACTTAAACAACTTTGTTAAATTTTGTAGATGGCCGCCAATAACAACAACATTCTAAACGCACCAATCAACTTTAACAACCTATCGTTGAGGTCAATCCTCGAAAAAGAAAAACTCAACCATACGAACTTCATGGATTGGTTTCGCAATCTAAGAATTGTCCTCAAACTTGAGGATAGGGCGTATGTGTTGGAAGACCCCATTCCCGATCAACCAGACGAGGATGATACGTAAGGCATGGCTTATTGGGATAAGTATTGCACCGATTCGGTGCAAGTCGCTTGCCTTATGCTTGGGACTATGATACCAGAACTCCAAAAGGACTTCGAGCATCATAGTGCATATGACATGATCACACAGTTGAAGGAGATGTTCCTTCAACAAGCTCGTGTCGAGCGCTTTGAAACGGTCTGAGCGCTTCATGCATGTTGGATGGACGACACCCAATCCGTTTCATCTTATGTCCTTAAGATGAAAAGCCTAATTTATCGAGCGAACCGTCTAAATTGCAATGTGTCTTATGAATTAGCCACGGACCTTATCCTAAACTCATTGTCAAAGAGGTTTGACACATTCGTGTTAAATTATAACATGAATGGTTGGGATAAAAGCATTGGCGAATTACATGCCGAAGCGAGCATGGGTAAAAGGGCTTCACCCATGTTTATGATCAATGAAGGCGGGTCCAAAAACAATAACACTTCTATGCCAAAGGCGGCTAAGAGGGAAGGACCAGCCTATCAAGGCAAGGGCAAAGGAAAGGGTAAGATGGTTACCCTGACCAAAAAGAACAAAAAGCAAAAGGTTGCCGGTAAAGCTAACCCCAAGGAAGATCCGTGCTTTGGTTGCGGTGAAATGGGTCACTAGAAAAGCAACTGTCCGGTCTACCTAAAGGAGTTGAAAAAAAGAGGGATGCAGGGCAAACCTCAGGTAATGTATATATGGTATACGTTCAGCTTAGTATTACTTCCTCTAATACATGCGTATTAGACACAGGATGTGGAACTCACATTTGCAATTCTTTGCAGGGGTTCAAGAGAAGTAAACAAGAAGCGGGAACATCAAGTCTCTTCATGGGAAATGGAGCTAAGGTGCAAGTAGTAGCTCAATGAGACTTTATTTTGAAGCTTCCAAGTGGTTTGGAACTTATTTTGAAAAATGTTTTGTATGCACCCGATTTATCTCGAAACATTATTTCTGTATCCCGTTTGAAACAATATGGTTTTAATCTTAATTTCATTAATGATGATATCCATGTTTCTTTAAACAATGTGTTTTATTTCAAGGCTTCGCCTTTGAATGGTATTTATGAATTGGTTCATGATGACACATCATACAATTGCTCAATGTTCCATACAAACACCAAGAAACTCAAAAGGGATTTGAGTGATTCCTACTTATGGCATTGTCGCCTTGGTCACATAAACAAGAACCAAATGCATACACTTCAAAAGAATAGCCTTTTGAAATCAAATGAACTAGACTCATTTGATGTATGTGAATCTTGTTTACAAGGCAAAATGACTAAAGCACCTTTAAAAGGGACCTATAAAAGGATTAAGGACTTATTGGGATTAATACATTCGGATGTATGTGGATCCTTTAAGCCCATGACTATGAATGGTGAAAGATACTTCGTTACTTTCATTGATGACTTCAGTCATTTCGGATATTTCTATTTATTAAGGCACAAGGACGAAACTTTTGAAGCATTCAAAGAATATCAAAACGAAGTACAAAATCAACTCAACAAGACAATCAAGGTATTTCGTACCGATAGAGGAGGTGAATATCTAAGCGATGCTTTCCAAGATCATCTTAGAGGTTGTGGGATTATCTCGCAACTCACTCCTCCTGGAACACCCCAACTAAATGGAGTTTCCGAAAGGAGGAACCGAACCCTAATTGATATGGTTCGATCTATGATGGCAAGAAGCTCGTTACCTCTATCATTTTAGGGTTATTGTCTATGCTCCGCGGCTCATATTTTAAATATGGCCCAACCAAGAAAGTAGAGCGAACACCTCATGAGATGTGGTTTGGAAAACCTCCATCTCTATCATACTTAAACGTATGGGGATGTGAAGCTTATCCTAAGCGTTACGTCCCTAAGAAGTTGAATGCTCGATCCACGAAGTGTATCTTCATAGGATATCCCAAGGATGATATGGGATACTATTTCTATGATCCAACCGCTAATGTATTTGTTGCTCGAAAGGTTGAATTCCTTGAAACTAAGTTCCTAATGGAAGGAAATAGTGAAAGGAAGATAGATCTTGAAGAGGTTCAAGATCAAGTAGATGATACACAATTGGTTGACACTAACACTCAACATGAAAATGTTGAGAGTGATCAAATGGATGATCAAAATACACAAGACGTTCGTAGATCTGGTAGGATTAGTAATCCTCCTGAGAGATATGGGTTTCTCATGGATGGTTGCTATGTGGTTGATTTGGATGAACCTACAAACTATCAAGGATTGATAAAGATAAATGGTAGGAAGCCATGAACGCTGAGATGCAATCCATGTATGACAACCAAGTTTGGGAACTTGTTAAACAACCTACTGGCTCAAGGCTAGTTGATTGTAAATGGCTTTTCAAAATGAAAACTGACATACATGGAAACTTGGATACATATAAAGCTAGACTTGTAGCAAAAGGTTTCACTCAAACTCAAGGGGTTGACTATGATGAAACTTTTTCACATGTGGCAATGCTAAAGTCTATTAGGATATTATTTGCCATTGCTGCTCATTATGATTACGAAATATGGCAAATGGATGTCAAAAAAGCTTTCCTAAATGGATATCTTGTGGAAGATGTCTATATGGTTCAGCCTGAAGGTTTTGTTGATCCGAAATATCCTAAAAAGGTATGCAAGTTAAAGAAGTCAATCTACGGATTGAAACAAGTATCTAGAATGTGGAATCATCGTTTTAATGAGGAGGCTGAGAAATTTAGCTTCATTAAAAATGGTGATGAAGCTTGTGTATATAAGAAAGCTAGTGGGAGCACTATCATATTCCTTGTACTATATGTGAATGATATATTGTTATTTGGAAATGATATTCCGGCAATGCAAGGTGTTAAAACTTGGCTAAGTAAATGCTTCTCCATTAAGGATCTTGGAGAAGCACAATACGTTTTGGGGATTAGGATCTACAGGGATAGATTCAAGAAACTGATAGGTTTGAATCAAAGTGCATACATTGAAAAGATCTTGAAAAGGTTCAAGATGCAGAACTCTAAGAATGGTTTGGTACCTATTCAAAGAGGAACGCTTCTCAGTTCATCTCAGTGCCCTACCACGAAAGATGAGCAAGAGAGAATGAAAAGGGTCCCATACGTATCTGCTATTGGGTCAATCATGTATGCAATGATATGTACTAGACCGGATGTGTCATGCGCTCTTAGCTTGACAAGTAGATACCAGAACAACCCAGGTAACAACCATTGGATTGCGGTTAAAAGTATATTGAAATACCTTAGGAGGACTAAGGATATGTTTCTAATATATGTGTCTGGTAAGGAGGAACTCACTGTAAAAGGTTACGTGGATGCGAGTTTCCAAACTGATCGAGATGATTCTCGATCACAGTCCGGTTATGTATTTACATTAAATGGAGGTGCGGTCTCTTGGAAGAGTTCAAAATAGGATGTTGTTGCTTTATCCACTACAGAGTCACAGTACATTGCCACCTCATTGGCAGCTCAGGAAGCTGCATGGATGAAGAAATTCATCGATGACTTAGGAGTAGTCCCTTCCATTCAGGACCCTCTTGAGATCTTTTGTGACAACGAGGGTGCGATTTCTCAAATCAAGGAATCTCGTGCTCACCAAAATTCCCGTCACATTGAGCGAAGATTCAATTACGTAAGGGATGAAGTTGAAAAGGGAAAGATATGTATTCTCAAAGTTCATACAGATCTTAACATAGCGGATCCTCTCACGAAGCTCTTACATGGAGCAAAACATACAGGACATGTTTGTGCATTAGGGCTTCAATATTCTAGTGATTGGTTATGATCTGTTTTAAGTATTGTAACAGAACGAAATTGTTCAAACTCATTTATATAATTATGGTATTAATTTATTTTGAGTCATGTTCCTATTTTGCATATTTTATCCATGAATAAGAAATTATTCTAAATTCCGTTGTCGATCACATTTGTGGGAACAAGTGTGAGGTTTAGACTATTATGAACTTTGATTGGTATACATTCACAGGATGAATGTGGGGCAAGGTTGCAACCAAGGTTCATAGATATTTGTGGGATACAAATATTGGAAGACCTGCCCTCAAGATTTACTAAATGGAGCCTTTGTGGTTGATCACATATAATCTTGAGTAAAGGCGAATATCATTGTATCCTCTGACCTGAGATACATATTGGGTTCGGGTATTTACCAAGTACTGTGCCTTGATTCTTTCCTTCGCTATTCTGAAATATGGTAGTTCATAAGGAAGAGCTCAGGTATAATGCAAGGTATATATTTAGGACGTATGTAGTCAAGATGGAATTTGTCCCTCTTATTCGTTGAGAGTTGGATGTCTAAGGCCTGATAAAGTTAAATCTAAAAGAGAGTGATCACTCTGTGTCTCTTGGATTTAACATGACATCTAGGACAAAAGGATGTGATGAAAGATTCACCTATTCATATTCGAGATGGGAACTCGAAAGGGATGATGTTATTGAATGGCACAAAGTCATAACATATTGGGGGTGATGGACGGTCGTTAGGTGGTATCCATCACTTGCATTAATTTCTTATGTTTCTCGTGCAAGTGGGAGATTGAAGGTATTTCATATGCCCGAGAGACATATTAAATTAATGTGGCTAATATGTTTTGATCCAAGTCGGGTCATACCCAATAACAAGCTTACCGACACCTTATTCGTATTTGATGTTAACGATTAGATCATTGATCAAATACGCGACACTTGAACTTTAAGAAAAATGGTTTTCTGAAATATTACTTGATGTGTACATATATATATATATATATATATATATATATATATATATATATATATATATATATATATATATATATATATATATATATATATATATATATATATATATAAATTATGGAATAATTTATATAATATGGATTTAATTATTTATAGGTTAAATAATTAATAATGTTATGTTACATTTTTTATATAATTGGTTTTATATAAAATGTACATAATTAAAATGCTAGTTTATAAAATGGTTTTATAAAATCTTATTTTTTTTATAAAACTTATTTTATAAAACTAATTTAGAAGTGGCATGGGAGTCTTCACAAGCATGCCATTTTGACTTGTCTTTTACTTGGTTACTTGCATTCAAGATGTATATTAACCAAGGCATTGTTGGAGACCACAAAAACATACATTTACACATCAAAAATTACTTCAAAAAACTGCATAAACTCTCCCAAAAACTTGTTGTAGGCCGTGGGGTTTTATGGCAAAAAGAGGGTTCATAATTTGGTTTTTGGAAGCTAAATTCAAGTGTCAACAAATCCTAACCAAAGTACAAGGTGTTGGTGATAAGCTTGGGGTATTACAACTTGAGGTTTCATACATTTTGGATTTAACTTTAATTGGTATATATCACAACTTGATCCTAATTGGGATTTAACTTTAATTGGTTAAAGATTAACAAGTTCTAAATGGTAATACATACATGCTTCCGCTTTAATTTGATTCTTAAAATGTTTTAAGTATTATGAAACATATTATATCCCAACATTTTTGGGACTGAGAATACATGTACTTTTTATGTTTTACTTAGTAGGCACGAGACCTTAAACTTATTATATATGTATGGGTTATATAACGGAATAAACTTTCCCCTTAGCTCGGTAATGTTTAGTCATTGGTTTTTGAACCTGTGAACGCGAATCTTAGATATGGATCCATAGGGTTTGACATCCCCAATCGGGCTAGTCGCGCTAGCATTTAACGGGTGTTTAATACTTCAAGAACATACACACTCGCCGAGTGTACTATTAGGGGGTGATATTTACGTTAAGTTAGTTACCAAGTGCCCACAGTTAAGCATATACTTTTCATACTGTTTTGAATACGATATCTCATGGCCTACATTACATTACTGTTACAATTAAACTATAGCTTACCAACATTCGTGTTGACTTTTAAGCATATTATTTCTCAGGTGCTTAGACGTTTGATGCTTCCGCTGTATTAGTCTCGTTGTTAGACTTGCTGTGTAGACTCACACTGCTTTGATTAGAGATGTCTCTGCATGAAACTTTTACCTTGCATTCACAAACTATGTTACTTTTGAACAATGAATTTGTAATGACCCTTGGGTCTCGTACTTATGTTAATTGCTTTCTATTCGTAGAAGCACGCTATCTTTTATAAAACGTTATCTTTCCATGAATGCATACTTGTTTTAAAACAACATATAGTATTGTAACCGTGTGATGATCCTGTTGATGATGATCCGTACACGTTGATTTTGTAAGGGGCGTCACATTTGGTATCAGATCATTGGTTGTAGGGAATTAGTTGCATTAGTGAGTCTTGACCGAGCCGAGTAGGATTCGCTAATAGGACTAATCTATAACTTGCTTGCTTACTTGTTTCTGCGAAACTTGCTGCATGCTACTGCTTACTTTTACTATTATATGAACTCGCTATATGCTACCGTTTATTCTCGCTACTGCATGCTACTATCTGCTTTTGATTGCATGATACTTCTGTAGGATTTTGTAATTCTACCATGCTATGTACTGCTATAGACAATCTAGGTTGCTGTAGTGCCTAATACGTGCTTGCTATATGTCTTACTGACATGGAAAAATTTATTTTTCCTTGTTCAGATGACAAATATACCTCCCATTATCATCGACTTGGAGAGCGACTCAGATACATCTGTTACTTTGCCTGCTATTGTTGCTGACTCACATATCCCGTCACCGCTACCATCCGACGACTCCGGCGATTCGTCTTCTGGGAACAGTAGCCACGCACCTGACTTGATGGTCATCTCAGACGGAGATGAGGATCCAGAGGAGATTCCAGCTCCACCCAGCCCAGGACCCCCGGAGCCACAGCACCATTCTGGTGATGCTGTGATTCCTGGGGGAAGTGGGGACGGTCGTTTCTGTAATGAGCTTGGACATTGGGCTAGAAGCCTTAATGATAGACGTGTCGTGCCGATCCCACCTGGAAGATACCGACTTATGACCACTGGCCAGGCACATCCACCCTCAGATGATTCGAGCGATTCATCATCCGACGATCCAGCGAGGAGAGTTCCGAGGAGGATTCTAAGGAGGACTCTGAGGAGGAGCCTGTGCAGCCACCCTCTACCCCAGCGAAGAAGCGGTACCGCTTCGATGGTACTATTATTCCAGGGGTTAATGGAGGTAAACCATTCGTTAATGCACATGGACTGAGGGTTAGGGTCACCGCCCGCAAGCGGGTTGTGCCGTATCCCGCTGATCCATTCGTGCGTAAGGTCGACTGTTTTTTGCCATCTACTTCTGGTACTGTACCATCCGATCCATATGCACCACCTGCCCCACCAGCATCTCCCACCATCGAGGAACTGACGAGGGAAGTGCATGCCCTCCGTGCTCGGGTGACTGAGCTCGAGGACCAGATGTCCTACATAATGGACATCATTTACCCACCATCACCATAGGACTATTGTATTAGATTTCATTATGCAATTCCATTAGTAGTTTCATGTTTTATTCAAATATTGTACGAACCTTATGAAGATGTATGCAACTTCTTATTAATGAATGAAATTAATGTTGTTTGAATTACTGTACGGCGTTTTTACTTAAATTTTAACATGATGATTTTCGTGCTATCTACAACTAGCTTACCATGCTTAGATGACATGTAATGTGATGTTTCCAAATTAATTACCTTATACCATAGCATTATGAATTACTGAATGCTGGATTTTGATTTAAGTCAAAATTTTTGTTTAGAAGATCAATGGCAAACGGAAGAGTTCCAAGGGACTTTCCCACAGTAGCTCAGATTGAGGAGATGATAGATGCTCGAGTAGCCGCGGCTATGGCAGATGCCAACCCCCAAGCTCCACCGGCTAACCAGAACATTCAGAACGGGTGTACTTATAAGGAATTCCAGAGCTGCAAGCCCCACAATTTCAGCGGTACTGAAGGGTGCAGCAGTACTAAGTACGCCTCCTGCACGTTGTCGGATGGCGCTTTAACTTGGTGGAACATACTCTCCCAGGCTCAAGGAATTGATGAGGCTTATGCTACACCATAGGAGGAGTTTAAGAGTGCTATGATTAAGGAGTATTGCCCCAGAACCGAAATCCAGAAAATTGGAAGCGGAGTTTTTGGAACTGAAAGTTGTAGGAACTGACCTTGATGGCCATAACCGAAGGTACTTGGAGTTGGCTTTGATGTAACCCACGATGGTTACTCCTGAATTTAAGTACTTCCCAAGACCATTCAGGGAACGGTATTTGTGGGGACTTCCCAAGACCATTCAGGGAAATGTCACCACTTCGAAGCCAGTAAATGTCTCGGAAGCTATGCGCATGGCGGACACCCTAATAAACCAGATCACCCAACAAGAGCCAGAAAAGGCGAGATCAGAATCGGGAGCTAGTAATGGGAAACGTAAGTGGGACGGAAACAAGGGAAAAGTCTTTGATCAAAACCCAGCTAAGAGGTATGAAAATTTCAAGGGAAACAACGACTGGAGAAACCCTAACCCGAACCCTAGCTCGAACCCTAACTACAAAGGTACCCTTCCTCAGTGTAAGAGATACTACAAGCATCACACTGGATACTGCAACGTGGTATGTGAAAAGTGTAAGAGAACTAGACACATCAGCAAAGGCTGTAAGATCACCACCCCAGCTATGAGAACAAATCCAAATGGGCCGAAGAAGTGTTTTGAATGCAGTCAGCAAGGTCACTTTAAGAATGAATGTCCTAACAAGAAGAAGGATGGCGGGCCAGCACGTGGAAGAGTCTTCAACATGAATGCCAGAGATGCCCGTGAGGATCCTGACTTGGTTACAGGTACATTCACTGTCAATAAACTATTAGCTTCTGTCTTGTTTGATACTGGTGCCGATAGGAGTTATGTATGTAGACACTTTTGCTCTAGGATAGATTGGTCATTAGTTCCTTTGGACGAGAGTATGTTTGTAGAGGTAGCCAATGGGAAACTTGAGAAGGTTGACCAAATTGGCCGAGGAGGTATAATAAACTTAGCTGGAGTGGATTTTGAGATTAATTTGATACCCATTAAGTTGGGAAGCTTTGATGTGATAGTTGGTATGGACTGGTTGTCCAAAGTAAAAGCTGAAGTTATCTGTGGAGAGAAGATTCATCGTATACCTCGCGAAGACGGTGTACCATTGATTTTTTACGGAGATATATGTAGCCAGATGCTGAACCTTATTAGTTGTATGAAAGCGCAAAATTTCGTGAGAAAAGGGTGTTTTGCTATCTTAGCACATGTGAAGAAGTTGGAGACCGAGGAGAAAAGCGTAGATGATGTGCGAATTGTGAACGAATTTCCAGACACCTTTCCAAAAGAACTGCCAGGATTACCCCCACCGAGAGCAGTAGAGTTTCAGATTGACCTAGTGCCAGGAGCTGCACCTGTAGCTTGGGCACCTTATCAACTCTCACCTTTCGAAATGCAAGAGTTGCAGAGTCAACTGCAAGAACTATTAGACCGCGGATTCATCCAACCAAGCTCGTCGCCTTGGGGCACACCTGTATTGTTTGTAAAGAAGAAGGACGGTTCTTTCCGCATGTGTATTGATTATCGCGAACTCAACAAGTTGACGATCAAGAATCAGTATTCCCTTCCTAGGATTGATGATCTTTTCGATCAGCTGCAAGGATCAAGCGTTTACTCTAAGATCAATTTATGATCAGGTTATCACCAGTTGAGGGTGAAGGAGAGCGATGTACTTAAGACTGCATTCCGAACTCATTATGGTCATTATGAGTTTCTTGTGATGCCATTCGGTTTGACCAACGCACCTGCCGTGTTTATGGATCTCATGAATCGTGTATGCAAGCCATACCTGGAAAAATTCGTTATTGTCTTCATAGATGATATCCTCATCTATTCCAGAAGTGAAGAAGAACACGAACAACATCTTCGACTAGTGTTAGAACTCTTGAGACAAGAGTAACTTTATGCCAAGTTCTCCAAGTGTGAATTTTGGTTGAAGGAAGTCCAATTTCTTTGACATATTGTGAGCGATCAGGGTATCAAAGTCGATCCTGCAAAGATCAAAGCTATCAGCAAGTGGGAAACCTCCACTACTCCGACTCATATCCGCCAATTTTTAGGTCTCGCCGGTTATTACCAAAGATTCATCGAAGGTTTCTCTCTGATTACACGACCATTAACCGCATTGACTCATAAGGGAAAGAAGTTCATTTGGGCAACCGAACAAGAGTCGGCATTCCAAACTCTGAAGCAGAAGTTAACCACCGCACCTATATTATCCCTTCCCAAAAGCAGTGACGACTTCGTCGTGTATTGCGATGCCTCAAAACATGGTTTTGGTTGCGTGTTGATGCAACAAACAAAGGTTATTGCTTACGCCTCTCGACAACTGAAGATTCACGAGCGAAATTACACAACGCACGATCTTGAACTTGGAGCTGTTATTTTTGCACTCAAACTGTGGAGACATTATCTTTATGGAATAAAGAGTACTATCTTCACCGACCACAAAAGCCTCCAACACATCTTTAATCAGAAGCAACTGAATATGAGACAGTGTCGATGGATCGAGACATTGAATAACTATGATTGTGAACTCCATTACCACCCTGGCAAAGCGAATGTTGTAGCCAATGCCTTAAGCCGAAAGGAGAGAATGGTACCTCTTCGTGTCCGAGCCTTGAACATCACCATTCATTCAAGTCTCAATAACCAGATCCACGTAGCTCAAGATGAGGCTCTCAAGGAGGAGAATATTTCTTATGAGCAATTGAACATTCTCATCTCTTGATTCGAAGTCAAGGGGACTGGACTCCGATATTTCCCCGGAAGGATTTGGGTGCCTAGTTATTGGGATTTACGAAGCCTTATTCTAGATGAAGCCCACAAGTCAAGATATTCGATACATCCAGGAGCCAGTAAGATGCACCACGATCTCAAGGAACAGTATTGGTGGCCTAATCTTAAGAAAGATGTTGCTACTTATGTTGGGGAGTGTTTGACTTGTTCGAAGGTTAAGGCCGAACATCAAAGGCCATCTGGGTTACTTCAACAACCAGAAATCCCGCAATGGAAGTGGGAGAGGATAACAATGGACTTCATTACGAAACTACCAAAGACGTTGGGCGGATATGATACCATCTGAGTTATCATTGACCATCTTACCAAATCTGCACACTTCTTAGCCATGAAGGAAACTAATACGATGGACAAACTCGCGCAACTATAAATAAAGGAAATTGTATCTTGTCATGGGGTGCCCTTATCGATTATTTCAGACCAAGATACCCGTTTCGCTTCTAGATTTTGGCATTCTTTGCAAGAAGCCTTGAGAACACGTCTCGACATGAGTACCGCATATCACTCGCAGACCGATGCACAAAGCGAACGCACGATTCAAACTTTGGAGGACATGTTGCGTGCTTGTGTTATTGATTTTGGCAAAGCTTGGGAGAAGCACTTACCGCTAGCCAAGTTTTCTTACAACAACAGCTACCATTTGAGCATTAATGCCGCACCTTTTAAAGTGTTGTATGGCCGCAAGTGCCGATCTCCTATTTGTTGGGCTGAAGTAGGCGAGAATCAAATCACCGGACCTAATCTCGTTCATGAAACAACCGAGAAAATTGTTCAAATTAAAGCGAGGCTTAAGATGACCCGTGATCGTCAAAAGAGCTATGCTGACCTTAAACGTAAAGATTTCGAATTACAAGTGGGTGACCGTGTGATGCTGAAAGTTGCACCTTGGAAAGGTGTAATCTGTTTCGAAAAGCGTGGGAAGTTAAACTCGCGATATATTGGTCCGTTTGAAATTTTGGAACGTATTGGACCCGTTGCTTACCGTTTGGATCTTCCGACACAATTGAGCTCCGTTCATCCTACTTTTCACGTGTCGAATCTGAAGAAGTGTCTTGCTGAGCTAGAACTTGTCATACCACTAGAAGAGCTTTCGATTGATGACAAACTCCACTTCGTGGAAGAACCCGTCGAAATTATGGACCGTGAGGTCAAAACCTTGAAACGCAACAAGATTCCTATCGTCCGAGTCCGATGGAATGCAAAACGAGGACCCGAGTTTACTTGGAAACTATAGGATCAAATGATGCAGAAGTATCCTCACCTATTTCCGACTCCACCATCTACCTCAGCTTAAATTTCGGGACAAAATTTTCATTAACAGGTGGGTAATGTAACGACCCAACTTCTTCGATTTATATTATTACTTGTTACTTTTACGAAACTGCGTATTTGTGCGTACTAAGTTAGATTAACTACTGGGATCATTAATTTTGTTAATTACTTTCGATGACGCCTTACACGTGTTTTTAAGTACTAGGTTACTTAACGTGATCCTTGATTTCATTTACGACCATTAGTGTCACTTATTGATTAAAACGAGCTACGAACTTGGTACACGATAAACTTTTGCCATGATTGGGATATTATGGCTATGTAAACGTAATTGTTGCTTATTAATGACAATTACTTAGTTTTATGGTTCCTTAATTATGCTTAGGTGTTTACTTGGGCTTACTAGTACCTTAATGGACTTCCATGGCCCAACCTACTCAACTTAGTGGACCACTTAATGGGATAATTAGCCCATGAAATTAATAATTAAGTCCATGAGGTAATGAGACAATTATCATGCATGCTTATGTACTAATACTAGTATTATGTCTCAAACCACCCAACATGTACAATCACCACCATGTACCACCATCCAATAGCAAGCCATGGTCCCCCCTTGCTCCCTTGGCCGTCGGCCACCCCACACACACACACCCTCACTTTATTTTTTCTAAGGCTTATTACATGCTCATTCACTTCATTTCAAACACACACAATTATCCTCTCAATTTTCTCTCTACTTTCTCTCATCATTTCTTGAAGAAAACTTGAAGGTTTGAATCTTTTTCTCTTCCTTTTTTCTTCCCAAAACCGTAAATCACCATCATCATTATCTATTTTTGGATTTTGGGTTTTATAACTTCAATCCTCATGTGATCTTGCATTCTTTGATCTATTTTATGATAAAGAAGCAAGAACAAGGATCAAAGTTTTGTAGCTTTTTATTCTACATGAAATTATTACAACTTTTAAGATCAAGTTACTTTATGATCTTCTTTATATTCAAGTATTGGAACTTTGAAGTTCATTTCATGAAGATTCAAGTTTATGACTTGATATGTTTTTACATAAAGGATCCTTACTTGAACTTGTTTACTTTTAACTTTAAATCTATTATTATTGTTATGGAATTTGATTTGTTTGAGTTACTTGGTCAAAGATTACTAGTTAACTTTGATCTCATAAATCTTGTAACCAAAGTCTAACTTTGAAGGTTCAAGAACAAGAAAGTTTAAGCTTACTAGTTTATAACTTTCACACATGTAAGATTGATCTAAGATATATAACTTATGGTCATCTAACTTGTTAAAACAAGAATTTATTTATTTATGCTCACTTTACAAAATCTAAGTTTCATAGCTTATGGTTGTGTAAAGTGGAAAGTCTAAGTGTTTTGACTTAGGGTTTCACCAAGAACATGGGATCTAGACTTTTTAGTCTAAGATCTTTAATGACTAGTTAAGATCTAAGCTCTCTAGCTTAGGGTCTTGCTTATTTAGTTTAATTCAAAGTTTATAGCTTAATAAGACTTGTAATTGTGTTGAAACTAAGAAAAGTGATGCAACTTTGGTTCATCACCTTGCTCAAACTCTCACATGGGTTGTGTTTTGATTCTTAGTCTTGATCATTGTGTGTTGATGGTAGAACCTTTGTCATAGTGATGCAAACATATCAGCGAGTTGTACACTTGAAGCTATAAGCATCAAGGATGAGAACCGTGATGAGCATCAAGCACCAAGAACCCTACCGGAGCGTTGTTTAAGGTTTTCTTGATCTGATATTTCACCTGGGCTAATGGAAAAGTTTATTTTCAGTTATTTCGGTTCGATTAGATGATTTTCCGTTTAGGCCTCGTCTTAATCCGATATACAGTTTAGGATTTATAGCCTTCCGAAAGTCACTACGCCCTTGTAATGTTGTGCTGAAATTTCTGACCTACTCGCACTTAAACCGTCGCCGCAGTCAAAAAAAGACGATTTAGATTCTGGAAATTGGTCAGCAGTTAGAGGACTCATATACGGAGCCTTGGCCACTGGTCTCATGTCATTTCAGTTTGTATAGAGGTCGTAGAAGCTGAACGAAGTCAGCCTTTGTTTTAATCTCTATTCTTGTTTTAAATCTTACTTTACTTTTTACGTATGATGTTGATGATGATGACACTTATGATTTAACTTACGTACTTTTAAACCCTTTTGAGACAACTTACTGACTTAGTAACTTTTTGTAACGACCCGGATTTTTCTGATCGTTTTATACATATAAGATTAATATTTACATAAATTAAACATTACCAACATGATAAGCAATCCAAATTGTTGAGTCTTGTGTTTTTGAAAAGAGTTTTACACAACGTTTGACCGTCCAATTTGACCGATAATATCACGAACTATATAACATACGATAATTATACGATTGTGTACATATAAGTATGGTTTAACATATCATTGTGTACTAATAACAATGAGTTATAAGTATACTTTGAGACTACTAACTTAAGTTTTCAAAATGGTAACTATACGTAACGTTCTTTGACATATATACCTATAATCTATAATGCTTATACAAGTATCATATAAATACGTATTTAATCACTTTTAAAAGGGCTTAAATACATAAAACAACATAAGTATATTCACAAAAGATAGTTATATTTGAATTCTCGTTCCATTTCCTCAAGATTTCTACACGTATACTTAGGGTATATGTACCCATATTATACGCAGCTTCTAGATGTATTTACTATTGATAAATACCAATTATTAGACCTCAATTATCTGCTCTTAGCAGCCATTGTTAGTCAACAACATGTGGTATCAATTAGGAAGACTTATGAGCTAAAAAACAAACTTAAGTATTTTTTTTCTATATAACAAGTAAATTCGTTTTTATGATTTCACCCCATTTTTCCATTCCATTTTCTCATACTTACACTACAAATTCTCTCTCAAAATACTCCTAACATCATACTTGATCATCTCCAAGCATTTTCACCATCTTTTAGCTTCATAATCAAGGTAAAACTATGTTTAAACTTTGATTCAATTCATGTAAGTTATTTATCTTAAATCAAGATATAAACTTACTTACAACCTTTGTTTCTTTTCATGATTTCACTTCTTAATCTTCCAAGTCATCAAGAACAAGTTCATATCTTGTTTATTCAGTAATTTCTTCATCATACTTGAGGTATAACCTTTGTTCATCATCTTGTTCAATTATAACTATCTTATTAAGAATATACAAATCATAACAACAAGAACATAGTTTGTATAATTTCAAACTTGTTCGCAAACTAAATAGATCCTTGTAACTTGACTTTTAAAACACTTCAAGACCTGTAATATATCATAATGATATGCTAACTTAACAAGATACAACTTTATTTTACAAAGAACACCTTAAAACTGAATCTACATCGTTGGAGTGCAACCGGGGGCTGTTTTGGGTTGGATAATTAAAAACCATCTTAAACTTTGAATTGGAAGTTTATATTCTGGAAAAATGATATTTCTTATGAATATGTTAATATATAAAAATCTCATGGTGTAACTCAAAGTGTAAATATTTTTTGTAAAAATGATCATCTAGGTGTTGTTTTTACAACGAAAATGATCACTTTCATAAGATTCACCAAATTTGACCTATAACCTATGATTTCGAATGCAAACTAAGGTATTTACCGTTCATATTCATAAATAATGGCTCGATCCAAGGAAGTGGCAAGTTGAACCAACAAAAAACGGAGTTGTATTGAAGAAACTGCGGCTAAAACAAAATTGGGTATCCGAAGCTAGTTTAGATACGAAATTAATTGGAGTAAAACTAAACTAATCATGTCTTTGCTAATTAATATGATATTTTATATATATTTACTTATGATTTGATTTTATATATTTCAGGACCACCCTTAAACAACACGAGAGGATTAATTATAAGACCTCATGATTGTACGCAACACGTCATTTGACAACACGGTACTTTATGTATGCAACACGTCATTTACAACATGGTACCATGGGTCGAGATTAATTCCGATTAATACGAATACGATGGGGTCTTTATTTATTTTATTGAGCAACTAATTGTGGACCACTAACATCGGACTGCTAACTACGGACTAATAGATATTAGAAGTATTATAAGTATATATGAAACGATTATTTGAAAAGAAAATATGTTGATATATTATATATATGGTTAGGTTCGTGATATCTATCGGAGACCAAGTTGTGTTAAATATCTTCAAGTCAAAAGTGAGTATATAGTCCCACTTTTAAACTCTAAATATTTCGGGATGAGAATACATGCATTTTATGATTTACGTTATGGACACAAGTGATAAAAAATATATATTCTACGTTGAGTTGTACCACTGGCATACTTCCCTGTAACTTGGTAGCTACTATTTATATGCGGTATTGTAAACGCGAATCCTGTTGATAGATCTATCGGGCCTGACAACCCCAACCGGACTGGACTACCAGTATTCAACAGTTGCACAATACTTCATTTCGGTAACTATACTTGGTACGGTGTAGTGAGATTTCATAATAAAGGGAATATGCGACGTTGATTAAATGTTAAGTATGGTTATCAAGTGCTCAACCACTTAGAATATTTTTATTAAAACGTTTGTGTATATGAAATCTTGTGGTCTATATTTATAACGCTGCTAGCATTAAACCTATATCTCACCAACTTTATGTTGACGTTTTAAGCATGTTTATTCTCAGGTGATAATTAAAAGCTTCCGCTGCATTATGCCGAATTTAAGCAAGATTTGGAGTATGCATATTTGTGTCAAAAATAAAACTGCATATTGAAAGATTTGTAATGTGAAATATGTTGGAAATCGTATTTTTATTATCAAATGTAAAGTTTGTAAAACTAAGATTATCACTAAACGATAATCATTATTATGCTGTTTGAACCTTCGATTATAATAAAGGTTATGGTTGTATTATAAAAACGTATGCAGATTTTGAAAAATGTCACATATAGAGGTCAATACCTCACAATGACACCAATGAGTACGTGACGTTTATATTCGATATGAACGGGACGCTTCACTTTTGACTTAGGTTGAGGACCTTTCGGACCGACTTACATCCTTACTTACCTTGTATTGACTTTTACCTCATTTTCACTGTGAGTTATAGCATCTCTTTTTTACTTTAACTATTTTTGGGACTGAGAATACATGTGCTTTTTATGTTTTACTTACTAGGCACGAGTACTTAAACTTATTATATATCTGTGGGTGATATAACGGCATAAACTTTCACCTTAGCTCGGTAACATTTAGTCATTGGTTTTTTAACCTGTGAACGCGAATCTTAGATATGGATCCATAGGGTTTGACATCCCCACTCGGGCTAGTCGCGCTAGCATTTAACGGGTGTTTAATACTTCGAGAACATACGCACTCGCCAAGTGTACTATTAGGGGGTGATATTTACGTTAAGTTAATTACCAAGTGCCCACAGTTAAGCATATACTTTTCATATTGTTTTGAATACGAAATCTCGTGGCCTACATTACATTACTGTTACAATTATAGTATAGCTCACCAACATTTGTGTTGACTTTTTAAGCATGTTATTTCTCGGGTGATTAGATGTTTGATGCTTTCGCTGTATTAGTCTCGTTGTTAGACTTGCTGTGTAGACTCCCGCTGCTTTGATTAGAGATGTCTCTACATGAAACTTTTACCTTGCATTCACAAACTATGTTACTTTTGAACAATGAATTTGTATTGACCCTTGGGTCTCATACTAATTTTAATTGCTTTCTATTCGTAGAAGCACGCCATCTTTTGTAAAACGTTATCTTTCCATGAATGCAAACTTGTTTTTAAAACAGCATATAGTATTGTAACTGTGTGATGATCCTGTTGATGATGATCCGTACACGTTGATTTTGTACGGGGCGTCACATTTGGTATCAGAGCATTGATTATAGGGAATTAAGTTGGATTAGTGAGTCTTGATCGAGCCGAGTAGTATTCGCTAATAGGACTAATCTACAACTTGCTTGCTTACTTGTTTCTGCAGAACTTGCAGCATGCTACTGCTTACTTTTACTGTTATATGAACTCGCTGTATGCTACCGTTTATTCTCGCTACTGCATGCTACTATCTGCTTTCGATTGCATGATACTTCTGTAGGATTTTGTAATTCTGCCATGCTATGTACTGCTATAGACAATCTAGGTTGCTATAGTGCCTAATACGTGCTTGCTATTTGTCTTACTGACATGGAAAAATTTATTTTCCTTATTCATATGACGGATATACCGCCCATTATCATCGACTTAAAGAGCGACTCAGATACATCTGCTACTTTGCCTACTATTGTTGTTGACTCACAGATCCCGTCGCCGCTACCATCCGACGACTCCGGCAATTCGTCTTCTGGTAACAGTAGCCACGCACCTGACTTGCTGGTCATCTCAGACGGAGACGAGGATCCAGAGGAGATTCCAGCTCCACCCAGCCCAGGACCCCCAGAGCCACAGTGAAATGTCCCGTTCTTATTGATTAAAAATGTTCCATATTAATTGATTTCGTTGCGAGGTTTTGACCTCTATATGAGACATTTTTCAATTAATCAAGTCTTAACAAGTTTGATTGCTTAACATGTTGGAAACACGTAATCATGTAAATAACAATTTCATTTAATATATATATAAACATGGAAAAGTTCGGGTCACTACAGTACCTACTCGTTAAATAAATTTCGTCCCGAAATTTTAAGCAGTTGGAGGTGTTCACGTATCTTCTGGAAATAAATGCGGGTATTTCTTCTTCATCTGATCTTCTCGTTCCCAGGTGAACTCGGGTCCTCTACGAGCATTCCATCGAACCTTAACAATTGGTATCTTGTTTTGCTTAAGTCTTTTAACCTCACGATCCATTATTTCGACGGGTTCTTCGATAAATTGAAGTTTTTCGTTGATTTGGATTTCATCTAACGGAATAGTGAGATCTTCTTTAGCAAAACATTTCTTCATATTCGAGACGTGGAATGTGTTATGTACAGCCGCGAGTTGTTGAGGTAACTCAAGTCGGTAAGCTACTGGTCCGACACGATCAATAATCTTGAATGGTCCAATATACCTTGGATTTAATTTCCCTCCTTTACCAAATCGAACAACGCCTTTCCAAGGTGCAACTTTAAGCATGACCATCTCTCCAATTTCAAATTCTATATCTTTTCTTTTAATGTCAGCGTAGCTCTTTTGTCGACTTTGGGCGGTTTTCAACCGTTGTTGAATTTGGATGATCTTCTCGGTAGTTTCTTGTATTATCTCCGGACCCGTAATCTGTCTATCCCCCACTTCACTCCAACAAATCGGAGACCTGCACTTTCTACCATAAAGTGCTTCAAACGGCGCCATCTCAATGATTGAATGGTAGCTGTTGTTGTAGGAAAATTCTGCTAACGGTAGATGTCGATCCCAACTGTTTCCGAAATCAATAACACATGCTCGTAGCATGTCTTCAAGCGTTTGTGTCATCCTTTCGCTCTGCCCATCAGTTTGTGGATGATAGGCAGTACTCATGTCTAGACGAGTTCCTAATGCTTGCTGTAATGTCTGCCAGAATCTTGAAATAAATCTGCCATCCCTATCAGAGATAATAGAGATTGGTATTCCATGTCTGGAGACGACTTCCTTCAAATACAGTCGTGCTAACTTCTCCATCTTGTCATCTTCTTTTATTGGCAGGAAGTGTGCTGATTTGGTGAGACGATCAACTATTACCCAAATAGTATCAAAACCACTTGCAGTCCTTGGTAATTTAGTGATGAAATCCATGGTAATATTTTCCCATTTCCATTCCGGGATTTAGGGTTGTTGAAGTAGACCTGATGGTTTCTGATGCTCAGCTTTGACCTTAGAACACGTCAAACATTCTCCTACGTATTTAGCAACATCGGCTTTCATACCCAGCCACCAAAAATGTTTCTTGAGATCCTTGTACATCTTCCCCGTTCCAGGATGTATTGAGTATCTGGTTTTATGAGCTTCTCTAAGTACCATTTCTCTCATATCTCCAAATTTTGGTACCCAAATCCATTTAGCCCTATACCGGGTTCCGTCTTCCCGAATATTAAGATGCTTCTCCGATCCTTTGGGTATTTCATCCTTTAAATTTCCCTCTTTTAAAACTCCTTGTTGCGCCTCCTTTATTTGAGTAGTAAGGTTATTATGAATCATTATATTCATAGATTTTACTCGAATGGGTTCTCTATCCTTCCTGCTCAAGGCATCGGCTACCACATTTGCCTTCCCCGGGTGGTAACGAATCTCAAAGTCGTAATCATTCAATAATTCAATCCACCTACGCTGCCTCATATTCAGTTGTTTCTGATTAAATATGTGTTGAAGACTTTTGTGGTCGGTATATATAATACTTTTGACCCCATATAAGTAGTGCCTCCAAGTCTTTAATGCAAAAACAACCGTGCCTAATTCCAAATCATGCGTCGTATAATTTTGTTCGTGAATCTTCAATTGTATAGACGCATAAGCAATCACCTTCGTTCGTTGCATTAATGAAATGTCCCGTTCTTATTAATTAAAAACGTTCCATATTAATTGATTTCGTTGCGAGGTTTTGACCTCTATATGAGATGTTTTTCAAAGACTGCATTCATTTTAAAAAAACCATAACCTTTATTTAATCAATAAAGGTTTAAAAAGCTTTACGTAGATTATCAAATAATGATAATCTAAAATATCCTGTTTACACACGACCATTACATAATGGTTTACAATACAAATATGTTACAACAAAATAAGTTTCTTGAATGCAGTTTTTACACAATATCATACAAGCATGGACTCCAAATCTCGTCCTTATTTAAGTATGCGACAGCGGAAGCTCTTAATAATCACCTGAGAATAAACATGCTTAAAACGTCAACAAAAATGTTGGTGAGTTATAGGTTTAACTTATATATATCAAATCATAATAATAGACCACAAGATTTCATATTTCAATACACATCCCATACATAGAGATAAAAATCATTCATATGGTGAACACCTGGTAACCGACATTAACAAGATGCATATATAAGAATATCCCCATCATTCCGGGACACCCTTCGGATATGATATAAATTTCGAAGTACTAAAGCATCCGGTACTTTGGATGGGGTTTGTTAGGCCCAATAGATCTATCTTTAGGATTCGCATCAATTAGGGTGTCTGTTCCCTAATTCTTAGATTACCAGACTTAATAAAAAGGGGCATATTCGATTTCGATAATTCAACCATAGAATGTAGTTTCACGTACTTGTGTCTATTTTGTAAATCATTTATAAAACCTGCATGTATTCTCATCCCAAAAATATTAGATTTTAAAAGTGGGACTATAACTCACTTTCACAGATTTTTATTCGTCGGGAAGTAAGACTTGGCCACTGGTTGATTCACGAACCTATAACAATATATACATATATATCAAAGTATGTTCAAAATATATTTACAACACTTTTAATATATTTTGATGTTTTAAGTTTATTAAGTCAGCTGTCCTCGTTAGTAACCTACAACTAGTTGTCCACAGTTAGATGTACAGAAATAAATCGATAAATATTATCTTGAATCAATCCACGACCCAGTGTATATGTATCTCAGTATTGATCACAACTCAAACTATATATATTTTGGAATCAACCTCAACCATGTATAGCTAACTCCAACATTCACATATAGAGTGTCTATGGTTGTTCCGAAATATATATAGATGTGTCGACATGATAGGTCGAAACATTGTATACGTGTCTATGGTATCTCAAGATTACATAATATACAATACAAGTTGATTAAGTTATGGTTGGAATAGATTTGTTACCAATTTTCACGTAGCTAAAATGAGAAAAATTATCCAATCTTGTTTTACCCATAACTTCTTCATTTTAAATCCGTTTTGAGTGAATCAAATTGCTATGGTTTCATATTGAACTCTATTTTATGAATCTAAACAGAAAAAGTATAGGTTTGTAGTCGAAAAAATAATTTACAAGTCATTTTTGTAAAGGTAGTCATTTCAGTCGAAAGAACGACGTCTAGATGACCATTTTAGAAAACATACTTCCACTTTGAGTTTAACCATAATTTTTGGATATAGTTTCATGTTCATAATCAAAATCATTTTCCAAGAATAAAAACTTTTAAATCAAATTTTATCATAGTTTTTAATTAACTAACCCAAAACAGCCCGCGGTGTTACTACGACGGCGTAAATCCGGTTTTACGGTGTTTTTCGTGTTTCCAGGTTTTAAATCATTAAGTTAGCATATCATATAGATATAGAACATGTGTTTAGTTGATTTTAAAAGTAATGTTAGAAGGATTAACTTTCATTTGCGAACAAGTTTAGAATTAACTAAACTATGTTCTAGTGATTAAGGTTTAAACCTTCGAATAAGATAGCTTTATATGTATGAATCGAATGATGTTATGAACATCATTACTACCTCAAGTTCCTTGGATAAACCTACTGGAAATGAGAAAAATAGATCTAGCTTCAAAGGATCCTTGGATGGCTTGAAAGTTCTTGAAGCAGAATCATGACACGAAAACAATTTCGAGTAAGATTTCCACTCTAAATAAGATTGTTATAGTTATAGAAATTGAATTAAAGTTTGAATATGATTATTACCTTGTATTAGAAATATAACCTACTTTAAGTAACAAAGGTTTCTTGATCTTGGATGATTACTTGGAATGGATTTAGAAAACTTGGAAGTAAACTTGCAATCTTGGAAGTATTCTTGATTTTATGAAACTAGAACTTTTGGAATTTATGAAGAACACTTAGAACATGAAGATAGAACTTGAGAGAGATAAATTAGATGAAGAAAATTGAAGAATGAAAGTGTTTGTAGGTGTTTTTGGTCGTTGGTGTATGGATTAGATATAAAGGATATGTAATTTTATTTTCATGTAAATAAGTCATGAATGATTACTCATATTTTTGTTATTTTATGAGATATTTCATGCTAGTTGCCAAATAATGGTTCCCACATGTGTTAGGTGACTCACATGGGCTGCTAAGAGCTGATCATTAGAGTGTATATACCAATAGTACATACATCTAAAAGCTGTGTATTGTACGAGTACGAATACGGGTGCATACGAGTAGAATTGTTGATGAAACTGAACGAGGATGTAATTGTAAGAATTTTTGTTAAGTAGAAGTATTTTGATAAGTGTATTGAAGTCTTTCAAAAGTGTATAAATACATATTAAAACACTACATGTATATACATTTTAACTGAGTCGTTAAGTCATCGTTAGTCGTTACATGTAAGTGTTGTTTTGAAACGTTTAGGTTAACGATCTTGTTAAATGTTATTAACCCAATGTTTATAATATCAAATGAGATTTTAAATTATTATATTATCATGCATGAATATCTCTTAATATGATATATATACATTAAATGTCTTTACAACGATAATCGTTACATATATGTCTCGTTTAAAAATCATTAAGTTAGTAGTCTTGTTTTTACATATGTAGTTCATTGTTAATATACTTAATGATATGTTTACTTATTATAGTATCATGTTAACTATATATATATATCCATATATATGTCATCATATAGTTTTTACAAGTTTTAACGTTCGTGAATCACCGGTCAACTTGGGTGGTCAATTGTTTATATGAAACATATTTCAATTAATCAAGTCTTAAAAAGTTTGATTGCTTAACATGTTGGAAACATTTAATCATGTAAATATCAATCTCAATTAATATATATATACATGGAAAAGTTCGGGTCACTACAGTACCTACCCGTTAAATAAATTTCGTCCCGAAATTTTAAGCAGTTGAAGGTGTTCACGAATCTTCAGGAAATTGTTGCGGGTATTTCTTCTTCATCCGATCTTCACGCTCCCAGGTGAACTCGGGTCCTCTACGAGCATTCCATTGAACCTTAACAATTGGTATCTTGTTTTGCTTAAGTCTTTTAACCTCACGATCCATTATTTCGACGGGTTCTTCGATGAATTGAAGTTTTTCGTTGATTTGGATTTCATCTAACAGAATAGTGAGATCTTCTTTAGCAAAACATTTCTTCAAATTCAAGACGTGGAAAGTGTTATGTACAGCCGCGAGTTGTTGAGGTAACTCAAGTCGGTAAGCTACTGGTCTGACACGATCAATAATCTTGAATGGTCCAATATACCTTGGATTTAATTTCCCTCGTTTACCAAATCGAACAACACCTTTCCAAGGTGCAACTTTAAGCATGACCATCTCTCCAATTTCAAATTCTATATCTTTTCTTTTAATGTCAGCGTAGCTCTTTTGTCGACTTTGGGCGATTTTCAACCGTTGTTGAATTTGGATGATCTTCTCGGTAGTTTCTTGTATAATCTCCGGACCCGTAATCTGTCTATCCCCAACTTCACTCCAACAAATCGGAGACCTGCACTTTCTACCATAAAGTGCTTCAAACGGCGCCATCTCAATGCTTGAATGGTAGCTGTTGTTGTAGGAAAATTTTGCTAACGGTAGATGTCGATCCCAACTGTTTCCGAAATCAATAACACATGCTCGTAGCATGTCTTCAAGCGTTTGTATCGTCCTTTTGCTCTGCCCATCGGTTTGTAGAAGATAGGCAGTACTCATGTCTAGACGAGTTCCTAATGCTTGCTGTAATGTCTGCCAGAATCTTGAAATAAATCTGCCATTCCTATCAGAGATAATAGAGATTGGTATTCCATGTCTGGAGACGACTTCCTTCAAATACAGTCGTGCTAACTTCTCCATCTTGTCATCTTCTCTTATTGGCAGGAAGTGTGCTGATTTGGTGAGATGATCAACTATTACCCAAATAGTATCAAAACCACTTGCAGTCCTTAGCAATTTAGTGATGAAATCCATGGTAATGTTTTCCCATTTCCATTCCAGGATTTCGGGTTGTTGAAGTAGACCTGATGGTTTCTGATGCTCAGCTTTGACCTTAGAACACGTCAAACATTCTCCTACATATTTAGCAACATCGGCTTTCATACCCGGCCACCAAAAATGTTTCTTGAGATCCTTGTACATCTTCCCCGTTCCAGGATGTATTGAGTATCTGGTTTTATGAGCTTCTCTAAGTACCATTTCTCTCATATCTCCAAATTTTGGTACCCAAATCCTTTCAGCCCTATACCGGGTTCTGTCTTCCCGAATATTAAGATGCTTCTCCGATCCTTTGGGTATTTCGTCCTTTAAATTTCCCTCTTTTAAAACTCCTTGTTGCGCCTCCTTTATTTGAGTAGTAAGGTTATTATGAATCATTATATTCATAGATTTTACTCGAATGGGTTCTCTATCCTTCCTGCTCAAGGCATCGGCTACCACATTTGCCTTCCCCGGGTGGTAACGAATCTCAAAGTCGTAATCATTCAACAATTCAATCCACCTACGCTTCCTCATATTCAGTTGTTTCTGATTAAATATGTGTTGAAGACTTTTGTGGTCGGTATATATAATACTTTTGACCCCATATAAGTAGTGCCTCCAAGTCTTTAATGCAAAAACAACCGCGCCTAATTCCAAATCATGCGTCGTATAATTTTGTTCGTGAATCTTCAATTGTCTAGACGCATAAGCAATCACCTTCGTTCGTTGCATTAATACACAACCGAGACCTTGCTTTGATGCGTCACAATAAATCACAAAATCATCATTCCCTTCAGGCAATGAAAATATAGGTGCCGTAGTTAGCTTTTTCTTCAATAACTGAAACGCTTTCTCTTGTTCATCATTTCATTCAAATTTCTTCCCTTTATGCGTTAATGCAGTCAAGGGTTTTGCTATTCTGAAAAAGTCTTGGATGAACCTTCTGTAGTAACCAGCTAGTCCTAAAAACTGGCGTATGTGTTTCGGAGTTTTCGGGGTTTCCCACTTTTCAACAGTTTCTATCTTTGCCGGATCCACCTTAATACCTTCTTTGTTCACTATGTGACCGAGGAATTGAACTTCTTCCAACCAAAATGCACACTTTGAAAACTTAGCGTACAATTCTTCCTTCCTCAATACTTCTAACACCTTTCTCAAATGTTCACCGTGTTCTTGGTCATTCTTTGAGTAAATAAGTATGTCATCAATGAAAACAATGACAAACTTGTCAAGGTATGGTCCACACACTCGGTTCATAAGGTCCATGAACACAGCTGGTGCATTAGTTAAACCAAACGGCATGACCATAAACTCGTAATGATCGTAACGTGTTCTGAAAGTAGTCTTTGGAATATCATCTTCTTTCACCCGCATTTGATGATACCCGGAATGTAAGTCAATCTTTGAATAAACAGACGAGCCTTGTAGTTGATCAAATAAGTCGTCAATTCTCGGTAGTGGGTAGCGGTTCTTGATGGTAAGTTTGTTCAACTCTCGGTATTCGATACACAACCTGAATGTACCATCTTTCTTCTTGACAAACAAAACAGGAGCTCCCCACGGTGAAGTGCTTGGTCGAATGAAACCACGCTCTAAAATTTCTTGTAATTGGCTTTGCAGTTCTTTCATCTGGCTAGGTGCGAGTCTGTAAGGAGCACGAGCTATTGGTGCAGCTCCTGGTACAAGATCTATTTGAAATTCAATGGATCGATGTGGGGGTAATCCCGGTAATTCTTTCGGAAATACATCGGGAAATTCTTTTGTAATGGGAACATCATTGATGCTCTTTTCTTCAGTTTGTACTTTCTCGACGTGTGCTAGAACAGCATAGCAACCTTTTCTTATTAGTTTTTGTGCCTTCAAATTACTAATAAGATGTAGCTTCGTGTTGCCCTTTTCTCCGTACACCATTAAGGGTTTTCCTTTTTCTCGTATAATGCGAATTGCATTTTCGTAACAAACGATCTCTGCTTTCAGTTCTTTCAACCAGTCCATACCGATTATCACATCAAAACTCCCTAACTCTACTGGTATCAAATCAATCTTAAATGTTTCGCTAACCAGTTTAATTTCTCGATTCCGACATATATTATCTGATGAAATTAATTTACCATTTGCTAATTCGATTAAAAATTTACTATCCAAAGGCGTCAATGGACAACTTAATTTAGCACAAAAATCTCTACTCATATAGCTTCTATCCGCACCCGAATCAAATAAAACGTAAGCAGATTTATTGTCAATAAGAAACGTACCCGTAACAAGCTCCGGGTCTTCCTGTGCCTCTGCCGCATTAATATTGAAAACTCTTCCGCGGCCTTGTCCATTCGTGTTCTCCTGGTTCGGTCAATTTCTAATAATGTGGCCCGGTTTTCCACATTTATAACAAACTACATTGGTATAACTTGCTCCGACACTACTTGCTCCGCTATTACTCGTTCCGACACCATTTGTTCCTTTCGTTCTATTAACCCCTGGTCCGTAGACCTCACACTTCGCCGCGCTATGACCATTTCTTTTACACTTGTTGCAAAATTTGGTGCAGAACCCTGAGTGATACTTTTCACACCTTTGGCATAGCTGCTTCTGATTGTTGTTGTTGTTGCGGTTATTATTGTTGTTGGGATGATTGTTGTAGTTGCTGTTGTTGTTGTTGTTGTTGTTGTTGTTGTTGTTGGGCCGTTTGTTGTAATTGCGATTGATGTTGCAATTGTTGGGATAATTGTTTCGATTATTGTTGTAATTGCTATTGTTGTTGTATTTGTGATTCTTATCACCGTTTTCCTCTCACTTTCTTTTGACTTGCTTCACATTGGCCTCTTCAGCAGTCTGTTCTTTAATTCTTTCTTCAATCTGGTTCACTAGTTTGTGAGCCATTCTACATGCCTGTTGTATGGAGGCGGGCTCATGTGAACTTATATCTTCTTGGATTCTTTCCGGTAATCCTTTCACAAACGCGTCGATCTTCTCTTCCTCATCTTCGAATGCTCCCGGACACAATAGGCACAATTCTGTGAATCGTCTTTCGTACGTGGTAATATCAAATCATTGGGTTCGTAACCCTCTAAGTTCTATCTTGAGCTTATTGACCTCGGTTTTGGGACGGTACTTCTCGTTCATCAAGTGCTTGAATGCTGACCACGGTAGTGCGTACGCATCGTCTTGTCCCACTTGCTCTAGATAGGTATTCCACCATGTTAACGCAGAACCTGTGAAGGTATGCGTAGCGTACTTCACTTTGTCCTCTTCAGTACACTTACTTATGGCAAACACCGATTCGACCTTCTCGATCCACCGTTTCAATCCGATCGGTCCTTCGGTTCCATCAAATTCCAAAGGTTTGCAGGCAGTGAATTCTTTGTAGGTGCATCCTACACGATTTCCTGTACTGCTAGATCCAAGGTTATTGTTGGTATGTAGCGCAGCCTGTACTGCGGCTATGTTTGAAGCAAGAAAAGTACGGAATTCCTCTTCATTCATATTCACGGTGTGTCGAGTAGTCGGTGCCATTTCCTACAAATAGTCAAATGGAACAAGTTAATCATACAGAATATTAAGAGTAGTTAATAGTATTTCATAGCATAATATGAACTCATTTATAAAAGCTTTTTCTTCATATTAGCGTTTTATAAGTTTAAATTCGGGTAGTACCTACCCGTTAAGTTCATACTTAGTAGCTAATATACAATTCAACTACTACAATTCTATATGAAAAACTGATTATAATAATATTTCGCGTTCAAACTTTTACACAATATTTTACAAACTTACAATACCGCTTATTTTACATATAGCATGAAATATAGCACACAATAAATTTGATACAAGATGGTTGTGAAGATAATTCTAGCTAGTACACAAGTCGTTCAGCAAAGGCAATAAAGATACGTAATTCATACGTCCAGAAACAAGTCATGCATTCTGGTTTTACTAGGACTACTTCCCATCCTTGGTCTTGTGGAACATAACCGTTATGGCCGTTGATAAGACAGCGTGTTGTAACGTCGTCAAAGGGACGAGGGTTACGTAATGTCCAACAGTCCCGTAACAATCTAAAAACCTCATTTCTTACCCCAATTACCGACTCCGTCACTTGTGGTAACTTTTTGTTTAATAGTTGTAGCCCGATGTTCTTGTTCTCACTTTGGTGAGAAGCAAACATTACTAATCCGTAAGCATAACATGCTTCTTTATGTTGCATGTTAGCCGCTTTTTCTAAATCACGAAGTCCAATATTCGGATATATTGAGTCAAAATAATTTCTTAACCCATTGTGTAAAATAGCATTTGGGTTCCCCGCAATATATGCGTCAAAGTAAACACATTGTAACTTATGGATTTCCCAATGTGATATCCCCCATCTTTCGAATGAAAGCCTTTTATAAACCAAGGAATTCTTGGAACGTTCTTCTAATGTCTTACAAACTGATCTCGCCTTAAATAGTTGTGCCGAAGAATTCTGACCGACTCTAGACAAGATTTCATCAATCATGTCTCCGGGTAGGTCTCTTAAAATATTGGGTTGTCTATCCATTTTGTGTTTTTATACTCTAAATTAGACAAGAGTTAGATTCATAAAAAAAATACTTATTAATACAAGCAATTTTTACATATATCATAAAGCATAAGCACACTATATTACATATATTACACCACACAAATACAACTATCTTATTCCGACTCGCTTGTTTCTTCTTCTTCGGTTTTGGTTCGTTTTGCCAAGTTTCTAGGGATATATGATGTTCCCCTAATACGAGCCGTAGTTTTCCACATTGGTTTAGAAAAACCTGGTGGTTTAGAGGTTCCCGGGTCATTGTTACAACTTAAGGACTTCGGGGGTTGACGATACATATAAAGTTCATCGGGGTTGGAATTAGATTTCTCTATTTTTATGCCCTTTCCCTTATTATTTTCTTTTGCCTTTTTAAATTCAGTTGGGGTAATTTATATAACATCATCGGAATTCTCGTCGGAATCCGATTCATCAGAGAATTGGTAATCCACCCAATATTTTGCTTCCTTGGCGAAAACACCATTGACCATAATTAACCTTGGTCGGTTGGTTGAGGATTTTCTTTTACTTAACCGTCTTATTATTTCCCCCACCGGTTCTATTTCTTCATCCGGTTCCGATTCTTCTTCCGGTTTCGATTCTTCTTCCGGTTCCGACTCTTCTTCCGGTTCCTCTTCGGGAACTTGTGAATCAGTCCACGAATCATTCCAATTTACATTTGACTCTTCATTATTATTAGGTGAGTCAATGGGACTTGTTCTAGAGGTAGACATCTATCACATAATATCAAACGCGTTAAGAGATTAATATATCACATAATATTCACATGTTAAAAATATATAGTTTCCAACAATATTTGTTAAGCAATCATTTTTCAAGTAAACACGGTCGAAGTCCAGACTCACTAATGCATCCTAACAAACTCGATAAGACACACTAATGCAAAATTCTGGTTCTCTAAGACCAACGCTTGGATACCAACTGAAATGTCCCGTTCTTATTGATTAAAAACGTTCCATATTAATTGATTTCGTTGCGAGGTTTTGACCTCTATATGAGACGTTTTTCAAAGACTGCATTCATTTTAAAACAAACCATAACCTTTATTTCATCAATAAATGTTTAAAAAGCTTTACGTAGATTATCAAATAATGATAATCTAAAATATCCTGTTTACACACGACCATTACATAATGGTTTACAATACAAATATGTTACAACAAAATAAGTTTCTTGAATGCAGTTTTTACACAATATCATACAAGCATTGACTCCAAATCTCGTCCTTATTTAAGTATGCGACAGCGGAAGCTCTTAATAATCACCTGAGAATAATCATGCTTAAAACGTCAACAAAAATGTTGGTGAGTTATAGGTTTAACCTATATATATCAAATCATAATAATAGACCACAAGATTTCATATTTCAATACACATCCCATACATAGAGATAAAAATCCTTCATATGGTGAACACCTGGTAACCGACATTAACAAGATGCATATATAAGAATATCCCCATCATTCCGGGACACCCTTCGGATATGATATAAATTTCAAAGTACTAAAGCATCTGCTACTTTGGATGGGGTTTGTTAGGCCCAATAGATCTATCTTTAGGATTCGCGTCAATTAGGGTGTCTGTTCCCTAATTCTTAGATTACCAGACTTAATAAAAAGTGGCATATTCGATTTCGATAATTCAACCATAGAATGTAGTTTCACGTACTTGTGTCTATTTTGTAAATCATTTATAAAACCTGCATGTATTCTCATCCCAAAAATATTAGATTTTAAAAGTGGGACTATAACTCACTTTCACAGATTTTTACTTCGTCGGGAAGTAAGACTTGGCCACTGGTTGATTCACGAACCTATAACAATATATACATATATATCAGAGTATGTTCAAAATATATTTACAACACTTTTAATATATTTTGATGTTTTAAGTTTATTAAGTCAGCTGTCCTCGTTAGTAACCTACAACTAGTTGTCCACAGTTAGATGTACAGAAATAAATCGATAAATATTATCTTGAATCAATCCACGACCCAGTGTATACGTATCTCAGTATTGATCACAACTCAAACTATATATATTTTGGAATCAACCTCAACCCTGTATAGCTAACTCCAACATTCACATATAGAGAGTCTATGGTTGTTCCGAAATAGATATAGATGTGTCGACATGATAGGTCGAAACATTGTATACGTGTCTATGGTATCTCAAGATTACATAATATACAATACAAGTTGATTAAGTTATGGTTGGAATAGATTTGTTACCAATTTTCACGTAGCTAAAATGAGAAAAATTATCCAATCTTGTTTTACCCATAACTTCTTCATTTTAAATCCGTTTTGAGTGAATCAAATTGCTATGGTTTCATATTGAACTCTATTTTATGAATCTAAACAGAAAAAGTATAGGTTTATAGTCGGAAAAATAAGTTACAAGTCATTTTTGTAAAGGTTGTCATTTCAGTCGAAAGAACGACGTCTAGATGACCATTTTAGAAAACATACTTCCACTTTGAAGTTTAACCATAATTTTTGGATATAGTTTCATGTTCATAATAAAAATAATTTTCCCAGAATAACAACTTTTAAATCAAAGTTTATCATAGTTTTTAATTAACTAACCCAAAACAGCCCGCGGTGTTACTACGACGGCGTAAATCCGATTTTACGGTGTTTTTCGTGTTTCCAGGTTTTAAATCATTAAGTTAGCATATCATATAGATATAGAACATGTGTTTAGTTGATTTTAAAAGTCAAGTTAGAAGGATTAACTTTTATTTGCGAACAAGTTTAGAATTAACTAAACTATGTTCTAGTGATTACAAGTTTAAACCTTCGAATAAGATAGCTTTATATGTATGAATCGAATGATGTTATGAACATCATTACTACCTCAAGTTCCTTGGATAAACCTACTGGAAATGAGAAAAATGGATCTAGCTTCAAAGGATCCTTGGATGGCTTGAAAGTTCTTGAAGCAGAATCATGACACGAAAACAATTTCAAGTAAGATTTCCACTCGAAATAAGATTGTTATAGTTATAGAAATTGAATTAAAGTTTGAATATGATTATTACCTTGTATTAGAAAGATAACCTACTATAAGTAACAAAGGTTTCTTGATCTTGGATGATTACTTGGAATGGATTTAGAAAACTTGGAAGTAAACTTGCAATCTTGGAAGTATTCTTGATTTTATGAAACTTGAACTTTTGGAATTTATGAAGAACACTTAGAACTTGAAGATAGAACTTGAGAGAGATCAATTAGATGAAGAAAATTGAAGAATGAAAGTGTTTGTAGGTGTTTTTGATCATTGGTGTATGGATTAGATATAAAGGATATGTAATTTTGTTTTCATGTTAATAAGTCATGAATGATTACTCATATTTTTGTAATTTTATGAGATATTTCATGCTAGTTGCCAAATGATGGTTCCCACATGTGTTAGGTGACTCACATGGGCTGCTAAGAGCTGATCATTAGAGTGTATATACCAATAGTACATACATCTAAAAGCTGTGTATTGTACGAGTACGAATACGGGTGCATACGAGTAGAATTGTTTATGAAACTGAACGAGGATGTAATTGTAAGCATTTTTGTTAAGTAGAAGTATTTTGATAAGTATCTTGAAGTCTTTCAAAAGTGTATGAATACATATTAAAACACTACATGTATATACATTTTAACTGAGTCGTTAAGTCATCGTTAGTCGTTACATGTAAACGTTGTTTTGAAACTTTTAGGTTAACGATCTTGTTGAATGCTGTTAACCCATTGTTTATTATAACAAATGAGATGTTAAATTGTTATATTATCATGATATTATGATATATAATATATCTTAGTATGATATATATACAGTTAAATGCCGTTACAACGATAATCGTTACATATATGTCTCATTTCGAAATCATTAAGTTAGTAGTCTTATTTTTACATATGTATTTTATTGTTAATACACTTAATAATATATTTACTTATCATTTAACATAATTAACCAAGTTATCAATATCTTAATATGATTCAAATGTACCTAGTAAGACGTTGTTATAACGATAATCGTTATATATATCGTTTTCGAGTTTCTTAAATTAATAGTCTCATTTTTATGTATATAACTCATTGTTAAAATACCTAATGAGATACATACTTATAATAAAATCATGTTAACTATATATATAACCATATATATGTCATCGTATAGTTTTTACAAGTTTTAACGTTCGTGAATCACCGGTCAACTTGGGTGGTCAATTGTCTATATGAAACCTATTTCAATTAATCAAGTCTTAACAAGTTTGATTTCTTAACATGTTGGAAACACTTAATCATGTAAATAAAAATTTCATTTAATATATATATAAACATGGAAAAGTTCGGGTCACTACATGATGACCCGGGAATTTCCGACCAAATTAAAACTTAATCTTTATATGTTTCCGACACGATAAGCAAAGTCTGTAATGTTGAGTCTCAAAAATGTTTGAACTGTTTCATATATTCAATTGACTTTCGACCATTCCCGACGATTCACGAACAACTATTTGTAAATAGATATATATATATATATATATATATATATATATATATATATATATATATATATATATATATATATATATATATATATATATATATAATAATTTGAAATATTTTTTGATAAATATATGATTTAATTTTAGGAAATAAATATATAAAATAATATGCGATGTAATGAAAACTACTATTATAAATATATAGATATGTATATATAAATAGTTCTTGTAAATATATAAAATTATATTAAATCTAATTGTTTAAAAATATATAATATATTTATTTTAGTAGTTAAAATTTGCTATTTAAAACTGTTTACATATAGAAAGAGAATATATTAAAAATATTTGATTTCGAGCCTAATTGGTAAATGTCAGTAACACTCGGTTGATGTTTTGTTAGTTTTAATATAGATATTGTACATGTTCATGAAGGATTGAAATAAAGTTGGACTGTAAATTTATTACGAAGATTTTAGATTTGTCAAAAATATTTTTATCTTTTTAAGTTTAAATATTAGTACTCCGTACATATAAATTGGAACAGAAAATAAATAATTATCGAACCTTTTTGATCAGGTTTCAAACAGTTAATGAGTGAAATAATTAAATATATTTAATCTAAAAATTTGGAATTTTTAAGAACACTTTTAGATATTAACTGTTTAGCAATAAACCACGATACATTTTCCGTGAAATCGTGTCAGTAGTATAAGGACAATAATTAAGGAAACTAACTTCTTATTACACATTTACTTATTAGGTTATATTATAGTATTATTATTACTTTATTTTCATTATTATAACTTATAACTTACATTCTAAATTATATATATACATAGGCATAGGCATGTAAGATCAACCACTACCACCAATCAATCATATACTCCGTGATTTACGTGATAGTTTACTGCTTCCAATCATTTAGCATTATCTGAATTCACATATATATAAACATAACATATATACATATAAATCTATCTATCTACTTATCTTCTATATAATCAACCCGCCATCACTCTTGACTCCCGGCAACTCATCCTCCGGCAATACACCATCCTCAACCACTATCCTCATTTTACTATTTCTGGTTCTCTTCTTTGTGAACCCACACTCGACAAATCCATCAAGACCCAACCAAACACCCAATGTGAGCTGCTGCTATGTTACTCGTTGTCTCATGTTTTTCTCTTTTTCTGTTTTCCTTTGATCGGATTCCATCAGCAACACATCACTAAGTTGGGTTATAATCGATTACTTGATACTACAGTTTACCTTCGACCTTGCCACCACTTCTGGTCATTGTTATTCTATTCGATTACTTTCCTAAAACATAAACTATCTTGAACTACTAGTTTTGTGCAGACCATTGAACCATCATCACACAACAATCCATCACCACGACACCTTCCACTATCACACACATCTACACCCCATATCCTTTTGTGTATTACTACTGCTATGCTATGTTTCCGTTTAAAACTAAAGAACCACACCACCACCGTAAATCACTGTAGCTGCTACAACACCCACGACTGACCAAACCGAACACCTGTTGCAGCAACTCTCCTGTTACTCGAACCTGTTTCTTCTGCTCGAACCAGCCTCACAACAAACCTAGAACCAAAAACCATGAAGATGATGATGAATAGTAACAAAGAAGATGATATTAAAGTGACGATGATGATTCGAGTAGATGATAAACGATGAGGATAATGGAAAATAATGATGTTTCTAATGAGTGATTACCAACCAAATCAAAACAATATTTGTTGCATATTGATTATTGTTGTCGGGTCTGCTGCTACCGTTTCGATCAGACACCATGACCATCACGAATACTCTATTGCTGCTACTTTGGGTTAGTATTATCAATGATTCCTTGTACCGATTGCCTGAACCCTGCTGTTGTACGTTTATGATTTTGTCTCGATCAGACCCACATGCGACTGCTATTTGTTTCTGTTTATTGGTTATAATGAATGTGATGATAAATTACAATGATGAAGAATGATGATGGTGACCAACATGATGTTAATGATGATTATAAAGTTATGGTATGATGAAGAAGGACCACGTATAAGGATGAAACTCAAAGTGGATGTCGAGCTGTAAAGAAAAGAATTAGGCTTCCAGTATTTCTGTTCTTTTTAACATAAACCGACACCCTAAAATTTTTTATTTAATCTTGGGCCGTAAACCTTGTCTTTATTACTAATAGGGTAATATATATTGGGCTTGGATAATTTAGTGGGCTGCTAAACTTAAGTATCGATCCATATTGCTAATTGTGTTGGGCTTGTAATATAAACCCACGAGTAAAGAAGTCTGCAAACTCCTTCTGCAGCCTGCTCCCTTCGGGATTATGTGATCTAAACAAAACGAAGATATAGCTGTTAATATTATTACGTGATCATGTGAATGATGTTGAGCTGTGAGGTTTAATGTTAGATGATGAGGATGAAAAACGAGCTAGATGATGATAAATTGGGTTTTAAGTTTAAGAAGAAAGTGACAGAAATCGAGTTTAAAAGGAACTAAAATCCTAGTTATAACAGATAACACCTGCCAGAGGTATGGTTTGGGAGTGTTTGGGTGGAACGAGAGGTCTTGGGTTCAAGCCCGGGTTGAGACAGTTTTTATTTTTGGAGCATTTCTTTAAAGGTAGTATTACTAATATTTATTATTGTTATTGTTATTATTAATTTTATTATTATTATTAAAAGAATCAGTATTATTAAAAATTTTACACTTATTAAAATCATTATTATTATTATTATCATCGTTATTATTATTACAACAAATATTATTTATATAAAATGTATTTATTACATGTCTATACTAATATTACATACTATTATTTTTAAACAAAATGTTACTTCTATATAAAAAAAATTAAGTGATACACAAAATATAAAAAAATATTACACATACACTTGTTCAAGTATTATTACATGTGTTAATATATATAAATGATATAGGTTCGTGAATCCGAGGTCAACCCTACTTTTGTTCAATGCCGTCATATGTATTTTTACTACAAAATACAGTATGGTGAGTTCATTTTATTCCCTTTTTCTCTTTACATTTTTGGGACTGAGAATACATGCGCTACTTTTACAACTGCTTTATTAAATGCTTTTGAAATACATTTTGAACTGCGAATACATGAAATGCTTTTATAAATGTTTGACGAGATAGACACAAGCAAAACATTCCTCAAATGAATAATGTGGACGTGATAATTGCCACCGTTGAATTATGTGGACGTGATAATTGCCACATGTGATGACCCGTAAATTTCTGACCAAATTTAAACTTAACCTTTATATGTTTCCGACACGATAAGCAGAATTTGTAATGTTGAATCTTAAAAATTTTGGAACTACATTCATGTAATCAATTACCCTTTGACCGTGTTCGACGATTCACGAACAATTATGTGTATATAGATATGTATATATAATATATAATATTAACTGAAAACATTAACAAAGTATTAGATATATGATACTTTACATGAACAAATTTGTTTCGATATATTTATCGACAGAATTAAGAGATAATATCAAATGATTGAATTATCAGATACATTATGATATGATTACGGGCCTATGTTATGAGGTCTACTGTGATTTAAGAAATCTTTTCTTTTTGACAACTCATTACTTAACCAGTATGATAAAGATAACGATATTTATATTTTATTTTATTAAATATATATAACGATTAAAATTAATATTATATATTTTTATACGCCTATTATACGTACATAGTTTTATAGTTTTACTATACTTTAACTTTACCCTTACTTTACTTTTACTTTACTTTAACTTTAATAATTCATACTTTAATAATTCACTTTAATAATTCATACTTTAATAATTCACTTTAATAATTCATACTTTAATAATTCACTTTAATAATTCATACTTTAATAATTCACTTTAATAATTCATACTTTAATAATTCACTTTAATAATTCAAAAATCTATTATAAATAGCATTCAATAGGTTTCATTATTTCATAGAAACTTGAAAATATATTTCTCTAAACTCTCTCAATCGAATTACATATATATATATATATATATTTACTTAGTACTATTTCAAGATATTATTAGTATACATAAAATACTACGACGGAGTTATATTCAGACGATTTCAAAATAAGTTTTCAAATGGGATATAGCTAAGGAAATTATGGGTTATAGCTATGAAGGTTATGGGTATTGATCGAGGGTATTGCTCGTGAGGTCAACCTAACGTTTATCATTTTCGTTGCGTCTACGTACTTTCCTGCAATATTGAATCACAATATTGATACGTGAGCATTCATATCTTATCTTTTATATATTAATAGTGTATCCCTGACTAGTGCTCGAGTATATATGATTATGCATGTTTGTATGCTTAGTTTCGTCGTTAAATAGTTTATGATAAATCATGAATTTGATACATATGCTACTGAGATAAGTTATATGATATGCATATCGTTGAAAAGCTGAAGAAAAAAAATTAATAACTTTTCATTTAGAAATCGTGTGGTTTCGATGAATGGATTAAAAGATATGGTCAACTGAATTATCATTAATTTTAATATTATTATTAAAACGATTATTATAACTGTTATCAGTTGATGTTATTACTAAAATTATCTTTATTACTAAAAATTAATATTTTTATTGAAACTATCATTTTATTATTTTTATCATTATTATTATTATCAATATTATTTTATCAAATAAATATGCGTACAAAGATATTTTTACCACACGTAATGTAATTACATTAATAATACATACCACTATATTTTTATGATATTAAGTGAATTTTATAAATTTTATTACTTGAGATATATAAAAGTATATTTTTATCATATATGAATTTTAATATAAATTTTTATTTATTAATAAATGACTTGTATTATTTAGTATAATAAGATCTGATAAATATATTTAAATATATAAAACTACTATATACAAGTTATATAATAAACATGTATAGATTTTGAAAGTCATTTTGGGTCAAGTTGACTTTTGTTGACTTTTGCATGTCGGTCTCGAGCATTAGGATTGTGATACACTACGACTTGACCTAAATTGTTAGACAGATATTGACCAACATATAAATATATATACTTAATATAGGTTCGTGAATCCGAGACAAACCCTGCACTTGTTCAGTGCCGTCATATACATAATTGCTACAAAATACAGTATTGTGAGTTTCATTTGCTCCCTTTTTATATATATTTTTGGGCTGAGAATACATGCGCTGATTTATAAATGTTTTACAAAATAGGCACAAGTACTAAAACTAATTCTATGTGGGTTTAAACCAGAAATATACCCTTAGCTTGGTAACATTAAACTACTTGTCTATGTACGGTAGGCGCGAATCCTAAAGATAGATCTATTGGGTCTGACAAACCCCATCCTGACTATGGGATGCTTTAGTACTTCGAGGTTATATTAAACACACCTGATCTGGTGTTCTTCAGAGGGTAAAACATGAACGTTAAGGCTTGTTTCCGGGTGCCTACAACTTATAGAATACTTTTATACACTTGCGAGTGTACGGATATTTATAGAAACTGAAATCTTGTGGTCTATTACTATTACGGAAATGATGGATTATGAAAAACTAATGAACTCACCAACCTTTTGGTTGACACTTTAAAGCATGTTTATTCTCAGGTATTAAAGAAATCTTCCGCTGTGCATTAGCTCATTTTAAGGATATTACTTGGAGTCATTCAAGACATACTTTGAAAGACGTTGCATTCGAGTCGTTGAGTTCATCAAGATTGATATTAAGTCAATTATAGTTGGATGTAATATGAAATGGTATGCATGCTGTCAATTTTTGATGTAAAGAAAGTTTGTCTTTTAAAAACGAATGCAATGTTTGTAAAACGTATCATATAGAGGTCAAATACCTCGCGATGTAATCAACTATTGTGAATCGTTTATAATGTATATGAACGGGTCCTTTCAGTTGGTATCAGAGCGGTGGTCTTAGCGAACCAGGTCTTGCATTAGTGTATCTAATTGATAGTTGTTAAGATACATTAGTGAGTCTGGACTTCGACCGTGTCTGCATGTCAAAATTTTTGCTTATCATTTTTAGTCGGAAATCATCTACTTACCATCCTTAGGAAATTACCTGCTTATCATTCTTAAGTCTAGACGCATTTTCCTACATTTATTGCATAATAGTGTATAGACGAATTCTTATCTTAGCATATCTGTTACTGTGAACTTTGACTGACATCTTTCAAAGATTCCTCCGTAATTTATGGGATTTTGGTATTATATATACATATGTAAATTATGTATTGAAGAATACCAAATCTAAATTCTACAATCTATTTCATACCAAAAAATTCTTTCCCTAATCATACAAGATGGATCCCTCAACCAGTTCGAGTTCCTCGGATTCTGACAGCTATGCCGATATGGATTTCCACATGAGCTCCGAAAGCAGCGTGACCGGAATGAATCAACCAATTAGCCATCATCTATTCTGGATGAATTAGGGATGGGTTCGTAATCTACTTAACCATTGGAGACAAGAATAAGGCGATCACTTTCATCCACCACATTGCCCTCTTGGCAATGAACCTGAAGCACTTACCGGCGAACCTGTCCGAAACACCATTTTCTCTCTCATTTCCAGAGTATCTCGTCATGATTGTATACTACACCAAATTCTAGATCTTATTTATCCGCTCGTCTGAACCGACAATTACCCAGGTGTAATAGAAGAAGTCAACGAGCTTCGCGTTCGGGTAGTGGCTTTGGAGAATATGGTGCAAAGGTTACAAACACCAGCAGCAGCACCAACAGCATAACCAGTGTGACAACCCGGAAATTTCCAACCAAATTTAAACTTTAATCTTTATATGTTTCCGACACGATAAGCAATATTTGTTAAGTTAAATTTCAAGAATTTTAAACTTTGTTCATACATTCATTCAACCTCGACCAAGTTCCAACGATTCACGAACCATTAAACGAATATGATTATATATGTATATGTGTATATATATTATAACTTGAAACGTAAACAAAATATTAGATTAAATACTTTATATGATTGTATCTGTTTCAAAATGTTTATCAATGGAATTAGAAGATAAGATCAAATGATTGAATTATCAGATATATTAAATTATGATTACAAGTCTCTGTTGAAAGGCCCACGTTGATTTGAGAAATCTTTTCATTTTAACAATATTCGGAAAATGGTAAAGTGATTTATAAATATGAACAAATTGTCAATCATTGAGAACTAGACAAAGGATAGTGGAAGATTGAATCTCATAAAGACTCGATTGATCTATTTAGTTTCAAACGTACAAAAAAATTTTCAGTTTAAAAATAACTTTATTATTAAAACGTATATAACTTTTATAAATATCTAGAACCACTTTTGACAACTCATTACTTAACTAGTATGATAAAGATAACGATATTTATATTTTATTTTATTAAATATATATAACGATTTAAATTAATATTATATATATTATACGCGTATTATACGTACATAGTTTTATACTTTTACTATACTTAAACTTTACCTTTACTTTATTTTTACTTTACTTTAACTTTAATAATTCACTTTAATAATTCATACTTTAATAATTCACTTTAATAATTCATACTTTAATAATTCACTTTAATAATTCATACTTTAATAATTCACTTTAATAATTCATACTTTAATAATTCACTTTAATAATTCAAAAATCTATTATAAATAGAATTCAATAGGTTTCATTATTTCATAGAAACTTGAAAATAGTTTTCTCTAAACTCTCTCAATCGATTTACATATATATATTTACTCCGTATTATCTCAAGATATTATTAGTATACATAAAATATTACGACGGAGTGCTGTCCGAGTGATTTCAAAGTTGTTTTTTCGAGTGGGATAGGATTAAGGAAATTATGGGTTATAGCTATGGAGGTGATTGAGTATGGTTCATGGGTATGCTCGTGAGGTCAATATAGTGTTTATCATCTCCGTTGCGTTTATGTACCTTTCCTGCAATATTGAATCTCAATATTGATATGTGAGTACTCATAATTTAATTTTTACATACTAATAGTGTATCCCTGACTAGTGCTCGAGTATATAGGATTATGCATGCTTGTACTTTTGATATTGCCATTAGATAGGTTATGTTGATTCCTGAATTAGTTACATATACGATTGAGATAAGGTATAAGATATGCATGTCGTTGGAAAGCTAGCGAAAAATAGTTAAATTTTGGTTTAAGAATCACTTGAATCCAAGTAACGGTTAGAAAGTTATGAAATAAACAAATTGCATAATTAATTTCGTAATTAAAATTGCTGATGATAATTAGTGAACTAATTTTTTGGGTTATAAAAAGTGGTTATTTGGATTCTACTCGTCGAGTAGATGAATTTTCATATAAAGCACGTCTCGTTTCGTTGAACGGTTGTCAAGTTATGGACAAAAGAAGTTTTGCAAATTTTGATGAAATGTCGAAACGAGAACTGAAATTCTCGCTGATCTGCGTTGTTTCATATATAAAAAAAATACCACTGAATTCTTTGCTGTAAGGTCTAACAAACGACTCTGGCCGTTTATCAATTCGAGTCTCGACGATTTTTCTAAAAATCATCAAAGTTGACGGTTTGGTCACATTTTAAAATTCTAAAAAGAGCCGAGACTTTTTTATTTAAAAATTTCAGTTTTGTATCAGTTGTCATGGTCGGCCTGATATGTGTTTACTCTTGCCAAAAATCATGTTATATCTTTGTGTTAATGAGAATTTGCATGCTTTGACCGTTTGTCAATACGAGTTTTGAGGAATTTTCTAAAAATCTCCAAAGTAGGCTACTCGGTCACTTTTGTAAATTTATTAAAGCTGAAAAATTAACTTTAAAACGCCGAAAACGCGTTGGTAACTACGAGCTATCTAGGTTTAGTTTACTTCTGTAATATTTATGCTTAATCTTTTTGATAATGTGTAACTTTTATCTTTGGCCGTTTATCAATCGGAGTTCCGATAATTTTTCTAAAAATAGCTGAAGTGGCCCGTTTAGTCATGTTTGACCGAAAATCATTTTTGTATAAGTTATTATATATTTGCATGCGACCTCATTTTTACTTTGACCTTTGACTTTTGACTTTAACCTTTGACTTTTGCATATTAGTCTCGAGCATTAGGATTGTGGTACACTATGACTTAACCTAATTTGTTAGACAAATATTGACCAACACATAAATATATATAATTAATTTAGGTTCGTGAATCCGAGGCCAACCTTGCACTTGTTCAATGACGTTATATGTATTTTTACTACGAAATACAGTATGGTGAGTTTCATTTGCCTTTTTACCCTTTATATTTTTGGGACTGAGAATACATGCGCTTTTATAAATGTTTGACGAAATAGACACAAGTAATTGAAACTACATTCTATGGTTGAATTATCAAAATCGAATATGCCCCTTTTTATTAAAGTCTGGTAATCTAAGAATTAGGGAACAGACACCCTAATTGACGCGAATCCTAAAGATAGATCTATTGGGCCTAACAAACCCCATCCAAAGTACCGGATGCTTTAGTACTTCGAAATTTATATCATGTCCGAAGGAGGATCCCGGAATGATAGGGGATATTCTTATATGCATATTGTTAATGTCGGTTACCAGGTGTTCACCATATGAATGATTATTTTTGTCTCTATGCATGGGACGTATATTTATGAGAACTGGAAATGAAATTCTTGTGGTCTATTAAAATGATGGAAATAAATGATTATGATAAACTAATGAACTCACCAACCTTTTGGTTGACACTTTAAAGCATGTTTATTCTCAGGTATTAAAGAAATCTTCCGCTGTGCATTTGCTCATTTTAAAGATATTACTTGGAGTCTTTCATAGCATATTTCGAAGAACGTTGCATTCGAGTCATTGAGTTCATCAAAGATTATTATTAAATCAATTTATAGTTGGATAGTGGATATTATGAAATGGTATGCATGCCTGTCAATTTTCGATGTAAAGAAAGATTGTCTTTTAAAAACGAATGCAATGTTTGTAAAATGTATCATATAGAGGTCAAATACCTCGCAATGTAATCAACTATTGTGAATCGTTTATAATGTATATGAACGGGTCCTTTCAGTTGGTATCAGAGCGGTGGTCTTAGCGAACCAGGTCTGCATTAGTGTGTCTAACAGATAAGTCGATAGGATGCATTAGTGAGTCTGGACTTCGACCGTGTCTGCATGTCAATAGTTTTGCTTATCATTTTGTGTCAAAAATTAACTACTTATCATCCTCAGGAAATTACCTGCTTATCCTTTTTAGTCTAAGACACGTCTTGCTGCATTGATTGCATGAATAGTGTATAGATAAAAATTCATATCTTAGCGTATCTGCTAAATCATATCTTATCGTATCTATTACTGTAAACGTTGCCTGATATATCCCGTAAATTCCTCCGTAATTTATGAAATCTTTTGTTCTATATATATGGATATTCTATGTAATTAGAATACCGTCCGATAACCGAAAATTATTTCATATCGAAAAGAAAAAAAAATCCTTATTCAATCGTACGAAATGGAATTCATCATTAATTCAAGTTCCTCGGATTTCGAAATGGAATCCCACTCCAGCTCCGAAAGCAGTGTGACCGGAATAGATCAACCAATCAGTCATCACCTATTCTGGATGAATTGGGGATGGGTTCGTAGCCTCCTCAATCATTGGAGACAAGAAGAAGGTGATCCCTTCCATCCACCACATTGCCCTCTTGATGAAGAACCTGAAGCACTTACCGGCGAACCTGTTCGAAACACCATTTTCTCGCTCATTTCCAGAGTATCTCGTCACGATTATATATTACATCAAATTTTAGATTTTATTTATCCGTTCGTCCGAACCGACAATCACCCCGGTGTAATAGAAGAAGTCAACGAGCTTCGCGCTCGGGTAGTGGCTTTGGAGAATATGGTGCAGAGATTACAAACACCAGCAGCAGCATCAGCAGCATAACCAGTAACACCATCATCAACGCCAATAGTACCATTACCACCCCAACCACAACCACGTCGTAAACCTCAACTTTACACTCTGTCCCACGAGCACCAATGTCATACGCCCTGTAGATACCAAGGAATACCAACAACAATAACCGACGAAGTATTAATTCATAACTTCATTGGAGAAACATTCCGCGCAGATTATGTAATCTCTAAAGTCTTAGAGATTATCTAATCTAGCCCTAACCATAAATCAGTTAAGCGAACCAAAATGATAGAAGGAAGAGTAGAAACCCTGACAAAAATGGTGTGTGATTAACAAGCTAAACTTGTTTTACCAACAGCATCAACAGTACCGTCAGCGTCACCAGCATCATCAGTATAGTCAACATCAGATTCAACAACACCTATAACATCACAAACTCCGTCAGCTCAAGAATCACTATGGACATCATTACGAATCAATAACCCGTATATTGTATCAACGAGTTATGAAGAATTAACTCATTTCCTTTGAAGAAATTATATGTATATTTTATATATTTTGAAATAAAAATAAATCTTTCCGTGCTAAGCTATTGTGTGTGAATCTTAACTACTCGGTTAATTCATATTACAAATATGCAATAATGTACGTCCTTCGGCCGCAACTTAACCAGCGTTAACTACAATCTCTGTCGCAATTCAACAAATTCCAATTCATAATAAATCAAGTATATATTTGATTTTACACTTTCATCATCGATGTACCCGAAACTTTTCAGATAACATCATTCGTACTTTGCGAAATTCACAAGAATTCCACGGACCGAACATCATACATCAACAAATAACGAAGTATTGATTCATAATTTCAATGTCATTAAAGAAATACTGCGTAAAAGTTATGTACTTTTTAAAGCCTTTAGGAATTATTCAATTCTAGTTTCAACCGTAAATCAAATGAGTTTAATTTAACATTAACTCATTAAATCTATGTTGCATCTGAAGAAAATATACATATATATATTTTCATAAAGACTGTAATAAAATTCTTTTGTACAAAATATTAATTGTGAAATTTTTTTTAACGGGTAGGTAATACCCGAGAGATATATAAATTCACAATTAATATATTACATTCTTCGAATCTGATTCAGCAAATCATCCATTATACTCCCTACTTTCACAACAATATACATTCTTTTATAGAAATAAAAACAACCATATTCATTCAAAATTTAATTACATATTCTGATTTTGAAATCTCAAAATTCAACTTGAGATATAACCAAAATCATCACTATTAGATCCTTACATCTTTCACAAGCTATATTTTGACTTCAAAACTGTGTTAGAACATCAAATGTATGTTAACGATTACAATCTGTGTTCAAACCCTTCAAAAATTTCTGAAGACACTTCGAATGATGAGCAATCGAGATGATGATCCAACCACATGTTACCACAGTTATGTACCCGAAAAACTCTTGAAACCAAAGTAAAAGTTTAAACAACGTATCCGCGTCAGATTCTTTAGCATTTATTAGCAAAAATAACTTTTCGACTCCTATTCAAAGTAGCCAGTTTTGTCACAGCTCCAGCAAGTCAACTTCGACTTTTCAGTCAGACTAACCTTATTATAACCTTGAGATATACACCATCGTTACCAGGGAACCTTTTACATTCCACCACATTATTAACAGATGTATCAATAACTTCATTACCCTTTGACTTTAGCCTCTCCAAAAAGTCATTATAATTATTCATTGAAACCCCATCATTTACTCATTCGCATCTTGTAATGAGAATTTCCATACGAATCATTGAGAATTAGCAATCAGTATTTTGAAATGTCGCAGCATGTCTACGCCAACAGTTATATGTGTATATATAACGTCTATCTTCTGGACTTAATTTGAATGTGAAGATTCTGAAAAACACTTCGAACTACGAATTGGTTCTCCGAAAATGGAAAAATACTGATGAAGCAGCAAAAAAAAAACTATAAACGACCTTAACAGTAAAAGTTTGATGATAATGAATAGGTGTGCTGGCAAAGCGCAGAAAAAGAGAAGTCTTGAAACTGGAAAACGGATTGAGAAAAGTAGGAAGGAGGCTGTGGACAAATTACAAAGACTGAACCTGACTTCAAAGGATCCAAATAATTCAGTATCTGCTGAAGTCATTAACGAATACCTTGCTCCTGACTCTAAACTCCTGCGGACAATATTCTTCATCATCCTCTGATATTAGAAATTCTAAAATATCATCATACCTTTCATTATAAATATCCTCCATATTTCTGAAGATATTTTCTTAATTTTTCTTATTTGAAATCATTTACCTCTTCGCGCTATCTGTATTACATCATAAAAGAAACTATTTTAGTTTCTAAATTCTGAAACATTCAAGTTTAAAATAGGAATATTTTGAAGTAGTGTTGGGAACTGAAGCATGAATTAGTATAATATAATGACACTTGATCAATGTGATTATATTACAGTAAGTCATGCTGAGTTTCTAAATGGAACGTGATGATTCACAGATCATAACATCATCATGTGCCATGTTATACGACTCTTGTATTCTATTTAACCTCTAAAATATCAAGAAAATATTTCTTGATGATTCAGCTTTTTCCAAGGTATTTTAGTAATTTGACAAGTCAAGATCGTGCCATCTCAATTTCCTTCCTAGAACATTAACAATGTTCATTTCGAAATTCATATCTGTGAATTCTGGACCATTACAAGCGGTGCTTAATCGCAAGAAGAAGAAACGAAAGGACAAAACTCCGAAATAGAAATTGGGGTATAAATTGCAGCAAATAAAAGAGAGCATTAACTGTGAATGATAATGATTATAGAAGACAGAAGCAGAGACTTTGAAATATAAGGGAACATATAAAGCCCAACGATAAACCAGAAATTATAAACCATATATATCAATGCATATAGCAATATAAAGACATGGGAGAACTAGGAACACTATAAACCCAAGAGTATAGTAGAAGTAAATAGATTCTTCCGACGGTAGATGAAAAAAAAGAAGAATGACCGATATGAAAGTTAGAAGTATATCGAGAATCAGAACTGGATGGAGCATATTGATGAATACTTTAAAATATGAGTTGAGGGGGAAAGAATAGAAGGTGATGAAACATGACTAGGAACTTAGAAATCAACAGATTTAACTCACACAATAGCAGAATAAGTGAATCAAACTCTCTAGTAAATAGGTTAAGTTTTTTTTTTGATTAATTTAGTCAAACCACAACTAAATCAAGTGTGATTAGATCAACACCTGGAGCTATTATTCACCACCTGGGTGATTTGGACTGAGAGAGAATCGAATGAGCTCACTAGATCTGAGTGTGTGTAACAAATGAGAGGCTTAACCTAAAATGAAGAACATAAGACTTTATATACCCCTGCTGTTGACACACCCATACGATTCATTCATCACACGTACGAGTTGGCTTCATCAACCGTACGGGTGATCACTCACTCGTGTCTTATCATTTATGTTATAATTGTGACTTAGCTCAGCATCAACCATGTGTATGAGCCTGTCAGCCGTACTAGTGAGGCTTCACTCGTACGTCTGACTAAGTCTAACATAGTCAAACATCTAAATCTCGTTCCTGCAGTTCCTGTAACCACATACAAACACGGATAGGATAATAACGAGCAATCATGGTGGCCTGTAAACTGTTGTACCTGCAATGGACGTGGGTAGATATATAGGGACTTGCATAAAATGCATCAACAGATGGTGTGAGTTGTAAGGAAACGAAGGAGGTGAATTTATAAGAAAATCTCCGACAGAACAATTAAAATGGATGATCGCATTTAAAGTGGATCCTAATTCCCTTGATTACCGGAGAGTCAAATCTTATTAAGAAGATTTTCTTCAAATCCCTTAAAATCTGGGAATCAATCATATCTACGTCAAATGATAAGATGAATCTACACTTACTCATTTCACTCTTCTATGTTAGCTTCATTCGTACTCTTCATATAAATGGATTGTTTATCCAAATTATTCGTTGATGATAAAACTCTAATTTTCAGCCCGTGTGCATCATGAAAACATACTTATTATCATTCACGACCTTTCCACTCAAATTTCGGGACGAAATTTCTTTAACGGGTAGGTACTGTGACAACCCGGAAATTTCCAACCAAATTTAAACTTTAATCTTTATATGTTTCCGACACGATAAGCAATATTTGTTAAGTTAAATTTCAAGAATTTTAAACTTTGTTCATACATTCATTCAACCTCGACCAAGTTCCAACGATTCACGAACCATTAAACGAATATGATTATATATGTATATGTGTATATATATTATAACTTGAAACATAAACAAAATATTAGATTAAATACTTTATATGATTGTATCTGTTTCAAAATGTTTATCAATGGAATTAGAAGATAAGATCAAATGATTGAATTATCAGATATATTAAATTATCATTACAAGTCTCTGTTGAAAGGCCCACGTTGATTTGAGAAATCTTTTCATTTTAACAATATTCGGAAAATGGTAAAGTGATTTATAAATATGAACAAATTGTCAATCATTGAGAACTAGACAAAGGATAGTGGAAGATTGAATCTCATAAAGACTCGATTGATCTATTTAGTTTCAAACGTACAAAAAAATTTTCAGTTTAAAAATAACTTTATTATTAAAACGTATATAACTTTTATAAATATCTAGAACCACTTTTGACAACTCATTACTTAACTAGTATGATAAAGATAACGATATTTATATTTTATTTTATTAAATATATATAACGATTTAAATTAATATTATATATATTATACGCGTATTATACGTACATAGTTTTATACTTTTACTATACTTAAACTTTACCTTTACTTTATTTTTACTTTACTTTAACTTTAATAATTCACTTTAATAATTCATACTTTAATAATTCACTTTAATAATTCATACTTTAATAATTCACTTTAATAATTCATACTTTAATAATTCACTTTAATAATTCATACTTTAATAATTCACTTTAATAATTCAAAAATCTATTATAAATAGAATTCAATAGGTTTCATTATTTCATAGAAACTTGAAAATAGTTTTCTCTAAACTCTCTCAATCGATTTACATATATATATTTACTCCGTATTATCTCAAGATATTATTAGTATACATAAAATATTACGACGGAGTGCTGTCCGAGTGATTTCAAAGTTGTTTTTTCGAGTGGGATAGGATTAAGGAAATTATGGGTTATAGCTATGGAGGTGATTGAGTATGGTTCATGGGTATGCTCGTGAGGTCAATATAGTGTTTATCATCTCCGTTGCGTTTATGTACCTTTCCTGCAATATTGAATCTCAATATTGATATGTGAGTACTCATAATTTAATTTTTACATACTAATAGTGTATCCCTGACTAGTGCTCGAGTATATAGGATTATGCATGCTTGTACTTTTGATATTGCCATTAGATAGGTTATGTTGATTCCTGAATTAGTTACATATACGATTGAGATAAGGTATAAGATATGCATGTCGTTGGAAAGCTAGCGAAAAATAGTTAAATTTTGGTTTAAGAATCACTTGAATCCAAGTAACGGTTAGAAAGTTATGAAATAAACAAATTGCATAATTAATTTCGTAATTAAAATTGCTGATGATAATTAGTGAACTAATTTTTTGGGTTATAAAAAGTGGTTATTTGGATTCTACTCGTCGAGTAGATGAATTTTCATATAAAGCACGTCTCGTTTCGTTGAACGGTTGTCAAGTTATGGACAAAAGAAGTTTTGCAAATTTTGATGAAATGTCGAAACGAGAACTGAAATTCTCGCTGATCTGCGTTGTTTCATATATAAAAAAAATACCACTGAATTCTTTGCTGTAAGGTCTAACAAACGACTCTGGCCGTTTATCAATTCGAGTCTCGACGATTTTTCTAAAAATCATCAAAGTTGACGGTTTGGTCACATTTTAAAATTCTAAAAAGAGCCGAGACTTTTTTATTTAAAAATTTCAGTTTTGTATCAGTTGTCATGGTCGGCCTGATATGTGTTTACTCTTGCCAAAAATCATGTTATATCTTTGTGGTAATGAGAATTTGCAGGCTTTGACCGTTTGTCAATACGAGTTTTGAGGAATTTTCTAAAAATCTCCAAAGTAGGCTACTCGGTCACTTTTGTAAATTTATTAAAGCTGAAAAATTAACTTTAAAACGCCGAAAACGCGTTGGTAACTACGAGCTGTCTAGGTTTAGTTTACTTCTGTAATATTTATGCTTAATCTTTTTGATAATGTGTAACTTTTATCTTTGGCCGTTTATCAATCGGAGTTCCGATAATTTTTCTAAAAATAGCTGAAGTGGCCCGTTTAGTCATGTTTGACCGAAAATCATTTTTGTATAAGTTATTATATATTTGCATGCGACCTCATTTTTACTTTGACCTTTGACTTTTGACTTTAACCTTTGACTTTTGCATATTAGTCTCGAGCATTAGGATTGTGGTACACTATGACTTAACCTAATTTGTTAGACAAATATTGACCAACACATAAATATATATAATTAATTTAGGTTCGTGAATCCGAGGCCAACCTTGCACTTGTTCAATGACGTTATATGTATTTTTACTACGAAATACAGTATGGTGAGTTTCATTTGCCTTTTTACCCTTTATATTTTTGGGACTGAGAATACATGCGCTTTTATAAATGTTTGACGAAATAGACACAAGTAATTGAAACTACATTCTATGGTTGAATTATCAAAATCGAATATGCCCTTTTTATTAAAGTCTGGTAATCTAAGAATTAGGGAACAGACACCCTAATTGACGCGAATCCTAAAGATAGATCTATTGGGCCTAACAAACCCCATCCAAAGTACCGGATGCTTTAGTACTTCGAAATTTATATCATGTCCGAAGGAGGATCCTGGAATGATAGGGGATATTCTTATATGCATATTGTTAATGTCGGTTACCAGGTGTTCACCATATGAATGATTATTTTTGTCTCTATGCATGGGACGTATATTTATGAGAACTGGAAATGAAATTATTGTGGTCTATTAAAATGATGGAAATAAATGATTATGATAAACTAATGAACTCACCAACCTTTTGGTTGACACTTTAAAGCATGTTTATTCTCAGGTATTAAAGAAATCTTCCGCTGTGCATTTGCTCATTTTAAAGATATTACTTGGAGTCTTTCATAGCATATTTCGAAGAACGTTGCATTCGAGTCATTGAGTTCATCAAAGATTATTATTAAATCAATTTATAGTTGGATAGTGGATATTATGAAATGGTATGCATGCCTGTCAATTTTCGATGTAAACAAAGATTGTCTTTTAAAAACGAATGCAATGTTTGTAAAATGTATCATATAGAGGTCAAATACCTCGCAATGTAATCAACTATTGTGAATCGTTTATAATGTATATGAACGGGTCCTTTCAACCAGTACCACCATCAACAGTACCATTACCACCACCAACAACAACCGCATCGCAAACCTCAACTTCACAATCTGTCCCACTAGCATCGACGTCATACGCCATGTACATACCAAGGAATACCACAACGATGAAGTATTGATTCATAACTTCATTGGGGAAACATTCTACGGCGATTATGTAATTTCTAAAGTTTAGAAATTATCTATCCTCGCCTTAACCATAAATCAAATGAGTTTAATTTAATATTAACTCATTAAATCAATATTACATCTGAAGAAATATACACATATATATTTTCCCATAAAGACTGTAATAAAATTCTTTTGTACAAAATATTAATTGTGAATTTTTTTTAACGGGTAGGTAATACCCGAGAGATATATAAATTCACAATTAATATGTTACATTCTTCGAATCTGATTCAGCAAATCATCCATTATACTCCCTACTTTCACAACAATATACATTCTTTTATAGAAATCAAAACATCCATACTCATTCAAAATCTAATTACATATTCTGATTTTAAAATCTCAGAATTCGATTCAAGATATAACCGAAATCATCACTCTTAGATTCCTACATCTTTCAAAACTATACTTTGACTTCAAAACTGTCCTAGAACCTCATTTCTATTCATGGAACTCACAAAAATATTTGTATCATTCAAAATCTTAGAACATCATATGTATATTAACAATTACAATATGTGTTCAAACACTTCGAAATTCCTAAAGACATGCGAGATGATTATCCAACCACACATTACCCACTGTCATGCACCTGAAAAGCTCTCGAAACCAAAGTTATAGTTTAACATGTATCCATGTCAGATCCTTTGATATTTATTACCAAATATAATTTTTTAATCTCTTTCCAAAATAGACAGTTTTGTCACAGCTCCAGCAAATCACCTTCATTTGTTTATACGAATAAACCCTTCATCATGGTTACCGGGGAACCTTTCATATCTCGTCACATTAGAAGTAAACTTATCAACAACTTCATTAACCTTCGACTTAAGCCTCTCCGAAAATCCACTATACTTATTCATTAAAACCCCATCATGTACTCACCTACATCCTGTAACAATAATTGTCACACCAACTACTGGGAATTAGCAATCAGTATTTTAAATTTCGCGACAATTTTACGTCAAAAGTTATACATATAACGTCTATCTCCTAGACTTACATACTTCGAATGTGAATTTTCTGAAAAACATCCCAAACCATGAACTAGTTCTCTGAAATTGGAAAAATGCTGATGAAGCAGCAAAAACTGTAAACGACTTTAACAGTCAAAAGTTTGATGATAAAGAATAGTATGGTGGTAAAGCTGAGAAAAAGAGAAGGTTGAAACTGGAAAACGGATTGAGCAGACCATGAAGGAGGCTGTGGACAAATCACAAAGACTAAACCTGCCTTCAAAGGATCCAAATGATTCAGTGTCTACTGAAATCGTTAGCAAACAACTTACTTCTTATTCTAAACCTTCACAGACAAATCTTCTTCATCATCCATATTATCGTATCTTTTATTATAATATCTTCGATATTCCTGAAGATATTTTCACAACTATTCTTATCTGAAATCTTTTATCTCTTCGCAATATCTGCGTTACAACATAAAAAGAAACTGTGTTAGTTTCTAAATTCTAAAAAAAAAAAAAAAATTGAATTTAAAATAGGAATATTTTGAAGTAATGTTGGGAACTGAAGCATGAATTAGTATAATATAATGACACTTGATCAATGTGATTATATTACAGTAAGTCATGCTGAGTTTCTAAATGGAACGTGATGATTCATAGATCATAACATCATCATGTGCCATGTTATACGACTCTTGTATTCTATTTAACCTCTAAAATATCAAGAAAATATTTCTTGATGATTCGGCCTTTTCCAAGGTATTCTAGTAATTTGACAAGTCAAGATCGTGCCATCACAATTTCCTTCCTAGAACATTAACAATGTTCATTCCGAAATTCATATCTGTGAATTCTGGACCATTACAAGCGGTGCTTAATCGCAAGAAGAAGAAACGAAAGGACAAAACTCTGAAATAGAAATTGGGGTATAAATTGCAGCAAATAAAAGAGAGCATTAACTGTGAATGATAATGATTATAGAAGACAGAAGCAGAGACTTTGAAATATATGGGAACATATAAATCCCAACGACAAACCAGAAATTATAAACCATATATATCGATGCATATAGCAATATAAAGACACGGGAGAACTAGAAACACTATAAACCCAAGAGTATAGTAGAAGTAAATAGATTCTTCCGGCGGTAGATGAAAAAGAAGAATGACATATATGAAAGTTAAGAGTATATCAAGAATCAATACTGGATGAAGCATATTAACGAATGCTTTAAAGTATGAATTGGGTAGAAAGACTAGAAGGTGTGAGATGTGGAAATAAAGAAACGAAGGGGGTGGAATTATAGTAAAATATCAGACAGAGAAATCGAGACAGATTATCGCATTTAATAAAAGAAGATCCTGATTTCCTTAATCGCCGAAGAACCAAATCTTATTACAAAGATTTTCTTTAAATCCCATGAATTTCAAAAATCAATCATAACTACGTCATCGGTTAAAACGAATATACGTTTACTCATTTCACTCTCTTGCAATAGCTTCACTTATACTCTTCGCGTAATCAAATTATTTTATCTATATTACTCAATGATGATAAAACTCTATTTATCAACTCATATTCATCATGAAAACATTTTTATAGTTAGCCATGACGACCTCGATCAAATTTCGGGACGAAATTTCTTTAACGGGTAGGTACTGTGACGACCCGTAACTTTCTGACCAAATTTAAACTTAACCTTTATATGTTTCCGACACGATAAGCAGAATTTGTAATGTTGAATCTTAAAAAGTTTGGAACTACATTCATGTAATCAATTACCCTTTGACCGTGTTCGACGATTCACGAACAATTATGTGTATATAGATATGTATATATAATATATAATATTAACTGAAAACATTAACAAAGTATTAGATATATGATACTTTACATGAACATATTTGTTTCGATATATTTATCGACAGAATTAAGAGATAATATCAAATGATTGAATTATCAGATACATTATGATATGATTACGGGCCTATGTTATGAGGTCCACTGTGATTTAAGAAATCTTTTCTTTTTGACAACTCATTACTTAACCAGTATGATAAAGATAACGATATTTATATTTTATTTTATTAAATATATATAACGATTAAAATTAATATTATATATTTTTATACGCCTATTATACGTACATAGTTTTATACTTGTACTATACTTTAACTTTACCCTTACTTTACTTTTACTTTACTTTAACTTTAATAATTCATACTTTAATAATTCACTTTAATAATTCATACTTTAATAATTCACTTTAATAATTCATACTTTAATAATTCACTTTAATAATTCATACTTTAATAATTCACTTTAATAATTCATACTTTAATAATTCACTTTAATAATTCATACTTTAATAATTCACTTTAATAATTCATACTTTAATAATTCACTTTAATAATTCAAAAATCTATTATAAATAGAATTCAATAGGTTTCATTATTTCATAGAAACTTGAAAATATATTTCTCTAAACTCTCTCAATCGAATTACACACACACATATATATATATATATATATATATATATATATATATATATATATATATATATATATATATATATATATATATATATATATATATATATATATATATATATATTTACTTAGTACTATTTCAAGATATTATTAGTATACATAAAATACTACGACGGAGTTATATTCAGACGATTTCAAAATAAGTTTTCAAATGGGATATAGCTAAGGAAATTATGGGTTATAGCTATGAAGGTTATGGGTATTGATCGAGGGTATTGCTCGTGAGGTCAACCTAACGTTTATCATTTTCGTTGCGTCTACGTACTTTCCTGCAATATTGAATCACAATATTGATACGTGAGCATTCATATCTTATCTTTTATATATTAATAGAGTATCCATGACTAGTGCTCGAGTATATATGATTATGCATGTTTGTATGCTTAGTTTCGTCGTTAAATAGTTTATGATAAATCACGAATTTGATACATATGCTACTGAGATAAGTTATATGATATGCATGTCGTTGAAAAGCTGAAGAAAAAAAAATTAATAACTTTTCATTTAGAAATCGTGTGGTTTCGATGAACGGATTAAAAGATATGGTCAACTGAATTATCATTAATTTTAATATTATTATTAAAACGATTATTATAACTGTTATCAGTTGATGTTATTACTAAAATTATCTTTATTACTAAAAATTAATATTTTTATTGAAACTATCATTTTATTATTTTTATCATTATTATTATTATCAATATTATTTTATCAAATAAATATGCGTACAAAGATATTTTTACCACACGTAATGTAATTACATTAATAATACATACCACTATATTTTTATGATATTAAGTGAATTTTATAAATTTTATTACTTGAGATATATAAAAGTATATTTTTATCATATATGAATTTTAATATAAATTTTTATTTATTAATAAATGACTTGTATTATTTAGTATAATAAGATCTGATAAATATATTTAAATATATAAAACTACTATATATAAGTTATATAATAAACATGTATAGATTTTGAAAGTCATTTTGGGTCAAGTTGACTTTTGTTGACTTTTGCATGTCGGTCTCGAGCATTAGGATTGTGATACACTACGACTTGACCTAAATTGTTAGACAGATATTGACCAACATATAAATATATATACTTAATATAGGTTCGTGAATCCAAGACAAACCCTGCACTTATTCAGTGCCGTCATATACATAATTGCTACAAAATACAGTATTGTGAGTTTCATTTGCTCCCTTTTTATATATATTTTTGGGCTGAGAATACATGCGCTGATTTATAAATGTTTTACAAAATAGGCACAAGTACTAAAACTAATTCTATGTGGGTTTAAACCAGAAATATACCCTTAGCTTGGTAACATTAAACTACTTGTCTATGTACGGTAGGCGCGAATCCTAAAGATAGATCTATTGGGTCTGACAAACCCCATCCTGACTATGGGATGCTTTAGTACTTCGAGGTTATATTAAACACACCTGATCTGGTGTACTTCAGAGGGTAAAACATGAACATTAAGGCTTGTTACCGGGTGCCTACAACTTATAGAATACTTTTATACACTTGCGAGTGTACGGATATTTATAGAAACTGAAATCTCGTGGTCTATTACTATTACAGAAATGATGGATTATGATAAACTAATGAACTCACCAACCTTTTGGTTGACACTTTAAAGCATGTTTATTCTCAGGTATTAAAGAAATCTTCCGCTGTGCATTAGCTCATTTTAAGGATATTACTTGGAGTCATTCAAGACATACTTTGAAAGACGTTGCATTCGAGTCGTTGAGTTCATCAAGATTAATATTAAGTCAATTATAGTTGGATGTAATATGAAATGGTATGCATGCCGTCAATTTTTGATGTAAAGAAAGTTTGTCTTTTAAAAACGAATGCAATGTTTGTAAAACGTATCATATAGAGGTCAAATACCTCGCGATGTAATCAACTATTGTGAATTGTTTATAATGTATATGAACGGGTCCTTTCACCACAATTGATATGAATATTTTTCCCCTGATTATTATTGCTTAGTAACCTAAGAATTAGGGAACATCACTAATTTTGAGAATTAGTGCACGCCTAATTGACTCGAATCCTAAAGGTAGCTACCGGGTTTAACACCCCCACCCAGAATGTTCACTAGACGGAAGGGATAGTGGGCGTGGTGTTTAGTACTTAGAATTTTTATATGATTATTATACATACGAGATGTTCTGTTTTGGGGATATTATTATGCGCATTATATGTTAAGGTCGGTTACAAAGCCAAGCTAAGAAAGCAATGAAAAGTGAATGTTATGTATCGAGAGAATGATTTTATGTTTATGTTATTTTTGTGCACGAGATATGTGTACGGTTACTAAGATTTATGAAAGATGATTTCGTACACGAGAAAGGTGTACTGTATTTAAAAGATATCGCATGTACATTACAGGTGGGTATAGGATTCGGGCCTATTTGTACCATGCAGGATTTAAATCTTGTGGTCTATCAAAATGATAAATTTTATTGTTTTATGATAAATTTATGAACTCACCAACCTTTTGGTTGACACTTTAAAGCATGTTTATTCTCAGGTATGATAGAAATCTTCCGCTGTGCATTTGCTCATATTACATGGAGTCGCAATGGGACCAATTGTTGAAGACTTCGTCCAGATGGATTAGGATGGGTCGTTAGATATTGGGCATAACAAACCCCATTCGGGTTTCGGATGCTTTAGTACTTCGATTTTATCATGTTCGATGAGAGTCCCGGAATGATGGGGATATTCTAGATGCATTTTGTTGATGTCGGTTACCAGGTGTTCACCATATGAACGATTTTTATACACAGGTTATGTGTATCATGTTTTGTAAACGGGTTACGTGTGCGGTTAAATATTTGAAATCTTGTGGTCTATTAAAATGATGGAAATGAATGTTTATGATAAACTAATGAACTCACCAACCTTTTGGTTTACACTTTTAAGCATGTTTATTCTCATGTATGAAAGAAATCTTTCGCTGTGCATTTGCTCACTTTAAAGATATTACTTGGAGTCATTCATGACATATTTCAAAAGACGTTGCATTCAAATCATTTGAGTCTAAAAAGATTGTTAATAAATGAACGGCATATTAGTCAATTATATTTGGGAAACATGATAATATCGTTGGTATGCATATTTGTAAACTTTCGTTGAAATGAAAGTTTGTCTTTTAAAAAGAATGCGATGTTTGTAAAATGTATCATATAGAGGTCAGTACCTCGCAAGGTAATCAATTATTGTGAATTGTTTATAATCGATATGAACGGGTCCTTTCAGGTTGCGTGACTCATTCTTCTATCGGGATCACTCCTTAGGCTTATTTTCCTCACACTTATTCTTCTCAATCTCATTTAACATTTTAATTTGTTCTAAGAAACTCAATATGGTGTTAAGACCCCTACGAAACGACATTTCAAATTTGACATTTAACTCATGGATTTGCTCCTCGCTTCTTCACTAATCTTATATTGTTCTTTTATGAATTCCGTCACTATTTTATCAACGGTAGCTCATCATCATCCTATGTATCTATCTTAACCATCTTCACATTTTCTCGTGGAACTGTAGTTCTCGGGACTAATGGAATCGATTCAATAAGAGCACCATAACGAATGATCAAAGTATTATTTGCATAGTTAATGGTAGCACGAGCGGTAGCTAGAAACGGTGATCCTAAAATTAAAGGAGTTATAGGATCTTCTTCCATGTCCATAACCACAAAATCAATTTTATAAAAAGCATAACAAACAATGATTTCAACTTCTTTAACAATCCCCAATGGCTTTTGTAGGCTATCAGAAAAGTAAACAATCCCTTGGATAGGTTCCAAAGATGGCAATCCTAAGCTAGTGTAGACAGAAAAGGCATAACATTAATGCTAGACCAGTATCGGCTAATCTAATGATAAGAATGGGACCACGAATTAAGCAAGGAATTTAGAATTCTCCTGGATCAGCACACATAACAAGAAACTCAGGTGTTTCAGATGGTTCTAATGGCTCAACAGTGAATGAATAAACAGGGCAGAAACCTTCATTTCTTCTTTCTTCTAATTACTTCATAGTTTTAACCAACCAATCATCTTTATTATCACATTCGGATTTTTCACTAGTAACTTCATCTTTTTCACTAGCTTTTTCATTAACCTCTTCTACTTCATCAAACAACTCATGCATGAAAATAACATCATCACTATCAAGACCTTGAATTTTAGCATTTTTTGATTTATCTTCTTCATCAATAGTCAATTTCTTAATTTCTTGATCATATTCCTCTTCTTCCATTTCATATTTCCATAAGAATCTTGAACCAGGTTCATAAGTTTCAACACTTTTCACTTCTCTAACCATATTAACTTTCTCAAAAATAACTTCCTTAGAGTTTTTAGATTCAGCTGGAACTTTTCCTTCGACAAGTTTGAATAACTTAGTAACATTGCGGTCTAATTTTGAATGGATGCTTGATGATTATTTTGCACATGGGAAAGTTGAGCTTTTATGTTATCATTAGCTTCATTTTGATTCTTGATAAAAGTTAGGATGCTTTCTTCAAGATTGGACTTGTTTTCGGATTGAGCATTAGGAAATGAATTTGGAATGAAGGGCGCTCTAACAGGAATTAAACCATGTAGGTTTTTATTATTAGCAGGATAAGGAGTATTATAGTTATTACGGTAGTTCAGATTTCCTTGATATTGATTCACATAAGAGACGTTTTCAACCTGACCCATAGTAAGACTAGCAACACAATCTTTTGTAGCATGAGGACCTTGGCATTTTTCACAACCTACCTTAATTATATGCATTTCTTAGGTAAGTTTCTCAATTTGCCTTCCTAAATTACCCAACTGTGCATTCATAGCTTTAATCATATCTTCATAATCATAACTAACAGATTTGACAGAACGGGAAATGTCTAAGTCTTGATGCCATTCATAGGAATGCGCAGCTAACGTATTAATCAAGGATTCAGCTTCGGCGGCAGTTTTACTCATGATATTTCCTCCAGCAGACGTATCAATCTCTCTTCTCGTAGCAATATCACAACTTTTATAGAAAGTAGTTACCTTTTTAAATGTATTTAAACCATGTTGTAGATAACCCCTAAGCAACTGACCAAATCTAACCCAAGCAGAGTAAAGTGTTTCATTAGTTTTTTGATGAAAATTAGCAATTTCAGTTTGAAGGGTGACAGTTTTGGATGCGGGAAAGAAATGAGTTAAAAAATTTTCAACCATAGTATCTCAACTAGTGATATCTCCTTTGAGCAATGAATTTAACCACTCCTTAGCTTCATCTTTTAATAACCATGGAAACAAGCGAAGATAAATTACATTACTTTCAACATTAGTAATATTAAACAGAATGCAAATATCATTGAAGTTTCAAATGTGAGCATTAGCATTTTATTTTTCAGTACCCCTAAATTGATTATCCTTAAGCATGTGAAAGATAGGACCCTTAATTTCAAAATTTTCTTTTATAGTTGGCTGAGTAATGGCGTGACCTAATCCTTCTCGACCCACTTTCATTAATGCTTTCATTGAATTTTCAATAGTCATTTCAATGTCTGAATCAAAAAGAGATCCCAATAATTAGAATCAGGACTACACGGTGTACTAGACAATGAACTATGAGAAGTAGTTCCCTCATCGAATTTTAAATTTCCTAACAATATTCGGCTCTTTAGAATGTTTAAATAATATATCAGGATTGGGTTCTAAGACGGGATTCTTGGATCGGGTATTCATGTGATCGAAAATCATAAAAAGAAATATTTTAGGGGAAAATGTTTTAAACTTAAAGGATTGTAAATGATTTAGTTTTAACTTTAATATAATTCCTTTTCTTATTATGGATTTTATGTTTATGAGGATATTTCGGAAATATGTTAATATACTAATAAAATTTAAATTGATAAATGTAATAATAATAAATAGTAATATAAATATTAAATAACAACTTTTATCGCATAACAAAGAATAAACAAACATAAACGGCCTATTGAATCTTTCAATACTTAAGTGACCGTCAACGTCTAGGTTCGAGCAGGAGTCTTTAAATCGGAACCCCAACAACCCTCCCCTAAAAGAAGACCGTCATCACTTGTTTTCAAGAAATATCAATAACCAAAATATATCCAATTTCCGTATTTACCGCGCTCCCCGGTAGCGGCCCCAAAAAGTTGATGTGTCAAAAGTGTGTGCAGTAGTGCTTAGCTTATGTTTCAACTTTTAAATTTATAAAACCTTTATTTAATACACTTTAACACCCTAACGAGCAACAAACCCGATCATATGTAGTGTTTTAGGTTATCGTCCCAAGAGAGCGTAGATGCGTTATAAGTTGTTTTGTTATATAGCTTAGCTCTTATTAAAGAACTAAATATAAATTTTTATATGTTTTGAGATTGTAGATTTTTAACTCTTAGGAAAGAGATGATTAAAGATAAACAAAACAATGAATAATAAAGCAAGAAATAAAGATTTAAAATAAATAATTATAAAGAAAAGTAGTTACATCTACGAATAAATCATACGGAAATCATACTAGGCAAATTTCATAACTTACATAAACACAAATCAAGATAACAACCATAGACCAATCGTTATCCCTAAACAGGCTAAGACAAGTGTTGCGTATCATTTAATAAGCAGGACTTAAAGCATATGCTAGATATGTGATGTGCATAACTAACAACTCAATTCTTCATGTTTAATTCAATTACATGATAAATATCAACCTTATGATGCGGATCAACATGCAAATAGACTGACAAATTATATAAGCTATTAAACACCAAATAGATCAACTCAAGTTACTAGCTGAAAGTCAATTACTACTAAGTTTTCATGTAATCATTAATTAAACACAACCAAACAGAGGATCTTAGATTAAGCCTAACAATATTAAATTCTATTATATAAGTGTAATCAAATTAAATAGATTTATCACTATTATGTTGTTTAACCTAGTTGCATGCAATCCAATTTAACAAGTTTGATGGACTAGATCTAAACAAGTAGCATGAATCGAATAATAGATCGTTGGATTAAGTACTAATTGTAATATCCCATAAAAATGTGGCCTTGACGTGCTGTATTACCAGAGGTCAAAGTCTGATCGATGCAATCTATATGCAACATTTTAAAAGCAATAGTGGCATTTTATTCAAAAAACTAGCATTTACAATACTTAAAGTTAAAAGAAAACCAACAAAGTACTAATCAAAACCAAATGTATTTATGAAAAGACATAATGCCACTTTCAAAGTTTAAACAAGTCTTCAATCAAAATGCATGACCCCTACTGCCTTACTAGCTACAGGGGAAGCATTCCCTAATTACCTGAGAATAAACATGTAAAAACGTCAACACAAAGGTTGAGTGAATCATAGGTTAAAGTAGTATAAAGTGTAGAGTGTAGACTACAAGATTTGTTTGTTTGCATGCTTTTTCGGCATCTTTAAAAATATAAAAAGATTTTATAAGTTTGAGAACCCGATAACTAAGCCTTAACATTTTTTTTAGTACCCCTGTTTTTAAATACAGTTAACCAATATGGACTACCTCAAAAAGTATGCGCCCGTTTTATGCTAGCGCGACTAGCCCGAACGGGGATGTCAAGCCCTATGGATCCATATACACATATTCGCGTCCTCCAGTTTATAAACTGGTAGTTACTAGTTACCAAAGCTAAAGGATTTTCGATTATAACTCAGCATAGAATGTAAGTTTAGTACTTGTGTCTACTTGTAAAACAGAAGACGGCATGTATTCTCACCCCGAAAACAGTTTATAAAACAGTTAAAAAGTTGGGGCTATGACTCACCTTATGAGCACAATAACAATGTGATAGCAAATAGCAGCGGTAGTCCAAAGTTGTCAACATATCATCATTAGGCTTAAGTTAGTTGGATCATCATGGTCATCATCATCATCATCATTATATTAAGAGTTTGATATATATATATATATATATATATATATATATATATATATATATATATATATATATATATTTCCGGTGTTCCTTTTAAGAGTTTTCAATGTTAACTATTCTCACAGTTTAGATGTTGCATAACTAAAACGATCCTCATTGTTATCAAGTAAGTCAATCGACAGCCAGATGTAACCAGGGGCTAGGACTCTTGATCTAATTTTAAGTCGTGACATTCGAGATCTACAATCATATCCCAAACTGGCAACCTAGACATCATCCATGACCGTAAGTAGCGGTGAGTCTCATGAAAGTCATATGTTATCTATTTGTGATTATAATTCCATGTATGTTCTAGTGAGTATAGGAATACATTACTTGATTATTTCTTTCCTTGTATATATTTACACACATACACATATACTTCTAATTATGAGGTACGTATGTATGTATCTACATTTATACATGCGTGCACTCATGTATACATGTACATCTACGTATACACATGAACATAATCTTCCATATATATCTACATATTTCATATATATACACAATATCATATCCATATTACCATTCAATATTATGGTTCAAGTATTGTCTTTCACAACTTTTAATCCATCGAGTTTACTCATGTTCATATCTATCATAGTTCATATTAATACTTATCATCTTTATATTATCCGTATTATTATTATCCTCATCTTTTATATTATAAAAATCATACTTATATTATTCATAAGTGTATTTTATAATTATAACTCATAATCGTAAATTTATATCCATATCAACTTATATTCATATTTATGATCATATTCATATTCATACAAATTTAAATCATAACTTTTAATCGTAACTTTTATCATCTTCATACATGTTCAAACTTTTATTATATTCTCAAGTACTATTACTAAAGTTTACAACTTTTTATTAAATGCATATTCATTATATTTATCAACCTTTATTCTTCTTATAAACACCATATCATAAGCATATAAATTATAGATTAATTACATATACAGCATATGTTTAAAACTTGGGTTTATGAGGTACCTTGGAACCGATTTAACAAGAAAAAGAGATGATTTTTATGGTAGTAATGTTGCCAAACAGCAGCAAAATGGGAACAAAACGCAGCAAAAAGTGGTGGTTTCGGGTGTGTTTTGGGTTGCGGACATCAGTAAAATAGCAGGGGCAGCAGCTGCAGTGTTGTAAATCTCCCGAGATCTCCCACGAGATCTCATTTTTAGAAGGCAACCGTGTAGTGACCCGAACTTTTCCATGTTTATATATATTAATTGAGATTGATATTTACATGATTAAATATTTCCAACATGTTAAGCAATCAAACTTGTTAAGACTTGATTAATTGAAATAGGTTTCATATAGACAATTGACCACCCAAGTTGACCGGTGATTCACGAACGTTAAAACTTGTAAAAACTATATGATAACATATATATGGTTATATATATAGTTAACATGATATTATGATAAGTAAACATATCATTAAGTATATTAACAATGAACTACATATGTAAAAACAAGACTACTAACTTAATGATTTTGAAACGAGACATATATGTAACGATTATCGTTGTAACTACATTTAATGTATATATATCATATTAAGAGATATTCGTACATCATAATATCATGATAATATAATAATTTAAAATCTCTTTTGATATTATAAACATTGGGTTAACAACATTTAACAAGATCGTTAACCTAAAGGTTTCAAAACAACATTTACATGTAACGACTAACGATGACTTAACGACTCAGTTAAAATGTATATACATGTAGTGTTTTAATATGTATTCATACACTTTTGAAAGACTTCAAGACACTTATCAAAATACTTCTACTTAACAAAAATGCTTACAATTACATCCTCGTTCAGTTTCATCAACAATTCTACTCGTATGCACCCGTATTCGTACTCGTACAATACACATCTTTTAGATGTATGTACTATTGGTATATACACTCCAATGATCAGCTCTTAGCAGCCCATGTGAGTCACCTAACACATGTGGGAACCATCATTTGGCAACTAGCATGAAATATCTCATAAAATTACAAAAATATGAGTAATCATTCATGACTTATTTACATGAAAACAAAATTACATATCCTTTATATCTAATCCATACACCAACGACCAAAAACACCTACAAAAACTTTCATTCTTCAATTTTATTCATCTAATTGATCTCTCTCAAGTTCTATCTTCAAGTTCTAAGTGTTCTTCATAAATTCCAAAAGTTCTAGTTTCATAAAATCAAGAATACTTTCAAGTTTGCTAGCTCACTTCCAATCTTGTAAGGTGATCATCCAACCTCAAGAAATCTTTGTTTCTTACAGTAGGTTATCATTCTAATACAAGGTAATAATCATATTCAAACTTTGGTTCAATTTCTATAACTATAACAATCTTATTTCAAGTGATGATCTTACTTGAACTTGTTTTCATGTCATGATTCTGATTCAAGAACTTCGAGCCATCCAAGGATCCATTGAAGCTAGATCCATTTTTCTCTTTTCTAGTAGGTTTATCCAAGGAAATTAAGGTAGTAATGATGTTCATAACATCATTCGATTCATACATATAAAGCTATCTTATTCGAAGGTTTAAACTTGTAACCACTAGAACATAGTTTAGTTAATTCTAAACTTGTTCGCAAACAAAAGTTAATCCTTCTAACTTGACTTTTAAAATCAACTAAACACATGTTCTATATCTATATGATATGATAACTTAATGATTTAAAACCTGGAAACACGAAAAACACCGTAAAACCGGATTTACGCCGTCGTAGTAACACCGCGGGCTGTTTTGGGTTAGTTAATTAAAAACTATGATAAACTTTGATTTAAAAGTTGTTATTCTGAGAAAATGATTTTTATTATGAACACGAAACTATATCCCAAAATTATGGTTAAACTCAAAGTGGAAGTATGTTTTCTAAAATGGTCATCTAGACGTCGTTCTTTCGACTGAAATGACTACCTTTACAAAAACGACTTGTAACTTATTTTTCCGACAATAAACCTATACTTTTTCTGTTTAGATTCATAAAATAGAGTTCAATATGAAACCATAGCAATTTGATTCACTCAAAACGGATTTAAAATGAAGAAGTTATGGGTAAAACAAGATTGGATAATTTTTCTCATTTTAGCTACGTGAAAATTGGTAACAAATCTATTCCAACCATAACTTAATCAACTTGTATTGTATATTATGTAGTCTTGAGATACCATAGACACGTATACAATGTTTCGACCTATCATGTCGACACATCTATATATATTTCGGAACAACCATAGACACTCTATATGTGAATGTTGGAGTTAGCTATACAGGGTTGAGGTTGATTCCAAAATATATATAGTTTGAGTTGTGATCAATACTGAGATACGTATACACTGGGTCGTGGATTGATTCAAGATAATATTTATCGATTTATTTCTGTACATCTAACTGTGGACAACTAGTTGTAGGTTACTAACGAGGACAGCTGACTTAATAAACTTAAAACATCAAAATATATTAAAAGTGTTGTAAATATATTTTGAACATACTTTGATATACATGTATATATTGTTATAGGTTCGTGAATCAACCAGTGGCCAAGTCTTACTTCTCGACGAAGTAAAAATCTGTGAAAGTGAGTTATAGTCCCACTTTTAAAATCTAATATTTTTGGGATGAGAATACATGCAGGTTTTATAAATGATTTACAAAATAGACACAAGTACGTGAAACTACATTCTATGGTTGAATTATCGAAATCGAATATGCCCCTTTTTATTAAGTCTGGTAATCTATGAATTAGGGAACAGACACCCTAATTGACGTGAATCCTAAAGATAGATCTATTGGGCCTAACAAACCCCATTCAAAGTACCGGATGCTTTAGTACTTCGAAATTTATATCATATCCGAAGGGTGTCCCGGAATGATGGGGATATTCTTATATATGCATCTTGTTAATGTCGGTTACCAGGTGTTCACCATATGAATGATTTTTATCTCTATGTATGGGATGTGTATTGAAATATGAAATCTTGTGGTCTATTATTATGATTTGATATATATAGGTTAAACCTATAACTCACCAACATTTTTGTTGACGTTTTAAGCATGTTTATTCTCAGGTGATTATTAAGAGCTCCCGCTGTCGCATACTTAAATAAGGACGAGATTTGGAGTCCATGCTTGTATGATATTGTGTAAAAACTGCATTCAAGAAACTTATTTTGTTGTAACATATTTGTATTGTAAACCATTATGTAATGGTCGTGTGTAAACAGGATATTTTAGATTATCATTATTTGATAATCTACGTAAAGCTTTTTAAACCTTTATTGATGAAATAAAGGTTATGGTTTGTTTTAAAATGAATGCAGTCTTTGAAAAACGTCTCATATAGAGGTCAAAACCTCGCAACGAAATCAATTAATATGGAACGTTTTTAATCAATAAGAACGGGACATTTCAGTTGGTATCAGAGCTGGTATAACGCCGTCCATGTGTGGCGGGTTAGTCGTAAAGGAGGTTCTCACAGTGTTACCTGTGACGAAGCATTGGCTCTTACTCCTTGCGATCCCTTACGAGGGTTGGCAGTAGCCGAGAGGCAGGTCCTAAAATCAGTGTCTGAGGTACACTCAGTGGTCACCAGGCGGTTAGCTGGGAAGGCACTGGGTGGGACGGTGGTTGTCCCCAACTGTATTTCAGTTGGTATCCGAGCGTTGGTCTTAGAGAACCAGAAAATTTGCATTAGTGTGTCTTATCGAGTTTGTTAGGATGCATTAGTGAGTCTGGACTTCGACCGTGTTTACTTGAAAAATGATTGCTTAACAAATTTTGATGGAAACTATATATTTTTAACATGTGAATATTATGTGATATATTAATCTCTTAACGCGTTTGATATTATGTGATAGATGTCTACCTCTAGAACAAGTCCCATTGACTCACCTAATAATAATGAAGAGTCGAATGTAAATTGGAATGATTCGTGGACTGATTCACAAGTTCCCGAAGAGGAACCGGAAGAAGAGTCGGAACCGGAAGAAGAATCGGAACCGGAAGAAGAATCGGAAACGGATGAAGAAATAGAACCGGTGGGGGAAATAATAAAACGGTTAAGTAAAAGAAAATCCTCAACCAACCGACCAAGGTTAATTATGGTCAATGGTGTTTCCGCCAAGGAAGCAAAATATTGGGAGGATTACCAATTCTCCGATGAATCGGATTCCGACGAGAATTCCGATGATGTTATAGAAATTACCCCAACTGAATTTAAAAAGGCAAAAGAAAATAATAAGGGAAAGGGCATAAAAATAGAGAAATATAATTCCAACCCCGATGAACTTTATATGTATCGTCAACCCCCGAAGTCCTTAAGTTGTAACAATGACCCGGGAACCTCTAAACCACCAGGTTTTTCTAAACCAATGTGGATCACGACGGCTCGTATTAGGGGAACATCATATATCCCTAGAAACTTGGCAAAACGAACCAAAACCGAAGAATAAGAAACAAGCGAGTCGGAATAAGATAGTTGTATTCGTGTGGTGTAATATATGTAATATAGTGTGCTTATGCTTTATGATATATGTAAAAATTGCTTGTATTAATAAGTATTTTTTTTTATGAATCTAACTCTTGTCTATTTTACAGTATAAAAACACAAAATGGATAGACAACCCAATATTTTAAGAGACCTACCCGGAGACATGATTGATGAAATCTTGTCTAGAGTCGGTCAGAATTCTTCGGCACAACTATTTAAGGCGAGATCAGTTTGTAAGACATTCGAAGAACGTTCCAAGAATGCCTTGGTTTATAAAAGGCTTTCGTTCGAAAGATGGGGGATATCACATTGGGAAATCCATAAGTTACGATGTGTTTACTTTGACGCATATATTGCGGGGAACCCAAATGCTATTTTACGCAATGGGTTAAGAAATTATTTTGACTCAATATATCCGAATATTGGACTTCGTGATTTAGAAAAAGCGGCTAACATGCAACATAAAGAAGCATGTTATGCTTACGGATTAGTAATGTTCGCTTCTCACCAAAGTGAGAACAAGAACATCAGGCTACAACTATTAAACAAAACGTTCCCACAAGTGACGGAGTCGGTAATTGGGGTAAGAAATGAGGTTTTTAGATTGTTACGGGACTGTTGGACATTACGTAACCCTCGTCCCTTTGACGACGTTACAACACGCTGTCTTATCAACGGCCATAACGGTTATGTTCCACAAGACCAAGGATGGGAAGTAATCCTAGTAAAACCAGAATGCATGACTTGTTTCTGGACGTATGAATTACGTGTCTTTATTGCCTTTGCTGAACGACTTGTGTACTAGCTAGAATTATCTTCACAACCATCTTGTATCAAATTTATTGTGTGCTATATTTCATGCTATATGTAAAATAAGCGGTATTGTAAGTTTGTAAAATATTGTGTAAAAGTTTGAACGCGAAATATTATTATAATCAGTTTTTCATATAGAATTGTAGTAGTTGAATTGTATATTAGCTACTAAGTATGAACTTAACGGGTAGGTACTACCCGAATTTAAACTTATAACACGCTAATATGAAGAAAAAGCTTTTATAAATGAGTTCATATTATGCTACGAAATACTATTAACTACTCTTAATATTCTGTATGATTAACTTGTTCCATTTAACTATTTTGAAGGAAATGGCACCGACTACTCGACACACCGTGAATATGAATGAAGAGGAATTCCGTACTTTTCTAGCTTCAAACATAGCCACAGTACAGGCTGCGCTACATACCAACAATAGCCTTGGATCTAGCAGTACAGGAAATCGTGTAGGATGCACCTACAAAGAATTCACTGCCTGCAAACCTTTGGAATTTGATGGAACCGAAGGACCGATCGGATTGAAACGGTGGACCGAGAAGGTCGAATCGGTGTTTGCCATAAGTAAGTGTACTGAAGAGGACAAAGTAAAGTACGCTACGCATACCTTCACAGGTTCTGCGTTAACATGGTGGAATACCTATCTAGAGCAAGTGGGACAAGATGATGCGTACGCACTACCGTGGTCAGCATTCAAGCACTTGATGAACGAGAAGTACCATCCCAGAACCGAGGTCAATAAGCTCAAGACAGAACTTAGAGGGTTACGAACCCAAGGATTTGATATTACCACGTACGAAAGACGATTCACAGAATTGTGCCTATTGTGTCCGGGAGCATTCGAAGATGAGGAAGAGAAGATCGACGTGTTTGTGAAAGGATTACCAGAAAGAATCCAAGAAGATATAAGTTCACACGAGCCCGCCTCCATACAACAGGCATGTAGAATGGCTCACAAACTAGTGAACCAGATTGAAGAAAGAATTAAAGAACAGACTGCTGAAGAGGCCAATGTGAAGCACGTCAAAAGAAAGTGGGAGGAAAACGGTGATAAGAATCACCAATACAACAACAACAACAATTACAACAATAATCGCAACAATTATCCCAACAATCGCAACATCAATCGCAACTACAACAAACGGCCCAACAACAACAACAACAACAACAGCAACTACAACAATCATCCCAACAACAATAATAACCGCAACAACAACAACAATCAGAAGCAGCTATGCCAAAGGTGTGAAAAGAATCACTCGGGGTTCTGCACCAAATTTTGCAATAAGTGTAAAAGAAATGGTCATAGCGCGGCGAAGTGTGAGGTCTACGGACCAGGGGTTAATAGAACGAAAGGAACAAATGGTGTCGGAACGAGTAATGGCGGAGCAAGTAGTGTCGGAGCAAGTTATGCCAATGTAGTTTGTTATAAATGTGGAAAACCGGGCCACATTATTAGAAATTGCCCGAACCAGGAGAACACGAATGGACAAGGCCGCGGAAGAGTTTTCAATATTAATGCGGCAGAGGCACAGGAAGACCCGGAGCTTGTTACGGGTACGTTTCTTATTGACAATAAATCTGCTTACGTTTTATTTGATTCGGGTGCGTATAGAATGTAACATCCCGCGTTTTTCCGTTAAATTTATTTTTAACACCGTCTTTTTCTTTTAAATAATACCTTTCGTTATTTAAATTCGTAGTTTCCGTTGACTAACGTTCATAATAATTCCGTCATTTAATTATAACATCTCTCGTTAACTTGCGTTTTAAAAATATTCGATCGGTTAAATCCCGCACCCGCTTTGAAACTCGAGGGACCGGAGTTGCCAAATGGGCAAACTAGTTGACTAGGTCAACTAGTCAACCCATTTCATCCATTCCATCATCTCCCTCATCCCTTTTCTCTCCATCTCAAGAACACACACACAAACCCATTCCATTCATTCATCATCTAAATTCAATCTTGGAAGCTCACAACAAATCCGATTACATATTTGGAATCCTCTCTTCATCCTCTACAATTTGATACCAACTTCATCTCGTTTGGGTAACATTTCTAAAACTCTAGATTTCTCTAAATTCGTGTTTTTGATTTGAAATGGTGTTAGTTAGTGTCTATGGCTCGAGTCTAACATGAATATATGTTTGGTTTGCTCGATTTGTTGTTTTTGGAGTAACTAGCATGAACTTGAAATGGGTGTGCTTAATCCTTGATTTTGGATGAGTTAATGTTGTTAGATTGTTAAAGTGCATGTTTTAATTGTGTTACTAGTATCACTAGCTTCATTTTGATGTGTAGGTTGATTTGTAAAACTTCAAAAACATGATTAATGATTTTGTGATTCTTGACTAGGGTTTGATGGTTCTTGACATGAATTTTTGGATGCTTGAATGCCATGGAATGTTAATTGTTAGTGTTTAGTTGTAATGTATGCTCCATTACCTTCAAAACGGCATATCATATGTGTGAATTGGTTTCTCGAAACTCAAATTGCATTTGATGAACTTGAAACCTTGAAATGAACGTTTAATGATCACTTGATGAGTTTTCGGCTATTGTAAATGATGTTGTCGTTTGATGATAAGTGCTTAGTTGTGTTCCTTGTCAAAAGAGCTTTCCAACGGTATAAGATACGTCTTCTAGTTGTTTACGGTTTGCGTTTTATGGTTGTTTGAAGTTTTGACCAAGACTTGAACCTTGAAACTGACCAGGTGCCAGACCACGTGTTATGTCGCGGCGCGACACCTCTGGCCGCGGCGCGGCATATGCCGTGGTCAGATTCTGACCTACTTTGTCAAATTTCGAAAAATGTTTGCTATGCTACGCACCTCCGATTAACATGTAACTTGGCCAACATGCTCATATATGACTTCTAAGCTTAGAAAAATAGTTCGGGACCCGACCCGAACGTGTTGACTTTTCGTTGACTTTGACCAAGTTTGACTTTTTGTCAAACTTAACCAAATACTTATGCAACCTTTCTAACATGATTATTTACTAGTATCTTGCATGAAACTTGACAATTTGATTCACATGCTAATATAATCGAGTCGTAACGAGCCATAGGACTAATTGAACATCTTTGACCGTTTGTGTTTACCGTTATTGATATAACCTATATGTTTAGGTCAAGACTAGCTTTGTCTTTGCACGCGTCTACTTGTTGAAGTACTTTATTAACTCTTGCACTCAAGGTGAGATCATAGTCCCACTTTTACTCTTTTTGAACTTATATTGGGATGAGAAAACATAAACGATTCTTTTGAACTAAGTGAACACAAGAACGGGAAAACAAACATTCTACATACGAGTTTAGAACAAAAATCCTCAATTCGATTATCATTAGTTACACTTGCCGGGTGTAAGCGAGAACTTATGTTATATGGCCATATGGGTTGACAACCCTCATCTTTGACGGTTCGCTACCGTCTACGGATGAAATATATTTTCGAGAATCAGTGTTTGTTCTAGCACTAAGTGATGGGGTATACAATGGAAGGAATGTTAAGCTTTGATAATTGGGTGCTCGTGAAACAAACTTTTGGAATGTATTACTATTATTTCATTGATGCAAATCTTGTGGTTCACTTGTACTTACTTACTTAAACCTATGATTTCACCAACGTTTTCGTTGACAGATTTCTATGTTTTTCTCAGGTCTTGCACGATATGTGAAACATGCTTCCGCTTACTATTTGATACTTGCATCCGATGTCGAGTATACATGCATTTCATGGAGCGTCTTTTGACTTTACTTTAGACCGTGTCGCCTAGACTTCAATCGTACTTATAACGTTGTAACTTAACTTTTGGTTGAACAATTCTTGTAAACTTTGAAACAATCTTTATTTTGAAATGAAGGCGACATATTTTGGTCAAACGTTATCTTAAAGACTTATAATCAGGTAATGGGACCCACGTAGCCGACGCCGTCACTTGACGATTTGTCGGGGTCGCTACAAGTGGTATCAGAGCCTTGGTTGTAGGGATTTAGAGTTCATTTGTGTCCACCCCGAGTCATAGGGTACATAGGTGAATCTAGACTACAACCGGCATATAGACTGAAGTAGGAATTATTTGACTAATTGTGCATTTATACTCGAACTCTTCTATCATATCTAACTCGTATTCGATCTTGATCTTACGTTGATAAATTTTGTTGATGCGCCACCTTGACTTTATGAAGTAATGTTAAATGCACATGAGAATCAGGGTAATATAATTTCCGGGATTATATTACGGTGATTCACATGGACGTTCCGACATTATGACATAGAGAATTTAAGGCGAGTCAAGGAAAATTTTCTCTCTATCCTTATTCCATGCCACGGTTAGTATTGTTGAAAATACTAACCAACGATATTCTTGTCTCATGAAGGAACAATGGCTCACCAAGGTCAACACAATACTCCTCTCGAAACTCTTGAACAAGCTCTTCAACGAATGATAACCACCGCCGTGGGTACGGCCGTGGCCGATCACTTTTCTAACAACAACAATCATGGAGCCGGTAATTCAAGCGAAGGTTGCTCCTACAAGAACTTCATGAAGTACAACCCTCCCACTTTCGATGGAACCGGAGGACCGGTTACTCTCACCCGATGGTTTGAACAAATAGAGACCGTTTTTAACACAAGCGGCTGTCAAGACCAAGATAAGGTCAAGTTTTCCACCCTCACTTTCACCGGCATTGCTCTCTCGTGGTGGAACAAGTACGTACAATCAGTGGGTATCGATGAAGCCCTTACACTCTCTTGGGCCGAATTAAGAGAAAGAATGATCACCGAATACTTCCCGCGCGACGAGACTCGAAGGCTCGAGCAAGGGCTAAGGAATTTGAAAACGGTCGGGAATGACCTCGGAGCTTATAATCAACGTTTTACCGAACTAGTCTCAATGTGTCTGAATCTCATGGCTCCCGAATCACTAAGAGTCGAACTTTACATGGATGGCCTCCCTAAGAGCATTCAACACGGGGTAATGGCATCCCAACCCACTAACCTACAAGAGGCTTTAGCAAAGGCCCACCAAACTTTAGAAACGGTAACTGAAATGGAAGCACCGGCACCAATGATCGAGAACCAACCGAGCGGCAATAAAAGAACATGGGAAGCCTCTCAATCAAGCAACCACAACAATAACAACAACCCCGCCAAGAAGCCTTTCGCCTCCAACGACAAGAAAGGCTATACCGGAAAACTACCTTTTTGTAACGAATGCCACAAGCATCACTTTGAAGGATGTGGCAGGTTTCGCCACCGGCGCCAAGGACCCGTCACTCAAAAGATGCCTAACGCACACAGAACGGGTGCTTGCTTCGAATGTGGCCAACCGGGTCATTTTAGGAATGTGTGCCCAAATAAGAAAATCAACCCCAACGTACGCCATTGAACTTTCAACATCGACACCTAGGATGCCCGAGACGACGATGGACTAGTCACGGGTACGTTCCTTCACAACAAACCATATATTTCATACTTATTCGATTCGGTTACCGCTAGACGTATTACAACCGAGGCTTTGACTTGTACTCTTTACATTCCACCTTTTTCCCCTAGATACTACTTAGGCAATTTAAGCGACCAATGGATAAATATTGTGAGCCTATAAATTTTATTGGAGGATATACGTTAAGAATTTTGACTTGACACCTATAGAAATAGGGAGCTCGAAACCTATTTGTTAAGGAGAAATTTTTCCCCTACAATTATGTATAGAATATTGTGAACTAAGTAATTTTCGGTTGGAAACCGATACCCTCTTCCTCGTACCCACAATTGGGTTAAGGGAGACGAGTTTTCCGAACTCGCAACGTTAGTTGTAAATCTCTCTTAGTACCATTCGATTTATTTAGGACTCTGTCCGTATTCATGAACCTCCTAAACCACGTATGCAAACTTATCTAGACAAATCTGTTATCGTATTTATAGATGACATCTTAACTCATTCAAGTAAAGAAGGAAAACGAACAACATCACCATCTTAGTCTCGAACTTTTGAGAAAAGAGCAACTCTATACCAAATTCTCCGAGTGAGAATTTCTGTTGAACGAAGTTCAATTTTCTAGACCATGATGTTAAAGGTCAAGGCATTACAATCAATCTCGAAATCAAGCCACATGTAATCAGGAAACTCTCCCAACTCAGACTTGTATTCGTAAAATCTTAAATCTCGTCTATTTTTACCGAAGATTCATTTCTGACTTTTCTCGTGTTACACGACTTTTAAACTCGTTAACTCACTAAGGAAAACTTTAAACCTCTTCATGTCTGAGCCTTGAACGTGATTCTTCACACCAACCTTCCTAGCTAAATTCGTATAGCACTAGATGGAACTCAAACATGGAAATATTTCTACTTGAACGCCGAAAGGCATACTCTCTCGTCTAAAAAAAAAAAAAAAAAAAAAAAAAAAAAAATCAACATAACTAAAATTCGTTATTTTACACGAAGAATTCGAATACTAAATTGTGGATCCGATCAAACTTCTCGTCATCACGTACCACACTACATACCTCTGTTATTTCACCGTCACCGTCTGATATTACTGGAATTTAAGATAACACACAACCCAACGATACTTCACTCTTCTTTGACTTAACGCCCTTGTGAATTCTGATAATCGGCCAACTATTATTCAACCCCGAACTATACAACTACGTGTACTACCTCGTTTCTCTTTCAGACTTCAACTTTTGACAACTAGAGGCACGTTATGGCAACCTCGAGATGTAAACTCATCCTATTCTAAGTCCTCATTTCACTTCTATATTTATCGCTCGCACTCCCGTATAAGGAAACTTTTTGTATAATTTTTCATTGGATAGAGAAGCTCCTCATATTACATTAGTATTCGCCACGAGGGTGAATAGTCCTAACGAACATTTTTTTTTTCTCGAACCCTAACTAACTTGTTCAAACGTATCTTAAGAGATTCTTTTCCAACACGGTGTATCTTTGTCAATTATTCTGTATCGAAATACTCGTTTCACTTCTAGTTTTACAAGAAACCTTGGGAACCTGCTTAGACATGAGTACCGCGTACCACCCACAAACTGACGAACCGAGCAAACGAACGATTTACGTCTTGGAAAGACATCTCACAAACTCGTATTGTCACCTTTAGTAGATCACTCTTACAACAGTAGTTACCACTCGTGTGTTCACGCGCACTTTTCGAAACCTTATATGACCGCTAATGTCATACCCCTGTTCATTTAACCAAAGCATCAACCACCGAAATCTGAACTCCATCAAGAAACAACAATTGAGATCGTTCAAGTCCGAGAAGGGCTCGAGACAACCCATTGTTGCCAGAAGAGTTATACCAAACTTAGAGGAGAACCTCACAAATCCCAGTGTGTAACCGCGTAATATTGAGAACCCGCACCTTGGAAGGGTGTAATCCGTTTCGGGAATCAGGGAAAGTTAAACCCGCGACATGTTAACCCTTTTGAAACCTTGGGGCGTATTGGAACCGCTCCCTACCGTTTAGAACTTCCGACTCAATTAAGTTTCTGTTTACCCTACATTTCGTGCAACAAACTTAGAAACGTGTCCTGCGGAACAGGAACGTGCAATCCTGCTGGATACATCAACTATCGATGACAAACTTCTCTTCATAGGAAAACCAGTTGAAACTGGGGATCGTAAAAACCGAACCTTAATGCAACGTAAAACCCTGACTATCCAAATTCATGAGAACCCTCAAGAACGTACTTTCACTTATTCATAGCATTGACAACGTAAAGTCTCGAGTAAGAGATATCGACTACTACTTCCAACTAAATTTCGGGACGAAATTTCTTTTGAGTTGTGGATAATGTAACATCCCGCGTTTTTCCGTTAAATTTATTTTTAACACCGTCTTTTTCTTTTAAATAATACCTTTCGTTATTTAAATTCGTAGTTTCCGTTGACTAACGTTCATAATAATTCCGTCATTTAATTATAACATCTCTCGTTAACTTGCGTTTTAAAAATATTCGATCGGTTAAATCCCGCACCCGCTTTGAAACTCGAGGGACCGGAGTTGCCAAATGGGCAAACTAGTTGACTAGGTCAACTAGTCAACCCATTTCATCCATTCCATCATCTCCCTCATCCCTTTTCTCTCCATCTCAAGAACACACACACAAACCCATTCCATTCATTCATCATCTAAATTCAATCTTGGAAGCTCACAACAAATCCGATTACATATTTGGAATCCTCTCTTCATCCTCTACAATTTGATACCAACTTCATCTCATTTGGGTAACATTTCTAAAACTCTAGATTTCTCTAAATTCGTGTTTTTGATTTGAAATGGTGTTAGTTAGTGTCTATGGCTCGAGTCTAACATGAATATATGTTTGGTTTGCTCGATTTGTTGTTTTTGGAGTAACTAGCATGAACTTGAAATGGGTGTGCTTAATCCTTGATTTTGGATGAGTTAATGTTGTTAGATTGTTAAAGTGCATGTTTTAATTGTGTTACTAGTATCACTAGCTTCATTTTGATGTGTAGGTTGATTTGTAAAACTTCAAAAACATGATTAATGATTTTGTGATTCTTGACTAGGGTTTGATGGTTCTTGACATGAATTTTTGGATGCTTGAATGCCATGGAATGTTAATTTTTAGTGTTTAGTTGTAATGTATGCTCCATTACCTTCAAAACGGCATATCATATGTGTGAATTGGTTTCCCGAAACTCAAATTGCATTTGATGAACTTGAAACCTTGAAATGAACGTTTAATGATCACTTGATGAGTTTTCGGCTATTGTAAATGATGTTGTCGTTTGATGATAAGTGCTTAGTTGTGTTCCTTGTCAAAAGAGCTTTCCAACGGTATAAGATACGTCTTCTAGTTGTTTACGGTTTGCGTTTTATGGTTGTTTGAAGTTTTGACCAAGACTTGAACCTTGAAACTGACCAGGTGCCAGACCACGTGTTATGTCGCGGCGCGACACCTCTGGCCGCGGCGCGGCATATGCCGTGGTCAGATTCTGACCTACTTTGTCAAATTTCGAAAAATGTTTGCTATGCTACGCACCTCCGATTAACATGTAACTTGGCCAACATGCTCATATATGACTTCTAAGCTTAGAAAAATAGTTCGGGACCCGACCCGAACGTGTTGACTTTTCGTTGACTTTGACCAAGTTTGACTTTTTGTCAAACTTAACCAAATACTTATGCAACCTTTCTAACATGATTATTTACTAGTATCTTGCATGAAACTTGACAATTTGATTCACATGCTAATATAATCGAGTCGTAACGAGCCATAGGACTAATTGAACATCTTTGACCGTTTGTGTTTACCGTTATTGATATAACCTATATGTTTAGGTCAAGACTAGCTTTGTCTTTGCACGCGTCTACTTGTTGAAGTACTTTATTAACTCTTGCACTCAAGGTGAGATCATAGTCCCACTTTTACTCTTTTTGAACTTATATTGGGATGAGAAAACATAAACGATTCTTTTGAACTAAGTGAACACAAGAACGGGAAAACAAACATTCTACATACGAGTTTAGAACAAAAATCCTCAATTCGATTATCATTAGTTACACTTGCCGGGTGTAAGCGAGAACTTATGTTATATGGCCATATGGGTTGACAACCCTCATCTTTGACGGTTCGCTACCGTCTACGGATGAAATATATTTTCGAGAATCAGTGTTTGTTCTAGCACTAAGTGATGGGGTATACAATGGAAGGAATGTTAAGCTTTGATAATTGGGTGCTCGTGAAACAAACTTTTGGAATGTATTACTATTATTTCATTGATGCAAATCTTGTGGTTCACTTGTACTTACTTACTTAAACCTATGATTTCACCAACGTTTTCGTTGACAGATTTCTATGTTTTTCTCAGGTCTTGCACGATATGTGAAACATGCTTCCGCTTACTATTTGATACTTGCATCCGATGTCGAGTATACATGCATTTCATGGAGCGTCTTTTGACTTTACTTTAGACCGTGTCGCCTAGACTTCAATCGTACTTATAACGTTGTAACTTAACTTTTGGTTGAACAATTCTTGTAAACTTTGAAACAATCTTTATTTTGAAATGAAGGCGACATATTTTGGTCAAACGTTATCTTAAAGACTTATAATCAGGTAATGGGACCCACGTAGCCGACGCCGTCACTTGACGATTTGTCGGGGTCGCTACATAGAAGCTATATGAGTAGAGATTTTTGTGCTAAATTAAGTTGTCCATTGACGCCTTTGGATAGTAAATTTTTACTCGAATTAGCAAATGGTAAATTAATTTCAGCAGATAATATATGTCGGAATCGAGAAATTAAACTGGTTAGCGACACATTTAAGATTGATTTGATACCAGTAGAGTTAGGGAGTTTTGATGTGATAATCGGTATGGACTGGTTGAAAGAAGTGAAAGCAGAGATCGTTTGTTACAAAAATGCAATTCGCATTATACGAGAAAAAGGAAAACCCTTAATGGTGTACGGAGAAAAGGGCAACACGAAGCTACATCTTATTAGTAATTTGAAGGCACAAAAACTAATAAGAAAAGGTTGCTATGCTGTTCTAGCACACGTCGAGAAAGTACAAACAGAAGAAAAGAGCATCAATGATGTTCCCGTCGCAAAAGAATTTCCTGATGTATTTCCGAAAGAATTACCGGGATTACCCCCACATCGATCCGTTGAATTTCAAATAGATCTTGTACCAGGAGCTGCACCAATAGCTCGTGCTCCTTACAGACTCGCACCCAGCGAGATGAAAGAACTACAAAGCCAATTACAAGAACTTTTAGAGCGTGGTTTCATTCGACCAAGCACATCACCGTGGGGAGCTCCTGTTTTGTTTGTCAAGAAGAAAGATGGTACATTCAGGTTGTGTATCGACTACCGAGAGTTGAACAAACTTACCATCAAGAACCGCTACCCACTACCGAGAATAGACGACTTATTTGATCAACTACAAGGCTCGTCTGTTTATTCAAAGATTGACTTACGTTCCGGGTATCATCAAATGCGGGTGAAAGAAGATGATATTCCAAAGACTGCTTTCAGAACACGTTACGGTCATTACGAGTTTATGGTCATGCCGTTTGGTTTAACTAATGCACCAGCTGTTTTCATGGACCTTATGAACCGAGTGTGTGGACCATACCTTGACAAGTTTGTCATTGTTTTCATTGATGACATACTTATTTACTCAAAGAATGACCAAGAACACGGTGAACATTTGATAAAGGTGTTAGAAGTATTGAGGAAGGAAGAATTGTACGCTAAGTTTTCAAAGTGTGCATTTTGGTTGGAAGAAGTTCAATTCCTCGGTCACATAGTGAACAAAGAAGGTATTAAGGTGGATCCGGCAAAGATAGAAACTGTTGAAAAGTGGGAAACCCCGAAAACTCCGAAACACATACGCCAGTTTTTAGGACTAGCTGGTTACTACAGAAGGTTCATCCAAGACTTTTCCAGAATAGCAAAACCCTTGACTGCATTAACGCATAAAGGGAAGAAATTTGAATGGAATGATGAACAAGAGAAAGCGTTTCAGTTATTGAAGAAAAAGCTAACTACGGCACCTATATTGTCATTGCCTGAAGGGAATGATGATTTTGTGATTTATTGTGATGCATCAAAGCAAGGTCTCGGTTGTGTATTAATGCAACGAACGAAAGTGATTGCTTATGCGTCTAGACAATTGAAGATTCACGAACAAAATTATACGACGCATGATTTGGAATTAGGCGCGGTTGTTTTTGCATTAAAGACTTGGAGGCACTACTTATATGGGGTCAAAAGTATTATATATACCGACCACAAAAGTCTTCAACACATATTTAATCAGAAACAACTGAATATGAGGCAGCGTAGGTGGATTGAATTATTGAATGATTACGACTTTGAGATTCGTTACCACCCGGGGAAGGCAAATGTGGTAGCCGATGCCTTGAGCAGGAAGGACAGAGAACCCATTAGAGTAAAATCTATGAATATAATGATTCATAATAACATTACTACTCAAATAAAGGAGGCGCAACAAGGAGTTTTAAAAGAGGGAAATTTAAAGGATGAAATACCCAAAGGATCGGAGAAGCATCTTAATATTCGGGAAGACGGAACCCGGTATAGGGCTGAAAGGATTTGGGTACCAAAATTTGGAGATATGAGAGAAATGGTACTTAGAGAAGCTCATAAAACCAGATACTCAATACATCCTGTAACGGGGAAGATGTACAAGGATCTCAAGAAAAATTTTTGGTGGCCGGGTATGAAAGCCGATATTGCTAAATACGTAGGAGAATGTTTGACGTGTTCTAAGGTCAAAGCTGAGCATCAGAAACCATCAGGTCTACTTCAACAACCCGAAATCCCAGAATGAAAATGGAAAAACATTACCATGGATTTCATCACTAAATTGCCAAGGACTGCAAGTGGTTTTGATACTATTTGGGTAATAGTTGATCGTCTCACCAAATCAGCACACTTCCTGCCAATAAGAGAAGATGACAAGATGGAGAAGTTAGCACGACTGTATTTGAAGGAAGTCGTCTCCAGACATGGAATACCAATCTCTATTATCTCTGATAGGGATGGTAGATTTATTTCAAGATTCTGGCAGACATTACAGCAAGCATTAGGAACTCGTCTAGACATGAGTACTGCCTATCATCCACAAACTGATGGGCAGAGCGAAAGGACGATACAAATGCTTGAAGACATGCTACGAGCATGTGTTATTGATTTCGGAAACAGTTGGGATCGACATCTACCGTTAGCAGAATTTTCTTACAACAACAGCTACCATTCAAGTATTGAGATGGCGCCGTTTGAAGCACTTTATGGTAGAAAGTGCAGGTCTCCGATTTGTTGGAGTGAAGTGGGGGATAGACAGATTACGGGTCCGGAGATTATACAAGAAACTACCGAGAAGATCATCCAAATTCAACAACGGTTGAAAACCGCCCAAAGTCGACAAAAGAGCTACGCTGACATTAAAAGAAAAGATATAGAATTTGAAATTGGAGAGATGGTCATGCTTAAAGTTTCACCTTGGAAAGGCGTTGTTCGATTTGGTAAACGAGGGAAATTAAATCCAAGGTATATTGGACCATTCAAGATTATTGATCGTGTCGGACCAGTAGCTTACCGACTTGAGTTACCTCAACAACTCGCGGCTGTACATAACACTTTCCACGTCTCGAATTTGAAGAAATGTTTTGCTAAAGAAGATCTCACTATTCCGTTAGATGAAATCCAAATCAACGAAAAACTTCAATTCATCGAAGAACCCGTCGAAATAATGGATCGTGAGGTTAAAAGACTTAAGCAAAACAAGATACCAATTGTTAAGGTTCGATGGAATGCTCGTAGAGCACCCGAGTTCACCTGGGAGCGTGAAGATCAGATGAAGAAGAAATACCCGCATCTATTTTAAGAAGATTCGTCAACACCTTCAACAGCTTAAAATTTCGGGACGAAATTTATTTAACGGGTAGATACTGTAGTGACCCGAACTTTTCCATGTTTATATATATTAATTGAGATTGATATTTACATGATTAAATGTTTCCAACATGTTAAGCAATCAAACTTGTTAAGACTTGATTAATTGAAATAGGTTTCATATAGACAATTGACCACCCAAGTTGACCGGTGATTCACGAACGTTAAAACTTGTAAAAACTATATGATGACATATATATGGTTATATATATAGTTAACATGATATTATGATAAGTAAACATATCATTAAGTATATTAACAATGAACTACATATGTAAAAACAAGACTACTAACTTAATGATTTTGAAACGAGACATATATGTAACGATTATCGTTGTAACTACATTTAATGTATATATATCATATTAAGAGATATTCGTACATCATAATATCATGATAATATAATAATTTAAAATCTCTTTTGATATTATAAACATTGGGTTAACAACATTTAACAAGATCGTTAACCTAAAGGTTTCAAAACAACATTTACATGTAACGACTAACGATGACTTAACGACTCAGTTAAAATGTATATACATGTAGTGTTTTAATATGTATTCATACACTTTTGAAAGACTTCAAGACACTTATCAAAATACTTCTACTTAACAAAAATGCTTACAATTACATCCTCGTCCAGTTTCATCAACAATTCTACTCGTATGCACCCGTATTCATACTCGTACAATACACAGCTTTTAGATGTATGTACTATTGGTATATACACTCCAATGATCAGCTCTTAGCAGCCCATGTGAGTCACCTAACACATGTGGGAACCATCATTTGGCAACTAGCATGAAATATCTCATAAAATTACAAAAATATGAGTAATCATTCATGACTTATTTACATGAAAACAAAATTACATATCCTTTATATCTAATCCATACACCAACGACCAAAAACACCTACAAACACTTTCATTCTTCAATTTTCTTCATCTAATTGATCTCTCTCAAGTTCTATCTTCAAGTTCTAAGTGTTCTTCATAAATTCCAAAAGTTCTAGTTTCATAAAATCAAGAATACTTTCAAGTTTGCTAGCTCACTTCCAATCTTGTAAGGTGATCATCCAACCTCAAGAAATCTTTGTTTCTTACAGTAGGTTATCATTCTAATACAAGGTAATAATCATATTCAAACTTTGGTTCAATTTCTATAACTATAACAATCTTATTTCAAGTGATGATCTTACTTGAACTTGTTTTCATGTCATGATTCTGATTCAAGAACTTCGAGCCATCCAAGGATCCATTGAAGCTAGATCCATTTTTCTCTTTTCCAGTAGGTTTATCCAAGGAACTTAAGGTAGTAATGATGTTCATAACATCATTCGATTCATACATATAAAGCTATCTTATTCGAAGGTTTAAACTTGTAATCACTAGAACATAGTTTAGTTAATTCTAAACTTGTTCGCAAACAAAAGTTAATCCTTCTAACTTGACTTTTAAAATCAACTAAACACATGTTCTATATCTATATGATATGCTAACTTAATGATTTAAAACCTGGAAACACGAAAAACACCGTAAAACCGGATTTACGCCGTCGTAGTAACACCGCGGGCTGTTTTGGGTTAGTTAATTAAAAACTATGATAAACTTTGATTTAAAAGTTGTTATTCTGAGAAAATGATTTTTATTATGAACATGAAACTATATCCAAAAATTATGGTTAAACTCAAAGTGGAAGTATGTTTTCTAAAATGGTCATCTAGACGTCGTTCTTTCGACTGAAATGACTACCTTTACAAAAACGACTTGTAACTTATTTTTCCGACTATAAACCTATACTTTTTCTGTTTAGATTCATAAAATAGAGTTCAATATGAAACCATAGCAATTTGATTCACTCAAAACGGATTTAAAATGAAGAAGTTATGGGTAAAACAAGATTGGATAATTTTTCTCATTTTAGCTACGTGAAAATTGGTAACAAATCTATTCCAACCATAACTTAATCAACTTGTATTGTATATTATGTAATCTTGAGATACCATAGACACGTATACAATGTTTCGACCTATCATGTCGACACATCTATATATATTTCGGAACAACCATAGACACTCTATATGTGAATGTTGGAGTTAGCTATACAGGGTTGAGGTTGATTCCAAAATATATATAGTTTGAGTTGTGATCAATACTGAGATACGTATACACTGGGTCGTGGATTGATTCAAGATAATATTTATCGATTTATTTCTGTACATCTAACTGTGGACAACTAGTTGTAGGTTACTAACGAGGACAGCTGACTTAATAAACTTAAAACATCAAAATATATTAAAAGTGTTGTAAATATATTTTGAACATACTTTGATATACATGTATATATTGTTATAGGTTCGTGAATCAACCAGTGGCCAAGTCTTACTTCTCGACGAAGTAAAAATCTGTGAAAGTGAGTTATAGTCCCACTTTTAAAATCTAATATTTTTGGGATGAGAATACATGCAGGTTTTATAAATGATTTACAAAATAGACACAAGTACGTGAAACTACATTCTATGGTTGAATTATCGAAATCGAATATGCCCCTTTTTATTAAGTCTGGTAATCTATGAATTAGGGAATAGACACCCTAATTGACGCGAATCCTAAAGATAGATCTATTGGGCCTAACAAACCCCATCCAAAGTACCAGATGCTTTAGTACTTCGAAATTTATATCATATTCGAAGGGTGTCCCGGAATGATGGGGATATTCTTATATATGCATCTTGTTAATGTCGGTTACCAGGTGTTCACCATATGAATGATTTTTATCTCTATGTATGGGATGTGTATTGAAATATGAAATCTTGTGGTCTATTATTATGATTTGATATATATAGGTTAAACCTATAACTCACCAACATTTTTGTTGACGTTTTAAGCATGTTTATTCTCAGGTGATTATTAAGAGCTTCCGCTGTCGCATACTTAAATAAGGACGAGATTTGGAGTCCATGCTTGTATGATATTGTGTAAAAACTGCATTCAAGAAACTTATTTTGTTGTAACATATTTGTATTGTAAACCATTATGTAATGGTCGTGTGTAAACAGGATATTTTAGATTATCATTATTTGATAATCTACGTAAAGCTTTTTAAACCTTTATTGATGAAATAAAGGTTATGGTTTGTTTTAAAATGAATGCAGTCTTTGAAAAACGTCTCATATAGAGGTCAAAACCTCGCAACGAAATCAATTAATATGGAACATTTTTAATCAATAAGAACGGGACATTTCAAACCGAGATGAGATGTTCATCTCCCGAGATTTCTCGGTCAACGGGGTCAAACTTAGTCAAAGCCACGATTTATCGGATTTTCTTGCTAATTTGTAAGATTTTCTTGTAAAATTCGTAATTTCTAAGATTTTCTCGCTCATTTCTCGGATATTTTTGAAAAATCTCGTAAAAACGTATATAAATATACATATATTTATGTTTTTATGTATATTTTTATTAAAACAAACTATAAAGTCAACGTAAGTCAATGTTCGAGATCCCCCCGAGATTATTCCGAGATGCCGAGATCTCTCAAAAAAAGTCCAAACGAGATCTCCCCGAGATCCGAATTCTCCAACCTTGGCTGCAGTGATGGTGGCGGTTTGTGGGGGTGTTTGGCGATCGGACAGCAGCAAAATGAAGCTGCAGTAGGTGGCGGTTGGGCTGCAAAAAATGGACAGCAGTTGGCGGTGAATTGCTAAAAACAGCCTTCTAACGGCGGTGGTGTTGGCAATTTACAGCAGCGAATAGGGGCAGAGATGGGGCGGTTTGTGGTGGCCGAATTTGATGGTGATGGTGGCTTTGGGGCTGTCAAAATTTAGAGAATGAGAGGAGAGTTTTGAGTGATTTTTATGAGGTGATTTGTGAATGAGAATGTGTAGATTAGGGGGGTATTTATAGGATAGCTAGGAAAATTCTAGAGATTAATTGTTAGGATTAGATTACAATTAGTTTAAGTTTATGATTAGGCTTTATGTCTTTTGAGTTAGATTAGGATTACTTTGAGTTAGTTTAGGATTAGTCTTAGTTTGGATTAGGATAAAAGTTTCATACTTATCATTCAATTATCTTTATTATTATTAACTTTATTTTATTTTATTTATTATTATTATTATTTTTTTATTATAGCCAATTTAAAAAAAATAAGATATGTATATATTTTTTTTGGTTTATAATATATATATTTATTATATATATTTTAATTTTTACTTATATAATTATGTGCAATTTGGTCCCTGCACATTTTATTCACGTTAGTCCTTCGTTAAATTTTTATTGAAGACGATGATCCATGATCGTAGGTTTATGTAACGTCATTACCCATTTCGTTAATTTCATTAGTTTCTGTTTTCTAACCGAGCAAGTTTGCTTTGGACAACCAAAGTTTCAAGTTCGTTCGTATAAAAATGATCGAAAAAGTTGGGTTGTTATACTAATTAATCCTAAAATCAAGTTATCTAATCATTAAACATAGAAAAAAAGCTTATTAAAACATAGCAGATTCAAAACAGTTTTTACATCATACAGAAACTCAGTTTATACGGATCTAGAAAAAAACAGAAACTGTACGAATTATAGCACGATGCCGACGACTTTGACCCAACCAAGTCGGCGGCTTAGATTGGTGAAGTAGGCGGCTTCATCTGATTACCAGACAAAGTTACTTTTCGTCCACGTAACCACTATGAACGTTTAGTTCATGATGGTAGATGAAAATAAAGCAATTAAATAAATAAAAAACATTAAATAAAATAAACTAAATACAAATAAATAAAAGACGATAAATATAAGACATTAAATAAAAGATAATAAATTAATAGACAATAAATAAAATAAAAGAAATAATTATATTAAAATGAGAAACACTTACAAAATAGAAAGAAAACGTTCAGGCAGAACCTCAACGCCATAGTGTAAAATATTAAACTAATGTACACCTCTTAACTCCATAAACCTCATATGGGGAGGAGGATTCAATTCTCAAATGAGAGAAAAGAATACAAGAAGGTACATTGAAAACTAAAGGGTGAATGTCTCCTTTTATAGGTGAAGGATGAGCCTTATACATTGTCATGTGGGCGATGTTGGACAAAAACTAACTAAAAACTATGAAACTCCCGTATTTAAAATTTATCAGCCATATAATGCCTTCTAACTTCTGAACCGGGCCGAATTAGACAAAACTTATAAAACGGAAGTTGTAGAGCTATGTAATACGGATGTCTGGACGCCTGGAAGGCCTTAATCGGAGATCGTATGAGTAAGTTGTGGCCAATATACTGAATCTGCAGCTTTTTTCAAGTTACTTGGTCGCCAAGTTGGTTCCATAAACCGCTCCACAGCCGGCGGCTTAAGTTGATCTGGTCGGCGGCTTTATTTCTTAAGCCGGCGGCTTCTTATGCTTTTCTAAGTTCTTGAATTTTTGCTCAATTCTGGAACATTCTTGACTTTTGTACTTTAGCCGGCGGCTTCCTTGCATCCATGCAGGCGGCTTCATCCATTTCTGCAACTTTTTATCTGTTTTTGATCCTTTTTAATACATAACTCAAACAAAACATTAAAAATACCTTTTTCCGTTTTTACCCATTTTTGTGTATTTTAAGATTAAAATGATTTTAAAATACCAAGATAACTCCTTAAAATATGTCTAAAATATGTATAATTTTGGAGTTATCAATTGTAACTCGGGGTTGTCTATTCTTGAAAAGTGATTGGCGGCCACGTTTTCGGCCCCCTTTTTATCTTTTATCTCTATGTCAAACTCTTGTAGGAGTAAATACCCAACAAATTAAATGATCTTTTGAATCTTTTTTTTGAAAGAGATATTTCAATGCGGAATTATCCGTGTAAACCTTTGTTTTGAAGAGCACAAGATAAGACCGAAACTTATTAAATGCGAATACTACCGTGAGAAGTTCTTTCTCGGTGGTAATGCAATTCAATTGGGCCCCATTTAACATCTTTCTTGCATAATAAATGGGTCTAAATTATTGGTCAACTCTTTGACCAAGAACCGCACCAAGTGCAAAGTTACTCGCATCGCACATCAACTCAAAATCTTTGTCCCAATCGGGAGAGATTAGAATTGGTGGATTGGTGAGCTTCTCTTTTAACAAGTTAAAAGTTTTGGTGCATTCATCATCAAACAAAAATGGTTGGTCTTTCTCTAACAATTTGGTCATGGGTCGGGCAATCTTTGAAAATCCTTAACGAAAGGGCAGTAAAAACCCGCACGCCCAAGAAAGCTTCTTATTGCTTTCACATCAGATGGTTTAGGAAGGTTTTTTATCACACTAATCTTAGCTTTATCTACCTCAATTCCCGCCTTTGAAATCTTATGACCCAAAACTACCCCTCATTTACCATAGAGTGACATTTTTCCCAGTTCAATACCAAGTTAGCATTTTCACAATGGGTCAACATTTTGTCTAAGTTTTTATGACAATGCATGTTCAAACGAATCCCCAAATACCGAAAAGTCATCCATAAACACCTTTATTGTGTCCTCAACCATTTCCGAAAAGATTGCAAGCATGCATCTTTGGAATGTCCCCGGGGCGTTACACAACCCAAAGGGCATTCTTGAATAAGCAAATATACCATAGGGACACGTGAAGGTAGTCTTTTCTTGATCCTCGAGGTCGATTGGGATTTCAAAATATCCCAATAATTCGTAAAGAAAACAATAAAATTCCTTCCCGGTTAAACATTCTATCATTTGGTGAATGCATGGGAGTGGGAAATGGTCCGTTCTTGTGGTATCATTGAGACGCCTATAATCAATGCATACCCTTCATCCAGTGATGGTTCAGGTCGGGAAAAGTTCGTTTTGGTCATTTAGAAATACTGTGGTCCCACCCTTTTTGGGGCACCACTTGAACGGGACTCACCCATGGTGAGTCACAAATTGGGTAGATAAGGCCCGCATCTAACAATTTAATAACCTCCTTCTTAACTACCACATTCATATTTGGGTTGAGTGGACGTTGTCTTTGGATAACCAGTTTAAAATTCTCCTCCAAAAGAATTTTGTGTGTACAATAAGATGGATTAATCCCCTGGATGTCTGTGGTTTTCCATGCAATAGCCTTATGGTCAGACTTGAGAAGTGAAACAAGTCGTGTCTTTTGGTCCATGGTGAGTCTCGAAGAGATAATCACCAGAAGTTGACTTGATTCCTTAAGGTAAACATACTCAAGTTTCTCGGGGAGCTCCTTTAGCTCAAGAGTATGAGGTTCTTCCCATGAAGATTTGATTTGAAATCTATCTTCATTATGAATAGCCTCAAATTACTCTTCCCGAGTAGTCTCACTTTCAATTTCACATTCATCAACATTAACATTCATCAAATCCCTAAAATCGGCCTCTAAGTCCAAAATTTCATTTTCACAAAGTCGGTTGAACCCAGTGGTATCAACCTCTAAGAGTTTTTCAAGCTCTTCATCCATATAATGGTCAATATGGTCAAGGGAATAACACTCATCATCATTGGTGTTGCTCGGTTTCTTCATAGCTTCCCGGACATTAATAGTCACATGCTCTTCACCAACTCTACTTTTCAGTTAGTTGCGTTGGACTAAGATGATGGTGTAGGCGGTAGCTAAAAATGGTCCCTAAAATGAGAGGGACTTGAAGGTCTTCCTTCATCTCCATGATCACAAAATCAACCGGGAACACCAACGAGTCAATGCTGAACAAGATGTCCTCGACGATACCAATGGCGGCGTCAATGAATGGTTGGCCAATCGAATCCTAATTTGGGTTGGTTTAAGAGGTCCAAGGCCAAGTCTCTCGTAAAGTGAATGAGGCATAAATGCTTGCACCCAAATCAGTAAGTGCATTGAACACTTCCGAATCACCAAACTTGCAAAGGAAATCAAATTTTCTCGGATCTCCTAACTTTTTAGGAATCCTTGGCCTTGATGCAAGAATTTTATTACACTCTTCTCAATGAAAAAGGATGCTTCATCATGATATTTACCCATTTGAGAGATTAGCTCTTTGATAAAGCATCCATAATTCGGCATTCCTTTTAGAGCATCGGTGATTGGAAAGTTGACCGAAACGTTTATCATCATATCTTGGAATTTCTTATATTAAGCCTCCAACTTGTCTTTCCTTAGAGCTTTCGGATATGGAACCGGTCTCGTAGCCTTCAAAGGCTCATTACCCTTCTTCTTACCCTTTTCATCTTTACCATTAACCCGGTTCAGTCGACCTTTTCTTTACCTTTTTCCCAAATAACCCTAATCTCCTCCTCGATAAACCTTGGTAGTAGTTCTTGGGTGATAAAGGTTTGTGGTTCGGGACTTTTAATTCCTTCATTCAAGGTTAGACAGCTTCGAGTGGTTATGGAATTGATATTTTCGCTTCGATTTGGGTGGTTAAGGGTTTGGTTGGTGTTGATGCTCTCGATAGGAATGACTCTTGTGTTGTTGTTGTTTTGATTTTGGTTGTTTTGGTTATTGTTGTAATTATTGTTTGGGTTGACTTGTGTGTTTGATGGTAAAGTGCCTTGAGGTCTTTTGGCAACTTGGTTTGATAATCTCCCTACGGTGCTATTAAGGTTTTGGAATGATGCTTTTTGATGCTTAAATTGATGTTGTTGCTTTAAGAACTCATTCTCTTTTGACAAAAATGCGTTGGTTGTCTCCACCTTCTTTATGTAGTTTGCATAATCTCTTCTAAACTCTTTGAAGGTTGAGATGGTTGAATGTTTTCTTGAGGTTGTTGATTGTAACCTTGGTTATTTTGGTTTTGATTGTAACCTTGGTTATTTTTTGTTTCTCCGGTTTTGGTTGTAGTTTGGGTTGTAGCCTTGGCTTCGGTTTTAGTTTTGGAATCTGAGTGGTGGGTTATTTTGGGTGTTGAAAGAGACTTGTCCTTGGTTTGGGTTGAAGTAGCCTTGGTTTCCTTGGTAAGAGTTGTTGCCTTAGCTTGATGAACCGCCCCTTTGATAATTTTGATTACTCACATAGATGACATGAGCATCCGAGTTCATTAGGATATCATCCAAATCAATGTGATTGCATTGGTTGATTTGGGGACAATTCTTTGTACGGTGATGTCCATCGCACCTTTCACACCCTACTTGCATCGCAACAATAGATTGTTGTAACTTCTTCAACCCCTTCCCTTATGATTGAAATTGGTTATTCAAACTAGCAAGTGTGATTTGACCGTTGTCACTCTCCATTTGAGCTACACTCTTCCTTGACATATCCCTAGGTGAGGGATTCCACTCATAAGTATTGATAATGCTAAAAACAAACATATATTTCATAGCATTATCCTTCAAGAAAGACAAGCTTTTGGTTGAAATTTTTCTATTTACAAGTTATATTCGTTTAAATAATAAAAGGTGAAGACAAAAGACAGATTCGACGAATTGAAGACGCAAATGACCAGAAAGCTAAAAAGTACAAAGTAAAATCCAAGAGGTTCAATTTATTGATGAGAAACGTCTCAAAATACAAGAGTACAAGCCGCAAAACGCAAAGTACAAGATATTAAATAGTACGAAAGGACGTTCGAAAATCCAGAACCAGGACCAGAGTCAACTCTCAACGCGCAACGCAACGGAGCTAAAATGACAAGTCAACTATGCACATGAATATAATATAATATATAAATAATTCTTAAAATTATATATATATTATATTATATATTAAAAACCGTCGGCAAACAAGAAAACAAAAGATTGTGAGCTGTCCCTAGACTCCATGCGATCGCATGGAAAATGTAAAGGAAGCCCATGCGATCGTATGGCCCCAAAAGTTTGGCCAGGTCAATAAATTTCGCGAGTTTTGGCCGAATTTTACACATCCTTTATCAATCTCTCTCTCTCACAAAAAATATATATATATATATATATATATATATATATATATATATATATATATATATATATATATATATATATATATATATATATATACATATATATATATATATATATATATATATATATTTATTTATATTTAAAATTTTAATTTTAATTTAAAATTAATAATAATAAGGTTATGTTAGCGAATGTTGTAAGTGTGTAAGTCGAAATTCTGTCCGTGTAACGCTACGCTATTATTAATCATTGTAAGTTATGTTCAACCTTTTTAAATTAATGTGTCGTAGCTAAGTTATTATTATGCTTATTTAAATCGAAGTAATCGTGATGTTGGACTAAATATTAAAGACGGGGTTATTGGGCTTTGTACCATAATTGGGGTTTGGACAAAAGAACGAAACTTGTGGAAATTAGACTATGGGCTATTAATGGAATTTATATTAACTAAACGATACCTCGTTAATTTAATATAAAGATTACAATTTGATGTATCTATATATAACCACATACGCTTAATCGGGTACGGTGGGCGGGATATCTATAAATTCGAATTATTGTTCATTTGACCGGACACGGGGATGGATTAATAGTTAATGGACTCATTAAAACAGGGGTGAATTACATTCAAGGGTAATTTGTGTAATTGTTAACAAAGTAGTAAAACCTTGGATTACACGCAGTCGATAACCTGGTGTATTCATTAAACAAAGTATTAAGACCTTGTTACAATTCGAATCCCCAATTAGTTGGAATATTTGACTTCAGGTATAAGGATAATTTGATGAAGACTCTCGCACTTTATATTTATGACTGATGGACTATTATGGACAAAACCGTATGGACATATCGAATAATTCAGGATAAAGGACAATTAACACATGGTAATAAACTAAAATCAACACGTCGAACATCATGATTACGGAAGTTTAAATAAGCATAATTCGTTTATTTTATATCTTATCGCACTTTTAATTATCGTACTTTTTAATTATCGCAATTTTATTTATTTATCGTCATTTTATTTATCGCACTTTTAATTATCTCAATTTTATTTATCGTCATATACTTTACGCTTTAAATTAAGTTATTTGTATATTTAATATTTTACATTAGGTTTTAATTGTGACTAAAGACATAAAATCGACAAACCGGTCATTAAATGGTAAAACCCCCTTTTTATAATAATAATATTACTTATATATATATATATATATATATATATATATATATATATATATATATATATATATATATATATATATATATATATATATATATATATATATATATATATATATATATATATTTATATATATACAAATATAGTTAAAAAAAATATAGCGTTAAACTTGGCTAGCTCCCTGTGGAACGAACCGGACTTACTAAAAACTACACTACTGTACAATTAGGTACACTGCCTATAGTGTTGTAGCAAGGTTTAGGTATATCCACTCTATAAATAAATAAATAACTTGTGTAAAATTGTATCATATTTAATTGTATTTTGCAATAAAAATATAACTATTCGTACACCTCTACTTTAACATCAAGTATTTTTGGCGCCGCTGCCGGGGACCCGAAAGCGAAACGCTATAAAAAATTTTAGTTTTTAAGTTATTTTTGTAAAAATATTTTTCATATAAATATTGAAATACAAAAAAAAAGTATATATAAATATTTAAGTGTTATAAATAGAAAATATCTTTTATAAAAAAAAAGATTTTTATTAAGTTTTAATTTCTCTTTGTAAAAATATGTTTTAAATATTAAAAATACAAAAATATAAAAAGAAAAAAACAAAATATAAATATTTTTAAGAGTTTGTTTAAAATATATAAAATTATAAAGTATTTTTATTTTAATTTTTAAATATAAGTTTTATTTAATTTATATAAATATTTTATTAAATTAAAAACAAAACATAAAAGAAAAATAAAAAAAAAATAAAATAGAAATTGAACCTGTCGATCTGAACCTACATGTGAACTGAACCTGACCCTCATGCGATCGCATACGGATTTAGTTATAAAGTCATGGGACCGCATGACCATGTCTGACAGGTCTGAAACATAGTACGAACAGATTAGGGTTTGTTTAATTATTATTATTATTATTATTAATTATAATTAGGGTTTTAATTTAATATTAGTTAGTTTTAATTAAATTGTATATTAAGTTTTAATTAGTTTTAAACTTAATACTTTTATAAAATAATAATATAAAAATAATATTTTTATAAAAATAAGTAATATTATCATTTTTATTTCTTTTTATAAATTGTATATTTTAATCGTTTAATTCGTAAAATTTTATATTTATCGTTCGTAACTAGTTTTAAGATATAGTATTTTGCCGTAGTTATTTTTATTTCTAAATTTTTAGGCTTTGTCGTAAAATCCCTTAAGTACTTTTTCTTTAGACTAAGATTTAGGCGCTTTAGAATTTTACGACGTCGCTTATCGCTTTAATATTTTATAGATTTTAGTACTTTTTAAGTTATTGGCGTTTTGGATATAGAATTCGTTTTAAGCTTTAATACCTTTAGACGCAACTTTTAATATTTAGTTTTTAGACTTTTAAGTTTCATTGTTTTTCTTTCTTATTTTTATTTTTCGACCTTTTATTTTTCGACGTTTTTCGACGCACTCTTTTTCTTCCTTATTTCTCGACGCTCTAGTTTTTAGGACATAGAATTTTCTATTTCTTCTCTAAAATTTCAAAACGAAACATTATTTTAAGCGGTTAAATTGATATACATCCAAAATTTTCGAGTTCGTAGTAATAGTTGGATTTGTTAGTGGCGAGTTGTGGGCTTCTGATTTAAAGGGTCCTGGCTACCTGCTGCATCTATTGACTATTCGAAACGTGGGCAAAATCAGAAAAGTCTATTAATTTGATAGCTTATATAATTTTTATCTTTTATAACTAATAGGATATTCAGTAAATGCACCGAGCAAAACGTTCACCACCTTTCATACGTTCACCACCTGTAACTCGATCAAGACATCTAGCCAATATTGTCGCCGTTGATTTTTCTTTAGAATCGTCACCCAGTCGACCAAGTACTCCAATTCAAATTTTTGATAATCCATTTTTTGAACCCGACCTCACAATTGAGAATCCGGAGGATATTCAGGGACAATTCAGAGATCCTGAACCACTAATCATTCCTCCTGAACCACAAATCACTCATCCAGAGATTGTCGAGGAAGAAACCATTAAATCAGAATCCTCTAGTGATTCAGATTCAACAAATTCAATCATGGAAAATCTGAAACCTCTAAGTATGGAAGACCGAATGAGAGCTAAACGCACTGGACAAGGTCATGCAATTACTCAACCAGACATTAATGCACCAGATTATGAAATCAAAGGACAAATCCTACACATGGTAACAAATCAATGCCAATTTAGTGGTGCGCCGAAAGAAGATTCAAACGAACATCTTCAAACCTTTAATAGGATCTGTACTCTATTTAAAATCCGAGAAGTGGAGAATGAATAGATATATCTCATGTTAATTTCCCTGGACTTTAAAGGGATAAGCCAAAGATTGGTTAGATTCATTACCTGAAGGGGCGATTGATACATGAGATGTTTTAGTAGAAAAATTTCTTAAAAAATTCTTTCCGGCATCTAAAGCCGTGAGACTTCAAGTAGAAATTGTTATGTTCACAAAAAAGCCAAATGAAACTCTATATGAGGCGTGGACAAGATTTGGAAAGTTATTGAGAGGATGTCCGCAACATGGTTTAGACACTTATCAAATAGTATAAATATTTTACCAAGGATGCGACATCACTACACGCAAAGACATCGATATAGCAGCTGGTGGTTCCATTATGACGAAAACCGCAACTGAAGCTTACAAAATTATTGATAACACTGCTTCCCACTCACATGAGTGGCATAAAGAAAAAGATATCGTTAGATCATCTAAAGCGGCTAGAGCCGATTCTAGCCATGACTTTGATTCCATTTCCGCAAAGATAGATGCTGTCGAAAGACAAATGGAAAAGATGACTAAAGATTTTCACTCAATACGAATTAGTTGTGAGCAGTGTGGAGGACTACATTTGACAAAAAATTGTCTCAGTATTGAACAAACGATGGAACAAAGAGAGAATGTTTCATACATGAACCAAAGGCCTGGAAATAATTATCAGAATAATTATCAACCGCCAAGACCAATCTACAAACAAAATCATAATTATAACCGAAATGTTCCATACAACAATCAACAAGGTCCTAGCAATCAACAAGTATCCAATAATACTTACAATCAGCAAAGACCTATTTTTCAAAATAAATCACCACAAATCGATGATAAAAAGCCAAATTTAGAAGATATGATGTCGAAGCTAGTTGAATCTCAAACTCAGTTTTTTACATCTCAGAAACAAACCAATGAAAAAAATGCTCAAGCATTTAGAAATCAACAAGCTTCTATCCAAAATCTGGAACAAGAAGTAAGCAACCTAGCAAGGTTGATAGGTGAAAGAAAACCGGGGAGTCTACCTAGCGATACAAATGCTAACCCCCGGAATGAAACAGCTAAATCCATTACCACAAGAAGTGGTATTACACTTAAACCACCTGAAATACCTGTAATTTCTGATGACTCTATTCCTACAACACAAGAACCACAGCCTGAACACGAGAAGGAAACAGAACCGGTAGTTGAAAAGGTTAATGAAGATAACACAGTTAAGGCTAAACCTTATGTTAAACCATACCAACCACCACTTCCTTACCCAAGTAAAATGAGAAAAGAAAGACTTGAAGACGAGCAATCCAAATTTTTGGATATGTTTAAACAAAAAAATGTCAATCTTCCTTTCATTGATGTGATTTCAGGAATGCCTAGATACGCTAAATTCTTGAAAGATCTAATCACAAATAGAAAGAAAATGGAAGAACTCTCGGCTGTTACAATGAATGCTAATTGTTCTGCAGTGCTGTTGAATAAGATACCAGAAAAATTATCAAATCCAGGAAGTTTCACAATTCCATGTTTTCTGGGTAGTCTTAGTTCAATAGAAGCATTGGCAGACTTAGGTGCTAGTATAAATTTAATGCCGTATTCACTATAAACTAAACTAGACCTTGGAGAATTGAAACCAATACGAATAAGCATACAACTAGCTGATCGATCAGTAAAATATCCTAGAGGGATAATGGAGAACATGCTAGTTAAGGTTGGTACTTTAGTATTTCCAGTAGATTTTGTTATTCTAGACATGGAAGAAGATTCTCGAGTTCCTCTTATATTAGGAAGACCATTCTTAAACACGGCTAAAGCAATAATAGACGTGTTCGGTAAGAAACTGACCCTAAGTATAGAGGACGAAAGTGTTACCTTTTCTGTTGATAGAGCCATGCAACAACCGCAATCTGCAGATGATACATGTTATTATATTCAAACTATAGATTCACATGCAGAATTGTTAGAAGAATTTCCAGAATTACAAGGAACAGAAGAATGTTCTTTAGGAGAAGGAACTGAACCAATTAATGAAGCTGAAATGTTAGCTACACTTATGGCTAATGGATATGAACCAACAACAGAAGAAATTCAAATGCTAAAAGAAGAAGACAGATATCGATACAAATCATCGATAGAAGAACCACCGACATTAGAGTTAAAGCCACTTCCAAACCATTTGGAATACGCTTATTTACATGGTGAATCTGAATTACCTGTAATAATACGTCTTCTCTTACGAAAAATGAAAAATCTCAACTCATTTCTGTGCTAAAAGCTCATAAATCAGCTATTGCATGGAAGATTCATGATATTAAAGGCATAAGTCCTTCGTATTGTACACATAAAATCCTTATGGAAGAAGGTCATAAAACATATGTGCAACGCCAACGAAGACTAAATCCTAATATGCAAGATGTTGTTAAGAAAGAAATTATTAAACTGCTAGATGAGGCCCAGTTCAATGCGTACCTAAGAAGGGTGGCATGACTGTCATCACAATTAAAAAAATGAGCTTATTCCTACTAGGACTGTAACAAGATGGTGTGTTTGTATTGATTATAGAAAATTAAATGAAACCACCAGAAAAGATCACTTTCCCTTACCTTTCATTGACCAAATGTTGGAAAGATTAGCCGGGAATAGTTACTATTGTTTTCTTGACGGTTTTTCCGGATACTTTCAAATTCCAATAGCACCCGAAGACCAAGAGAAAACCACGTTCACGTGCCCTTATGGTACTTTTGCTTACAAACGCATGCCATTTGGACTTTGCAACTGAAATGTCCCATTCATATTGATTATAAACGTTCCATATTAATTGATTTTGTTGCGAGGTTTTGACCTCTATATGAGACGTTTTTCAAAGACTGCATTCATTTTTAAAACAACCATAACCTTTATTTTATCTAAAAAGGTTTAAAAAGCGTTACGTAGATTATCAAATAATGATAATCTAAAATATACCATTTACACACGACCATTACATAATGGTTTACAATAAGAATATATTACATCAAAAATAAGTTTCTTGAATGCAGTTTTTACATAATATCATACAAGCATGGACTCCAAATCTTGTCCTTATTTTAGTATGCAACAGCGGAAGCTCTTAATAATCACCTAAGAATAAACATGCTTAAAACGTCAATAAAAATGTTGGTAAGTTATAGGTTTAACCTATATATTATCAAATCATAATAATAGACCACAAGATTTCATATTTCAATATACATCCCATACATAGAGATAAAAATCATTCATATGGTGAACACCTGGTAACCGACATTAACAAGATGCATATGAGAATATCCCCTATCATTCCGAGAAATCCTTCGGACATGATAAAAACGAATCCTTTAGATGGGGTTCGTTAGGCCCAATAGATCTATCTTTAGGATTCGCGTCAATTAGTAGATCGGTTTACTAATTCTTAGGCTACCAAGAAAAAGGGGCATATTCGAATTCGATCATTCACCCATATAATGTAGTTTCATTTCCTTGTATCTATTTCGTAAAATATTTATAAAACTGCATGTATTTTCATCCCAAAATATTAGATTTTAAAAGTGGGACTATAACTCACTTTCACAGATTTTTACTTCGTCGGAAAGTAAGACTTGGCCACTAGTCGATTCACGAACCTATAACAAAAATGTACATATATATCAAAGTATGTTCAAAATATATTTACAACATTTTTAATACATTTTAATGTTTTAAGTTTATTAAGTCAGCTGTCATCGTTAGTAACCTACAACTAGTTGTTCATAGTTAGTTGTACAGAAATAAATTGATATATATTATCTTGACCCAATCCACGACCCGGTGTATACACGTCTTAGGCTAGATCACAACTCAAAGTATATATATTTTTGGAATCAACCTCAACCCTGTATAGCTAACTCCAACATTACTGCATATAGAGTGTCTATGGTTGTTCCAAATAATATATATAGATGGGTCGATATGATATGTCAAAACATTTGCATACGTGTCTATGGTATCCCAAGATTACATAATATATTAGAATATATGTATTATACAATATAAGTTAGCTAGGATATGATTAATATAGATTTGTTACCAATTTTCACGTAGCTACAACAAGTAAAAATATCCTATCTTGTTTTACCCATAACTTCTTCGTTTTAAATCTGTTTTGAGTGATTCAAGTTGCTATGGTTTCATATTGAACTTAAGTTTATGAATCTAAATAGAAAAAGTATAAGTTTATAGTCAGAAATACATATTACAAGTCGTTTTTGTAAAGGTAGTCATTTCAGTCGAAAGAATGACGTCTAGATGACCATTTTGGAAAACATACTTCCACTTTGAGTTTAACCATGATTTTTGGATATAGTTTGATGTTCATAATAAAAATCATTTTCTCAGAAGAACAACATTTTAAATCCAAGTTTATCATAGTTTTTAATTAACTAACCCAAAACAGCCCGCGGTGTTACTACGACAGCGTATATCCGGTTTTACGGTGTTTTTCGAGTTTTCAGGTTTTAAATCATTAAGTTAGCATATCATATAGATATAGAACATGTTTTTAGTTGATTTTAAAATTAAAGTTAGAAGGATTAACTTTTGTTTGCGAACAAGTTTAGAATTAACTAAACTATGTTCTTGTGATTTCAAGTTTAAAATTCGAATAAGGTAGTTATATATATATGAATCAAATGATGTTATGAACATCATCACTACCTAAAGTTTTGTGGATAAACCTACTAGAAATATGAAAAATAGATCTAACTTCAAAGGTTCCTTGGATGGCATGAAAGTTCTTAAAGCAGAATCATGACACGAAAACAAGTTTAAGTAAGATTTCCACTCAAAATAAGATTGTTATAGTTATAGAAATTGAATCAAAGTTTGAATATGAGTATTAACTTATATTAGAAAGATATCTTACTGTAAATAAGAAAGATTTCTTGAGGTTGGATGATCAATTTACAAGATTGGAAGTAAGCTAGCAAACTTGGAAGTATTCTTGATTTTATGAAACTAGAACTTATAGAATTTATGAAGAACACTTAGAACTTGAAGATAGAACGTGAGAGAGATCAATTAGATAAAGAAAATTGAAGAATGAAATTGTTTGTAGGTGTTTTTGGTCGTTGGTATATGGATTAGATATAAAGGATGTGTAATTTTGTTTACATGTAAATAAGTCATGAATGATTACTAATATTTTTGTAATTTTATGAGATATTTCATGCTAGTTGCCAAATGATGGTTCCCACATGTGTTAGGTGACTCACATGGGCTGCTAAGAGCTGATCATTGGAGTGTATATACCAATATTACATACATCTAAAAGCTGTGTATTGTACGAGTACGAATACGGGTGCATACGAGTAGAATTGTTGATGAAACTGAACGAGGATGTAATTGTAAGTATTTTTGTTAAGTAAAAGTATTTTGATAAGTGTATTGAAGTCTTTCAAAAGTGTATGAATACATATTAAAACACTACATGCATATACATTTTAACTGAGTCGTTAAGTCATCGTTAGTCGTTACATGTAAATGTTGTTTTGAAACCTTTAGGTTAACGATCTTGTTAACTGTTGGTAACCCATTGTTTATTATATATAAAGAGATGTTAAATTATTACATTATCATGATATTATGATATATTAATATATCTTAGTATGAAATATATACAGTTAAATGTTGTTACAACGATAATCGTTACATATATATCTCGTTTCAAAATCATTAAGTTAGTAGTCTTATTTTTACATATGTAGTTCATTGTTAATACACTTAATGACATGTTTACTTATCATTTATCATGATTAAACATAGTGTATCAATATTTTAATATGATTCATATGTATTTAGTAAGATGTTGTTATAACGATAATCGTTATATATATTGTTTCGAGTTTCTTAATTCAATAAACTCAATTTTATGTATATAACTCATTGTTAACATACCTAATGAGATACTTACTTATAATAATATCATGTTAACTATATATATAATCATATATATGTCATCATATAGTTTTTACAAGTTTTAACGTTCGTAAATCACCGGTCAACTTGGGTGGTCAATTGTCTATATGAAACCTATTTAAATTAATCAAGTCTTAACAAGTTTGATTGCTTAACATGTTGGAAACACTTAATCATGTAAATAAAAATTTCATTTAATATATATAAACATGGAAAAGTTCGGGTCACTACAGTATTCCATAAAAGTTCGGGTATTTCTTCTTCATCTGATCTTCTCGTTCCCAGGTGAACTCGGGTCCTCTACGAGTATTCCATAAAACTTAACAATTGGTATCTTGTTTTTCTTAAGTCTTTTAACCTCACGATCCATTATTTTGACGGGTTCTTCGACGAATTGAAGTTTTTCGTTGATTTGGATTTCGTCTAACGGAATAGTGAGATCTTCTTTAGCAAAACATTTCTTCAAATTTGAGACGTGGAAAGTGTTATGTACAGCCGCGAGTTGTTGTGGTAATTCAAGTCGGTAAGCTACTGGTTCGACACGATCAATAATCTTGAATGGTCCTATATATCTTGGATTTAATTTTCCTCGTTTACCAAATCGAATAACGCCTTTCCAAGGTACAACTTTAAGCATGACCATCTCTCCAATTTCAAATTCTATATCTTTTCTTTTAATGTCAGCGTAGCTCTTTTGTCTACTTTGGGCGGTTTTCAACCGTTGTTGAATTTGGATGATCTTCTCGGTAGTTTCTTGTATTATCTCCGGACCCGTAATCTCTCTATCCCCCACTTCACTCCAACAAATCGGAGACCTGCACTTTATACCATAGAGTGCTTCAAACGGCGCCATCTCAATGCTTGAATGGTAGCTGTTATTGTAGGAAAATTCTGCTAACGGTAGATGTCGATCCCAACTATTTCCGAAATCAATAACACATGCTCGTAGCATATCTTCAAGCATTTGTATCGTCCTTTCGCTCTGCCCATTAGTTTGTGGATGATAGGCAGTACTCATGTCTAGACGGGTTCCCAATGCTTGCTGTAATGTCTGCCAGAATCTTGAAATAAATCTGCCATCCCAATCAGAGATAATAGAGATTGGTATTCCATGTCTGGAGACGACTTCCTTCAAATACAGTCGTGCTAACTTCTCCATCAACTATTACCCAAATAGTATTAAAATCACTTACAGTCCTTGGCACTTTAGTGATGAAATCCATGGTAATGTTTTCCCATTTCCATTTTGGGATTTCGGATTGTTGAAGTAGACCTGATGGTTTCTGATGCTCAGCTTTGACCTTAGAACACGTCAAACATTCTCCTACGTATTTAGCAACATCGGCTTTCATACCCGGCCACCAAAAATGTTTCTTGAGATCCTTGTACATCTTCCGCATTCAAGGATGTATTGAGTATCTGGTTTTATGAGCTTCTCTAAGTACCATTTCTCTAATATCTCCAAATTTTGGTACCCAAATTCTTTCAGCCCTATACTGGATTCCGTCATCCCGAATATTAAGATGCTTCTCCGATCCTTTGGGTATTTCATCCTTTAAATTTTCCTCTTTTAAAACTTCTTGTTGCGCCTCCTTTATTTGAGTAGTAAGGTTATTGTGAATCATTATATTCATAGCTTTTACTCGAATGGGTTCTCTGTTCTTTCTGCTCAAAGCGTCGGCTACCACATTTGCCTTCCCCGGGTGGTAATGAATCTCAAAGTCGTAATCATTCAACAATTCAATCCACCTGCACTGTCTCATGTTGAGTTATTTCTGATTAAATATGTGTTGAAGACTTTTGTGGTCGGTATATATAATACTTTTGACCCCATATAAGTAGTGCCTCCAAGTCTTTAATGAAAAAACTACCGCGCCTAATTCCAAATCATGCGTCGTATAATTCTGCTCGTGAATCTTCAATTATCTAGACGCTTAAGCAATTACCTTCGTTCGTTGCATTAATACACAACCGAGACCTTTCTTTGAAGCGTCACAATATATCACAAAATCATCATTCCCTTCAGGTAATGATAATATAGGTGCCGTAGTTAACTTTTTCTTCAACAATTGAAACACTTTTTCTTGTTCATCCTTCCATTCAAATTTCCTCCCTTTAAGCGTTAATGCAGTCAAGGGTTTTGCTATTTTGGAAAAATCTTGGATGAATCTCCTGTAATAACCAGCTAGCCCTAAAAATTGGCGTATTTGTTTCGGAGTTTTCCGGGTTTCCCACTTTTCAACGGTTTCAATCTTTGCTGGATCCACCTGAATACCTTCTTTGTTCACTATATGACCGAGGAATTGAACTTCTTCCAACCAAAATGCACACTTTGAAAACTTAGCGTATAGTTTTTCTTTTCTCAGCAACTCTAGCACTTTTCTCAAATGTTCTTCGTGCTCTTGATCATTCTTCAAGTAAATAAGTATGTCATCGATGAAAACAATGACAAACTTGTCAAGATATGGCCCACACACTCGGTTCATGAGGTCCATGAACACAGCTGGTGCGTTAATCAATCCAAACGGCATAACCATAAACTCGTAATGACCGTAACGCGTCCTAAAAGCAGTCTTCGGAATGTCATCCTCTTTCACCCTCATTTGGTGATATACAGAACGTAAATCGATCTTCGAATAAACCGATGAGCCTTGTAGTTGATCAAATAAGTCATCGATTCTCGGTAATGGGTAACGGTTCTTGATGGTAAGTTTGTTCAACTCTCGGTAGTCGATACACAACCTGAATGTACCATCTTTCTTCTTGACAAACGGAACAGGAGCTCCCCATGGTGATGTACTTAGTCGAATGAAACCACGCTCTAAAAGTTTCTGTAACTGACTTTGTAATTCTTTAATTTCGCTGGGTGCGAGTCTGTATGGAGCACGAGCTATTGGTGCAGCTCCTGGTACAAGGTCTATTTGAAATTCAACGGATCGATGTGGGGGTAATCCCGGTAATTCTTTCGAAAATACATCGAAAAATTCTTTTGCGACGGGAACATCACTGATGTTCTTTTCTTCAGGTTTAACTTCCTCGATGTGTGCTAGAATGACATAACAACCTTTTCTTATTAGTTTTTGCACCTTCAAACTACTAATAACATTTAACTTTGTGTTGTTCTTTTCTCCGTACACCATTAAAGGTTTTCCTTTTTCACGCATAATGCGAATCACATTTTTGTAACAACGACCTCTGCTCTTACCTTCTTCAACCAGTCCATGCCAATTATTACATCAAAACTCCCTAACTCGACTGGTATTAAATCAATCTTAAACGTTTCATCACCCAGTTTAATTTCTCTATCCCGACATATATTATCTGCTGAAATTAATTTACCATTTGCTAATTCGAGTAAAAATTTATTATTCAAAGGCGTCAATGGGAAACTTAATTTAGCAAAAAATTCTCTACTCATATAGCTTATATCCGCACCCGAATCAAATAAAACATATGCAGATTTATCGTCAATAAGAAACATACCCGTAATAAGCTCCGGGTCTTCCTGTGCTTCTGCCGCATTAATATTGAAAACTCTTCCACAGCCCTGCCCATTAGTATTCCCTGATTCGGGCAATTTCTAATAATATGGCATGGTTTTCCACATTTATAACAAACAGCGTTGGTATTACTTGCTCCGACACTATTCATTCCGACACTATTTGTTCCGACACTATTTGTTCCTTTAGTTCTGTTAAACTTTGGTCCGTAGACCTCACACTTTGTCGCGCTATGACCATTTCTTTTACACCTGCTGCAAAATGTCATGCAAAACCCCTGATGATTTTCTTCACACCTATGACATGGCTGTTTTAGGTTTTTGTTGCCGTTGTTGTTATTGAGGTTGTTGTTGGGATTGTTATTATTGTTGAAACGGTTGTTGTAGTTGTTGTTGTTGTTGGGATGTTTGTTGTAGTTATTGTTAGGATTGCGGTTATTGTTGCGATTGTTGTTGCAGTTGTTGGGATAGTTGTTGCGATTGTGGTTGTAATTGTTATTGTTGTTGTACTAGTGACTATTGTCACCGTTTTCCTCCCACTTCCTCTTGAGTTGTTTCGTGTTGGCCTCTTCGGCTACCTGCTCTTTAATTCTTCCCTCAATCTGATTTATGAGTTTATGAGCCATTCGACTTGCCTTTTATATGGAAGCGGGCTCGTGTGAACTCACATCTTCTTGAATCCTTACAGGTAACCCTTTTACAAACGCGTCGATCTTCTCTTCTTCATCTTCGAATGCTCCCGGACACAATAGGCATAACTCTGTAAATCGTCATTCATACGTGGTAATGTCGAACCATTGTGTTCGTAACTCTCTAAGCTCTACCTTGAGCTTATTGACTTCATTTCTAGTACGGTACTGCTCGTTCATCAATTTCTTGAATGCCGACCACGGTAGTGCGTAAGCAGCATTTTGTCCTACCTGTTCAAGATAGGTGTTCCACCACGTTAACGCAGTACCTGTAAAGGTATGCGTAGCGTACTTAACTTTTTCCTCTTCAGTACACTTACTTATGGAAAACACCGATTTGACTTTCTCGGTCCACCGTTTCAATCCAATTGGTCCTTCGGTTCCATCAAATTCCAAAGGTTTGCAGGCAGTGAATTCTTTGTAGGAGCATCCTACACGATTTCTTGCGCCGTTAGCTGCATTGCTAGATTCAGAGTTATTGTTGGTATGTAGCGCAGCCTATACTACGGCTATGTTTGCAGCAAGAAAGGTACGAAATTTCTTTTCGCTCATATTCATGGTGTGTTAGTAGTCGGTGCCATTTCCTTCAAAATAACCAACTGAATCGAGTTAATCATACAGAATATTAAGAGTAGTCAATAGTATTTCGTAGCATAATATGAACTCATTTATAAAAGCTTTTTCTTCATATTAGCATTTTATAAGTTTAAATTCGGGTACTACCTACCCGTTAAGTTCATACTTTATAGCTAATATACAATTCAACTGTGACGACCCGGAAATTTCCAACCAAATTTAAACTTAATTTTTATATATTTCCGACACGATAAGCAAAGTCTATCAAATCGAGTCTCAAAATGTTTGAACTATTTTATGAAATCATCTGACCTTTGATTATTCCCGACGATTCACGAACAATTGTGTGTAAATAAATAAGTAAATAAATATATATGTAAATTAATTATAAGTGTATATATTAAGTTGAATTAATATAATACCATTTAATCATTTGAATCAAATATGTAGAGTAATATACAAAATAATTAAGATGTTATTAAAATATATATATATATATATATATATATATATATAAATTCTATATACAATTGGTATAATATGTATGTTGTAATATATATATATATATATATATATATATATATATATATATATATATATATATATATATATATATATATATAATATTCAAATATGTTATAGAATAAGTGATACGTAAGTAATGAAATGTAAAGTTAATATATTATTTGAAATTACAAGTTAGAACATAAATGATATATCAATATTATTATTATTATTACTCTCATTATTATTACTAATGTTAATATCGATATTAATATTTGTATTATTAATATTATTACTTTTGATATGACGTATAAATCTATATAAAATTAGATATGTATAAAATGTTATTATTAGTATTATTATTACCATTATTATTAAGAATTAATATTGTTATTATTGTTATAAATTATTATTACTTATTAGTATTATAAATATTATAAAAATAATTATTTTTAGTATTATTATTAATTATCAATAATAATATTATTATTATCAATTACACTAAAAATTATTATTATTGTGGATCATTATTGTTATTACTCTTATTATTAGTATAATTATTATTATTATTATTATTATTACTATTATTTGTAATGTAATTATAACTATTAATTATTTATCATAAATATATAAAATCTGGATCAAATCCAGTTTCACATAACTATCAACTGTATTGCAAATTGTTTGTGGTCAGTACAAAACGAATCCAATTTAGGCAAGAGCAAACAAAACCCAGTACAAATCAATTGGATTTAAGAATCTGCTTTTAATTTTTTATTTAATTTAATTTCTGATTGAGAATCTTGGTACTTCCTGTCTCAAGTTTGTTACACATCCAAATCAATCCTCAATACAGACAATTATCGATTACTACTTCAATTACTTGGTTTCATCTATACATAATGCTATCCATCATTACAATTCAGAAAAATGAAGAACAAAAATTGGAGAGAAAACAGAAACAAATACAAACCCTTGCTTCTATTCAGAGTTTAATAATCAAAAATTTAAAAGAATTAAGATTAACCGCTTGTTCTTCCTAAACTCAAACCTTCACCTGCATAGTAACAAATCGTTGTTCACTGCTACACCATTCGATCACCATCCTTTGAAACTCACTTATTGATTATCAAGCATTCTTGTTATACGGATTAGCCGATTGTTACTACCTTTGAACCCCACTTGTCGTGATAAAATAGAGACCAAGAACCAACACCATTATAAACCACCATCTACTACTTCTATTTCTACAAACCATGAACCACCTTGATCAATCTTCAATCACTATCTTACATACCACAAAAATCGCCACAAGCTACAACCATGAAAACCGTCACCTATATCATTACCTGCAGCTGCTATACCGAGTTGTCTACTACCACTATTCTTTCTCTTCCTTCTTCTTCGTGGACACCATAAACACTTTCACTTCCTTTAACATTACAACAAAGGATTGCCATCAGACTACCTTAACCGAGGCATCGCCCTCACTTTCAAATAGCCATCACCATGATCGTAACACCACCTTCATCTCTCTCTCTCCTCTCCCTCTCCTTGTTTTGTTTTTCTTTTAAACCGAAACTTGCAGCCCAATTGTTTCTGTTTACTGTTAGCTTCAAAACCAATCAACCACCATGGATGCAGCATGATTACCACTGTAAAATAGTCGGAACAAAACACCACAACCTGCTGCAAATCGAAACGGTTACTGCTAGATAGATTTTTCTTTTTATTTAAACCTTCACTGCTATTGTGATGTTACTTTTCCTATTTCACTCGAAGAGCAAACACCACCTTCTACATCTGGGTTCTTTCTGTTTCTCTAGTCTGCAATCACCACCACTACAACCCACTGTTATTCGAAACCCGCCTCACATCAAAACCACCTTTATCATAACATACGCCGCCAATTACTTCTGTTGTAAACTCACGCGAAAACCCATCTGATACTTTGATATGTTTCTATTTTCATTTAAGTTCTCTACGCTGCAATGGTAGCTACAATATTCTGATTCAATTAATATATATACAAAAGCGAATATAGGTGAGGATATGGTAGCAAGCTGTAAAGTTGATGAAATTATTAAAGGGGTATCAATTTGGACGGTAATATTCCTAATGCAATTATAATAAGAATTAATGGATGATGAAGTGATCATGATGAAATCATGATGAAAGCAGGCGTATATGTTTGTGTATCTAATTCGTGATTCCAGGCCAAAACAAAAACCCTATTCTTTTTCTTCTTTTACGCTCGCTGTATAATTTTTTTATTTTTTTTTTGGAGTTGGATCGATTAAAGACTCCAGTATGATTAATTGTGGATTTTATCAACGGAACTATATGATTGGGTTTAGAAACTTGGGCCAAGATTACTAGTCCATCGAATTGTATTTATTGAAGAAGAAGAAATAAGGAGCTGAGTAGATGGGTTAAAAAATATATGATCTGTGTTTTAGTTTAGAAAAGTGTAAATGGTGTAATGGTTAGGACGGTTGTGTTTAACCAAGAGGTCGCAGGTTCGAGCCCAGGTTGGGGCATTATTTTAAGCCATTTTCTTTTTGAGGTAGAATTTCTATTCATTATTATTATTACTTTTATTAATATTATTATTATTATTGATATTATTATTATCACATCATTATTATTATTAAAGATAAATATTATGATTACCATTAATATTATTATCATCATGAGTATAAGTATTCTTATTATCATGACTATTAAAATTATCATTTTTAAAAATATCATTAGTATTATTATTAGAATTATCATTGTTTTTATCATTATTATCTTATTATTATTTTATGAACATGTTTATTATTATTAATTTTATGAATATTATAAATATTATTATTATCATCATTATTATTATTAGTATTGTTATTTTTAACATTAATATTATTATTATCATTACTATCATTTTTACTAATTACTAGTATCATTATTATTATTATAAGAACTATATTATTATTATTAACAATATTACTATTAACATTATTATTATTATTATTATTATTATTATTATTATTATTATTATTATTATTATTATTATTATTATTATTATTATTATTATTATTATTATTATTATTATTATTATTATTATTTTTATTATTATTATTATTATTATTATTATTAAAAAAAATTATTAATAGATTACTTATATAAACCATACATAAAAGTATACATATAGAGATAAAAATATAAACAATTGAAATAATATATATATTAAAATATAACTTGTTCGATTATGATTATATGTGTTAATATATATAAATGATATAGGTTCGTGAATCCGAGGTCAACCCTGCATTGTTCAGTTTAATCATATGTATTTTTACTACAAAATACATTAGGTGAGTTTTATTTAATCCCTTTTACTCTTTACATTTTTGGGACTGAGAATACATGCGCTGTTTTTACAACTACCTTATTAAATGCTTTTGAAATATATTTTGGACTGCGAATACATGAAATGCTTTTATAAATGTTTGACGAGATAGACACAAGTAAAACATTCCTCGAATGAATTATTATGCAGACAGAAGTTCTGCGGATTATTATTGAATTATGTGGACATGATAGTTGCCACCATTGAATTATGTGGACATGATACTTGCCACCATTGAATTATGTGGACATGATAATTGCCACCATTGAATAATGTGGACATGAAAATTGCCACCAGTTGATGTGAATGTTATATATTGAGAGAATGATTTTATACACAGGTTATGTGTATGTTATTTTTATGCACAAGATATGTGTACGGTTACTATGATTTATGAAAATGGTTTCGTGCACGAGAAAGATGTACTGTATTTAAAAGATATAGCATGTACATTACAGGTGGGTATAGGATTCGGGCCCATTTGTACCATGCGCATTTAAATTTTGTGGTCTATCAAAATGATGAATTTTATTGTTTTAAGATAAACCTATGAACTCACCAACCTTTTGGTTGACACTTGAAAGCATGTTTATTCTCAGGTATGAAAGAAATCTTCCGCTGTGCATTTGCTCATTTTAAGGACATTACTTGGAGTCGATCATCGCTCTGGGATCAAATGTTGATGACTTAGTCCAAATGGATTAGGACGGGGTATTTCATCAACTACTACAATTCCATATGAAAAATTGATTATAATAATATATCACATATAAATATTCTTCAAACTTACAACATCGCTATATTACATATAACATGAAATATAGTACACTTTGATACATGACAGTTTTGAAGATAAATCTAGTTAATACGCAAGTTGTTCAGCAAAGGAAATTAAGACACGTAATTCATAAGTCCAGAAATAAGTCATGCATTCTGGTTTTACTAAGACGACTTCCCATCCTTGGTCTTGTGGAAAATAACCGTTATGACCATTGGTTAGGCAGCATGTTGTAATGTCGTCAAAAGGACGAGAGTTTCGTAATGTCCAACAGCCCCGTAATAATCTAAAAACCTTGTTTCTCACCCCGACTACTGAATCCATCACTTGTGGGAAGGTTTTATTTAAAAGCTGCAATCCGATGTTCTTTTTCTCACTTGGGTAAGAAGCGAACATCACTAACCCGTAAACATAACATGCTTATTTATGTTGCATGTTAGAAGCTCTTCTAATTCATGAAATCCTATGTTGGGATATGTTGAGTCAAAATAGGTTCTTAACCCGTAGCGTAAAATTGCATTTGAGTTCCCCGCATTTAACGCATTAAAGAAAACACGGCGTAACTTATGGTCTCCCCAATGTGATATACCCCACCTATCAAAAGAAAGCTTTTTATAAACTAAGGCATTTCTGGAAAGTCTTTCAAATGTTTGACAAGTTAATTTTGCTATAATTAATTGTGCTGATGAATTCTGACCGACTCTAGACAAGATTTCCTCAATCATATCCTTTGGTAGATCTTCTAAAATATTCGGTTGTCTACCCTTAACATCCATTTTGTTTTTTTTATGCTGTAAAATAGACAAGGATTAGATTCGTAAAAGATAATTAACAAACAATACAAGCAATTTTTACATAGAACATAAAAGTACAAGCACACTACAATACATATAATACACAACATGATTACAACCCTCTAATCTGAATCACTGGTTTCTTCTTCTTCGGACTTGGTTCGTTTTCCTAATTTTCTAGGGATATATGGTGTTCCTCTAATACGAGCCGTCGTTTTCCACAATGGTTTAGAAAAACCTGGTGGTTTAGAGGTTCCCGGGTTATTGTTACAATTTAGGAAATACGGACGTTGCCGATACATATAAAGTTCATCGGGGTTGGAATCAGGTTTCTCTATTTTTATACCTTTTCCCTTATTATTTTCTCTTGCTTTATCAAATTAGGTCGAGGTAATTTCTCTAACATCATCGGAATCCTCATCGGGAATCGATTCATCGGAAAATTGGTAATCTTCCCAATATTTTGCTTCCTCGGCGGAAACACCATTGACCAATATTGACTTTGGTCCGTTGATTGAGGATTTTCTTTTATTTAATCGATTTACAGTAGGTATCAATATTTCTTCCTCCGAAACCTCTTCTTCTTCTGGTTCCTCCTCTTCCGGTTCCTCCTCTTCCGGTTCCTCTTCTTCCGATTCCTCCTCTTCCGGTTCCTCCTCTTCCAGTTCCTCTTCGGGAATTTGTGAATCTTCCCAAAGTATATTCGACTCTTCATTATTATTAGGTGAGTCGATGGGATGTGTACTAGTGGTAGACATCTATCACACAATATCAAACACATTAAGAGGTTAATATATCACATAATATTTACATGTTAATAATATATAGTTTCCAACAAAAGTGTTCAGCAATCGTTTTTAAAGAAAACACGGTCGAAGTCCAGATTCAATAATGTATCCTAACAAACTCGATAAGACACACTAATGCAAATTTCTGGTTCTCTAAGACCAACGCTCGGATACCAACTGAAATGTCCCGTTCATATTGATTATAAACGTTCCATATTAATTGATTTCGTTGCGAGGTTTTGACCTCTATATGAGACGTTTTTCAAAGACTGCATTCATTTTTAAAACAACTATAACCTTTATTTTATCTATAAAGGTTTAAAAAGCATTACATAGATTATCAAATAATGATAATCTAAAATATACCTTTTACACACGACCATTACATAATGGTTTACAATAAGAATATATTACATCAAAAATAAGTTTCCTGAATGCAGTTTTTACATAATATTATACAAGCATGGACTCCAAATCTTGTCCTTATTTTAGTATGCAACAGCGGAAGATCTTAATAATCACCTGAGAATAAACATGCTTAAGACGTCAACAAAAATGTTGGTGAGTTATAGGTTTAACCTATATATTATCAAATCATAATAATAGACCACAAGATTTCATATTTCAATATACATCCCATACATAGAGATAAAAATCATTCATATGGTGAACACCTGGTAACCGACATTAACAACATGCATATAAGAAATTCCCCTATCATTCCGGGAAATCCTTCGGATATGATAAAAACGAATTCAAAGTACTAAAGCATTCGGTACTTTGGATGGGGTTCGTTAGGCCCAATAGATCTATCTTTAGGATTCGCGTCAATTAGTAGATCGGTTTACTAATTCTTAGGCTACCAAGCAAAAGGGGCATATTCGGCTTCGATCATTCACCCATATAATGTAGTTTCATTTACTTGTGTCTATTTCGTAAAACATTTATAAAGCTTCATGTATTCTCATCCCAAAATATTAGATTTTAAAAGTGGGACTATAACTCACTTTCACATATTTTAGTTCGTCGGGAAGTAAGACTTGGCCACTGGTCGATTCACGAACCTATAAAAAAATTACATATACATCAAAGTACGTTCAAAATATATTTACAACATTTTTAATACGTTTTAATGTTTTAAGTTTATTAAGTCAGTTGTCCTCGTTAGTAACCTACAACTAGTTATCCATAGTTAGATTTACAGAAATAAATTGATATATGTTATCTTGACCCAATCCACGACCCAGTGTATACACGTCTCAGACTAGATCACAACTGAAAGTATATATATTTTTGGAATCAACGTCAACCCTATATAGCTAATTCCAACATTACTACATATAGAGTGTCTATGGTTGTTCCAAATAATATATATAGATGGGTCGATATGATATGTCAAAACATTTGCATACGTGTCTATGGTATCCCAAGATGAAATAATATATTAGAATATATGTATTATACAATATAAGTTAGCTAGGATATGATTAATATAGATTTGTTACCAATTTTCACTTAGCTACAACAAGTAAAAATATCCAATCTTGTTTTACCCATAACTTCTTAATTTTAAATCTGTTTTGAGTGATTCAAGTTGCTATGGTGTCATATTGAACTTAAGTTTATGAATCTAAATATAAAAAGTATAAGTTTATAGTCGGAAATACATATTACAAGTCTTTTTTGTAAAGGTAGTCATTTCAGTTGAAAGAACGACGTCTAGATGACCATTTTGGAAAACATACTTCCACTTTGAGTTTAACCATGATTTTTTAATATAGTTTCATGTTCATCCTAAAAATCATTTTCTCAGAAAAACAACTTTTAAATCCAATTTTATCATAGTTTTTAATTAACTAACCCAAAACAGCCCGCGGTGTTACTACGACGGCGTATATCCGGTTTTACGGTGTTTTTCGTGTTTCCAGGTTTTAAATAATTAAGTTAGCATATCATATAGATATAAAACATGTGTTTAGTTGATTTTAAAAGTCAAGTTATAAGGATTAACTTTTGTTTGCGAACAACTTTAGAATTAACTAAACTATGTTCTAGTGATTTCAAGTTTAAACCTTCGAATAAGGTAGTTTTATATATATGAATTGAATGATGTTATGAACATCATTACTACCTCAAGTTTTGTGGATAAATCTACTGGAAATGAGAAAAATAGATCTAACTTTAAAGGATCATTGGATGGCTTGAAAGTTCTTGAAGCAGAATCATGACACGAAAACAAGTTCAAGTAAGATTTCCACTCGAAATAAGATTGTTATAGTTATAGAAATTGAATCAAAGTTTGAATATGAGTATTACCTTGTATTAGAAAGGTATCTTACTATAAATAAGAAAGATTTCTTGAGGTTGGATGATCACTTTATAAGATTGGAAACTAGAACTTATAGAATTTATGAAGAACACTTAGAACTTGAAGATAGAACTTGAGAGAGATCAATTAGATGAAGAAAATTGAAGAATGAAAGTGTTTGTAGGTGTTTTTGGTCGTTTGTATATGGATTAGATATAAAGGATGTGTAATTTTGTTTACATGTAAATAATCATGAATGATTACTAATATTTTGTAATTTTATGTGATATTTCATGCTAGTTGCCAAATGATGGTTCCCATATGTGTTAGGTGACTCACATGGGCTGCTAGAGCTGATCATTGGAGTGTATATACCAATAGTACATACATCTAAAAGCTGTGTATTGTACGAGTACGAATACCGGTGCATACGAGTAGAATTGTTGATGAAACTCAACGAGGATGTAATTGTAAGCATTTTTGTTAAGTAGAAGTATTTTGATAAGTGTCTTGAAGTCTTTCAAAAGTGTATGAATACATATTAAAACACTACATGTATATACATTTTAACTGAGTCGTTAAGTCATCATTAGTCGTTACATGTAAATGTTGTTTTGAAACCTTTTGGGTAACGATCTTGTTAAATGTTGTTAACCCATTATTTATTATATCTAAAGAGATGTTAAATTATTACATTATCATGATATTATGATATATTAATATATCTTAGTATGATATATATACAGTTAAATGTTGTTACAACGATAATCGTTACATATATGTCTCGTTTCAAAATCATTAAGTTAGTAGTCTTGTTTTTACATATGTAGTTCATTGTTAATACACTTAATGACATGTTTACTTATCATTTATCATGATTAAACATAGTGTATAAATATCTTAATATGATTTATATGTATTTAGTAAGATGTTGTTATAACGATAATCGTTATATATATTGTTTCGAGTTTCTTAATTCAATAAACTCAATTTTATGTATATAACTCATTGTTAACATACCTAATGAGATACTTACTTATCATAATATCATGTTAACTATATATATAATCATATATATGTCATCATATAGTTTTTACAAGTTTTAACGTTCGTAAATCACCGGTCAACTTGGGTGGTCAATATGAAACCTATTTAAATTAATCAAGTCTTAACAAGTTTGATTGCTTAACATGTTGAAAACACTTAATCATGTAAATAACAATTTAATTTAATATATATAAACATGGAAAAGTTCGGGTCACTACAGCAACGCCCCTGCAACCTTTCAAAGGTGCATGATGGCGATTTTTCACGACATGATAGAAGAATGCATGAAAGTATTCATGGATGACTTTTCAGTCTTCGGTGATACATTTGAATCATGTCTAGTTAATCTTGAATGAATGCTTATTAGATGCGAACAATCAAATCTAGTACTTAATTGGGAGAAATGCCATTTCATGGTTAAAGAAGGCATCATTCTTGGTCATAAAATTTTAAAGGAAGGAATAGAAGTGGATAGAGCTAAATTAGATGTAATTGCTAAACTTCCACATCCCACCAATGTTAGAGGAGTTAGGAGTTTTCTAGGCATGCCGGTTTTTACCGACGTTTCATAAAATATTTTTCTAAAATTGCCACTCCTATGAATAAACTCCTAGAAAAGGATGCTCCATTCATCTTTTCAGATGAATGTATCAAATCTTTTAATATTCTTAAAGAAAAACTCACTAATGCACCGATCATGATAACTCCAAATTGGAATCTACCGTTTGAACTCATGTGCGATGCAAGTGATTTTGCAATGGGAGCCGTCTTAGGACAAAGGATTGAAAAACGATTTCAACCTATTTATTACGCCAGTAAGACATTACAAGGAGCACAAACGTATTACACAACTACTGAAAAAGAACTCCTTGCTATTGTCTTTGCTTTTGACAATTTTCGTTCATATCTCGTTCTAGCTAAAACGGTGGTCTATACTGACCATTCTGCTCTTAGATACCTATTTTCGAAACAAGATGCCAAACCATGATTAATCCGTTGGATCTTACTCTTACAAGAGTTCGATATTGAAATCCGAGACAAAAAGGGAGCAGAAAATCTCGCCGCTGATCATCTTTCTTGTCTTGAAAATCCTGAATTAGAAGTTCTAAATGAATCGGTCATACAAGATAACTTTCCTGATGAATATCTATTGAAGGTAGATTATAATGAAATTCCATAGTTTGCAGACTATGCAAACTATTTAGTATGTGGATTCCTTGGAAAAAGGGTTGTCGTACCAAAAATGAAAGAAATTCTTTAGTGATATAAAACACTATTTCTTGGAAGATCCACATTTGTTTAAAAGTTGTCCCGATGGAATAATACGCCGATGTGTATTCGGGGATGAAGCCAGTCAAATCTTAAACCATTGTCAGACAGGACCAACAGGAGGGCATTATGGGCCTCAACTCACAGCAAGAAAAGTCTACGACGCTGGATTCTATTGGCCTACAATCTTCAAAGACGCACACCTTCTTTGTAAATCCTGCGATGCTTGTCAAAGGGCCGGACAAATAAGTCAACGTGATGAAATGCCACAAAATGTCATTCAAGTATGTGAAGTATTTGACGTTTGGGGTATTGACTTTATGGGTCCATTTCCAAAATCTCATAATAATCTCTACATTCTCGTTGCCATTGATTATGTATCTAAATGAGCGGAAGCACAAGCTCTCCCGACTAACGATGCACGAGTTGTAGTCAACTTCTTAAAACGTCTTTTTGCAAGGTTCGGAACATTGAAAGCTTTAATAAGTGATCGGGGTACTCATTTTTGTAACAATCAACTTGAGAAAGTTCTCAAAAGATATGGAGTAACTCATAAAATCTCAACTGCTTATCATCCACAAACAAGTGGACAAGTTGAAAATACTAACCGAGCATTAAAACGTATTCTAGAGAAAACCGTAGGATCAAATCCGAAGGAATGGTCCATGAAATTGGAGGATGCACTCTGGGCTTTTAGAACAGCCTACAAAACTCCAATTGGAACCACACCTTTTAAACTCGTTTACGGAAAAGCATGTCACATTTCTAGTAGAAATTGAGCACAAAGCATTTTGGGCTTTGAAGACATGTAATCTTGATTTACATGAAGCCGGACGTCTACGGTTAAGTCAACAAAACGAATTAGAAGAATTAAGACATGAAGCATATGAAAATTCGTTAATCTATAAAGAAAAAATGAAGAAATGGCATGATAAAAGAATCAGAAGTTCAAAAGAATTTAAAGAAGGAGACAAAGTTCTTCTTTTCAATTCATGATTCAAGCTATTTCCTGGAAAATTGAAATCAAGATGGTCTGGACCATTCATAGTCAAAAGAGTTTTCCCATAAGGAACAGTAGAATTAATAAATTCAAACGGGATTGAATTTAAAGTTAATGGTCACAGAGTTAAACATTACATACATGGTCCAATAGAAGTTGACGATGAAGTTAATCACAATTTCAACACCACAGCTAACTAAGTGTGGGGAGAATCAAGTCTTTTTAAGGATAATATATATTTCTGTTAGAGTTAGATATTCTGCTTTCGTGTAGTTCTCAAGAATGGAATCCGAATGGTCTTTCCCTAGCAGACCCTAAAGAACTAGTCTTCTCCATCCATTCTGAATTTTTATTTTTTTAGTTTTTACGAGATGAAGAATTCCTTTGATCTGAACCATGGTCTACTACTACACGCTATGATTACTAACGTAATAATAACATCTTCCCTAGTGAACTGATATCATTCATAAGAGGAAAAATGGATGAAGTAAAGAAAGAACTCAGGAAAGATAATCATAAGATACATTTTGGTAAAGGAAAATCAAAATCCGCAACAAAAAGAAGAGCACGACACCTTGAAAGATGTCACAAATGCAGAAAATGGTCACACGAAGGTAAATGTTCAAACAATCAAACATATTCAAATACCGAATTTGTTACTCTATGCAGAGAAGGACTGTTCATATGTTTAGAAGAAAAGTTATTGAAGAATCGAGGTTACGCCTACGTAGCTATGGAAAACCAAATCACACGACTCTCCTATGAGTCAGCTAAAGCAGGTCTCTAAGAATTCTTCCTCACAGGTAATTATGTACAGTTTTATTTATTTTTATTGTTTTTAACCTTTTGATAATAAACGCTGAATCGTTCGCTATAAAGTATTAAATTGATATTCAATAAAATTAGGTATGCAAAACCGAAATTATTGACATCATACAAAAATTTATTACATCACTGCGAAATTTACCGTTTATTCTTAAGGTATAAATATCTTTAATCAATCAATCCAAAAATATTTCAGAAATTCGTCAGGAGTAAAACTAGGTAATATAGCCGAAATTACTTTACCCAAAAGAGGGGTTTATATTTTTGATAATATTTGATTGATTAAAGTTGGGATAAAAGACTAAAAAGAATTTTAATTTTAATTTTTACCTTGTTTTTAAATTAATATTAAATTATTATTGTAAATTTTTAAAATCAATATATTTAAGTTTTTAAATATTTAAAAATTAATATTTTTAATATAAGTTTGTAAAATTAAGGTATAAAAAATATTAATGATATTTATATGAATTTTTAATTTTATGCATTTTAAAAATAAGTTTGGTGTGAATTTAAAAACAAAATTTAATTTATTTCATTAAGTTAAAAATATGATTTCTAAAAATTCGTCATGAGTTGAAGACTAGGTCGTTGAACCGAAATTGCTTTACCCGAGGGCGGGACGAGAAATTTTATTATCATTATTTTTAATCTTATTGAATTAAAGTATGCCAAAAAAAAAAACTCAAAAATCTTTGCTTTTAAAACAACACTTAAAAATGACAAATTTTAAAATTTTGTCGAGAGACGAACTAGGACAACGATCCGAAACGCCCTCATCCTAAAAAGAAACAAAATTTTTAATTTTTAAATAATTATTTGTTTTAAAAGTATAAGGTTTTTATAAAAAAAAAAAGAGCAGGGACCCATGCGATCACATGGGATTTACCCTGTAACCTCATGCGATCGCATGAGGCCAGATAACTGGGCAGAAACATAAAGGCAGCGAGCTGTGCTCTCTGTCTCACTATCAATACACACATACACGAACACAACCACAAAAACAGCCCTAAAATCACCAATTTTTTACCAAATTCAACGAAATTTCGTCCTACAATCCGCTATAAACATGCCTTTCTTCAGATGGGGAAGCAAAAAGGTAAAAAGTTCACCCCTAAACTCTTAAAATTTTCAGTTTTAGTGTTCTTGAGCTAATTTTTACCTAATTTAATTTTGTTAATTTCTAGTGTAATTAGAGTTAAATTGTTAGTATATTATGCATGTATTGAAATGTCCCGTTCATATTGATTATAAACGTTCCATATTAATTGATTTCATTGTGAGGTTTTGACCTCTATATGAGACATTTTTCAAAGACTGCATTCGTTTTTAAAAACAAACCATAACCTTTATTTTATCGACAAGGTTAAAAGGACACCACCTAGATTATCAGAAATGATAATCTAAAAAATATCACACTTACACACTACCAATACATATTGGTTTGCAATATTAATATGTTACAACAAAGTAAATTTCGAATGCAGTTTTAAACAATATTATACAAGCATGCTGACTCCAAATCTTGTCCATATATTAGCATGTAACAGCGGAAGCTCTTAATAATCACCTGAGAATAAACATACTTTAAACGTCAACAAAAATGTTGGTGAGTTATAGGTTTAACCTATATATTTATCAAATCGTAATAATAGACCACAAGATTTCATATTTCAATATACATCCCATACATAGAGATAAAAATCATTCATATGGTGAACACCTGGTAACCGACATTAACAAGATGCATATAAGAATATCCCCATCATTCCGGGACATTCATTGAACATGATATAAAACTCGATGTACTAAAGAATCCGGTACTTTGGATGGGGTTCGTTAGGCCCAATAGATTTATCTTTAGGATTCGCGTCAATTAGTAGATCGGTTTACTAATTCTTAGGTTACCAAGCAAAAGGGGCATATTCGGCTTCGATCATTCACCCACATAATGTAGTTTCAATTACTTGTGTCTATTTTGTAAAACATTTATAAAACTGCATGTATTCTCATCCCAAAATATTAGATTTTAAAAGTGGGACTATAACTCACTTTCACATATTTTTACTTCGTCGGGAAGTAAGACTTGGCCACTGGTCGATTCACGAACCTATAACAAATATGTACATATATATCAAAGTATGTTCAAAATATTTTTACAACATTTTTAATACGTTTTAATGTTTTTAAGTTTATTAAATCAGCTGTCCTCGTTAGTAACCTACAACTAGTTGTCCATAGTTAGATGTACAAAAATAAATTGATATATATTATCTTGACCCAATCCACGACCCAGTGTATACACGTCTCATGCTATATCACAACTCAAAGTATATATATTTTTGGAATCAACCTCAACCCTATATAGCTAACTCCAACATTACTGCATATAGAGTGTCTATGGTTGTTCCAAATAATGTATATAGATGGGTCGATATGATATGTCAAAACATTTTCATACGTGTCTATGGTATCCCAAGATTACATAATATATTAGAATACATGTATAATACAATATGAGTTAGCTAGGATATGATTAATATAGATTTGTTACCAATTTTCACGTAGCTACAACAAGAAAATTTATCCAATCTTGTTTTACCCATAACTTCTTCGTTTTAAATCCGTTTTGAGTGTTTCAAGTTGCTATGGTTTCATATTGAACTTAAGTTTATGAATCTAAACAGAAAAAGTATAAGTTTATAGTCGTAAATACAGGTTACAAGTCGTTTTTGTAAAGGTAGTCATTTCAGTCGAAAGAACGACGTCTAGATGACCATTTTGAAAAACATACTTCCACTTTTAGTTTAACCATGATTTTTGGATATAGTTTCATGTTCATAAGAAAAATCTTTTTCCCATAAGAACATATTTTAAATCAAATTTTAACATAGTTTTTAATTAACTAACCCAAAACAGCCCACGGTGTTACTACGACGGCGTATATTCGGTTTTACGGTGTTTTTTGTGTTTTCAGATTTTAAATCATTAAGTTAGTATCTCATATAGATATAGAACATGTGTCTAGTTGATTTTAAAAGTCAAGTTAGAAGAATTAACTTTTGTTTGCGAACAAGTTTAGAATTAACTAAACTATGTTCTAGTGATTACAAGTTTAAACCTTCGAATAAGGTAGTTTTATATATATGAATCGAATGATGTTATGAACATCAGTACTACCTCAGGTTTTGTGGATAAACCTACTGGAAATGATAAAAATAGATCTAGCTTCAAAGGATCCTTGGATGGCTTGAAAGTTCTTGAAGCAAAATCATGACACGAAAACAAATTCAAGTAAGATTTCCACTCGAAATAAGATTGTTAAATTTATAGAAATTGAATCAAAGTTTGAATATGAGTATTACCTTGTATTAGAAAGATATCTTACTATAAATAAGAAAGATTTCTTGAGGTTGGATGATCACTTTACAAGATTGGAAGTAAGCTAATAAACTTGGAAGTATTCTTGATTTTATGAAACTAGAACTTATAGAATTTATGAAGAACACTTAGAACTTGAAGATAGAACTTTAGAGAGATCAATTTGATGAAGAAAATTGAAGAATGAAAGTGTTTTTAGGTGTTTTTGGTCGTTGGTATATGGATTAGATATAAAGGATGTGTAATTTTGTTTACATGTAAATTAGTCATGAATGATTACTAATATTTTTGTAATTTTATGAGATATTTCATGCTAGTTGCTAAATGATGGTTCCCACATGTGTTAGGTGACTCACATGAGCTTCTAAGAGCTAATCATTGGAGTGTATATACCAATAGTACATACATCTAAAAGTTGTGTATTGTACAAGTACGAATACGGGTGCATACGAGTAGAATTGTTGATGAAACTGAACGAGGATGTAATTGTAAGCATTTTTATAAGTAGAAGTATTTGATAAGTGTCTTGAAGTCTTTTAAAATTGTATGAATACATATTAAAACACTACATGTAAATACATTTTAACTGAGTCGTTAAGTCATCGTTAGTCGTTACATGTAAATGTTGTTTTGAAAGCTTTAGGTTAACGATCTTGTTAAATGTTGTTAACCCATTGTTTATTATATCTAAAGAGATGTTAAATTATTACATTATCATGATATTATAATATATTAATATATCTTAGTATGATATATATACAGTTAAATGTCGTTACAACGATAATCGTTACATATATGTCTCGTTTCAAAATCCTTAAGTTAGTAGTCTTGTTTTTACATATGTAGTTCATTGTTAATACACTTAATGATATATTTACCTATCATTTAACATATTTAACCAAGTGTGTCAATATTTTAATATGATTCATATGTACTTAGTAAGACATTGTTATAACGATAATCGTTATATATATCGTTTTCGAGTTTCTTAATTCAATAGACTCATTTTTATGTATATAACTCATTGTTAAAATACCTAATGAGATACTTACTTATCATAATATTATGTTAACTATATATATATATCCATATATATGTCGTCATATAGTTTTTACAAGTTTTAACGTTCGTGAATCACCGGTCAACTTGGGTGGTCAATTGTCTATATGAAACCTATTTAAATTAATCAAGTCTTTACAAGTTTGATTGCTTAACATGTTGGAAACACTTAATCATGTAAATAAAAATTTCATTTAATATATATAAACATGGAAAAGTTCGGGTCACTACAGTACCTACCCGTTAAATAAATTTCGTCCCGAAATTTTAAGCAGTTGGAGGTGTTGTCGTATCTTCTGGAAATAAGTGCAGGTATTTCTTCTTCATCTGATATTTTCATTCCCAGGTGAACTCGGGTCCTCTATGAGCATTCCATCGAACTTTAACAATTGGTATCTTGTTTTGCTTAAGTCTTTTAACCTCACGATCCATTATTTCGATGGGTTCTTCGACGAATTGAAGTTTTTCGTGGATTTGGATTTCGTCTAATGGAATAGTGAGATCTTCTTTAGCAAAACATTTCTTCAAATTTGATACGTGGAAAGTGTTATGTACAGCCGCGAGTTGTTGTGGTAATTCAAGTCGGTAAGCTACTGGTCCGACTCGATCAATAATCTTGAATGGTCCTATATACCTTGGATTTAATTTCCCTCGTTTACCAAATTGAACAATGCCTTTCCAAGGTGCAACCTTAAGCATGACCATCTCTCTAATTTCAAATTCTATATATTTTCTTTTAATGTCGACGTAGCTCTTTTGTCGACTTTGGGCGGTTTTCAACCGTTGTTGAATTTGGATGATCTTCTCGGTAGTTTCTTGTATTATCTCCGGACCCGTAATCTGTCTATCCCCCACTTCACTCCAACAAATCAGAGACCTGCACTTTCTACCATAAAGTGCTTCAAACGGCGCCATCTCAATGTTTGAATGGTAGCTGTTGTTGTAGGAAAATTCTGCTAACGGTAGATGTCGATCCCAACTGTTTTCGAAATCAATAACACATGCTCGTAGCATGTCTTTAAGCATTTGTATCGTCCTTTCGCTCTGCCCATAAGTTTGTGGATGATAGGTAGTACTCATGTCTAGACGAGTTCCTAATGCTTGCTGTAATGTCTGCCAGAATCTTGAAATAAATCTGCCATCCCTATCAGAGATAATAGAGATTGGTATTCCATGTCTGGAGACGACTTCCTTCAAAAAAAATCGTGTTAACTTCTCCATCTTGTCATCTTCTCTTATTGGCAGGAAGTGTGCTGATTTGGTGAGACGATCAACTATTACCCAAATAGTATCAAAACCACTGGCAGTCCTTGGCAATTTAGTGATCAAATCCATGGTAATATTTTTCCATTTCCATTCCGGGATTTCAGGTTGTTGAAGTAGACCTGATGGTTTCTGATGCTCTGCTTTGACCTTGGAACACGTCAAACATTCTCCTACGTATTTAGCAACATCGGCTTTCATACCCGGCCACCAAAAAGGTTTCTTGAGATCCTTGTACATCTTCCCTGTTCCAGGGTGTATTGAGTATCTGGTTTAATGAGCTTCTTTAAGTACCATTTCTCTCATATCTCCAAATTTTGGTACCCAAATTCTGTCAGCCCTATACCGGGTTCCGTCTTCTCGAATATCAAGATGCTTCTCCGATCCTTTGGGTAGTTCATCCTTTAAATTTCCCTCTTTTAAAACTCCTTGTTGCGCCTCCTTTATTTGAGTAGTAAGGTTATTGTGAATCATTATATTCATATCTTTTACTCGAATGGGTTCTCTGTGCTTTCTGCTCAAGGCGTCGGCTACCACATTTGCCTTCCCCAGGTGGTAACGAATCTCAAAGTCGTAATCATTCAACAATTCAATCCACCTGCGCTGTCTCATGTTCAGTTGTTTCTGGTTAAATATGTGTTGAAGACTTTTGTTGTCGGTATATATAATGCTTTTGACCCCATATAAGTAGTGCCTCCAAGTCTTTAATGAAAAAACAACCGCGCCTAATTCCAAATCATGCGTCGTATAATTTTGCTCATGAATCTTTAATTGTCTAGACGCATAAGCAATTACCTTCGTTCGTTGCATTAATACACAACCGAGATCTTGCTTTGAGGCGTCACAATATATCACAAAATCATCATTCCCTTCAAGTAATGACAATATAGGTGATGTAGTTAACTTTTTCTTTAACAATTGAAACGCCTTTTCTTGTTCATCCTTCCATTCAAATTTCCTCCCTTTATGCGTTAATGCAGTCAAGGGTTTTGCTATTCTGGAAAAATCTTGGATGAACCTTCTATAGTAAACAGCTGTTCCTAAAAATTGGCGTATATGCTTCGGAGTTTTCGGGGTTTCCCATTTTTCAACAGTTTCAATCTTTGCTGGATCCACCTGAATACCTTCTTTGTTCACTATGTGACCGAGGAATTGAACTTCTTCCAACCAAAATGCAAACTTTGAAAACTTACCGTATAGTTTTTCTTTCCTCAGCAACTCTAGTACTTTTCTCAAATGTTCTTCGTGCTCTTGATCATTCTTCGAGTAAATAAGTATGTCATCGATGAAAACAATGACAAACTTGTCAAGGTATGGTCCACACACTCGGTTCAGGAGGTCCATGAACACAGCTGGTGCATTAGTCAACCCAAACGGCATAACCATAAACTCATAATGACCGTAACGAGTCCTAAAAGCAGTCTTTGGAATATCATCCTCCTTCACCCGCATTTGATGATACCCAGAACGTAAATCAATCTTCGAATAAACCGACGAGCCTTGTAGTTGATCAAATAAGTCTTCGATTCTTGGTAGTGGGTAGCGGTTCTTGATGGTAAGTTTGTTCAACTCTCGGTAGTCGATACATAACCTAAATGTACCATCCTTCTTCTTGACAAACAAAACAGGAGCTCCCCACGGTGATGTGCTTGGTCGAATGAAACCGCGCTCTAAAAGTTCTTGTAATTGGCTCTGAAGTTCCTTCATTTCGCTAGGTGCGAGTCTGTATAGAGCACGAGCTATTGGTGCAGCTCCCGGTACAAGGTCTATTTGAAATTCAACGGATCGGTTTGGAGGTAGTCCCGGTAATTCTTTCGGAAATACATCGGGAAATTCTTTTGCGACGGGAACATCATTGATATTCTTTTCTTCGGAATTGACTTTCTCGACTTGTGCTAGCACAGCATAGCAACCTTTTCTTATTAGTTTTTGTGCCTTCAGGTTACTAATAAGATTTAACTTCGCGTTGCTCTTTTCTCCGTACACCATTAAGGGTTTTACTTTTTCTCGTATAATGCGAATTGCATTTTTATAACAAACGATCTCCGCTTTCACTTCTTTCAACCAGTCCATACCGATTATCACATCAAAACTCCCTAACTCTCCTGGTATCAAGTCAATCTTAAATGTATCGATAACCAGTTTAATTTCTCGATTCCGACATATATTATCCGCTGTAATTAGTTTACCATTTGCTAATTCGAGTAAAAATTTATTATCCAAGGGCGTCGGTGAGCAACTTAGTTTAGCACAAAAATCTCTACTCATATATCTTCTATCCGCACCCGAATCAAATAAAACATAAGCAGATTTATTGTCAATGAGAAACGTACCCGTAACAAGCTCCGGTTCTTCCTGCGCTTCTGTCGTATTAATATTAAAAACTCTTCCGTGGCCCTGCCCATTAGTATTCCCCTGATTTGGGCAATTTTTAATAATGTGGCCTGGTTTTTCACTATAACAGACTACGTTGGCAGTACTTGCTCCGACACTACTTGTTCCGACATTACTCGTTCTGGCATTGCTTGTTCCTTTAGTTCTGTTATACATTGGTCCGTAGACCTCACACTTTGTCGCGCTATGACCATTTCTTTCACACCTATTGCAAAATGTTGTGCAGAACCCCGGGTGATTCTCTTCACACCTTTGGCATTGCTGTTTCTGATTATTGTTGTTGTTGTGGTTGTTATTGTTGTTGGGATGATTATTGTAATTGTTGTTGTTGGGACGTTTGTTGTAGTTGTTGTTGTTGGGATTGCGATTGTTGTTGTTGCGATTTATGTTGCGGTTGTTGGGATAGTTGTTGCGATTGTGGTTGTAATTGTTGTTGTCGTTGTTGTACAGGTGACTCTTGTCACTGTTTTCCTCCCACTTCCTCTTGAGTTGTTTCGTGTTGGCTTCTTTGGGCGCCTGTTCTTTAATTCTCCTCTCAATCTGATTTATGAGTTTATGAGCCATTCGACTTGCCTTCTGTATTGAAGCGGGCTCGTGTGAACTCACATCTTCTTGAATCCTTACTGGGAACCCTTTTACAAATGCGTCGATCTTCTCTTCTTCATCTTTGAACTTTCCTGGACACAATAGGCACAACTCTGTGAATCGTCGTTCATACGTGGTAATGTCAAACCCTTGTGTTCGTAACTCTCTAAGCTCTGCCTTGAGCTTATCGACCTCGTTTCTAGGACGGTACTGCTCGTTTATCAATTGCTTGAATGCTGACCATGGTAGTGCGTAAGCAGCATCTTATCCTACCTGTTCGAGATAGGTATTCCACCATGTTAATGATGTACCTATGAAGGTATGCATAGCGTACTTAACTTTGTCCTCTTCAGTACACTTACTTATGGCAAACACCGATTCAACCTTCTCGGTCCACCGTTTCAATCCAATTGGTCCTTCGGTTCCATCAAATTCCAAAGGTTTACAGGCAGTGAATTCTTTGTAGGAGCATCCTACACGATTTCTTGCGGAATTAGTTCCACTGCTACATCCAGAGTTATTATTATTTTGCATCGTAGCCTGCACTGCGGCTATGTTCGCAGCAAGGAAAACACGGAAATCTTCCTCACTCATGTTCAAGTTCTGACGAGTCGCCGGTACCATTTCCTTCAAAAATAGCCAAAAGAATTGAGTTAATCATATAGAATTTAAGATTAGTCAATATTATTTCATAGCATAATATGAACTTATTTATAAAAGCTTTTTCTTCATATTAGCATTTTATAGTTTTAATTCGGGTAGTACCTACCCGTTAAGTTCATACTTACTAGCCACTATACAACTTAACTACTACGCTTCTATATGAAAAACTTATTACAATAAAATTTTGCGTTCAAACTTTATACAAAATATTACAAGCTTACAATACCGCTATTATACATATAGGATGAAATATAACACATAATAACATTGCTACTCGGCAGCTATAAAGGCAATTCTAGTTAATACGCAAGTTGTTCAGCAAAAGAAATAAAGACACGTAATTCATAAGTCCAGAAACAAGTCATGCATTCTGGTTTTTCTAAGACGACTTCCGATCCTTGGTTTTGTGAAAAGTAACTGTTATGATCATTGGCTAAGCAGCATGTTGTAATGTCATCAAAAGGACGAGGGTTTCGTAATGCCCAACAGCCCCGTAATAATCTAAAAACCTTGTTTCTCATCTCAACTACCGAGTTCGTCACTTGTGGGAATGTTTTATTTAAAAGTTGCAACCCAATGTTCTTTTTCTCAATTTAATGAGAAGCGAACATTATTAACCCGTAAGCATAACATGCTTTTTTATGTTGCATGTTAGAAGCTCTTTCTAACTCACTAAATCCTATGTTGGGATATGTTGAGTCAAAATAGGTTCTTAACCCGTAGCGTAAAATTGCATTGGGTTCCCCGCATTTAATGCTTTAAAGAAAACACGGCGTAACTTACGGTCTCCCCAATGTGATATACCCCACCTATCAAAGGAAAGCCTTTTATAAACTAAGGCATTTCTGGAAAGTCTTTCAAATGTTTGACAAGTTAATTTCGCCATAACTAAATGTGGTGATGAATTCTGACCGACTCTAGACAAGATTTCCTCAATCATATCCTCTGGTAGGTCTACTAAAATATTCGGTTGTCTACCCTTAACGTCCATTTTGTTTTTGTACTGTAGAATAGACAAGGATTAGATTCGTAAAAGATAATTAACAAACAATACAAGCAATTTTTACATAGAACATAAAAGTACAAGCACACTACAATACATATAATACACAACATGATTACAACCCTCTAATCTGAATCACTGGTTTCTTCTTCTTCGGACTTGGTTCGTTTTCCTAATTTTCTAGGAATATACGGTGTTCCTCTAATATGAGCCGTCGTCTTCCATAATGGTTTAGAAAAACCTGGTGGTTTAGATGTTCCCGGGTCATTGTTACATTTTAGGAAATATGGATGTTGCCGATACATATAAAGTTCATCGGGGTTGGAATCGGGTTTCTCTATTTTTATACCTTTTCCCTTATTATTTTCTTTCGCTTTATTAAATTGGGTCGAGGTAATTTCTATAACATCGTCGGAATCCTCATCGGGATCCGATTCATCAGAAAATTGATAATCTTCCCAATATTTTGTTTCCTCGGCGGAAACACCATTGACCATTATTAACTTTGGTCCGTTGGTTGAGGATTTTTTTTTATTTAATAGATTTACTATAGGTATCAATATTTCTTTCTCCGGAACCTCTTCTTCTTCTGGTTCCTCCTCTTCCGGTTTCTCCTCTTCCGGTTCCTCTTCTTCCGGTTCCTCCTCTTCCGGTTCCTCCTCTTTCGGTTCCTCTTCTTCCGGTTCCTCTTCGGAAATTTGTGAATCTTTCTAAAATATATTCGACTCTTCATTATTATTAGGTGAATCGATGGGATTTGTACAAGTGGTAGACATCTATCACATAATATCAAACACATTAAGAGGTTAATATATCACATAATATTTACATGTTAATAACATATAGTTTCCAACAAAAGTGTTAAGCAATCGTTTTTAAAGAAAATACGGTCGAAGTCCAGACTCACTAATGTATCCTAACAAACTCAATAAGACACACTAATGCAAATTTCTGGTTCTCTAAGACCAACGCTCGGATACCAACTGAAATGTCCCGTTCATATTGATTATAAACGTTCCATATTAATTGATTTCGTTGCGAGGTTTTGACCTCTATATGAGACGTTATTCAAAGACTGCATTCGTTTTTAAAAACAAACCATAACCTTTATTTTATCGACAAGGTTAAAAGAACACTACCTAGATTATCGGAAATGATAATCTAAAAAATATCACACTTACACACTACCAATACATATTGGTTTACAATATTAATATGTTACAACAAAGTAAATTTCGAATGCAATTTTAAACAATATTATACAAGCATGCTGACTCCAAATCTTGTCCATATATTAGCATGCAACAGCGGAAGCTCTTAATAATTACCTAAGAATAAACATGCTTTAAACGTCAACAAAAATGTTGGTGAGTTATAGGTTTAACCTATATATTTATCAAATCGTAATAATAGACCACAAGATTTCATATTTCAATATATATCCCATACATAGAGATAAAAATCATTCATATGGTGAACACCTGGTAACCGACATTAACAAGATGCATATAAGAATATCCCCATCATTTCGCGACATCCATCGGACATGATATAAAACTCGAAGTACTAAAGCATCCGGTACTTTGGATGGGGTTCATTAGGCCCAATAGATCTATCTTTAGGATTCGCGTCAATTAGTAGATCGGTTTACTAATTCTTAGGTTACCAAGCAAAAGGGGCATATTCGGCTTCGATCATTCACTCATATAATGTAGTATCAAGTACTTGTGTCTATTTTGTAAAACATTTATAATACTGCATGTATTCTCATCCCAAAATATTAGATTTTAAAAGTGGGACTATAACTCACTTTCATAGATTTTACTTCGTCGGGAAGTAAGACTTGGCCACTAGTCGATTCACGAACCTATAACAAATATGTACATATATATCAAAGTATGTTCAAAATATTTTACAACATTTTTAATACGTTTTAATGTTTTTAAGTTTATTAAGTCAGCTGTCCTCGTTAAACCTACAACTAGTTGTCCATAGTTAGATGTACATAAATAAATTGATATATATTATCTTGACCCAATCCACGACCCAGTATATACACGTCTCAGGCTAGATCACAACTCAAAGTATATATATTTTTGGAATCAACCTCAACCCTGTATAGCTAACTCCAACATTACTGCATATAGAGTGTCTATGGTTGTTCCAAATAATATATATAGATGGGTCGATATGATATGTCAAAATATTTGCATACGTGTCTATGGTATCCCAAGATTACATAATATATTAGAATACATGTATAATACAATATGAGTTAGCTAGGATATGATTAATATAGATTTGTTACCAATTTTCACGTAGCTACAACAAGAAAATTTACCCAATCTTGTTTTACCCATTACTTCTTCGTTTTAAATCCGTTTTGAGTGTTTCAAGTTGCTATGGTTTCATATTGAATTTAAGTTTACGAATATAAACAGAAAAAGTATAAGTTTATAGTCGGAAATACAGGTTACAAGTCATTTTTGTAAAGGTAGTCATTTCAGTCGAAAGAACGACGTCTAGATGACCATTTTGAAAAACATACTTCCACTTTGAGTTTAACCATGATTTTTGGATATAGTTTCATGTTCATAAGAAAAATCATTTTCCCAAAAGAAAAACTTTTAAATAAAATTTTAGCATAGTTTTTAATTTACTAACCCAAAACAGCCCGCGGTGTTACTACGACGGCGTATATCCGGTTTTACTGTGTTTTTCGTGTTTTCAAGTTTTATATCATTAAGTTAGTATATCATATAGATATAGAACATTTGTCTAGTTGATTTTAAAATTCAAATTAGAAGGATTAACTTTTGTTTGCGAACAAGTTTAGAATTAACTAAACTATGTTCTAGTGATTACAAGTTTAAACTTTCGAATAAGGTAGTTTTATATATATGAATCGAATGATGTTATGAACATCATTACTACCTCAGGTTTTGTGGATAAACCTACTGGAAATGAAAAAAATAGATCTAGCTTCAAAGGATCCTTAGATAGCTTGAATGTTCTTGAAGCAAAATCATGACACGAAATCAAGTTCAAGTAAGATTTCCACTCGAAATAAGATTGTTAAATTTATAGAAATTGAATCAAAGTTTGAATATGAGTATTACCTTGTATTAGAAAGATATCTTACTATAAATAAGAAAGATTTCTTGAGGTTGGATGATCACTTTACAAGATTGGAAGTAAGCTTGCAAACTTGGAAGTATTCTTGATTTTATGAAACTAAAACTTATAGAATTTATGAAAAACACTTAGAACTTGAAGATAGAGCTTGAGAGAGATCAATTTGATGAAGAAAATTGAATAATGAAAGTGTTATTAGGTGTTTTTGGTCATTGGTATATGGATTAGATATAAAGGATGTGTAATTTTGTTTACATGTAAATAAGTCATGAATGATTACTAATATTTTTGTAATTTTATGAGATATTTCATGCTAGTTGGCAAATGATGGTTCTCACATGTATTAGGTGACTCACATGGGCTGCTAAGAGCTGATCATTGGAGTGTATATACCAATAGTACATACATCTAAAAGCTGTGTATTGTACAAGTACGAATACGGGTGCATACGAGTAGAATTGTTGATGAAACTGAACGAGGATGTAATTGTAAGCATTTTTGCTAAGTAGAAGTATTTTGATAAGTGTCTTGAAGTCTTTCAAAAGTGTATGAATACATATTAAAACACTACATGTAAATACATTTTAACTGAGTCGTTAAGTCATCGTTAGTCGTTACATGTAAATGTTGTTTTGAAAGCTTTAGGTTAACGATCTTGTTAAATGTTTTTAAACCATTGTTTATTATATATAAAGAGATGTTAAATTATTACATTATTATGATATTATGATATATTAATATATCTTAGTATGATATATATACAGTTAAATGTCGTTACAACGATAATCGTTACATATATGTCTCGTTTCGAAATCCTTTAGTTAGTAGTCTTGTTTTTACATATGTAGTTCATTGTTAATACACTTAATGATATATTTACCTATCATTTAACATATTTAACCAAGTATATCAATATCTTAATATGATTCATATGTACTTAGTAAGACGTTGTTATAACGATAATCGTTATATATATCATTTTCGAGTTTCTTAATTCAATAGACTCATTTTTATGTATATAACTCATTATTAAAATACCTAATGAGATACTTACTTATCATAATATCATTTTAACTCTATATATATCCATATATATGTCATCATATAGTTTTTACAAGTTTTAACGTTCGTGAATCACCGGTCAACTTGGGTGGTCAATTGTCTATATGAAACCTATTTAAATTAATAAAGTCTTAACAAGTTTGATTGCTTAATATTTTGGAAACACTTAATCATGTAAATAACAATTTCATTTAATATATATAAACATGGAAAAGTTCGGGTCACTACATGTACAACCTAGATTGATGCAATTTAACATGATTTGAAGCCTTAAACTTCAAAATTTTTAGAAATCTAGGGTTTTCTGTTCTTGAGCAATTTGGGACTTTTTGATATAAATAGGTTATGGCGATTTTTGTCATGAATTATTGCTAAATTAAGTAGTGTAACATGTTTAGGTAGCTAAATGATCCAAACTTTGATCCTAAACATGATTTTTGAGAATTAAAGTGGACTTTTCAAGTCTAAAATTCATGAACTTGATTAAATTGATGTAAATGCCATTTGAAACTTGTTTAATTGCTAGTAATGGTTATTTTAACAAGTTATTTGAGCTGAATGCTTATGAACTTTGTAAACATTTTCATATATGCTTATTTGAAAAAGTGTAGAATTGATAAAAATATGAAAATGAGTATGAGTTTAATATGGATTAAACATGTTATTGTAATTGTTTTAATTTGTTATTTTGCTAACACTAATACATATTTGGATGCACAAATTTTGTGTTTAATGTGTTTTGCAGAAATATACCGAATCTGGCAGTGCATCATCATCCAGACAACCTGAAAACGAACCACAGCCAGAAATGCAATATGAGCCACAATATGAACCAGAACCTGAACAGGAACAACAACAAGAACAATAATATCATAACGATCAACACATATCATATTATGATCCGCAACAAGAATATGTTAATGCCTACGTACAATTTTAAATTCATCCAATAATAGAACACCCAACGATTCATGAAGAGCTGTTGCATCCCAATTTGAGATTTGATCGAAGCTGGAGAGATTACCCGACGTACCAAAGTAACAATTTTAAACTGATAACGAAAAATGTAGAAGTATCGAGGGTAATCGATTGGGAGCCTTTGGAAAGGGTCCAACTAGCTAACTCAGTTAGGCAGAATCTAATCCAAAGGTATGGGAACTCTTCTTTTCCTGATTGGGAACGTTTATTCACCATTCGTAGGCCTGTATATAAGGAATGGTGTGTTGAGCTTATGAGTACTATATCACTTGATACAGATGTAGTTAGGTTAGACGATAGGAATTTCCTTAGATTTTTACTTGGCCGTAGGATGTACAGAATGTCCATGCTGGACATGGCCCAGGCTTTACAGATTTACACTCCTTCTGAATTACTACTACCTGATTGTACAAATTTGATTTATCATGGTTAAAGGGTAGATAGGAATTTTGATGCTGACACCGTCTGGAGGCGTATGTCAAATTATAATGTTTTTACGCGGAGAGGAATACACTCCTATTTAGATATTAACAAAGCAGAGCTTCGTATTATACATAGATTTTTAGCTAATTCGATTACACAAAGAGGTAACAAGAAGGAGAAAATGACTCTACACGATTTATTTTACCTTAAGTGTATTCGAAACACTAGAAGCTTTGTTATTATTCCCTACTGTGTTTGTTTTTATCTCTCCAAAATGGTGGAAGGAATACATGACGGGGGAATAATAGGAGGGGGTATTTTTGTTACTCTCATTGTAGAGTATTTAGGCGTAGATAGAGATCAAGGGGGTCCACTGATGGTGTGTAGGGAACAGGTTGAGACTTTAGGATTGCGGGTCTATCAGGGTGCAAAGGTATTAAAGAGCAGACGCAATCAGGCAGTACCATATCAGCGCCCTTATTCACAGGTAGAGAGAGGTTCAGATGAGGAAATGGAGGAAGCGGATGACATTAGGGATGTCATTAGGGATGTCATTAGGGAGGCTGTTACTGATGTTTACCAGCGTATAGATGAGTTAGAAATGACAAACGAGGCTAGACATAGTCAGTACGAGCAGTGGCACGGCGAGAATGTGTACGAGCATTCCAGGCAATGACAGCATGATAGATGGCACTATCATCAGCATCAGATCATGAGCCAGCTATCACCTCAGGTACCAAATAACTACGTACCAACCCGACCTGTTTACTATCCGCCACACCAGCCCGATATGCGACCACCATTTACTCTCTACGACCCCAACCAAGCCTATCAGTACACCTATAACCAACCGTGGAACCCGACCGACGACATGAACTGGAACCCCTATCCAGATTGATACTGTAACAACCCGTCCTTATCCCCCTGGACGAAGTCATCAACATTTGGTTCCATTGCGATGATCGACTCCAAGTAATGTCCTTAATATGAGCAAATGCACAGCGGAAGACTTAATTTGTACCTGAGAATAACATGATTTAAAATGTCAACATAAAGTTGGTGAGATATATAGGTTTGATGCTAGCAGCGTTATAACTATGGACCACAAGATTTCACGTTTATACATAATACACTCCTCGTGTATGAAAAGACGTTGAGCACTTGGTAACCATACTTAACTAAAAGTCACAGCAGCATACTCTTAAATAAACCCTACACCGTACCAAGTGTAGTAACGAGAACGAAGTACTGTGCAACCGTTAAATGCTGGTCGTCCAGCCCGGTTGGGGATGTCAGCCCGATAGATCTATCAACAGGATTCGCGTTTACGCTCCTCACGTAATTAGCAGTTACCAAGTATAAAGAGATATGCCATGGTACAACTTAACGTAGAATTTATTTTTGATCACTTGTGTCCATAACGTAAATCATTTATAAAAACAGCGCATGTATTCTCAGCCCAAAAATATTTAGAGTTTAAAAGGGGACTATATACTCACCTAATGTATTTTGTAGTAAAAATACATATAACATCATTTAACATGTGCAAGGTTGGCCTTCGATTCACGAACCTATATCATTTGTTTACTTATTAACACACATAATTGTAATCAAACAATATAATAATTTTATTAACTATATCATTTTTATATCAAAACTATATATATGTTTAATATATTTATTTTGTATATAAATTTTGTTATATAAATGTATCATTTGTTTGATAAAATATAGTAACTATGATATTTGTAATGATAAAATGAATAATTTAATAATAATGGTTGTGAAAATAATAATTTTTGACATTAGTACCTAATACTTAATAACAATTATAGCAATCTTACTAATAACACTTTTAATAATAATAATAATAATAATAATAATAATAACAATGATAGTAATAATAATAATAATAATAATAATAATAATAATAATAATAATAATAATAATAATAATAATAATAATAATAATAATAATAATAATAATAACGAGGAAATAATAATATTTAAGTAAATAATGGCTACCTTAAATATTTTTCAAAAAGAATGGTCATAACCAAACTCGAACCCGCGACCTCACGCACCCCAGAATCAACACCCAACCAATTGAGCTATTCTGTTTTTATGTGTTATTGTATATCAGATATATATACACTCGTTTTTACTGTCTTCCTTTCTTCCTCATCAAAACAACTGACCCAGCTTTAATTCAATAAAAAAAACTCATTATCAATTTTCTTTAAACCATTATATGAAACCGAAAACAATTCATTTTGGTTGCTTTAGTTGATTTTAAACAGAAAAATGAATAAGTTAAATAGCAGAAGATAAAATTCACGAAGAACAACCTCGATTGTGATTTTGAAAACGAAATCGTTTTAGACAAAGTTTATAACACGAATTGTGTCTCAAATCACGTCTAGAATCTGTTGGACACATTAATTGAACTCAAATCATCAAAGCAAGTTTGAATTTTACCAAAAACACTCGGTTAGACTTTAAGAATTCGAGTATAATATAACGAATTAAAACCTGCGAATTTGGGGAAACACTCTCGACATGATTTAGGACACTTATGCAATTCAACTTTTTGTCAATACGTTCTGAATCAATTCAGATGTTAAATGGGTTTGAGCTCTAAAAAAAAAATCGGTTCTGTTTTTAGTTTTTAGTCAGATAGCATTAGATATATTAGGGTGTTTGCTGATAAAAGTTAACTGATTTCCCTCATAACTATAGCTAATCGAAGTTTTTAAAGAGGATGAGAGCTCGATAGATTCTCACGGGTGTGCAGGGAAAAGGAAAAAAAACAAAGCAGATGAATATGTCTCATACGCGTGGTATATAACAGATATATATCCTGCATTTTAATTTTAATAGATAATAGTTAATAATATATTATAATAATAGCAAAAAAAATATAATAAATAAATAATAGATAAAAAAAAATCTAATTTGTTTTATTCAGATGTAACATGACGTATGTATATATTTTTTTTAATAATAATTTATATATAATATTAATAATAATACAACTAATAATGTTATAAATAATTAAAATACTAATAATAATAAGGATAAACTAATAATAATATTTTCTATCAAAATAATACTAGTACTAGTAACAATAATAATTATATTAATTACTAAACTCATATTTGCAATGATGGTAATAACAATATTAGTAACAAATGATAATTTTTATAATAATACATATGATAATAAGTAATTAGTAAAAAGAATAATGATAATTAATCATAAAAATGAAAATACCAATCCTATTAGTTATAATGATATCTTTAATGATAATAATAATACTAATAACAATACTTGTATATCTATATATTATATATTTTATTAGTACGGATGTTTATATTAACATTTTTATCATACACCTAATAATAAATATGTACAGGAAATCATATGTTATATTTATAGATTAATAACAACTTAATTATTAATATCTTATTATCTCTAATTATTATATATACTCATACCTATACATATATATATATATATATATATATATATATATATATATATATATATATATATATATATATATATATATATATATATATATATATATATATATATATATATATATATATATATATAAACAATTGTTCGTGAATCGTCAGGCTTGGTCAAAGGGTAATTAATTATCCGAATATAGATTTCAAACTTTCTAGACTCAACATTAGGGTTTTTGCTTATCGTGTCGGAAACATATAGAGATTAGGGTTTAAATTTGGTCGGAAATTTCCGGGTCGTTACAGTACCCACCCGTTAAAGAAATTTCGTCCCCGAAATTTGGTGGAGGTTGTCATAAATAACAATAGGAATGTTTTCATGACGAATATGAGGTAATAATAGAGTTTTATCATTTTTGGAATATATGGATAAAATGATTCGATCATGTGAAGCGTACGAGTGAAGCTATCACAAAAGAGTGAAATGGGTAAATATGAACTTGTTTTAACCGATGACGTAGTTATGATTGATTTCTGGAATTTACGTAAAGAAAATCTTCGTAATAGAATCTAGTTCTGCGGCGATTTAGGAAATCAAAATCTTCTTTGATTAATACAATAATCTGTTCTGATTTCTCTGTCAGATATATTGCTATAAATCCACCCCCTTCGTTTTCCTTATTCTCCACACCTTTTATTCTTTCTTCCTCTACTCATTCTTAATATGCTCCATCCAATCCTGATTCTTATTATACTTCTAACCTTCATATCTTTCCTTATACTTCGATGTCCTTGCTTCTGTTTTCTATAATCATTGTCATCTGCAGTTAATGCTCTTTCCTAATTGCTGCGATTTTTACTACCATTTTTTTTTATTTCGGAGCTTCATTCTTTTTCTTTTCCTCCTTTTCAACTAAACATCTTTTGTAATGGTCCGGAATTCGTAGGTATGAAATTCAGAATGAATATAGCTAATGTCCTTAGAACGAAATGGTAATGACACGATTTTGATCTGTCAAATTACCAGAATACCTTGGAAAAGACCGAATCATCAAGAAAATATTTTCTTGATATGTTTAGAGATTGGATAGATTGTAAGAGCCGTGTAACATGGCACATGATGACGGTACTGTGAATCATCACATTCCATTAGAAACTTAACATGACTTACTGTAATATAATGAAGTTGATCAAGTTTCATTATATTATACTAATTCATGCATCAGTTCCCATCACTACTTCAAAACATTCATATTTAAACTCGGAAATTTTAGAACTTAGAAACTAACACAGTTTCTTTTATGTTGTATCGCAGATGTTACGGAGTGGTAAATGTTTTCAGATAAAGATAGTTGTGAAAATATCTTCAGAAATATGGAGAATATGTATAACGGAAGATATGAAGATATCTTATAATATATAAGGTAAGATGATGATGAAGAATATCATCCGGGAAAGGTTTAGAATAAAGAGTAGGGTTCTTACTAACGGTTTCAGCAGGCACTGAATCGTTTGAATTCTTTGAAGTCAAAATTATTCTTTGTGATTTGTCCACAACCTCCTTCATACTTTACTCAATTCGTTTTCCAATTCTCAACCTTCTCTTTTTCTGAGCTTTACCAACATACTGTACTTTATCGTCAAACTTTTGGCTGTTAAAGTCGTTTACAGTTTTTGCTGCTTCATCAGCATCTCTAGAACTACTTCATAGTCCATGATGTTTTTCAGAAACTTCACATTCGAAATATGTAATTCTTATGGATAGACGTTTTCGGTATAACTAGGAGAATTTTTACGAAATTTTCAAAATACTGATTGTGGATTTCGCCAAAGAGATAACGAGTTGCTGGTACGTCTGCTGATGATGTTATGAGATATAAAAGGTTCTCCGGTAACGACGGCGAAAGGACAAGGTATAAATATCGAGATTATAATATGAGTAGTCTCACTGAGAAGTCGAAGTGGAGCTGTGACAAAATTAGCTTCCTGAAAAGAAATTGTAGGGTTGTTTTTGCTAATAAATGGCAAAGGATTCAACACGATATGTGTTAAACTATGAATTTGAGTTCGAGAGTTTTTCAGGTGCATAAATCTTTCCTTCCGTAGATGAAGTGCGGTTGGTTCATCCTTCCGATCTAGGTGTTTTCAAGAATCATAAAAAAAAAATTGTGAATGCGAATTGTAATCGTCAAGATATGAATGAGGTTTAAGATAAAAATCAAGTGGCAAACTTGAAGATCAGTTTAGTTTCATATGTTATAATCAATATTTTAATTCATTTTACTTGTCCATAGTTAGCAGTCTATTAGTCTGATTGTCCAAGGGTCCAATAGTTCAACAGTTCAATATATTCATATATAATTTAATATACATAATTAATACGTATCGTGACCCGTGTACCGGTCTCAGTGTCGATCACAACTCAAAGTATATATATATTTTGGAATCAACTCCGACCCTGTATAGCCAACTCCCACCTTTACATATAGAGTGTCTACGGTTGTTCCGAAATATATATATAGATGGGTCGATATGATAAGTCGAAACCTTGCATACGTGTCCCGTTATTTAAAATGCGTAAAATAAATATATATCATGACCCATTATACAACGTGTTGTCTCAGAATTAATCCGACGTATTGTTGTACATGTGTCCCGACAGTATGTACAGTGCAGAAATTAAAAATTGCGAGAATGTAAATTGCGATAAATTAAATGTTAATCAGTTAGCTGGGAACAGTTAGCCGGAACAGTTAGCTAGGAACAGTTAGCGTGGATTCCTAACAATATTTCAATTTAGTTAATTCGTCTGTTTCTAACAAATTTTATTTTGTCCAATGTTTTCATCTTTATGCCACTTGTTGGATTCTGATAGGTGAAAATCCGAATATGAAATTTGAATGGAAATGGTTATTCTGGGGTGAGCGGATACAAATATCGGTGGTTGTAAGTAGGATAATAGATGATCGTTGAATCAGATTCGAAGAATGTACAGTGTAACTTATTAATGTGAATTCTAAATATTCCTCGGGTATTACCCACCCGTTAAAATATTTTCATCATTAACAGTTTGTACAAAAGAATTTTTAATTACAATCTTTATGAAAATATACTTGTATATATATTTTCATCGGATGTAATTATGGATTTAATGAGTCAAAAACTCATTTGATTTATCATTAATACTAGATTACATAATCTCTAAAACTTTAGAAATTACATAATCACCATGTCGAACGAGGAAAAATGAGGTAGAATGATACGTAAAGCGAAGATAATCGATGTAGATCGATGTGTAGAACGAAGTTCATACTCGAAGTACAGATGGTGATATTGAGACGTGTAATGTTGATATTCGAGGTACAGATTGTAATGTTGAGGGTTACGGTGCGGTTATGGTTTAGGGATGATAAGGGCACTGTCGACGTTGATGATGGTGGTTCTGATTATGCTACTGGTGCTACTGCTGGTGTTAGTAACCTTCGCACCAGGTTCTCCAAAATCGTAACACGAGCGCGTAGTTCGTTAACTTCTTCTAGTACTAAGGGATGATTGACGGTTGAAGCGAGTGAATGAATAGGATTCGAAATATGGGATAGTATGTAATCGTGATGAAATATTCGGACAAAGGGGAGAGAAAATGGTTTCTCGAACAGGTTCGCCGGTAAGCACTTCAGGTTGAAAAGGGCAATTTGGTGAATGGAAGAGATCTTCGATATGAAATGATTTTTCGGATGTCGGATGATATTCTAGCTATATAGAATATCTATGTATAATACCAAAGATTTCGTAAACTACAGAGGAATTTACGGCATATGTCAGGGAAGTCTACAGATGCGCTAGGATATGAATTTTTGTCTATACACTATCGATGCACTAAATGCAGTAAGACGTGTCTAGACTTAAGAATGATAAGCAGGAAATTTCATAAGGATGATAAGCAGACGATTTCCGACTAGAATGATAAGCAAAACTTTTTGACATGCAAACACGGTCGAAGTCCAGACTCACTAATGTATCCTAACAACTTACCAGTTAGACACACTAATGCAGACCTAGTTCGCTAAGACCAATGCTCTGATACCACCTGTAACAACCCGTCCTTATCCCCCTGGACGAAGTCATCAACATTTGGTTCCATTGCGATGATCGACTCCAAGTAATGTCCTTAATATGAGCAAATGCACAGCGGAAGACTTAATTTGTACCTGAGAATAACATGATTTAAAATGTCAACATAAAGTTGGTGAGATATATAGGTTTGATGCTAGCAGCGTTATAACTATGGACCACAAGATTTCACGTTTATACATAATACACTCCTCGTGTATGAAAAGACGTTGAACACTTGGTAACCATACTTAACTAAAAGTCACAGCAGCATACTCTTAAATAAACCCTACACCGTACCAAGTGTAGTAGCGAGAACGAAGTACTGTGCAACCGTTAAATGCTGGTCGTCCAGCCCGGTTGGGGATGTCAGCCCGATAGATCTATCAACAGGATTCGCGTTTACGCTCCTCACGTAATTAGCAGTTACCAAGTATAAAGAGATATGCCATGGTACAACTCAACGTAGAATTTATTTTTGATCACTTGTGTCCATAACGTAAATCATTTATAAAAACAGCGCATGTATTCTCAGCCCAAAAATATTTAGAGTTTAAAAGGGGACTATATACTCACCTAATGTATTTTGTAGTAAAAATACATATAACATCATTTAACATGTGCAAGGTTGGCCTTCGATTCACGAACCTATATCATTTGTTTACTTATTAACACACATAATTGTAATCAAACAATATAATAATTTTATTAACTATATCATTTTTATATCAAAACTATATATATGTTTAATATATTTATTTTGTATATAAATTTTGTTATATAAATGTATCATTTGTTTGATAAAATATAGTAACTATGATATTTGTAATGATAAAATGAATAATTTAATAATAATGGTTGTGAAAATAATAATTTTTGACATTAGTACCTAATACTTAATAACAATTATATCAATCTTACTAATAACACTTTTAATAATAATAATAATAATAATAACAACAATGATAGTAATAATAATAATAATAATAATAATAATAATAATAATAATAATAATAATAATAATAATAATAATAATAATAATAATAATAATAACAAGGAAATAATAATATTTAAGTAAATAATGGCTACCTTAAATGTTTTTCAAAAAGAATGGTCATAACCAAACTCGAACCCGCGACCTCACGCACCCCAGAATCAACACCCAACCAATTGAGCTATTCTGTTTTTCTGTGTTATTGTATATCAGATATATATACACTCGTTTTTACTGTCTTCCTTTCTTCCTCATCAAAACAACTGACCCAGCTTTAATTCAATAAAAAAAAACTCATTATCAATTTGCTTTAAACCATTATATGAAACCGAAAACAATTCATTTTGGTTGCTTTAGTTGATTTTAAACAGAAAAATGAATAAGTTAAATAGCAGAAGATAAAATTCACGAAGAACAACCTCGATTGTGATTTTGAAAACGAAATCGTTTTAGACAAAGTTTATAACACGAATTGCGTCTCAAATCACATCCAGAATCTGTTGGACACATTAATTGAACTCAAATCATCAAAGCAAGTTTGAATTTTACCAAAAACACTCGGTTAGACTTTAAGAATTCGAGTATAATATAACGAATTAAAACCTGCGAATTTGGGGAAACACTCTCGACATGATTTAGGACACTTCTGTAATTCAACTTTTTGTCAATACATTCTGAATCAATTCAGATGTTAAATGGGTTTGAGCTCTAAAAAAAAAAATATCGGTTCTGTTTTTAGTTTTTAGTCAGATAGCATTAGATATATTAGGGTGTTTGCTGATAAAAGTTAACTGATTTCCCTCATAACTATAGCTAATCGAAGTTTTTAAAGAGGATGAGAGCTCGACAGATTCTCACGGGTGTGCAGTGAAAAGGAAAAAAAAACAAAGCAGATGAATATGTCTCATACGCGTGGTATATAACAGATATATATCCTGCATTTTAATTTTAATAGATAATAGTTAATAATATATTATAATAATAGCAAAAAAAATATAATAAATAAATAATAGATAAAAAAAATCTAATTTGTTTTATTCAGATGTAACATGACGTATGTATATATATTTTTTTAATAATAATTTATATATAATATTAATAATAATACAACTAATAATGTTATAAATAATTAAAATACTAATAATAATAAGGATAAACTAATAATAATATTTTCTATCAAAATAATACTAGTACTAGTAACAATAATAATTATATTAATTACTAAACTCATATTTGCAATGATGGTAATAACAATATTAGTAACAAATGATAATTTTTATAATAATACATATGATAATAAGTAATTAGTAAAAAGAATAATGATAATTAATCATAAAAATGAAAATACCAATCCTATTAGTTATAATGATATCTTTAATGATAATAATAATACTAATAACAATACTTGTATATCTATATATTATATATTTTATTAGTACAGATGTTTATATTAACATTTTTATCATACACCTAATAATAAATATGTACAGGAAATCATATGTTATATTTATAGATTAATAACAACTTAATTATTAATATCTTATTATCTCTAATTATTATATATACTCATACCTATATATATATATATATATATATATATATATATATATATATATATATATATATATATATATATATATATATATATATATATATATATATATATAAACAATTGTTCGTGAATCGTCAGGCTTGGTCAAAGGGTAATTAATTATCCGAATATAGATTTCAAACTTTCTAGACTCAACATTAGGGTTTTTGCTTATCGTGTCGGAAACATATAGAGATTAGGGTTTAAATTTGGTCGGAAATTTCCGGGTCGTTACAGATACAGTTCCCGTTGGTGATTTCTATGATTTTTATCTTTTTATTATTTTTATTTATTTATGTTTAAACATATAATATTGTGATACTTTTATGTAAGTTTTAACATTTTTATTATGTTGTACTAATATTTCATATTTGATTTGAAAGTGGGATGTTAAGTACCATTTCAAATCACCATGCATGTTATCACACCCCCAGTTAGGGCCTGGGAGAAATGTGACTTAATACCAAAATATACCAACATATTATAATAATGAGAACAATACTAAATGAGAAAATTAACTTTGTTGAGTACGCAGCAGAAAATGAAATGTCGTTACAATGGAATAAAATAAATGTTTAAATGCAATAGTAAAATATGCGATAATCTCTTGATCCTATGTCCAAGTAGCATCACATAAGCAGTAGATAAGTAAGCTTGAATCAAACAGCACCTGAGACAAAACATGCTAAAGTGTTAACCAAAAAGGTTGAGTGAAGTTCATAGATTTAACAAAAGTTTGACCGTTGTTTTAGACCACAAGATTTAGTTTGTGAAGTTGATCTCCCGCAGGATCTAAAGGTATGCCAAAGCGTGATATTTATACTAAACGTTCAAGTTTGCCCCATGACAAGTTGTGTCTGTCCTTGTCGGTTTAAATTTCATTATCAAGTAATACAAAGACTGAGTCAAATGTATCGGGGACGTTACTCCCGATAGGCCTACCCCCAATAATTAAGCGTGTCGCAGTAATTAAAAATATCACTGTAGGGACTTAGTCGGACATAGCTGGGTATAGCATAGTTTAACAGTTTGGTACTTGTGTCTAAAGTGTAAAAAGTAAAAACAGCTTGTGTCTCACCCAAAATAAAGTAAGTAAGTTTGGTAGCAGTAAAGAGGGGCTATGAATTCACCTTAGTAAGTAGAGAGAGAGTTATTCCTCGGAATAGAGAGTTGAACGAGTGAGCAGGAAAGTCAACCTATTGACATTTAAGAGTAGTTAAATGTTTTGTCCATGTTTGAGTTTAAGTACGTGTTTATGTATAGTTTGTTTCACTAAGTTTCTATTCCTAGTAAGTTTCTATTTTTAGAAAGTTTCCTATTTTTTAGTAGGTTTCTATACTTAGAAAGTTTCTACTTATAGAGTGCTTTCCATTTTAGGATACTTGTCGTATTAGATCAGCTTCCAATCATCCCTTTCCCTTCGAATGGCTATTTGAGATCTAGGGACTTGAGCCATAGGACCCTTTAAATTGGAAGTCCAAACCCTCTACCTAGAGTCTCGTAGAACCATTAGTCAAGAAAGTTCGAAGATCTATACATATCTAATACATATCCCAAAACGTTCTTAAGTATTATAATATAAGTAGCAGGTTATAGGTGCTAGTAATAGTAATAGTGTATACATGTTAATTAATAGTATAAGTAGTATTAGGGTTTCATTAATTAGAGTTAGTTATTTAAAGTAGTAATTAATTAACTAGGGTTTAGTAATTAATGTCCTAGGGTTTCATAAATTAAGGTTTAGTAAATTAGGATTTTATTTAATGTAATAATAATTAGGTAATGATTAGGGTTTAATAATTAAATTGGTATTAAATAATTAGGGTTAGGTTTAATGAATTAGGGTTTAATAATTAATTAGTTTTTTAATAAAACTAGGGTTTAATTAAAGTAGTATAAGTTAAATTAGGACTTAGGATTTTAGTATGTATACATATATAATGTCGTTTATATGTATATATGTATATAAAAATTTATTTTTTAAAAGTATATATGTATATGTGTCGATATATATGTATATGTACATATAGTTATTTTGTTTCCTTAATTAACCACTAACAAATCTCTTAATTGTATCTAGGGTTTTAAAGATCAAAGTTTCTTCCCCTTTTTTTTCTAGTCGACATGTATATGTATATGTATAGATTTATATATTTTTTACATGTATAGATCTAGGTTTGTTCTTATGTTTATGTGTTTATGATTTTATGTGAATATAGATTAAAACAAAGATCAAAGAATTAAGAAAATAAATTAGGGTTTTATGTTATACCTTTGAAGATTCGAAGATGACTAACGAAGAAAAGAAGGACTTGATGAAGATGGAAGATCAAAGCGTTGAATATCTTGAAGAATACCTTGATGATTCTTGAAGAACATGAAGAACACGAAGAACACGAAGAACACTTGAAGATTTCTTAGAAACCCTTGAGGATTTCGATGGTGGTGGTGGTGAATTTTCAGTTTTGGTCAAAAATTGGAGAGGGAGAGAGAGAGATTTGAGTGAGGGATTTGTTTATGATTTGGTACATGGAATGGATTAACTTAGGGGTCTATTTATAGGGAGGAATGGAGCATTCTAGAATTAGGTTTTAATAAGGAATTACATAGGGAACAAGTAGGCTTGGAGAAGGGGTTAAGGGTTGTTGATTTGGCCGAAAATTATAGGGGTATGAAGGTAATTTTACCCTTCCAAATTGGCTAGGGTTTTATGGGTTAGGGTTTTAATATTTTCACTTAAGTCCATATATTTTAATTTAGCTTAATAACCCTTAATTATTCAAGTTTATTCATTTTAATTACACAAGTCTTTTTAGTCATTTATTTACTCACAAAAGTTTATTAACTTATTATTTTTATTAACTTGTCAATTAATGCACAAAGTTAATTATCGTATTTTATAATTCTTAACGCTTAACCTTTATCGATTAAAGTTTACTTATTAAGTTTAATTATTTTATTGGGCATTTAATAAGGAAAAGTATTGAATGGAAAAATGAGAAATATAGAATGGAAAAACGAGAGTCGTTATAGTACCTCCCCGTTATTGAAAACTTCGTCCCGAAGTTTTTAGGTAGTTTCCTCGTTTGCATCAGCAGTTGAGAAGAGATGGGGATATTTTCGTTTCATGTCGTCTTTGTGTTCCCAGGTATATTCGGGGCCTCTACGTGAATTCCACCGGACTTTAACAATAGGTATGTTTCTTTTACGTGTTTGTTTGACTTCTCCTTCCATGATTTCTATAGGTTCTTTAACGAAGTATATTTGCTCATTAATGCGAACATCATCCAGAGGAATAACGAGTGTGTCATCAGCAAGACACCATTTAAGATTTGAGACATGAAACACATCATGTACTTAACTGAGTTTGGTTGGTAGTTCTAATCGATATGCCACAGGACCGACCCTTTCAGTGATTGTGAAAGGTCCTACATATCGTGGACTAAGTTTACTTCGCTTACCGAAGCGAACAACACCTTTCCAAGGGAATACTTTCAACATGACTTTATCTCCAACTTGGTATTCGATGTCTTTTCGTTTCTTATCGGCATAGCTCTTCTGTCGGCTACGGGTAGTTTCTAAACGTTGCTTAATCTGAACGGTCTTTTTGGTAGTTTCGTGGATAATTTCAGGACCAGTTAAATGTCTGTCCTTAAGTTCATCCTAACACAGAGGGGATCTACACTTCCGTCTATATAATGCTTCAAAAGGTGCAGCTTTAATGCTAGAGTGATAACTGTTATTGTAGGAAAATTCAACCAAAGGTAGGTGTCTATCCCAACCTTTGCCGAAATCGATTGCACAAGCACGTAGCATATCTTCCATGGTCTGAATAGTTCGTTCACTTTGACCATCAGTTTGAGGATGATAGGCTGTACTCATGTCGAGTTGAGTTCCAAGAGCAGATTGTAAAGTTTTCCAGAATCTAGAAACAAATTGACTGTCGCGATCAAAAATAATCGAGATAGGAACACCATGACGTGAGACAATTTCTTTAATATAAAGCTGTGCTAATCTCTCCATCTTGTCGGTTTCCTTGATCGGTATGAAATGTGCAGATTTAGTAAGACAATCAACTACGACCCAAATAGTAACGTTACCGTTTGCAGTCTTAGGTAACTTAGTAACAAAGTCCATAGTGATACATTCCCACTTCCGCTACGGAATATCGGGTTGTGTCAACAAACCAGAAGGCTTTTGATGCTCGGCCTTGACCTTCAAACAAGTAAGACACTTACTAACATAAGTAGCATTGTCGGCTTTCATATTAGGCCACCAGTAGAATTGCTTCACATCGTGATACATCTTACTGGAACCTGGATGAATAGAATATCTAGTCTTATGAGCTTCATCCAAGACTAGTTCACGAAGATTACCGAAACAAGAAACCCAAATTCTATTGCCAAAATACCGTGTACCATTAGCTTTCACTTGAAGTTGGTTCTCAAAACCAATGGGTCCTTCACCTTCGATAAGTGTCGGTTTAATGGTTTCCAATTGAGCTTCACAGATTCGTGAGATAAGATTTGATTTAATTTTCTGGTTTAGAGCACGAACACGTTTAACATCATCTTTCCGACTAAGGGCATGGGCAACTACATTCGCCTTGCCAGGATGATACTTCAGCTCACAGTGATAATCGTTCAATAACTCGAACCATTGGCTTTGCCTCATGTTCAGCTGTTTTTGATCAAAGATGTGTCGAAGACTTTTATGATCAGTGTACACTGTAAAATAGGTACCATACAAATAATGTCTCCATATCTTTAATGCAAATACCACGGCACCTAACTTAGGGTCATGTGTGGTATAGTTTTCTTCATGTTTCTTCAACTGCCTAGATGCGTAAGCGATAACCTTCTCACTTTGCATTAAAACACAACCAAAGCCTTGCTTCGAAGCATTGCAGTAAACTACAAAATCATCAGTACCTTCAGGTAAAGATAGAATCGGGGCTGTGGTCAATTTCTCCTTCTGAATCTTGAAAGCAGATTCCTGTTCTTCGGACCACTCAAATTTCTTCTCTTTTTGAGTTAGCTTTGTGAGAGGTTTAGCAATGAGAGAAAAATCTTTTATGAACCTTCGATAGTAACCGGCAAGTCCCAAAAACTGGCAAATATGTTTCGCAGTCTTTGGCATCTCCCAGTTCCGAATAGCAGCAATCTTAGCTGGATCGACATGTATTCCTTCTCTATCAACAACATGTCCAAGGAATTGTACGGTTTTGAGCCAAAACTCGCACTTAGAAAATTAAGCATAGAGTTGTTCCTTTCTTAAGAGTTCAAGAATCATACGCAAATGTTGCTCATGCTCTTTCTCACTCTTGGAATAGATCAAAATATCGTCAATAAACACAATAACGAATTTATCAAGATAAGGCTTGTAGACACGATTCATAAGATCCATGAATACAGCAGGAGCATTGGTCAAACCAAAAGTCATGACACATAATTCATAATGTCCATATCGAGTACGAAAAGCAGTCTTAGGAATATCGGATTCCTTGACTTGGAGTTGGTGATAACCAGATCTCAAATCAATTTTTGAATAGACGCTTGACCCTTGAAGTTGGTTAAATAAATCATCAATACGCGACAACGGATAACGGTTCTTGATAGTAAGCTTGTTAAGTTCGCGATAATCTATACACATCCTTAACGTACCATCTTTCTTCTTAACAAACAGAATAGGAGCTCCCCATGGGGACGAGCTAGGACGAATGAAACCTTTATCCAATAGTTCTTGGAGCTGGTTGGATAATTCCTTCATCTTAGAGGGTGCTAAATGATACGGCGCTTCAGAAATAGGAGCAGCACCAGGAGTTAAATCAATTTGAAATTCAACTTATCGAAGAGGTGGAAGACCAGGAAGATCTTCGGAAAACACATCGGGAAATTCTTTAACCACTGGTACATCTTCGATTCAATCATCTTAACGTGAGCTAGAATAGCTGGATAACCTTTTATAAGGTATTTGTGAGTTTTAATACAGGAGATGATGTTGAGATTGGAACCACTCTTTTCACCTTGGATGATGAGAGTCTCTCCATTTCCCAATGAAACATTAACAGTTTTATCGTAACACATGATAGCAGCATGTAATGGATGTAACCAATCCATTCCGACTACAACGTCAAAACTTCTGAGTTCGACCGGCAAAAGGTCTATCTTAAATTCCTTATCGGCTAAGATTATGTTGCAATTTTTATAGATTTTATTGACTTGCATGATATTTCCGTTGGCTACTTCTACTAATCGTTTAGTTTCTAACGGTTGAGGCTTTTCAGTAAATAGGGTACAAAAATCACTAGACACATAACTTCGATCAGCACCAGTATCTAATTAAATAATTGCATAACAATTATTGACAAGATACGTATCCGTGATGACCTCATCCTCATCTCGGGCTTCAGCAGCAATAATAACGAACGCACTACCCTTCGCAGCAGTAGCATTAGCTCCAGTAGTGGGATTATCCTTCTTCTTAGGACAATTAGGACTAATGTGTCCCTTTTCTCCACAAGTATAGCAGGTTGGAGGAGCTTTGGCTGGAACAATAGCCTTATCCTTTGGAGGAGTCTTACACGTCTTTGCAATGTGTCCCACTTTCTTACACAATGCACAAACCGCAGTACACTTCCCCGGGTGATGCCTCTCACAACGAATACAGAAGGAATAAGTACCCTTATAATTTGACCTCGTGTTATCTGCAGGCTTCTTATTATCATTCTGAGCCGAACCTTGAGATGGCTCAAACTTCCTATTACCATCATTACCCTTGGTTTCAACCTGCTTATTGGTCGACGCTCTTCTTCTCTTGGCCAACATCAAATTTTGTGCCATAAGAATCACAGTATCCAGAGTAACCTTCTCGGCAGCTATAACATTCCCTTGAACATCCTCGGGAAGACCTTCTATATACCGCTCAATTCTTCTAGCTTCGGTAGGAAACATCTCAGGACATAGAGTAGAAAGTTCCAAATAGCGATTGGTGTAGTTCTCAATATCAGTGCCCTTGACCTTGAGTTCCCAGAACTCAGCTTCAAGTTTCTGAACTTGACTCATCGGGCAAAATTTCTTGACCATCATGCTTTTGAGTTCGTTCCATGAAATTACATTAGCATTATCAATTCCTACGGACTTGGCATGAGCAGTCCACCAAGTTAAAGCATTACCATCCAATGAGCTAGTGGCATACTATACTCGATCGTCATCACCACAGTTGCAAATACAGAAAATAGATTCCATTTTCTCTAACCAACGGACTAGTTGGACAGCTTCCTCAGTTCCCTTAAATGCAGGAGGATGACAGTTGGAAAAATCCTTGTAGGAACAAGGTTTCGGTTGAGGATTAACATTGTTAGCTTGGTTGTTGCCTTGTACGGCAGTGAGTAGTTTTTGGAATTGCTCAGTAGTCAAGACGATATTGTTAACAGTAGGTGCAGCTGGACGAACAATGATGTCGCTACATAAGTGAACATAAGTCGGATAAGTTAACAAAATATAGGGTTGAGCAATTACAAGTAGGAATAAGATAAAGTATTAATATCACATGATATAAATAAAACACTTTATTTTATTAAGGAACGAGGCATTAAATAAGCCTTATTACACGATTCAGAATTAGAAATAGTTTTAAGGCATAGGCTTTACATATATGGAAAAATAGGAAAGATAACTAAAGAATATTAAGATTGAAATAATCTTCATATCTCTTCTTCTCGTCCTCAAACTGCTTCATCACTTTTTCCATGTTATCCTTCACAAGTTTCTCTAGCCTTTCTATTTGAGAGTCGAGAGATTCTTTGATAAACTTATCATATCGCTCATTCTTCCCTTTTTGCTTTTCGTAGAGATATTCGAGATTGTCGTAGAGGTTGGTAACACGACTGTTAACGGCATTGGTGTCGTATTCCCTTAGGGCAAGTTGTTTATCGACTCGGCTTCTCTCCATTTTCATTCGAAAGTCAACATCCTCCTAGAAATGAGCAAGTGATTGTTTCCCCCAACGAGTGTTGTGTTCTTCCTCGTACTTTAGGATCCTTAATTCTTTTATTAGTTCAACATTTTCCTCCACCAACTTCTTAATTTCGCGGTCCTTCTCATCCATTCGGACCTCCACTCTCGCCATGTGGCAAAGCAAATCCTCATACTTAGCAACATCATTATAAGAAGGAGTTCGGGCTCTCTTCCTTGATGGACCGGCTTCTTCATGACGTTTTCCTTTATCTTTGATTCTCGGAGTTGGATAATATTGAGGAGACCTTTGTGAATTTCGCAGAGTATTTGGACTATAGTTTGGTGAAGCAGGACTGTAAGAAGGACTTCGAACAGGTCTTGATGTTTCAGAATGTCCAACACCTACTTCGGTAGTAGGGTTGTGATTTGCCTTGTTGGGCTTGTTAACGCTTGAGCTTGACATCCTATCATTAGGAAAGAGACTTTGATTAGAATCTTTTAGTCAAGTTATGGAAAGCATAAATGTTAAGATTAGAGGGGAATCCTAAGTGCTTTAAAGTCTAAGGCATGAAAGGTTATAGTTTCCTAGACTGCTAAGGCACCCTAGCTAGAAAATAAGGCATACATAAAGATGCAATCCTAGTTCTCTATAACAATCTGGTTTGCTCTGATACCAATCTATCACACCCCCAGTTAGTGCCTGGGCGAAATGTTACTTAATACCAAAATATACCAACATATTATAATAACGAGAACAATACTAAATGAGAAAATTAACTTTATTGAGTACGCAGCGGAAAATGAAATGTCGTTACAACGTAATAAAGTAAATGTTTAAATGCAATAGTAAAATATGTGATAATCTCTTGATCCTATGTCCAAGTAGCATCACATAAGTAGTAGATAAGTAAGCTTGAATCAAACAGCAACTGAGACAAAACATGCTAAAGTATCAACCAAAAAGGTTGAGTGAAGTTCATAGGTTTAACAAAAGTTTGACCGTTGTTTTAGACCACAAGATTTAGTTTGTAAAGTTGATCTCCCGCAGGATCTAAAGTTATGCCAAAGCGTGATATTTAGACTAAACGTTCAAGTTTGCCCCATGACAAGTTGTGTCTGTCCTTGTCGGTTTAAATTTCATTATCAAGTAATACAAAGACTGTGTCAAATGTATCGAGGACGTTACTCCCGATAGGCCTACCCCTAATAATTAAGCATGCCGCAGCAATTAAAAATATCACTGTAGGGACTTAGTCGGACATAGCCAGGTATAGCATAGTTTAAAAGTTTGGTACTTGTGTCTAAAGTTTAAAAAGTAAAAACAGCATGTGTCTCACCCCAAATAAAGTAAGTAAGTTTGCTAGCAGTAAAGAGGGGCTATGAATTCATCTTAGTAAGTAGAGATAGAGTTATTCCTCGGAATAGAGAGTTGAACGAGTGAGCAGGAAAGTCAACCTATTGACATTTAAGCGTAGTTAAGTGTTTTGCCCATGTTTGAGTTTAACTACGTGTTTATGTATAGTTTGTTTCACTAAGTTTCTATTCCTAGTAAGTTTCTATTTTTAGAAAGTTTCTGATTTTTTTAGTAGGTTTCTATACTTAGAAAGTTTCTACTTAAAGAGTGTTTTCCATTTTAGGATACTTATCGTATTTGATCAGCTTCCAATCACCTCTTTCCCTTTGAATGGCCATTTGAGATCTTGGGGCTTGAGCTATAGGACCCTTTAAATCGGAAACCTCTGCCTAGAGTCTCGTAGAACCATTCGTCAAGAAAGTTCGAAGATCTATACATCTCTAATACATATCCCAAAACATTCTTAAGTATTATAATATAAGTACCACGTTATAGGTGCTAGTAATAGTAATAGTGTATACATGTTAATTAATAGTATAAGTAGTATTAGGGTTTCATTAATTAGAGTTAGTTATTTAAAGTAGTAATTAATTAACTAGGGTTTAGTAATTAATGTCCTAGGGTTTCATAAATTAGGGTTTAGTAAATTAGGGTTTTATTTAATGTAATAATGATTAGGTAATGATTAGGGTTTAATAATTAAAGTGGTATTAAATAATTAGGGTTAGGTTTAATGAATTAGGGTTTAATAATTAATTAGGTTTTTAATAAAACTAGGGTTTTAATTAAAGTAGTAAAAGTTAAATTAGGACTTAGGGTTTTAGTATGTATACATATATAATGTCGTGTATATGTATATATGTATATAAAAATTTATTTTTTCAAGTATATATGTATATGTGTCGATATATATGTATATGTATATATAGTTATTTTGTTTCTTTAATTAACCACTAACAAATCTCTTAATTGTATCTCGGGTTTTAAGGATCAAAGTTTCTTCCCCCTTTTTTTTTTCTAGTCGACATGTATATGTATATGTAGAGATTTATATTTTTTTACATGTATAGATCTAGGTTTGTTCTTATGTTTATGTGTTTATGATTTTATGTGAATATAGATTAAAACAAAGATCAAAGAATTAAGAAAATAAATTAGGGTCTTATGTTATACCTTTGAAGATTCGAAGATGACTAACGAAGAAAATAAGAACTTGATGAAGATGGAAGATCAAAGCATTGAATATATTGAAGAACACCTTAAAGATTCTTGAAGAACATGAAGAACGCTAAGAACACTTGAAGATTTCTTGGAAACCCTTGAGGATTTTGATGGTGGTGGTGGTGAATTTTCGGTTTTGGCCAAAAATTGGAGAGGGAGAGAGAGAGAGATTTGAGTGAGGGATTTGTTTATGATTTGGTACATGGAATGGTTTAACTTAGGGGTCTATTTATAGGGAGAAATGGAGCATTCTAGAATTAGGTTTTAATAGGGAATTACTTAAGGAACAAGTAGGCTTGGAGAAGGGGTTAAGGGTTGTTGATTATCCGAAAATTAGAAGGGTATGAGGGTAATTTTACCCTTCCAAATTGGCTAGGGTTTTATGGGTTAGGGTTTTAATATTTTCACTTAAGTCCTTGTATTTTAATTTAGCTTAATAACCCTTAATTATTCAAGTTTATTCATTTTAATTACACAAGTCTTTTTAGTCATTTATTTACTCACAAAAGTTTATTAACTTATTATTTTTATTAACTTGTCAATTAATGTATAAAGTTAATTATCGTATTTTATAATTCTTAACGCTTAACCTTTATCGATTAAAGTTTACTTATTAAGTTTAATTATTTTATTGGGCATTTAATAAGGAAAAGTATTGAATGGAAAAATGAGAAATATAGAATGGAAAAACGAGAGTCTTTATACATGTTATTATTTGTATGTATGTATATTGTCAATTGTACACAACATGGTAAAACAGCAAACTTTCAAAGACTGGCATTAAGTTCTGCAAAAACTACTAATATTGACGACAAAACGAAAAACAAATGTGTTGTAACAAAAAGATGGAATGAACAAATGATGTGCACCATTTATCATTCAACAAACAAACTCCAATATGTTTGAATACTTTGGTAAAATTTAATCATTTTTCTACGCTAATCACCCTCAATAATTTAAATTGTACTGATTTCTCGCAAATGAGGGCATTGCAAGATCTTAAGTGTGGGAAGGGGTTAAATTCTTTCGGATTTTTAAAATTTTTGACTTATACACTTGGTTACCATTAAAAATACTAGTAACGCAGTAGTTGTATTAGAATCTAGTGCTCTCTGATAATAAAGAACAGCTCTAGTCTTATATACTGACTACCCAATTCTAGTAAAAAATTTCAAAATTTTTAACTAAATGAACTGAAAATCATGTTTATACATATTTATGACGATAAAACTAGGTGTTAACACCGAAATTATTGTTACCTCGTAAAGGACATAAATTGAGAAATAACCCAAAATGTTAGAATTCATTTAAAATGGAATAGAGGAAAATAAAAAGGCAAAGAAAGGAAAATAAAAGCCAAGTGTAGGAAAAATTTACCAAGTTATTTAGAACATATGTCACATATTTTTGTACAAATAATTGAAGATACTTTTGTTTTGGACGATATTAATCAGTTTTACCCAGTTTATTGTAATATAAATGGAATTTAAAAGGAAGTAAAGTCTTCCGAGAAAAAGACACACGCTTCTTGATTTAGGTCAGGAAGTTGTCGTCCAGACCAGTTGTAGAGTCTACGAAAAACCTTGAAAAGTTTTCTCGAAAATCAGCTGGAAATCCACGGACCTCAGCATCAAACAGGGTCGCCAAGTGGTCAGACTTATCCTAACCATGAGAGGATCTGTCTCGTACAATGGGGGCACCATGCAAATTAGCTTATAAGACTAATGAATCAGATCCCCAGAAAGGATAATCTCCTTAAAAGATCAAAAATCAGCTTTTAAGCCTGATATTACTCAATCCTTGAGATTGACCTTAAAGATTGAGAATTAAAAACTCATGGAATTCAATGATATCTAAACTCGAGCTTGAACGAGAAAATATTAGGGTGATTGCATAGCATGGTCAAAGACAGGATCTTGTGCCAGACCAAAAAACTACAGGGTGATCTTTACTATTGCTCCTACAAAGGATAGTAATTGCATCCGACATGATATATACCATAATCAAAAGCATGTCGGATATTGCCTTAACAGTTGTTTGTTCAACGCTTTCCTTTACAACCGGACGGTAGTTACCGAAAGGTAATATACGGAGCAAGTATACTGGCGTGTTGCTTTCCCAGTACAAGGTTAGCAAGTGGGTGACACAAAACCGCAAGTTTTGAGCTAAAATTTTCAAATCTGAAACCCAAGAAACCTACAAAAATAATTTGCAAACACCGGTGAAGGGTTATTCCGAAAAACTTATCTAGGGTAAAAGCTAGATTGAATTTTCAAAAGATCAAATGTTTTCATAAAGATCCAATTTCCTTAAGGATCTAAATTTTCATAGTCATGTGGGACTGTAAACCATATCGTTACTATCATTGTTCATAACGCCGTATTAAAATCACTGATGTACAAAGTGTGAATAATAAAGAAGTGATTCTAGTAAACTTATATTCAAGTTCTATATTGCTTGAGGACAAGCAACGCTCAAGTGTGGGAATATTTGATAATGCTAAAAACAAACATATATTTCATAGCATTATCCTTCAAGAAAGACAAGATTTTGGTTGCAATTGTTCTATTTACAAGTTATATTCGTTTAAATAATAAAAGGTGAAGACAAAAGACAGATTCGATGAATTAAAGACGCAAATGACCAAAAAGCTAAAAAGTACAAAGTACAATCCAAGAGGTTCAATTTATTGATGAAAAATGTCTCAAAAGCACAAGAGTACAAGCCGCAAAACGCAAAGTACAAGATATTAAATAGTACGAAAGGACGTTCGAAAATCCGAAACCGGGACCAGAGTCAACTCTCAACGCGCGACGCAACGGAGCTAAAATGACAAGTCAACTATGCACATGAATATAATATAATATATAAATAATTCTTAAAATTATATATATATATATATATATATATATATATATATATATATATATATATATATATATATATTATATTATATTAAAAACCGTCGGCAAACAAGAAAACAAAAGATTGTGAGTTGTCCCTAGACTCCAAGCGATCGCATGGCAAATGCAAAGGAAGCCCATGCGATCGCATGGCCCCAAAAGTTTGGCCAGGTCTATAAATTTAGCGAGTTTTGGCCGAATTTTACACATCCTTTATCAATCTCTCTCTCACAAATATATATATATATATATATATATATATATATATATATATATATATATATATATATATATATATATATATATATATATATATATATATTTATAATTTTAATTTTAATTTAAGATTAATAATAATAAGGTTATGTTAGCGAATGTTGTAAGTGTGTAAATCGAAATTCTGTCCGTGTAACGTTACGCTATTATTAATCATTGTAAGTTATGTTCAACCTTTTTAAATTAATGTCTCGTAGCTAAGTTATTATTATGCTTATTTAAATCGAAGTAATCATGATGTTGGACTAAATATTAAAGACGGGGTTATTGGGCTTTGTACCATAATTGGGGTTTGGACAAAAGAACGACACTTGTGGAAATTAGACTATGGGCTATTAATGGTCTTTATATTAACTAAACGATACCTCGTTAATTTAATATAAAGATTATAATTTGACGTATCTATATATAACCACATACGCTTAATCGGGTACGGTGGGTGGGATATTTATAAATTCGAATTATTGTTCATTTGACCGAACACGGGGATAGATTAATAGTTATTTAACTCATTAAAACAGGGGTGGATTACATTCTAGGGTAATTGGTGTAATTGTTAAGAAAGTAGTAAAACCTTGGATTACACGCAGTCGATAACCTGGTGTATTCATTAAACAAAGTATTAAGACCTTGTTACAATTCGAATCCCCAATTAGTTGGAATATTTGACTTCGGGTATAAGGATAATTTGACGAATACTCTCGCACTTTATATTTATGACTGATGGACTATTATGGACAAAACCGTATGGACATATCGAATAATCCAGGACAAAGGACAATTAACCCATGGTAATAAACTAAAATCAACACGTCGAACATCATGATTACGGAAGTTTAAATAACCATAATTACTTTATTTTATATCTTATCGCACTTTTAATTATCGTACTTTTTAATTATCGCAATTTTATTTATTTATCGTCATTTTATTTATCGCACTTTTAATTATCTCAATTTTATTTATCGTCATTTACTTTACGTTTTAAATTAAGTTATTTGTATATTTAATATTTTATATTAGGTATTAATTGTGACTAAAGACATAAAATCGACAAACCAGTCATTAAACGGTAAAAACCCCCTTTTATAATAATAATAATAATAATATTACTTATATATATATATATATATTTATATTTATACAAATATAGCTAAAAAAAATATAGCGTTAAACTTGGCTAGCTCCCTGTGGAACGAACCGGACTTACTAAATGAAATGTCCCGTTCATATTGATTATAAACGTTCCATATTAATTGATTTTGTTGCGAGGTTTTGACCTCTATATGAGACGTTTTTCAAAGACTGTATTCATTTTTAAAACAACCATACCCTTTATTTTATCTATAAAGGTTTAACAAGCATTACTTAGATTATCAAATAATGATAATCTAAAATATACTGTTTACACACGACCATTACATAATGGTTTACAATAAGAATATATTACATCAAAAATAAGTTTCTTGAATGCATTTTTTACATAATATCATACAAGCATGGACTCCAAATCTTGTCCTTATTTTAGTATGCAACAGCGAAAGCTCTTAATAATCATCTGAGAATAAACATGCTTAACACGTCAACAAAAATGTTGGTGAGTTATAGGTTTAACCTATATATTATCAAATCATAATAATAGACCACAAGATTTCATATTTCAATATACATCCCATACATAGAGATAAAAAATCATTCATATGGTGAACACCTAGTAACCGACATTAACAAGATGCATATAAGAATATCCCCATCATTCCGGGACATCCATCGGACATGATATAAAACTCAAAGTACTAAAGCATTCGGTACTTTGGATGGGGTTCCTTAGGCCCAATAGATCTATCTTTAGGATTCGCGTCAATTAGACGTGCACTAATTCTCAAAATTAGTGATGTTCCCTAATTCTTTGGCTACCAAGCAAAAGGGGCATATTCGGCTTCGATCATTCAACCATAGAAAGTAGTTTCATGTACTTGTGTGTATTTTGTAAAACATTTATAAAAGCTGCATTTATTCTCATCCCAAAAAATATTAGATTTTAAAAGTGAGATTATAACTCACTTTCACAGATTTTTACTTCGTCAGGAAGTAAGACTTGGCCACTGGTCGATTCACGAACCAATAACAAATATGTATATATATATATATATATATATATATCAAAGTATGTTCAAAATATATTTACAACACTTTTAATACATTTTTGATGTTTTAAGTTTATTAAGTCAGCTGTCCTCGTGAGTAACCTACAACTAGTTGTCAAAAGTTAGATGTACAGAAATAAATTGATATATATTATCTTGAATCAATCCACGACCCAGTGTATACATTTCTCAGGCTAGATCACAACTCAAAGTATATATATTTTTGGAATCAACCTCAACCATGTATAGCTAACTCCAACATTACTGCATATAGAGTGTCTATGGCTGTTCCAAATAATATATATACATGGGTCGATATGATATGTCAAAACATTTGCATACGTGTCTATGGTATCCCAAGATTACATAATATTTTAGAATACATGTATAATACAATATAAGTTAGCTAGGATATGATTAATATAGATTTGTTACAATATTTCCCGTAGCTACAACAATCAAAAAATATCCAATCTTGTTTTACCCATAACGTCTTCGTTTTAAATCCGTTTTGAGTGAATCAAATTGCTATGGTTTCATATTGAACTCTATTTTATAAATCTAAACAGAAAAAGTATAGGTTTATAGTCGGAAATTTAAGTTACAAGTCATTTTTGTAAGAGGTAGTCATTTCAGTCGAAAGAACGACGTCTTGATGACCATTTTGAAAAACATACTTCCACTTTGAGTTTAACCATGATTTTTGGATATAGTTTCATGTTCATAAGGAAAATCATTTTCCCAGAAGAACAACTTTTAAATCAAAGTTTATCATAGTTTTTAATTATCAAACCCAAAACAGCCCGCGTTGTTACTACGACGGCGTATGTCCGGTTTTACGGTGTTTTTCGTGTTTCCAGGTTTTAAATCATTAAGCTAGCCAATCATATAGATATAGAACATGTGTTTAGTTGATTTTAAAAGTCATGTTAGAAGGATTAACTTTTGTTTGCGAACAAGTTTAGAATTTACTAAACTATTTTATAGTGATTTCAAGTTTAAACCTTCGAATAAGGTAGTTTTATATATATGAATCGAATGATGTTATGAATATCATTACTACCTCAATTTTTGTGGATAAACTGACTGGAAAAGAGAAAAATAGATGTAGCTTCAAAGGATCCATGGATGGCTTGAAAGTTCTTGAATCAGAATCATGGCACGAAAACAAGTTCAAGTAAGATTTTCACTCGAAATAAGATTGTTATAGTTATAGAAATTGAATCAAAGTTTGAATATGAGTATTACCTTGTATTAGAAAGATATCTTACTGTAAATAAGAAAGATTTCTTAAGGTTGGATGATCACTTTACAAGATTGGAAGTAAGCTAGCAAACTTGGAAGTATTCTTGATTTTATGAAACTAGAACTTATAGAATTTATGAAGAACACTTAGAACTTGAAGATAGAACTTGAGATAGATCAATTAGATGAAGAAAATTGAAGAATGAAAGTGTTTGTAGGTGTTTTTGGTTGTTGGTATATGGATTAGATATAAAGGATGTGTAATTTTGTTTACACGTAAATAAGTCATGAATGATTACTAATATTTTTGTAATTTAATGAGATATTTCAAGCTAGTTGCCAAATGATGGTTCCCACATGTATTAGGTGACTCACATGGGCTGCTAAGAGCTGATCATTGGAGTGTATATACCAATAGTATATACATCTAAAAGCTGTGTATTGTACGAGTACGAATACGGGTGCATACGAGTAGAATTGTTGATGAAACTGAACAAGGATGTAATTGTAAGCATTTTTGTTAAGTAGAAGTATTTTGATAAGTGTCTTGAAGTCTTTCAAAAGTGTATGAATACATATTAAAACACTACATGTATATACATTTTAACTGAGTCGTTAAGTCATCGTTAGTCGTTACATGTAAATGTTGTTTTGAAACCTTTAGGTTAACGATCTTGTTAAATGTTGTTAACCCATTGTTTATTATATCTAAAGAGATGTTAAATTGTTACATAATCATGATATTATGATATATTAATATACTTTATTATGATATATATACAGTTAAATGTTGTTACAATGATAATTGTTACATATATGTCTCGTTTCGAAATCATTAAGTTAGTAGTCTTGTTTTTACATATGTAGATCATTGTTAATACAGTTAATGACATGTTTACTTATCATTTATCATGATTAAACATAGTGTATCAATAACTTAAAATGATTCATATGTATTTAGTAAGACGTTGTTATAACGATAATCGTTATATATATCGTTTACGAGTTTCTGAATTCAATAGTCTCATTTTTATGTATATAACTCATTGTTAAAATACCTAATGAGATAATTACTTATCTTAATATCATGTTAACTATATATATATCCATATATATGTCATCATATAGTTTTTACAAGTTTTAACGTTCGTGAATCACCGGTCAACTTGGGTGGTCAATTGTCTATATGAAACCTATTTAAATTAATCAAGTCTTAACAAGTTTGATTGCTTAACATGTTGGAAACACTTAATCATGTAAATAACAATTTCATTTAATATATATATATATATGGAAAAGTTTGGGTCACTACAGTACCTACCCGTTAAATAAATTTCATCCCGAAATTTTAAGCAGTTGGAGGTGTTGTCGTATCTTCTGGAAATAAGTGCGGGTATTTCTTCTTCATTTGATCTTCTCGTTCCCAGGTGAACTCAGGTCCTCTATGAGCATTCCATCGAACCTTAACAATTGGTATTTTGTTTTGCTTAAGTCTTTTAACCTCCCGATCCATTATTTCGACGGGTTCTTCGATAAATTGAAGTTTTTCGTTGATTTGGATTTAATCTAACGAAAAAGTGAGATCTTCTTTAGCAAAACATTTCTAGTGAGATCTTGTTTAGCAAAAGATTTCTTCAAATTCGAGACGTGGAAAGTGTTATGTACAGTCGCGAGTTATTGAGGTAACTCAAGTCAGTAAGCTACTGGTCCGACGCGATCAATAACCTTGAATGGTCCAATATACCTTGAGTTTAATTTCCCTCGTTTACCAAATCGAACAACGCCTTTCCAAGGTGAAACTTTAAGCATGACCATCTCTCCAATTTCAAATTCTATATCTTTTCTTTTAATGTCAGCGTAGTTCTTTTGTCGACTTTGGGCGGTTTTCAATCATTGTTGAATTTGGATGATCTTCCCAGTACTTTCTTGTATTATCTCCAGACCCATAATCTGTCTATCCCCCACTTCACTCCAACAAATTGGAGACCTGCACTTTCTACCATAAAGTGCTTCAAACGGTGCCATCTCAATGCTTAAATGGTAGATGTTGTTGTAGGAAAATTTCGCTAATAGTAGATGTCGATCCCAACTGTTTCCGAAATCAATAACACAAGCTCGTAGCATGTCTTCAAGCATTTGTATCATTTTTTCACTCTGCCCATCAGTTTGTGGATGATAGGCAGTACTCTTGTCTAGACGAGTTCCTAATGCTTGCTGTAATGTCTGCCAGAATCTTGAAATAAATCTGCCATCCCTATCAGAGATAATAGAGATTGGTATTCCATGTTTGGAGAAGACTTCCTTCAAATACAATCGTGTTAACTTCTCCATCTTGTCATCTTCTCTTATTGGCAAGAAATGTGCTGATTTGGTGAGACGATCAAGTATCACCCAAATAGTATCAAAACCACTGGCAGTCCTTGGCAATTTAGTGATGAAATCCATGGTAATGTTTTCCCATTTCCATTTCGGGATTTTGGGTTGTTGAAGTAGACCTGATGGTTTCTGATGCTCCGCTTTGACCTTAGAACACGTCAAACATTCTCCTACATATTTAGCAACGTCGTTTTTCATAGCCGGCCACCAAAAATGTTTCTTGAGATCCTTGTACATCTTCCCCGTTCCAGGGTGTATTGAGTATCTGGTTTTATGAGCTTCTCTAAGTACCATTTCTCTCATATCTCCAAATTTTGGTACCTAAATTCTTTCAGCCCTATACCAGGTTCTGTCTTCTCGAATATCAAGATGTTTCTCCGATCCTTTGGGTATTTCATCCTTTAAATTTCCCTCTTTTAAAACTCCTTGTTGCGCCTCCTTTATTTGAGTAGTAAGGTTATTGTGAATCATTATATTAATAGCTTTTACTCGAATGGGTTCTCTGTCCTTTCTGCTCAAGGCGTCGGCTACCACATTTGCTTTCCCCGGGTGGTAACGAATCTCAAAGTCGTAATCATTCAACAATTCAATCCACCTGCGCTGTCTCATGTTCAGTTGCTTCTGGTTAAATATGTGTTGAAGACCTTTGTGGTCGGTATATATAATACTTTTGACCCCATATAAGTAGTGCCTCCAAGTCTTTAATGCAAAAACAACCGCGCCTAATTCCAAATCATGCGTCGTATAATTCTGCTCGTGAATCTTCAATTGTCTAGACGCATAAGCAATTACCCTCGTTCGTTGCATTAATACACAACCGAGACCTTGCTTTGAGGCGTCACAATATATCACAAAATCATCATTCCCTTCAGGTAATGACAATATTGGTGTTGTAGTTAACTTTTTCATTAACAATTCAAACGCTTTTTCTTGTTCATCCTTCCATTCAAATTTCCTCCCTTTATGCGTTAATGCAGTCAAGGGTTTTGCTATTCTGGAAAAATCTTGGATGAACCTTCTGTAGTAACCAGCTAGTCCTAAGAATTGGCGTATATGCTTCAGAGTTTTCGGGGTTTCCCACTTTTCAACAGTTTCAATCTTTGCTGGATCCACCTGAATACCTTCTTTGTTCACTATGTGACCGAGGAATTGAACTTCTTCCAACCAAAATGCACACTTTGAAAACTTAGCATACAGTTTTTCTTTCCTCAGCAACTCTAGTACTTTTCTCAAATGTTCTTCGTGCTCTTGATCATTCTTCGAGTAAATAAGTATGTCATCTATGAAAACAATGACAAACTTGTCAAGGTATGGTCCATACACTCGGTTCATGAGGTCCATGAACACAGCTGGTGCATTAGTCAACCCAAACGGCATAACCATAAACTCGTAATGACCGTAACGCGTCCTAAAAGCAGTCTTTGGAATATCATCCTCCTTCACCCGCATTTGATGATACCCAGAACGTAAATTAATCTTCGAATAAACCGACGAGCCTTGTAGTTGATCAAATAAGTCATCGATTCTTGGTAGTGGATAGCGGTTATTGATGGTAAGTTTGTTCAACTCTCGGTAGTCGATACATAACCTAAATGTACCATCCTTCTTCTTGACAAACAAAACAGGAGCTCCCCACGGTGATGTGCTTGGTCGAATGAAACCACGCTCTAAAAGTTCTTGTAATTGGCTCTGAAGTTCCTTCATTTTGCTAGGTGCGAGTCTGTATGGAGCACGAGCTATTGGTGCAGCTCCCGGTACAAGGTATATTTGAAATTCAACGGATCGGTGTGGAGGTAGTCCCGGTAATTCTTTCAAAAATACATCGGGAAATTCTTTTGCGACGAGAACATCACTGACGTTCTTTTCTTCGGAATTGACTATCTCGATGTGTGCTAGCACAGCATAGCAACCTTTTCTTATTACTTTTTGTGCCTTCAGGTTACTAATAAGGTTTAACTTCGCGTTGCTCTTTTCTCCGTACACCATTAAGCGTTTTCCTTTTTCTCGTATAATGCGAATTGCATTTTTGTAACAAACGATCTCTGCTTTCACTTCTTTCAACCAGTCCATACCGATTATCACATCAAAACTCCCTAATTCTACTGGTATCAACTCAATCTTAAATGTTTCGTTAACCAGTTTAATTTCTAGATTTCGACATATATTATCCACTGTAATTAATTTACCATTTGCTAATTCGAGTAAAAATTTATTATCCAAGGGCGTCGGTGAGGAACTTAGTTTAGCACAAAAATCTCTACTCGTATAGCTACTATCCGCACCCGAATCAAATAAAACATAAGTAGATTTATTGTCAATGAGAAACGTACCCGTAACAAGCTCCGGGTCTTCATGCGCTTCTGTCGTATTAATATTGAAAACTCTTCCGCGGCCCTGCCCATTAGTATTCCCCTGATTTGGGCAATTTTTAATAATGTGGCCCGGTTTTCCACATTTATAACAGACTACGTTGGCAGTACTTGCATCGACACTACTTGTTCCGACATTACTCGTTCCGACATTATTTGTTCCTTTAGTTCTGGTATACATTGGTCCGTAGACCTCACACTTTGTCACGCTATGACCATTTCTTTTACACCTGTTGCAAAAAGTTGTGCAGAACCCCGGGTGATTCTCTTCACACCTTTGGCATTGCTGTTTCTGATTATAGTTGTTGTTGCAGTTGTTATTGTTGTTGGGATGATTATTGTAGTTGTTGTTGGGACGTTTATTGAAGTTGTTGTTGCGCTTGATGTTGCGGTTATTGGGATAGTTATTGCGATTGTGGTTGTGATTGTTGTTGTTGTATTGTTGACTCTTGTCATTGTTTTCCTCCCACTTTCTCTTGACTTGTTTCATGTTAGCCTCTTCAGTCATCTGTTCCTTAATCCTTCCTTCGATCTGCTTCACTAATTTGTGAGCCATTCGACTTGCCTTTTGTATGGAGGCGGGATCATGTGAACTCACATCTTCTTGAATTCTTTCCGGTAACCCTTTTACAAATGCGTCGATCTTCTCTTCTTCGTATTCGAACTTTCTGGGACACAATAGGCACAATTTTGTGAATAGTCGTTCGTACATGGTGATATCGAAACCTTGCATTTGTAATCCTCTAAGCTCTACCTTGAGCTTATTGACCTCGTTTCTGGGACTATACTGCTCGTTCAACAATTGCTTGAATGCTGACCATGGTAGTGCGTAAGCAGCATCTTGTCCTACCTGCTCGAGATAGGTATTCCACCATGTTAACGCCTGTAAAGACCAGTCCTAATCCATCCGGACGAAGTCCATATTGATTATAAACGATTCACAACAGTTGATTACATCGCGAGGTACTTGACCTCTATATGATACATTTTACAAACATTGCATTCGTTTTTGAAAAGACAATCTTTCATTACATCGAAAGTTGACGGCAGGCATACCATTTCATAATATATCTAACTATAATTGACTTAATAATAATCTTGATGAACGCAACGACTCGAATGCAACGTGTTTTGAAATATGTCATAAATGACTCCAAGTAATATCTCTAAGGTGAGCAAATGTACAGTGGAAGATTTCTTTCATACCTGAGAATAAACATGCTTTAAAGTGTCAACCAAAAGGTTGGTGAGTTCATTAGTTTAACATAAATAATCATTTCATAATTTTAATAGACCACAAGATTTCATATTTCCATTTCTCATAAACATACGTCCCATGCATAGAGACGAAAATATCATTCATATGGATTGAACACCTAGTAACCGACATTCACAATATGCATATAAGAATATCCCCATCATTCCGGGATCCTCCTTCAGACATGATATAAATTTCAAAGTACTAAAGCATCCGCTACTTTGGATGGGGCTTGTTGGGCCCGATAGATCTATCTTTAGGATTCGCGTCAATTAAGGTGTCTATTCCCTAATTCTTAGATTACCAGACTTAATAAGAAAGGGCATATTCGGCTTTGATCATTCAACCATATAATGTATTTCAATTACTTGTGTCTATTTCGTAAAACATTTATAAAAATTGTGCATGTATTCTCAGCCCAAAAAATATAAAGAGTAAAAGGGAATCAAATGAACTCACAATACTGTATTTTGTAGTAAAAATACATATGACGACATTGAACAAGTGTAAGGTTGGCCTCAGATTCACGAACCTATATAAGTTGCATATATATTAACACATATCCCATTTAATCAATTAAGTTTACTTATATTTTATAATTTATTAAAATTAGTATCTTTAAATATAATTTTACTTATAATAAATATATGATATATAATTTAATTAAAGTTTTATCAATATAAATGGTAATATATTAGTTAAAAACATATTAGTATGTAATATTAGTTGACTTATAATATATTTTTATATATAGATAACATTTGTTTGTTAAAAATAATAATTATGATAATAAAATAGACATTTTATTCGTAATAATAATAATATGATATAATAATAATACCATATAATAATAATGGTAATAAAATTAATGTTAATGATAATAATAACTAATATTGATTTTAGTATTAGCATAATAAAAATAATAATGAATAGAAATAAAAAATACTACCTCAAAAGCTTTCAAGAAAAAAAAAATTTATGCCACAGACGAGGCTCGAACCCGTGACCCCTAGGTAACCCGATAACACTCATTGAAATGTCCCATTCTTATTGATTAAAAACGTTCCATATTAATTGATTTCGTTGCGAGGTTTTGACCTCTATATGAGACGTTTTTCAAAGACTGCATTCATTTTAAAACAAACCATAACCTTTATTTCATCAATAAAGTTTTAAAAAAAGCTTTACGTAGATTATCAAATAATGATAATCTAAAATATCCTATTTACACACGACCATTACATAATGGTTTACAATACAAATATGTTACAACAAAATAAGTTTCTTGAATGCAGTTTTTACACAATATCATACAAGCATGGACTCCAAATCTCGTCCTTATTTAAGTATGCGACAGCGGAAGATCTTAATAATCACTTGAGAATAAACATGCTTAAAACGTCAACAAAAATGTTGGTGAGTTATAGGTTTAACCTATATATATCAAATCATAATAATAGACCACAAGATTTCATATTTTAATACACATCCCATACATAGAGATAAAAATCATTCATATGGTGAACACTTGGTAACCGACATTAACAAGATGCATATATAAGAATATCCCCATCATTCCGGGACACCCTTCGGATATGATATAAATTTCGAAGTACTAAAGCATCCGGTACTTTGGATGGGATTTGTTAGGCCCAATAGATCTATCTATAGGATTCGCTTCAATTAGGGTGTCTGTTCCCTAATTCTTAGATTACCAGACTTAATAAAAAGGGGCATATTCGATTTCGATAATTCAACCATAGAATGTAGTTTCACGTACTTGTGTCTATTTTGTAAATCATTTATAAAACCTGCATGTATTCTCATCCCAAAAATATTAGATTTTAAAAGTGGGACTATAACTCACTTTCACAGATTTTTACTTCGTCGGGAAGTAGGACTTGGCCACTGGTTGATTCACGAACCTATAACAATATATACATATATATCAAAGTATGTTCAAAATATATTTACAACACTTTTAATATATTTTGATGTTTTAAGTTTATTAAGTCAGCTGTCCTCGTTATTAACCTACAACTAGTTGTCCACAGTTAGATGTACAGAAATAAATTGATAAATATTATCTTGAATCAATCCACAACCCAGTGTATACGTATCTCAGTATTGATCACAACTCATACTATATATATTTTGGAATCAACCTCAACCCTGTATAGCTAACTCCAACATTCACATATAGAGTGTCTATGGTTATTCCGAAATATATATAGATGTGTCGACATGATAGGTTGAAACATTGTATACGTGTCTATGGTATCTCAAGATTACATAATATACAATACAAGTTGATTAAGTTATGGTTGGAATAGATTTGTTACCAATTTTCACGTAGCTAAAATAAGAAAAATTATCCAATTTTGTTTTACCCATAACTTCTTCATTTTAAATCCGTTTTGAGTGAATCAAATTGCTATGGTTTCATATTGAACTCTATTTTATGAATATAAATAGAAAAAGTTACAAGTCATTTTTGTAAAGGTAGTCATTTCAGTCGAAAGAACGACGTCTAGATGACCATTTTAGAAAACATACTTCCACTTTGAGTTTAACCATAATTTTTGGATATAGTTTCATGTTCATAATAAAAATCATTTTCCTAGAATAACAACTTTTAAATCAAAGATTATCATAGTTTTTAATTAACTAACCCAAAACAGCCCGCGGTGTTACTACGACGGCGTAAATCCGGTTTTACGGTGTTTTTCGTGTTTCCAGGTTTTAAATCATTAAGTTAGCATATCATATAGATATAGAACATGTGTTCAGTTGATTTTAAAAGTCAATTTAGAAGGATTAACTTTTGTTTGCGAACAAGTTTAGAATTAACTAGACTATGTTCTAGTGATTACAAGTTTAAACCTTCGAATAAGATAGCTTTATATGTATGAATCGAATGATGTTATGAACATCATTACTAACTTAAGTTCCTTGGATAAACCTACTGGAAAAGAGAAAAATGGATCTAGCTTCAACGGATCCTTGGATGGCTCGAAGTTCTTGAAGCAGAATCATGACACGAAAACAAGTTGAAGTAAGATCATCACTTGAAATAAGATTGTTATAGTTATAGAAATTGAACCAAAGTTTGAATATGATTATTACCTTGTATTAGAATGATAACCTACTGTAAGAAATAAAGATTTCTTGAGGTTAGATGATCACCTTACAAGATTGGAAGTGAGCTAGCAAACTTGAAAGTATTCTTGATTTTATGTAACTAGAACTTGTAGAATATATGAAGAACACTTAGAACTTGAAGATAGAACTTGAGAGAGATCAATTAGATGAAGAAAATTGAAGAATGAAAGTGTTTGTAGGTGTTTTTGGTCGCTGGTGTATGGATTAGATATAAAGGATATGTAATTTTGTTTTCATGTAAATAAGTCATGAATGATTACTCATATTTTTGTAATTTTATGAGATATTTCATGCTAGTTGCCAAATGATGGTTCCCACATATGTTAGGTGACTCACATGGGCTGCTAAGAGCTGATCATTGGAGTGTATATACCAATAGTACATACATCTAAAAGCTGTGTATTGTACGAGTACGAATACGGGTGCATACGAGTAGAATTGTTGATGAAACTGAACGAGGATGTAATTGTAAGCATTTTTGTTAAGTAGAAGTATTTTGATAAGTGTATTGAAGTCTTTCAAAAGTGTATAAATACATATTAAAACACTACATGTATATACATTTTAACTGAGTCGTTAAGTCATCGTTAGTCGTTACATGTAAGTGTTGTTTTGAAACCTTTAGGTTAACGATCTTGTTAAATGTTGTTAACCCAATGTTTATAATATCAAATGAGATTTTAAATTATTATATTATCATGATAATATCATGTATGAATATCTCTTAATATGATATATATACATTAAATGTCTTTACAACGATAATCGTTACATATATGTCTCGTTTAAAAATCATTAAGTTAGTAGTCTTGTTTTTACATATGTAGTTCATTGTTAATATACTTAATAATATGTTTACTTATCATAGTATCATGTTAACTATATATATATCCATATATATGTCATCATATAGTTTTTACAAGTTTTAACGTTCGTGAATCACCGGTCAACTTGGGTGGTCAATTGTCTATATGAAACATATTTCAATTAATCAAGTGTTAACAAGTTTGATTGCTTAACATGTTGGAAACATTTAATCATGTAAATATCAATCTCAATTAATATATATAAACATGGAAAAGTTCGGGTCACTACAGTACCTACCCGTTAAATAAATTTCGTCCCGAAATTTTAAGCTGTTGAAGGTGTTGACGAATCTTCTGGAAATAGATGCGGGTATTTCTTCTTCATCTGATCTTCACACTCCCAGGTGAACTCGGGTCCTCTAAAAGCATTCCATCGAACCTTAACAATTGGTATCTTGTTTTGCTTAAGTCTTTTAACCTCACGATCCATTATTTCGACGGGTTCTTCGATGAATTGAAGTTTTTCGTTGATTTGGATTTCATCTAACGGAATAGTGAGATCTTCTTTAGCAAAACATTTCTTCAAATTCGAGACGTGGAAAGTGTTATGTACAGCCGCGAGTTATTGAGGTATGATGTCGTGCGAGGTATATATAAAATAGCTTATATTTTTACAGGAAATACTATTAAATACGATACAATTTTACACAAGATATTTATTTATTTAGAGAATGGATATACTTAAACCTTGCTACAACACTGATAGGCAGTGTACCTAATCGTACAGTAGTGTAGTTTTTAGTAAGTCCGGTTCGTTCCACAGGGAATCTTTTTAAACAAAGCTTAACGCTATATTAGTTTACTTTTATAAAAATACAAATATATATATAAGTAATATTATTATTATAAAGGGGGGTTTTTACCGTTTAATGACCGGTTTGTCGATTTTAAAAGTTTAGTCGTAGTTAAAACCAAATGTAAAATAATAAATAAATACAAGACTTAATTTAAAGCGTAAAGTAAATAACGATAATGAAATTGCGAATAATAAAAGTGCGATAAAATAAACTTGCGATAATTAAAAAGTATGATAATTAAAAGTGCAATTAAATACAATAACAATAAAAATGCGATAATTAGAAGTGCAATTAAATATAAAATAAAGGAAATTAAATATGAAATAAAAGAATTATACTTATTTAAACTTCCGTAATCATGATGTTTGACGTGTTGATTTTAGTTTTATGCCCATGGGTTAATTGTCCTTTGTCCTGGATTATTTAATATGTCCATACGGATTTTATCCATAATAGTCCATCTGTCATAAATATAAAGAGCGAAAGCCTTCGTCAAATTATTCTTATTCCAGAAGTCAAATATTCCAACTAATTGGGGATTCGAATTGTAACAAGGTTTTAATACTTTGTTTAATGAATACACCAGGTTATCGACTGCGTGTAAACCAAGGTTTTACTACTTTGTTAACAATTACACCAATTACCCTTGAATGTAATTCACCCCTGTTTCAACAAGTCTATTAACTATTAATCCAGTTCCGTGTCCTGTAAAATGAATAATTATTGGTATTTATAGATATCCCGCCCACCGTACCCAGTCAAGCGTATGTGGTTATATATAAATACGTCGAATTATAAGTTTGTATATTAAATTAACAAGGTATTGTTTAGTTAATATAAAACCCATTAATAGCCCATAGTCTAATTTTCACAAGTGTCGTTCTTTTATCCAAACCCCAATTATGGTACAAAGCCCAATTACCCAATTTTAGTAATTAGCCCAACATCATGATTACTTTGGATTAAATAAGCTTAATAATAACTTAGCTACGAGACATTAATATAAAAAGGTTGAACATAACTTACAATGATTAAAAATAGCGTAGCGTTACACGGACAGAATTTCAACTTACACCCTTACAATATTCGCTAACATACCCTTATTATTAGAATTATAATTAAAATTAAAATTAAAATTAAAATATAAATATAAATATTTACGTATTATGAGAGAAGAATAAAAAGGATGATTTTGCGATCAGAATTCGGTTGCTTTTATAGGGAGTTTCAAACTTTGGGGCTCCGCGACTCGCGGCCCATTTTGCCTTCAAACTCCGCGAGTCGCGGAGTTTGTAAATACAGCTCACCAGCTTTTGGAGTCTTTCTTGCCGACGATTTATTTATAAATATAATATATATATAATTAATATAATTAATTATATATTATATTATATTTATATACATAGTTAACTTGTAATTTTTAGTCCGTTGCGTCGAGCGTTGAGAGTTGACTCTGGTCCCGGATCCGGATTTTCGAACGTCCTTGCGTACAATTTAATATCTTGTACTTTGCGTTTTGAATCTTGTACTCTTGTAATTTCGAGACGTTTCTTATCAATAATTGGAACCTCTTTGATTGTATTTTGTACTTTTAAGCTTTTTGGTCGTTTGCGTCTTCAATTCGTCGAATCTGTCTTTTGTCTTCACCTTTTATTATTTAAACGAATATCACTTTTAAATAGAACAATTGCAACTAAAAGCTTGTCTTTCTTGAGGAATAATGCTATGAAATATATGTTCGTTTTTAGCATTATCAAATATTCTCACACTTGAGCGTTGCTTGTCCTCAAGCAATATCGTCTTGAAATACTAGAATCACTTCTTTATTCTTCACACTTTGTACATCAGTGATTTCCATACGGCGGTATAAACAATGGTAGTAACGATATGGTTTGCATTCCCACATGACTATAAAAATTTAGATCCATTAAGGAAATTAGATCTTTATGAAAACATTTGATCTTTTGAAAATTAAATCTAGTTTTTACCCTAGATAAGTTTTCCGGAATAACCCTTTACCGGTGTTTGCAAAATATTTTTGTGGGTTTGGTGGGTTTCAGATTTGAAAATTTTAGCTCAAAACTTATGGTTTTGTGTCACCCACTTGCTAACCTTGTATTTGGAAAGCAACACGTCCAGTTTACTTGTCCCGTATATTACCTTTCGGTAAACTACCGTCCGGTTGTAAAGGAAAGCGTTGAACAAGCAACTGTTAAGGCAATGTCCCCTGACATGCTTTTAATTATGGTCTATAACGTGTCGGACGCAATTACTATCCTTGGTAGGAGCAATAGTAAAGCTCACCCTTATAATTTTTCGGTCTGGCACAAGGTCCTGTCTTTGACCACTATGCAACCACCGTTCTTACGGTTGACACCCGATTTGGTTCAGGTGACCTAATGAATTCCAGGTGAATTCCTAGGATTTTACGTTCAATGGTAATGAACGCATTGAAAATAGGGTTTTCAGAAAACAAATTGGTTTGTAATTTTTATCAAAATATTTTCTCGTTCAAGCTCGAGTTTAGATATCATTGAATTCCATGAGTTTGTAATTCTCAATCTTTAAAGTCAATATCTAGGATTGAGTAATATCAGTCTTAAAAGCTGATTTTTAATCTTTAAGGAGATTATCCTTTCTGGGGATCTGATTCATTAGTCTTATCCAGCTAATTTGCATGGTGCCCCCCCATTTTACGAGATAAATCCTTCTCATGGTTAGGATAAATCTGACCACTTGGCGAACCTGTTTAATGCTGAGGTCCGTGGATTTTCTGCTGATTTTAGTGATAACTTTTCTAGATTTTTCGTCAACCTACAGCTGGTCTGGACGACAACTTCATGACCTAAATCAAGAAGCGCGTGTCTTTTTCGGAAGACTTTACTTCCTTTTAATGATGGAATTGATTCATCGTGTAGATCCATCTCTTCTTTTCTTTCATCGAGTAAAATAGTTTAGTTTAGTCCAAAGCAAAAGTATTTTCAGTTATTTGTACAAAAATATGTGATATATGTTTTGAATAACTTGGAGAATTTTCCCACACTTGGCTTTTATTTTCCTTTTTATCGTCCTCTATTCCACTTTAAATGAATTTTAACATTTTGGTTTGTTTCTCAATTTATGTCCTTTCCGAGGTAACAATAATTTCGGTGTTAAAACCTAGTTTTATCATTCATAAATATGTATAAACCTGATTTTGAGTTCATTTAGTTGAAAATTTTCAAAAATTTTACTAGAATTGGGTAGTCAGTATATAAGACTAGGGCTGTTCTTTATTATCAGAGATCACTAGATTCTAATACAACTACTGCTTTACTAGTATTTTTAATGGTAACCAAGTGTTTAAGATAAAAATTATAAAATCTGAAAGAATTTAACCCCTTCCCACACTTAAGATCTTGCAATGCCCTCATTTGCAAGAAATCAGTAACAATTTAAATTATTGAGGGTGATTTGTGTGAAAATGATTAAATTTTACCAAAGTTTCCAAACATATTGGCGTTTGTTTGCTGAATGATAAATGGTGCACATCATTTGTTCACTCCGTCTTGTTGTTATTTCACATATATTTTGCATCTTGTCGTCAAAATTAGTTGCTTTTGCTGAATTTAATGCCAGTCTTTGAAAATACGTTGTTTTACCCTGTTGTGTACATAAGATAAACTGCAAACATATATACATATTTTTGAAGTTTGGTATATTACCCCACATTCAAAAATTATTAAAATCTAAGAATAAAAGTTAGAAAATTATAAAAACTATTACAATATTAACATAATTATTAAACGTATCAACATTACAAATTACAAAATAAATAAAACTAAGTAGACTAGGGATGATACTGGTACCAATAGGGGTTCCAAGCATAACCATAGGTGCTATAGAATGCTTCGGCAGGGTTATACGTAGGATACGGTGGTTGCATCTCTATAGACCAGGGAGGGAATATGGGTTTTGGTGTAGGAATATAGTTTCTACCTATATGTTGGCAATGAGCTATGATTTGGTTTTGATGAACTTGCCAATCTTCAAATGCTCTCTGTCTAGCATTTTCGTACTCCTGTGAAGCTATAAACCTTTGCATTTCTTGCATTTCATTTCCCCCTCCTACATTACCTTGCTGTTGGTTTCTCTCAACCTGTGGATGTCTACCATGGTATTGGACTGCGGCGTTATTTCGCCTCTTCAAAACTTTCGCACCATGGTATACATTTAAACCTATAGTATCGCGGGGTTCTGGTTCTTCGACTAATAATCCCCCCCGACTTATATCCACACCGAGATATTCAGCAATCAAAGTAATAAAAATACCACCTCCTATTATGCTATGCGGTCTCATCCCCCTAACCATAGCTGATAAATAATAACCCACACAATAAGGTATACTTACAGCGCTTTGTGGGTCTCGAATACACATATGGTAAAACAAATCCTGTTCATTTACCTTTTCCTTGTTCTTACCTCTTTGTGTAATCGAATTAGCTAAAAACCTATGAATCACTCTTAATTCAGCTCTATCTATATCCAAATAAGAGTAATTTCCCCCTTTGAATCAGTGATGGCTTGTCATTTGACTCCATACACCGTGTGTATCAAAATTTTCATCTATCTTTCTACCATTTAGTATCAACCCTCTACAATCGGCAGATGCTAACTCCTCAGGCGTATATATACATAAAGCCTGAGCCATGTCTAGTAAAGACATGTGGCGCATCGAACCTCCTAACAAAAATCTAATAAAAGATCGATCGGTTAAACTAGCTACCCGATCATTTAATTCTATAACAACAATTCTTCACACCATACCTTATATACAGGTCTACGCATGGTGAATAAACGTACCCAGTCATTAAAAGTAGAATTACCATACCTCTGTGCAAGTAATTCCCTAATTGGCCCGGCCAATTCTACAGCTTCTAATGGTCCCCATTCTATGACCCTAGGTACCTCAACAACTTTAGAATGAAGAGTATGGAAACCCCTTTGGTATTTTCTATAATCTATCCAAAGTCTGTCAAATCTCAGGTTCGGGTGCAAATCTTCCAAGTGCATATCAGAAAATGTCATGACTGGATGAGGTATATCTTGCTTGTAGTAGTTATCCACCTCCTGTTGTTCCGCATTCTCAGCAGGAGCATTGCGAGCTTGGGATGGAGATTCACCCCTTTCAGTCTGCAAAACACATCAAACACAATTTTTTTGCATCCAAATATGCATTAGTGTCAGCAAAATCATCAATCAAAATAATTACAATGACATGATCAATTTATATCAAACTTAAGCTCATTTTCACATTTTTATCAAATCTACACTTTTTCAAATAAGCATATACGAAAATGTTCGCCAAGTTCATAAGCATTCAACTCAAATAACATGTCAAAATAATCATTACTAGCAATTAAACAAGTTTTAAATGGCATTATCTTTCAAAAATCAAGTTCATGAATTTTAGACTTGAAAAAGTCCACTTTAAATCTCAAAATCATGTTTAGGCTCAAAGTTTGGATCATTTAACTACCTAGACATGTTACACTACTAAATTTAGCAACAATTCATGACAAAAATCGGCCATAACCTGTTTATATCAAAAAGCCCCAAATTTACTCAAGAACACAAACCCTAGATTACTCTAAATTTGAAGTTTAAGGCTTCTAATCATGTTAAATAGCATCAATCTAGGTTATACAAGCATAATACATAAACAATTTAAGCATAATTACACTAAAAAGCATCAAAATCAAATTGGGGAAAAAATTGCTCAAGAACACTAATTTTCGGATTAAATGGTGTTTAGGTGTAGAAATTTACCGTTTTTCTTGAGTAATTCCTTGATAGCATCCTTCTCAACATGATTTTAGTAAAAGATTTAATGATTAACGGTTAAAAATTGTTTTTTTGGGGGTGTATTTTCGACTTTTTTCGCAGTTATTTCGCTGTATGTTTGAGTTGTGTGTGTTGTCTGAGCAGTTCTTTGCGTTTTATTTTTTTTCTGTATTTTGGTCCTCCCGCGACTCGCGGTGAATTTACCTTTCAAACTCCGCGAGTCGCGAAGTTTGGTTTTTTTTTTTTTTTTTTTTTTTTTTTTTTTAAACATCTTATACTAATTAAAACAATTAAGTAATAAATTTTAAAATTTTGTTTCCCTTGTTATTTAGGACGGGGTCGTTTCGGATCGATGTCCTAGTCCGTCCTTCGACAAAATTTTAAAATTTGTCTTTTTGTAGCTATTGTTTTAAAAGCTAAGATTTTTGGTTTTTTAATATTTTTGGCATACTTTAATTCAAAAAGATTAAAAAATAATGATAATAAAAGTTCTCGTCCCTCTCTTGGGTAAAGCAATTTCGGTTCAAAGACCTAGTCTTCAACTTACGACGAATTTTAAAAATCATATTTTTAACTTAATGAGATAAAGTAAATTTTTGTTTTTAAATTCACACAACTTAAATATAAAATTCAAAACTAATATTAAAAATTCACACCAAACTTAAAATTTGAAATGCATAAAATTAAAAATTCATATTTTAAAAATTAAAAATTCACACCAAACTTAATTTAAAAATTCATATTATAAATTCACACCGAACTTATATTAATTTTTCAAATATTTACAATTTTAAATATATTGTTTTTACAAATTTTACAATATTAATTTAAGATTTATATATTAATTTTAAAAACATGGTAAAAAAAATAAAATTAAAAATCTTTTTGGCTTTTTATCCCACTTTAATCAATCAAATATTATCAAAAATATGCGTCCCTCTTTTCGGTAAAGTAATTTCGGTTCCAAGACCTAATTTAACTCATGATGAATTTTTGAAATATTTTGGGTTGATTGATTAAAGATATTTATACCTTAAGAATAAACGTTAAATTTCGCAGTGATGTAATAAATTTTTGAATGATATCAATAATTTCGGTCGCCAAACCTAATTTTATTCAATACCAATTTAATACTTTTTAGCGAACAAATTAGCGTTTATTATCAAAAGGTTAAAAATAAAAATAAAAACTGTACAGACATACATGTGAAATAGATTTCTTAGTTATATGATCTATCCCATTCATAAGATAGTCGGTTTAATTGGTTTTCCATAGCTACATAGGCGTAACCTCGAGCATTCAGTGTTTTTTTCTTCTAAACATATGAACGGTCCGTCTCTGCATAAAGTAACAAATTCGGTGTTTGAATAGGTTTGATTATTTGAACATTTACCTCCATGTGACCATTTTCCGCATTTGTGACATCTTTCTAGGTGTCGTGCTCTTCTTTTCGCTGCGGATTTTGATTTTCCTTTACCAAATTGTAACTTATTATCTTCGCATCTGGATTCTTTTCTAACTCCGTCCATTCTTTCTCTGATTACTGATACTATTTCACTCGGAAGTGTGTCATTATTACGTTTAGTGATCAAAGCGTGTAGCATTAGACCATGGTTTAGTTCACAGGCAGTCTTCATTTTGTAAAAACCTAAAAAAAATAAAAATTCAGAATGGGGGGAGAAGACTAGTTCTTTAGGGTCTGCTAGGGAAAGACCATTCGGGTTCCATTTTCGAGAACTACACGAAAACAGACAATCTAACTCTATCAGAAATACATATTATCCTTTAAAGACTTGATTCTCCCCACACTTAGTTAGCTGTGGTGTCGAAATTGTGATTAACTTCGTTGTCGACTTCCATCGGACTATCTATGTAGTGTTTAACTCTGTGACCATTAACTTTAAATTCAATCCCATTTGAATTTATCAACTCTACTGTTCCGTATGGGAAAACTCTTTTGACTATGAATGGTCCAGACCATCTTGATTTCAATTTTCCAGGAAATAGCTTGAATCGTGAATTGAAAAGAAGGACTCTGTCTCCTTCTTTAAATTCTTTTGAACTTCTGATTCTTTTATCATGCCATTTCTTCGTTCTTTCCTTATATATTAACGAATTATCGTATGCTTCATGTCTTAATTCTTCTAATTCGTTTAGTTAACTTAATCGTAGACGTCCGGCTTCATGTAAATCAAGATTACATGTCTTCAAAGCCCAAAATGCTCTGTGTTCAATTTCTACTGGAAGATGACATGCTTTTCCATAAACAAGTCTAAAAGGTGTGGTTCCAATTGGAGTTTTGTAGGCTTTTCTAAAAGCCCAGAGTTCATCCTCCAATTTAATGGACCATTCCTTCGGATTTGATCCTACGGTTTTCTCTAGAATACGTTTTAAAGCTCGGTTAGTATTTTCAACTTGTCCACTTGTTTGTGGATGATATGCGGTGGAGATTTTATGAGTTACTCCATATCTTTTAAGAACTTTCTCAAGTTGATTATTACAGAAATGAGTACCCCGATCACTTATTAAAGCTTTCGGTGTTCCAAACCTTGCAAAAAGACGTTTTAAAAAGTTGACTACAACTCGTGCATCGTTAGTTGGGAGAGCTTGTGCTTCCGCCCATGTAGATACATAATCAATGGCTGCGAGTATATATAGATTATTATGAGATTTTGGAAATGGACCCATAAAGTCAATACCCCAAATGTCAAATACTTCACATACTTGGATGACATTTTGTGGCATTTCATCACGTTGACTTATTTTTCCGGCCCTTTGACAAACATCACAGGATTTGCAAAGAAGGTGTGCGTCTTTGTAAATTGTAGGCCAATAGAATCCAGCATTATAAACTTTTCTTGCTGTTAGTTGAGGCCCATAATGCCCTCCTGTTGGTCCTGTGTGACAATGGTTTAATATTTTACTAGCTTCATCTCCAAATACACATCGGCGTATTATTCCATCGGGACAACTTTTAAACAAATGTGGATCTTCCCAAAAATAGTGTTTTATATCACTGAAGAATTTCTTTCGTCTTTGGTACGATAATCCTTTTTCAAGGAATCCACAAACTAAGTAGTTTGCATAGTCTGCAAACCATGGAATTTCATTATAATCTATCTTCAATAGATATTCATCAGGAAAGTTGTCTTGTATGGCCGATTCATTTAGAACTTCTAATTCGGGATTTTCAAGACGAGAAAGATGATCAGCGGCGAGATTTTCTGCTCCTCTTTTATCTCGGATTTCAATATCAAACTCTTGTAAGAGTAAGATCCAACGGATTAATCTTGGTTTAGCATCTTGTTTTGAAAATAGGTATCTAAGAGCAGAATGGTCGGTATAGACCACCGTTTTTGCTAGAAAGAGATATGATCGAAATTTGTCAAAAGCAAAGACAATAGCAAGGAGTTCTTTTTCAGTAGTTGTATAGTTTGTTTGTGCTCCTTGTAACGTCTTACTAGCAAAATATATAGGTTGAAATCATTTTTCAATCCTTTGTCCTAAAACGGCTCCCATTGCAAAATCACTTGCATCGCACATTAATTCAAATGGTAGATTCCAATTTGGTGTTATCATGATCGGTGCATTAGTGAGTTTCTCTTTAAGAATATTAAAAGATTTGATACACTCATCTGAAAAGATGAATGGAGCATCCTTTTCTAGGAGTTTATTCATAGGAGTGGCAATTTTAGAAAAATCTTTTATGAAACGTCGGTAAAAACCGGCATGCCCTAGAAAACTCCTAACTCCTCTAACATTGGTGGGATGTGGAAGTTTAGCAATTACATCTACTTTAGCTCTATCCACTTCAATTCCTTCTTTTGAAATTTTATGACCAAGAACGATGCCTTCTTTAACCATGAAATGGCATTTCTCCCAATTAAGTACTAGATTTGATTGTTCGCATCTAATAAGCATTCATTCAAGATTAACTAGACATGTTTCAAATGTATCACCGAAGACTGAAAAGTCATCCATGAAAACTTCCATGCATTCTTCTATCATGTCGTGAAAAATCGCCATCATACACCTTTGAAAGGTTGCAGGGACGTTACAAAGTCCAAATGGCATGCGTTTGTAAGCAAAAGTACCATAAGGGCACGTGAATGTGGTTTTCTCTTGATCTTCGGGTGCTATTGGAATTTGAAAATATCCGGAAAATCCATCTAGAAAACAATAATAACTGTTTCCGGCTAATCTTTCCAACATTTGATCTATGAAAGGTAAGGGAAAGTGATCTTTTCTGGTGGCGTCATTTAATTTTCTATAATCAATACATACACGCCATCCTGTTACGGTCCTAGTAGGAATAAGCTCATTTTTCTCATTTGTAATGACAGTCATGCCACCCTTCTTAGGCACGCATTGAACTGGGCTTACCCATGGACTATCAGAAATTGGATATATCAAACCTGCATCTAGCAGTTTAATAATCTCTTTTTTAACTACATCTTGCATATTAGGATTTAGTCTTCGTTGGCGTTGCACATACATTTTATGACCTTCTTCCATAAGGATTTTATGTGTGCAATACGAAGGACTTATTCCTTTAATATCATGAATATTCCATGCAATGGCTGGTTTATGAGCTTTCAACACAGAAATGAGTTGTGATTTCTCATTTTCAGTAAGAGAAGACGATATTATTACAGGTAATTCAGATTCACCATGTAAATAAGCATATTCCAAATGGTTTGGAAGTGGCTTTAACTCTAATTTCGGAGGTTCTTCTATCGATGATTTGTATCGATATCTGTCTTCTTCTTTTAGCATTTGAATTTCTTCTGTTGTTGGTTCATATCCATTAGCTATAAGTGTAGCTAACATTTCAGCTTCATCAATTGGTTCATTACCTTCTCCTAAAGAACATTCTCCTGTTCCTTGTAATTCTGGAAATTCTTCTAATAATTCTGCATGTGCATCTATAGTTTGAATATAATAACATGTATCATCTGCAGATTGTGGTTGTTGCATTGCTCTATCAGCTGAAAAGGTAACACTCTCATCCTCTATACTTAGGGTCAATTTTTTACCGAACACATCTATCATTGCTTTAGTCGTGTTTAAGAATGGTCTTCCTAATATGAGAGGAACTTGAGAATCTTCTTCCATGTCCAAAATAACAAAATCTACTGGAAATACTAAAGTACCAACTTTAACTAGCAAGTTCTCCATTATCCCTCTAGGATATTTTATTGATCTATCGGCTAGTTGTATGCTTATTCTGGTTGGTTTCAATTCTCCAAGGTCTAGTTTAGCGTATAGTGAATACGGCATTAGATTTATACTAGCACCTAAGTCTGCCAATTCTTCTATTGAACTAAGACTACCCAGAAAACATGGAATTGTGAAACTTCCTGGATCAGATAGTTTTTCTGGTATCTTATTCAACAGCACTGCTGAACAATTAGCGTTCATAGTAACAGCCGAGAGTTCTTCCATTTTCTTTCTATTTGAGATTAGATCTTTCAAGAATTTAGCATATCTAGGCATTCCTGAAATCATATCAATGAAAGGAAGATTTACATTTATCTGTTTAAACATATTCAAGAATTTGGATTGCTCGGCTTCAAGTTTCTCTTTCTTCACTTTACTCGGGTAAGAAAGTGGTGGTTGGTATGGTTTAACATAAGGTTTATCCTTAACTGTGTTATCTTCATTAACCTTTTCAACTACCGGTTCTTTTTCCTTATCTTGATCAGGTTGTGGTTCTTGTGGAGTAGGAATAGCTTCATCAGAAGTTACAGGTATTTCAGGTGGTTTAAGTGTTGTACCACTTCTTGTGGTAATGGCTTTAGCTGTTTCATTCCGGGGGTTAGCATTTGTATCACTAGGTAGACTTCCCGGTTTTCTTTCACCTATTAATCCTTGCTAGGTTACTTACTTCTTGTTCCAGATTTTGAATAGAAGCTTGTTGATTTCTAAATGCTTGAGCATTTTGTTCATTGGTTTGTTTTTGAGATGTGAAAAACTGCGTTTGAGTTTCAACTAGCTTCGTCATCATATCTTCTAAATTCGGCTTTTATCATCGGTTTGTTGTGGTGGTTTTTTTTGAAAATTAGGTCTTTGCTGATTATAAGTATTATTGGATACTTGTTGATTGCTAGGACCTTGTTGGTTGTTGTATGGAATATTTTTGTTATAATTCTGGTTTTGATTGTAAATTGGTCTTGGCGGTTGATAATTATTCTGATAATTATTTCCAGGCCTTTGGTTTATGTATGAAATATTCTCTCTTTGTTCCATTGTTAATTCAATACTGAGACAATCTTTTGTCAAATGTGGTCCTCCACACTGCTCACAACTAATTCGTATTGATTGAATATCTTTAGTCATCTTTTCCATTCGTCTCTCCACAGCATCTATCTTTGCGGAAATGGAATCTAAGTCATGGCTAGAATCGGCTCTAGCTGCTTTAGATGATCTAACGATATCTTTTTCTTGGTGCCACTCATGTGAGTGGGAAGCAGTGTTATCAATAATTTTGTAAGCATCAGTTTCGGTTTTCTTCATAATAGAACCACCAGCTGCTATATCTATGTCTTTTCATGTAGTGATGTCGCATCCTTGGTAGAATATTTGTACTATTTGACAGGTGTCTAAACCATGTTGCGGACATCCTCTTAACAACTTTCCATATCTTGTCCACGCCTCATATAGAGTTTCATTTGGCTTCTGTGTAAACGTAACAATTTCTGCTTGAAGTCTTACGGCTTTAGATGCAGGAAAGAATTGTTTAAGAAATTTTTCAACTAAAACGTCCCATGTATCAATCGCCCCTTAAGGTAACGATTCCAACCAATCTTTGGCTTCTCCCTTTAAAGTCCAGGGAAATAACATGAGATATATCTGTTCATCCTCCACTTCTCGGATTTTAAATAGTGTGCAGATCCTATTAAAGGTACGTAGATGTTCATTTGGATCTTCCTTCGGCGCACCACTAAATTGGCATTGATTAGTCACCATGTGTAGAATTTGTCCTTTGATTTCATAATCTGGTGCATTAATGTCTGGATGAGTAATTGCGTGACCTTGGCCAGTGCGTTTAGCTCTCATTCGGTCTTTCATACTTAAAGGTTCCAGATTCTCCATAATTGAATTTGTTGAATCGGAATCACTAGAGGATTCTGATTTAATGGTTCGTTCCTCAACAATCTCTGTTTGAATGATTGGTGGTTCCGGAGGAAAGTTTAGTGGTTCAGGATCTACGAATCGTTCCTGAATATTCTCCGGATTCTCAATTGTGAGGTCGGGTTCAAAAAATGGATCATCGGAAATTTGAACTGAAGTACTTGGTCGACTGGATGACGATTCTAAAGAAAAATCAACGGCAGTAATATTTGCTAAATGTCTTGATCTAGTTACAGGTGGTGAACGTACAAAAGGTGGTGAACGTCTTGCTCGGTGCATTCACTGAATATCCTATTAGTTTTTAAAAGGAAAGAAAAATTATAATAAGTTATCCAATCAATAGACTTTTCTGATTTTGCCCACGTTTCGAATAGCCAAAAGATGCAGCAGAGGGGCAGGATTCGTTTGGTCTCAATATAATTGAGGACTGTTTGGCTCCAATAACCCGGTCCACGTACAAATCCAACTATTACTACGAACCAGAAAATTTTGATGTCTATTAATTTAACCACTTAAAATAAATTTTCATAATTTTAAGAAATTTAGATAAGAAGTAGAATAAAAATCTTATCCTAAAACTAGAATAGCGAGAAATAAGAAAGAAAAAGAGCGTGTCGAAAAAGGTCGAAAAAGAAAAATGGTTGAAAAATAAAAGGTGACGGAAAAATAAAAGAAACTTATAAAACTTAAAACATTTGACTAACCTAACCTTATTACTACAACTAACTTAAAATTATAATCGCAAATTGAGATTACTAATTGGAATGATAATTGATACATAGGTAAAAGTCGTCTAAAAATATTCAAGCTTACAGGAAAAACTATATCCCAAATGGAAATAACTTAAAAAGAAACTAAAACTTAAGAAGGCGTCGCAAAATTCTAAAGCACCTAAATCTTAGTCTAAAGAAAAAGCACTTAAGGAATTCTACGGCAAAGCCTAAAAATCTAGAAATAAAAATAACTATGGAAAAAACTAAGTTTAAAACTAAATATGAGTTAAAAATACAAATATTACGCTAAAACGATTAAAAAGGGACAAAATATAAAAATATACAAAAAGTTGTAAAAAGTACAATTTTTATAAAAATATTATTTTTATATTATTTATTTAGTAAAACTATTAATTTTACAATTTAATTAAACTAATTTAACTAAAATATAAAAAGTAACTTAAAATAAAACTAATAATAATAATAATAATAATTAGGGTTAATAATTATAATAATTAATAATTACCCGTAATAAATTGCAGTTAGGGTTTCTGTCGGTGTCAGGTCCCCTCCGCGAGTCGCGGTATTCGATGCAGCAAACCCCGCGAGTCGCGGGGTTCCAGAATTCAACTGACAGGTTATTTAAAATTCGACGCGTTTTTTTTATTTTTTTTATTTTCTGTTTTTATATTTTCTGTTTTAAAATCTAATTAAAATATTTATATAATTTAAATAAAAATTATCTTTAATAAATAAGATAAAAATAAAATACTTTATAACAATCTAAAAAAAATAGATTTATATATATTTATATATTTTTTTCGGTCTTTTTTTTCGGTTTTTTATATTTATAAAATATATTTATAAAATAAATTAAATAAAACTTATATTTTTACAAACTAAAGAAACTTTATAAAACTTAAATATTTATCAAACTCCTAAAAATATTTATATTTTTGTTTTTCTTTTTATATTTTCGAATATTTAAAACGTATTTTTATAAAAACGAATTTTAATAAAAGTAAACTAAACTTTTTTTTTATATTAGCGTTACTCTTCCGGCTTTTAAGAGATTTCCCCGGCAGTGGCGCCAAAAATATACTTGATGTCGTGCGAGGTATATATAAAATAGCTTATATTTTACAGGAAATACTATTAAATACGATACAATTTTACACAAGATATTTATTTATTTAGAGAATGGATATACTTAAACCTTGCTACAACACTTATAGGCAGTGTACCTAATCGTACAGTAGTGTAGTTTTTAGTAAGTCCGGTTCGTTCCACAGGGAATCTTTTTAAACAAAGCTTAACGCTATATTAGTTTACTTTTATAAAAATACAAATATATATATAAGTAATATTATTATTATAAAGGGGGTTTTTACCGTTTAATGACCGGTTTGTCGATTTTAAAAGTTTAGTCGTAGTTAAAACCAAATGTAAAATAATAAATAAATATAAGACTTAATTTAAAGCGTAAAGTAAATAACGATAATGAAATTGCGAATAATAAAAGTGCGATAAAATAAACTTGCGATAATTAAAAAGTACGATAATTAAAAGTGCAATTAAATACAATAACAATAAAAATGCGATAATTAGAAGTGCAATTAAATATAAAATAAAGGAAATTAAATATGAAATAAAAGAATTATGCTTATTTAAACTTCCGTAATCATGATGTTTGACGTGTTGATTTTAGTTTTATGCCCATGGGTTAATTGTCCTTTGTCCTGGATTATTTAATATGTCCATACGGATTTTGTCCATAATAGTCCATCAGTCATAAATATAAAGAGCGAAAGCCTTCGTCAAATTATTCTTATTCCCGAAGTCAAATATTCCAACTAATTGGGGATTCGAATTGTACCAAGGTTTTAATACTTTGTTTAATGAATACACCAGGTTATCAACTGCGTGTAAACCAAGGTTTTACTACTTTGTTAACAATTACACCAATTACCCTTGAATGTAATTCACCCCTGTTTCAACAAGTCTATTAACTATTAATCCAGTTCCGTGTCCGGTAAAATGAATAATTATTGGTATTTATAGATATCCCGCCCACCGTACCCAGTCAAGCGTATGTGGTTATATATAAATACGTCGAATTATAAGTTTTTATATTAAATTCACAAGTTATTATTTAGTTAATATAAAACCCATTAATAGCCCATAGTCTAGTTTCCACAAGTGTCGTTCTTTTATCCAAACCCCAATTATGGTACAAAGCCCAATTACCCAATTTTAGTAATTAGCCCAACATCATGATTACTTTGGATTAAATAAGCATAATAATAACTTAGCTGCGAGACATTAATATAAAAAGGTTGAACATAACTTACAATGATTAAAAATAGCGTAGCGTTACACGGACAGAATTTCGACTTACACCCTTACAATATTCGCTAACATACCCTTATTATTAGAATTATAATTAAAATTAAAATTAAAATATAAATATAAATATAAATATTTACGTATTATGAGAGAAGAAGAAAAAGGATGATTTTGCGATCAGAATTCGGTTGCTTTTATAGGGAGTTTCAAACTTTGGGGCTCCGCGACTCGCGGCCCATTTTGCCTTCAAACTCCGCGAGTCGCGGAGTTTGTAAATACAGCTCACCAGCTTTTGGAGTCTTTCTTGCCGACGATTTATTTATAATTATAATATATATATAATTAATATAATTAATTATATATTATATTATATTTATATACATAGTTAACTTGTAATTTTTAGTCCGTTGCGTCGAGCGTTGAGAGTTGACTCTGGTCCCGGTTCCGGATTTTCGAACGTCCTTGCGTACAATTCAATATCTTGTACTTTGCGTTTTGAATCTTGTACTCTTGTAATTTCGAGACGTTTTCTATCAATAATTGGAACCTCTTTGATTGTATTTTGTACTTTTGAGCTTTTTGGTCATTTGCGTCTTCAATTCGTCGAATCTGTCATTTGTCTTCACCTTTTATTATTTAAACGAATATCACTTTTAAATAGAACAATTGCAACTAAAAGCTTGTCTTTCTTGAGGAATAATGCTATGAAATATATGTTCGTTTTTAGCATTATCAAGGTAACTCAAGTCGGTAAGCTACTGGTCCGACACGATCAATAATCTTGAATGGTCCAATATACCTTGGATTTAATTTCCCTCGTTTACCAAATCGAACAACGCCTTTCCAAGGTGCAACTTTAAGCATGACCATCTCTCCAATTTCAAATTCTATATCTTTTCTCTTAATGTCAGCGTAGTTCTTTTGTCGACTTTGGGCGGTTTTCAACCGTTGTTGAATTTGGATGATCTTCTCGGTAGTTTCTTGTATAATCTCCGGACCCGTAATCTGTCTATCCACCACTTCACTCCAACAAACCGGAGACCTGCACTTTCTACCATAAAGTGCTTCAAACGGCGCCATCTCAATGCTTGAATGGTAGCTGTTGTTGTAGGAAAATTCTACTAACGGTAGATGTCGATCCCAACTGTTTCCGAAATCAATAACACATGCTCGTAGCATGTCTTCAAGCATTTGTATCGTCCTTTCGCTCTGCCCATCAGTTTGTGGATGATAGGCAGTACTCATGTCTAGACGAGTTCCTAATGCTTGCTGTAATGTCTGCCAGAATCTTGAAATAAATCTGCCATCCCTATCAGAGATAATAGAGATTGGTATTCCATGTCTGGAGACGACTTCCTTCAAATACAGTCGTGCTAACTTCTCCATTTTGTCATCTTCTCTTATTGGCAGGAAGTGTGCTGATTTGGTGACACGATCAACTATTACCCAAATAGTATCAAAACCACTTGCAGTCCTTGGCAATTTAGTGATGAAATCCATGGTAATGTTTTCCCATTTCCATTCCGGGATTTCGGGTTGTTGAAGTAGACCTGATGGTTTCTGATGCTCAGCTTTGACCTTAGAACACGTCAAACATTCTCCTACGTATTTAGCAACATCGGCTTTCATACCTGGCCACCAAAAATGTTTCTTGAGATCCTTATACATCTTCCTCGTTCCAGGATGTATTGAGTATCTGATTTTATGAGCTTCTCTAAGTACCATTTCTCTCATATCTCCAAATTTTGGTACCCAAATCCTTTCAGTCCTATACCGGGTTCCGTCTTCCCGAATATTAAGATGCTTCTCCGATCCTTTGGGTATTTCATCCTTTAAATTTTCCTCTTTTAAAACTCCTTGTTGCGCCTCCTTTATTTGAGTAGTAAGGTTATTATGATTCATTATATTCATAGATTTTACTCGAATGGGTTCTCTGTCCTTCCTGCTCAAGGCATCGGCTACCACATTTGCCTTCCCCGGATGGTAACGAATCTCAAAGTCGTAATCATTCAACAATTCAATCCACCTACGCTGCCTCATATTCAGTTGTTTCTGATTAAATATGAGTTGAAGACTTTTGTGGTCGGTATATATAATACTTTTGACCCCATATAAGTAGTGCCTCCAAGTCTTTAATGCAAAAACAACCGCGCCTAATTCCAAATCATGCGTCGTATAATTTTATTCGTGAATCTTCAATTGTCTAGACGCATAAGCAATCACCTTCGTTCGTTGCATTAATACACAACCGAGACCTTGCTTTGATGCGTCACAATAAATCACAAAATCATCATTCCCTTCAGGCAATGACAATATAGGTACCGTAGTTAGCTTTTTCTTTAATAACTGAAACGCTTTCTCTTGTTCATCATTCCATTCAAATTTCTTCCCTTTATGCGTTAATGCAGTCAAGGGTTTTGCTATTCTGGAAAAGTCTTGGATGAACCTTCTGTAGTAACCAGCTAGTCCTAAAAACTGGCGTATGTGTTTCGGAGTTTTCGGGGTTTCTCACTTTTCAACAGTTTCTATCTTTGCCGGATCCACCTTAATACCTTCTTTGTTCACTATGTGACCGAGGAATTGAACTTCTTCCAACCAAAATGCACACTTTGAAAACTTAGCGTACAGTTTTTCTTTCCTCAATACTTCTAGCACTTTTCTCAAATGTTCTTCGTGCTCTTGATCATTCTTTGAGTAAATAAGTATGTCATCAATGAAAACAATGACAAACTTGTCAAGATATGGCCGACACACTCGGTTCATTAGGTCCATGAACACAGCTGGTGCATTAGTTAAACCAAACGGCATGACCATAAACTCGTAATGACCGTAACGTATTCTGAAAGCAGTCTTGTAATTGGCTTTGCAGTTCTTTCATCTCGCTGGGTGCGAGTCTATAAGGAGCACGAGCTATTGGTGCAGCTCTTGGTACAAGATCTATTTGAAATTCAACAGATCGATGTGGAGGTAGTCCCGGTAATTCTTTCGGAAATACATCGGGAAATTCTTTTGCGACGGGAACATCATTGATGCTCTTTTCTTCAGTTTGTACTTTCTCGACGTGTGCTAGAACAGTATAGCAACCTTTTTTTATTAGTTTTTGTGCCTTCAAATTACTAATAAGATGTAGCTTCATGTTGCCCTTTTCTCCGTACACCATTAAGGGTTCTCCTTCTTCTCGTACAATGCGAATTGCATTTTTATAACATACGATCTCTGCTTTCACCTTCTTCAGCCAGTCCATGCCAACTATTACATCAAAACTCCCTAACTCTACGGGTATCAAATCAATCTTAAATATTTCGCTACCCAGTTTAATTTCTCGATTCCGGCATATATTATCTGTTGAAATTAATTTACCGTTTGCTAATTCAAGTAAAAATTTACTATCCAACGGCGTCAATGGACAACTTAATTTAGCAAAAAAATCTCTACTCGTATAGCTTCTATCCGCACCCGAATCAAATAAAACGTAAGCAGATTTATTGTCAATAAGAAACGTACCCGTAACAAGCTCCGGGTCTTCCTGTGCCGCTGCCGCATTAATATTGAAAACTCTTCCGCGGCCTTGTCCATTCGTGTTCTCCTGGTTCGGGCAATTTCTAATAATGTGGCCCGGTTTTCCACATTTGTAACAAACTACATTGGCATAACTTGCTCCGACACTACTTGCTCCGCCATTACTCGTTCTGAAACCATTTGTTCCTTTCGTTCTATTAACCCCTAGTCCGTAGACCTCACATTTCGCAGCGCTATGACCATTTCTTTTACACTTGTTGCAAAATTTGGTGCAGAACCCCGAGTGATACTTTTCACACCTTTGGCATAGCTGCTTCTGATTGTTGTTGTTGTTGCGGTTATTATTGTTGTTGGGATGATTGTTGTAGTTGCTGTTGTTGTGGTTGTTGTTGTTGTTGTTGTTGTTGGGCCGTTTGTTGTAGTTGCGATTGATGTTGCGATTGTTGAGATAATTGTTGCGATTATTGTTGTAATTGTTGTTGTTGTTGTATTGGTGATTCTTATCACCGTTTTCCTCCCACTTTCTTTTGACTTGCTTCACATTGGCCTCTTCAGCAGTATGTTCTTTAATTCTTTCTTCAATCTGGTTCACTAGTTTGTGAGCCATTCTACATGCCTGTTGTATGGAGGCAGGCTCGTGTGAACTTATATCTTCTTGGATTCTTTTCGGTAATCCTTTCACAAACGCGTCGATCTTCTCTTCCTCATCTTCGAATGCTCCCGGACACAATAGGCACAATTCTGTGAATCGTCTTTCGTACGTGGTAATATCAAATCCTTGGGTTCTTAACCCTCTAAGTTCTGTCTTGAGCTTATTGACCTCGGTTCTGGGACGGTACTTCTCGTTCATCAAGTGCTTGAATGCTGACCACGGTAGTGCGTACGCATCGTCTTGTCCCACTTGCTCTAGATAGGTATTCCACCATGTTAACGCAGAACCTGTGAAGGTATGCGTAGCGTACTTCACTTTGTCCTCTTCAGTACACTTACTTACGGCAAACACCGATTCGACCTTCTCGGTCCACCATTTCAATCCGATCGGTCCTTCGGTTCCATCAAATTCCAAAGGTTTGCAGGCAGTGAATTCTTTGTAGGTGCATCCTACACGATTTCCTGTACTGCTAGATCCAAGATTATTGTTGGTATGTATCGCAGCCTGTACTGCGGCTATGTTTGAAGCTAGAAAAGTACGGAATTCCTCTTCATTCATATTCACGGTGTGTCGAGTAGTCGGTGCCATTTCTTTCAAAATAGTCAAATGGAACAAGTTAATCATACAGAATATTAAGAGTAGTTAATAGTATTTCGTAGCATAATATGAACTCATTTATAAAAGCTTTTTCTTCATATTAGCGTTTTATAAGTTTAAATTCGGGTAGTTCCTACCCGTTAAGTTCATACTTAGTAGCTAATATACAATTCAACTACTACAATTCTATATGAAAAACTGATTATAATAATATTTCGCGTTCAAACTTTTACACAATATTTTACAAACTTACAATACCGCTTATTTTACATATAGCATGAAATACATCACACAATAAATTTGATACAAGATGGTTGTGAAGATAATTCTAGCTAGTACACAAGTCGTTCAGCAAAGGCAATAAAGACACGTAATTCATACGTCCAGAAACAAGTCATGCATTCTGGTTTTACTAGGATTACTTCCCATCCTTGGTCTTGTGGAACATAACCGTTATGGCCGTTGATAAGACAGCGTGTTGTAACGTCATCAAAGGGACAAGGGTTACGTAATGTCCAACAGTCCCGTAACAATCTAAAAACCTCATTTCTTACCCCAATTACCGACTCCGTCACTTGTGGGAACGTTTTGTTTAATAGTTGTAGCCCGATGTTCTTGTTCTCACTTTGGTGAGAAGCGAACATTACTAATCCGTAAGCATAACATGCTTCTTTATGTTGCATGTTAGCTGGTTTTTCTAAGTCACGAAGTCCAATATTCGGATATATTGAGTCAAAATAATTTCTTAACCCATTGCGTAAAATAGCATTTGGGTTCCCCGCAATATATGCGTCAAACTAAACACATCGTAACTTATGGGTTTCCCAATGTGATATCCCCCATCTTTCAAACAAAAGTCTCTTATAAACCAAGGCATTCTTGGAACGTTCTTCGAATGTCTTACAAACTGATCTCGCCTTAAATAGTTGTGCCGAAGAATTCTGACCGACTCTAGACAAGATTTCATCAATCATGTCTCCGGGTAGGTCTCTTAAAATATTGGGTTATCTATCCATTTTGTGTTTTTATACTGTAAAATAGACAAGAGTTAGATTCATAAAAAAAAATACTTATTAATACAAGCAATTTTTACATATATCATAAAGCATAAGCACACTATATTACATATATTACACCACACGAATACAACTATCTTATTCCGACTCGCTTGTTTCTTCTTCTTCGGTTTTGGTTCGTTTTGCCAAGTTTCTAGGGATATATGATGTTCCCCTAATACGAGCCATCGTTTTCCACATTGGTTTAGAAAAACCTGGTGGTTTAGAGGTTCCCGGGTCATTGTTACAACTTAAGGACTTCGGGGGTTGACTATACATATAAAGTTCATCGGGGTTGGAATTAGATTTCTCTATTTTTATGCCCTTTCCCTTATTATTTTCTTTTGCCTTTTTAAATTCAGTTGGGGTAATTTCTATAACATCATCGGAATTCTCGTCGGAATCCGATTCATCGGAGAATTGGTAATCCTCCCAATATTTTGCTTCCTTGGCGGAAACACCATTGACCATAATTAACCTTGGTCGGTTGGTTGAGGATTTTCTTTTACTTAACCGTTTTATTATTTCCCCCACCGGTTCTATTTCTTCATCCGGTTCCGATTCTTCTTCCGATTCCGATTCTTCTTCCGGTTCCGACTCTTCTTCCGGTTCCTCTTCGGGAACTTGTGAATCAGTCCACGAATCATTCCAATTTACATTTGACTCTTCATTATTATTAGGTGAGTCAATGGGACTTGTTCTAGAGGTAGACATCTATCACATAATATCAACCGTGTTAAGAGATTAATATATTACATAATATTCACATGTTAAAAATATATAGTTTCCAACAAAATTTGTTAAGCAATCATTTTTCAAGTAAACACGGTCGAAGTCCAGACTCACTAATGCATCCTAACAAACTCGATAAGACACACTAATGTAAAATTCTGGTTCTCTAAGACCAACGCTCGGATACCAACTGAAATGTCCCATTCTTATTGATTAAAAACGTTCCATATTAATTGATTTCGTTGCGAGGTTTTGACCTCTATATGAGACGTTTTTCAAAGACTGCATTCATTTTAAAACAAATCATAACCTTTATTTCATCAATAAAGGTTTAAAAAGCTTTACGTAGATTATCAAATAATGATAATCTAAAATATCCTGTTTACACACGACCATTACATAATGGTTTACAATACAAATATGTTACAACAAAATAAGTTTCTTGAATGCAGTTTTTACACAATATCATACAAGCATGGACTCCAAATCTCGTCCTTATTTAAGTATGCGACAGCGGAAGCTCTTAATAATCACTGAGAATAAACATGCTTAAAACATCAACAAAAATGTTGGTGAGTTATAGGTTTAACCTATATATATCAAATCATAATAATAGACCACAAGATTTCATATTTCAATACACATCCCATACATAGAGATAAAAATCATTCATATGGTGAACACCTGGTAACCGACATTAACAGGATGCATATATAAGAATATCCCCATCATTCCGGGACACCCTTCGGATATGATATAAATTTCGAAGTACTAAAGCATCCGGTACTTTGGATGGGGTTTGTTAGGCCCAATAGATCTATCTTTAGGATTCACGTCAATTAGGGTGTCTGTTCCCTAATTCTTAGATTACCAGACTTAATAAAAAGGGGCATATTCGATTTTGATAATTTAACCATAGAATGTAGTTTCACGTACTTGTGTCTATTTTGTAAATCATTTATAAAACCTGCATGTATTCTCATCCCAAAAATATTAGATTTTAAAAGTGGGACTATAACTCACTTTCACAGATTTTTACTTCTTCGGGAAGTAAGACTTGGCCACTGGTTGATTCACGAACCTATAACAATATATACATATATATCAAAGTATGTTCAAAATATATTTACAACACTTTTAATATATTTTGATGTTTTAAGTTTATTAAGTCAGTTGTCCTCTTTAGTAACCTACAACTAGTTGTCCACAGTTAGATGTACAGAAATAAATCGATAAATATTATCTTGAATCAATCCATGACCCAGTGTATACGTATCTCAGTATTGATCACAACTCAAACTATATATATTTTGGAATCAACCTCAACCCTGTATAGCTAACTCCAACATTCACATATAGAGTGTCTATGGTTGTTCCGAAATATATATAGATGTGTCGACATGATAGGTCGAAACATTGTATATGTGTCTATGGTATCTCAAGATTACATAATATACAATACAAGTTGATTAAGTTATGGTTGGAATAGATTTGTTACCAATTTTCACGTAGTTAAAATGAGAAAAATTATCCAATTTTGTTTTACCCATAACTTCTTCATTTTAAATTCGTTTTGAGTGAATCAAATTGCTATGATTTCATATTGAACTCTATTTTATGAATCTAAACAGAAAAAATATAGGTTTATAGTCGAAAAAAAAGTTACAAGTCATTTTTGTAAAGGTAGTCATTTCAGTCGAAAGAACGACGTCTAGATAACCATTTTAGAAAACATACTTCCACTTTGAGTTTAACCATAATTTTTGGATATAGTTTCATGTTCATAATAAAAATCATTTTCCTAGAATAACAACTTTTAAATCAAAGTTTATCATAGTTTTTAATTAACTAACCCAAAACAGCCCGCGGTGTTACTACGACGGCGTAAATCCGGTTTTACGGTGTTTTTCGTGTTTCCAGGTTTTAAATCATTAAGTTAGCATATCATATAGATATAGAACATGTGTTTAGTTGATTTTAAAAGTCAAGTTAGAAGGATTAACTTTTGTTTGCGAACAAGTTTAGAATTAACTAAACTATGTTCTAGTGATTACAATTTTAAACCTTCGAATAAGATAGCTTTATATGTATGAATCGAATGATGTTATGAACATCATTACTACCTTAATTTCCTTGGATAAACCTACTGGAAAAGAAAAAAATGGATCTAGCTTCAACGGATCCTTGGATGGCTCGAAGTTCTTGAAGCAGAATCATGACACGAAAACAAGTTCAAGTAAGATCATCACTTGAAATAAGATTGTTATAGTTATAGAAATTGAACCAAAGTTTGAATATGATTATTACCTTGTATTAGAATGATAACCTACTGTAAGAAACAAAGATTTCTTGAGGTTGGATGATCACCTTACAAGATTGAAAGTGAGCTAGCAAACTTGAAAGTATTCTTGATTTTATGTAACTAGAACTTGTAGAATATATGAAGAACACTTAGAACTTGAAGATAGAACTTGAGAGAGATCAATTAGATGAAGAAAATTGAAGAATGAAAGTGTTTGTAGGTGTTTTTTGAAAGGACCCGTTCATATACATTATAAACGATTCACAATAGTTGATTACATTGCGAGGTATTTGACCTCTATATGATACATTTTACAAACATTGCATTCGTTTTTAAAAGACAATCTTTCTTTACATCGAAAATTGACAGGCATGCATACCATTTCATAATATCCACTATCCAACTATAAATTGATTTAATAATAATCTTTGATGAACTCAATGACTCGAATGCAACGTTCTTCGAAATATGCTATGAAAGACTCCAAGTAATATCTTTAAAATGAGCAAATGCACAGCGGAAGATTTCTTTAACACCTGAGAATAAACATGCTTTAAAGTGTCAACCAAAAGGTTGGTGAGTTCATTAGTTTATCATAATCATTTATTTCCATCATTTTAATAGACCACAAGAATTTCATTTTCAGTTCTCATAAATATACGTCCCATGCATAGAGACAAAAATAATCATTCATATGGTGAACACCTGGTAACCGACATTAACTAGATACATATAAGAATATCCCCATCATTCCGGGATCCTCCTTCGGACATGATATAAATTTCGAAGTACTAAAGCATCCGGTACTTTGGATGGGGCTTGTTGGACCCAATAGATCTATCTTTAGGATTCACGTCAATTAGGGTGTCTGTTCCCTAATTCTTAGATTACCAGATTTAATAAAAAGGGGCATATTCGATTTCGATAATTCAACCATATAATGTAGTTTTGATTACTTGGGTCTATTTCGTAAAACATTTATAAAAATTGCGCATGTATTCTCAGCCCAAAAAATATAAAGGGTAAAAAGGTAAATGAAACTCACCATACTGTATTTCGTAGTAAAAATACATATAACATCATTGAACAAGTGCAAGGTTGGCCTCGGATTCACGAACCTAAATTAATTATATATATTTATGTGTTGGTCAATATTTGTCTAACAAATTAGGTCAAGTCATAGTGTACCACAATCCTAATGCTCGAGACTAATATGCAAAAGTCAACAAAAGTAAATTTGACTCAAAATAATTTCCAAAAATCTATACATGATTAATATATAGTTTAAATATCGTCGTTTTATATTTTTAAATATTTTTAAAAGATTTATTAGAGTAAATAATATAATTTATTTATTAATAAATATAATTTTATATTAAATTTATATAATAAAATATACTTTTATATATATTTAAGTAATAAAATTTATAGGGTTCATTTAATATCATAAAGATAATATGATAGGTATTATTAAATTAAGTTATTACACGTAGTAAAATATGTTTGTATCACATATTTATTTGATAAAATAATATCTATAATGATAGTAAGTAAAAGTTGTATTATTTTGCAATAATAATTATTATTATAAAAATATCAATATTTATAATTACTAAGATGATATTATGATAAAACGATAATTCTAATTATGATAACTTTAATATTTACGATAATTTTTAATATTATCTTTAAAATAATAATTCTATTTAAAATAATAATAATAATGATATTTTATAGTAACAATGACATTTCTATTAAAATGATAATTTTTGTTAAAATGATTGTTTTAATACTAACGATACTTTTAATAATAATAGTAATGATAAAAATAATAAGAACGATAATTTTATCTAAATCAATATCTTATAATATTTTAATTTCATCATGAAACTCTTACCCATTATTTCTTAATCATTTCGTTTAATAGCTTTTAATTGTCTTTTATATCGTGTTCATAATAATGATAATAATAGTAATCAAAATAATTAGGTGTTACAAATATTTGTTTTAATTACACTAATATTAATAATGATAGTTACTATAACATTATTAACGATAATACTAATAATTATCTTAATGATAATATAGTAATAATAATAATAACAATAACAATTACTATTTTTAAATAATGATATATATTAATAATGATAATAATAATAATAATACCAATAATAATAATAATAATAATTGGATAATAATAATAATACTAATTATAACTTTAACGATAATAACGATAGTAATAAAAAAAATAACAATTTTTAATGATAAATCCCTTTTATTGATAAAGATAATAATAATGATAATAATAAGATAAAACTAGAACGACGATAAAAACGACGATAATAATAATCATTTTTAATAAAAATATCAAAAGTTCAATTGATTATAACTTCTAATCCGTTCATCGAAACTATTCGATATCTAAAGGAAAAGTTCTTAATTTTTTGCTAGCTTTCTAAGGACATGCATATCTTATACCTTATCTCAACCGCAAGTGTAACTAATTCAAGATTCAACCTAACCTGTCTAAGGGCAATATCAAAAGTACAAGCATGCATAATCCTAAATACTCGAGCACTAGTCAGGGATACACTATTAGTATGTAAAAGTTAAATTATGAGTACTCACGTATCAATATTGAGATTCAATATTGCAGGAAAGGTACGTAGACGCAACGAAAATGATAAACACTATATTGACCTCACGAGCATACCCATGAACCATACTCAATCACCTCCATAGCTATAACCCATAATTTCCTTAATCCTATCCCACTCAAAAAACAATTTCGAAATCACTCGGACAGCACTCCATCGTAATATTTTATGTATACTAATAATATCTTGAAATAATACGGAGTAAATATATATATGTAAATCGATTGAGAGAGTTTAGAGAAAAATATTTTCAAGTTTCTATGAAATAATGAAACCTATTGATTTCTATTTATAATAAATTTTTGAATTATTAAGGTGAATTATTAAAGTATGAATTATTAAAGTGAATTATTAAAGTATGAATTATTAAAATGAATTATTAAAGTATGAATTATTAAAGTGAATTATTAAAGTATGAATTATTAAAGTGAATTATTAAAGTATGAATTATTAAAGTGAATTATTAAAGTTAAAGTAAAGTAAAAATAAAGTAAAGGTAAAGTTTAAGTATAGTAAAAGTATAAAACTACATAATACGTATAATACGCGTATAAATATATATAATATTAATTTAAATCATTATATATATTTAATAAAATAAAATATAAATATCGTTATCTTTATCATACTAGTTAAGTAATGAGTTGTCAAAATTGGTTCTAGATATTTATAAAAGTTATATACGTTTTAATAATAAAGTTCTTTTTAAACTGAAAACATTTTTGTACGTTTGAAACTAAATAGATCAATCGAGTCTTTATGAGATTCAATCTTCCACTATCCTTTGTCTAGTTCTCAATGATTAACAATTTGTTCTTATTTATAAATCACTTTACCATTTTTCGAATATTGTTAAAATAGAAAGATTTCTCAAATCAACGTGGGCCTTTCAACAGAGACTTGTAATCATAATTCAATATATCTGATAATTCAATCATCTGATCTTATCTTCTAATTTCATTGATAAACATTTTGAAATAGATACAATCATATAAAGTATTTAATCTAATATTTTGTTTACGTTTCAAGTTATAATATATATACACATATACATATATAATCATATTCGTTTAATGGTTCGTGAATCGTTGGAACTTGGTCGAGGTTGAATGAATGTATGAACATAGTTTAAAATTCTTGAAATTTAACTTACCAAATATTGCTTATCGTGTCGGAAACATAGAAAGATTAAAGTTTAAATTTGGTTGGAAATTTCCGGGTTGTCACAGTACCTACCCGTTAAAGAAATTTCATCCCGAAATTTGAGTGGAAAGGTCGTGAATGATAATAAGTATGTTTTCATGATGCATACGGGCTGAAAATTAGAGTTTTATTATCAGCGAATAATTTGGATAAACAATCCATTTATATGAAGAGTACGAATGAAGCTAACATAGAAGAGTGAAATGAGTAAGTGTAGATTCATCTTATCATTTGACGTAGATATGATTGATTCCCAGATTTCAAGGGATTTGAAGAAAATCTTCTTAATAAGATTTGACTCTCCGGTAATCAAGGAAATTAGGATCCGCTTTAAATGCGATCGTCCATTTTAATTGTTCTGTCGGAGATTTTCTTATAAATTCATCTCCTTCGTTTCCTTACAACTCACACCTTCTGTTGATGCATTTTATGCAAGTCCCTAGACATCTACCCACGTCCATTACAGGTACAACAGTTTACAGGTCACCATGATTGCTCGTTATTATACTTTCCGTGTTTGTATGTGGTTACAGGAACTGCAGGAACGAGATTTAGATGTTTGACTATGTTAGACTTAGTCAGACATACGAGTGAAGCCTCACTAGTACGGCTGACAGGCTCATACGCATGGTTGATGCTGAGCTAAGTCACAATTACAACCTAAATAAGAAGACACGAGTGAGTGATCACCCGTACAGCTGATGAAGCCAACTCGTACGTGTGATGAATGAATCGTATGGGTGAGTCAACAGCAGGGGTATATAAAGTCTTATGTTCTTCATTTTAGGTTAAGCCTCTCATTTGTTACACACACTCAGATCTAGTGAGCTCCTCCGATTCTCTCTCAGTCCAAATCACCCAGGTGGTGAATAATAGCTCTAGGTGTTGATCTAATCACACTTGATTTAGCTGTGGTTTGACTAAATTAATCAAAAAAAAAAAAACTTAACCTATTCACTAGAGGATTTGATTCACTTATTCCGCCATTGTGTGAGTTAAATCTGTTGATTTCTAAGTTCCTAGTCATGTTTCATCACCTTCTATTCTTTCCCCCTCAACTCATATTTTAAAGTATTCATCAATATGCTCCATCCAGTTCTGATTCTCGATATACTTCTAACTTTCATATCGGTCATTCTTCTTTTTCATCTACCGCCGGAAGAATCTATTTACTTCTACTATACTCTTGGGTTTATAGTGTTTCTAGTTCTCCCGTGTCTTTATATTGCTATACGCATCGATATATATGGTTTATAATTTATGGTTTATCGTTGGGCTTTATATGTTCCCTTATATTTCAAAGTCTCTGCTTCTATCTTCTATAATCATTATCATTCACAATTAATGCTCTCTTTTATTTGCTGCAATTTATACCCCAATTTCTATTTCTGAGTTTTGTCCTTTCATTTCTTCTTCTTGCGATTAAGCACTGCTTGTAATGGTCCAGAATTCACAGATATGAATTTCGAAATGAACATTGTTAATGTTCTAGGAAGGAAATTGTGATCGCACGATCTTGACTTGTCAAATTACTAGAATACCTTGGAAAAGGCCGAATCATCAAGAAATATTTTCTTGATATTTTAGAGGTTAAATCGAATATAAGAGTCGTATAACATGGCACATGATGATGTTATGATCTGTGAATCATCACGTTCCATTTAGAAACTCAGCATGACTTACTGTAATGTAATCACATTGATCAAGTGTCATTATATTATACTAATTCATGCTTCAGTTCTCAACACTACTTCAAAATATTCCTATTTTAAACTTGAAGGTTTCAGAATTTAGAAACTAAAATAGTTTCTTTTATGATGTAATACAGATAGCGCGAAGAGGTAAATGATTTCAAATAAGAAAAATTAAGAAAATATCTTCAGAAATATGGAGGATATTTATAATGAAAGATATGATGATATTTTAGAATATCTAAGATCAGAGGATGATGAAGAATATTATTCACAAGGGTTTAGAGTCAGGAGTAAGGTATTTGATAATAATTTCAGCAGACACTGAATCATTTGGATTCTTTGAAGGCAGGTTTAGTCTTTGTGATTTGTCCATAGCCTCCTTCATGGTTTGCTTAATCCGTTTTCCAGTTCCAAACCTTCTCTTTTTCTAAGCTTTTCCAACACACTATCCTTTATTATCAAACTTTTGACTGTTAAGTTCGTTTACAGTTTTTGCTGCTTCATCAGCATTTTCCAAACTTCGGAGAACTATTTTGCAGTTTAGGGTGTTTTTCGGAAACTTCACATTCAAAGTATATAAGTCTAGGAGATAGACGTTATATATACACCTATAACTGTTGGCAGAGACATGCTGCAAGATTTCAAAATACTAATTACTGATTCCCAGTAATTGGCATGACAATTCTTGTTACAAGATGCGGATGAGTAAATGATGGGGTTTCGATAAATATAATGACTTTTCGAAAAGTCAAAGATCAGTGAAGTTGTTGGTAAGTTTATTTTTAATGTGGTGAGACATAAAAGGTTCTCCGGTAACGATGACGAAAGGGCAACGTCTATATCAAGGTTATAATAAGACTGTTTCAACTGAAAAGTCGAAGTAGACTTGCTAAAGCTGTGACAAAACTGACTAATTTGAAAAGGAATCGCAAAGTTATTTTTGCTAATAAATGCCAAAGGGTCTGACACGGATACGTGTTAAATATGACTCTGGTTTCGAGAGCTTTTCAGATGCAAGACTGTGGTTAATATGTGGTTGGATCATCATCTCGATTGTTTATTATTTGAAGTATCTTCAGGAATTTCGAAGGGTTTTGAACACAGATTGTAATCGTTAATATACATATGATGTTCTAACACAGTTTTGAAGTCAAAGTATAGCTTGTGAAAAATGTAAGGATCTAAGAGCGATGATTTCGGTCATATCTCGAGTTGAATTATGAGATTTCAAAATCAGAATACGCAATTAAATTTTGAATGAGTATGGTTGTTTTGATTTCTATAAAAGAATATATATTGTTTGAGAAAATAGTGAGTATAGTTGATGATTGCTGAATCAGATTCGAAGAATGTAACATATTAATTGTGAATTTATATATCTCTCGGGTATTACCTACCCGTTAAAAAAAATATTTCACAATTAATATTTTGTACAAAAGAATTTTTATTACAGTCTTTTTGAAAAAAAAAAAAAATATATATATATATATATATATATATATATATATATATATATATATATATATATATATATATATATATATATATATATATATTTTCTTCAGATGTAGTATCGATTTAATGAGTTAATATTAAATTAAACTCATTTAATTTACGGTTGAAACTAGAATTGAATAATCCCTTAAAGGCTTTAGAGATTACATAAGTATTACTTAAATAATATTGAAATTATGAATCAATACTTCGTTATTTGTTGGGACATGATGTTGGTTTTCATTAAATTCTTGTGAACTTCGCAAAGTACGAATGATGTTATCTGAAAAGTTTCGAGTACATTGATGACGAAAGTGTAAAATCAACATATATTTGAATAATACACTTGATTTATTATGAATTGGAATTTATTGAATTGAGACAGAGGTTGTAGTTAACGATAGTTAAGTTGCGGACGAAGGACGTGCATTATTGCATATTAGTAATATGAATTAACCGAGTAGTTAAGATTCACACATAATAGCTTAGTACGGAAAGATTTATTATGGTTTAAAGATTTATATATAAGATATACATATAAATCCTTCAGTGGAAATGAGTTAATTCTTCATAACTCTTTGATACAATATACTCGTTGTTGATTCATAATGATGTCCGCGGTGATTCTTGAACTGACGGAGCTTGTGAGGTTATAGGTGCTGCTAATGCTGATGCTGACAACACTGACGATGCTGGTGATGCTGGCGGTACTGTTGATGCTGTTGGTAAAATAAGTCTAGTTTGTAAATCGTGCACCATTCTGGTCAGGATTTCTTTTATCATTTCGGTCCACTCATCTGATTTATGGTTAGATCTAGAATAAGTAATCTCTAAAATTTTAGAGATTACATAATCACCGTAAAATATTTCTCTGATTAAGTCATGAATTAATACTTCATCGTTTGTTGTTGTTGGTCTTCCATGTTATTTATAGGACGTATGACCTTGATACTCGTGGGACAGATTGTGGAGTTGAGGTTTACGACGCGGTTGTGGTTGGGGGTGGTAATGGTAATGTTGACGTTGATGTTGGTGGTACTGATTATGCTGCTGGTGCTGCTGCTGGTGTTTGTAACCTTTGCACCATATTCTCCAAAGCCACTACCCGAGCGCGAAGCTCGTTGACTTCTTCTATTACACCGGGATGATTGTCGGTTCGGACAAGTGGATAAATAAAATCTAGAATTTGATGTAGTATATAATCGTGACGAGATACTCTGGAAATGAGAGAGAAAATAGTGTTTCAGACAGGTTCGCCGGTAAGTACTTCAGGTTCTTCGTCAAGAGGACAATGTGGTGGATGGAAGGGATCACCTTCTTCTTGTCTCCAATGATTGAGGAGGCTACGAACCCATCCCCAATTCATCCAGAATAGGTGATGACTGATTGGTTGATCCATTCCGGTCACACTGCTTTCGGAGCTTGAGTGGGATTCCATTTCATAATCTGAGGAACTTGAACTAATGACGAATTCCATTTCGTACGATTGAATAAAGGGTTTTTCGATATGAAATGATTTTCCCGCTATCGAATGGTATTCTAATTACATAGAATATATATATATATATATATATATATATATATATATATATATATATATATATATATATATATATATATATATATATATATATATATATATAGATCAAAAGATTTCGTAGATTACGGAGGACTTTGCGGGATATGTCAGGCAAAGTTTAAAGTAACAGATACGATAATATATGATTTAGCAGATATGCTAAGATATGAATTTTTGTCTATACAATATTTATACAATCAATGCAGCAAGACGTGTCTTAGACTAAAAATGATAAGCAGGTAATTTTCTGAGGATGATAAGTAGTTAATTTTCAACACAAAATGATAAGCAAAACTTTTGACATGCAGACACGGTCGAAGTCCAGACTCACTAATGCATCCTATCGACTTATTAGTTAGACACACTAACGCAGACCTGGTTCGCTAAGACCACCGCTCTGATACCAACTGAAAGGACCCGTTCATATACATTATAAACGATTCACAATAGTTGATTACATTGCGAGGTATTTGACCTCTATATGATACATTTTACAAACACTGCATTCGTTTTTAAAAGACAATCTTTCTTTACATCGAAAATTGACAGGCATGCATACCATTTCATAATATCCACTATCCAACTATAAATTGATTTAATAATAATCTTTGATGAACTCAATGACTCGAATGCAACGTTCTTCGAAATATGCTATAAAAGACTCCAAGTAATATCTTTAAAATGAGCAAATGCACAGCGGAAGATTTCTTTAACACCTGAGAATAAACATGCTTTAAAGTGTCAACCAAAAGGTTGGTGAGTTCATTAGTTTATCATAATCATTTATTTCCATCATTTTAATAGACCACAAGAATTTCATTTTCAGTTCTCATAAATATACGTCCCATGCATAGAGACAAAAATAATCATTCATATGGTGAACACCTGGTAACCGACATTAACTAGATACATATAAGAATATCCCCATCATTCCGGGATCCTCCTTCGGACATGATATAAATTTCGAAGTACTAAAGCATCCGGTACTTTGGATGGGGCTTGTTGGGCCCAATAGATCTATCTTTAGGATTCGCGTCAATTAGGGTGTCTGTTCCCTAATTCTTAGATTACCAGACTTAATAAAAAGGGGCATATTCGATTTCGATAATTCAACCATATAATGTAGTTTCGATTACTTGGGTCTATTTCGTAAAACATTTATAAAAATTGCGCATGTATTCTCAGCCCAAAAAATATAAAGGGTAAAAAGGTAAATGAAACTCAGCATACTGTATTTCGTAGTAAAAATACATATAACGTCATTGAACAAGTGCAAGGTTGGCCTCGGATTCACGAACCTAAATTAATTATATATATTTATGTGTTGGTCAATATTTGTCTAACAAATTAGGTCAAGTCATAGTGTACCACAATCCTAATGCTCGAGACTAATATGCAAAAGTCAACAAAAGTAAATTTGACTCAAAATAATTTCCAAAAATCTATACATGATTAATATATAGTTTAAATATCGTCATTTTATATTTTTAAATATTTTTAAAAGATTTATTAGAGTAAATAATATAATTTATTTATTAATAAATAAAATTTTATATTAAATTTATATAATAAAATATACTTTTATATATATTTAAGTAATAAAATTTATAGGGTTCATTTAATATCATAAAGATAATATGATAGGTATTATTAAAGTAAGTTATTACACGTAGTAAAATATGTTTGTATCACATATTTATTTGATAAAATAATATCTATAATGATAGTAAGTAAAAGTTGTATTATTTTGTAATAATAATTATTATTATAAAAATATCAATATTTATAATTACTAAGATGATATTATGATAAAACGATAATTCTAATTATGATAACTTTAATATTTACGATAATTTTTAATATTATCTTTAAAATAATAATTCTATTTAAAATAATAATAATAATAATGATATTTTATAGTAACAATGACATTTCTATTAAAATGATAATTTTTGTTAAAATGATAGTTTTCATACTAACGATACTTTTAATAATAATAGTAATGATAAAAATAATAAGAACGATAATTTTATCTAAATCAATATCTTATAATATTTTAATTTCATCATGAAACTCTTACCCATTATTTCTTAATCATTTCGTTTAATAGCTTTTAATCGTCTTTTATATCGTGTTCATAATAATGATAATAATAGTAATCAAAATAATTAGGTGTTACAAATATTTGTTTTAATTACACTAATATTAATAATGATAGTTACTATAACATTATTAACGATAATACTAATAATTATCTTAATGATAATATAGTAATAATAATAATAACAATAACAATAACTATTTTTAAATAATGATATATATTAATAATGATAATAATAATAATAATACCAATAATAATAATAATAATAATTGGATAATAATAATAATACTAATTATAACTTTAACGATAATAACGATAGTAATAAAAAAAATAACAATTTTTAATGATAAATCCCTTTTATTGATAAAGATAATAATAATGATAATAATAAGATAAAACTAGAACGACGATAAAAATGACGATAATAATAATCATTTTTAATAAAAATATCGAAAGTTCAATTGATTATAACTTCTAATCCGTTCATCGAAACTATTCGATATCTAAAGGAAAAGTTCTTAATTTTTCGCTAGCTTTTTAAGGACATGCATATCTTATACCTTATCTCAACCGCAAGTGTAACTAATTCAAGATTCAACCTAACCTATCTAAGGGCAATATCAAAAGTACAAGCATGCATAATCCTAAATACTCGAGCACTAGTCAGGGATACACTATTAGTATGTAAAAGTTAAATTATGAGTACTCACGTATCAATATTGAGATTCAATATTGCAGGAAAGGTACGTAGACGCAACGGAAATGATAAACACTATATTGACCTCACGAGCATACCCATGAACCATACTCAATCACCTCCATAGCTATAACCCATAATTTTCTTAATCCTATCCCACTCAAAAAACAATTTCGAAACCACTCGGACAGCACTCCGTCGTAATATTTTATGTATACTAATAATATCTTGAAATAATACGGAGTAAATATATATATGTAAATCGATTGAGAGAGTTTAGAGAAAAATATTTTCAAGTTTCTATGAAATAATGAAACCTATTGATTTCTATTTATAATAAATTTTTGAATTATTAAGGTGAATTATTAAAGTATAAATTATTAAAGTGAATTATTAAAGTATGAATTATTAAAGTGAATTATTAAATTATGAATTATTAAAGTGAATTATTAAAGTATGAATTATTAAAGTGAATTATTAAAGTATGAATTATTAAAGTGAATTATTAAAGTTAAAGTAAAGTAAAAATAAAGTAAAGGTAAAGTTTAAGTATAGTAAAAGTATAAAACTACATAATACGTAAAATACGCGTATAAATATATATAATATTAATTTAAATCATTATATATATTTAATAAAATAAAATATAAATATCGTTATCTTTATCATACTAGTTAAGTAATGAGTTGTCAAAATTGGTTCTAGATATTTATAAAAGTTATATACGTTTTAATAATAAAGTTCTTTTTAAACTGAAAATGTTTTTGTACGTTTGAAACTAAATAGATCAATCGAGTCTTTATGAGATTCAATCTTCCACTATCCTTTGTCTAGTTCTCAATGATTAACAATTTGTTCTTATTTATAAATCACTTTACCATTTTTCAAATATTGTTAAAATAGAAAGATTTCTCAAATCAACGTGGGCCTTTCAACAGAGACTTGTAATCATAATTCAATATATCTGATAATTCAATCATTTGATCTTATCTTCTAATTTCATTGATAAACATTTTGAAACAGATACAATCATATAAAGTATTTAATCTAATATTTTGTTTACGTTTCAAGTTATAATATATATACACATATACATATATAATCATATTCGTTTAATGGTTCGTGAATCGTTGGAACTTGGTCGAGGTTGAATGAATGTATGAACATAGTTTAAAATTCTTGAAATTTAACTTACCAAATATTGCTTATCGTGTCAGAAACATATAAAGATTAAAGTTTAAATTTGGTTGGAAATTTCCGGGTTGTCACATTTTTGGTCGTTGGTGTATGGATTAGATATAAAGGATATGTAATTTTGTTTTCATGTAAATAAGTCATGAATGATTACCCATATTTTTGTAATTTTGTGAGATATTTCATGCTAGTTGCCAAATGATGGTTCCCACATGTGTTAGGTGACTCACATGGGCTGCTAAGAGCTGATCATTGGAGTGTATATACCAATAGTACATACATCTAAAAGCTGTGTAATGTACAAGTACGAATACGGGTGCATACGAGTAGAATTGTTGATGAAACTGAACGAGGATATAATTTTAAGAAGTAGAAGTATTTTGATAAGTGTATTGAAGTCTTTCAAAAGTTTATAAATACATATTAAAACACTACATGTATATACATTTTAACTGAGTCGTTAAGTCATCGTTAGTCGTTACATGTAAGTGTTGTTTTGAAACCTTTAGGTTAACGATCTTGTTAAATGTTGTTAACCCAATGTTTATAATATCAAATGAGATTTTAAATTATTATATTATCATGATATTATCATGTATGAATATTTATTAATATGATATATATACATTAAATGTCTTTACAACGATAATCGTTACATATATGTCTCGTTTAAAAATCATTAAGTTAGTAGTCTTGTTTTTACATATGTAGTTCATTGTTAATATACTTAATAATATGTTTACTTATCATAGTATCATGTTAACTATATATATATCCATATATATGTCATCATATAGTTTTTACAAGTTTTAACGTTCGTGAATCACCGGTCAACTTGGGTGGTCAATTGTCTATATGAAACATATTTCAATTAATCAAGTGTTAACAAGTTTGATTGCTTAACATGTTGGAAACATTTAATCATGTAAATATCAATCTCAATTAATATATATAAACATGGAAAAGTTCGGGTCACTACACTCATGACCATGGCTCCACCCGTGCTTCTTCTGGAATTAACTCAACCCGTGTGAATATAAACCTTAATCTTCTGTTCTTATTTCTTTTTGGCCCAACTAGTTGTCTAGCCCAGTTAATAAAAATCAGCCCATCATAACACAAGCCCACACAAATAATCTAAGCCTAAATAAAGATGTGGATGTTATGAATTCAATTGTGTGGCCCGATTGAGGATATATACATAAATTGATGAGTTAGCTTTTGGTTTAATCACTATTATCATTCTCGTTATCCCTCACCATCATCATCGTTTTCACTCTCGATCATTATCATCATCTTCAATACCACATGTAATCATAATCATAAATATTCATATCATTTATTATCGATCCATCTTATTCCTAACATAAAATCACGGCTTCATCATCATTATCTTCTCCACTATTCATCGTCATCAACCTCATTTTCAATTATCATAATCATTGTGCATCGTTATCATCATCATACTTCATTCCTAGAACAGAAACATGAAACTGTAGCTGCAGTAGCAGTTTGGTTCTCGGCTGAAATCAGTAACAAAAAGTGGGGTGTTTTAATGGTGACTGGTTTGGTGGTATTTTTTCGATGGCTTGTAGTGATTGGTTGTAAAACAGAAACTAGTAGTAGCGACAGTACAGTGGTGGTGGTGATCCTGGGTGTTTGGTTCATCGAAGCAAAACAAAAGAAGAGAAAAATAAAAAAATAATAATGATAATGGTGGTGATTGAATAGGGTTATAGTTGTTTATGGTGGTGGCTCAAAAGCGGATTTAAATAAATTGATGGTTTATTCTCCGGTTTAATAACAGACAACACGAACTGTAGCATCAACCTCACGTGTTTCACTTTTTTTATCTTCATTTTCATTCGCAGGTGGCTAAAGAGTTTATTGATGTCTGGTCGAGTAAAAACATTTAACTAGAAAAGGAACCCGTAGCAAAGATAAAGGAACATGAACTGTAACGGTGTTATCTTGTTTGATACCTAAATATGAACTGAAATACGAGCATAGTAGCAGCAGCATACGGTGACTGTAACAGAATGATTTGAACAGCAGTTCACCGTGGTTATTGATGGTGGTTTATGATGGTTTAAATGGTGATTATGGTTGATGATAATGGCGGATGGAGGCGTGGGGTGGTTGACGTTTTGATCAATTTGATGGTGGTGGTTATGGCTTTCGGGTGTACACAAGAAATAGAAACGAGAACATTATCCTAGTGTTGTTTGGCTCAATTGGAAATAGAAACAGCGAAGAAGGAGAATAAATAGTAATGGGTGTAAGGTGTTGGGTTGAAGTGGGTGTTTTACAGATATGGTTGATCATGGTGTACATATATCATATAAGATATTATTACTACTAATATAATAATAATTAAATATAATAAGAATAGGCTCACAGTGAAGCCATCGATATATTTGGATTATTCTACCGACAGTTTTCCCACGAAGTACTATATCGTGTTCATTGCTAAACTGTTGTCGTATAAAAGTGTTCCTAAAAATTCCAAACTTTTAGATTAAATATAATTAATTATTTCACTCATTAACTGTTTGAAACCTGATAAAAAAGGTTCGATAATTATTTATTTTCTGTTCCAATTTATATGTACGGAGTACTAATATTTAAACTTAAAAGGATAAAAATATTTTTAACAAATCTAGAATCTTTGTAATCAATTTACACTCCAACTTTTATTTCAATTCTTCATGAACATGTACAATATCTATATTAAAACTAACAAAATATCAACCGAGTATTACCGACATTTACTGATTAGGCTCGAAATCAATTATTTTTAATATATTCTCTTTCTATATGCAAACACTTTTAAATAGCAAGTTTTAACTACTAAAATAAATATATTATATATTTTTAAACAATTAGATTTAATATAATTTTATATATTTAGAAGAAATATTTATATTTTCATATATATACATATCTATATATTTATAATAATAATTTTCATTACATCGCATATTATTTTATATATTTATTTCCTAAAATTAAATCATATATCATATAAAATAATATTTCAAATTATTATCATTATATAATATATATATATATATATATATATATATATATATATATATATATATATATATATATATATATATATATATATGTATCTATTTACAACTAGTTATTCGTGAATCGTCGAGAACAGCCGAAGGTCAATTGAATATATGAAACAGTTCAAAAAAATTTGAGACTTAACTTAACAGACTTTGCTTATCTTGTCAAAGATATTAAATCGTATCGAGAGTTTGGTTCAAAGTTAGTCGAAATTTTCCGGGTCAATACAGTACCTACCCGTTAAAGAAATTTCGTCCCGAAATTTGAGTGAGGTCGTCATGACTAACAATAAAAATGTTTTCATGACGAATATGAGTTGATAAATAGAGTTTTATCATCATTGAGTAATATAGATAAAACAATTTGATTACGCGAAGAGTATAAGTGAAGCTATCGCAAGAGAGTAAAATGAGTAAATGTATATTCGTATTAACCGATGACGTACTTAAGATTGATTTTCGAAATTCAGGGAATTTAAAAAAAATCTTCGTAATAAGATTTGGTTCTCCGGCGATTAAGGAAATCAGGATCTTCTTTGATTAAATGCAATAATCTGTTTCGATTGCTCTGTCGGGTATTTCACTATAAATCCACCCCCATCGTTTCCTTACAACTCACACCTTCTATTCTTTCCCCCTCAATTCATACTTTAAAACATTCGTCAATATGCTCCATCCCATTCTGATCCTTAATATACTCTTAACTTTTCATATCTGTCATTCTTCTTTTTCATCTACCACCGGAGGATGTTATTTTCTTCTACCCTTTCCTTGGGGTTATAGTGTTTTTAATTCTCCCGTGTCTTTACGTTGCGATACTTATTGATATACACGGTTTGTAATTTATGTGTTGTTATCGGGCTTTATATTCTCCCTTATATTTCAATGTCCCAATTTCTGTTTCCTATAATCATTGTTATCCACAGTTAATACTCCCTCCTATTTATTGCGATTTATACCCCACTTTCAATTTCGGAGCTTTGTCCCTTCGTTTCTTCTTCTTGCGATTGTGCATCTCTTGTAATGGTCCAGAATTCGTGGATATAAGTTTCAGAATGAACATTTTTAATGTTCTAAGAAGGGAATGGTAATGGCACGATCTTGATTTGCTAAATTACTAAAAATACCCTGGAAAAGACCGAATCATCAAGGAATATTTTCTTGATATTTTTGAGGTTTAAATAGAAGAGTCGTGTAACATGGCACATGATGATGTTAGAGTCTGTGAATCATCACGTTTCATTAGAAACTCAGCATGACTTACTGTAATATAATCACGTTGATCAAGTGTCATTATATTATACTAACTCATGCATCAGTTCCCAATATTACTTCAATAACATTCATATTTTTAAGCACGAAAGTTTACAGAATATAGAAACTAACAGTTTCTATATGATGTAATACTGATAGTACTAAGAGATTAATGATTTCAGATAAGAATAGTTATGAAAATATCTTCAGAAATATGGAGGATATTTATAATGAAAGATACGATGATATATTGGAATTTCTAATATCGAAGTATGGTGAAGAAAATTTGTCCGCAAGAGCTTGGAGTCAGAAGCAAGGTATTCGCTAAAGATTTCAGCAGGCATTGAATCTTTTGGATTCTTTGAAGTCAAACTTATTCTTTGTGATTTGTCCACGGCTTCCTTCATAGTTTCGCATAATCAGCTTTTCGGTACTAAATTTTCTATTGAGTATTTCCAATACTCCATTCTTTATCATCAAACTTTTGACTGTTAAGGTCGTTTACGGTTGTCTACGGTTTCTGCTGCTTCATTCAGCTTCCTCAAAATTTGGAGTATTGATTCGTAGACTGGGTGCTTTTCAGAATTTCAAAATAAAAGATCATAATTCTAAGATATGAATGTTATATGTATACATATATCTGTTGATGTAGATATGCTGTGAGTTTTCAAAGTACTGATTGCTGATTCCCGGTAATTGTTATTGCAGTTCTCGTTATAAGATGCGGATGAGTATATGATTGGGTTTTAATGAATAAATATAATGATTTGTCAGAGAGATTTAAGCCAAAAAGAAACGAGATTGCTGGTACATCTGCTGGTAATATGGTGGAATATAAAAGAATTCTCTGGTATCAAAAGGGTAATTGTATATATCAGGATTATAGTAAGGCTACTTCAAATGAAAAGTCGAAGCTGACTTGCTGGAGCTGTGACAAAATTGGCTACTTTGAAAAGGGATCGCAAAGTTATTTTTGCTAATAAATGCCAAAGGATCTGACGCGGCTACGTGTTAAACTTTTACTCAGTTGTCGAGAGTTTCTCAGGTGCATAACTATATGCATAAATCTTTCCTTCTATAGATTAAGTGCGGTTGATTCATTCTATCGATTGAGGTGTTTTCAAGAATCGTGAAATGTTTGAACGTAGATTGTAATCGTCAAGATACAAATGAGGTTTAAGATGAAATCAAGTGGCAAACTTGAAGAATTATTTAGTTTCATATGTTATAATCAGTATTTTATTCATTTTAATGGTCCAATATTATTCGTTCACAGTCGATAGTCCACAGTTAACAGTTCAATCATTCATATTGTGACGACCCAGAAATTTTTGACCAAATTAAAACTTAATCTTTATATGTTCCAACACAATAAGCAAAGCCTGTAATGTTGAGTCTCGAAATGTTTGAACTATTTATATAGATTCATTTAACCTGTGACTATTTTCGACGATTCACGAACAATTATGTGTAAATAAATATGTAAATATATATACATATATAAATATAAGAGTGCATATTAAGTTGTATTAATAAAATACAAAATAATCATTTGAATTGAAAATGTAAAATAATGTACAAGATAATTAAGATTAAAGTTTATTTATGATTTAAACGAATTCTTATTTGTATTTATAATCATTTTTATGATATTATTTAGTTATTTTATTAGAATTATTATTAATATTATTAGGGTATTTACTATTAATATTTATTAAAAATAAAAATAGGGAATCCCATTCTGTTAGAAGTAACTATCATTTTTTTTTCTTTTTCTTCACATGAAAATAATTTACGTACTTCATGTCTCCAGTTTATTACAAGTCTACTTCACAAATCAATTGGAAATAATTTAACTGTTAAATCATGTACCTAATCACTCTATATAAGTTACAAACTGCAATTTGAGTTGAAAACAAAGAAAACCCAGAAAATAAGCTCGACACTCTGTACATTCATCTTTTCACCATATTTTGATTTAGAACAAATTTTCAAAATGTAATAATGCAGTCATGTTAGGAATCGTCTATCTAAACTATCTGTAAGTTTTCAATCCTCAATTCTTTCTATTAATTTCTAATTTGAGAGTCAAAGTTTTGGTTTTCAAAGTCAACTAAGTGTTCTTGAATCAAATTTGAGTTTGTTTTGATATCTCCAGTTAATTTGATGATCCATAAAGATTATAGGAATGATTTGCAACACAATTCATGTTGTAATCATAACCTATAACACTCTTAATCTAAAAATCAATTTTTGAGTTCTTGAGTTCTTCACAGTGATATACACTAACGTGAATTCGAAACAAATTTCAAAAACTAAAAATGTAGAGTTGTTAGGAATCATTTACTTAAACTTCCTGCAAAATCTCAAGTTCCAATTCTTGATAACGAATTCGAATTTGCGAGTCAAAGTTAAATTGTCAAAAGTCAACTGTTTTGTTCTTGGAGAAATTAGAACTTGTTTTGATGTTTTTAGTTCAATTGACGATTTCAATAGTTTTTAGGAATGATTTGAAACATGTTTCATGTTGTAAAGATTGTCCAAAACGAACTCAAAATTGAAAACAAATTTTTTTTTCTTGGCTACCAGCAAGCAGTAGGATTTTTTTGTTTTTTTTCCTCATTTTTTTTATATCATGAACACATTTTTATTTTTTGTTTCATGTTTGTTTAGAAGTCCTAAAACCATTTTGATGATTGACTATTAAGAATGAAGTTGTTTGATTGTTTAGATTTTGGTGAAGAAGATGAAGTGGGTTGAAACATGTAATAGATAAGTATTTGGGTTTGTATTATAAATCAGAAAAACTGAAATGGAGGAATGGTTAAGGGTGTTGATGAGTGAGCGAGAGGTCTCGGGTTCGAGCCCGGCTTGGTGCAATTTTTTTAAAACTGACTCCTAAGGTAGTTTTATACTTTTAAAAATTATTATTATTATTATCCTTAGGTATTTCTACAATTATTAATTTTACAAAACAAAAGATATATATGTAAATATATTATTACATAAAATATACTAATATTACATAAAATTATGTTTCAACTAATATTATTGCTATAACATTAATTAAATATCAAATAAGTATCATAATATATTATAAGAATAATTAATACATAACAAATATATAAACTTAATTGATTTATACTATAATGTGTTAATACTTGATATAGGTTCGTGAATCCGAGGCCAACCCTGCATTATTCAATGTCGTCATATGTATTTTTACTACAAAATACAGTATTGTGAGTTTCATTTGCTCCCTTTTACTCTTTACGTTTTTGGGCTGAGAATACATGCAAATGCTTTATTAACTGTTTTACAATAATTATATGCGTGAGTTATAGTCCCACTTTAAAAATCTAATATTTTTGGGATGAGAATACATGCAGGTTTTATAAATGATTTACAAAATAGACACAAGTACGTGAAACTACATTCTATGGTTGAATTATCGAAATCGAATATGCCCCTTTTTATTTAAGTCTGGTAATCTAAGAATTAGGGAACAGACACCCTAATTGACGCGAACTCTAAAGATAGATCTATCGGGTCCAACAAGCCCCATCCAAAGTACCGGATGCTTTAGTACTTCGAAATTTATATCATGTCCGAAGGACGATCCCGGAATGATGGGGATATTCTTATTTGCATATTGTGAATGTCGGTTACCAGGTGTTCAATCCATATGAATGATATTTTTGTCTCTATGCATGGGACGTATGATTATGAGAAATGGAAGTATGAAATCTTGTGGTCTATTAAAATTATGAAATGATTCTTTATGATAAACTAATGAACTCACCAACTTTTTGGTTGACACTTTAAAGCATGTTTATTCTCAGGTATGAAAGAAATCTTCCGCTATGCATTTGCTCATATTAGAGATATTACTTGGAGTCATTCATGACATATTTCAAAAGATGTTGCATTCGAGTCGTTGAGTTCATCAAGATTATTATTAAGTCAATTATATTTGGATATATTATGAAATGCTTTACATGCCTGTCAACTGTCGATGTAACGAAAGTTTGTCTTTTAAAAACGAATGCAATGTTTGTAAAATTTATCATATAGAGGTCAATTACCTCGCGATGTAATCAACTGTTGTGAATCGTTTGTAATCGATATGGACTTCGTCCGGATGGATTAGGACGGGTCTCTACACATATATAGTTTAATATATAATATTCGAATTAATTAATACGTATCGTGACCCGTGTACATGTCTCAGACTCGATCACAACTCAAAGTATATATATTATTATAGAATTAACCTCAACCCTGTATAGAGAACTCGATCATTACTGCATATAGAGTATCTATGGTTATTCCAAATAATATATATATATATATGCGTCGATATGATATGTCAAAACCTTGTATACGTGTCCCGATATTTAAAGTGCGTAAAATAAATACAGAATGTAAATGACGATAAATAAAGTGCATAAAGTAAATAACAGAAATTAAATGACGATAAAAAAAATTGCGATAATTAAATTGCGATAAACAAAATGCGATAAATAAATTGCGATAAATAAATTGTAATCAGTTAGCTAGGAATAGTTAGCTAGGAACAGTTAGCGTGGATTCTTAACAAAATTTTTCATAGTTAATTTGTTTGTTTCTAACAAATTTTATTTTGTCAAATATTTTCTTCATTATGCCACTTGTTGGATTCTGATAATTTCAAAATCCCAATATGAAATTGGATGAATATGGTTATTCTGTGGTGAACGGATTTGTATATCTGTGGATGTAAGTAGGATAGTAAACGACTGTTGAATCAGCTTCGAAGAATGTACAGTGTAACTTATTAATGTGAAATCTAAATATTTCTCGGGTATTACCTACCCGTTAAAATATTTTCACCATTAACAGTTTGTACTAAAGAATTTTAATTACCATCTTTATGAAAATATATTTACATATATATTTTCTTCAGATGTAATCATGAATTTAATGAGTCAATATGATATTTGACTCATTTGATTTACTGTTAGAATAAGAATATATAATCTCTAAAACATTAAAGATTATATAATCGCCATGTCGAACGAAGATAAATAATGTAGAATGATTCGTAGAACAATGATTATGCTTGAGGTACAGAATGAGATATTGGGGCATGTGATGTTGAAACTTGTGTTGTTGGTGGTACTGTTGATGCCGGTGATGTTGTCGAAGCTGGTTCGTTTTGCACCATATTCTCCAAATTGATTACTCGAGCGCGAAGTTCGTTGACTTTTTGTAATACTCCGGGATGATTGTCGGTCAGAATGAGCAGATGAATAAGATCTAGAATTTGAGATAATATATAGTTGTGACGGAATACTTTGGAAATGAGAAAGAAAATGATATTACGAACAGGCTCGCCGGTAAGTGTCTCAGGTTCTTCGCCAAGAGGGAAAGTCAGTGGATGGAAAGGATCGCCTTCTTCTTGTTTCCAATGATTAAGTCAACTACGAATTCAGTTCCAATTCCTCCAGAATTGATGATGGCTGATTGGTTGCTCCATTCCGGTTACACTGCTTTCAGAGTTCAAGTGGAAATTCATATCGGAATAGCTGTCGGAATAACTATCGGAATAGCTATCGGAATCTGAGGGACTCGAACTGGTTGAGGGACTCATCTTGTACGATCAGATGAAGGATTTTCAATAAGAAATAGATTATAGGATGTAGATTAGTATCCTGCAATACATAATTTACATATGCATATATAATACTAAAATCTCATAAGTTACGGAGGAATTTACGAAAACTGTCAGGCAAAGGTAACAATAACAGATACGCTAAGATATGAATTTATCTATACACTGTCTATGCAATAGAGGCAGTAAGACATGTCTAGACTTTAAGGATGATAAGCAAATAATTTTTGACACTAATGATAAGCAAAACTTTTGACATGCAGACACGGTCGAAGTCCAGACTAACTAATGCATCCTAACGACTTATCAGTTATACACACTAATATAGACCTAGTTCGCTAAGACCACCGCTCTGATACCAACTGTAAAGACCCGTCCTAATCCATCCGGACGAAGTCCATATTGATTATAAATGATTCACAACAGTTGATTACATCGCGAGGTACTTGACCTCTATTGTAGGGATTTAACAAGTTTGATAAGTCTTAAAACCTTTTAAGAATCATAATAAACGGAAGCGTGTAATTCACCAAATTTAAACTTGTTATCTTTAAACCAATTAAAGCTAAATCCCTTCTTGGATCAAGTTGTGAATATTATGCTTACTAATTAACAAGAAAAGATAGAATTTTATACCTCCTTAAACTAAGTTTAAGGGCTGAAAATTGCTTGAATGATGATGAGAAAGATGATGAAACAAAGTACCAACACACCCTTGTATTGGCTAGACTTTAAGCACCTTGAATCCTAGCTTCAAACCCTCTTTCTTCTCTTTGTAAAACCGAACAACAGCACCTCTGAAAAGTGCAGAAACTAATGAAGGAAATGATGAGAATGTAGCCTCTAACTTGAAGCCTCAAGTGTGTTATACCCCAAGCAATAACCCCAACACCTTTGCCTTTAGTTAGGGTTTGATTGACACTTAAAATGAACTTGAAAAAGCAAACTTAGAACCCCCCTTTGGTCCCTAAACAGCCACGGCAGTAGCAGCAGCTATATGCTGTATTTTTCTGCTTTTTTTTTTTCACACTTGAGAATGTGTATGCATGTATATCTTTAGTCTTTGGTCAAGGGACATACATATGTGTAATTGTGTCATAGAAAGCAACAAGAATAAGCATGGGATGACATTTCTTGGGGCTCCAAAATCTGCACATTCCATATATATATTTTATACCAAGATTTATTTTATAAAACTTGCAATTGTTTTATAAAACTTGTATAAAATAAAAGTGTATTTGTTACTTGTAATAATTTTATAAACCATTTTATAAAATATAACACAAAATAATTATTTAAACCTATAAATAATTAAATCCACATCATATATAAATTATCCAAATAATTTATCTCAAGTGATTATAATTTAGAAAACCGATTTTCTAAAGTTCAAGTGTCGCGTATTCATTTAACAATCCAGCCGTTAAAATAAATACATATAAAGTGTTGGTAAGCTTGTTATTGGGTATGACCCGACTTGGATCGTAACATAGTGGCCACGTTAATTTAATATGTCTCTCGGGCATACGAAATACCTTCAATCTCCCACTTGCACGAGAAACATAAGAAATTAATGCAAGTGATGGATACCACCTAACTACCGTCCATCACCCCCAATATGTTTTGACTTTGTGCCATTCAATAACATCATCCTTTTCGAGTTCCCGTCTCGAACATGAATAAGTGAATCTTTCATTATTTCCTTTCGTCCAAGATGTCATGTTAAATCCAAGAGATACAGAGTGATCACTCTCTTATAGATTTAACTTTATCAGGCCTTAGACATCTGACTCTCAACGAATAAGAGGGACAAATTCCATCTTGACTACATACGTCCAAGATATACACTTTACATTATACCTGAGTTCTCCCTTATGTACTACCATATTTCAGAATAGCGAAGGAAAGAATCAATGCACAATATTTGGTGAATATCCGAACCCAATATGTATCTCAGGTCAGAGGATACAATGATATTCTCCTTTACTCAAGATTACATGTGATCAACCACAAAGGCTCTATACAGTAATTCTTGAGAGCGAGTCTTCCAATATTTGTATCCCACAAATATCTATGAACCTTGGTTGCAACCTTGCCCCACATTCAACCTGAATGTATACCAATCCGAGTTCATAATAGTCTAAACCTCACACTTGTTCCCACAAATGTGATCGACTACGGAATTTAGAATAATAGTTTATTCATGGATAAAATATGCAAAATTGGAACATGACTCATAATTAAATTAATACCATAATTATATTAATGAGTTTGAACTAATTCGTTCCGTTACAATACATAAAATAGATCATTTCCAATCACTAGAATATCGAAGCCCCAATGCACAAACATGTCCCTCATGTTTTGGCCCATGTAAAAGCTTCGTGAGTGGATCCGCAACATTTTGATTTGTGTGAACTTTGTGAATACATATCTTTCCCTTTTCAACCTCATCCCTGATGTAGTTGAATCTCCGCTCAATGTGACGAGTCTTTTGATGAGCACGAGGTTCCTTGATTTGAGCAATCGCACCCTCGTTGTCACAAAAGATCTCAAGAGGGTCCTGAATGGAAGGGACCACTCCTAAGTCGTCTATGAATTTCTTCATCCATGCAGCTTCCTGAGCTGCCAGTGAGGCGGCAATGTACTCTGACTCTGTAGTGGATAACGCAACAACCTCCTGTTTCGAACTCTTCCAAGAGACCGCACCACCATTTAACATGAAGACATAACCGGATTGTGATCGAGAGTCATCTCGATCAGTTTGGAAACTCGCGTCCACGTAACCTTTTACAGCGAGTTCCTCCTCACCAGACCCATATATTAGAAACATATCCTTAGTCCTCCTAAGGTATTTCAATATACTTTTAACAGCAATCCAATGACTGTTTCCTGGGTTATTCTGGTATCTACTTGTCAAGCTTAGAGCGCATGACACATCCGGTCTAGTACATATCATTGCATACATGATAGACCCAATAGCAGATGCGTATGGGACTTTCTTCATTCTCTCTTGTTCATCTTTCGTGGTAGGACACTGAGATGAACTGAGAACGGTTCCTCTTTGAATAGGTACCAAACCTTTCTTAGAGTTTTCCATCTTGAACCTTTTCAAGATTTTGTCAATGTATGTACTTTGACTTAAACCTATCAATCTCTTGGATCTATTCCTATAGATCCCAATCCCCAATATGTATTGTGCTTCTCCAAGATCCTTAATGGAGGAGCAACCTTTTAGCCAAGTTTTGACCTCTTGCATTGTGGTTATATCATTCCCAAACAATAATATATCATCCACATATAGCACAAGGAACATTATAGAGCTCCCACTAGCCTTCTTGTATACACAAGCTTCATCACCATTTTTAATGAAGCCAAATTTCTTTGCCTCTTCATTAAAACGAAGATTCCACATTCTAGATGCTTGTTTCAATCCGTAGATTGATTTCTTTAACTTGCATACCTTTTTAGGATTTTTCGGATCAACAAAACCTTTGGGCTGTACCATATAAACATCTTCCTCAAGATATCCATTTAGGAAAGCGGTTTTGACATCCATTTGCCATATTTCATAGTGATATTGAGCAGCAATGGCAAATAATATCCTAATAGACTTTAGCATTGCCACTGGGGAGAAAGTTTCATCATAATCAATCCCTTGAGTTTGAGTGAAACCTTTTGCTACAAGTCTACCTTTGTATGTATCCAAGTTTCCATGTATGTCAGTTTTCATTTTGAAAAGCCATTTACAATCAACTAGCCTAGAGCCAGGAGGTTGCGTAACAAGTTCCCAAACTTGGTTGTCATACATGGATTGCATCTCAGATTTCATGGCTTCCTGCCATTTATCTTTATCAATCCTTGATAAAGCATCTTGGTAGTTTGTTGGTTCATCCAAATCAACCGTATAGCAACCATCTATGAGAAAACCATATCTCTCAGGAGGATTGCTAATCCTACCAGATCTACGAATGTCTTGTGTATTTTGATCATCCATTTGATCACTATCAACATTTTCATGTTGAGTGCTAGTGTCAACCAATTGTGTATCATCTATTTAATCTTGAACCTCTTCAAGATCTATCTTCCTTTCACTATTTCCTTCCATTAGGAACTTAGTTTCAAGGAATTCCGCCTTCCGAGCAACAAATACATTTTGTTCAGATGGATCATAGAAATAGTATCCCATATCATCCTTGGGATATCCTATGAAGATACACTTCGTGGATCGAGCATTCAACTTATTAGGGACGTAACGCTTAGGATAAGCTTCACATCCCCATATCTTTAAGTATGATAGAGAAGGAGGTTTTCCAAACCACATCTCGTGAGGAGTTCGTTCCACTTTCTTGGTTGGGGCCATATTTAAAATACGAGCCGCGGAGCTTAGACAATAACCCCAAAATGATAGAGGTAACGAGCTTCTTGCCATCATAGATCGAACCATATCCATTAGGGTTCGGTTTCTCCTTTCGGAAACTCCATTAAGTTGGGGTGTTCCGGGTGGAGTAAGTTGTGAGATAATCCCACAACTCCTAAGATGATCTTGGAAAGCATCGCTTAGGTATTCACCTCCTCTGTCGGTACGAAGTACCTTAATTGTCTTATTGAGTTGATTTTGTACTTCGTTTTGATATTCTTTGAATGCTTCAAACGTTTCGTCCTTGTGTGTTAATAAGTAGACATATCCAAAACGACTAAAGTCATCAATGAAAGTAACTAAATATCTTTCACCATTCCTAGTCATGGGCTTAAAGGGTCCACATACATCCGAATGTATTAATCCCAATAAGTCTTTAGCCCTTTCATAGGTCCCTTTGAAAGGCGCTTTAGTCATTTTGCCTTGTAAACAAGATTCACATACATCAAATGAGTCCATTTCATTTGATTTCAAAAGTCCATTCCTTTGAAGTGTATGCATACGATTCTTGTTTATGTGACCAAGGCGACAATGCCATAAGTAGGAATCACTCAAATCCCTTTTGAGTTTCTTGGTGCTATTATGGTACATTGAGCTACTAGATGATGCATCATCATGAACCAATTCATAAATTCCATTTGAAGGCGAAGCCTTGAAATAGAATACATTATCTAAATAAACATGGATATCATCATTAACAAAATTAAGATTAAAACCACATTGTTTTAAGCGAGAAATAGAAATAATGTTTCTACACAAATCCGGAGCATACAAAATATTTTCTAAAATAAGTTCCAATCCGCTTGGAAGCTTCAAAACAAAATCTCCTTGAGCTTTAACATGCACCTTTGCACCATTGCCCATATAGAGACTTGATGTTCCCGCCATATGATCACTTCTTTTGAACCCCTGCAAAGAATTGCAAATATGAGTTCCACATCCTGTGTCTAATACCCATGTATTAGAAGAAGTAATATTAAGCTCAATATATACCATATATATGTTACCTGAGGTTTGCCCTGCATCCCTCTTGTCCTTCAACTCCTTAAGATAGACCGGACAATTTCGCTTCCAGTGACCCATTTCACCGCAACCGAAACACGGGTCTTCTTTGGGGTTTGCCTTCTCAGCTACCTTTTGCTTCTTAGCCTTGTTGATGGTTGGGGTAACCATCTTCCCCTTCCCTTTGCCTTGATAGGCGGGTCCTTTTCTCTTAGCCACCTTTGGCTTAGAGGTCTTACCTTTGGATCCACCTTGATCGATTGCTAACACGGGTAAAGCCCTTTTACCCATACTAGTTTCCGCCGTTCTAAGCATACCGTGAAGCTCACCTATGCTTTTATCAATCCCATTCATATTGTAATTAATTACAAATTGATCAAACCTTTTTGATAGGGAGTTAAGGATAAGATCGGTGGCTAACTCATTTGATATGTTTAGGTTAAGACGGTTAGAACGATCAATAAGGCTTTTCATCTTAAGCACATAAGATGAAACCAATTGGGTATCGTCCATACGACAAGCATGTAGCGCCCGAACGGTCTCGAAACACTCGACACGCGCTTGTTGAAGGAACATCTCCTTCAATTGCGTTATCATGTCGTATGCACTATGATGCTCGAAATCCTTTTGGAGTTCGGGAATCATAGTCCCAAGCATTAGGCATGAGACTTGAAGGGAGTCGCGGCAATACTTATCGTAAAAGGCCATTGCCTCCTCATCATCCTCATCCGGTTGATCGGGAATGGGGTCCTCAAGTACATACGCTTTATCCTCTTGTTTGAGGACAATCCGAAGATTGCGGAACCAATCCATAAAGTTGGTCTGGTTGAGTTTGTCTTTCTCTAAGAGAGACCTTAATGATAGGTTGTTTAGGTTAAGTGGTGCGTTTGGTATGTTGTTGTTGTTATTGGCGGCCATCTACAAAATTAACAAAGTTCGTTTAAGTATCAATTTTAATTTAACATTCAATACCCTTTAAATCAAATTGAACTATTAAATTCTAGAATCCAACGGTAAACCAAATTTCGGTTAAGTGACCTTTATCCCGCAATTTGATTTAGCTAGGTAGTCAATAAATGACAATTGCAATCCATTTGCAACTTCTAGAGTATAGGATCATGCAATCCTTTTGCATGGCATATTTATCCCATCAACGCCTATTTGTTCCTCATGCTTCGGTGACCCTAAGTTCATGATTCCCAAATCAAGTCGTCCTACTTGTATAGACTTGTAAATTCAGCATACATGTGGTTAGGTGACCTTTATCCCACAAGCATGCGAAATTTACCTTAATCATATTAGTTTGCTCATAACGGTTAGGTGACCTTTATCCCATTATGAGTTCCCTAGTACTTTTAAGTGTCACACAATAGGATGGCGTTTAACTTGTTTGCCTTGTAATAAGGGATTTTAAGTTTTCATTAATTCTAGTTTGAGAAAACTTTAATGTCATACACCAACATGCATTTAGTTTATGGTACTTATGAAAAACCAATTTCATGTCTTGTAATATGCCAATTACTTGATATAAACCATTTTATATATATGTGATCCTTTTCTTGTTCTTAATAACCATTTATTAAGGTCTTTAGATGCTTTTAATTTAACCAATTAAATTGTCGTTTTGCATGTACTTAGTACGTCTAATTTAACCAATTAAATTGTCGTTTTGTTTGATGTTATCTTGTGATTAATTGTATCAACCAAACATACAAAACAATAATCATACAAACAACCACACATGCAAAATAAGTGTGTTCACAATCTAGCCATTTTGGTGGACATTTGTTTAGCCGAAAACAAATGTCACCGGGTTAAGGGGTAATAATACAAAGTAGGAGATAACAATCTCCCACTTAACCTTGCATCCATATGCTCCTTGTGTTCTTCAAGTCTTCATCATCTTGTATCTTCATTTTTACAAAATATGTATCCTAATACATTTTATCTAGAAAATGAAAATACAACCTAATTTATTTTACATACCAAATATAAAATAAAATTACATAGCCTTATGAATGAACTATTACATGCCAAATGAATAAATATTACAACCATATGAATGATTAATAATTACATACCAAATGAATCATACAAATCATTCAAACATTCAACCAAACACAAGGTCAAGGCATAGATTGTGAACTTTAACATGCAACCAAGTATCATCAAAAGAGAGAGTCCAAAACCCATTTTTGCACTTCAAAACTTTCGGCCATTTTGAGTAACCCACCCAAACCCATGAATTTTTTGCATTCTTCTTTCATGCATGTACTTAGAATGCAAAGTTGATGGGTTTTAAAGCAACAATTCGAAGCATATTTCAACAACTTCGGCTCTAGATACCATTGTAGGGATTTAACAAGTTTGATAAGTCTTAAAACCTTTTAAGAATCATAATAAACGGAAGCGTGTAATTCACCAAATTTAAACTTGTTATCTTTAAACCAATTAAAGCTAAATCCCTTCTTGGATCAAGTTGTGAATATTATGCTTACTAATTAACAAGAAAAGATAGAATTTTATACCTCCTTAAACTAAGTTTAAGGGCTGAAAATTGCTTGAATGATGGTGAGAAAGATGATGAAACAAAGTACCAACACACCCTTGTATTGGCTAGACATTAAGCACCTTGAATCCTAGCTTCAAACCCTCTTTCTTCTCTTTGTAAAACTGAACAGCAGCACCTCTGAAAAGTGCAGAAACTAATGAAGGAGATGATGAGAATGTAGCCTCTAACTTGAAGCCTCAAGTGTGTTATACCCCAAGCAATAACCCCAACACCTTTGCCTTTAGTTAGGGTTTGATTGACACTTAAAATGAACTTGCAAAAGCAAACTTAGAACCCCCCTTTGGTCCCTAAACAGCCACGGCAGTAGCAGCAGCTATATGCTGTATTTTTCTGCTTTTTTTTTCACACTTGAGAATGTGTATGCATGTATATCTTTAGTCTTTGGTCAAGGGACATACATATGTGTAATTGTGTCATAGAAAGCAACAAGAATAAGCATGGGATGACATTTCTTGGGGCTCCAAAATCTGCACATTCCATATATATATTTTATACCAAGATTTATTTTATAAAACTTGCAATTGTTTTATAAAACTTGTATAAAATAAAAGTGTATTTGTTACTTGTAATAATTTTATAAACCATTTTATAAAATATAACACAAAATAATTATTTAAACCTATAAATAATTAAATCCACATCATATATAAATTATCCAAATAATTTATCTCAAGTGATTATAATTTAGAAAACCGGTTTTCTAAAGTTCAAGTGTCGCGTATTCATTTAACAATCCAGCCGTTAAAATAAATACATATAAAGTGTTGGTAAGCTTGTTATTGGGTATGACCCGACTTGGATCGTAACATAGTGGCCACGTTAATTTAATATGTCTCTTAGGCATACGAAATACCTTCATCTATATGATACATTTTACAAACATTGCATTCGTTTTTAAAAAGACAATCTTTCATTACATCGAAAGTTGACGGCAGGCATACCATTTCATAATATATCTAACTATAATTGACTTAATAATAATCTTGATGAACGCAATGACTCGAATGCAACGTCTTTTGAAATATGTCATAAATGACTCCAAGTAATATCTCTAAGGTGAGCAAATGCACAGCAGAAGATTTCTTTAATACCTGAGAATAAACATGCTTTAAAGTGTCAATCAAAAGGTTGGTGAGTTCATTAGTTTAACATAAATAATCATTTCATAATTTAAATAGACCACGAGATTTTATATTTCCATTTCTCATAAACATACATCCCATGCATAGAGACGAAAATATCATTCATATGGATTGAACACCTGGTAACCGACATTCACAATATGCATATAAGAATATCTCCATCATTTCGGGATCCTCCTTCGGGCATGATATAAATTTCAAAGTACTAAAGCATCCGGTACTTTGGATGGGGCTTGTTGTGCCCGATAGATCTATCTTTAGGATTCGCGTCAATTAGGGTGTCTGTTCCCTAATTCTTAGATTACCAGACTTAATAAAAAAGGGCATATTCGGCTTTGATAATTCAACCATATAATGTAGTTTCAATTACTTGTGTCTATTTCGTAAAACATTTATAAAAATTGCGCATGTATTCTCAGCCCAAAAAATATAAAGAGTAAAAGGGAATCAAATGAACTCACAATACTGTATTTTGTAGTAAAAATACATATAATGACATTGAACAAGTGTAATGTTGGCCTCGGATTCACGAACCTATATAAGTTGCATATATATTAACACATATCTCATTTAATCACTTAAGTTTACTTATATTTTATAATTTATTAAAATTAGTATCTTTAAATATAATTTTACTTATAATAAATATATGATATATAATTTAATTAAAGTTTTATCAATATAAATGGTAATATATTAGTTAAAAACATATTAGTATGTAATATTAGTTGACTTATAATATATTTTTATATATAGATAACATTTGTTTGTTAAAAATAATAATTATGATAATAAAATAGGCATTTTATTCGTAATAATAATAATACGATATAATAATAATACCATATAATAATAATGGTAATAAAATTAATGTTAATGATAATAATAACTAATATTGATTTTAGTATTAGCCTAATAATAATAATAATAATAATAATAATAATAATAATAATAATAATAATAATAATAATAATAATAATAATAATAATAATAATAATAATAATAATGAATAGAAATAAAAAATACTACCTCAAAAGCTTTCAAGAAAAAAAACATTTATGCCACAGAAAAGGCTCGAACCCGCGACCCCTCGGTAACCCGACAACACTCATGACCATGGCTCCACTCGTGCTTCTCCTGGAATTAACTCAACCCGTGTGAATATAAACCTTAATCTTCTGTTCTCATTTCTTTTTGGCCCAACTAGTTGTCTAGCCCAGTTAATAAAAATCTGCCCATCATAACACAAGCCCACACAAATAATCTAAGCCCAAATAAAAATATGGATGTTATGAATTCAGTTGTGTGGCCCGATTGAGGATATATACACAAATTGATGAGTTAGCTTTTGAGGTAATCACTATTATCATTCTCGTTATCCCTCACCATCATCATCGTTTTCACTCTCGATCATTATCATCATCTTTAATACCAAATGAAATCATAATCATAAATATTCATATCATTTATCATCGATCCATCTTATTCCTAACATAAAATCACGGCTTCATCATCATTATCGTCTCCACTATTCATCGTCATCAACCTCATCTTCAATTATCATAATCATTGTGCATCGTTATTATCATCATACTTCGTTCCTGGAACAGAAACATGCAACTGTAGCTGCAGTAGCAGTTTGGTTCTCTGCTGAAATCAGTAACATAAAGTGGGGTGTTTTAATGGTGACTGGTTTGGTGGTATTTTTGTGATGGCTTGTAGTGATTGGTTGTAAAACAGAAACTAGTAGTAGCGACAGTACAGTGGTGGTGGTGATCCTGGGTGTTTGGTTCGTCGGAGCAAAACGAAAGAAGAGAAAAAGAAAAAAAAATAATGATAATGGTGGTGATTGAATAGGGTTGTAGTTGTTGATGGTGGTAGCTCAAAAGCGGATTTAAATTAAATAAATTGATGGTTTATTCTCCGGTTTAATAACAGACAACACGAACTGTAGCATCAACCTCACGTGTTTCACTTTTTTATCTTCATTATCATTCGCAGGTGGCTAAAGAGTTTATTGATGTCTGGTCGAGTGAAAACATTTAACTAGAAAAGGAACCCGTAGCAAAGATAAAGGAACATGAACTGTAATGGTGTTATCTTGTTTGATACCTGAATATGAACTGAAATACGAGCATAGTAGCAGCAGCATACGGTGACTGTAACAGAATGATTTGAACAGCGATTCACTGTGGTTATTGATGGTGGTTTATGATGGTTTAAATGGTGATTATGGTTGATGATAATGGCGGATGGAGGCGTGGGGTGGTTGACGTTTTGATCAATTTGATGGTGGTGGTTATGGCTTTCGGGTGTACACAATAAATAGAAACGAGAACATCATCCGAGTGTTGTTTGGCTCAATTGGAAATAGAAACAACGAAGAAGAAGAATAAATAGTAATGGGTGTAAGGTGTTGGGTTGAAGTGGGTGTTTTACAGATATGGTTGATCATGGTGTACATATATCATATAAGATATTATTACTACTAATATAATAATAATTAAATATAATAGGTAATCAATCAACTACAGAAATCAAATATTGAGAATAGGCTCACAATGAAGCCATCGATATATTTGTCCATTGCTAAACAGTTGTCGTATAAAAGTGTTCCTAAAAATCCCAAACTTTTATATTAAATATAATTAATTATTTCACTCATTAACTGTTTGAAACCTGATCAAAAAGGTTCGATAATTATTTATTTTCTGTTCCAATTTATATGTACGGAGTACTAATATTTAAACTAAAAAGGATAAAAATATTTTTAACAAATCTAGAATCTTTGTAATCAATTTACACTCCAACTTTTATTTCAGTTCTTCATGAACATGTACAATATTTATATTAAAACTAACAAAATATCAACCGAGTATTACCGACGTTTACTGATTTGGCTCGAAATCAATTATTTTTAATATATTCTCTTTCTATATGCAAACACTTTTAAATAGAAAGTTTTAACTACTAAAATAAATATATTATATATTTTTAAACAATTAGATTTAATATAATTTTATATATTTACAAGAAATATTTATATTTTCATATATATACATATCTATATATTTATAATAGTAATTTTCATTACATCGCATATTATTTTATATATTTATTTCCTAAAATTAAATCATATATCATATCAAATAATATTTCAAATTATTATCAATATATATATATATATATATATATATATATATATATATATATATATATATATATATATATATATATATATATATATATATATATCTACTACTAGTTGTTCGTGAATCGTCGAGAACAGTCGAAGGTCAATTGAATATATGAAACAGTTCAAAAAATTTTGAGACTTAACTTAACAGACTTTGCTTATCTTGTCAAAGATATTAAATCGTATCGAGAGTTTGGTTCAAAATTAGTCGAAATTTTCTGGGTCACTACAACGCCGTACCTGTGAAGGTATGCGTAGCGTACTTAACTTTGTCCTCTTTAGTACACTTACTTATGGAAAACACCGATTCTACCTTCTTGGTCCACCATTTCAATCCAATTGGTCCTTCGGTTCCATCAAATTCCAAAGGTTTGCAGGCAGTGAATTCTTTGTAGGAGCATCCTACACGATTTCTTGTGGAATTAGTTCCACTGCTAGATCCAGAGTAATTGTTATTTTGCATCGCAGCCTGTACTGCGGCTATGTTTTCTGCAAGGAAAATACGGAAGTCTTCCTCACTCATGTTCAAGTTCTGACGAGTTGCCGGTGCCATTTCCTTCAAAAATAGCCAAAAGAATTGAGTTAATCATATAGAATTTAAGAGTAGTCAATAGTATTTCGTGTAGTGACCCGAACTTTTCCATGTTTATATATATTAATTGAGATTGATATTTACATGATTAAATGTTTCCAACATGTTAAGCAATCAAACTTGTTAAGACTTGATTAATTGAAATATGTTTCATATAGACAATTGACCACCCAAGTTGACCGGTGATTCACGAACGTTAAAACTTGTAAAAACTATATGATGACATATATATGGATATATATATATATATATATAGTTAACATGATACTATGATAAGTAAACATATCATTAAGTATATTAACAATGAACTACATATGTAAAAACAAGACTACTAACTTAATGATTTTTAAACGAGACATATATGTAACGATTATCGTTGTAAAGACATTTAATGTATATATATCATATTAAGAGATATTCATACATGATAATATCATGATAATATAATAATTTAAAATCTCATTTGATATTATAAACATTGGGTTAACAACATTTAACAAGATCGTTAACCTAAAGGTTTCAAAACAACACTTACATGTAACGACTAACGATGACTTAACGACTCAGTTAAAATGTATATACATGTAGTGTTTTAATATGTATTTATACACTTTTGAAAGACTTCAATACACTTATCAAAATACTTCTACTTAACAAAAATGTTTACAATTACATCCTCGTTCAGTTTCATCAACAATTCTACTCGTATGCACCCGTATTCGTACTCGTACAATACACAGCTTTTATATGTATGTACTATTGGTATATACACTCCAATGATCAGCTCTTAGCAGCCCATGTGAGTCACCTAACATATGTGGGAACCATCATTTGGCAACTAGCATGAAATATCTCATAAAATTACAAAAATATGAGTAATCATTCATGACTTATTTACATGAAAACAAAATTACATATTCTTTATATCTAATCCATACACCAATGACCAAAAACACCTACAAACACTTTCATTCTTCAATTTTCTTCATCTAATTGATCTCTCTCAAGTTCTATCTTCAAGTTCTAAGTGTTCTTCATATATTCTACAAGTTCTAGTTACATAAAATCAAGAATACTTTCAAGTTTGCTAGCTCGCTTCCAATCTTGTAAGGTGATCATCCAACCTCAAGAAATCTTTGTTTCTTACAGTAGGTTATCATTCTAATACAAGGTAATAATCATATTCAAACTTTGGTTCAATTTCTATAACTATAACAATCTTATTTCAAGTGATGATCTTACTTGAACTTGTTTTTGTGTCATGATCCTACTTCAAGAACTTTCAAGCCATCCAAGATCCTTTGAAGCTAGATCATTTCTTGTCACTTCCTGTAGGTTTACCTACTAAACTTGAGGTAGTAATGATGTTCATAACATCATTCGATTCATATATATAAAACTATCTTATTCGAAGGTTTAAACTCGTAATCACTAGAACATAGTTTAGTTAATTCTTCTAACTTGACTTTTAAAATTAACTACACACATGTTCTATATCTATATGATATGATAACTTAATGATTTAAAACCTGGAAACACGAAAAACACCGTAAAACCGGATTTACGCCGTCGTAGTAACACCGCGGGCTGTTTTGGGTTAGTTAATTAAAAACTATGATAAACTTTGATTTAAAAGTTGTTATTCTGAGAAAATGATTTTTATTATGAACATGAAACTATATCCAAAAATTATGGTTAAACTCAAAGTGGAATTATGTTTTCTAAAATGGTCATCTAGACGTCGTTCTTTCGACTAAAATGACTACCTTTACAAAAACGACTTGTAACTTATTTCTCTGACTATAAACCTATACTTTTCTGTTTAGATTCATAAAATAGAGTTCAATATAAAACCATAGTAATTTGATTCACTCAAAACGGATTTAAAATGAAGAAGTTATGGGTAAAACAAGATTGGATAATTTTTCTCATTTTAGCTACGTGAAAATTGGTAACAAATCTATTTCAACCATAACTTAATCAACTTGTATTGTATATTATGTAATCTTCAGATACCATAGACACGTATACAATGTTTCGACCTATCATGTCGACACATCTATATATATTTCGGAACAACCATAGACACTCTATATGTGAATGTTGGAGTTAGCTATACAGGGTTGAGGTTGATTCCAAAATATATATAGTTTGAGTTGTGATCAATACTGAGATACGTATACACTGGGTCGTGGATTGATTCAAGATAATATTTATCGATTTATTTCTGTACATCTAACTGTGGACAACTAGTTGTAGGTTACTAACGAGGACAGCTGACTTAATAAACTTAAAACATCAAAATGTATTGAAAGTTTTGTAAATATATTTTGAACATACTTTGATATATATGTATATATTGTTATAGGTTTGTGAATCAACCAGTGGCCAAGTCTTACTTCCCGACGAAGTAAAAATATGTGAAAGTGAGTTATAGTCCCACTTTTAAAATCTAATATTTTTGGGATGAGAATACATGCAGGTTTTATAAATGATTTACAAAATAGACACAAGTACGTGAAACTACATTCTATGGTTGAATTATCGAAATCGAATATGCCCCTTTTTATTAAGTCTGGTAATCTAAGAATTAGGGAACAGACACCCTAATTGACGCGAATCCTAAAGATAGATCTATTGGGTCTAACAAACCCCATCCAAAGTACCGGATGCTTTAGTACTTCGAAATTTATATCATATCCGAAGGGTGTCCCGGAATGATGGGGATATTCTTATATATATGCATCTTGTTAATGTCGATTACCAGGTGTTCACCATATGAATGATTTTTATCTCTATGTATGGGATGTGTATTGAACTATGAAATCTTGTGGTCTATTGTTACGATTTGATACATATAGGTTAAACCTATAACTCACCAACATTTTTGTTGACGTTTAAAGCATGTTTATTCTCAGGTGAATACTAAGAGCTTCCGCTGTTGCATACTAAAATAAGGACAAGATTTGGAGTCCATGTTTTTATGATATTGTGTAAAAACTGCATTCAAGAAACTGACTTCGATGTAACATATTTGTATATTGTAAACCATTATGTAATGGTCGTGTGTAAACAGGATATTTTAGATTATCATTATTTGATAATCTACGTAAAGCTTTTAAACCTTTATTTATGAAATAAAGGTTATGGTTTTTTTTAAAAATGAATGCAGTCTTTGAAAAACGTCTCATATAGAGGTCAAAACCTCGCAACAAAATCAATTAATATGGAACGTTTTTAATCAATAAGAACGGGACATTTCAGTTGGTATCCGAGCGTTGGTCTTAGAGAACCAGAAAATTTGCATTAGTGTGTCTTATCGAGTTTGTTAGGATGCATTAGTGAGTCTGGACTTCGACCGTGTTTTCTTTAAAAATGATTGCTTAACATTTTTGTTGGAAACTATATATTATTAACATGTATATATTATGTGATATATTAATCTCTTAACATGTTTGATATTGTGTGATAGATGTCTACCTCTAGCACAAATCCCATTGACTCACCTAATAATAACGAAGAGTCGAATATATATTGGACTGATTCACAAGTTCCCGAAGAAGAACCGGAAGAAGAATCAGCACCGGAAGAAGAATCAGAACCGGAAGAGGAGGAACCGGAGGAGGAAATAGAACCGGTGGGGGAAATAATAAAATGGTTAAGTAAAAGAAAATCCTCAACCAACCTACCAAGGTTAATTATGGTCAATGGTGTTTCTGCCAAGGAAGCAAAATATTGGGAGGATTACCAATTCTCCGATGAATCGGATTCCGACGAGAATTCCGATGATGTTATAGAAATTACCCCAACTGAATTTAAAAAGGCAAAAGAAAATAATAAGGGAAAGGGCATAAAAATAGAGAAATCTAATTCCAACCCCGATGAACTTTATATGTATCGTCAACCCCCGAAGCCCTTAAGTTGTAACAATGACACGGGAACCTCTAAACCACCAGGTTTTTCTAAACCGTTGTGGAAAATGACAGCTCGTATTAGGGGAACATCATATATCCATAGAAACTTGGCAAAACGAACCAAAACCGAACAAGAAGAAACAAGCGAGTCGGAATAAGATAGTTGTATTCGTGTGGTGTAATATATGTAATATAGTGTGCTTATGCTTTATGATATATGTAAAAATTGCTTGTATTAATAAGTATTTTTTTTATGAATCTAACTCTTGTCTATTTTACAGTATAAAAACACAAAATGGATAGACAACCCAATATTTTAAGAGACCTACCCGGAGACATGATTGATGAAATCTTGTCTAGAGTCGGTCAAAATTCTTCGGCACAACTATTTAAGGCGAGATCAGTTTGTAAGACATTCGAAGAACGTTCCAAGAATGCCTTGGTTTATAAAAGGATTTCGTTTGAAAGATGGGGGATATCACATTGGGAAACCCATAAGTTACGATGTATTTACTTTGACGCATATATTGCGGGGAACCTAAATGCTATTTTACGCAATGGGTTAAGAAATTATTTTGACTCAATATATCCGAATATTGGACTTCGTGATTTAGAAAAAGTGACTAACATGCAACATAAAGAAGCATGTTATGCTTACGGATTAGTAATGTTCGCTTCTCACCAAAGTGAGAACAAGAACATCGGGCTACAACTATTAAACAAAACGTTCCCACAAGTGACGGAGTCGGTAATTGGGGTAAGAAATGAGGTTTTTAGATTGTTACGGGACTGTTGGACATTACGTAACCCTCGTCCCTTTGACAACGTTACAACACACTGTCTTATCAACGGCCATAACGGTTATGTTCCACAAGACCAAGGATAGGAAGTAATCCTAGTAAAACCAGAATGCATGACTTGTTTCTGGACGTATGAATTACGTGTCTTTATTGCCTTTGCTGAACGACTTGTGTACTAGCTAGAATTATCTTCACAACCATCTTGTATCAAATTTATTGTGTGCTATATTTCATGCTATATGTAAAATAAGCAGTATTGTAAGTTTGTAAAATATTGTGTAAAAGTTTGAACGCGAAATATTATTATAATCAGTTTTTCATATAGAATTGTAGTAGTTGAATTGTATATTAGCTACTAAGTATGAACTTAACGGGTAGGTACTACCCGAATTTAAACTTATAAAATGCTAATATGAAGAAAAAGCTTTTATAAATGAGTTCATATTATGCTACGAAATACTATTAACTACTCTTAATATTCTGTATGATTAACTTGTTCCATTTGACTATTTTGAAGGAAATGGCACCGACTACTCGACACACCGTGAATATGAATGAAGAGGACTTCCGTACTTTTCTAGCTTCAAACATAGCCGCAGTACAGGCTGCGCTACATACCAACAATAACCTTGGATCTGGCAGTACAGGAAATCGTGTAGGATGCACCTACAAAGAATTCACTGCCTGCAAACCTTTGGAATTTGATGGAACTGAAGGACCGATCGGATTGAAACGGTGGACCGAGAAGGTCGAATCGGTGTTTGCCATAAGTAAGTGTACTGAAGAGGACAAAGTGAAGTACGCTACGCATACCTTCACAGGTTCTGCGTTAACATGGTGGAATACCTATCTAGAGCAATTGGGACAAGATGATGCGTACGCACTACCGTGGTCAGCATTCAAGCACTTGATGAACGAGAAGTACCGTCCCAGAACCGAGGTTAATAAGCTCAAGACAGAACTTAGAGGGTTACGAACCCAAGGATTTGATATTACCACGTACGAAAGACGATTCACAGAATTGTGCCTATTGTGTCCGGGAGCATTCGAAGATGAGGAAGAGAAGATCGACGCGTTTGTGAAAGGATTACCAGAAAGAATCCAAGAAGATATAAGTTCACACGAGCCCGCCTCCATACAACAGGCATGTAGAATGGCTCACAAACTAGTGAACCAGATTGAAGAAAGAATTAAAGAACAGACTGCTGAAGAGGCCAATGTGAAGCAAGTCAAAAGAAAGTGGGAGGAAAACGGTGATAAGAATCACCAATACAACAACAACAGCAATTACAACAATAATCGCAACAATTATCCCAATAATCGCAACATCAATCGCAACTACAACAAACGGCCCAACAACAACAACAACAACAATAACAACAACATCAACTACAACAATCATCCCAACAACAATAACAACTGCAACAACAACAACAATCAGAAGCAGCTATGCCAAAGGTGTGAAAAGTATCACTCGGGGTTCTGCACCAAATTTTGTAACAAGTGTAAAAGAAATGGTCATAGCGCGGCGAAGTGTGAGGTCTACGGACCAGGGGTTAATAGAACGAAAGGAACAAATGGTGTCGGAACGAGTAAAGGCGGAGCAAGTAGTGTCAGAGCAAGTTATGCCAACGTAGTTTGTTATAAATGTGGAAAACCGGGCCACATTATTAGAAATTACCCGAACCAGGAGAACACGAATGGACAAGGCCGCGGAAGAGTTTTCAATATTAATGTGGCAGAGGCACAGGAAGACCCGGAGCTTATTACGGGTACGTTTCTTATTGACAATAAATCTGCTTACGTTTTATTTGATTCGGGTGCGGATAGAAGCTATATGAGTAGAGATTTTTGTGCTAAATTAAGTTGTCCATTGACGCCTTTGGATAGTAAATTTTTACTCGAATTAGCAAATGGTAAATTAATTTCAGCAGATAATATATGTCGGAATCGAGAAATTAAACTGGTTAGCAAAACATTTAAGATTGATTTGATACCAGTAGAGTTAGGGAGTTTTGATGTGATAATCGGTATGGACTGGTTGAAAAAAGTGAAAGCAGAGATCGTTTGTTACAAAAATGCAATTCGCATTATACGAGAAAAAGGAAAACCCTTAATGGTGTACGGAGAAAAGGGCAACACGAAGCTACATCTTATTAGTAATTTGAAGGCACAAAAAACTATTAAGAAAAGGTTGCTATGCTGTTCTAGCACATGTCGAGAAAGTACAAACTGAAGAAAAGAGCATCAATGATGTTCCCATTGCAAAAGAATTTCCCGATGTATTTCCGAAAGAATTACCGGGATTACCCCCACATCGATCCGTTGAATTTCAAATAGATCTTGTACCAGGAGCTGCACCAATAGCTCGTGCTCCTTACAGACTTGCACCCAGCGATATGAAAGAACTGCAAAGCCAATTACAAGAACTTTTGGAGCGTGGTTTCATTCGACCAAGCACATCACCGTGGGGAGCTCCTGTTTTGTTTGTCAAGAAGAAAGATGGTACATTCAGGTTGTGTATCGACTACCGAGAGTTGAACAAACTTACCATCAAGAACCGCTACCCACTACCGAGAATCGATGACTTATTTGATCAACTACAAGGCTCGTCTGTTTATTCAAAGATTGACTTACGTTCCGGGTATCATCAAATGCGGGTGAAAGAAGATGATATTCCAAAAACTGCTTTTAGGACGTGTTATGGTCATTACGAGTTTATGGTTATGCCGTTTGGATTGACTAATGCACCAGCTGTGTTCATGGACCTTATGAACCGAGTGTGTGGGCCATATCTTGACAAGTTTGTCATTGTTTTCATCGATGACATACTTATTTACTTAAAGAATGATCAAGAGCACGAAGAACATTTGAGAAAAGTGCTAGAAGTATTGAGGAAAGAAAAACTGTACGCTAAGTTTTCAAAGTGTGTATTTTGGTTGGAAGAAGTTCAATTCCTCGGTCACATAGTGAACAAAGAAGGTATCTAGGTGGACCCGACAAAGATCGAAACCGTTGAAAAGTGGGAAACCCCAAAAACTCCGAAGCATATACGTCAATTTTTAGGATTGGCTGGGTACTACAGAAGATTCATCCAAGATTTCTCCAAAATAGCAAAACCCTTGACTGCATTAACGTATAAGGGGAAGAAATTTGAATGGAAGGATGAACAAGAGAAGGCGTTTCAATTATTGAAGAAAAAGCTAACTACGGCACCTATATTGTCATTGCCTGAAGGGAATGATAATTTTGTGATTTATTGTGACGCATCAAAGCAAGGTCTCGGTTGTGTATTAATGCAACGGACGAAGGTGATTGCTTATGCGTCTAGACAATTGAAGATTCACGAGCAAAATTATACGATGCATGATTTGGAATTAGGCGCGGTTGTTTTTGCAGTAAAGACTTGGAGGCACTACTTATATGGGGTCAAAAGTATTATATATACCGATCACAAAAGTCTTCAACACATATTTAATCAGAAACAACTGAATATGAGGCAGCGTAGGTGGATTGAATTATTGAATGATTACGACTTTGAGATTCGTTACCACCCGGGGAAGGCAAATGTGGTAGCCGATGCCTTGAGCAGGAAGGACAGAGAACCCATTCGAGTAAAATCTATGAATATAATGATTCATAATAACCTTACTACTCAAATAAAGGAGGCGCAACAAAGAGTTTTAAAAGAGGGAAATTTAAAGGATGAAATACCCAAAGGATCGGAGAAGCATCTTAATATTCGGGAAGACGGAACCCGGTATAGGGCTGAAAGGATTTGGGTACTAAAATTTGGAGATATGAGAGAAATGGTACTTAGAGAAGCTCATAAAACCAGATACTCAATACATCCTGGAACGGGGAAGATGTACAAGGATCTCAAGAAACATATTTGGTGGCCGGGTATGAAAGCCGATGTTGCTAAATATGTAGGAGAATGTTTGACGTGTTCTAAGGTCAAAGCTGAGCATCAGAAACCATCAGGTCTACTTCAACAACCCGAAATCCCGGAATGGAAATGGGAAAACATTACCATGGATTTCATCACTAAATTGCCAAGGACTGCAAGTGGTTTTGATACTATTTGGGCAGTAGTTGATCGTCTCACCAAATCAGCACACTTCCTGCCAATAAGAGAAGATGACAAGATGGAGAAGTTAGCACGACTGTATTTGAAGGAAGTCGTCTCCAGACATGGAATACCAATCTCTATTATCTCTGATAGGGATGGCAGATTTATTTCAAGATTCTGGCAGACATTACTGCAAGCATTAGGAACTCGTCTAGACATGAGTACTGCCTATCATCCACAAACCGATGGGCAGAGCGAAAGGACGATACAAACGCATGAAGACATGCTACGAGCATGTGTTATTGATTTCGGAAACAGTTGGGATCGACATCTACCGTTAGCAGAATTTTCCTACAACAACAGCTACCATTCAAGCATTGAGATGGCGCCGTTTGAAGCACTTTATGGTAGAAAGTGCAGGTCTCCGATTTTTTGGAGTGAAGTGGGGGATAGACAGATTACGGGTCGTGAGATAATACAAGAAACTACCGAGAAGATCATCCAAATTCAACAACGGTTGAAAACCGCCCAAAGTCGACAAAAGAGCTACGCTGATATTAAAAGAAAAGATATAGAATTTGAAATTGGAGAGATGGTCATGCTTAAAGTTGCACCTTGGAAAGGCGTTGTTCGATTTGGTAAACGAGGGAAATTAAATCCAAGGTATATTGGACCATTCAAGATTATTGATCGTGTCGGACCAGTAGCTTACCGACTTGAGTTACCTCAACAACTCGCGGCTGTACATAACACTTTCCACGTCTCGAATTTGAAGAAATGTTTTGCTAAAGAAGATCTCACTATTCCGTTAGATGAAATCCAAATCAACGAAAAACTTCAATTCATCGAAGAACCCGTCGAAATAATGGATCGTGAGGTTAAAAGACTTAAGCAAAACAAGATACCAATTGTTAAGGTTCGATAGAATGCTCGTAGAGGACCTGAGTTCACCTGGGAGCATGAAGATCAGATGAAGAAGAAATACCCGCATCTATTTCCAGAAGATTCGTCAACACCTTCAACAGCTTAAAATTTCGGGACGAAATTTATTTAACGGGTAGGTACTGTAGTGACCCGAACTTTTCCATGTTTATATATATTAATTGAGATTGATATTTACATGATTAAATGTTTCCAACATGTTAAGCAATCAAACTTGTTAAGACTTGATTAATTGAAATATGTTTCATATAGACAATTGACCACCCAAGTTGACCGGTGATTCACGAACGTTAAAACTTGTAAAAACTATATGATGACATATATATGGATATATATATATATATATATATAGTTAACATGATACTATGATAAGTAAACATATCATTAAGTATATTAACAATGAACTACATATGTAAAAACAAGACTACTAACTTAATGATTTTTAAACGAGACATATATGTAACGATTATCGTTGTAAAGACATTTAATGTATATATATCATATTAAGAGATATTCATACATGATAATATCATGATAATATAATAATTTAAAATCTCATTTGATATTATAAACATTGGGTTAACAACATTTAACAAGATCGTTAACCTAAAGGTTTCAAAACAACACTTACATGTAACGACTAACGATGACTTAAAGACTCAGTTAAAATGTATATACATGTAGTGTTTTAATATGTATTTATACACTTTTGAAAGACTTCAATACACTTATCAAAATACTTCTACTTAGCAAAAATGCTTACAATTACATCCTCGTTCAGTTTCATCAACAATTCTACTCGTATGCACCCGTATTCGTACTCGTACAATACACAGCTTTTAGATGTATGTACTATTGGTATATACACACCAATGATCAGCTCTTAGCAGCCCATGTGAGTCACCTAACATATGTGGGAACCATCATTTGGCAACTAGCATGAAATATCTCATAAAATTACAAAAATATGAGTAATCATTCATGACTTATTTACATGAAAACAAAATTACATATCCTTTATATCTAATCCATACACTAACGACCAAAAACACCTACAAACACTTTCATTCTTCAATTTTCTTCATCTAATTGATCTCTCTCAAGTTCTATCTTCAAGTTCTAAGTGTTCTTCATATATTCTACAAGTTCTAGTTACATAAAATCAAGAATACTTTTAAGTTTGCTAGCTCGCTTCCAATCTTGTAAGGTGATCATCCAACCTCAAGAAATCTTTGTTTCTTACAGTAGGTTATCATTCTAATACAAGGTAATAATCATATTCAAACTTTGGTTTTATTTCTATAACTATAACAATCTTATTTCAAGTGATGATCTTACTTGAACTTGTTTTTGTGTCATGATCCTACTTCAAGAACTTTCAAGCCATCCAAGATCCTTTGAAGCTAGATCATTTCTTGTCACTTCCAGTAGGTTTACCTACTAAACTTGAGGTAGTAATGATGTTCATAACATCATTCGATTCATATATATAAAACTATCTTATTCGAAGGTTTAAACTCGTAATCACTAGAACATAGTTTAGTTAATTCTAAACTTGTTCGCAAACAAAAGTTAATCCTTATAACTTGACTTTTAAAATTAACTACACACATGTTCTATATCTATATGATATGCTAACTTAATGATTTAAAACCTGGAAACACGAAAAACACCGTAAAACCGGATTTACGCCGTCGTAGTAACACCGCGGGCTGTTTTGGGTTAGTTAATTAAAAACTATGATAAACTTTGATTTAAAAGTTTTTATTCTGAGAAAATGATTTTTATTATGAACATGAAACTATATCCAAAAATTATGGTTAAACTCAAAGTGGAATTATGTTTTCTAAAATGGTCATCTAGACGTCGTTCTTTCGACTGAAATGACTACCTTTACAAAAACGACTTGTAACTTATTTCTCCGACTATAAACCTATACTTTTATGTTTAGATTCATAAAATAGAGTTCAATATGAAACCATAGTAATTTGATTCACTCAAAACGGATTTAAAATGAAGAAGTTATGGGTAAAACAAGATTGGATAATTTTTCTCATTTTAGCTACGTGAAAATTGGTAACAAATCTATTTCAACCATAACTTAATCAACTTGTATTGTATATTATGTAATCTTGAGATACCATAGACACGTATACAATGTTTCGACCTATCATGTCGACACATCTATATATATTTCGGAACAACCATAGACACTCTATATGTGAATGTTGGAGTTAGCTATACAGGGTTGAGGTTGATTCCAAAATATATATAGTTTGAGTTGTGATCAATACTGAGATACGTATACACTGGGTCGTGGATTGATTCAAGATAATATTTATCGATTTATTTCTGTACATCTAACTGTGGACAACTAGTTGTAGGTTACTAACAAGGACAGCTGACTTAATAAACTTAAACCATCAAAATGTATTGAAAGTTTTGTAAATATATTTTGAACATACTTTAATATATATGTACATATTGTTATAGGTTTGTGAATCAACCAGTGGCCAAGTCTTACTTCCCGACGAAGTAAAAATCTGTGAAAGTGAGTTATAGTCCCACTTTTAAAATCTAATATTTTTGGGATGAGAATACATGCAGGTTTTATAAATGATTTACAAAACAGACACAAGTACGTGAAACTACATTCTATGGTTGAATTATCGAAATCGAATATGCCCCTTTTTATTAAGTCTGGTAATCTAAGAATTAGGGAACAGACACCCTAATTGACGCGAATCCTAAAGATAGATCTATTGGGCCTAACAAACCCCATCCAAAGTACCGGATGCTTTAGTACTTCGAAATTTATATCATATCCGAAGGGTGTCCCGGAATGATGGGGATATTCTTATATATATGCATCTTGTTAATGTCGATTACCAGGTGTTCACCATATGAATGATTTTTATCTCTATGTATGGGATGTGTATTGAAATATGAAATCTTGTGGTCTATTGTTACGATTTGATACATATAGGTTAAACCTATAACTCACCAACATTTTTGTTGACGTTTAAAGCATGTTTATTCTCAGGTGAATAATAAGAGCTTCCGCTGTTGCATACTAAAATAAGGACAAGATTTGGAGTCCATGTTTTTATGATATTGTGTAAAAACTGCATTCAAGAAACTGATTTCGATGTAACATATTTGTATTGTAAACCATTATGTAATGGTCGTGTGTAAACAGGATATTTTAGATTATCATTATTTGATAATCTACGTAAAGCTTTTAAACCTTTATTTATGAAATAAAGGTTATGGTTTGTTTTAAAAATGAATGCAGTCTTTGAAAAACGTCTCATATAGAGGTCAAAACCTCGCAACAAAATCAATTAATATGGAACGTTTTTAATCAATAAGAACGGGACATTTCATTTCGTAGCATTATATGAACTTATTTATAAAAGCTTGTTCTTCATATTAGCATTTTATAGTTTTAATTCAGGTAGTACCTTCCCGTTAAGTTCATACTTACTAGCTACTATACAACTCAACTACTATGCTTCTATATGAAAAACTTATTACAATAAAATTTCGCGTTCAAACTTTATACAAATTATTACAACTTACAATACCGCTATTATACATATAGGATGAAATATAACACATAATAACATTGCTACTCGGCAGCTATAAAGGCAATTCTAGTTAATACGCAAGTTGTTCAGCAAAAGAAATAAAGACACGTAATTCATAAGTCCAGAAACAAGTCATGCATTCTGGTTTTACTAAGACGACTTCCCATCCTTGGTTTTGTGGAAAGTAACCGTTATGACCATTGGCTAGGCAGCATGTTGTAATGTCGTCAAAAGGACGAGGGTTTCGTAATGCCCAACAGCTCCGTAACAATCTAAAAACCTTGTTTCTCATCTCAACTACCGAGTCCGTCACTTGTGGGAACGTTTTATTTAAAAGTTGCAACCCAATGTTCTTTTTCTCAATTTGATAAGAAATGAACATTATTAACCCGTAAGCATAACATGCTTCTTTATGTTGCATGTTAGAAGCTCTTTCTAACTCACGAAATCCTATGTTGGGATATATTGAGTCAAAATAGGTTCTTAACCCGTAGCGTAAAATTGTATTTGGGTTCCCTGCATTTACGCTTTAAAGAAAACACGGCGTAACTTACGATCTCCCCAATGTGATATACCCCACATATCAAAGGAAAGCCTTTTATAAGCTAAGGTATTTCTGGAAAGTCTTTCAAATATTTGACAAATTAATTTCGCCATAACTAAATGTGCTGATGAATTCTGACCGACTCAAAGGAAAGCCTTTTAGACAAGATTTCCTCAATCATATCGTCTGGTAGGTCTTCTAAAATATTCGGTTGTCTATCCTTAACTTCCATTTTTTTTTATACTGTAAAATAGACAAGGATTAGATTCGTAAAAGATAATTAACAAACAATACAAGCAATTTTTACATAGAACATAAAAGGACAAGCACACTACAATACATATAATACACAACATGATTACAACCCTCTAATCTGAATCACTGGTTTCTTCTTCTTCGGACTTGGTTCGTTTTCCTAATTTTCTAGGAATATATGGTGTTTTTCTAATACGAGCCATCGATTTCCACAATGGTTTACAAAAACCTGGTGGTTTAGAGGTTCCCGGGTCATTGTTACATTTTAGAAAATACGGATGTTGCCGATACATATAAAGTTCATCGGGGTTGGAATCTGGTTTCTCTATTTTTATACCTTTTCCCTTATTATTTTCTTTCGCTTTATTAAATTGGGTCGAGGTAATTTCATTAACATCATCGGAATCCTCAGGGGGATCCGATTCATTGGAAAATTGATAATCTTCCCAATATTTTGCTTCCTCGGCGAAAACACCATTGGCCATTATTAACTTTGGTCCGTTGGTTGAGGATTTTCTTTTATTTAATCGATTTACTATAGGTATCAATATTTCTTCCTCCGGAACCTCTTCTTCTTCTGGTTCCTCCTCTTCCGGTTCCTCCTCTTCCAGTTCCTCTTCTTCCGGTTCCTCCTCTTCCGGTTCCTCTTCTTCCGGTTCCTCTTCAGGAATTTGTGAATCTTCCTAAAATATATTCGACTCTTCATTATTATTTGGTGAATCGATGGGATTTCTACTAGTGGTAGACATCTATCACACAATATCAAACACATTAAGAGGTTAATATATCACATAATATTTACATACTGATAATATATAGTTTCCAACAAAAGTGTTAAGAAATCATTTTTAAAGAAAACAAGGTCGAAGTCCAGACTCACTAATGTATCCTAACAAACTCGATAAGACACACTAATGCAAATTTATGGTTCTCTAAGATCAATGCTCGGATACCAACTGAAATGTCACGTTCATATTGATTATAAACGTTCCATATTAATTGATTTCGTTGCGAGGTTTTGACCTCTATATGAGACGTTTTTCAAAGACTGTATTCATTTTTAAAACAACCATACCCTTTATTTTATCTATAAAGGTTTAAAAAACATTACGTAGATTATCAAATAATGATAATCTAAAATATAACGTTTACACACGACCATTACATAATGGTTTACAATAAGAATATATTACATCAAAAATATGTTTCTTGAATGCAGTTTTTACATAATATCATACAAGCATGGACTCCAAATCTTGTCCTTATTTTAGTATGCAACAGCGGAAGCTCTTAATAATCACCTGAGAATAAACATGCTTAAAACGTCAACAAAAATGTTGGTGAGTTATAGGTTTAACCTATATATTATCAAATCATAATAATAGACCACAAGATTTCATATTTCAATATACATCCCTTACATAGAGATAAAAAATCATTCATATGGTGAACACCTGGTAACCGACATTAACAAGATGCATATAAGAATATCTCCAGTATTCCGGGACATCCATCGGACATGATATAAAACTCAAAGTACTAAAGCATCCGGTAATTTGGATGGGGTTCATTAGGCCCAATAGATCAATCTTTAGGATTCGCGTCAATTAGACGTGCACTAATTCTCAAAATTAGTGATGTTCCCTAATTCTTAGGCTACCATGCAAAAGGGGCATATTCGATCATTCAACCATAAAAAGTAGTTTCATGTACTTATGTCTATTTTGTAAAACATTTATAAAAGCTGCATGTATTCTCATCCCAAAAATATTAGATTTTAAAAGTGGGACTATAACTCACTTTCACAGATTTTTATTTCGTCGGTAAGTAAGACTTGGCCACTGGTCGATTCACGAACCAATAACAAATATGTACATATCTATATCAAAGTATGTTCAAAATATATTTACAACACTTTTAATACATTTTTGATGTTTTAAGTTTATTAAGTCAGTTGTCCTCGTTAGTAACCTACAACTAGTTGTCAAAAGTTAGATGTACAGAAATATATTGATATATATTATCTTGAATTAATCAGCGACCCAGTGTATACACGTCTCAGGCTAGATCACAACTCAAAGTATATATATTTTTGGAATCAACCTCAACCCTGTATAGCTAACTCCAACATTACTGCATATAGAGTGTCTGTGGTTGTTCCAAATAATATATATACATGGGTCGATATGATATGTCAAAACATTTGCATACGCGTCTATGGTATCCCAAGATTACATAATATATTAGAATACATGTATAATACAATATAAGTTAGCTAGGATATGATTAATTTAGATTTGTTACAGTATTTCCTGTTGCTACAACAATCAAAAAATATCCAATCTTGTTTTACCCATAACTTCTTCGTTTTAAATCCGTTTTGAGTGAATCAAATTTCTATGGTTTTGATAATGCTAAAAATGAACATATATTTCATAGCATTATTCCTCAAGAAAGACAAGCTTTTAGTTAAAATTGTTCTATTTAAAAGTGATATTCGTTTAAATAATAAAAGGTGAAGACAAAAGACAGATTTGACGAATTGAAGACGCAAATGACCAAAAAGCTCAAAAGTACAAAATACAATCAAAGAGGTTCCAATTATTGATAAGAAACGTCTTGAAATTACAAGAGTACAAGATTCAAAACGCAAAGTACAAGATATTAAATTGTACGCAAGGACGTTCGAAAATCCGGAACCGGGACCAGAGTCAACTCTCAACGCTCGACGCAACGGACTAAAAATTACAAGTCAACTATGCACATAAATATAATATAATATTTAAATAATTCTTATAATTATTTATATATTTTATAAATAATAAAAATCCGTCGGCAAAAAAGACTCCAAAGTTGGTGAGCTGTATTTTCAAACTCCGCGACTCGCGGAGTTTGAAGGCAAAAATTGCCGCGAGTCGTGGAGTATCCCTGAACTCAATTCCCTATAAAGCCAACCGAATTCTGATCATTTTTCACAATCATATATCCATCCTCTCTATATCTATACGTAAATATTTATATTTATATTTATATTTTAATTTTAATTTTAATTTTAATCCTAATAATAAGGGTATGTTAGCGAATGTTGTAAGGGTGTAAGTCGAAATTCTGTCCGTGTAACGCTACGCTATTTTTAATCATTGTAAGTTATGTTCAACCTTTTTAATTTAATGTCTCGTAGCTAAGTTATTATTATGCTTATTTAAAACGAAGTAATCATGATGTTGGGCTAATTACTAAAATTGGGTAATTGGGCTTTGTACCATAATTGGGGGTTGGACAAAAGAACGACACTTGTGGAAATTAGACTATGGGCTATTAATGGGTTTTATATTTGTTTACCTAAATGATAGTTTGTTAATGTTAATATAAAGATTTACAATTGGGCGTCCCTATAAATTACCATATACACTCGATCGGACACGATGGGCGGGGTATTTATATGTACGAATAATCGTTCATTTAACCGGACACAGGAATGGATTAATAGCCACTAGAATAATTAAAACAGGGGTGAAATTATGTACAAGGACACTTGGTATAATTGATAACAAAATATTAAAACCTTGGGTTACACTCAGTCAACATCCCGGTGTAATTATTAAACAAAGTATTAAAATCTTGTTACAGTTTAAGTCCCCAATTAGTTGGAATATTTAACTTCGGGTATAAGGATAATTTGACGAGGACACTCGCACTTTATATTTATGACTGATGGACTGTTATGGACAAAAACCAGACGGACATATTAAATAATCCAGGACAAAGGACAATTAACCCATGGGCATAAAACTAAAATTAACACGTCAAACATCATGATTACGGAAGTTTAAATAAGCATAATTCTTTTATTTCATATTTAATTTCCTTTATTTTATATTTAATTGTACTTCTAATTATCGCATTTTTATTGTTATTGTATTTAATTCCACTTTTAATTATCGTATTTTTTTAATTATCGCAAGTTTATTTTATCGCACTTTTATTATTCGAAATTTCATTATCGTTATTTACTTTACGCTTTAAATTAAGTCTTGTATTCATTTATTATTTTACATTTGGTTTTAACTGCGACTAAAGTTTTAAAATCGACAAACTGGTCATTAAACGGTAAAAACCCCCCTTTATAATAATAATATTACTTATATATATATTTGTATTTTTATAAATTAAAACTAATATAGCGTTAAGCTTTGTTTAAAAGATTCCCTGTGGACGAACCGGACTTACTAAAAACTACACTATTGTACGATTAGGTACACTGCCTATAAGTGTTGTAGCAAGGTTTAAGTATATCCACTCGATAAATAAATAAATAACTTGTGTAAAATTGTAGCATATTTAATAGTTTTTCCTAGTAAAATTTAATAGTATTTTATACCCCTCCTCTACCACATCAAGTATTTTTGGCGCCGCTGCCGAGGAACCGCTTAAAAGCCGGAAGCGCAACGCTAATATAAAAAGAAAAAGTATTTTTAGTTTACTTTTATTAAAATACGCTTTTGTAAAAATACGTTTTAAATATTCAAAAATATTAAAAGAAAAACAAAAATATAAATATTTTTAAGAGTTTGATAAATATTTAAGTTTTATAAAGTTTCTTTAGTTTGTAAAAATATAAGTTTTATTTAATTTATTTTATAAATATATTTTATAAATATATTTTACCGAAAAAAAAAACGTCGAATTTCAAAACTGTACCAGAGTTGAATTTTGGAACCCCGCGACTCGCGGAGTTTGCTGCCTCGACTACCGCAACTCGCGGAGCTACCCTGACACCAACAGAAACCCTAATCTGCATTTAATTACGGGTAATTATTAATTATTATTATTATTAACCCTAATTAATTATTATTATTATAATTAGTTTTATTTTAAAGTTTCTTTTTATTTAATTTGTTTTATTTAGTTAAATTATTTTAATTAAAATATAAAATTAATAGTTTTAATAAATAATTAATATAAAAATAATATTTTTATAAAAATTGTACTTTTTACAACTTTTTGTATATTTTTATATTTTGTCCCTTTTCAATCGTTTTAGCGTAATATTTGTATTTTTAGCTCATATTTAGTTTTAAACTTAGTTTTTGCCATAGTTATTTTTACTTCTAGATTTTTAGACTTTGCCGTAGAATTCCTTAAGTGCTTTTTCTTTAGACTAAGATTTAGGTACTTTAGAATTTTGCGACGCCTTTTTAAGTTTTAATTTCTTTTTAAGTTATTTCCATTTGGGATATAGTTTTTCTTGTAAGCTTTAATATTTTTAGACACCTTTTACCTATGTATCAATTATCATTCCAATTAGTAATCTCAATTTGCGATTATAATTTTAAGTTAGTTGTAGTAATAAGGTTAGGTTAGTCAAGTGTTTTTAAGTTTTATAAGTTTCTTTTATTTTTCCGTCACCTTTTATTTTTCAACCATTTTTCTTTTTCGACCTTTCTCGACGAATTCTTTTTCTTTCTTATTTCTCGCTATTCTAGTTTTAGGACATAGATTTTTATTCTACTTCTTATCTAAATTTCTTAAAATTACGAAAATTTATTTTAAGTGGTTAAATTGATAGACATCGAAATTTTCTGGTTCGTAGTAATAGTTGGATTTGTACGTGGACCGGGTTATTGGAGCCAAACAGTCCTCAATTATATTGAGACCAAACGAATCCTGCCCCTCTGCTGCATCTTTTGGCTATTCGAAACGTGGGCAAAATCAGAAAAGTCTATTGATTGGATAACTTATTATAATTTTTCTTTCCTTTTAAAAACTAATAGGGTATTCAGTGAATGCACCGAGCAAGACGTTCACCACCTTTTGTACGTTCACCACCTGTAACTAGATCAAGTCATTTAGCAAATATTACCGCCGTTGATTTTTCTTTAGAATCGTCATCCAGTCGACCAAGTACTCCAGTTCAAATTTCCGATAATCCATTTTTTAAACCCGACCTCACAATTGAGAATCCGGAGAATATTCAGGAACGATTCATAGATCCTAAACCACTAAACTTTCCTCCGGAACCACCAATCATTCAAACAGAGATTGTTGAGGAATGAACCATTAAATCAGAATCCTCTAGTGATTCTGATTCAACAAATTCAATTATGGAGAATCTGGAACCTTTAAGTATGGAAGACCGAATGAGAGCTAAACGCACTGGCCAAGGTCACGCAATTACTCATCCAGACATTAATGTGCCAGATTATGAAATCAAAGGACAAATTCTACACATGGTGACTAATCAATGCCAATTTAGTGGTGCGCCGAAGGAAGATCCAAATGAACATTTACGTACCTCTAATAGGATCTGCACACTATTTAAAATCCGAGAAGTGGAGGATGAACAGATATATCTCATGTTATTTCCCTGGACTTTAAAGGGAGAAGCCAAATATTGGTTGGAATCGTTACCTGAAGGGGCGATCGATACATGGGACGTTTTAGTTGAAAAATTTCTTAAACAATTCTTTCCTGCATCTAAAGTCGTAAGACTTCAAGGAGAAATTGTTACGTTCACACATAAACCGAATGAAATTCTATATGAGGCGTGGACAAGATTTGGAAAGTTATTAAGAGGATGTCCGCAACATGGTTTAGACACCTGTCAAATAGTACAAATATTCTACCAAGGATGTGACATCACTACAAGGAAAGACATAGATATAGCAGCTGGTGGTTCTATTATGAAGAAAACCGAAACTGATGCTTACAAAATTATTGATAACACTGCTTCCCACTCACATGAGTGGCACCAAGAAAAAGATATCGTTAGATCATCTAAAGCAGCTAGAGCCGATTCTAGCCATGACTTAGATTCCATTTCCACAAAGATAGATGCTGTCGAGAGACGAATGGAAAAGATGACTAAAGATATTCACTCAATACGAATTAGTTGTGAGCAGTGTGGAGGACCACATTTGACAAAAGATTGTCTCAGTATTGAATTAACAATGGAACAAAGAGAGAATATTTCATACATAAACCAAAGGCCTGGAAATAATTATCAGAATAATTATCAACCGCCAAGACCGATTTACAATCAAAACCAGAACTATAACCGAAATATTCCATACAACAACCAACAAGGTCCTAGCAATCAACAAGTATCCAATAATAATTACAATCAGCAAAGACCTAATTTTCAAAACAAACCACCACAACAAACCGATGATAAAAAGCCGAATTTAGAAGATATGATGACGAAGCTAGTTGAAACTCAAACGCAGTTTTTCACATCTCAGAAACAAACTAATGAATAAAATGCTCAAGCATTTAGAAATCAACAAGCTTCTATTCAAAATCTGGAACAAGAAGTAAGTAACCTAGCAAGGTTAATAGGTGAAAGAAAACCGGGAAGTCTACCTAGTGATACAAACGCTAACCCCCGGAATGAAACAGCTAAAGCCATTACCACAAGAAGTGGTACAACACTTAAACCACCTGAAATACCTGTAACTTCTGATGAAGCTATTCCTACTCCACAAGAACCACAACCTGATCAAGATAAGAAAAAAGTACCGGTAGTTGAAAAGATTAATGAAGATAACACAGTTAAGGCTAAACCTTATGTTAAACCATACCAACCACCACTTCCTTACCCGAGTAAAATGAAGAAAGAGAAACTTGAAGCCGAGCAATCCAAATTCTTGGATATGTTTAAACAGATAAATGTAAATCTTTCTTTCATTGATGTGATTTCAGGAATGCCTAGATATGCTAAATTCTTGAAAGATCTAATCTCAAATAGAAAAAAAATGGAAGAACTCTCGGCTGTTACTATGAATGCTAATTGTTCAGCAGTACTGTTGAATAAGATACCAGAAAAATTATCTGATCCAGGAAGTTTCACAATTCCATGTTTTCTGGGTAGTCTTAGTTCAATAGAAGCATTGGCAGACTTAGGTGCTAGTATAAATCTAATGCCGTATTCACTATACGCTAAACTAGACCTTGGAGAATTGAAACCAACCAGAATAAGCATACAACTAGCCGATAGATCAATAAAATATCCTAGAGGGATAATGGAGAACATGCTAGTTAAAGTTGGTACTTTAGTATTTCCAGTAGATTTTGTTGTTCTGGACATGGAAGAAGATTCTCAAGTTCCTCTCATATTAGGAAGACCATTTTTAAACACGGCTAAAGAAATGATAGAGGTGTTCGGTAAGAAATTGACCCTAAGTATAGAGGATGAGAGTGTTACCTTTTCAGTTGATAGAGCAATGCAACAACCACAATCTGCAGATGATACATGTTATTATATTCAAACTATAGATGCACATGCAAAATTATTAGAAGAATTTCCAGAATTACAAGGAACAGGAGAATGTTCTTTAGGAGAAGGAACAGAACAAATTAATGAAGCTGAAATATTAGCTACACTTATAGCTAATGGATATGAACCACAACAGAAGAAATTCAAATGCTAAAAGAAGAAGACAGATATCGATACAAATCATCGATAGAAGAACCTCCGAAATTAGAGTTAAAGCCACTTCCAAACCATTTGGAATACGCTTATTTACATGGTGAATCTGAATTACCTGTAATAATATCGTCTTCTCTTACTGAAAATGAGAAATCACAACTCATTTCTGTGTTGAAAGCTCATAAACCATCCATTGCATGGAAGATTCATGATATTAAAGGAATAAGTCCTTCGTATTGCACACATAAAATCCTTATGGAAGAAGGTCATAAAACGTATGTGCAACGCCAACGAAGACTAAATCCTAATATGCAAGATGTAGTTAAAAAAGAAATTATTAAACTACTAGACGCAGGTTTAATTTATCCAATTTCTGATAGTCCATGGGTAAGCCCAGTTCAATGCGTACCTAAGAAGGGTGGCATGACTGTCATTACAAATGAGAAAAATGAGCTTATTCCTACTAGGACTGTAACAGGATGGCGTGTATGTATTGATTATAAAAATTTAAATGACGCCACCAGAAAAGATCACTTTCCCTTACCTTTCATAGATCAAATGTTGGAAAGATTATCCGGAAATAGTTACTATTGTTTTCTAGATGGATTTTCCGGATATTTTCAAATTCCAATAGCACCCGAAGATCAAGAGAAAACCACATTCACGTGCCCTTATGGTACTTTTGCTTACAAACGCATGCCATTTGGACTTTGTAACGCCCTTGCAACCTTTCAAAGGTGTATGATGGCGATTTTTCATGACATGATAGGAGAATGCATGGAAGTTTTCATGGATGACTTTTCAGTCTTCGGTGATACATTTGAAACATGTCTAGCTAATCTTGAACGAATGCTTATTAGATGCGAACAATCAAATCTAGTACTTAATTGGGAGAAATTCCATTTCATGGTTAAAGAAGGTATCGTTCTTGGACATAAAATTTCAAAAGAAGGAATTGATGTGGATAGAGCTAAAGTAGATGTAATTGCTAAACTTCCACATCCCACCAATGTTAGAGGAGTTAGGAGTTTTCTAGGGCATGCCGGTTTTTACCGACGTTTCATAAAAGATTTTTCTAAAATTGCCACTCCTATGAATAAACTCCTAGAAAAAGATGCTCCATTCATCTTTTCAGATGAGTGTATCAAATCTTTTAATATTCTTAAAGAGAAACTCACTAATGCGCCGATCATGATAACACCAAATTGGAATCTACCATTTGAACTAATGTGCGATACAAGTGATTTTGCAATGGGAGCCGTTTTAGGACAAAGGATTGAAAAACGATTTCAACCTATATATTATTCTAGTAAGACGTTACAAGGAGCACAAACGAACTATACAACTACTAAAAAAGAACTCCTTGCTATTGTCTTTGCTTTTGACAAATTTCGATCATATCTCGTTCTAGCAAAAACGGTGGTCTATACTGTCACACCCCCAGTTAGGGCCTGGGTGAAATGTGACTTAATATCAAATCAACCAACATATTATAATATACGAGAACAATACTAAATGATAAAACAAACTTTATTGAGCACGCAGCGGAAAATGAAACGTAGTTACAATGATAGGAGTAACAATAATGGAAATGTTCACATGCAGAAGTAATAAATGCGATATCTCTTGATCCTATGTCCAAGTAGCATCACATAAGCAGTAAGTATAAGAGCTTGAATCAAACAGCACCTGAGACAAACATGCTAAAGTGTCAACCAAAAGGTTGAGTGAAGTTCATAGGTTTAACAAATAACTTTGACTTTTTGTTTTAGACCACAAGATTTAATTTGTAAGGTTGATCTCCCGCAGGATCAAAAAGTTATGCCAGTGCGTGATATTTAGACTAAACGTTCAAGTTTGCCCCATGACAAGTTAGTTCTACTTGTCGGTTTAATTTCATTATCAAGCAATACAAAGATAACATCAAATGTATCGGGGACGTTACTCCCGATAGGCCTACCCCCAATAACTAAGCATGCCGCAGCACCTAAAAATATCACTGTAGGGACTTAGTCGGACATAGCCGGGTATAGCATAGTTTTAGTTAGTACTTGTGTCTAAATTGTAAATAGTAAAAGCAGCATGTGTCTCACCCCAATAAGTATAAAAAGTAAATTGAGCTCAAGTAAAGTGGGGCTATAAAAATCACCTTAGTAAGTAGAGAGAGAGTTATTCCTCAGAATAAAGAGTTGAACGAGTGAGCAGGAAAGTCAACCTATTGACATTTAAGAGTAGTTAAGTGTTTTGCCCATGTTTAAGTTTAAGTATGTGTTTAAGTATAGTTTGTTTTACTAAGTTTCTATTCCTAGTAAGTTACTATTTTTATAAAGTTTCCATTTTTAGAAAGTTTCTTATTTTACTAAGTTTCTATGACTAGAGAGTTTCTACTTTTATAAGTGTTTTTCATTTTAGGATACTTGCCGTATTAGATAAGCTTCCAATCACCCCTTTCCCTTCGAATGGCTAATTTAGATCTAGGGGCTTGAGCCATAGGACCCTTTAAATCGGAAATCCAAACCCTCTGCCTAGAATCTCGTAGAAACCATTCGTCAAGAAAGTTCGAAGATCTATACATCTCTAATACATATCCCAAAATGTTTTTGTGCTACAATATAAGTAGTAGGTTATAGGTGCTAGTAATAGTAATAGTAATAGTGTATACATGTTAAGTACTAGTATAAGTAGTATTAGGGTTTAAGGTTTTAATATGTATATGTATATATAATTCGTATATATACATAAAAATATATTTTTTTTTACATGTATATATGTATATATAAATCTAGGAGTGTTTATGTATATACTTATGAATAACAAGTTTATAATATAAATATGAATTAACAAAGATTAAAGTTTATGTAAATAGTTTAGGGTTTATGTTATACCTTTGAAGATTCAAGATAATTAACAAAGAAAAGATGAACACGATGAAGATGGAAGATCAAAGCCTTAAAAATCTTGAAGAACTCCTTGAAGATTCTTGAAGAACACGAAGAACAAGCTTGAAAATCCGAATACCACAAGAGAGGGAGAGGGAGAGATTGTTTTTGAGAGGATTTTGGTGTGATTTGTGAATGAGAAACTAGGAGTTTATATAGTGCAAGTATTAGAGTGTTAGTCAACATAAGGATGTTCTAATTAATGATTTTATTTTGTTTTATAATTTTTAGTCAACAATAGGTGGTACTAGTTTATATATATATTTTATTTTAATTTTTAGTCAACATAAGGATGTAATTGTTTAAGATTCTTTAGTCTCATTATTATTACTATTATTACTATTATTATTTTTACATTTACTACATGATAAGTATTATTTCTTTTTACTAATTCATGACTTGTATATATTTAGTTCCCAATTGTTTTATTATTTATATAAATGTCAATTTTTATTTATTACTTATAGGTTATTAGTTATAATATTACATAAATGCATAAATTTTAATTAGCAGTGAGTGTCGACTAACAGTTTATTATTTTCATCTTTTATTAACTTGTCAATTATTGCACAAAGTTAATTAATATGTTTTCTAACTCTTAACACTTAACAATTGTTGATTAAAGTTTGATCATTAAGTTTTAATTATATTGTTTGGGCATTTAATATTGAAAAAATATAGAATGGAAAAATGAGGGTCGTTATAGTACCTCCCCGTTATTAAAAACTTCGTCCCGAAGTTTTTAGGTAGTTTTCTCGTTTGCATCAGCAGTTGAGAAGAGATGGGGATATTTCCGTTTCATATGGTCTTTGCGTTCCCAGGTATATTCGGGGCCTCTACGCGAATTCCACCGGACTTTAACGATAGGTATATTGCTTTTACGCGTTTGTTTGACCTCTCCTTCCATGATTTCTATAGGTTCTTCAACGAAGTGCATTTGCTCATCAATGCGGACATCATCCAGAGGAATAACGAGTGTGTCATCGGCAAGACACCGTTTAAGATTTGAGACATGAAACACATCATGTACTTGACTAAGTTCGGTTGGCAGTTCTAATCGGTATGCCACGGGACCGACTCTTTCAGTGATTGTGAATGGTCCAACATATCGTGGACTGAGTTTACTTCGCTTACCGAAGCGGACAACACCTTTCCAAGGGGATAATTTCAACATGACTTTATCTCCAACTTGGTATTCGATGTCTTTTCGTTTCTTATTGGCATAGCTTTTCTGTCGGCTACGGGCAGTTTCTAAACGTTGCTTGATTTGAACGATCTTTTCGGTAGTTTCGTGAATAATTTCAGGACCAGTTAAATGTCTGTCCTCAAGTTCATCCCAACACAAAGGGGATCTACACTTCCGTCCATATAAAGCTTCAAAAGGTGCAGCCTTAATGCTGGAGTGATAACTGTTATTATAAGAAAATTCAACCAAAGGTAGATGTCTATCCCATCCTTTGCCGAAATCGATTGCACAAGCACGTAGCATATCCTCCATAGTTTGAATGGTTCGTTCACTTTGACCATCGGTTTGCGGATGATAAGCTGTACTCATGTCGAGTTGAGTTCCAAGAGCAGATTGTAAAGTTTTCCAAAATCTAGAAACAAATCGACTATCGCGATCAGAAATGATCGAGATAGGAACACCATGACGTGAGACGATTTCTTTAATATAAAGTTGTGCTAATCTCTCCATCTTGTCAGTTTCCTTGATCGGTATGAAATGTGCAGATTTAGTAAGACGATCAACTACGACCCAAATAGTATCGTTACCGTTCGAAGTCTTAGGTAACTTAGTAACGAAGTCCATAGTGATACCTTCCCACTTCCACTGCGGAATGTCGGGTTGTGTCAACAGACCAGAAGGCTTTTGATGTTCGGCCTTGACTTTCAAACAAGTGAGACACTTACTAACATAAGTAGCAATATCGGCTTTCATGTTAGGCCACCAGTAGAATTCCTTCACATCGTGATACATCTTACTGGAACCGGGATGGATAGAATATCTAGTCTTATGTGCTTCATCCAAGACTAGTTCGCGAAGATTACCAAAACGAGGAACCCAGATTCTATTGCCAAAGTACCGTGTACCATTAGCTTTCACTTGAAGTTGGTTCTCAAAACCAATAGGTCCTTCACCTTCGATAAGTGTCGGTCTAATAGCTTCCAATTGAGCTTCACAGATTCGTGAAATAAGATTCGATTTGATTTTTAGGTTTAAAGCACGAACACGTTTAATATCATCTTTTCGACTAAGGGCATCGGAAACTACATTCGCCTTGCCAGGATGATATTTCAGCTCACAATAATAATCGTTCAATGTCTCGAGCCATCGACTTTGCCTCATATTCAGCTGTTTTTGATCAAAGATGTGTCGAAGACTTTTATGGTCAGTGTACACCGTAAAGTGATTACCATAGAGATAATGTCTCCATATCTTTAATGCAAATACCACGGCACCTAACTCTAGGTCATGTGTGGTATAGTTTACTTCATGTTTCTTCAACTGTCTAGATGCATAGGCGATAACCTTCTCTCGTTGCATTAAAACACAACCAAAGCCATGCTTTGAGGCATCGCAGTAAACAACAAAGTCGTCGGTACCTTCAGGTAAAGAAAGAATCGGGGCTGTGGTCAACTTCTCCTTCAGAATCTTGAAAGCAGATTCCTGTTCTTCGGACCACTCAAATTTCTTCCCTTTTTGAGTCAGCTTTGTAAGAGGTTTGGCAATGAGAGAAAAATCTTTTATAAACCTTCGATAGTAACCGGCAAGTCCCAAAAATTGACGAATATGCTTTGCAGTCTTTGGTATCTCCCAGTTCTGAATAGCAGTAATCTTAGCTGGATCGACATGTATTCCGTTTCTATCAACAACATGTCCGAGAAATTGTACGGTTTTGAGCCAAAACTCGCACTTAGAAAATTTAGCATAAAGTTGTTCCTTTCGTAAGAGTTCAAGAATCATGCGCAAATGTTGCTCATGCTCTTTCTCATTCTTCGAATAGATCAAGATGTCGTCAATGAATACGATGACAAATTTGTCAAGATACGGTTTACAAACACGATTCATGAGGTCCATGAACACGGCAGGAGCATTAGTTAAACCAAAAGGCATGACACAGAATTCATAGTGCCCATAACGAGTGCGAAAAGCAGTCTTAGGAATATCGGATTCCTTGACCTTGAGTTGGTGATAACCGGATCTTAAATCAATCTTTGAATAAACACTTGACCCTTGAAGTTGGTCAAATAGATCATCAATACGTGGCAACGGATAACGGTTCTTGATAGTAAGCTTGTTAAGTTCGCGGTAATCAATGCACATCCTTAATGTACCATCCTTCTTTTTAACAAACAGAATAGGAGCTCCCCAAGGGGACGAGCTTGGACGAATGAAACCTTTATCCAATAGTTCTTGGAGTTGGTTGGATAATTCCTTCATTTCGGAAGGTGCTAAACGGTATGGTGCTTTAGCAACAGGAGCAGCACCAGGAGTTAAATCAATTTGGAATTCAACTTGTCGAGGAGGTGGAATACCCGGAAGATCTTCGGGAAACACATCGGGAAAGTCTTTAACTACTGGTACATCTTCAATTCGCTTCTCTTTCGATTCAATCAGATTAACGTGGGCTAGAATAGCTGGATAACCTTTCATAAGGTATTTGCGGGTTTTAATACAGGAGATAATATTGAGATTGGAACCACTCTTTTCACCTTGGATAATAAGAGTCTCTCCATTTCCTAATGGAACATGAACGGTTTTATCGTAACACATGATCGCAGCTCTTAATGGACGTAACCAATCCATTCCAACTACGACATCGAAACTTCCTAGCTCGACCGGCAAAAGGTCTATCTTAAATTCTTTGCTGGCTAAGATTAGGTTGCAGTTTTTATAAATTTTATCAACTTTCATGATCTTTCCATTGGCTACTTCTACTAATCGTTTAGTTTCTAAGGGTTGAGGCTTTTCAGTAAATAGGGTACAAAATTCATTAGATACGTAACTTCGGTCGGCACCAGTATCGAATAAAATAGTTGCGTAGCAATTATTGACGAGATACGTACCCGTGATGACCTCATCTTCATCTCGGGCTTCAGCAGCAGTAATAACAAATGCACGACCCTTTGCAGCAGTAGTATTGGCTCCAGTAGCAGGATTATCTCTCTTCTTAGGGCAATTTGGACTAATGTGTCCCTTTTCCCCACAAGTATAACAAGTAGGAGGAGCTTTGGCAGGAACAATAGATTTATTCTTTGGAGGAGTCCTACACGTCTTAGCTACGTGTCCCACTTTCTTACACAACGAACAAGTGGCAGTGCACTGCCCCGGGTGATGCCTTTCACAACGAACACAAAAAGGATAAGTGCCCCTATAATTCGTCCTTGTACTATCCATAAGCTTTTTACTAACATTCTGAGTTGAACCTTGAGATGGCTCAAACTTCCTCTTACCATCATTACCCTTGGTTTCAACTTGCTTATTGGCCGACGCCCTTCTTCTCTTGGCCAACATGAGATTTTGTGCCATGAGAATCACAGCATCCAAAGTAACCTTCTCAGCAGCAATAACATTCCCTTGAACATCCTCGGGAAGACCTTCAATATACCGCTCAATTCTTCTAGCTTCAGTAGGAAACATTTCAGGACATAGAGTAGAAAGCTCCAGATAACGATTGGTATAATTCTCAATGTCAGTACCCTTGACCCTGAGTTCCCAGAACTCAGCTTCAAGCTTCTGAACTTGACTCCTTGGGCAGAATTTGTTGACCATCATACTTTTGAGTTCGTCCCATGGAATTGCATTAGCATTATCAATTCCTACGGACTTGGCATAAGCAGTCCACCAAGTTAAAGCATTACCACCCAACGAGCTAGTGGCATACTTTACTCGATCATCATCACCACAGTTGCAAATACGGAAAATAGATTCCATCTTTTCGAACCAACGAACTAGTTCGACAGCTTCTTCGTTTCCCTTAAAAGCGGGAGGGTGACAGTTTGTAAAGTCCTTGTAGGAACAAGGTTTTGGTTGAGTATTAGCATGATTAGCTTGGGCGTTGCCTTGGGCAGCAGCGAGTAACTGTTGGAATTGCTCAGTAGTTAACACAACGTTGTTAACGGTAGGTGCAGCTGAACGAACCATGATGTCACTACATAAAAGTGAACATATGTTTGATAAGTTTAACAAGTTATAAGTTTGAGTAATCACAAGTATGAATAAACTAAAGTATTGATATCGCATGATATTAATAAAACACTTTATATTATTAGAACGAGGCATTAAATAAGCCTTTATTACACGATTCGGAAATAGAAATTGTTTAAGGCACAGCCTTTACATAGATGGAAAATAGGAAAAATAACTAGGAAATATTAAGATTGAAGTAGTCTTCATATTTCGTCTCCAACCTTCTTCATAAACTCCTCAACTTTCTCATTTTTCGTCTTTTGTTTCTCATAGAGATACTCGAAGTTGTCATAAAGGTTGGTAACACGACTGTTTACGGCATTAGTGTTGTACTCTCTTATGGCAAGTTGTTCGTCGACTCGACCTTTCTCCATTTTCATTCGGACATCAACATCCTCCTTGAGGTAAGCAAGTGATTGCTTTCCCCAGCGAGTGTTGCGTTCTTCCTCGCACTTTAGCATCAGCAACTCCTTTCTTAGCTCGACGTTTTCTTTCATAAGTTTCTTCATTCGACGATCCACTCTTTCCATGTGGCGAAGTAGACCTCCAATGTTTCTCTCGGTATCATTTCGTAATCTCATGATTTCATACTTAGGACCATCATAAAAAGGAGATCGGGCTCTCTTCCTTGATGGACCAACTTCTTCATGCCGTTTTCCCTTATCTTGGGTTCTCGGAGTTGGGTAGTATTGAGGAGACCCATGTGAATCTAAAATAGTATTCGGGCTATAATTCAGCGGTGGTGAAGCAGGACTATAAAGAGGACTTCGAACTGGTCTCGAAGTTGAAGAGTGTCCAACACCTACTTCGGTGGTAGGGTTGTGAGTTGCTTTGTTGGGCTTGTTAACGTTTGAGCTTGACATCCTATCATTAGGAAAGAGACCTTGATTAGAATCTTTGAGTCAAGTTTATTAAAGCATAATTGTTAAGATTATACGACAATCCTAAGTGCTTTAAGTCTAAGGCAGGAAAGGTTATAGTTTCCTAGATTGCTAAGGCACCCTAGCTAACAAGTAAGGCACACATAAAAATGCAAATCCTGGTTCTCTATAACAGCCTGGTTTGCTCTGATACCAATCTGTCACACCCCCAGTTAGGGCCTGGGTGAAATGTGACTTAATATCAAATCAACCAACATATTATAATATACGAGAACAATACTAAATGATAAAACAAACTTTATTGAGCACGCAGCGGAAAATGAAACGTAGTTACAATGATAGGAGTAACAATAATGGAAATGTTCACATGCAGAAGTAATAAATGCGATATCTCTTGATCCTATGTCCAAGTAGCATCACATAAGCAGTAAGTATAAGAGCTTGAATCAAACAGCACCTGAGACAAACATGCTAAAGTGTCAACCAAAAGGTTGAGTGAAGTTCATAGGTTTAACAAATAACTTTGACTTTTTGTTTTAGACCACAAGATTTAATTTGTAAGGTTGATCTCCCGCAGGATCAAAAAGTTATGCCAGTGCGTGATATTTAGACTAAACGTTCAAGTTTGCCCCATGACAAGTTAGTTCTACTTGTCGGTTTAATTTCATTATCAAGCAATACAAAGATAACATCAAATGTATCGGGGACGTTACTCCCGATAGGCCTACCCCCAATAACTAAGCATGCCGCAGCACCTAAAAATATCACTGTAGGGACTTAGTCGGACATAGCCGGGTATAGCATAGTTTTAGTTGGTACTTGTGTCTAAATTGTAAATAGTAAAAGCAGCATGTGTCTCACCCCAATAAGTATAAAAAGTAAATTGAGCTCAAGTAAAGTGGGGCTATAAAAATCACCTTAGTAAGTAGAGAGAGAGTTATTCCTCAGAATAAAGAGTTGAACGAGTGAGCAGGAAAGTCAACCTATTGACATTTAAGAGTAGTTAAGTGTTTTGCCCATGTTTAAGTTTAAGTATGTGTTTAAGTATAGTTTGTTTTACTAAGTTTCTATTCCTAGTAAGTTACTATTTTTATAAAGTTTCCATTTTTAGAAAGTTTCTTATTTTACTAAGTTTCTATGACTAGAGAGTTTCTACTTTTATAAGTGTTTTTCATTTTAGGATACTTGCCGTATTAGATAAGCTTCCAATCACCCCTTTCCCTTCGAATGGCTAATTTAGATCTAGGGGCTTGAGCCATAGGACCCTTTAAATCGGAAATCCAAACCCTCTGCCTAGAATCTCGTAGAAACCATTCGTCAAGAAAGTTCGAAGATCTATACATCTCTAATACATATCCCAAAATGTTTTTGTGCTACAATATAAGTAGTAGGTTATAGGTGCTAGTAATAGTAATAGTAATAGTGTATACATGTTAAGTACTAGTATAAGTAGTATTAGGGTTTAAGGTTTTAATATGTATATGTATATATAATTCGTATATATACATAAAAATATATTTTTTTTTACATGTATATATGTATATATAAATCTAGGAGTGTTTATGTATATACTTATGAATAACAAGTTTATAATATAAATATGAATTAACAAAGATTAAAGTTTATGTAAATAGTTTAGGGTTTATGTTATACCTTTGAAGATTCAAGATAATTAACAAAGAAAAGATGAACACGATGAAGATGGAAGATCAAAGCCTTAAAAATCTTGAAGAACTCCTTGAAGATTCTTGAAGAACACGAAGAACAAGCTTGAAAATCCGAATACCACAAGAGAGGGAGAGGGAGAGATTGTTTTTGAGAGGATTTTGGTGTGATTTGTGAATGAGAAACTAGGAGTTTATATAGTGCAAGTATTAGAGTGTTAGTCAACATAAGGATGTTCTAATTAATGATTTTATTTTGTTTTATAATTTTTAGTCAACAATAGGTGGTACTAGTTTATATATATATTTTATTTTAATTTTTAGTCAACATAAGGATGTAATTGTTTAAGATTCTTTAGTCTCATTATTATTACTATTATTACTATTATTATTTTTACATTTACTACATGATAAGTATTATTTCTTTTTACTAATTCATGACTTGTATATATTTAGTTCCCAATTGTTTTATTATTTATATAAATGTCAATTTTTATTTATTACTTATAGGTTATTAGTTATAATATTACATAAATGCATAAATTTTAATTAGCAGTGAGTGTCGACTAACAGTTTATTATTTTCATCTTTTATTAACTTGTCAATTATTGCACAAAGTTAATTAATATGTTTTCTAACTCTTAACACTTAACAATTGTTGATTAAAGTTTGATCATTAAGTTTTAATTATATTGTTTGGGCATTTAATATTAAAAAAATATAGAATGGAAAAATGAGGGTCGTTATATATACCGACCATTCTGCTCTTAGATACCTATTTTCGAAACAAGATGCTAAACCAAGATTAATCCGTTGGATCTTACTCTTACAAGAATTTGATATTGAAATCCGAGATAAAAGAGGAGCAGAAAATCTCGCCGCTGATCATCTTTCTCGTCTTGAAAATCCCGAATTAGAAGTTCTAAATGAATCGACCATACAAGACAACTTTCCTGATGAATATCTATTGAAGATAGATTATAAAGAAATTCCATGGTTTGCATACTATGCAAACTACTTAGTTTATGGATTCCTTGAAAAAGGATTATCGTACCAAAGATGAAAGAAATTCTTCAGTGATATAAAACACTATTTTTGGGAAGATCCACATCTTTTCAAAAGTTGTCCCGATGGAATAATACGCCGATGTGTATTTGGAGATGAAGCTAGTAAAATATTAAACCATTGTCACACAGGACCAACATGAGGGCATTATGGGCCTCAACTAACAGCAAGAAAAGTTTATGATGCTGGATTCTATTGGCCAACAATTTACAAAGACACACACCTTCTTTGCAAATCCTGTGATGCTTGTCAAAGGGCCGGAAAAATAAGTCAACGTGATGAAATGCCACAAAATGTCATCCAAGTATGTGAAGTATTTGACATTTGGGGTATTGACTTTATGGGTCCATTTCCAAAATCTCATAATAATCTATATATACTCGTAGCCATTGATTATGTATCTAAATGGGCGGAAGCACAAGCTCTCCCAACTAACAATGCACGAGTTGTAGTCAACTTTTTAAAACGTCTTTTTGCAAGGTTTGGAACACCAAAAGCTTTAATAAGTGATCGGGGTACTCATTTTTGTAATAATCAACTTGAGAAAGTTCTTAAAAGATATGGAGTAACTCATAAAATCTCCACCGCATATCATCCAGAAACAAGTGGACAAGTTGAAAATACCAACCGAGCTTTAAAACATATTCTAGAGAAAACCTAGGATCAAATCCGAAGGAATGGTCCATTAAATTGGAGGATGCACTCTGGGCTTTTAGAACAGCCTACAAAACTCCAATTGGAACCACACCTTTTAGACTTGTTTATGGAAAAGCATGTCATCTTCCAGTAGAAATTGAACACAAAGCATTTTGGGCTTTGAAGACATGTAATCTTGATTTACATGAAGCCGGACGTCTACGATTAAGTCAACTAAACAAATTAGAAGAATTAAGACATGAAGCATACGATAATTCGTTAATCTATAAGGAAAGAACGAAGAAATGGCATGATAAAAGAATCAGAAGTTCAAAAGAATTTAAAGAAGGAGACAGAGTTCTTCTTTTCAATTCACGATTCAAGCTATTTCCTGGAAAATTGAAATCAAGATGGTCTGGACCATTCATAGTTAAAAGAGTTTTTCCATACGGAACGATAGAATTAATAAATTCAAATGGGATTGAATTTAAAGTTATTGGTCACAGAGTTAAACATTACATACATGGTCCGATGGAAGTCGATAACGAAGTTAATCACAATTTCGACACCACAGCTAACTAAGTGTGGGGAGAATCAAGTCTTTACAGGATAATATGTATTTCTGTTAGAATTAGATTGTCTGTTTTCGTATAGTTCTCGAAAATGGAACCCGAATGGTCTTTCCCTAGCAGACCCTAAAGAACTAGTCTTCTCCCCCCATTCTGAATTTTTATTTTTTTTAGGAAATGAAGACTACCTGTGAACTAAACCATGGTCTAATGCTACATGCTTTGATCACTAAACATAATAATGACACACTTCCGAGTGAAATAGTATCAGTAATCAGAGAAACATTGGACGGAGTTATAAAAGAATCCAGATGCGAAGATAATAAGTTACAATTTGGTAAAGGAAAATCAAAATCCGCAGCGAAAAGAAGAGCACGACACCTAGAAAGATGTCACAAATGCGGAAAATGGTCACATGGAGGTAAATGTTCAAATAATCAAACCTATTCAAACACCGAATTTGTTACTTTATGCAGAGACGGACTGTTCGTATGTTTAGAAGAAAAAACACTGAATGCTCGAGGTTACGCGTATGTAGTCATGGAAAACCAATTAAACCGACTATCTTATGAATGGGATAGATCATATAACTAAGAATACTATCTCACTGGTAAGTCTGTACAGTCTTTATTTTTATTTTTATTTTTAACCTTTTGATAATAAACGCTAATTTGTTCGCTATAAAGTATTAAATTGGTATTGAATAAAATTAGGTTTGGCGACCGAAATTATTGATATCATTCAAAAATTTATTACATCACTGCAAAATTTAACGTTTATTCTTAAGGTATAAATATCTTTAAACAATCAACCCAAAATATTTCAAAAATTCGTCATGAGTTAAATTAGGTCTTGGAACCGAAATTACTCTACCGAAAAGAGGGGCGCATATTTTTGATAATATTTGATTGATTAAAGTGGGATAAAAAGCCAAAAAGATTTTTAATTTTATTTTTACCATTTTTTTAAAATTAATATATAAATCTTAAATTAATATTGTAAACTTTGTAAAATCAATATATTTAAAATTGTAAATATTTGAAAAATTAATATAAGTTTGGTGTGAATTTATAATATGAATTTTTAAATTAAGTTTGGTGTGAATTTTCACTTTTTAAAAAATAAGAATTTTTAATTTTATGCATTTCAAATTTTAAGTTTGGTGTGAATTTTTAATATTAATTTTGAATTTTATGTATTTTTATTTTAAGTTTGGTGTGAATTTAAAAACAAAAAATTTACTTTATCTCATTAAGTTAAAAATATGATTTTTAAAATTCGTCGTAAGTTGAAGACTAGGTCTTTGAACCGAAATTGCTTTACCCGAGGGAGGGACGAGAACTTTTATTATCATTATTTTTAATCTTATTGAATTAAAGTATGCCAAAAACATTTAAAAAACCCAAAAATGTTAGCTTTTAAAACAATCGCTACAAAAAGACAAATTTTAAAATTTTGTCGAAAGACGGACTAGGACATCGATCCGAAACGACCTCGTCCTAAATAACAAGGGAAACAAAATTTTAAAATTAATTACTTAATTAATATAAGATAAAAAAAAATAAAAAAAAATAACAAACTCCGTGACTCGCGGAGTTTGAAGGGTAAAAACCCCGCGACTCGCGGAGGGACCAAAAATCAGAAAAAAATAAAATCGAGCTGAACTGATCAGTCCACACACAACTCAAAAATACTGCGAAAATAATACCCGAAAAAACCCGAAAAACACCCCCAAAATCACAATTTTTAACCGTTAATCATCAAATCTTTTACTAAAATCATGTTGAGAAGGATGTTATCAAGGAACTACTCAAGAAAAACGGTAAATTTCTACACCTAAACACCATTTAATCCGAAAATTAGTGTTCTTGAGCAATTTTTTCCCCAATTTGATTTTGATGCGTTTTAGTGTAATTATGCTTAAATTGTTTATGTATTATGCTTGTATAACCTAGATTGATGCTATTTAACATGATTAGAAGCCTTAAACTTCATATTTTGAGTAATCTAGGGTTTGTGTTCTTGAGCAAATTTGGGGCTTTTTGATATAAACAGGTTATGGCCGATTTTTGTCATGAATTGTTGCTAAATTAAGTAGTGTAACATGTTTAGGTAGTTAAATGATCCAAACTTTGAGCCTAAACATGATTTTGAGAATTAAAGTGGACTTTTTCAAGTCTAAAAATTCATGAACTTGATTTTTGAGAGATAATGCCATTTGAAACTTGTTTAATTGCTAGTAATGATTATTTTGACATGTTATTTGAGTTGAATGCTTATGAACTTGGCGAACATATGCTTATTTGAAAAAGTGTAGATTTGATGAAAATATGAAAATGAGTTTAAGTTTGATATAAATTGATCATGTCATTGTAATTATTTTGATTGATGATTTTGCTGACACTAATGCATATTTGGATGCACAAAAATTGTGTTTGATGTGTTTTGCAGACTGAAAGGGGTGAATCTTCATCCCAAGCTCGCAATGCTCCTGCTGAGAATGCGGAACAACAGGAGGTGGATAACTACTACAAGCAAGATATACCTCATCCAGTCATGACATTTTCTGATATGCACTTAGAAGATTTGCACCCGAACCTGAGATTTGACAGACTTTGGATAGATTATCCAAAATACCAAAGGGGTTTGCATACTCTTCATTCTAAAGTTGTTGAGGTACCTAGGGTCATAGAATGGGGACCATTAGAAGCTGTAGAATTGGCCGGGCCAATTAGGGAATTACTTGCACAGAGGTATGGTAATTCTACTTTTAACGACTGGTCACGTTTATTCACCATGCGTAGACCTGTATATAAAGTATGGTGTGAAGAATCGTTGTGTAGTATAGAATTAAATGATCGGGTAGCTAGTTTAACCGATCGATCTTTTGTTAGATTTTTGTTAGGAGGTTCGATGCGCCACATATCTTTACTAGACATGGCTCAGGCTTTACGTATATATACGCGTGAGGAGTTAGCATCTGCCAATTGTAGAGGGTTGATACTAAATGGTAGAAAGATAGATGAAAATTTTGATACACATGGTGTATGGAGTCAAATGACAAGCCATCACCGATTCAAAGGGGGAAATTACTCTTATTTGGATATAGATAGAGCTGAATTAAGAGTAATTCATAGGTTTTTAGCTAATTGGATTACACAAAGAGGTAAGAACAAGGAAAAGGTAAATGAACAGGATTTGTTTTACCATATGTGTATTCGAGACCCACAAAGCACTGTAAGTATACCTTATTGTGTGGGTTATTATTTATCTGCTATGGTTAGGGGGATGAGACCGCATAGCATAATAGGAGGTGGTATATTTATTACTTTGATTTCTGAATATCTCGGTGTAGATATAAGTCGGGGGGGATTATTAGTCGAAGAACCAGAACCCCGCGATACAATAGGTTTAAATGTATACCATGGTGCGAAAGTTTTGAAGAGGCGAAATAACGCCGCAGTACAATACCATGGTAGACATCCACAGGTTGAGAGAAACCAACATCAAGGTAATGTAGGAGGGGAAAATGAAATGCAAGAAATGCAAAGGTTTATAGCTTCACAGGAGTACGAAAATGCTAGACAAAGAGCATTTGAAGATTGGCAAGTTCATCAAAACCAAATCATAGCTTATTGCCAACATATAGGTAGAAACTATATTCCTACTCCAAAGCCCATATTCCCTCCCTGGTCTATAGAGATTCAACCACCGTATCCTACGTATAACCCAGCCGAAGCATTTTATAGCACCTATGATTATGCATGGAACCCCTATTGGTATCAGTATCATCCCTAGTCTACTTAGTTTTTTTTTTATTTTATTATTTGTAATGTTGATACATTTAATACTTATGTTGGATTTGTAGTAGTTTTATTATTTTCTAACTTTTATTCTTAGATTTTAATAATTTTTGAATGTGGGGTAATATACCAAACTTCAAAAATATGTATATATGTTTGCAGTTTATCTTATGTACACAACAGGGTAAAACAACGCATTTTCAAAGACTGGCATTAAGTTCAGCAAAAGCAACTAATTTTGACGACAAGATGCAAAATATATGTGAAATAACAACAAGACGGAATGAACAAATGATGTGCACCATTTATCATTCAGCAAGCAAACACAAATATGTTTGGAAACTTTGGTAAAATTTAATCATTTTCACACAAATCACCCTCAATAATTTAAATTGTTACTGATTTCTTGCAAATGAGGGCATTGCAAGATCTTAAGTGTGGGAAGGAGTTAAAATCTTTCGAATTTTAAAATTTTTACTTTATACACTTGGTTACCATTAGAAATACTAGTAAAGTAGTAGTTGTATTAGAATCTAGTTCTCTCTGATAATAAAGAACATCCCTAGTCTTATATACTGACTACCCAATTCTAGTAAAAATTTTCGAAATTTTCAATTAAATGAACTCAAAATCATGTTTATACATATTTATGAACGATAAAACTAGGTTTTAACACCGAAATTATTGTTACCTCGGAAAGGACATAAATTGAGAAACAAACCAAAATGTTAAAATTCATTTAAAATGGAATAGAGGACAATAAAAAGGAAAAATAAAAGCCAAGTGTGAGAAAATTTACCAAGTTATCTTAAACATATGTCACATATATCTGTAACAAATAACTGAAAATACTTTTGCTTTGGACTAAACTAAACTGTTTTACCCGATGAAAGAAAAGAAGAGATGGATCTACACGATGAATCAATTCCATCATTAAAAGGAAGTAAAGTCTTCCGAAAAAGAAACGCGCTTCTTGATTTAGGTCAGGAAGTTGTCGTCCAGACCAGCTGTAGGTTGACGAAAAATCTAGAAAAGTCATCACTAAAATCAGCAGGAAATCCACGGACCTCAGCATTAAACAGGGTCGCCAAGTGGTCAGATTTATCCTAACCATGAGAAGGATTTATCTCGTACAATGGGGGGGCACCATGCAAATTAGCTGGATAAGACTAATGAATCAGATCCCCAGAAAGGATAATCTCCTTAAAAGATCAAAAATCAGCTTTTAAGCCTGATATTACTCAATCCTTGAGAATGACCTTAAATATTGAGAATTACAAACTCATGGAATTCGATGATATCTAAACTCGAGCATGAACGAGAAAATATTTTGATCAAAATTACAAACCGATTTGTTTTCTGAAAACCCATTTTCAATGCGTTCATTATCATTGAACGTAAAATCCTAGGAATTCACCTGAAATTCATTAGGTCACCTGAACCAAATCGGGTGTCAACCGTAAGAACGGTGGTTGCATAGCATGGTCAAAGACAGGACCTTGTGCCAAACCTACAAATTATAAGGGTGAGCTTTACTATTGCTCCTACAAAGGATAGTAATTGCGTCCGACACGTTATAGACCATAATTAAAAGCATGTCAGGGGACATTGCCTTAATAGTTGCTTGTTCAACGCTTTCCTTTACAACCGGACGGTAGTTTACCGAAAGGTAATATACGGGACAAGTAAACTGGATGTGTTGCTTTCTAAATACAAGGTTAGCAAGTGGGTGACACAAAACCATATGTTTTGAGCTAAAATTTTCAAATCTGAAACCCACCAAACCCACAAAAATATTTTGCAAACACCGGTGAAGGGTTATTCCGGAAAACTTATCTAGGGTAAAAACTATATTTAATTTTCAAAAGATCAAATGTTTTCATAAAGATCCAATTTCCTTAATGGATCTAAATTTTTATAGTCATGTGGGACTGTAAACCATATCGTTACTACCATTGTTTATACCGCCGTATAAAAATCACTGATGTACAAAGTGTGAAGAATAAAGAAGTGATTCTAGTATTTCAAGACGATATTGCTTGAGGACAAGCAACGCTCAAGTGTGGGAATATTTGATAATGCTAAAAACGAACATATATTTCATAGCATTATTCCTCAAGAAAGACAAGCTTTTAGTTGCAATTGTTCTATTTAAAAGTGATATTCGTTTAAATAATAAAAGGTGAAGACAAAAGACAGATTCGACGAATTGAAGACGCAAACGACCAAAAAGCTCAAAAGTACAAAATACAATCAAAGAGGTTCCAATTATTGATAAGAAACGTCTCGAAATTACAAGAGTACAAGATTCAAAACGCAAAGTACAAGATATTAAATTGTACGCAAGGACGTTCGAAAATCCGGAACCGGGACCAGAGTCAACTCTCAACGCTCGACGCAACGGACTAAAAATTACAAGTCAACTATGCACATAAATATAATATAATATTTAAATAATTCTTATAATTATTTATATATTATATAAATAATAAAAATCCGTCGGCAAGGAAGACTCCAAAGTTGGTGAGCTGTATTTTCAAACTCCGCGACTCGTGGAGTTTGAAGGCAAAAATTGCCGTGAGTCGCGAAGTATCCCTGAACTCAATTCCCTATAAAGCCAACCGAATTCTGATCATTTTTCACAATCATATATCCATCCTCTCTATATCTATACGTAAATATTTATATTTATATTTTAATTTTAATTTTAATTTTAATTTTAATCCTAATAATAAGGGTATGTTAGCGAATGTTGTAAGGGTGTAAGTCGAAATTCTGTCCGTGTAACACTACGCTATTTTTAATCATTGTAAGTTATGTTCAACCTTTTTAATTTAATATCTCGTAGCTAAGTTATTATTATGCTTATTTAAAACGAAGTAATCATGATGTTGGGCTAATTACTAAAATTGGGTAATTGGGCTTTGTACCATAATTGGGGTTTGGACAAAAGAACGACACTTGTGGAAATTAGACTATGGGCTATTAATGGGCTTTATATTTGTTTAACTAAATGATAGTTTGTTAATGTTAATATAAAGATTTACAATTGGGCGTCCCTATAAATTACCATATACACTAGATCGGACACGATGGACGGGGTATTTATATGTACGAATAATCGTTCATTTAACCAGACACGGGAATGGATTAATAGCCACTAGAATAATTAAAATAGGGGTGAAATTATGTACAAGGACACTTGGTATAATTGATAACAAAATATTAAAACCTTGGGTTACACTCAGTCGACATCCTGGTGTAATTATTAAACAAAGTATTAAAATCTTGTTACAGTTTAAGTCCCCAATTAGTTGGAATATTTAACTTCGGGTATAAGGATAATTTAAATAGGACACTCGCACTTTATATTTATGACTGATGGACTGTTATGGACAAAAACCAGACGGACATATTAAATAATCCACGACAAAGGACAATTAACCCATGGGCATAAAACTAAAATCAACACGTCAAACATCATGATTACGGAAGTTTAAATAAGCATAATTCTTTTATTTCATATTTAATTTCCTTTATTTTATATTTAATTGCACTTCTAATTATCGCATTTTTATTGTTATTGTATTTAATTGCACTTTTAATTATCGTATTTTTTTAATTATCGCAAGTTTATTTTATCGCACTTTTATTATTCAAAATTTCATTATCGTTATTTACTTTACGCTTTAAATTAAGTCTTGTATTCATTTATTATTTTACATTTGGTTTAACTGCGACTAAAGTTTTAAAATCGACAAACCGGTCATTAAATGGTAAAAACCCCCCTTTATAATAATAATATTACTTATATATATATTTGTATTTTTATAAATTAAAACTAATATAGCGTTAAGCTTTGTTTAAAAGATTCCCTGTGGACGAACCGGACTTACTAAAAACTACACTATTGTACGATTAGGTACACTGCCTATAAGTGTTGTAGCAAGGTTTAAGTATATCCACTCGATAAATAAATAAATAACTTGTGTAAAATTGTAGCATATTTAATAGTTTTTCCTAGTAAAATTTAATAGTATTTTATACCCCTCCGCTACCACATCAGGTTTCATATTGAACTCTATTTTATGAATATAAATAGAAAAATTATAGGTTTATAGTCAAAAATATACATTACAAGTTATTTTTGTAAGAGGTAGTCATTTCAGTCGAAAGAACGACGTCTTGATGACCATTTTGAAAAACATAATTCAATTTTGAGTTTAACCATGATTTTTGGATATAGTTTCATGTTCATAAGAAAAATCATTTTTTCAGAAGAACAACTTTTAAATCAAAGTTTATCATAGTTTTTAATTATCAAACCCAAAACAGCCCGCGATGTTACTACGACGGCGTATGTCCGGTTTTACGGTGTTTTTTGTGTTTTCAGGTTTTAAATCATTAAGTTAGCATATCATATAGATATAGAACATGTGTTTAGTTGATTTTAAAAGTCAAGTTAGAAGGATTAACTTTTGTTTGCGAACAAGTTTAGAATTAACTAAACTATGTTCTAGTGATTTCAAGTTTAAACCTTCGAATAAGGTAGTTTTATATATATGAATCGAATGATGTTATGAACATCATTACTACCTCAAGTTTTGTGGATAAATCTACTAGAAATGAGAAAAATAGATCTAGCTTCAAAGGATCCTTGGATGACTTGAAAGTTCTTGAAGCAGTATCATGACACGAAAACAAGTTCAAGTAAGATTTCCACTCGAAATAAGATTGTTATAGTTATAGAAATTGAATCAAAGTTTGAATATGAGTATTACCTTGTATTAGAAAGACATCTTACTGTATATAAGAAAGATTTCTTGAGGTTGGATGATCACTTTACAAGATTGGAAGTAAGCTAGCAAACTTGGAAGTATTCTTGATTTTATGAAACTAGAATTTATAGAATTTATGAAGAACACTTAGAAATTGAAGATAGAACTTGAGAGAGATCAATTATATGAATAAAATTGAAGAATGAAAGTGTTTGTAGGTGTTTTTGGTCATTGGTATATGGATTAGATATAAAGGATGTGTAATTTTGTTTACATGTAAATAAGTCATGAATGATTACTAATATTTTTGTAATTTTATGAGATATTTCATGCTAGTTGTCAAATGATGGTTCGCACATATGTTAGGTGACTCACATGGACTGCTAAGAGCTGATAATTAGAGTGTATATACCAATAGTACATACATCTAAAAGCTGTGTATTGTACGAGTACGAATACGGGTGCATACGAGTAGAATTGTTGATGAAACTGAAAGAGGATGTAATTGTAAGCATTTTTATTAAGTAGAAGTATTTTGATAAGTGTCTTAAAGTCTTTGAAAAGTGTATGAATACATATTAAAATACTACATGTATATACATTTTAACTGAGTCGTTAAGTCATCGTTAGTCGTTACATGTAAATGTTGTTTTGAAACCTTTAGGTTAACGATTTTGTTAAATGTTGTTAACCCATTATTTGTTATATCTAAAGAGATGTTAAATTATTAAATTATCATGATATTATGATATATTAATATATCTTAGTATGATATATATACAGTTAAATGTTGTTACAACGATAATCGTTACATATATGTCTCGTTTCGAAATCATTAAGTTAGTAGTCTTGTTTTTACATATGTAATTCATTGTTAATACACTTAATCACATGTTTAATTATCATTTATCATGATTAAACATAGTGTATCAATATCTTAATATGATTCATATGTATTTAGTAAGACGTTGTTATAACGATAATCGTTATATATATCGTTTCGAGTTTCTTAATTCAATAACTCAATTTTATGTATATCACTCATTGTTAAAATACCTAATGAGATACTTACTTATCATAATATCATGTTAACTATATATATAATCATATATATGTCATCATATAGTTTTTACAAGTTTTAACGTTCGTGAATCACCGGTCAACTTGGGTGGTCAATTGTCTATATGAAACCTATTTAAATTAATCAAGTCTTAACAAGTTTGATTGCTTAACATGTTGGAAACACTTAATCATGTAAATAACAATTTCATTTAATATATATAAACATGGAAAAGTTCGGGTCACTACACTAAAAACTACACTACTCTACGATTAGGTACACTTCCTATAGTGTTGTAGCAAGGTTTAGGTATATCCACTCTATAAATAAATAAATAACTTGTATAAAATTGTATCGTATTTAATTGTATTTCGCAATAAAAATATAAGTATTTTGTACCCCTCAGCTTTAACATCAAGTATGAATCGAGATGTCTTCTAGCAAGGTTTCGGTCACATTTGGTGACTTATACATGAACACGCCTCCCGCGGAGGCATCAAGAACTTGTCTTGTCAATAAATTCGTACCCCAATAGAAAGTGTTAATGTACTCTCTCTTAGTTAACCTATGTGATTGACACGCTCTCAAAATTTTCTTAAAACGAATCCATGCATCATATAAAGATTCATCACTCCGTTGAGCGAATGCTTTGATCTCCATCCTAAATCTCTCTGCCTTCGATGGTGGAAAGAAGTGATTGATAAAAGTGTCGTTTAAATCTTGAAAAGTTCTAATCAAGTCGAAAGGTAGATTCCTTAACCAAGCTTTAGTATCACCTTGAAGAGAAAAGGGAATGCCCTTAACTTATATGCATATGCAATAACATCCTTATGCATGTAGAGATCACAAATGTCATAGAATAGTTGAAGGTATTCAAAAGGATTTTCTTCCATTAAACCGTGAAATTGCACATCCTTAATCATAGTGAAGAAATTACCCTCGACTTTCTAATTATCGGCCCCGATGGGCGGTTTAGTAATAGTCGGTGGCACCACCGTAGGTGCAAACAACCTAGCGTTCCACATAGGTGTATCATTTGGATCAACTTGTTGTTCTTGATTAACTAGTGGTGGTTGTTGGGTATACCATGACCGAATGGATTATCCTCGTTCTGTGGATTAACACCTTCCATTTCGTCGATACAAAATGGTAAGACCTCAATATTCTTCTATAATAACCTTTCTTCCCATTTCTTATAAACCCTGTGAACGTGCCTCTCCGGATCAGAAAATGTATGTTCCAACTCTTGATCCTTTTGGGATCTCCTTTTCATACACCGTGGTACCTAACCTTCGATTACAACACAAACAACAACGTGTTTCTCCAAATACAATAATATAGTAAAAACAAGAAAAGTAACTTTTGCAAGGATAAATCCTTACAAAAGGATCGAACAATTAAAAGCTTGATTCAAAAATTTAACTAGCTAACCGCTCCCCGACAGCGACGCCAAGAAGTTTGATGCTTGTTGCACAATACACTAATTACCCTCAAATTTATAACAAGATTCAAACAATACAAATAAGTACACACAACTAACGAGAAACTAAGACCCGGTCATTATAGCACTTTTCATGTAAGTATTCGGTTCAAGATCGTCCCAAGAGAGTGGTTTAAGTCAAATGATTGAAACTAATAATCGTCCTAGGGTTTGTTTAATTGAGGGGGTTTTGATTGATTTTGACTAACAACTAAAAACTCGCACAAATGAACAATGTTTAGATTAACAATTATAACTAGTAACAAGTACTGTAGCAAGTAACTAAATATTGAAATCTAAATCAATTAACTAAGTAGGGTTAATTTATCTAATCCACTCTTATGTTTGGATTTCCCCATTTTACCCAAATTTCTATCGGATTAGTAGTTGAACTATTAGATGTTTAGCATCACTACTAAACCTCAATCAAATCACACTATGCAAACTCACATAAGCATTTTTTTTTTTGAAGATCAAGTTAATCACGAGTAGTCATTGAGATTATGCTTGAATTAAAATCACTTAAAATCATTCAATTATCGAAATCACTTAGGATAATCAAACACCACTATGTTGACTAAAGACCAATTGAAAACCAACACAAATCAAGAACACAGTCACTTGAAGTTCCAAATTTGGTTGTCTTGATCACTCAAGGTGTTGAAGCACAAATCGTTTCACTAATCAAATCACTTAGAAAAGCTATACAATATATGTAACTAAAGTAAAGCCTAAAACAAATCCATAACAATGGATCTATAGCTAATACAATAACACTTACTCATATATTTCATTTAAACAACTTATATTCAATGAATTGGGGCAAAATCCTTACACTAGATATTCATAGATAAGCAAACATAATCAAATTAGCTAAGCATGCTAAGATTAAATCATAAATAAACTTCATGTTCAACTATTACAAGTACTCAATAAAAAAACAATAGAGATAAAGGTGGAGATTGTAAAGGCCTGTCCTAATCCACCTGGATGAAGTCTTCAACATCTGGTCCCATTGCGAGGTACTGACCTCTATATGATACGTTTTACAAACATTGCATTCTTTTAAAGGACAACTCATTTCAAAATACCAATTGGTATATGTTTTCCAATAATATGAATGAATAATCTGCCATTTACTTAATAATAGTCTTTTTGAACTTAACGACTTGAATGCAACATCTTTTGAAATATGCCATGAATGGCTCCAAGTAATATCTTTAAAATGAGCAAATGCACAGCGGAAGGTTTCTTTAATACTTGAGAATATACATGTTTAAAAGTGTCAACCAAAAGGTTGGTGAGTTCATAGGTTTATCATAAACAATAAAATTCAGTCATTTTGATAGACCACAAGATTTAAATACAGTACACCTATCTCGTGTACGAAATCATTTTTCATAAATGCTTGGCAGAGTAGGTTCGTATCCTTTTCTCTCCCGAAGGTTGCCTTGCGATTTTTAATAACCGTACACATATCTCGTGTACAAAATAACATACAAATAACATGTGTTTAAAAATCATTCTATATATATATATATATATATATATATATATATATATATATATATATATATATATATATATATATATATATATAACCTTGCTTGGTAACCGACCTTAACATATAAAGCGCATCATGAATATCTCCCAAAATAAACAGAACTTTCAATCTGTAATATATAAGTATCGTCTGTATATATATAAACCTCGAAGTACTAAAGCATCCGTAACCCGGATGAGGCGGGTCAATACCCATAGATCTACCTTTAAGATTCGCGTCAATTAGGGGCCATTTCTCTAATTTATAGGTTACCAAGCTATAATAATTAGGGGCGATATTCGATATAATAACCCCCAGAACAACTCATTTGTATGATAATTCATTAGAGGAATGTTTTGCTTGTGTCTATCGCGTCAAATATTTATAAAAGCATTTCATGTATTCTCAGTCCCAAAAATATATATTTCAAAAGTAAGTAAAAAGGGAGCATATGAAACTCACGATACGATATTTTGTAGTAAAAATATGCATACGACGATACTGAACAATACAGGGTTGGCCTCAGATTCACGAACCTATATCGATTATATATATTAACTCATAGAATTAAATAATTCTATCTATTAATTATATAATATTTATATATTAGTTTTGTAATTATATATAAAATTTATGCTAAATCTCAATTAAAGTATATATATTTTATTTGCATTTTTTATCTTAAATTATATGTTATCTATATTTATTTTGTATAATTTAAATAAATAATTAATATAATTTTATTAAGTATATTTTTATATGACTAACTTTTATTATAATAATAATAATAATATAGTTGTAATAAAAATAATAATGATACTAGTAGTAAAAATGTTAATGACAATAATAATAATGATGTTAAAAATAATAATATTAATGTTTAAAATAATAATAATAATAATAATAATAATAATAATAATAATAATACTACCTCAAGAGAATAGGCTTCCTTAAAAAATGCCATAGCCCAGGCTCAAACCCGCGACCTCTCGTTCCCCGACCAAACGCCCAACCATCTGATCTACTTCTGATTTCTATTTTAATTCATACCTCGAGTCTATATATGTGTATTCTGAAAGGACCCGTTCACATACATTATAAACGAATCACAATAGTTGATTACATCGCGAGGTATTTGACCTCTATATGATACATTTTACAAACATTTCATTTGTTTTTAAAAGACAAACTTTCTTTACATCGAAAATTGACAGGCATGTATACCATTTCATAATATCAACTGTCCAACTATAAATTGACTTAATAATAATCTTTGATGAACTCAATGACTCGAATGCAACGTTCTCGAAATATGCTATGAAAGACTCTAAGTAAATATCTTGAAAATGAGCAAATGCACATCGGAAGATTTCTTTCAATCCTGAGAATAAACATGCTTTAAAGTGTCAACCAAAAGATTGGTGAGTTCATTACTTTATCATAATCATTCATTTTCATCAATTTAATAGACCACAAGAATTTTCATTTCCAGTTCTCATAAATATACGTCCCATGCATAGAGACAAAAATCATTCATATGGTGAACACCTGGTAACCGACATTAACAAGATGCATATAAGAATATCCCCTATCATTTTGGGAAATCCTTCGGACATGATAAAAACGATTTCTAAGTACTAAAGCATCCAGTACTTTGGATGGGGTTCGTTAGGCCCAATAGATCTATCTTTAGGATTCGCGTCAATTAGTAGATCGGTTTACTAATTCTTAGGTTACAAGCAAAAAGGGGCATATTCGGCTTCAATCATTCACCCATATAATGTAGTTTCAATTACTTGTGTCTATTTCGTAAAACATTTATAAAAATTGCGCATGTATTCTCAGCCCAAAAATATAATGGGTAAAAAGACAAATGAAACTCACCATACTGTATTTCGTAGTAAAAATACATATAACTTCATTGAACAAGTGCAAGGTTGGCCTCGGATTCACGAACCTAAATTAATTATATATATATATATATATATATATATATATATATATATATATATATATATATATATATATATATATATATATATATATATATATATATGTTAGTCAAAATTTGTCTAACAGTTTAAGTCAAGTCATAGTGTACCACAATCCTAATGCTCGAGCCTAATATGCAAAAGTCAACAAAAGTCAATTTGACCCAAAATTATTTCCAAAATCCATACATGATTAACATATAACTTGAATATCGTCGTTTTATATTTTTAAATATTTTTAAAAGATTTTAATAGAGTAAATAATATATTTCATTTATTATTAAAATTTATATAATAAAAATATACTTTTATATATCTTAAGTAATAAAATTTATAAAGTTCATTTAATATAATATGATAGGTAGTATTAACCTAATTACATTATACGTAGTAAAATATCTTTGTATTACATATTTATTTGATAAAATAACATTGATAATAATAATAAGCAAAACTTGTATTATTTTGAAATAATAATTTTTATTATTCTATTAATAAAAATATCAATATTTATATCTACTAAAAGTGATATTATGAATAAACGATAATTCTAATTATGATAACTTTAATATTTATAACAATGACATTTCTATTAAAATGATAATTTTTGTTAAAATGATAGTTTTAATACTAACGATACTTTTAATAATAATAGTAATGATAAAAATAATAGGAACGATAATTTTATCTAAATCAATATCTTACAATATTTTAATTTCATCATGATACTCATACTCATTATTTCCTAATCGATTTGTTTAATAGCTTTTAATCGTCTTTTATATCGTGTTCATGTTAATGATAATAATAGTAATCATAATAATTAGAGATTACTAATATTAGTTTTAAATTATAATAATACTAATAATAATAAATATTATGATAATATTAATGATAATAATAATAACTATTTTAATGATAATAATAATACTAATTATAAATTTAACGATAGTAACGATAGTAATAATAATAAAAATAACAATTTTTAATGATAGTACCTTTTATTGATAATAATAATAATAATAATAATGATAATAATAATAATAATAATAATAATAATAATAGTAATTAGATAAAATTTAGAACAACGATAATAACGACAATAATAATAATCATTTTTAATAATAATACAAAAATTCAATTGACTATAATTTCTAATCCGTTCATCGAAACCATTCGATATCTAAATGAAAAGTTCTTAATTTTTTGCTAGCTTTCCAACGACATGCATATCTTATACCTTATCTAAACTGCATAGGTAACTAATTTAAGATTCCATATAACCTATCTAAGGGCAATATCAAAAGTACAAGCATGCATAATAATATATACTCGAGCACTAGTCAGGGATACACTACTAATATAAAAAATTTAAGTTATGAGAACTCACGTATCAATACTGAGATTCAATATTGCAAGAAAGTACGTAGATGCGACGGAGACGATAAATGCTAAGTTGACCTCAAGACCAATACCCCTGATCCATACCCATAACCTCCATAACTATGACCCATAATTTCCTTAGCCCTATCCTACTCTAAAAACCCATTTGAAATATCTTGCTCATAACCTCGTCGTAATATTTTATGTATATCTTAATATTACTAATAATAGTAATAATAATAATTATAATATACTAATATGAAATAATAATTGGATGTTAGTATGTGTGAGACTCGGTTGACCTAAATGACATATATATATATATATATATATATATATATATATATATATATATATATATATATATATATATATATATATATATATATATATATATATATATATAGCAAATGCAATTCAACTCACGTCCCCATACGTCCCCATTTCTTGTCTTTTTGAACATCACTTTTACAAGTTAGATGGATCCGTGAGTTACCCACTTTTTTTTTCTTTTTTTTTGTTTTTTGTTTTTTCTTTTTTTTGTGCGCTTGCGTTAAGACATGAAAGTGTAAAATGTCCTTAAATATTTTTTTTACCGACACCTAACTCACTCATATGATCAATCATGGTCTAATTTACGTACACATATATATTTTTAATTATATATTATATTTAATTCTTATAATTATTTAAATATTATATTTTATTCTCGTGCATAGTTGATTTGTAATTTTTACACTGACGTGTTGTACGTTGACCCTCGACTTAAGTACCGGTTCCGGTTTTTCGAACGCTTAGAAAACTAGCCTTTTACGTTTAGTGATGTGCACCCTTATAAATAAATTAACTTAATCATCAATAAATTACCTTATAAAAATGTAACTTTATAAAATTGAGCGTTGTGGTCATTTGCTTCTATAAATCAGTGGCTCGTTGTTTGTCAAAATATTTTATTTTAAATCAGGACGTTTTATGACTAAGTTTATATATATATATATATATATATATATATATATATATATATATATATATATATATCTATATATATATATATATATATATTTAAAATTGTAAATTTGTACATAATATATATGTTCGAAATATTTATCTAATGATATAATATTTAGTATTTCAAAACCAATTATATTTCAAAGTTCGTTTTATATAATTTAACTCTTTTTAAATATTAGTAGTTATTCTACCAAACAATGTTTTTAATATGAAAAACTAAATGGTTGATTTATCAAGGGACACTAGTGTAGTGACCCGAACTTTTCCATGTTTATATATATATATTAAATGAAATTGTTATTTACATGATTAAGTGTTTCCAACATGTTAAGCAATCAAACTTGTTAAGACTTGATTAATTGAAATAGGTTTCATATAGACAATTGAGCACCCAAGTTGATCGGTGATTCACGAACGTTAAAACTTGTAAAAACTATACGATGACATATGTAAAAACTTACAGTAGGTTATCATTCTAATAAAAGGTAATAATCATATTCAAACTTTGGTTCAATTTCTATAACTATAACAATCTTATTTCAAGTGATGATCTTACTTGAACTTGTTTTCGTGTCATGATTCGGCTTCAAGAACTTCGAGCCATCCAAGGATCCGTTGAAGCTAGATCCATTTTTTTCTTTTCCAGTAGGTTTATCCAAGGAACTTAAGGTAGTAATGATGTTCATAACATCATTCGATTCATACATATAAAGCTATCTTATTCGAAGGTTTAAACTTGTAATCACTAGAACATAGTTTAGTTAATTCTAAACTTGTTCGCAAACAAAAGTTAATCCTTCTAACTTGACTTTTAAAAATCAACTAAACACATGTTCTATATCTATATGATATGCTAACTTAATGATTTAAAACCTAAAAACAAGAAAAACACCATAAAACCGAATTTACGCCGTCGTAGTAACACCGCGGGCTGTTTTGGGTTAGTTAATTAAAAACTATGATAAACTTTGATTTAAAAGTTGTTATTCTGAGAAAATGTTTTTTATTATGAACATGAAACTATATCCAAAAATTATGGTTAAACTCAAAGTGGAAGTATGTTTTCTAAAATGGTCATCTAGACGTCGTTCTTTCGACTGAAATGACTACCTTTACAAAAACGACTTGTAACTTATTTTTCCGACTATAAACCTATACTTTTTCTGTTTAGATTCATAAAATAGAGTTCAATATGAAACCATAGCGATTTGATTCACTCAAAACGGATTTAAAATGAAGAAGTTATGGGTAAAACAAGATTGGATAATTTTTCTCATTTTAGCTATGTGAAAATTGGTAACAAATCTATTACAACCATAAATTAATCAACTTGTATTGTATATTATGTAATCTTGAGATACCATAGACACGTATACAATGTTTCGACCTATCATGTCGACACATCTATATATATTTCGGAACAACCATAGACACTCTATATGTGAATGTTGGAGTTAGCTATACAGGGTTGAGGTTGATTCCAAAATATACATAGTTTGAGTTGTGATCAATACTGAGATACGTATACACTGGGTTGTGAATTGATTCAAGATAATATTTATCGATTTATTTCTAAACATCTAACTGTGAACAATTAGTTGTAGGTTACTAACGAGGACAGCTGACTTAATAAACTTAAAACATCAAAATATATTAAAAGTGTTGTAAATATATTTTGAACATACTTTGATATATATGTATATATTGTTATAGGTTCGTGAATCAACCAGTGGCCAAGTCTTACTTCCCGACGAAGTAAAAATCTGTGAAAGTGAGTTATAGTCCCACTTTTAAAATCTAATATTTTTGGGATGAGAATACATGCAGGTTTTATAAATGATTTACAAAATAGACACAAGTACGTGAAACTACATTCTATGGTTGAATTATCGAAATCGAATATGCCCCTTTTTATTAAGTCTGGTAATCTAAGAATTAGGGAACAGACACCCTAATTGAAGCGAATCCTAAAGATAGATCTATTGGGCCTAACAAACCCCATCCAAAGTACCGGATGCTTTAGTACTTCGAAATTTATATCATATCCGAAGGGTGTCCCGGAATGATGGGGATATTCTTATATATGCATCTTGTTAATGTCGGTTACCAAGTGTTCACCATATGAATGATTTTTATCTCTATGTATGGGATGTGTATTAAAATATGAAATCTTGTGGTCTATTATTATGATTTGATATATATAGGTTAAACCTATAACTCACCAACATTTTTGTTGACGTTTTAAGCATGTTTATTCTCAAGTGATTATTAAGATCTTCCGCTGTCGCATACTTAAATAAGGACGAGATTTGGAGTCCATGCTTGTATGATATTGTGTAAAAACTGCATTCAAGAAACTTATTTTGTTGTAACATATTTGTATTGTAAACCATTATGTAATGGTCGTGTGTAAACAAGATATTTTAGATTCTCATTATTTGCTAATCTACGTAAAGCTTTTTAAACCTTTATTGATGAAATAAAGGTTATGGTTTGTTTTAAAATGAATGCAGTCTTTGAAAAACGTCTCATATAGAGGTCAAAACCTCGCAACGAAATCAATTAATATGGAACGTTTTTAATCAATAAGAACGGGACATTTCATAATTGACGCGAATCCTAAAGATAGATCTATTTGGCCCAACAAGCCCCATCCAAAGTACCGGATGCTTTAGTACTTCGAAATTTATATCATATCCGAAGGGTGTCCCGGAATGATGGGGATATTCTTATATATGCATCTTGTTAATGTCGGTTACCAGGTGTTCACCATATGAATGATTTTTATCTCTATGTATGGGATGTGTATTGAAATATGAAATCTTGTGGTCTATTGTTACGATTTGATATATATAGGTTAAACCTATAACTCACCAATATTTTTGTTGACGTTTAAAGCATGTTTATTCTCAGGTGAATACTAAGAGCTTCCGATGTTGCATACTAAAATAAGTACAAGATTTGGAGTCCATGTTTGTTTGATATTGTGTAAAAACTGCATTCAAGAAACTGATTTCGATGTAACATATTTATATTGTAAACCATTATGTAATGGTCGTGTGTAAACAAGATATTTTAGATTATCATTATTTGATAATCTACGTAAAGCTTTTTAAACCTTTATTTATGAAATAAAGGTTATGGTTTGTTTTAAAATGAATGCAGTCTTTGAAAAACGTCTCATATAGAGGTCAAAACCTCGCAACGAAATCAATTAATATGGAACATTTTTAATCAATAAGAACGGGACATTTCAGTTGGTATCCGAACGTTGGTCTTAGAGAACCTGAAAATTTGTATTAGTGTGTCTTATCGAGTTTGTTAGGATGCATTAGTGAGTCTGGACTTCGACCGTGTTTTCTTTAAAAATGATTGCTTAACATTTTTGTTGGAAACTATATATTATTAACATGTATATATTAAGTGATATATTAATCTCTTAACATGTTTGATATTGTGTGATAGATGTCTACCTCTAGCACAAATCCCATTGACTCACCTAATAATAACAAAGAGTCGAATATATATTGGACTGATTCACAAGTTTCCGAAGAGAAACCGGAAGAAGAATCAGAACCGGAAGAAGAATCAGAACCGGAAGAGGAGGAACCAGAGGAGGAAATAGAACCGGTGGGGGAAATAATAAAACGGTTAAGTAAAAGAAAATTCTCAACCAACTGACCAAGGTTAATTATGGTCAATGGTGTTTCCGCCAAGGAAGCAAAATATTGGGAGGATTATCAATTCTCCGATGAATCGGATTCCGACGAGAATTCCGATGATGTTATAGAAATTACCCCAACTGAATTTAAAAAAGCAAAAGAAAATAATAAGGGAAAGGGCATAAAAATAGAGAAATCTAATTCCAACCCCGGTGAACTTTATATGTATCGTCAACCCCCGAAGTCCTTAAGTTGTAGCAATGACCCGGGAAACTCTAAACCACCAGGTTTTTCTAAACCGTTGTTGAAAACGACAGCTCGTATTAGGGGAACATCATATATCCCTAGAAACTTGGCAAAACGAACCAAAACCGAAGAAGAAGAAACGAGCGAGTCGGAATAAGATAGTTGTATTCGTGTGGTGTAATATATGTAATATAGTGTGCTTATGCTTTATGATATATGTAAAAATTGCTTGTATTAATAAGTATTTTTTTTTAATCTAACTCTTGTCTATTTTACAGTTTAAAAACACAAAATGGATAGACAACCCAATATTTTAAGAGACCTACCCGGAGACATGATTGATGAAATCTTGTCTAGAGTCGGTCAGAATTCCTCGGCACAACTATTTAAGGCGAGATCAGTTTGTAAGACATTCGAAGAATGTTCCAAGAATGTCTTGGTTTATAAGAGACTTTCGTTTGAAAGATGGGGGATATCACATTGGGAAACCCATAAGTTACGATGTGTTTACTTTGACGCATATATTGCGGGGAACCCAAATGCTATTTTACGCAACGGGTTAAGAAATTATTTTGACTCAATATATCCGAATATAGGACTTCATGATTTAGAAAAAGCGGCTAACATGCAACATAAAGAAGCATGCTATTCTTACGGGTTAGTAATGTTCGCTTCTCACCAAAGTGAGAAAAAGAACATCGGGCTACAGCTATTAAACAAAATGTTCCCACAAGTGACGGAGTCGGTAATTGGGGTAAGAAATGAGGTTTTTAGGTTATTACGAGACTGTTGGTCATTACGTAACCCTCGTCCCTTTGACGACGTTACAACATGTTGTCTTATCAACGGCCATAACGGTTATGTTCCACAAGACCAAGGATGGGAAGTAGTCCTAGTAAAACCAAAATTCATGACTTGTTTCTGGACGTATGAATTACGTGTCTTTATTGCCTTTGCTGAACGACTTGTGTACTAGCTAGAATTATCTTCACAACTATCTTGTATCAAAGTTATTGTGTGCTATATTTCATGATTTATGTAAAATAAGCGGTATTGTAAGTTTGTAAAATATTGTATAAAAGTTTGAACGCGAAATATTATTATAATCAGTTTTTCATATAGAATTGTAGTAGTTGAATTGTATATTAGCTACTAAGCATGAACTTAACGGGTAGGTACTACCCGAATTTAAACTTATAAAATGCTAATATGAAGAAAAAGCTTTTATAAATGAGTTCATATTATGCTACAAAATACTATTAACTACTCTTAATATTCTGTATGATTAACTTGTTCCATTTGACTATTTTGAAGGAAATGGCACCGACTACTCGACACACCGTGAATATGAATGAAGAGGAATTCCGTACTTTTCTACATTCAAACATAGCCGCAGTACAGGCTGCGCTACATACCAACAATAACCTTGGATCTAGCAGTACAGGAAATCGTGTAGGATGCACCTACAAAGAATTCACTGCCTGCAAACCTTTGGAATTTGATGGAACCGAAGGAGCGATCAGATTGAAATGGTGGACCGAGAAGGTCGAATCGGTGTTTGCCATAAGTAAGTGTACTGAAGAGGACAAAGTGAAGTACCCTACGCATACCTTCACAGGTTCTGCGTTAACATGGTGGAATACCTATCTAGAGCAAGTGGGACAAGATGATGCGTACGCACTACCGTGGTCAGCATTCAAGCACTTGATGAACGAGAAGTACCGTCCCAGAACCGAGGTCAATAAGCTCAAGACAGAACTTAGAGGGTTACGAACCCAAGGATTTGATATTACTACGTACGAAAGATGATTCACAGAATTGTGCCTATTGTGTCCGGGAGCGTTCGAAGATGAGGAAGAGAAGATCGACGCGTTTGTGAAAGGATTACCGGAAAGAATCCAAGAAGATATAAGTTCACACGAGCCCGCCTCCATAAAACATGCATGTAGAATGGCTCACAAACTAGTGAACCAGATTGAGGAAAGAATTAAAGAACAGACGGCCGAAGAGGCCAATGTGAAGCAAGTTAAAAGAAAGTGGGAGGAAAACGGTGATAAGAATCACCAATACAACAACAACAGCAATTACAATAATAATCGCAACAATTATCCCAACAATCGCAACATCAATCGCAACTACAACAAGCGGCCCAACAACAACAACAACAACAACAACAACAACAGCAACTACAACAATCGTCCCAACAACAATAACAATCGCAACAACAACAACAATCAGAAACAGCTATGCCAAAGGTGTGAAAAGTATCACTCGGGGTTCTGCACCAAATTTTGCAACAAGTGTAAAAGAAATTGTCATAGCGTGGCGAAGTGTGAGGTCTACGGACCAGGGGTTAACAGAACGAAAGGAACAAATGTTGTCGGAACAAGTAATGGCGGAGCAAGTAGTTTCGGAGAAAGTTATGCCAATGTAGTTTGTTATAAATGTGGAAAACCGGGCCACATTATTAGAAATTGCCCGAACCAGGAGAACATGAATGGACAAGGCCGTGGAAGAGTTTTCAATATTAATGCGGCAGAGGCACACGAAGACCCGGAGCTTGTTACGGGTACGTTTCTTATTGACAATAAATCTGCTTACGTTTTATTTGATTCGGGTGCGGATAGAAGCTATATGAGTAGAGATTTTTGTGCTAAATTAAGTTGTCCATTGACGCCGTTGGATAGTAAATTTTTACTCGAATTAGCAAATGGTAAATTAATTTCAGCAGATAATATATGTCGGAATCGAGAAATTAAACTGGTTAGCGAAACATTTAAGATTGACTTGATACCAGTAGAGTTAGGGAGTTTTGATGTGATAATCGGTATGGACTGGTTGAAAGAAGTGAAAGCAGAGATCGTTTGTTACAAAAATGCAATTCGCATTATACGAGAAAAAGGAAAACCCTTAATGGTGTACGGAGAAAAAGGCAACACGAAGCTACATCTTATTAGTAATTTGAAGGCACAAAACTAATAAGAAAAGGTTGCTATGCTGTTCTAGCACACGTCCAGAAAGTACAAACTGAAGAAAAGAGCATCAATGATGTTCCCGTCGCAAAAGAATTTCCCGATGTATTTCCGAAAGAATTACCGGGATTACCCCCACATCGATCCGTTGAATTTCAAATAGATCTTGTACCAGGAGCTGCAACAATAGCTCGTGCTCCTTACAGACTCGCACCCAGCGAGATAAAAGAACTGCAAAGCCAATTACAAGAACTTTTAGAGCGTGGTTTCATTCGACCAAGCACATCACCGTGGGGAGCTCCTGTTTTGTTTGTCAAGAAGAAAGATGGTACATTCAGGTTGTGTATCAACTACCGAGAGTTGAACAAACTTACCATCAAGAACCGCTACCCACTACCGAGAATCGACGACTTATTTGATCAACTACAAGGCTCGTCTGTTTATTCAAAGATTGACTTACGTTCCGGGTATCATCAAATGCGGGTGAAAGAAGATGATATTCCAAAGACTGCTTTCAGAACACGTTACGGTCATTACGAGTTTATGGTCATGCCGTTTGGTTTAACTAATGCACCAGCTGTGTTCATGGACCTTATGAACCGAGTGTGTGGACCATACCTTGACAAGTTTGTCATTGTTTTCATTGATGACATACTTATTTACTCAAAGAATGACCAAGAACACGGTGAACATTTGAGAATTGTGTTATAAGTATTGAGGAAGGAAGAATTGTACGCTAAATTTTCAAAGTGTGAATTTTGGTTGGAAGAAGTTCAATTCCGCGGTCACATAGTGAACAAAAAAGGTATTAAGGTGGATCCGGCAAAGATAGAAACTGTTGAAAAGTGGGAAACCCCGAAAACTCCGAAACACATACGCCAGTTTTTAGGACTAGCTGGTTACTACAGAAGGTTCATCCAAGACTTTTCCAGAATAGCAAAACCCTTGACTGCATTAACGCATAAAGGGAAGAAATTTGAATGGAAGGATGAACAAGAGAAAGCGTTTCAGTTATTGAAGAAAAAGCTAACTACGGCACCTATATTGTCATTGCCTGAAGGGAATGATGATTTTGTGATTTATTGTGACGTATCAAAGCAAGGTCTCAGTTGTGTATTAATGCAACGAATGAAGGTGATTGCTTATGCCTCTAGACAATTGAAGATTCACGAGAAAAATTATACGCCGCATGATTTGGAATTAGGCGCTGTTGTTTTTGCATTAAAGACTTGGAGGCACTACTTATATGGGGTCAAAAGTATTATATATACCGACCACAAAAGTCTTCAACACATATTTAATCAGAAACAACTGAATATGAGGCAGCATAGGTGGATTGAATTGTTGAATGATTATGACTTTGAGATTCGTTACCACCCGGGGAAGGCAAATGTGGTAGCCGACGCCTTGAGCAGAAAGGACAGAGAACCCATTCGAGTAAAATCTATGAATATAATGATTCACACTAACCTTACTACTCAAATAAAGGAGGCACAACAAGGAGTTTTAAAAGAGGGAAATTTAAAGGATGAAATACCCAAAGGATCGGAGAAGCATCTTAATATTCGGGAAGACGGAACCCGGTATAGGGCTGAAAGAATTTGGGTACCAAAATTTAGAGATATGAGAGAAATGGTACTTAGAGAAGCTCATAAAACCAGATACTCAATACATCCTGGAACGGGGAAGATGTACAAGGATCTTAAGAAACATTTTTGGTGGCCAGGTATGAAAGCCGATATTGCTAAATATGTAGAAGAATGTTTGACGTTTTCTAAGGTCAAAGCTGAACATCATAAGCCATCAGGTCTACTTCAACAACCCGAAATCCCGGAATGGAAATGGGAAAACAGTACCATGGATTTCATCACTAAATTGCCAAGGACTGCAAGTGGTTTTGATACTATTTGGGTAATAGTTGATCGTCTCACCAAATCAGCACACTTCCTGCCAATAAGAGAAGATGACAAGATGGAGAAGTTAGCACGACTGTATTTGAAGGAAGTCGTCTCCAGACATGGAATACCAATCTCTATTATCTCTGATAGGGATGGCAGATTTATTTAAAGATTCTGGCAGACATTACAGCAAGCATTAGGAACTCGTCTAGACATGAGTACTGCCTATCACCCACAAACTGATGGGCAGAGCGAAAGGACGATACAAACACTTGAAGACATGCAAGGTCTCTGATTATGTGGAGTGAAGTGGGGGATAGACAGATTATGGGTCCGGAGATAATACAAGAAACTACCGAGAAGATCATCCAAATTCAACAACGGTTGAAAACCGTCCAAAGTCGACAAAAGAGCTACGCTGACATTAAAAGAAAAGATATAGAATTTGAAATTGGAGAGATGGTCATGCTTAAAGTTGCACCTTGGAAAGGCATTGTTCGATTTGGTAAACCAGGGAAATTAAATCCAAGGTATATTGGACCATTCAAGATTATTGATCGTGTCGGACCAGTAGCTTACCGACTTGAGTTACCTCAACAACTCGCAGCTGTACATAACACTTTCCACGTCTCGAATTTGAAGAAATGTTTTGCTAAAGAAGATCTCACTATTCTGTTAGATGAAATTCAAATCAATGAAAAACTTCAATTTATCGAAGAACCCGTCGAAATAATGGATCGTGAGGTTAAAAGACTTAAGAAAAACAAGATACCAATTGTTAAGGTTCGATGGAATGCTCGTAGAGGACCCGAGTTCACCTGGGAACGAGAAGATCAGATGAAGAAGAAATACCCGCATTTATTTCCAGAAGATACGTCAACACCTCCAACTGCTTAAAATTTCGGGACGAAATTTATTTAATTGGTAGGTACTGTAGTGACCTGAACTTTTCCATGTTTATATATATATATATATATATATATATATATATATATATATATATATATATTAAACGAAATTGTTATTTACATGATTAAGTGTTTCCAACATGTTAAGCAATCAAACTTGTTAAGACTTGATTAATTGAAATAGGTTTCATATAGACAATTGACCACCCAAGTTGACCGGTGATTCACGAACGTTAAAACTTGTAAAAACTATACGATGACATATATATGGTTATATATATAGTTAACATGATTTTATTATAAGTATGTATCTCATTAGGTATTTTAACAATGAGTTATATACATAAAAATGAGACTATTAATTTAAGAAACTCGAAAACGATATATATAACGATTATCGTTATAACAACGTCTTACTAGGTACATATGAATCATATTAAGATATTGATACACTTGGTTAATTATGTTAAATGATAAGTAAATATATTATTAAGTGTATTAACAATGAAATACATATGTAAAAATAAGACTACTAACTTAATGATTTCGAAACGAGACATATATGTAACGATTATCGTTGTAACGACATTTAACTGTATATACATCATACTAAGATATATTATATATCATAATATCATTATAATATAACAATTTAACATCTCATTTGTTATAATAAACAATGGGTTAACAACATTCAACAAGATCGTTAACCTAAAGGTTTCAAAACAACATTTACATGTAACGACTAACGATGACTTAACGACTCAGTTAAAATGTATATACATGTAGTGTTTTAATATGTATTCATACACTTTTTAAAGACTTCAATACACTTATCAAAATACTTCTACTTAACAAAAATGCTTACAATTACATCCTCGTTCAGTTTCATCAACAATTCTACTCGTATGCACCCGTATTCGTACTCGTACAATACACATCTTTTAGATGTATGTACTATTAGTATATACACTCCAATGATCAGCTCTTAGCAGCCCATGTGAGTCACCTAACACATGTGGGAACCATCATTTGGCTACTAGCATGAAACATCGCATAAAATTACAAAAATATGAGTAATCATTCATGACTTATTTACATGAAAACAAAATTACATATCCTTTATATCAAATCCATACACCAACGACCAAAAACACCTACAAACACTTTCATTCTTCAATTTTGTTCATCTAATTGATCTCTCTCAAGTTCTATCTTCAAGTTCTAAGTGTTCTTCATAAATTCCAAAAGTTCTAGTTTCCTAAAATCAAGAATACTTCCAAGATTGCAAATTTACTTCCAAGTTTTCTAAATCCATTCCAAGTAATCATCCAAGATCAAGAAAACTTTGTTACTTACAGTAGGTTATCTTTCTAATACAAAGTAATAATCATATTCAAACTTTAATTCAATTTCTATAACTATAACAATCTTATTTCGAGTGGAAATCTTACTTGAAATTGTTTTCGTGTCATGATTCTGCTTCAAGAACTTTCAAGCCATCCAAGGATCCTTTGAAGCTAGATCTATTTTTCTAATTTCTAGTAGGTTTATCCAAGGAACTTGAGGTAGTAATGATGTTCATAACATCATTCGATTCATACATATAAAGCTATCTTATTCGAAGGTTTAAACTTGTAATCACTAGAACATAGTTTAGTTAATTCTAAACTTGTTCACAAATAAAAGTTAATCCTTCTAACTTGACTTTTAAAATCAACTAAACACATGTTCTATATCTATATGATATGCTAACTTAATGATTTAAAATCTGGAAACACGAAAAACACCGTAAAACCAGATTTACGTCGTCGTAGTAACACCGCGGGCTGTTTTGGGTTAGTTAATTAAAAACTATGATAAACTTTGATTTAAAAGTTGTTATTCTGAGAAAATGATTTTTATTATGAACATGAAACTATATCCAAAAATTATGGTTAAACTCAAAGTGGAAGTATGTTTTCTAAAATGGTCATCTAGACGTCGTTCTTTCGACTGAAATGACTACCTTTACAAAAACGACTTGTAACTTATTTTTCTGACTATAAACCTATACTTTTTCTGTTTATATTCATAAAATAGAGTTCAGTATGAAACCATAGCAATTTGATTCACTCAAAACGGATTTAAAATGAAGAAGTTATGGGTAAAACAAGATTGGATAATTTTTCTCATTTAGCTACGTGAAAATTGGTAACAAATCTATTCCAACCATAACTTAATCAACTTGTATTGTATATTATGTAATCTTGAGATACCATAGACACGTATACAATGTTTCGACCTATCATGTCGACACATCTATATATATTTCGGAACAACCATAAACACTCTATATGTGAATGTTGGAGTTAGCTATACAGAGTTGAGGTTGATTCCAAAATATATATAGTTTGAGTTGTGATCAATACTGAGATACGTATACACTGGGTCGTGGATTGATTCAAGATAATATTTATCGATTTATTTATGTACATCTAACTGTGGACAACTAGTTGTAGGTTACTAACGAGGACAGCTGACTTAATAAACTTAAAACATCAAAATATATTAAAAGTGTTGTAAATATATTTTGAACATACTTTGATATATATGTATATATTGTTATAGGTTCGTGAATCAACCAGTGGCCAAGTCTTACTTCCCGACGAAGTAAAAATCTGTGAAAGTGAGTTATAGTTCCACTTTTAAAATCTATTATTTTTGAGATGAGAATACATGTAGGCTTTATAAATGATTTACAAAATAGACACAAGTACGTGAAACTACATTCTATGGTTGAATTATCAAAATCGAATATGCCCCTTTTTATTAAGTCTGGTAATCTAAGAATTAGGGAACAGACACCCTAATTGACGCGAATCCTAAAGATAAATCTATTGGGCCCAACAAGCCCCATCCAAAGTACCGGATGCTTTAGTACTTCAAAATTTATATCATATCCGAATGGTGTCTCGGAATGATGGGGATATTCTTATATATGCATCTTGTTAATGTCGGTTACCAGGTGTTCACCATATGAATGATTTTTATCTCTATGTATGGGATGTGTATTGAAATATGAAATCTTGTGGTCTATTGTTACGATTTGATATATATAGGTTAAACCTATAACTCACCAACATTTTTGTTGACGTTTAAAGCATGTTTATTCTCAGGTGAATGCTAAGAGCTTCCGCTATTGCATACTAAAATAAGGACAAGATTTGGAGTCCATGTTTGTATGATATTGTGTAAAAACTGCATTCAAGAAACTGATTTCGATGTAACATATTTGTATTGTAAACCATTATGTAATGGTCGTGTGTAAACAGGATATTTTAGATTATCATTATTTGATAATCTACGTAAAGCTTTTTAAACCTTTATTTATGAAATAAAGGTTATGGTTTGTTTTAAAATGAATGCAGTCTTTGAAAAACGTCTCATATAGAGGTTAAAACCTCGCAACAAAATCAATTAATATGGAACGTTTTTAATCAATAAGAACGGGACATTTCAACTAGTTAATCAAAGTAAAGTACACTTTTGAAATTTAAACGGAAATGATTACTAACTTTTGACTAACTCTCGTTAATGACACTTTTGTAAATCACTTTTACCAAATATTCCGAATACCGTTAAAAAGAAAAGGTTTTCTAATTCAAAGTGGACCTCTTAACAGAAACTCGTAATCGTAATTCAATGTATCTAATAATTCAATCATTTAATATTATCTTTTAATTCCGTCGATAATTATTTTAAATATATTTTAAAACAACAACGTTCATGTAAAGTATTATACGTCTAATACTTGTTAAGGTTTTCAAGTTATAATATATACACATATACATATATAATCAGATTTGTTCATATAATGGTTCGTGAATCATAGAAACTTGGTCGAGGTTTAAATGAATGTATGAACACAGTTTAAAAAAAAAATATTTGAGATTCAACTTACAACTTTGCTTATCGTGTCGGGAATATATAAAGATTAAAGTTTAAATTTGGTCGGAAATTTCCGGGTTGTCACATATTCGGCCCAAGAACATAATTACTAAACCCTGTGTAATTAAGTCCAACATATTGCGGCCAGTTATCTTCTTTTTTTTTATTTTTATAACTGGACGCAAAAAGGAGGAGTAGGCTTCGGCCCATGTTACTTTAAAAGCCCACGAGTAATACGATCCAACAACAAATGGGAATTGTTCATGTAACTTTCAAAAGACAAAAGCTGTGGAAAACAGGGACAAGCAAACTATACGATTGAGATACTTTGTTCTTCAGCACAATAATAGCAAGTTTGGTTGGTTTTATTGTGGGTTTACGATGGTTTTGCACCGAACAGGAAAACGGAAAACACATAGTATGCAGAATAGCGGTTTGGTTGATCGTAGAAGATGTAGCAGATAGTAGAAAAGCAAGGTGATTTTAATGGTGGTTCTAGGCTGTAAAGACAGCCATAAGACAGCAGTAGGCAATAGTTGTTCTACTATCATCAACAAGCTCGAGTAAACAAGTGGGTTTTTGAATATGGTGTTGATCAAAATAAATAGGGAAATATTAGCTAGTGATGGTGACTTCAAGGTGGTGTTATGGTGAGGTTGGTTTCGGTTATTACAGTAGTTTGGTAGCTGTACACGAACCAGGAAGAAGAAAACAAAAAAAAGAAGAGAAAAAAAAGAAAAATATAAAGATAATGATGGTGGTGGTGCTCGACAATGGTGGTTGTTCGACAGAAAGGTGGCGGAGGTGGTTCTGCAGCTGAATCAGGAGCTGAATGGCAACAGTAGTGGCGGTGTTTGTGGGTTCGAATACAACAACAAAAAAATAAAGGGTGGTGGTGGGTTTGGTGATGGTTCATGGTGGTAGTGGCGGGTTGTCGAGGATGGTGGTCCAGTGACTGAGCTGTAGTGGCATCAGGTGGTTCATGGTTATTTTATGCTTCAACAAAAACAAAGAAGAAAAAGAATAATAGAAGTGTTTTGTTCGTTTTAAATGGTGGTTTGTAGAGGAAAACAATAACCTCATAAATCATTCACGGGTGTATGTAAATGTTCCTCTGCCGACACTTTAACACGGGTATGATTTCATGCTCATTTGCTAAACAGTTTACATACAAAAGTTTTTCGAAACATCTCATATTTTTAAATTAGATATATTTATTTATTCTGGTCACTAATTGTGTAAAACCTGATCAAAAAGATCCATTCATTATTCATTTTTAATTCCAAGTAATCTGTACGGACTATCAAAATTTAAATTAACAAAGTAATAATATTTTTTAATAAGCCTAAGTTTTACATAATTTAATCATGGTCCAACGTTAAGTTTTATATTACCATGAGTTCGTTTTTAACCTGTTTAATATCAATCATAAAATTTGACCTATCATTCGAGCTCGATCCCAACTAAAATATAATTATTTTTAAAATTAATTAAATAGATTCTAAATATATTTTTAATAAAGCTAAAATTTATATAACTTATTTTCGGATCACCGTTTATTTTAAATTCACCTAAGTTTGAACTTAACTTGTTTAAATAACCATCTAATGATAAACGAGTGCTTCTATCGTTTACTAAATAAATTCGAAACTATATTTATATATTCAATATACCTTATTTATATATATAGATATGTTTTAAATAATAATTATTATATATTGTTTTGTTTTACATAGTTAATTCAAATAATATATTTCAAATTATTATTTATATATATTTAAATATATACGTATCTATTTACAAGTAATTGTTCGTGAATTGTCGGGAACGGTTGAAAGTCAATTGCATATATGAACAGTTCAAAATTTTTGAGACCCAACCTAACAGACTTTTCTTATCGTGTCAAAAATATTAAATCGTATCGAGAGTTTGATTTAAAATTAGTCGTAATTTTCCGGGTCATCACAGTACCTAGCCGTTAGAGAAATTTCGTCCCAAAATTTGAGTGTGGTTGTCATGGTTAACAATAAGAATGTTTTCATAACGAATATGAGTTGATAAATAGAGTTTTATCATCATTGAGTAATATGGATAAAATAATTCGATTATTCAAAAAGTATGAATGAAGCTATCACAAAAGAGTGAAAAAAATTAGTCTTAACTGTTGACGTAGTCACGGTTGATTTCCGGGATTCAAGGAAGTTAAAGAAGATTTTCGCAATCTATATAAGATTTGATTAAGGGAATTAGGATCCTCTTTGATTAAATGCGGTAATCTGCCTCGATTGCTTTGTCTGATATTCACTATAAATTTACCTCTTCCGTTTCCATTATTTTCACCACTCCTATACTTTCTTTCTCAATTCATACTTCCAAAAGATATGCTAATATGCTCAATCCAGTTCCGATCCTTGATATTTTTCTGACTATCGTATCTGTCATTCTTCTTTTCCATTTACCACCAGAGGAATCTATTCACTTCTACTATTATCTTGGGCTTATAGTATTTCTAATTCTCCCGTGTCTTTATTATTCGCATAGATATACACGGTTTGTAATTTCTTGTTTGATGTCGCTCATATTCTTATTGTATTCCGAAACTCCGTGTTTTTGTTTATCTTCCCGTTTCTAAGTAATGCAATTAAGACGTCTCGGTTTGTAGGTATGAAGTTCGAAAGAACATAACTAAGATCGTAAGCAGAAAGGAAAGGAAATAGCACGATTTCATTTGTTAAATTACCAGAATCACTGAGGATAGAACTATCAAGAATATATTTTCTTGATATGTTCAGAGGTTAAATAGAATGAAAGAGTTATGTAGCATGGCACATGATGACGGTATTGCCTGTGAATCATCACGTTCCATTAGAAATTTCAGCATGACTTACTATAATATAATCACGTTGGCCAAGCGTCATTATATTATACTAACTCATGCTTCAACTCCCAACACTTCTCCAGAAATCATTCATAATTTAAACTCAAATTTTATAGAAGGATATAAAGTAAAACAGTTTCTTTTATGATGTAACATAGATAGCACGAGGAGATAGATAATTTCGGACAAAGATATTTATGAAGGTATCTTCAGAAATATCGAAGATATTTATAACGAAAGATACGATGATATCTTAGAATTTAAAATATCTAGAATCAAAGGATGTTGCAGAACTTTTCCGCAAAGATTTAGAATAAGTAAGGAGCAAAGTATTCGCTAAAGATTTCAGCAGATACTGAATCATATGGATTATGTAATTACAGATTTTGTGATTTATCCACAGTCTCCTTCTGTAACGACCCAACCCGTTATCCAACCGAAACACCAAGATTTTTTTTTATACAGACCATCTGGACGGCGTCCAGTTATCTGGACAGCGTCCAGTTGTGAAGGGCAGGACGGCGTCCAAACAACTTGGGTGGCGTCCAAACAACTTGGACGGCGTCCAAATGAACTGCCAGGGGCTGTCCCCGTAGTCCAACTTGCGTGAATGAAAAACTCGCTTCCCGACACTTTTAGACGAAACGGTTTTCACAACATGTTATAACAATTAAAACTAAGAGATTTCCATAATAAAATCGATGTTTACAACACCGGGCCCACATCGACCCAAATTACGATAAAGTGACCATTTTGTCCCATTTTATTTTAATTCAATTAGTAAACACATACCGTAATCCAAGCATAACTAAGCAAAGTTATATCTAACGTACCACCAAGCCAAATCCGCAAGATTAGCTACAACACACAATAAGTGTATATACGCATATACAAAATATATCCGATAATACAACAAGGTTAACCCTTAACCTCAAACCCATGAAGGTTGGCCGAATAACCTGAGCCTTAGTGAATTCGCACAACCCGAGATTCACTTCCTTCACCACTTCAACAACCGAGGTTGGCCGAACTACCCGTGCCTTCGTGAATTCGTACTACCCGAGATTCACTACCTCATCAATAAGATGACCGAACAACCCAAGTCATCATGAATCTACACTACCCGTGATTTATCTCCTCAACATCAATAACATCGACGGGGTTGGCCTGACATGCCAACGTGAATCCGTATGCGCCAAAGATTCACTACCCTAAGGGTGGTAACCCAAAACGCATAAGCGTACATCATGACTCAAAAATTCATGAGTCCATCATCCCAACACACGTAGAGTGAATCCGAGCAAGGACCACCCTACCCACCCGCACCCATCCTATGCATACATACGCATATAATATATTTACACTCACCTTAGCGCCTTGATGAATGCAACCGAAATAATCCGCAACTCGCCGATGGAATGTACCTATTCCATTATCACAATATAAACAACATAATTAGGGTGGATATACAAACCAACCCAATTGTACTCCCAAGCACAAACCGCGTCCAAACTAACCAATAGTCACTAAACAAGTGAAAATGGTCTTAATAAGCCAATTAAACCCAAACACAAGTGTTAAACACGTGTCTTACCCAATTTGACACATAAACCTTAATTTTGACCCATTTCAAAATTAGTCAACCAAACACACTCAAAAGTGTTCCAACACTTCCATAATCACTAAACCTAGTGATTAAACCCATTTTGCAAGTCTTGAACTTGACTAAAACATTAACCAACCCAAAATAAACCAATGACACTATAAAACCCGATTACTAGCAATACTAAACTCACTTCATGAGTTTAAATGGGTTTATCAACAATTTAAGTTCAAACCCTAACTTTGAATATCAAATCAAATAATGAAATTCGGAGTTAGAACTTACCACAACAACCCAAACGTAGCCAAGAACGAGATGAACAACTTTAACACTTGAGCTTTTGATCAATTCAAGCTTTTTCTTCTTCTTCTCCAAAACCATAAATCTCCCTCTAGAATTCTCCCTCTCTCTACAAACAGATGAGAGTGTTTGTGTGGTGAGGATAAGGTTAAATGAGCTCAACCTTGCCCATTTGTGGCTTAAAATCGGCCACCAAGTGAAAAGACTAACATACCCCTTTTTAAAATCTAAAAAATTACACAGCTGGTCCATTAGACGATTTGAACGGCGTCCAAACTGGCTGGACGGCATCCAGTTCTTCATTAGTGGATGGCATCTAAGGAAATTGGACGTCGTCCAACCAAACTGGAAACAGGGTCTTACACCTTCATGTTTACTCAATCCATTTTCCAGTACCATTTTTCTATTGAGTGTTTCCAACACTCCATTATTTATCATCAAACGTTTGGCCATTAAGACCATCTACAGTTTTGTTGCTTCATCAGCATTCAAAGTTATCATAACTGAATCACTGGTTATCAATCCGAGGTATTTCAAGAATTTCTAAGGATTTGAACGCAGATTGTAATCGTCAAGATACAAAAGATTGTTTATGATGAAATCAAGTGGCAAACTTAAAGAAATATTTAGTCTGATATGTTATAATCAATATTTTAATACCTTTTAATTGTCCAATGTTAGTAGTCCAATGTTAGTAGTCAACAGTTAGTAGTCCACAGTTAGTAGTACGTATATAGTTCAATATATAATCTTAGAATTAATCGACGTATTGTGACCCATTGTACAACTATTATCTTTGAAGTAATCTCGATGTATTGTGTACATGTGTCTTACGATTGATCTGACGATATTTAAAGTGCGTAAAATAAATAACAGTATTTAAATGACGATAAATAAAGTGCGTAAAATAAATAACAGTATGTAAATGACGATAAATAAAATTGCGAGTATTAAAATTGAGATAATTAATTACGATAATTAAAATGACAATAAATAAAATATAATAAGAAAATAGTCATAACGGGTATAGGAACAGTTAGCTAGGATTTTGTTAGCATGGATTGTTAACAAAATTTTACATATATACTACCTCCGTCTCATTCCAATAGGCCATTATTCTATTTTGGGCTGTCCCATTCTGATAGTCCACTTCCATAAAAAGAAAGAAAAGAAGATATTTCATTGGTGGATCTGGAGAGAGAAGATATTTCATTGGTGGAGAAATGAAGTTAGTGGGATTTTCTAAAACTGCATGTTTTTTGTCTGTGGACTATTGGAATGAGAGGGAGGGAGTAATTAGTTTCTTTCTAACAAATTTTATTGTGTTCATTATTTCTTCATTATGCCACTTGTTGGATTCTGATATGTCAAAATCCAAATATGAAATTGAATTTGAATGAAAAAATGGTTATTCGTGGATGAACGGATACGTATACCTAGGGTTGTAAGTAGGATAGTAACTGACTATTGAATCTAAATTGAAGAATGTACAGCGTAACATATTAATGTGAAATCTAAATATTTCTAGGGTATTACCTACCCGTTAAAATATTCTCATCATTAATAGTTTGTACAAAAGAATCTTTGATGTTGAACGATATGTAGAACGATGATAAATGATATAGAACGGTATGTAGAATGAAGATTATTCTCGAGGTACAGGTTGAGATGTTGAGGCGTGTGTTGTCGATGGTACTGGTGCGGATGTAGTAGGCGTAAGCCTATCTTCCAAATTGTGTACGGTACTTTCCAGAGACTCCATTCTCCTTTCAAATCCAGCACGAAGCTCTCTGACTTCTTCCACTAATCCTATTTGATTAGTAATCGGGAGTCGAGGTTAAATCACCAATATAACTCTATGAATGCGTTCTTCAAGGAAGAATATTCTGGCAAAGAGTGTGAAAACGGTATTTCAAATTGGTTAACCGGTGAGCGCGTCAAGTTCTCCGATGTTAGGAGGTAAATTTGGTTCGCGGTAGGGTTCTCCCTCTTTATTTCTCCAGTGAGTGAGTATGTCTTGAACCCATCCCCATCTCCTCCAGAAAGAAGTATAGTCAACCAGTTGGGGCACTTCGGTCACATTACCTTTAGAGTCTTCAGAATCGCCTTCGAAACTACAGGAACTCAAACTTTGTACAGGATCTATCTTACATGACCGGCTAAAGGATTTCGATATGAAATGATTTTCGAATATCAGATGATATTCTAATTACATAGAATACCTATATATAGTACAGAAGATCCCGTAGATTACGGAGGAACTTTTGGAAGCTGTCAGGCATAGTTTATAATAATAGATATGCTAAGATATGAATTCATCTATACACTATCTATGCAATCAATGCAGTAAGACATGTCTAGACTAAGAATAATAAGCAGGTAATTTTCGACACGAAATGATAAGCAAAACTTTTGACATGCAGACACGGTCGAAGTCCAGACTCACTAATGCATCCTAACAACCATCATTTAGAAACACTAATGCAAGACCTGGTTCGCTAAGACCACCGCTCTGATACCAACTATAAAGGCCCGTCCTAATCCACCTGGATGAAGTCTTCAACATCTGGTCCCATTGTGAGGTACTGACCACTATATGATACGTTTTACAAACATTGCATTCTTTTAAAGGACAACTCAGTTCAAAATACCAATTGGTATATGTTTTCCAATAATATGAATGACTAATCTGTCAATTACTTAATAATAGTCTTTTTGAACTCAACGACTTGAATGCAACATCTTTTGAAATATGCTATGAATGACTCCAAGTAATATCTTTAAAATGAGCAAATGCACAGCGGAAGGTTTCTTTAATACCTGAGAATAAACATGTTTAAAAGTGTCAACCAAAAGGTTGGTAAGCTCATAGGTTTATCATAAACAATAAAATTCAGTCATTTTGATAGACCACAAGATTTAAATACAGTACACATATCTTGTGTACGAAACCATTTTTCATAAATGCTTGGCAGAGTAGGTTTGTATCCTTTTCTCCCACGTAGGTTGCCTTGAGATTTTTAATAACCGTACACGTATCTCGTCTACAAAATAACATACAAATAACCTATGTATAAAAATTATTCTCTATATATATATATATATATATATATATATATATATATATATATATATATATATATATATATATATATATATATATATAACCTTGCATGGTAACCGACCTTAACATATAAAGCGCATCATGAATATCCCCCAAAATAAATAGAACTTTCAGTCTGTAATATACAAGTATCGTCTGTATATATATAAACCTCGAAGTACTAAAGCATCCGTAACCTGGATGAGGCGGGTCATTACCCATAGATCTCCCTTTAAGATTCGCGTCAATTAGGGGCTATTTCTCTAATTCTTAGGTTACCAAGCTATAATAATCAGGGGCGATATTCGATATAATAATCCACAGAACAACTCGTCTGTATAATAATTTATTAGAATAATATTTTGCTTGTGTCTATCGCGTCAAATATTTATAAAAGCATTTCATGTATTCTCAGTCCCAAAAATATATATTTCAAAAGTAAGTAAAAAGGGAGCATATGAAACTCACGATACGATATTTTGTAGTAAAAATATGCATACGACGATACTGAACAATACAAGGTTGGCCTCGAATTCACGAACCTATATCAATTACATATATTAACTCATAGAATTAAATAATTCTATCTATTAATTATATAATATTTATATATTAGTGTTGTAATTATATATAAAATTTATGCTAAATCTCAATTAAAGTATATATATTTTATTTACATTTTATATCTTAAATTATATGTTATCTATATTTATTTTGTATACTTTAAATAAATAATTAATATAATTTTATTAAGTATATTTTTATATGACTAACTTTTATTATAATAATAATAATAATAATGATATAGTTGTAATAATAATAATAATGATACTAGTAGTAAAAATGTTAATAATAATAATAATAATAATAATAATAATAATAATAATAATAATAATAATAATAATAATAATGTTAAAAATAAAAATATTAGTGTTTAAATAATAATAATAATAATAATAATAATAATAATAATAATAATAATAATAATAATAATAATAATAATAATAATTAATACTATCTCAAGAGAATAGGCTTCCTAAAAAAAATGCCATAGCCCAAGCTCAAACCCGCGACCTCTCGTTCCCCGACCAAACGCCCAACCATCTGCTCTACTTCTGATTTCTGTTTTAATTCGTACCCCACGTCTATATATGTGTATTCAGCCCAACAACATAATTACTAAACCCTATGTAATTAAGTCCAACATATAGCGGCCCTTCATCTTTCTTTTTTTTATATCGGACGCAAACAAAAGGAGTTGGCTTCGGCCCATGTTACTTTAAAAGCCCACGAGTAATACGATCCAACAACAAATGGGAATTTTTTAGGTAACTTTCAAATGACAAAAGCTGTGTAAAACAGGGACAAGAAAACTATACGATTGAGATACTATGTTCTTCGGCATAATAATAGCAAGTTTGGTTGGTTTTATTGTGGGTTTACGATGGTTTTGCACCGAACAGGAAAACAGAAAACAGATAGTATGCAGAATAGAGTGGTTGATCGTAGCAGATGTAGCAGATAGTAGAAAAGCAAGGTGATTTTAATGGTGTTGTTGTGGTGGTTCTAGGCTGTAAAGACAGTCGTAAAACAATAGTAGGCAATAGTTGTTCTACAATCATCAACAAGCTCGAGTAAAATAAGTGGGTTTTGAATATGGTGTTGATCGAAATAAATAGGGAAATATTAGCTAGTGATGGTGACTTCAAGGTGGTGTTATGGTGAGGTTGGTTTTAGTTATTACAGTAGTTTGGTAGCTGTACATGAACCAGGAAGAATAAACCGAAAGAAAGAAGAGAAAAGAAAGAAAAATATAAAGATAATGATGGTGGTGGTGCTCGATAGTGGTGGTTGTTCGACGGGATGGTGGCGAAGGTGGTTCTGCAGCTGAATCAGGAGCTGAATGGCAACAGTAGTGGTGGTGTTTGTGGGTTCGAACATAACAACAACAAAATGAAGGGTGGTGGTGGGTTTGGTGATGGTTCATGGTGGTAGTGGCGGGTTGCCGGGGATGGTGGTGGTCCAGTGACTGAGCTATAGTGGCATCGGGTGGTTCATGGTTATTTTGTGCTTCAACGAAAACAAAGAAGAAAAAGAATAATAGAAGTGTTTCGTTCGTTTTAAATAGTGGTTTGTAGATGATAGAGTGGAGGTGACGGATAGGGTTGAAAGTGGTGGTGGCGGTAGCCGGTGGTGGTCGTGGTTATGGAGCTTGGGTGGTGGATGGTTGTTACTTCGGTTGGCATGAAGAACAAAGAAGGAAAGAAACTGAGAATGTGTTATATGTATATGTGCATCATATATCTATCCACATAAATATATATATATTAGTTAGATTTGTGATATAAAGGAAAACAGTAACCTCATAAATCATTCACGGGTGTATGTAAATGTTCCTCTGCCGACACTTTAACACGGGTATGATTTCGTGATCATTTGCTAAACAGTTTACATACAAAAGTTTTTCGAAAAATCTCATATTTTTAAATTAGATATATTTATTTATTCTGGTCACTAATTGTGTAAAACCTGATCAAAAAGATTCGTTCATTATTCATTTTTAATTCCAAGTAATTTGTACGGAGTATCAAAATTTGTATTAACAAAGTAATAATATTTTTTAATAAGCCTAAGTTTTACATAATTTAATTATGGTCCAACGTTAAGTGTTATATTACCATGAGTTCGTTTTTAACCTGTTTAATATCAATCATAAAATTTGACCTGTCATTCGAGCTAGATCCCAACTAAAATATAATTATTTTTAAAATTAATTAAATAGATTCTAAATATATTTTTAATAAAGCTAAAATTTATATAACTTTTTTTCGGATCACCGTTTATTTTAAAATCACCTAAGTTTGAACTTAACTTGTTTAAATAACCATCGAATGATAAACGAGTGCTTCTATCGTTTACTAAATAAATTCGAAACTATATTTATATATTTAATATACCTTATTTATATATATAGATATGTTTTAAATAATAATTATTATATATTGTTTTATTTTACATAGTTAATTCAAATAATATATTTCAAATTATTATTTATATATATTTAAATATATACGTATCTATTTACGAGTAATTGTTCGTGAATCGTCGGGAACGGTAGAAAGTCAATTGCATATATGAAACAGTTCAAAAATTTTGAGACCCAACCTAACAGACTTTTCTTATCGAGTCAAAAATATTAAATCGTATCGAGAGTTTGATTTAAAATTAGTCAAAATTTTTCGGGTCGTCACAGTACCTAGCCGTTAAAGAAATTTCTTCTCGAAATTTGAGTGTGGTTGTCATGGTTAATAATAAAAATGTTTTCATGACGAATATGAGTTGATAAATAGAGTTTTATCATCATTGAGTAATATGGATAAAACAATTCAATTATTCGAAAAGTATGAATGAAGCTATCACAAAAGAGTGAAAAAAATTCGTCTTAACTTGTTGACGTAGACACGATTGATTTTCGGGATTCAAGGAAGTTAAAGAAGATTTTCGCAATCTATATAAGATTTGATTAAGGGAATTAGGATCCTCTTTGATTAAATGCGGTAATCTGCCTCAATTGCTTTGTCTGATATTCACTATAAATTTAACTCTTCCGTTTCCATTATTTTCACCACTCCTATGCTTTCTTTCTCAATTTATACTTCCAAAAGATATGCTAATATGCTCAATCCAGTTCTGATCCTTGATATTTTTCTGACTATCGTATCTGTCATTCTTCTTTTCCATTTACCACCGGAGGAATCTATTCACTTCTACTATTATCTTGGGCGTATAGTATTTCTAATTCTCCCGTGTCTTTATCTTGCTATTCGCATAGATATATACGGTTTGTAATTTCTTAATTGATGTCGCTCATATTCTTATTTATATTCCGAAACTCCATGTTTTTGTTTATCTTCACGTTTCTAAGTAAAGCGATTAAGACGTCTCGGTTTGTAGGTATGAAGTTCGAAAGAACATAACTAAGATCGTAAGCAGAAAGGAAAGGTAATAGCACGATTTGATTTGTTAAATTACCAGAATCACTGAGGATAGAACTATCAAGAATATATTTTCTTGATATGTTCAGAGGTTAAATAGAATGAAAGAGTTATGTAACATGGCACATGATGATGGTATTGTCTGTGAATCATCACGTTCCATTAGAAATTTCAGCATGACTTACTGTAATATAATCACGTTGGCCAAGCGTCATTATATTACACTAACTCATGCTTCAACTCCCAACACTTCTCCAGAAATCATTCATAATTTAAACTCAAATTTTATAGAAGGATATAAACTAAAACAGTTTCTTTTATGATCTAACATAGATAGCACGAGGAGATAGATAATTTTGGACAAAGATATTTATGAAGGTATCTTTAGAAATATTGAAGATATTTATAACGAAAGATACGATGATATCTTAGAATTTAAAATATCTAGAATCAAAGGATGTTGCAGAACTTTTCCGCAAGGATTTAGAATAAGTAAGGAGCAAAGTATTCACTAAAGATTTCAGCAGATACTGAATCATATGGATTCTGTAAGTACAGATTTTGTGATTTATCCACAGTCTCCTTCTGTAACGACCCAACCCGTTATCCAACTGAAACACCAATATTTTTTTATACAGACCATCTGGACGGCGTTTAGTTATCTGGACGGCGTCCAGTTATGAAGGGCAGGATGGCGTCCAAGGAACTTAGACGACGTCCAAGCAACTTGGACGGCGTCCAAGCAACTTGGACATCGTCTAAATGAACTGCCAAGGGCTATCCCCGGAGTCCAACTTGCGCGAACGGAAAACTCGCTTCCCGAAACTTTTAGATGAAACAGTTTTCACAACATGTTATAACAATTAAAACTAAGAGATTTCCATAATAAAATCGAGTTTTACAACACCGGGCCCACATCGACCCAAATTACGATAAAGTGACCATTTCGTCCCATTTTATTTTAATTCAAAACATAGACCGAGCATGGTGATTGGGGATACGCTACCCAATCCTAATCAACTCCAAAAGCACGTCTTCTAAAGCAAACTACGCAAGTCCACTAGTCCTCAAGCTTACTCGAGCCACCGCCTCCGCGCAATATATAAAAAAAATGTAAACAACGAGAGGGTAAGCTAATGCGTAGTGAGTGTAAACATACTATATACATACATATACATAAAACAAATACGCATCGCCAATACACAATTAGTAAACACATACCGTAATCCGATCATAACTAAGCAAAGTTGTACCTAACGTACCACCAAGCCAAATCCGCAAGATTAGATACAATATAAAATAAGTGTATATACGCATGTACAAAATATATCCGATAATACAACAAGGTTAACCCCTTAACCTCAAACCCATGAAGGTTGGCCGAACAACCCGAGCCTTAGTAAATTCGCACAACTCGAGATTCACTTCCTTCACCACTTCAACAACCGAGGTTGGCCGAACTACCCGTGCCTTCGTGAATTCGTACTACCCGAGATTCACTACCTCATCAATAAGATGACCGAACAACCCGAGTCATCATGAATCTGCACTACCCGAGATTCATCTCCTCAACATCAACAACATCGACGGGGTTAGCCCGACATGCCAACTAGAATCCGTATACGCCAAAGATTCACTACCCCAAGGGTGGTAACCCAAAACGCATAAGCGTACATCATGTCTAAAAAATTCATGAGTCTATCATTCCAACACACGTAGAGTGAATCCGAGCAAGGACCACCCCACCGACCCGCACCCATCCTATGCATACATACGCATATAATATATTTACATTCACCTTAGCGCCTTGATGAATGCAACCGAAATAATCCGCAACTCGCCGATGGAATGTACCTATTCCATTATCACAATATAAACAACATAATTAGGGTGGATTTACAAACCAACCCAATTGACACTTAGTGCAATTTCGACCCTATTGCACTCTCAAGCACAAACCGTGCCCAAACTAATCAATAGTCACTAACACAAGTGAAAATGGTCCTAATACGCCGATTAAACCCAAACACAAGTGTTAAACATGTGTCTTACCTAATTTGACACATAAACCCTAATTTTGACCCATTTCAAAATTTGTCTACCAAACACACTCAAAAGTGTTCCAACACTTCCATAATCACTAAATCTAGTGATTAAACCCATTTTGCAAGTCTTGAACTTGACCAAAACATCAACCAACCTAAAATCCACCAATGACACTATAAAACCCGATTACTAGCAACACTAAACTCACTTCATGAGTTTAAATGGGTTTATCAACAATTTAAGTTCAAACCCTAACTTTGAATATCAAATCAAACAATGAAACTTGGAGTTAGAACTTACCACAACAACCCAAACGTAGCCAAGAACGAGATGAACAACTTTAACACTCGAGCTTTTGATCGATTCAAGCTTCTTCTTCTCCAAAACCCCAAATCTCCCTCTAGAATTCTCCCTCTCTCTCTCTACAAATGGATGAGAGTGTTTGTGTGGTGAGGATAAGGTTAAATGAGCTCAACCTTGCCCATTTATGGCTTAAAACAGGCCACCAAGTGAAAAGACCAACATACCCCTTTTTAAAATCTAAAAAATTACACAGCTGGCCCGTCAGACCATTTGGATGGCGTCCAAACTGGCTTAATGGCATCCAGTTCTTCATTAGTGGACGGCGTCCAAGGAAATTGGACGGCGTCCAACCTAACTGGAAACAGGGTCTTACACCTTCATGGTTTGCTCAATCCGTTTTCCAGTACCAATTTTCTATTGAGTGTTTCCTACACTCCATTCTTTATCATTAAACTTTTAGCCATTAAGACCATCTACAGTTTTGCTGCTTCATCAGCATTCAAAGTTATCATAACTAAATCATTGGTTATCAATCCGAGGTATTTCAAGAATTTCGAAGGATTTGAACGCAGATTGTAATCGTCAAGATACAAAAGATTATTTAAGATGAAATCAAGTGGCAAACTTGAAGAAATGTTTAGTCTGATATGTTATAATCAATATTTTAATACCTTTTAATTGTCCAATGTTAGTAGTCCAATGTTAGTAGTCAACAGTTAGTAGTCCACCGCTAGTAGTACGTATATAGTTCAATATATAATTTTAGAATTAATCGACGTATCGTGACCCATTGTACAGCTATTGTCTATGAAGTAATCTCGATGTATTGTGTACATGTGTCTTACGATTGATCTGACGATATTTAAAGTGCATAAAATAAATAACAGTATTTAAATGACGTTAAATAAAGTGCGTAATATAAATAACAGTATGTAAATGATGATAAATAAAATTGCGAGTATTAAAATTGAGATAATTAATTGCGATAATTAAAATGACAATAAATAAAATGTAATAAGATAATAGTCATAACGGGTATAGGAACAGTTAGCTAGGATTTTGTTAGCGTGGATTGTTAACAAAATTTTACATATACAATTAGTTTGTTTCTAACAAATTTTATTGTGTCCATTATTTCTTCATTATGCCACTTGTTGGATTCTGATCTGTCAAAATCCAAATATGAAATTGAATTTGAATGAAAAAATGGTTATTCTTGGATGAACGGATACGTATACTTGGGGTTGTAAGTAGGATAGTAACTGACTGTTGAATCTGAATTGAAAAATGTACAGCGTAACATATTAATGTGAAATCTAAATATTTCTAGGGTATTACCTACCCGTTAAAATATTCTCATCATTAATAGTTTGTACAAAAGAATCTTTGATGTTGAACGATATGTAGAACGATAATAAATGATATAGAACGGTATGTAGAACGAAGATTGTTCTCGAGTTACTGGTTGAGATGTTGAGGCGTGTGTTGTCGATGGTACTGGTGCTGATGTATTAGGCGTAAGTCTATCTTCCAAATTGTATACAGTACTTTCCAGAGACTCCATTCTCCTTTCAAATCCAGCACGAAGCTCCCTGACTTCTTCCGCTAATCCTATTTGATTAGAAATCGGGAGTAGAGGTTGAATTACCAATATAACTCTATGAATACATTCTTCGAGGCAGAATATTCTGGCAAAGAGTGTGAAAACGGTATTGCAAATTGGATGACCGGTGAGCGTGTCAAGTTCTCCAATTTAAGGAGGTTAATTTGGTTCGCGGTAGGTTTCTCCCTCTTCATTTCTCCAGCGAGTGAGTATGTCTCGAACCCATCCTCATCTCCTCCAGAAAGAAGTATAGTCAACCAGTTGGGGCACTTCGGTCACACTACCTTTAGAGTCTTCAGAATTGCCTTCGAAACTACAGGAACTCGAACTTTGTACAGGATCTATCTTACATGATCGACTAAAGGATTTCGATATGAAATGATTTTCGGATATCGGATGATATTCTAATTACATAGAATACCTATATATAGTACAGAATGAAATGTCCCATTCATATTGATTATAAACGTTCCATATTAATTGATTTCGTTTCGAGGTTTTGACCTCTATATGAGATGTTTTTCAAAGACTGCATTCATTTTTAAAACAACCATTACGTAGATTATCAAATAATGATAATCTAAAATATACTGTTTACACACGACCATTACATAATGGTTTACAATAGAAATATATTACATCGACATATGTTTCTTGAATGCAGTTTTTAAACAATATCATACAAACATGGACTTCAATTCTTGTCCTTATTTTAGTATGCAACAGCGGAAGCTCTTAGTATTCACCTGAGAATAAACATGCTTTAAACGTCAACAATAATGTTGATGAGTTATAGGTTTAACCTATATATATCAAATCATAACAATAGACCACAAGATTTCATATTTCAATACACATCCCATACATAGAAATAAAAATCATTCATATGGTGAACACCTGTTAACCGACATTAACAAGATGCATATATAAGAATATCCCTATCATTCCGGGACACCCTTCGGATATGATATAAATTTTGAAGTACTAAAGCATCCGGTACTTTGGATGGGATTTGTTAGGCCCAATAGATCTATCTTTAGGATTCGCGTCAATTAGGGTGTCTGTTCCCTAATTCTTAGATTACCAGACTTAATAAAAAGGGTCATATTCGATTTCAATAATTCAACCATAGAATGTAGTTTCACGTACTTGTGTCTATTTTGTAAATCATTTATAAAACCTGCATGTATTCTCATCCCAAAAATATTAGATTTTAAAAGTGAGACTATAACTCACTTTCACAGATATTTCCTTCCTCGGAAATAAGACTTGGCCACGGATCGATTCACGAACCTATACAAATATGTACATATATATCAAAGTATGATCAAAATATGATCAAAATATAATTACAACCATTTTTTTATGTTTTAAAGATTTGAGTGTATTAAGTCAGCTGTCCTCGTTAGTAACCTACAACTAGTTGTCCACAGTTAGATGTACAGAAATAAATCCATATATATTATCTTGAATCAATCCACGACCCAGTGTATACACATCTCAGGCTAGATCACAACTCAAAGTATATATATTTTTGGAATCAACTTCAATCATGTATAGCTAACTCCAACATTACTGCATATAGATTGTCTATGGTTGTTCCAAATAATATATATACATGGGTCGATATGATATGTCAAAACATTTGCATACGTGTCTATGGTATCCCAAGATTACATAATATATTAGAATACATGTATAATACAATATAAGTTAGCTAGGATATTATTTGTATAGATTTGTTAAACATTTCCCGTAGCTAAAATAATCAAAAAATATCCAATCTTGTTTTACCCATAACTTCTTCATTTTAAATCCGTTTTGATTGAATCCAATTGCTATGGTTTCATATTGAATTTAAGTTTATGAATCTATACAGAAAAAGTATAAGTTTATAGTCAGAATTATAGGTTACAAGTCATTTTTGTAAAGGTAGTCATTTCAGTCGAAAGAATGACGTCTAGATGACCATTTTGGAAAACATACTTCCACTTTGAGTATAACCATGATTTTTGGATATAGTTTCATGTTCATAAGAAAAATCATTTTCCCAGAAGAACAACTTTTAAATCAAAGGTTATCATAGTTTTTAATTAACTAACCCAAAACAGCCCGCGATGTTACTACAACGGGGTATATCCGGTTTTATGGTATTTTTCGTGTTTTCCGGTTTTAAATCATTAAGTTAGCATATCATATAGATATAGAACATGTGTTTAGTTGATTTTAAAAGTCAAGTTAGAAGGATTAACTTTTGTTTGCGAACAAGTTTAGAATTAACTAAACTATGTTCTAGTGATTACAAGTTTAAACCTTCGAATAAGATAGCTTTATATGAATGAATCGAATGATGTTATGAACATCATTACTACCTCAAGTTTTCTGGATAAAGCTACTGGAAATGAGAAAAATGGATCTAGCTTCAAAAGATCCTTGGATGGCTTGAAAGTTCTTGAAGCAGAATCATGACACGAAAACAAGTTCAAGTAAGATTTTCACTCGAAATAAGATTGTTATAGTTGTAGAAATTGAATCAAAGTTTGAATATGAATATTACCTTGAATTAGAAAGATAACCTACTGTAAATAACAAAGGTTCCTTGATCTTAGATGATTACTTGGAATGGATTAGAAAGCTTGGAAGTAGACTTGCAAACTTGGAAGTATTCTTGATTTTTATGAAACTATACTTATGGAATTTATGAAGAACACTTAGAACTTGAAGATGGAACTTGAGAGAGATCAATTAGATGAAGAAAATTGAAGAATGAAAGTGTTTGTAGGTGTTTTTGGTCGTTGGTATAGGGATTAGATATAAAGGATATGTAATTTTGTTTTCATGTAAATAAGTCATGAATGATTACTCATATTTTTGTAATTTTATGAGATGTTTCATGCTAGTTGCCAAATGATGGTTCCCACATGTGTTAGGTGACTCACATGGGCAGCTAAGAGCTGATCATTGGAGTGTATATACCAATAGTACATACATCTAAAAGCTGTGTATTGTACGAGTACGAATACGGGTGCATACAAGTAGAATTGTTGATGAAACTGAACGAGGATGTAATTGTAAGCATTTTTGTTAAGTGGAAGTACTTTGATATGTGTCTTGAAGTTTTTCAAAAGTGTATGAATACATATTAAAACACTACATGTATATACATTTTAATTGAGTCGTTAAGTCATCGTTAGTCGTTACATGTAAATGTTGATTTGAAACCTTTAAGTTAACGATCTTGTTAAATGTTGTTAACCCAATGTTTATTATATCTAATGAGATGTTAAATTATTATATTATCATGATATTATGATATATTAATATATCTTAATATGATATATATACATTTAAATGTCGTTACAACGATAATCGTTACATATAAGTCTCGTTTCGTAATTCTTGAGTTAGTAGTCTTGTTTTTACATATGTAGTTCATTGTTAACACACTTAATGATATATTTAAATATCATTTTATCATGTTAAATATAGTTTATCAATATCTTAATATGATACATATGTATTTAGTAGACGTTATCATAACGATAATCGTTATATATATCATTTCGAGTTTCTTAACTTAGTAATCTCATTTCTTATGTATATCACACATTGGTAATATACTTAGTGAGATACTTACTCATCATAATCTTATGTCAACCATATATATATGTCTATATATATACCACAACATGTAGTTTTTATAATTTTGTAACGTTCGTGAATCGCCGGTCAACTTGGGTGATCAATTGTCTATATGAAACTTATTTCAGTTAATCAAGTCTTAACAAGTTTGATTGCTTAACATGTTGGAAACATTTAATCATGTAGATAACAATTTCATTTAATATATATAAACATGGAAAAGTTCGGGTCACTACACAGAAGATCCCGTAGATTACAGAGGAACTTTCGGAAGCTGTAAGGCAAAGTTTATAGTAACAGATACGCTAAGATATGAATTTATCTATACACTATCTATGCAATCAATGCAGTAAGACGTGTCTAGACTAAGAATGATAAGCAGGTAATTTTCGACACGAAATGATAAGTAAAACTTTTGACATGCAGAAACGGTCGAAGTCCAGACTCACTAATGCATCCTAACAACTATCAATTAGAAACACTAATGCAAGACCTGTTTCGCTAAAACCACCGCTCTGATACCAACTGTAAAGGCCCGTCCTAATCCACCTGGACGAAGTCTTCAACATCTGGTCCCATTGCGAGGTAATGACCTCTATATGATATGTTTTACAAACATTGCATTCTTTTAAAGGAAAACTCAGTTCAAAATACCAATTGGTATATGTTTTCCAATAATATGAATGACTAATCTGCCATTTACTTAATAACAGTCTTTTTGAACTCAACGACTTGAATGCAACGTCTTTTGAAATATGTTGTGAATGACTCCAATTAATATCTTTAAAATGAGAAAATGCACAGCGGAAGGTTTCTTTAATACCTGAGAATAAACATGTTTAAAAGTGTTAACCAAAATGTTGGTGAGTTCATAGGTTTATCATAAACAATAAAATTCAGTCATTTTGATAGACCACAAGATTTAAATACAGTACACCTATCTCGTGTACGAAACCATTTTTCATAAATGCTTGGCAGAGTAGGTTCGTATCCTTTTCTCCCCCATAGGTTGCCTTGCGATTTTTAATAACCGTACACATATCTCGTGTACAAAATAACATACAAATAACCTGTGTATAAAAACAGAACTTTCAGTCTTTAACATATAAAGCGCAACATGAATATCCCCCAAAATAAACAGAACTTTCAGTCTTTAATATACAAGTATCGTCTGTGACAACCCGAAAATTTCTGACCAAATTTAAACTTTATCTTTATATTATTCCGACACGATAAGCAAAGTTTGTTAAGAATTTTAAACTGTGTTCATACATTCATTTTAACCTCGACCAAATTTCGACGATTCACGAACCATTATATAAATGGATATGATTATATATATATATATATATATATATATATATATATATATATATATATATATATATATATATATATATATATATATATATATATATATATATATATATATATATTATAACTTGAGAATATTAACAAAGTATTAAACGTATAATACTTTACATGAACGTATTTATTTCAATATATTTATCGATGGAATTAGAAGGTAATATCAAATGATTGATTTATCAGTTACTTTGCGATATGTTTACGATTCTCTATTGGGAGGTCCACTTTGATTTAGGAAACTTTTCCTTTTAACGGTATTCGGAATAATTAGTAAAGTGATTTATAAGTAAGAACAAAAGTGTCAATTAACGGGAACTAGACAAGGGTTAGTGGAGATTCCCGTTTGATTTTCAATTTATGCTTTACAATAATTACCTCGTGACTTTTGATAAGATAAACTATTGAACTTGTATATTAATTAATGTGGAAGTAAAATTGTGGAATATAGATAACTTAGAAAATGAATATCGACAAGTTAAGTAAATTGACGTTTTACATTAAAATGATTTTATAAGTTTATCTAACCTTCAGACTTTATCTTACGCTTCACTAGCAAACGGTAATTTAAAAACTTGAAATCCTGGTATGAGTTATATACGATCTTATTTTTCTAAAACATTTTATGTTATAACGATTTTCATTATCTTAACCTTTTAACAAAATGATTCCTAATTAAATTTAGCTTTGAAAAACAAATTATCATATTTAGCTAATCTAGTTTCAAACGTACAGAAACGTTTTTAGTTTAAAAAGAACCTTATTACTAAAACGTTTTATGAGATAATTTGTTTATGAAATTTGAAGAACTTAATTAGAGTTTTATATTAAAAATTACATACATATATATATATATATATATATATATATATATATATATATATATATATATATATATATATATATATATATATATATATATATATATATTTGTTTTCAAAACGTAAGCGTGATATGACATAATATTTTCTATTATACAAACGATTATGAATGAATTTTGAAATATAAATAGTTTTAAAAAACTAAATATTATATTATTATTTAAATATCTCAATTATATATAAGTTATATTTTTAAATGAAGATATATATATATATATATATATATATATATATATATATATATATATATATATATATATATATATATATATATATATATATATATATATATATATATATATATATATATATATATTTTACAAAATGATTAAATATAATATTAACTTGATATAAAACGTTTTGATTTAAAATAATATTATTAAACATACTTTGATAAACAATGAGATGTCGATTTATAGAAGCAAATGACCAAAATGGTTGAACGTTCAAGTTACATTTCAAGTGATATAGTTTATTGATAATCGAAGTCTATATTTTGACAAGGGTACGACTCACGTAACGAAAAGTGAAAGTTTTCTAAGCGTACGAAACTTCGATTGAAAAACCGGAACCGAGACATTAGTCAAGTGAAAACATCCAAGTTAATGGAACTAATTTTACAAGTTAACTTTGCACATAAATATATTATAATATATAAATAATTATAAAGATTTAATATATAAATATAATTATATTGTAAAACAAAAGTGTCTGCAAAATAAGTTAAAGATCGTGAGTTGGTAACAGTGTCCATGCGATCACATGGCATATAGCCATAAAACCCATGCGATCGCATGGGGGTCGATGGCAGTAAACATCTATAAATCGAGCGAGTTCGTTCACTTGTACACACCCACATTTACCTCTGTCTCTCAATCTCTCTTTATAGATATTATAATAATTATTATTATTATTAAGATTAATATTATTACTAATCTTAACTAGTAGTATTGGTATTATTATTAGTATTATACATAAAATACTACGACGAGGTCATGAGCGAGTTATTTCAAACAAGTTTTTCGAGCGGGATAGAGTTAAGGAAATTATGGGTTATAGCTATGAAGGTTATGGGTATTGTTTGGGGGTATTGATTGTAAGTCAAACTAGTGTTTATCATCTCCATTGCGTCTACGTACTTTCCTGCAATATTGAATCTCAATTTTGATACGTGAGCATTCATATCTTATCTTTTATATATTAATCGTGTATCCCTGACTAGTGATCGAGTATATATAATCATGCATGCTTGTATGCTTCATTTCGTCGTTAGATAGTTTTGATGAATTATGAATTTGATACATATTCTACTAAGATAAGGTATATGATATGCATGTCGTTGGAAAGCTAGTGAAAAATTAATAAGTTTTCATTTAGAAAGCGTATGGTTTCAATGAACGGATTAAAAGATATAGTCAATTGAATTATCTATAATTTTATGTATTATTGTTAAAATGATTATTATTATTACTATCGTCGTTATCGTTATCGTTATCGTTATCGTTATGGTTATCGTTATCATTGTTATTATCGTCATTATTATTATAATCTAATAATCAATATTTGTATTATTATTATTATTATTATTATTATTATTATTATTATTATTATTATTATTATTATTATTATTATTATTATTATTATTATTATTATTATTATTATTATTATTATTATTATTATTATTGTTATTAAAATAATCAATATTTTTATCAAAACTATCATTTTATTATTTTTATTATTATTATTATTATTATTAAAAAAATCATTAATATTAAAACTATCATTTTTTTATGATTTCAATAGAAATATCATTGTTATTATTAAATATCATTATTATTATCATTATTAAAAATTATCATTTTGAATAGAATTATTATTTTTATAAAATATTATTATTATTACATTTAATAATAAAAAGTATCGTTATTATTACAATTATCATGATTAGAATAATCATTTTATTATAATTAATATCATCATTAGTAAATATAAATATTGTTATTGTTATTATTAGTAGAGTAATAATAATAATAATAATAATTATTATTATTACAAAATAATACAACTTTTACTCATTATTATTATTATCAATATTATTTTATCGAATAAATATGTGATACAAAGACATTTTTACCACACGTTATATAATTACATTAATAATACATACCACTATATTTTTGTGATATTAAGTGAACTTCATAAATTTTATTACTTGAGATATATAAAAATATATTTTTATCATATATAAATTTTAATATAAATTTTATTAATAAATGACATGTATTAATTACTCTAATAAAATCTGATAAATATATGTAAATACATATAACGATTATATTTAAATTATATTATAAACATTTATAGATTTTGGAAGCCATTTTGGGTTAAGTTGACTTTTATTGACTTTTGCATGATAATCTCGAGCATTAGGATTGTGATACGCTATAACTTGACCTAAATTGTTAGACAGATATTGACCAACATATAAATATATATATAATTAATATAGGTTCGTGAATCCGAGGCCAATCATGCACTTGTTCAGTGCTGTCATATGCATATTTGCTATGAAATAGAGTATTGTGAGTTTTATTTGCTCCCTTTTTAAATGCTTTTACAATATATATTCTTGGGACTGAGAATACATGCACTTTTATAAATGTTTGACGAAATAGACACAAGTAATCGAAACTACATTCTATGGTTGAATTTTTATACTGGATATCGCCCTTGTTGAACTTGGTAGCCTAAGAATTGGTGTTTATTATAATTGCCACCAATTGACGTGAATCCTAAAGATAGATCTATGGGCTTTGACACGCCCCAGCCAGAGAATTTGAACTGCTTTAGTACTTCGATTTTTCTCTACATACGAGTGGTTTTGTTTTGGGGATATTCTAGATGCATTTTGTTAATGTCGGTTACCAGGGGTTCAATCCATATGAATGATTTTTTTATGCAGATGCATGATGTTTATGAGAAATGAAAATGAAAATCTTGTGGTCTACTAAATTAATGGAAATCATTATTTATGTTAAACTAATGAACTCACCAACCTTTTGGTTGACACTTGAAAGCATGTTTATTCTCAGGCTTGAAAAAAAATCTTCTGTTGTGCGTTTGCTCATTTTAAAGATATTACTTGGAGTCATTCATGGCATATTTCAAAAGACGTTGCATTCAAGTCGTAGAGTTCAATAAAGATTATTATTAAGTAAATGACATTTAAGTCATTATAGTTTGGATATATTATGAATTGGTATGCATATCTGTCATCTTTCGATGAAATGAAAGTTTGTCTTTCAAAAACGAATGCAATGTTTGTAAAATGTATCATATAGGGGTCAAATGCCTCGCAATGTATCCATATGTTATTGTATTCATCCTTATGGATTGGGACGGGTCGCTTCATGTGGTATCAGAGCGGTGGTCTTAGCGAACCAGGTCTTACATTAGTGTGTCTAACTGATAGATATTAAGATGCATTAATGAGTCTGGACTTCAACCTTAGCTACATGTCAAAAAGTTTTGTGTGTCATATTTGTAGGAAATTACATGCTTATCATTCTTAGTCTAGACACATCTTACTGCATTGATTGCATAAATAGTGTATAGATAAAATTCATATCTTAGCGTATCTGCTAATTCATATCTTAACATATCTGTTACTGTAAACTTTGCCTGACATATTTCAAAGATTCTCCGTAATTTATGGGATTTTGGTATTATATATACATATGTAATTTATGTATTAAAGAATACCAAATCTAATTCTTATAATCTTCCTCATATCGAAAAATCATTCCCCTACTCTGTACGAGATGGATCCTGCAACCAGTTCCATTTCCTCGGATTTCGACAGCTATTCCGATATGGAGTTTCACTCGGGCTTCAAAAGCAGCGTGATTGGAATGGATCAACCAATAAGACATCATCTATTCTTGATGAATTGGGTATGGGTTCGTAGCCTACTTAATCATTGGAGACAAGAAGAAGGTGATCCCTTCCATTCACCACATTGCCCTCTTGGCAAAGAACTTGAAGCACATACAGGCGAACCTGTTCGAGACACCATTTTCTCTCTCATTTCCAGAGTATCTCGGCACGATTATATACTATCTCAAATTCTAGATCTTATTCACCCGCTCGTCCGAACCACTGATCGTCCAGATGTAATAGAAGAAGTCAACGAGCTCCGCGCACGAGTATTGGCTTTGGAGAATATGGTGCAAAGGTTACAAGCACCAGCAGCATCACCGGCATCAACGGTACCACCATCAGCAACACCAATAGTACCATCACCACCACCACCAGCAACATCTACATCCTACACCTCAATATCACAAACGGTACCTCGAGCATCAACGTCACACACACCATAGATACCAAGGAGTACCAACAACAACAAACGATGAAATATTGATTCATAATTTCATCGGAGAAATATTCTATGGTGATTATGTAATCTCTAAACGTTTTAAAGATTATTTATTCTAATCATAACCGTAAACCAAGATGAATGGATGGATAGAGATGATACAGGGAAGAATAGAAACCCTGACAAGTATGATGCACGAATTACAAGCTAGACTTGTTACCAGCAGCATCAACAGTACCATCAGCATCACTGGCACCGTCAGTACCGCTAGCATCACCATTAGTATTACCAATACCAGCAACACCTGTAACACTACAAGCTCCACCAGTTACATAACCACAAACGATATCAACACCACAATCACCTATGGATATATTGAAATAATGAGTTATGAAGTATTAACTCATTATTTCCAAAGAATTTATATATTATATAAATTTTGGAAACATAATATATCTTTTAGTACTAAGCTATTATGTATGAATTGAAAAAGGGGTAGATACTACTCGGTTAATTCATATTCATATGACTAATTTGCTATAATGTACATCCTTCGTTAGCAACTTAACCATCATTGACTACAATCTCTGTTTCAAATTCAATGAATTCCATTTCATAATAAACTAAGTGTATTACTCAATTACATATTTGATTTTACTCCTTCGATATACTAGAAACTTTCTACACAACATCATTCGTATTTTATTCCACGAGCACCAACATCATTCAACGAAGAAATATCTATAAAAATGAATAATGAAGTATTGATTCATGATTTCATTTACGTTGAAGAAATAATTCGCGAAGATTACTTAATTTCTAAAGTTTTAGGAATTATTCAATTCTAGTTCCAACCGTAAATCAATCGAGTTTAATTTAATATTAACTCATTAAATCTATACTACATCTGTAGAAAATATACATACATTTTCATAAAGATTGTAATATAAATTCTCTTGTACAAAATATTACTTGTGAAACTTTTAACGAGTAGGTAATGCCCGAGAAATATATAAATTCACAATTAATATGATACACTGTACATTCTTCAATTCTAAATCAAAAGTCATCAACTATATTCACTACTTTTACAGCGATACACATTCTTTCAGAAAATCAGGACAACCATTTTCATAAATTACATATCCTGATTTTGAACAGATCAGAAATCCAAGTCAAGATTTAGCAGAAGGTATCACTCTTAGATCCCTACATATTTCAAAGCTATACTTTGACTTCAAAACTATGCTAGAACATCATTTCTATTCATAGAACCCAGAAAAGTATTTATATCATTCAAAATCCTAGAACATCATATGAATATTAACGATTACAATCTATGTTCAAACCCCTCAAAATTCCTGAAGACACTTCAAATAATGAACAATCGAAATGATGATCCAACCACATGTTACCCACAGTCATGCACCTGAAAAACTCTCGAAACCAAAGTCATAGTTTAACACGTACCTGCGTCAGATCCTTTGGCATTTATTAGCAAAAATAACTTTACGATTCCTTTTCAAAGTAACAAATTCTGTCATAGCTCCACCAAGTCAATTTTGATTTTCCATCTAAAGTAGCCTTATTATAACCCTGATATATACGATTACCCTTTTGTTACCGGAGAACCTTTTATATTCCACGACATTATCAGCAGATGTACTAGCAACTTCGTTACCCTTTGGAGTAAGTCTCTCCGAAAATTCATTATATGTACTCATTGAAACCCCATCATCTACTCATCTGCATCCTGTAACAATAATTGCCATACCAACTATCAAAAATCATCAATCATCAATCTCGAATCTCACAGCATTTTCACTTCAACAGTTATATATATACATATAACGTCTATCTCCTAAACTTACATACTTTGAATGTGAAGTTTCTGAAAAACACATTAAACTATGAACTAGATCTCTGAATTTTAGAAAAATGCTGATGAAGCAGCAAAAACTGTAAACGACCTTAACAGTCGAGAGTTTGATAATAAAGAATAAGGTGTTGGAAAAGCTCAGAAAAAGAGAAGGTTTGGAACTGGAAAACGGATTGAGCAAACTATGAAGGAGGCTGTGGACAAATCACAAAGACTAAACCTGCCTTCAAAGAATCCAATGATTCAGTGTCTGCTGAAGTCATTAACGAATACCTTGCTCCTGACTCTAAACCCTTACGGACAATATTCTTCATCATCCTCTGATCTTAGATATTCTAACATATCATCATATCTTTAATTATAAATATCTTAGATATTTCTGAAGATATTTTCATAACCCTTCTTATCTGAAATTAATTATCTCTTCGCGCTATTTATATTACATCATAAAGGAAACTGTTTTAGTTTCTAAATTCTGAAAAATTTGAACTTAAAATATGAATGCTTTTGAAGTAGTGCTGGGAACTGAAGCATGAGTTAGTATAATATAATGACACTTGATTAACGTGATTATATTACAGTAAGTCATGCTGAGTTTCTAAATGGAACGTGATGATTCACAGATCATAACGTCATCATATGCCATGTTACACGATTCTTGTATTCTACTTAACCTCTAAACATATCATGAAAATATTTTTCTTGATGATTCGGTCTTTTCTGAGGTATTCTGGTAAATTGACAAATCAAGATCATGCCATTACAATTTCCTTCTTAGAACATTAACTATGTTCATTCCAAAATTCATATCTACAAATACTGGACCATTACATGCGGTGCTTAATGGCAAGAAGAGAAAACAAAAGAATAAAGCTCCGAAATAGAAATTGGAGTATAAATCGCAGCAAATAGGAGAGAGCATTAACTGTGGATGACAATGATTATTGAAGACAGAAGAAGGGACTTTGAAATATAAGGGAAGATATAAAGTCCAACAACAACCCAGAAATTACAAACCATATATATCGATGCATATAGCAATATAAAGACACGGGAGAACTAAAAACACTATAAAACCAAGAGTATAGTAGAAGTAAATAGATTCATCCGGCGGTAGATGAAAAAGAAGAATGACAGATATGAAAGTTAGAAATATATCAAGAAGCAGAACTGGATGAAGCATATTGATGAATGCTTTAAAATATGATTTGAGAGAGGAAGAATTAAAGGTGAGCTGTGGGAATAAAGAAACAAAGGGAGTGGATTTATAGCGAAAAATCTGACAGAGCAATCGTGACAGGTTATCGCATTTAATCAAAGAAGATTCTAATTTCCTAAATTACCGAAGAATCAAATCTTATTACGAAGATTTTCTCTAAATCCCTTGAACTCCGAAAATTAATCCTATCTACGTCAAAAGATATGACGAATCTACATTTATTCATTTCACTCTTTTGTGATAACTTCACTCGTACTCTTCACAAAATTGAATTTTTTTATCTATATTACTCAATAATGATAAAACTCTAATTTTTAGCTCATATGCGTCATGAAAACACACTTAATGTCAGCCATGACCATCCTAATCAAATTTTGGGACGAAATTTCTTTAACGGGTAGGTACTGTGACAATCCGGAAATTTCTGACCAAATTTAAACTTTATCTTTATATTATTCCGACACGATAAGCAAAGTTTGTTAAGAACTTTAAACTGTGTTCATACATTCATTTTAACCTCGACCAAATTCCGACGATTCACGAACCATTATATAAATGGATATGATTATATATATATATATATATATATATATATATATATATATATATATATATATATATATATATATATATATATATATATATATATATATATATTATAACTTATTAAACGTATAATACTTTACATGAACGTATTTGTTTCAATATATTTAGCGATGGAATTAGAAGGTAATATCAAATGATTGATTTCAGTTACTTTGCGATATGTTTACGAGTCTCTATTGGGAGGTCCACTTTGATTTAGGAAACTTTTTCTTTTAACGGTATTCAAAATAATTAGTAAAGTAATTTACAAGTAAGAATAAAAGTGTCAATTAACGGGAACTAGAAAAGGATTAGTGGAGATTCCCGTTTGATTTTCAAATTATGCTTTATAATAATTACCTCGTGACTTTTGATAAGATAAACTATTGAACTTGTATATTAATTAATTTGGAAGTAAAATTGTGGAATATAGATAACTTGACAAGTTAAGTAAATTGATGTTTTATATTAAAATGATTTTATACGTTTATCTAACCTTCGGACTTTATCTTACGCTTCACCAGCAAACGGTAATTTAAAAAATTGAAAACCTGTTATGAGTTATATACGATCTTACTTTTCTAAAATATTTCATGGTATAATGATTTCCATTATGTTAACCTTTTAACAAAATGATTCCTAATTATATTTAGCTTTGAAAACAAAATTATCATATTTAGCTAATTTAGTTTCAAACGTACAAAAACGTTTTCAGTTTAAAAAAAACCTTATTACTAAAACGTTTTATGAGATAATTTGTTTATGAAATTTGAAGAACTTAATTTGAGTTTTGTATTATAAATTACAAATACGTAAGCGTGATATGACATAATATTTTCTATTATTTAAACGATTATGAATGAATTTTGAAATATAAATAGTTTTGAAAAACTAAATATTATTTTATTATTTAAATATCTCAATTATATATAAGTTATATTTTTAAATGAAGATATATATATATATATATATATATATATATATATATATATATATATATATATATATATATATATATATTATATATTTTACAAAATGATTAAATATAATATTAACTTGATATAAAATGTTTTGATTTAAAATAATATTATTAAATATACTTTGATAAACTATGAGACGTCGATTTATAGAAGCAAATGACCAAAATGCTTGAACGTTCAAGTTAAATTTCAAGTGATATAGTTTCTTGATAATCGAAGTCTATATTTTGACAAGGATACGAGTCACGTAACTAAAAGTGCAAGTTTTCTAAGCGTACGAAACTTCGACTGAAAAACCGGAACCGAGACATTAGTCGAGTGAAAACGTCCAAGTTAATGGAACTAATTTTACAAGTTAACTTTGCACATAAATATATTATAATATATAAATAATTATAAAGATTTAATATATAAATATAATTATATAGTAAAAAAAGAGTGTCGGCAAAATAAGTTAAAGATCGTGAGCTGGTAACAGTGTCCATGCGATCGCATGGCATATAGCCATAAAACCCATGCGATCGCATGGGGGTCAATGGCAGCAAACATCTATAAATCGAGCGAGTTCGTTCACTTGTACACACCCATAGTTACCTATGTCTCTCTATCTCTCTTTATATATATTTTAATTATTATTATTATTATTATTATTATTATTATTATTATTATTATTATTATTATTATTATTATTATTATTATTATTATTATTATTATTATTATTATTATTATTATTATTATTATTATTATTATTATTATTATTATTAAGATTAATATTATTACTATTCTTAACTAGTAGTATGGGTATTATTATTAATATTATACATAAAATACTACGACGAGGTTATGAGCGAGTTATTTCAAACCAGTTTTTCGAGCGGGATAGAGCTAAGAAAATTATTGGTTATAGCTATGAAGGTTATGGGTATTGTTTGGGGGTATTGCTCGTGAGTCAAACTAGTGTTTATCATCTCCGTTGCGTCTACGTACTTTCCTGCAATATTGAATCTCAATATTGATACGTGAATATTCATATCTAATCTTTTATATATTAATAGTGTATCCCTGACTAGTGCTCGAGTATATATGATCATGCATGCTTGTATGCTTAATTTCGTCGTTAGATAGGTTTGCTGAATTATGAATTTGATACATATGCTACTAAGATATAGTCATTTAGAAAATGTATGGTTTTGATATAATTTTATGTATTATTGTTAAAATGATTATTATTATTATTACTATCGTCGTTATCATTGTCGTTATCTTTATCGTTATCGTTATCGTTATCGTAATCGTTATCATCGTTAATATCGTCATTATTATTATAATCTAATAATCAATATTATTATTATTATTATTATTTTTATTATTATTATTATTATTAAAATAATCAATATTTTTATCAAAACTATCATTTTATTATTTTTATCGTTATTATTATTATTAAAAGAATCATTAATATTAAAACTATCAAGTTTTTATGATTTTTATAGAAATATCCTTTTTATTATTAAATATCATTATTACTATCATTATTAAAAATTATCATTTTGAATATAATTATTATTTTTATAAAATATTATTATTATTTCAGTTAATAATAAAAAGTATCGTTATTATTAAAATTATCATGATTAGAATAATCATTTTATTATAATTAATATCATCATTAGTAAATATAAATATTGTTATTATTAGTAGAATAATAATAATTATTATTATTATTACAAAATAATACAACTTTTACTCATTATTATTATTATCAGTATTATTTTATCGAATAAATATGTGATACAAAGATATTTTTACCACACGTTATATAATTACATTAATAATACATACCACTATATTTTTGTGATATTAAGTGAACTTAATAAATTTTATTACTTGAGATATATAAAAATATATTTTTATCATATATAAATTTTAATATAAATTTTATTAATAAATGACATGTATTATTACTCTAATAAAATCTGATAAATATATGTAAATACATATAACGACTATATTTAAATTATTTTATAAATATGTATAGATTTTGGAAGCCATTTTGGGTCAAGTTGACTTTTGTTGACTTTTGCATGATAATCTCGAGCATTAGGATTGTGATACACTATGACTTGACCTAAATTGTTAGACAGATATTGACCAACATATAAATATATATAATTAATATAGGTTCGTGAATCTGAGGCCAACCCTGCACTTGTTCAGTGCCGTCATATGCATAATTGCTACGAAATACAGTATTGTGAGTTTCATTTGCTCCATTTTTCAATGCTTTTGCAATATATATTCTTGGGACTAAGAATACATGCACTTTTATAAATGTTTAACGAAATAGACACAAGTAATCGAAACTACAATCTATGGTTGAATTTTTATACCGGATATCGCCCTTGTTGAACTTGGTAGCCTAAGAATTGGTGTTTATTATAATTGTCACCAATTGACACGAATCCTAAAGATAGATCTATGGGCTTTGACACGCCCCAGTCAGAGTGGTTCTGTTTTGGGATATTCTAGATGCATTTTGTTAATGTCGATTACCAGGGGTTCAATCCATATGAATGATTTTTTTTATGCAGATGCATGATGTTTATGATAAATGAAAATGAAAATCTTGTGATCTATTAAATTAATGGAAATGATTATTTATGATAAACTAATGAACTTACCAACCTTTTGGTTGACGCTTGAAAGCATGTTTATTCTCAGGTTTGAAAGAAATCTTTCGCTGTGCGTTTGCTCATTTTAAAGATATTACTTGGAGTCATTCATGGCATATTTCAAAAGACGTTGCATTCAAGTCGTAGAGTTCAATAAAGATTATTATTAAGTAAATGATAGATTAAGTCATTATAGTTTGGATATATTATGAATTGGTATGCATATCTGTCATGTTTCGATGAAATGAAAGTTTGTCTTTCAAAAACGAATGCAATGTTTGTAAAATGTATCATATAGAGGTCAAATGTCTCGCAATGTATCCATATGTTATTGTATTCGTCCTTATGAATTAGGACGGGTCGCTTCATCGTATGTATATATATAAACCTCGAATTACTAAAGCATCCGTAACCCGGATGAGGCGGGTCAGTACCCATAGATCTACCTTTAAGATTCGCGTCAATTAGGGGCCATTGCTCTAATTCTTAGGTTACCAAGCTATAATAATCAGGGGCGATGTTCGATATAATAATCCACAGAACAGCTCGTCTGTATAATAATTCATTAGAGGAATGTTTTGTTTGTGTCTATCGCGTCAAACATTTATAAAAGCATTTCATGTATTCTCAGTCCCAAAAATATATATTTCAAAAGTAAGTAAAAAGGGAGCATATGAAACTCACGATATGTGTACACAATCCTAATGCTCGAGATCGACATACAAAAGTTATCCAAAGTCGTTTCAAAAAGTCAATTTTGACAGTTGTTTAACAAAACAAGACGAACCTTATATAAGGATTCATTTACTCGGTTGGTAATATTCAAAAATCCAATTTATCAATCTCGTAAACAAGTTGTTTAAATCTTAATTGCAGATTCAAAAGCAATTTCAATTAACGTCAATCATAATAGTGTTTTAAAATAGATATCACAATCCTAATGCTCGAGATCGACATACAAAAGTTATCCAAAGTCGTTTCAAAAAGTCAATTTTGACAGTTGTTTAACAAAACAAGACGTACCTTTAATAAGGATTCATTTACTCGGTTGGTAATATTCAAAAATCCAATTTATCAATCTCGTAAACAAGTTGTTTAAATCTTAATTGCAGATTCAAAAGCAATTTCAATTAACGTCAATCATAATTCAGTTGATCATATATTATAATCCGTTCATCGAAACTATTCGATATCTAAATGAAAAGTCATTGATTTTTCGCCAGCTTTTCAAAAACATGTATATCATATACCTTTTACCAGTAATATATGTATTTAATTCGAGATTCATCATAAAATGTTTAACGAAGAAATTTAGCATACAAGCATGCATAAATATAAATACTCGAGCACTAGACATGGATACACAATTAATATATAGAAGATAAGATATGAATACTCACGTATCAATATTGTGATTCAATATTGCAGGAAAGTACCTAGACGCAACAGAGATGATAAACACTAGGTTTGATTTGCAAACAATACCCATGAATATTACCCATAACTTCCATAGTTATAACCCATAATTTCCTTAGCTCTATCCCGTTTGAAAACCCATTTTGAAAGTGACACGCTCATGACCTCACCGTAGTATTTTATGTATAAATAATAATAATACTAATACTACTTATAATGATAAGATTAATAATAATATTAATCTTAATATTAATAATAATAATAATAATAATCATAATAATAATATATAATTTAAATATATACGGAGTAAAATGATTGAGGAAACAAAGAACTAGATCGAGTTTTTATAGTACTTTGGCCTGAAACAGTACCTCATACGATCGCAAGGGGTTAACCCTTTGTGGCCATGCGATCGTATGGCTAGGGATTCCAGCTCACAATGTTTTGTCCTAATGCTTGTTGACATAATTAAATAATATATATATATATAATATATAATTTAAATTAATTAATTATATATTATATTTTATTCCCGTGCATAGTTGATTTGTAATTTTTGTTCCGATAAGTCGTACGTCATCACGCAACTTATGTCCTGGTTCCGGTTTTTTTGAATGTCCTTTCGTACACTTAGAAAACTTGCATTTTACGTTTCGTGATTCGTACTCTTGTCAATATATAGTCTTAAATTATCCATAAACTATACCACTCAAAGTATATCTTAAACTTTCGAGTATTTTGGTCATTTACTTCTATAAATCATCGTCTCCTTATATACATATACATATACATATATACATTTTCATTTTAAAATAGTGTTTTACTTTAGCAAAGTTACTGTAGAAAAGTTTTTTTACTGTAGCAAATAGTGATTTCCGAAAACACTGTAGCTTTTCGGGTACTGTAGCAATTCGAAAATACTGTAGCAATTTAGTGTTTTACTGGTTCATCTTAAACGTTTTAGTTAACTTATCTAAATATCAATCAGATAATCAAACCAATAAGGTTAATGCACAGTATCATTTTCATAACACTTTGTAACGTTTTCAAGTTATAGTATATATATGTATCTATTTACATATAATTGTTCGCGAATCGTTGAGAAAAATCGAAGGGTATTTGAATAGTTTAAAATTTTGAGATTCAACTTCATAGACTTTGCTTATCGTGTCGGAAACGTTAAAGATTAAGTTTAAATTTGGTCAGAAATTTCCGAGTCATCACAGTACCTCCCCGTTAAAGAAATTTTGTCCCGAAATTTGAGTGAGGTCTTCATGGCTAACAATAAAAATGTTTTCATGACGAATATGTGTTGATAAATAGAATTTTTATCACCGTTGAATAATATGGATAAAACAATCTAATTACTCGAAGCGTATGAGGGAAGTTATCGTAATAGAGTGAAATGGAGATTAGAGATGCGTCTTATCTCTTGACGTAGTAACGATTGATTTCCAGAATTTAAGGAATAGAGAATCTTCATTATCTAAATAAGATTTGATACTTCGGAATTTGCGGAAATTAGGATTTTCTTTGATTAAATGTGTAATCTGCCTCGATTGCTATGTCCGATATTTCGCTATAAATTGACCTCTTCCGTTTCATTTATTTTCACCACTCCTATTATCTTTTCCATTATTTTATACTTCCAAAAGATTGTGAAATGCTTCATCCAGTTCTAATTCTTGATATACTCCTAACTTTCATATATGTCATTCTTCTTTTTCATCTACCACCAGAGGAAGTTATTTTCTTCTATCACTAGCTTGGGGTTATAGTGTTTTTCATTCTCCCGTGTCTTTATATTGCTATACTCATTGATATACACGGTTTGTAAATTTATATGTTTTTATCGGGCTTTTTATTCTCCGTTATATTTCGAAGCTTCATGCTTTCGTTCTCTCTTCCCCCCTTCAAGTCAAGCGAATAATGGTCCAGAATTCATAGGTATGGATTTTGAAATGAACATAGTTAATGTTCTAAGAAGGGAATTGTAATGGTACGATCTTGATTTGTCAAATTATTAGAATATCCGGAAAAGACCGAATCATCAAGAAATATATTTTCTTGATATATTTAAAGATTATATAGAATGAAAGAGCTATGTAACATGGTTCATGATGAGGGTGGGATCTGTGAACCTTTATCACGTTCCATTAGAAACTCAGTATGACTTACTGTAATAAAATCACGTTGTTCAAGTGTCATTTTATTATACTAATTCATGCTTCAGTTCCCAACACTACTTCAAAACATTCATATTTTAAACTTGAAGGTTTCAGAATTTAGAAACTAAAATAGTTTCTTTTATGATGTAATACAGATAGCACGAAGAGGTAATGATTTCAGATAAGAATGGTTTAGAAAAAATATCTTCAGAAATATGGAGGATATTTATAATGGAAGATACGATAATATCTTAGAATATTTAAGATAAGATGATGATGAAGAATATTGTCCGCAAAGGTTTTAGAGTAAGGAGCAAGGTATTCGTTAATGACTTCAGCAGACACTGAATCATTTGGATTCTTTGAAGGCAGGTTCAGTCTTTGTGATTTATCCACAACCTCCTTCATACTTTCCTCAATCCGTTTTCCAGTTCCAAACCTTCTCTTTTTCTCAGCTTTACCACCATACTATTCTTTATCATCAAACTTTTGACTGTTAAGGTCGTTTATAGTTTTTGCTGCTTCATCAGCATTGTTCCAATTTCAGAGAACTAGTTCATAGTTTGGGAAGTTTTTCAAAAACTTCACATTCAAAGTATGTAAGTCTAGAAGATAGACATTATATGTATATATATAACTGTTGGCGTAGAATTGCTGCGAAATTCGAAATACTGATTGCTAATTCCCGGTAGTTAGTATGGAAATTATCGTTAGAAGATGTAGACAAGTATATGATAGGGTTTCAATGATTATAATGATTTTTTGAAGGGTCAAGGATCAATGAAGTTGTTGGTAAATTTATTGCTAATGTGGTGGAACATAAAAGGTTCCCCAGTAACAAAAACGTATATGTCAAAGTTACAATAAGGTTAATCTTGAAAAGTCGAAGTTAACTGGTTGGAAGTGTGATAAAACTGGATACTTTGAAAAGGGATTGCAAGATTATTTTCGTTAAAAACAATGTTGAAGGATCTTGCACAGTTTTGAAGTCAAAGTATTGCTTCAAAAGATGTAAGGATCTAAGAATGATGTCACCGGTTCAGATTTATGACTTGGATTCTAATCCGTCAATATCAGAATATGTAATTGAATTTGTATGAAAAAGATTGTATATCGTTGTGAGCTTTGTTAAAAAATTTTGAATCAAAGTTGTACAGTGTAGCATATTAATTGCAAACTTAAATATTTCCCGGGTATTACCTACCCGTTAAAGATTTCACAAGTAATATTTTGTACCAAAGAATTTTTTATTACAGTCTTTATGAAAATATATGTATGTATATTTTCTTCAGATGTAATACAGATTTAATGAGTTAATATCATATTAAGCTCATTTGATTTTCGGCTTGACTTAGAAATAAATAATCTCTAAAATATTAGAGATTACATAATCTTTACGGAGTATTTCGCTAATGTAATCAATACTTCATTATTTATTCTTATTGATATTCCTAGGTGAAGGATGTTGGTACTCGTGGAATTTGTTGTGAACCTTACAAGGCACAGATGACGTTTTCTGGAAAGTTTCGAGAAGATCGAAAATGAAAATGTAAAATCAATTATGTAATTGAATAATACACTTGGTTTATTATGAAATGGAATTCCTTAAGTTGAAATAGAGATTGTAGTTAACGAAGGTTAAGTTGTTAACAAAGGATGTACATCATAGCACATTAGTAATATGAATTTAACCGAGTAATATTTACCCTTTTTTTTCAATTCATACATAATAGCTTAGTACAAAATAATTTATGATAGTTTTAAAATTTATATATATATATAAGATATACATATAAATTCTTTAGAGGAATTGAGTTAATACTTCATAACTCATTGATACAATATACTCGTTGTTGACTCTTATTTGAAATGTCCCGTTCTTATTGATTAAAAACTTTCCATATTAATTGATTTCGTTGCGAGGTTTTGACCTCTATATGAGACATTTTTTCAAAGACTGCATTCATTTTTAAAACAAACCATAACCTTTATTTCATAAATAAAGGTTTAAAAAGCTTTACATAGATTATCAAATAATGATAATCTAAAATATCCTGTTTACACACGACCATTACATAATGGTTTACAATACAAATATTTTATATCAAAATCAGTTTCTTGAATGCAGTTTTTACACAATATCATACAAACGTGGACTCCAAATCTTGTCCTTATTTTAGTATGCAACAGCGGAAGCTCTTAGTATTCACCTGAGAATAAACATGCTTTAAACGTCAACAAAAATGTTGGTGAGTTATAGGTTTAACCTATATATATCAAAACGTAACAATAGACCACAAGATTTCATATTTCAATACACATCCCATATATATAGATAAAAATCATTCATATGGTGAACACCTGGTAACCGACATTAATAAGATGCATATATAAGAATATCCCCATCATTCCGGGACACCCTTCGGATATTATATAAATTTCGAAGTACTAAAGCATCTGGTACTTTGGATGGGGTTTGTTAGGCCAATAGATCTAACTTTAGGATTCGCGTCAATTAGGGTGTCTGTTCCCTAATTCTTAGATTACCAGACTTAATAAAAAGGGGCATATTCGATTTCGATAATTCAACCATAGAATGTAGTTTCACATATACTTGTGTCTATTTTGTAAATCATTTATAAAACCTGCATGTATTCTCATCCCAAAAATATTAGATTTTAAAAGTGGGACTATAACTCACTTTCACAGATTTTTACTTCGTCGGGAAGTAAGACTTGGCCACTGGTCGATTCACGAACCTATAACAAATATGTACATATATATCCAAGTATGTTCAAAATATATTTACAACACTTTTAATACATTTTGATGTTTTAAGTTTATTAAGTCAGCTGTCCTCGTTAGTAACCTACAACTAGTTGTCCACAGTTAGATGTTCAGAAATAAATCGATATATATATTATCCTGAATCAATCCACGACTCAGTGTATACATATCTCAGTATTGATCACAACCAAACTATATATATTTTGGAATCAACCTCAACCCTGTATAGCTAACTCCAACATTCACATATAGAGTGTCTATGGTTGTTCCGAAATATATATAGATGTGTCGACATGATAGGTCGAAACATTGTATACGTGTCTATGGTATCTCAAGATTACATAATATACAATACAAGTTGATTAAGTTATAGTTGGAATAGATTTGTTACCAATTTTCACGTAGCTAAAATGAGTAGTTTTTACCAATTTTGTTTTGCTCGCCATTTCTTCGTTTCTAATCCGTTTTGAGTGATTTAAGCGGCCACGGTTTTGTATTGAACTTGAATTTATGAAACTAAACAGAAAAGGTATAGGTTTATAGTTGGAAATACAAGTTACAAGTCGTTTTTGAAAGAGGTAGTCATTTTCGTCGAAAGAACGACATCTTGATGACTGTTTTGAAAAACATACTTTCACTTTGAGTTTAACCATGATTTTTGGATATGGTTTCATGTTCATAAGAAAAATCATTTTCCCAGAAGTATAGCTTTTAAATCAAAGTTTTTCATAGTTTTTAATTATCCAAACCAAAACAGCCCCCGGTTGTAACTACGACGGCGTAAATCCGGTTTTATGGTGTTTATCGTGTTTCCGGGTTTTAAATCATTAAGTTAGCATATCATATAGATATAGATCATGTGTATAGTTGATTTTAAAAGTGTAGTTAGAAGGATTAACTTTATTTGCGAACAAGTTTAGAATTAACTAAACTATGTTCTAGTGATTACTAGTTTACCACTTCGAATATGATAGCTTTTTAGGTATGAATCGAATGATGTTATGAACATCATTACTACCTTAAGTTCCTTGGATAAACCTACTGGAAAATAGAAAAATGGATCTAGCTTTAACGGATCCTTGGATGGCTCGAAGTTCTTGAAGCAGAATCATGACACGAAAACAAGTTCAAGTAAGATCATCACTTGAAATAAGATTGTTATAGTTATAGAAATTGAACCAAAGTTTAAAAATGATTATTACCTTGTATTAGAATGATAACCTACTGTAAGAAACAAAGATTCCTTGAGGTTGGATGATCACCTTACAAGATTGGAAGTGAGCTAGCAAACTTGAAAGTATTCTTGATTTTATGTAACTAGAACTTGTAGAATTTATGAAGAACACTTAGAACTTGAAGTTAGAACTTGAGAGAGATTAATTAGATGAAGAAAATTGAAGAATGAAAGTGTTTGTAGGTGTTTTTGGTCGTTGGTGTATGGATTATATATAAAGGATATGTAATTTTGTTTTCATGTAAATAAGTCATGAATGATTACTCATATTTTTGTAATTTTACGAGATATTTCATGCTAGTTGCCAAATGATGGTTCCCACATGTGTTAGGTAACTCACATGGGCTGCTAAGAGCTGATAATTGGAGTGTATATACAAATAGTACATACATCTAAAAGCTGTGTATTGTACGAGTACGAATACGGGTGCATACGAGTAGAATTGTTGATGAAACTGAATGAGGATGTAATTGTAAGCATTTTTGTTAAGTAGAAGTATTTTAATAAGTGTCTTGAAGTCTTTCAAAAGTGTATGAACACATATTAAAATACTACATGTATATACATTTTAACTGAGTCGTTAAGTCATCGTTAGTCGTTACATGTAAGTGTTGTTTTGAGACCTTTAGGTTAACGATCTTGTTAAATGTTGTTAACCCAAAGTTTATAATATCAAATGAGATTTTAAATTATTATATTATCATGATATTATGATATATTAATATATCTTAATATGATATATACATTTAAATGTCGTTACAACGATAATCGTTACATATATGTCTCGTTTCAAAATCCTTAAGTTAGTAGTCTTGTTTTTACTTATGTAGTTCATTATTAATACACTTAATGATAAATTTAATTATCATATTATCATATTATATATAATATAACAATGTATTAATATGCTTCACATATATTTAGTAAGACGTGGTTATAACGATAATCGTTATATGTATCGTTTCAAGTTTCATACGTCAATAGTCTCCTTTTTAAGTATATAACTTATTGTTACTATTTTTAATGAGATACTTGATGATCATTATATCATGTTAAACATATATATTTATTCATTTATGTATCATCATGTCATATACAACTTATAGCGTTCGTGAATCATTGGTCAAACTGGGTAATCAGACGTTTACAAAATTTCCGTTTCAATTAACCAAGTCTTAACAAGTTTGATTGTTTAACATGTTAGAAACATTTAATCATGTAAATATAGTTTTCATTAAACATATAATCATAGAAAGGTTCGGAAAAGTTTGGGTCACTACAGTATTGATGTCCATGGTACTTTCTTGAACTGGCAGAGCTTGTGATGTGAGAGGCGATGTTGACATCACTGACTGTGCTGGTAAGGCTAAGGGTACTGTCGATGCTGTTGGTAAAACAAGTCTTGCTTGTACCTTACGCACAATTCTTGTCAGAGTTTCTACTCTTCCTTCTATCATTTTGGTTCACTCATCTGATTTATGGTTAGGGCTAGAATATATAATCTCTAAGATTATAGATTATATAATCGTTGTAGTATATTTCTCCGATGAAGTTATGAATCAATACTTCATCATTTATTATTGTTGGTACTCCTTGGTACCTATGGTGAGTATGATGTTGATATCCGAAGTACAGTTTTTTTTTTTTAGATGTGATATTGAGGTGTGGGATGCGGATGTGGTTGTTGGTAGTGGTAATGATACTGTTGGTGTTGATGATGGTGGTACTGGTTATGCTGCTGGTGCTGCTGCTGGTGTTTGTAATCCTTGTACCATATTCTCCAAAGCCATTACCCGAGCGCGAAGCTCGTTGACTTCTTCTATTATACTGGAATGATTGGCAGTTTGGACAAGCGGATGAATAAGATTTAGAATATTGGATATTACGTAGTCGTTGCGAGCTGTTCTGGAAATGAGGGTGAAAATGGTGTTACGAACGGGTTCATCGGTAAGTGCTTCAGGTTCTTCGCCAAGAGGTGAATGTGGTGGATGGAAGGGATCGCCTTCTTCTTGTCTCCAATGATTAAGTAGATAACGAACCCATCCCCAATTCATCCAGAATAGATGATGGCTAATTGGTTGATCCATTCCGATTACGCTGCTTTTGGAGCTCGAATGGAAATCCATATCGGAATAGCTGTCGGAATCTAAGGAGTTTGAACTAGATACATGATCCATTTTGTGTAATCAAAGAAAAGATTTTTGGAATGAAATAGATTATAGGACTAATTTGGTACTCCTCAATACATAGTTTACATATGTATTTATAATACCAAAATCCCATAAGTTACGGAGGATTTTACGGAAGATGTCAGGTAAAGTTTACTGTAATAGATATGCCAAGATATGAATTTTGTCTATACTATCTATGCAATCAATGCAATAAGACGCGTTTAGACTTAATATGATAGACAGGTAATTTTCGACAAGAAATGATAAGCAAAACTTTTGACATGCAGACATGGTCGAAGTCCAGACTTACGAATGTATCCTAACAACTATCAGTTAGACACACTAATGCAAGACCTGGTTCACTAGGACCAATGCTCTGATACTAACTATGACGATCACTCCAAATCCATATGGACAAACACGTCATTCATCGATTTCATTGCGAGGTATTTGACCTCTATATGATATGTTTTGTAAACATTGCATTCTTTTGAAAAGGCACACCATAAATGAATATTTAAATCAAAGGTTTTCGACATCTGATGATTTCTACATATAGACAATCACCGTAATATAATAATTTACAATGATACTTTCGTTGACAATGCAGTCAAAATAAGATACATGGTGATGATTTGGTGAATGCAACGTTTCCTTAAAAAATATGTCATGTAAGACTCCATGCACATAGCTTGTCTAACATATAAGCAAATAGCGGAAGACTTCAAGGAAACCTGAGAATAAACATGCTAACAAGTGTCAACACAAAGGTTGGTGAGTTCATAGTTTTATTGTTTCGTATAATCTGTATGTAAAGGTGGATCACAAAATTTCAGTTGTTTCATCCAGAAACATTTGTCAAATTATTCTATAAGATTGAGCACCCTGGTAACTAAGCTTTAACGTCTATATAATAAGTACCCCTGTGTTTAACATGTAACCAACATGTACAATACACTCAAATAGCATACGTCTGTTTTATAGTTCAGGCTAGGGTTTCTATACCTAGAACAGACGGGGATGTCAAGCCCTATGGATCCATATACAACTACTCGCGCCCACCAGTTCTTATAACTGGCAGTTACTAGTTACCAAAGCTAAGGGATTTTCGGTTCAAACTCAGTGTAGAATTTAGTATGTACTTATATTCATTGCGTTTAAAATAAAGTGCATGTATTCTCAGCCCAAAAATATAGATTTCAAAAGCAATTAAAAAAGGATCCATAAACTCACCTTAGCAGCACATAAAGTTGTTCATCGTAATGTGACCCACACTCAGATTACCAAATAATCGTAGATCTCAACCTAGAGAACATATGTTGGTCAATAAATATCTATCAAGCTAGGTCAGGTCATAGTGTATCACAATCCTAATGCTCGAGATCGACATACAAAAGTTATCCAAAGTCGTTTCAAAAAGTCAATTTTGACAGTTGTTTAACAAAACGATACGTACCTTATATAAGGATTCATTTACTCGGTTGGTAATATTCAAAAATCCAATTTATCAATCTCGTAAACAAGTTGTTTAAATCTTAATTGCAGATTCAAAAGCAATTTCAATTAACGTCAATCATAATTCAGTTGATCATATATTTTAATCCGTTCATCGAAACTATTCGATATCTAAATGAAAAGTCATTGATTTTTCGGCAGCTTTCCAAAAACATGTATATCATATACCTTTTACCAGTAATATATGTATTTAATTCGAGATTCATCATAAACTGTTTAACGACTTTTCAATATTGTGATTCAATATTGCAGGAAAGTACGTAGACGCAACAGAGATGATGTAACAACCCAAACCAAACCACGACAAAACCCCGTTAATTTGCACAACATAAATTTTTTTTTTTCCTGAACAGCATACCCGCGCGCCGCGCCAAAACGGGCTGTCCCCGGGACTTGTAAATGCGAAAAAGATTGACTAGTTCCCGACGTATTTAGCCCAAACGCTTTTAACCATGAATTCATATATATAAAACTAGCACGTTTAATTAATAAAATTAAGTTTACGAAGCGGGTCCCACATCGACCCATATTACTACCTTAAGTACCGAAATACAACATTTGACCAAAAGACTTTTAATACATACAAATCCGAGCATGGCGATTGGGGATACGCTACCAAATCCTAAACAATCCAAAAGAAAGTCTCTAAAGCAAACTATGCAAGTCTTCTAGTCCTCGCGCTTACCCGAGCCACCGTCCGCATGCAATCTATAAAAAAAAAAGTCAACAACGAGAGGGTAAGCTAACGCTTAGTGAATGATAATATACTACATACATATATATGTATAAAATGAATACGCCACACAAATATCAAATACCGCATACCGAACAACCAAGCATAAAGGCAAGCTAGTCTAGGCGTACCGTACAAACACTAAGCACGAGCTAAGATACAACAACGAAATATAAGTTCACCAACGACGATGTGAACAACGCCAAATAGCTACACCCGGAGGGTTAGCTACAACACAACAATACATTAATATACGTATACAATATATATATAACAACGCGTAAAACTCCCAAGGTTAACCATAACGCTATGGTGCTACCGGCTCGTGGTTCACACCATACGCAATTGAGTCATACTCTTTTATAGTGCTACCGGCTCGTGCTTCACACTCGATGCTACTGGCTCGTGGTTCACATCAATTATTTTATAGTGCTACCGGCTCGTGGTTCACACTCGATGCTACCGGCTCGTGGTTCACATCTTAGTTTATAGTGCTACCGGCTCGTGGTTCACACTCGATGCTACCGGCTCGTGGTTCACATCTTAGTTTATAGTGCTACCGGCTCGTGGTTCACACTCGATCACACACATGTTATGGCACTACCGGCTCGATGGTTCATACCATAACACCCACAAATAAATACGTCATATACACATACGTATAATTATTCCACTCACAATACTACCCTTCGCCATTGGGGTTATATCTAAGTCCGCATCACTATATTAACCCTTCGTCATTGGGGTTATATCAACCACATCACAACCACGTGTGATAATGTACATGCGAACGCGTACTTCGCCAAAGGTGGCCAACTAAAATGCACAACCGTGCCAATTGGACCTATACACAAGTCCATCAAATCCACCTATATGTGAAGTGAGCTCTATAACCAAGAAACACTTCACCCCGACCCGCACCCATCCTACACATACATATGCACATAGGATATTAACACTCACCTTGAAGTCTTGAAGAAAGCTTCCAAGTAAACCGCAACTCGCCAATGGAAAATACCTATTCCATTATCACAATTACAACAATACACTTAGAGTGGATTTACAAATCAACCCAATTCGTCACTTAGTGTAATTTCGACCCAAATGCACTTCCAAGCACAAACCGTGCCCAAACTAACCAATAGTCACTAACACAAGTGAGAATGGTCCTAATATACCAATTAAACCCGAACTCAAGTGTTAAACACGCGTCATACCCATTTTGACACTTAAACCCTAATTTTGACTCATAAGGTCAAAATCTCACCATTTACAAGTTTCGACACCAAAACACATTTAACTCGGTTTAATACTCCAACTTAATCCATTTTAAGTTTATAAACCTCATTAACTCGCCAATTGGGTCATAATTACCACCAAACCCTAATTTGACCCAAAGTCATAGTTAGTCAACCAAGTAACCCTAAATGGGTTTCAATACTTCCATAATCACTAACTTAAGTGATTAAACTCAATTTCAAGTTCTAAACATGACCAATTAGTTCACCAACCCAAAATCCACCAACAATTTACAATAAACCCGATTATTAGCATCACTAAACCCATTTTATCATCTAAAAGGGTTTTACAACTAATTAACTCAAAACCCTAACTTGAATATCAAATCAAACAAATGAAATTCGGAGTTTGAGCTTACCAATACTATCACCGCGTAGCCAAGAACGAAAGGGACAACTTTAAAACCCGAGACTTTGAACAATTTGAGCTTCTTCTTCACCAAAACCTCCAATCTCTCTCTAGAATCACTCTCTCTCTCTAGATAGTTGGGAGTGATGAATGGATGCCAAAATGATCCAAAAGTGGATCTAAAACTGATATTATGGCCACAAATCCGTCCACAAGTGAAAGGACCATAATACCCTTCATTTAGACACTTAAAATGCTGAAAAAACGCATCAGGCCCAATCGGCGCGACGCGCCAAAAGGTGGGGCGCCGCTCCACCCTGCAGGTCAGATTTCAGAAACTCGTTTTGGCCATAACTTTTTGACCGTAGCTCCGTTTTTGATGAATCAAATATCGTTGGAAACGTAATAAGATTTTCTTTCCAATGGTAAGGCTTTGAAACATCAACACAAACTTTATTTGAGGTTTAAAAGGTACGTACACACCTTGTACCTCAAACAACGTCCAGTTTCCTTCAACGGTCGAGCAAGCAACACCTACATGCTGTGCACACTCCATACACACATAGTACACCTTAAATACATTATGTACAATAAATATTTGGGTCTTACAACTCTCCCCCACTTAGAATCGATCACGTCCTCGTGATCCTCGTCACTTAACCAAACGGACCACACTCCACGGTCCTCAACATATGTCCCAATCCGACCTTCCTAAGCAATTCTTCCTAACGAATCGCCTTCAACAACTAAATTGTCATCCACGATTTTCTCAAATCCACAATCCGAGCATTAAAACCATGCTCCTTCCCTAACATCGGGAAACTCATCCCATCTCTAACCGAGATATCAATCCTCTAGCGTACCATTACCAAGTACCGTGCTAAAGTAACCAAGTCTCAACCTAAGGTCAACAACCCGAAATGATGAAGACCGAACCAAACGAATCCTTACGGATAACACCAATCACTAAACATCCCTTGTAGCGCGCAATACGACCAATACGCAACTACCGTAACATCATAAGCGGACGACTAGAATCGCTAGCGTCCAATTGACTATAGCAACTTAAAACCCTAGGCGTACAAAATCGACCATTGTCACGCCTGTAACAACATGTGAGCGAAATACGGCTATCGCATCACTAATCATACCTCATGGTCCTCACGACCCCACCATTGACGTACAAATCAACCAATAGTTCTCAATACTAACCACCTGAAGGTTATTTCACACAAAACTCAAGGTATACAGAAACGGCTACTGTCACACCCTAGAGTACACGAAAAACGGCTATCGTGATATATCCGTAGTGTGCAAAAACGGCTATTGCAACACTACCATCAATATGTGAGCGAAACACGGCTATGTGCACAATTTATACAGGCAGTTAGCATCATAACCCTTACAAGTAACGGTTCCTTCCAAAAACCGCTCACCATCAATCACAACCACGAGTGGTCAACGGAGAGCTAACCCTTCCGGATATCACTCGTCACTTATCACAAGTCAAATGCGTTCAACATAGACATAACCCCAAATAAACACCACGTACTCACCTTGTAGTACACAAAATGACCTTTGTGTAACTACTACCCAAGGTGCACGATAATGAGGTATCGTAACCTTTCTCAAAATCCCATTACTCTATTCCCAAAGGTAACCACACGGCTACCACAATCGAGTCAAGAACCACCTATATCAAACATAGGTATCAAACAATGATTCTCCTAAAGAGAACCCGACACGCACATCCCTTAACCGAGGGATTTCACCTTGCTCGCCAAACACGTCCATTATCTCTCGACGAGATTCACCAACTTACCACCTCGGTGATAATTTACAAATCCAACATCATAAGTACAATTTAGCCAAAATTGTACTCTACCACAAATTGACCAAAACTAGGTCTCGACCAAATTTCCGGATCTAACAAAAGCATCATCCGAAATCTCACACTAAAACCTCCTCGTGCGGGAGTGCCACTCCCCCACTTGGAACTACGTTCCATATCTACAACTTGTACAACCGTACAATGCTACCAAAGGTAGACTTTACAAACAATTGGGTTCACACAACCCGTTACCATACCTTGCTCCAAACCTTGAGCACACGAAGGACTTGACCAATCCTTAAACACTTTGAACGAAAAGTGTACCACAAAATACACAAACTATACCCTCGCAATCATCCAATTGCTTTAGTTTGTCGAATTCCACCTAGTGTAACGACCCGGAAATTTCCGACCAAATTTAAACTTTAATCTCTATATGTTTCCGACACGATAAGCAAAAATCCTAATTTTGAGTCTAGAAAGTTTGAAATCTATATTTGGATAATTAGTTACCCTTTTGACCAAGCCTGACAATTCACGAACATTTATGTGTATATACGATATATTAATTGATAACGTTAACAAGGTATTAGATATATAATATTAGGTTTCGATATAAGATTACTATATTTATCGGCGTGAGTAAAAGATAATATAATTTTATAAATATCTGAAAATGGCTTTGTAAAAATATTAATGAGTTCTATAAATTTTAAGCTTACTAAAATTTTACTTAGGACCTAGTTATTACATTTCAACACTTTATATCTTTCACCCATAAATAAGAGGGACAGTTGAGGTAATTTTTATTTAATAGTTAATGACTAAATTTTATACCATAATAATCAAAATAAATAAAGACTTTTAATTTTTTTAAAATTTGGAATTTATCAGAGAACTTTATTCGCCACTAATTATCAAACGGAGCTCGAAATACTATACCTAACCAAGTGTCGGCAGATAAATATTTTATGCAAGCTGTAAACCTGTTTCTTACTATTATTGATTGTTATCATATTATAAAATTTTTATTTGAATTACAAGTTGCATTATAAAAGATGATACATGCGTTTGCTATAACAACACCCACAAATATATCTCTCTTTCATTCTTTCTTTCCCTCTCTTATTTGTGATCACCAAGAACTATCACCGTATACCACTATACCACATCGCATTTCATAAAAACGATCACCTTGAGCCCTTCTTCTTCATGAATCACAAACCGCCAACCATCTATCTCCACCGTCATCACCCCGAATCCACCACAACACCATCACCCATCGTCACCACTGTTTGAACCATCACAAACACATACCACTTGTGTGCTATTTAATCGGTTTCTTCATCGATAAATATGATATTTGATCTCTTTCCTTTTATCTTCTCCACCACCACCGAAGTCCACCGTCCCCCTAATCATTACTATAACAACAAATAATCACCAAGAATTTCAACTATCAACCTCTTCATCTCTAAATATATACATATACATATGTAACTAAAAACATCACTGCCATAACCATCACTATTATCGCCACCTTTCACCTTCCTTTATCAAAACACCACACCATGAAACCCATTTCCATATTTTCATCATGAAACACCGTCAACGAGTCACCTTCAACCATGATGATCATCGTAAACACCGCGTCGCCAACAAATGCACCCCAAACAAAATCCATTTAAATCTTCTATTATTCGAACAAGATCATCATTATCATCACCTTTCTGTTGCAACCTCTTTTTATGTTTTAACCCTCACAAAACCACCGCTAAAACACCATCGTTATATATATATTCTATCCTCTTCCTTTCTCTTTTTCTTTTTGCAGCTCGAAACATTTCTGAACCTTCTTATAGTTTTGCTGCAAACATTTCTGAACCTTATTTCTCCTCTTTCGAGTCCCAAACACTAAATACCTACTTACTATATATAATCCTTTTTATCTCGAAACCCGCCTATTTTATTCAAGTAATTTCTCTTTTGGCCGCCAAATATCAAAGTGGATAACCCCACTAGTTTATAAAAAAGATTTTGGTCGGCCATCTAAAGGGACCTCACCTCCACTTGAAACCGAAAGTTTGGGTATTCAAAACAATTAAGTTATTCATGCAAGTGTTACACGTGTTTCCTTGTTTTTATGAGAATTCTATCACCACAAAAGTATTATTGTTGCTGCTACGAAACGTTTTCCTATTTCTGTAACAAACGTGATGATAAGGAGTTAGGTGATGAATTATTTGAACCATGACAATGATATAATTATGCTAAACGAATATAAAAGTGAGTGGGGGATGTAGGGTTAAAGATAGGGACGTATCTTGCTTTCCAAATTCTATAATCGATGAAAAACAGCTTCTTTAATTTGATTACAAATTGACTCGGGACTGTTGGACTGAGGGTTTGCATATATAATTTGGGCCGTGAAAATCTATTAATCAGTTGGGCCGAGAACTAGATTTCCTAGTTGGGCCAAAAAGATATAAGAACAAGAAATTAAGGTTTATATTTAAATGGGTCGAGCTAATTCCAGTAAAAGAAAGAGTGGAGCCATGGTCATGGGTATTGTTGGGTAATCAAGAGGTCATGGGATCGAGTCTTGCATGCAACAATTCTTTTTAGGATGGCTTTTGAAAGGGTATACATATTTCATTATTATTATTATTAATATAATCATTAAATTAATACTAGTATTATCATTAAAATTATCATTTTATTAAAAACTATCATTTTTATTGAAGTTATCATTTTTAGTAAAATTATTATTATTATTTTTATCATTATTAGTATTACTTTTATCATTATTTTTATTATTATCATCATTATCATTTTATGAACCTAAATATTATTTTTATGAAAATTACTATTTTATTAATTTATTAATTTTATGAATATTATAATTACTACTAATATTATTATCATCACTATTGTTAACATTAAAATTATTATTTTTTTTACATTATTTATCTAAAGTATACAAAATTAAATATAGTTCAATTATTAATGAAACCTATATTTTATTAAAATAAAAATTATTAATAAATATATATAAAGTTGATCGATTACTACCATATGTGTTAATATATATATATACCTGATATAGGTTCGTGAATTCGAGACCAACCTTGCATTGTTCAATGATGTTATATGTATTTTTACTACAAAATACAGTATGGTGAGTATATAGTCCCACTTTTAAACTCTAAGTATTTCGGGATGAGAATACATGTATTTTATGTTTTACGTTATGGACACAAGTAACTGAAAAATACATTCTACGGTGAGTTGTACCACTGGCATACTTCCCTGTAGCTTGGTAACTGTTATTTACAGCGGTATTGTAAACGCGAATCCTGTTGATAGATCTATCGGGCCTGACAACCCCAACCGGACTGGACGACCAGTATTCAACGGTTGCACAGTACTTCGTTTCGTAACTACACTTGGTACGGTGTAGTAAGATTTCATAATAAAGGGAATATGCGACGTGATTAAATGTTAAGTATGGTTACCAAGTGCTCAACCACTTAGAATATTTTTATTAAAATGTTTACATATGAAATCTTGTGGTCTATATTTATATCGCCGCCGGCATTAAACCTATATATATCTCACCAACTTTATGTTGACATTTTAAAGCATGTTATTTTCAGGTACGAATTAAGTCTTCCGCTGTGCATTAGCTCATATTAAGAACCTTACTTGGAGTCGATCATCGCAATGGGACCAACTGTTGAAGACTTCGTCCAGAGGATTAGTTTCGGATTCTTACAGTTGGTATCAGAGCGTTGGTCTTAGCGAACCAGGCCTTGCATTAGTGTGTCTAACTGGTAGTTGTTAGGATACATTAGTGAGTCTGTACTTCGACCGTGTCTGCATGACAAAAAGTTTTGCTTATCATTCATAGTCGGAAACTATCTGCTTATCATCTTTAGAAATTGCCTGCTTAAGTCTAGACACGTCTTATTGCATTTACTGCATTGATAGTGTATAGACAAATTCATATCCTAGCGTATCTATTACGGTAAACTTTGCCTAATATTTTCCGTAAATTTCTCCGTAATTTAAGGGATCCTGGTACTATATATATTTATGCATATTATGCATTGAGTATACCATCCAACTCTCATTGCTCTCACTAAGCTTTTCATACCAAAAATCATTCTGTGATCGCGTACGATGGCCTCCACGAATCGACAAAGTTCCTCTGACCCCGAAGATAGTGTGACGGGAGCGCATCAACCGATCAACTACCGAGATTTCTTTAGAAAGTGGGGATGGATTCGCGAAATACTTACTCTATGGAGAAATGAAGAAGGTACTCCATATCATGAGCCGAATCTACCGCCTAATGTCGGAGTACTCGACCCGCTCACCGGCGAACGTGTTCGCAATACTGTTTATACCCTCGTTGCAAGAATCTTTTGTCTTGAGGCTACCATTAACGGAACTAGAGAAGATATCCAACCTCCATCTCACACTAATAACCGACCAGGGTTAGTAGAAGAAGTCAACGAACTTCGCGCTCGAGTAGCAGTCTTGGAGAATATGGTGCAAAACTTAACAGCTCCTGCAACATCACCGGCACCAACATCAACACCAGTACCACCAACAACCCAAGTTTCAACATCACCTGCCTCAACATCTCATTCTGTACCTCGAGCCTAATCATCGTTCTACGTATCGTTCTATCTACTTTATCTTCGTTCTACCTATCGTTCTACATCGATTATCTTCGCTTTACGTATCGTTCTACCTCATTTTTCTTCGTTCGACATGGCAATTATGAAATCTCTAATGTTTTAAAAATCATGTAATCCAGTATTAACGATAAATCAAATGAGTATAATATTCTATTGACTCATTAAATTCATAATTACATCCGAAGAAAATATATATGCAAGTATATTTTCATAAATATTGTAATTAAAAATTCTTTTGTACAAACTGTTAATGATGAAAATATTTTAACGGGTGGGTAGTACCCGAGGAATATTTAGAATTCACATTAATAAGTTACACTGTACATTCTTCGAATCTGATTTAACGGTCATTTACTATCCTACCTACGACTACCGATATACGTATCCGTTCACCACAGAATAACCATTTCTATTCAAATTTCATATTTGGATTTTGACCTATCAGAATTCAACAAGTGGCATAATGAAGAAAATATTGGACAAAAATAAAAAGTGTTAGAAACAAACGAATTAATTAATTGAAATTGTGATAGGAATTCACGCTAACTGTTCCGGCTAACTGTTCCCAGCTAACTGATTAACATTTAATTTATCGCAATTTACATTCTCGCAATTTTATTTATCGTCATTTAATTTCCGTTATTTACTTTTACGCACTATAAATAACGGGACACGTATGCAAGGTTTCAAATTATCATATTGACCCATCTATATATATATTTTGGAACAACCGTAGACACTCTATATGTGAAGGTGGGAGTTGGCTATACAGGGTGGGAGTTGATTCCAAAATATATATATACTTTGAGTTGTGATCGACACCGAGACCGGTACACGGGTCACGATACGTATTATTTAATTCGAATATTATATATTAAATTATATATGAATCATTGAACCATCGGACTATTGAACTGCTAACTTTGTACAATTAAAATGAATTAAATTAAAATATTGATTATAACATATGAAACTAAATAATTCTTCAAGTTTGCCACTTGAATTCGTCATAAACTTCATTTGCACCCCGACAATTTCAATCCGCGTTCAAATCTTTTCATGATTCTTGAAAACACCTCGATCGAGAAGTTGAACCAGCCGCACCTCGTCTACGGAAGAAAGATTTATGCATACAGTTATGCACCTGAAAAACTTTTGAAATCGAAGTTATAGATTAAATCGTACCCGCGTCGAATTCTTTATCATTCATCATACTCACCAAATCATGTCGTATTAATAATGGAAGGAAGCATGCAAAAATAAGTGAAGTATTATATATATTTTGATGGCCGACAATTAGAGTATTATAGGGACATTTTTTTTTAACTTTATGATGATTGAGGTGTGGGACAAAAATATGAACTACATGGTCGACATTATGCAATATTATTATATCTTTTATATTAATTAAGTGAAGCATGGGGTCATGGGATGATGATAAAGTTGATGAGATATGCGTACAGTTTCTGTTTCTAAATCCCTTTACTGATTAATTTTTTTTTCAAAAACAAAAGCTAGACTAAGTTGTTTAAATCTTTAACGGGCCATGTTTTTTTTTTTTTTTGACTATGTTGGGCCGTGTATTTATTTACATGGTTGGGCCGAGATTATACTTCTTTTGGGCCGAGTAACTAGTTGCCTGATTGGGCCAATTGTAGTTGGGTTGAGATTTTCGGTTGAGCTGCTTAAACGGGTTAAATAGCAGCGGTAGGGAAGTAAATCAGAAAGGCAGAAACAGTCATATGGTTTAGGTTGTTTGCAAGTGAGCGGGAGGTCACAGGTTCGAGCCTGGCCCAGGGAATTTCTTTTTAGGGAAAGCTTTTAAAGGGGTATACCCTCTTATCTTTATTTCTATTATTATTATTATTATTATTATTATTATTATTATTATTATTATTATTATTATTATTATTATTATTATTATTATTATTATTATTATTATTATTATTATTATTATTATTGTTATTAGTATTATCATTAAGTTAACAAACAAAAGATATTTATAAAGTAAATATAGATATATAAATATATATATACATATATATTTAATACAAAACTTAACTATATTAAATATGAATATTTACTTAATATATATATATACATATATATAAATTTATTCGGTTACAATTATGTGTGTTAATATATATATAAATGATATAGGTTCGTGAATCCGAGGCCAACCCTACTTTTGTGCAATGTCGTTATATGTATTTTTACTACAAAATACAATACGGTGAGTTTCATTACTCCCTTTTTAAATGCTTTTACAATATATATATTTTTGGGACTGAGAATACATGCGCTGCTTTTATAACTGTTTTACGAAATAAACACAAGTAATCGAAACTACATTCTATGGTTGAATTATTAAACCGAATATGCCCCTTTTTAGTCTGGTAATCTAAGAATTAGGGAACAGACACTCTAATTGACGCGAATCCTAAAGATAGATCTATTGGGCCAAACAAACCCCATCCAAAGTACCGGATGCTTTAGTACTTCGAAATTTATATCATGTCTGAAGGAGGATCCCAGAATGATAGGGGATATTCTTATATGTATCTAGTTAATGTCGGTTACCAGGTGTTCAATCAATATGAATGATATTTTTGTCTCTATACATGGGACGTATGTTTATGAGAAATGGAAATATGAAATCTTGTGGTCTATTAAAATTATGAAATGATTATTTATGTTAAACTAATGAACTCACCAACCTTTTGGTTGACACTTTAAAGCATGTTTATTCTCAGGTACGAAAGAAATCTTCCGCTCTGCATTTGCTCATTTTAGGGATATTACTTTGAGTCATTCATGACATATTTCAAAAGACGTTGCATTCGAGTCGTTGAGTTCATCAAGATTAATATTAAGTCAATTATAATTAGATATATTATGAGATGATATGCATGCTGTCAACTTTCAATGAAATGAAATATTATCTTTTCAAAAACGAATGCAATGTTTGTAAAATGTATCATATAGAGGTCAAGTATCTCGCGATGTAATCAACTATTGTGAATCGTTTATAATCGATACGGACTTCGTCCGAATGGATTAGGACGGGTCCTTTCAGGAATGGAATGGGTGCTTTCCCAGTAGGTTTAGGTGATGACTCAATGACTACTACCGAACGGGTATTAGTTAGTTTCTTCTCCTTAGAAGAAACTGAAGGTTGGATTTGTGCCACCTTTGAGTCATTTTTAGGATAACCTAGAGAATCAAGACGTTGATTTAGCTGGCTTATTTGATTTTCAAGACTACTCAAGTGATTAGTCATGACTAAGTCAGCTGCATCTTGTCTTGCTGTGATCATGTGAATGATTCGCAGTAGGACATCGTCTGGACTTGTCTCTGGTGGGGTAGTGGGTTTAGTGGGTGGGTTGTGTGGATGATCTAGGATCTTATCAGAGTAGGCAACAAAGTCCTCAAATTCAGCTTCGTATACCTTGGCAGGATGTGGGTAAGTACAATTCTGGCATAATTGCACTTGAGACACATGTTGTGGGAGTTTCTTTAGCTCTCCAACTTCTTTGGTGAGGTTTTCTATTTGGTCTGAGAGAAATTTGATGGTTTTATTTTCGATAGGATCGGAGGCGGAAAGCGATGTTGCTGATGAAATGTGCTCTTCCATGTTCCAATCGTGATGGTGCATACTCATCTCCTCGATCAATCTCTAGGCCTCGTTAACAGTGAAGTTCATGAAGTTACCTTGAGAAATAGCATCAAGAGTAGACTTGTTGTTCTGATTCAGACCTTTGTAGAAGGTTAAAATTCTGATCAGAGCTCTCAAGACGATAGTTCGGGCATCTTCGAAGCAAATGTTTGAATCTTTCCCATGCAGTGTAGAGTGATTCATCGCATGTTTGTTGAAAGTTTACGATATCATTCCTAAGTCTGATTTGTTTTGATGAGAGAAAGTACTTAATTAAGAAAGTTGTTGCCATTTCCTCCAATGAGGTGATAGAGTTGGGTTCTAACCCCTCGAACCAGGTTTTTGCATGAAGAGTTAAGGAATAGGGGAACAAATGTAACGACCCGGATTTTTTCGATCATTTTATACTTATGAGATTAATATTTATATAAATTAAACCTTACCAACATGATAAGCAATCCAAATTGTTGAGACTTGTGTTTTTGAAAAGAGTTTTACACAACATTTGACAGTCCAATTTGACTGATGATATCACGAACTATATAACATACGATAATTATATGTTTGTGTAAATATATGTATTTATATATATTTAACATGATCTAAGGATGGTTTAACATCTTATTGTGTACTAATGACAATGAGTTATAAGTATATTTTGAAACTACTAACTTAAGTTTTCAAAACGATAACTATACGTAACATTCTTTTATATATATACTTATAACCTATAATGCTTATACATGTATCGTATATATAATGTATTTAATCACTTTTTAAGGACTTAAATACATAAAACAATATAAGTATATTCACAAAAGATAGCTATATTTAAATTCGCGTTCCGTTTCCTCAAGATTTCTATACGTATACCTAGGGTATATATACCCGTATCATACCCATCTTCTATACATATTTACTATTGGTATATACCCATAAAAATACACCAATAATTAGATCTAATCAGTTAAGGAACATGTGAAGATTTAGCTTTTGACAATTATCAAAAATATCTAGCAAAATAACAAACTAAAAATCTTATCCTTGTCTCCCCATGAAAACGCCATTTATGGCTATAAGTATCCTCATTTTGATTCAAGTTTTATCTTCAATTCTTAGCTAAAACATACACACTTCCATAACCCTTAAACACCTTCAACAATTCAGCAAGTTACCATGAAGATCTAGCTTCAAAAACAACCCTTAATCTTCATAAGAAAAACCACTCAAGAACACTTCAAAAATCCTTCCAACTATACAAGTTTACTTCCAACCTTTTGATCCAACTCCACCACTCCTTTGGTTCTAGGATTTTACTCATCTTTTACATTAACTTTGTCCAAGTAACTTGAGGTAGTAACCTTGTTCATAATTTTATTCGATTCATATTTATATAGCTATCTTATTTTGTGGTATAAAATTTTAACAACAAGAACATAGTTTGAATGATTTCAAACTTGTTCGCAAACTAAATAGATCCTTCTAAATTGACTTTTAAAATACTTCAAGACCTGTAATATATCATAATGATATGCTAACTTAACAAGATATAACTTGGTTTTACAAAGAACATCTTAAAAACTGAATCTACGTCGTCGGAGTGCAACCGGGGGCTGTTTTGGGTTGGATAATTAAAAACCATCTTGAACTTTGAATTGGAAGTTCATGTTCTGGAAAAATGATATTTCTTATGAATATGTTAACACATAAAGATTTCATGGTTTAACTCAAAGTGTAAGTATTTTTAGAAAAATGATCATTAAATGTTGTTTTTATGATGGAAAATGATCACTTTCATAAGTTTCACCAAAGTTTGACCTATAACCTATGATTTTGAATACAAACTAAGGTAATTTTAGTTCATATTCTTAAATTTTGACTCGATCCAAGGAAGTGGCAAGTTGAACCAACAAAAACGGAGTTGTAATGAAGAAACTACGACTAAAACAATATTGGGTATCCGAAGCTAGTTTAGCTACGAAAATATTTGGAGAAAAAGTAAATTAATCATATCTTTTCTAATTAATATGATATTTTATATATAATTACTTATGATTTGATTTTATATATTTTAGGACCACCCGTAAACAACACGAGAAGATTAATCATAAGACCTCATGATTGTACGCAAAACGTCATTTGACAACACGGTACTTTATGTACGCAACACGTCATTTGACAACATGGTACCATGGGTCGAGATTAATTCTAATCAATACGAATACGATGGGGTCTTTATTTATTTTATTTAAGCAACTAATTGTGGAGCACTAACATCGGACTGCTAACTACGGACTAAGAAAATATTAAAAGTATTAAAAGTATATATATATGTAACGATTACTTAAAAAGAAAATATGTTGATATATTATATATATGGTTAGGTTCGTGATATCTATCGGAGACCAAGTCGAGTTAAATACCTTCAAGGCAAAAGTGAGTATATAGTCCCACTTTTAAACTCTAAATATTTCGGGATGAGAATACATGCATTTTATGATTTACGTTATGGACACAAGTGATTAAAAATATATATTCTACGTTGAGTTGTACCACTGGCATACTTCCCTGTAACTTGGTAACTACTATTTACATGAGGTATTGTAAACGCGAATCCTGTTGATAGATCTATCGGGCCTGACAACCCCAACCGGACTGGACGACCAGTATTCAACGGTTGCACAGTACTTCGTTTCGTTGACTACACTTGGTACGGTGTAGTAAGATTTCATAATAAAGGGAATATGCGACGTTGATTAAATGTTAAGTATGGTTATCAAGTGCTCAACAACTTAGAATATTTTTATTAAAATGTTTATATATGAAGTCTTATGGTCTATATTTATAACGCTGCCGGCATTAAACCTATATCTCACCAACTTTATGTTGACGTTTTAAGCATGTTTATTCTCAGGTGATAACTAAAAGCTTCCGCTGCAACATGTTGAATTTAAGCAAGATCTTGAGTATGCATATTTGTGTCAAAAATAAAACTGCATATCGGAGGATTTGTAATGTAAAATATGTTGGAAGTCGTATTGTTATTATCACATGTAAAGTTTGTAAGTCTAAGATTATCGCTAAACGATAATCATTATTAAGTTGTTTAAACCTTGTATTTGTAATAAAAGCTATGGTTTGTATTGTAAAAACGAATGCAGTTTTGAAAAATGTCGCATATAGAGGTCAATACCTCGCGATGAAATCATATGTTATTGTATTCGTCCTTATGGTTAAGGTCGGGTTATGACATGTGGTATCAGAGCGTTGTTCTTAGAGAACCGGAAAATTTGCATTAGTGTGTCTTATCGAGTTTGTTAGGATGCATTAGTGAGTCTGGACTTTGACCGTGTTTGATTTCGAAAACTATTGCTTATCCTTGTTGGTTAGAAAAAAAATTAATATGTAAATATTATGTGGTACTAACGTGCTAGTTGTTATGTGATAGATGTCTGGCTTAGAACTTGTTATCACATTCAGCGACTCCGAACCAGAATCTTCAGATGGTGTTCCAGTCATTAACCTGTCCGATGATGAAAACGATACCTTTGGGGAAGACTCACAATTTTCGGATGAATCAATTGAAGAGGAACCGGAAAGTGATCCTGGGGAGGAAGAAATACAGGAAATTATGAAAGACAAGTTCGAAAGAGGAAAGAAACGAAAGGCTACTGAATTGGAAAATCCAAATCTCGAGTTTAGTAAGGATGTTGTGGCACCAACTCCACCAGACACTTCCACCCCTATTCCCACTATTCTTATTAGTTCTATCCCGGCATCCAGTTCTTCAGCCCCTCAGCCAAAACGCAGGGAGACAGTCAAGATAACTTATAAGCGATTTCTTTGAACACAAATGTTTTGGGTTAAATGATGCGCTGTTGTTTTAAACCATGGGATCATATAACGTTTGTATAATATTACTAGTGTGGTTTGCTTAATGTTTGATGTAAGATAAGCATATGTAAAATAGTGAAGTGTGAAATGCAATAATTTTCCATGGTTGAGTATTATTTGGGTGATAGTAATTGATTTCTGTACTAAGCTATTAAGTATGAACTTTAACGGGTAGGTACTACCCTAGATATAATTATAAAACGCTAATAAGAAGAAAAGGCTTTTATAATAATAACTGGTTCATATTATTAATAAGCTACGATGTACTGTAAATACATACTACATCTATAATATTCCATGTGAATAATTATTTTGTTTCATTCTTATTGAAGATTATGGCGCGATTGAACCGAATGACGGAACAAGAAATCGAGGAACTCATTAATCAGCGAGTGGATGACAGAATGTTATGGGTCGAGGCTACGAGAGGTGCTGCAGTTAACCCAAATCCTCGTGTGGGATGTACATTCAAAACTTTTCAAGGTTGCAAGCCCTCATCATTCAGTGGAACAGAAGGACCGGTCGGTTTAACCCGGTGGATCGAAAAGATTGAGTCTGTGTTTAAAATCAGTGGTTGTATTGAGAAGGACATGACCAAGTATGCATCGTGCACCTTACAAGATAGTGCACTCACGTGGTGGAAAAACTATGTGAAGGCCGTAGGAGGAGATGTAGCTTATGATACTCCCTGGGAAGAATTCAAAACAATGCTAATCAACGAGTATTGTCCAAGGAATGAGGTTAGGAAGTTGGAAGCTGAATTACGAAGCCTGAAAGTTGTTGGTACTGAACTCACCAACTACAATCAGCGATTCATGGAATTAGCTTTGCTATGTCCCAAATTGGTACCAACCGAAGAACGGAAGATAGAACTGTACAAAGATGGTTTGCCTAAAAATGTCAAAGCAAATGTTACAGCATCGAAACCCAAGACTATTCACGAAGCCATCACCATGGCAAACGAGTTGATGGACCAGATTGTTCTGGATAAGAACACCGATGTCAAGACATCAGAAAACAAAAGAAAGTGGGAAGGTAATCAACAATCTAACAAGAAACAAGAAACCATGCAAGGTGTGAGTAGTGGTTCCATCTCAGGTTACAAAGGACGAAATCCTTTATGTAACAGATGCCACAAACATCACTCTGGTTATTGTAATGTGGTGTACGATAATTGTAATCGAAGGTGTCATCTTGCTGAAGATTGTAGGAAGACTCCTGCCACCAATTCAAATAGAACTGCCTTGGCCACTGTTGCTTGTTATGGGTGTGGGAAACAGGGTCATTATAAGAACCAGTGCCCGAATCCAGAGAAGAATAACGGACCTGCACGTGGAAGAGCATTTATAATTAATGCTAGAGAGGCGTGTGAAGACCCGGAGCTTGTCACGGGTACGTTTATCATTAATAACTTATCAGCATCTATTATATTTGATACTGGTGCCGATAGAAGTTACGTGTGTAGAGACTTTTACGCTAAATTGAATTGTTCATCATTACCTCTAGATGCTAAGTACATGATTGAGTTAGCTAATGGTAAACTAATTAAAGCCGATAAAATTTGCCGTGATTGTAAAATAAATTTAGCCGGAGAAACATTTAAGATTGATTTGATACCCGTAGAATTAGGAAGTTTTGACGTAATTACCGGCATGGACTGGATGTCCAAAGTAAGAGTCGAAGTGGTGTGTGCTAAAAAGGCAATTCGTATTCCTCGAAAGGATAAATCAATGATAATGATTTACGGAGATAAAGGTAACCCAAACCTAAATCTCATTAGCTATTTGAAAGCTCGAAAGTGCTTAGAAAAGGGATGTTATGCCATTCTAGCACATGTAAAGAAAGTTGAAGAAAAGGAGAAGAATATTAACGATGTAAATGTAGTAAGTGACTTTCCCGATGTATTTCCGGAAGAATTACCGGTACTACCTCCTTTCAGGTCTGTAGAATTTCAAATAGATCTTGTACCAGGAGCTGCACCGGTTGCTCGTGCTCCATATAGACTTGCACCATCCGAGTTAAAAGAACTTCAGAGTCAGTTAAAAGAATTACTGGACCGAGGATTCATACGACCAAGTACTTCACCGTGGGGAGCTCCAATTTTATTTGTTAAAAACAATGATGGATCTTTTAGGATGTGTATAGATTATCGTGAATTAAATAAGTTAACTATCAAGAATTGGTATCCACTACCGAGAATTGACGACTTATTTGATCAACTGCAAGGATCATGTGTGTACTCGAAAATCGACTTAAGATCAGGCTATCATCAACTACATGTCAAAGAAGAAGACATTCCGAAAACTGCTTTCCGGACACGCTACGGTCATTACGAATTTTTAGTCATGCCGTTTGGGTTGACAAATGCGCCAGCTGTATTCATGGACCTCATGAATCGAGTTTGTAGTCCGTATTTAGATAAGTTTGTTATCGTTTTCATTGACGATATTCTTATTTATTCCAAGAGTGAGCAAGAGCATGAGCAGCATTTAAGGTTGGTATTAGAATTGTTAAGAAAAGAGCAGTTATACGCTAAATTTTCTAAGTGTGCATTTTGGTTGAAAGAAGTGCAATATCTTAGCCACGTTGTTAGTAGCAAAGGAATTCAGGTTGATCCAGCTAAAATTGAGGCCATTGAAAAATGGGAGACTCCTAAGACACCAATGCAGATACGCCAATTTTTAGGTTTAGCCGGTTATTATAGAAGGTTTATTCAAGATTTTTCCCGAATAGCTAAACCATTAACAGCGTTAACGCAAAAAGGGAAGAAGTACGAATGGACTTCTGAGCAGGAGAGTGCATTTCAATTACTGAAGAAGAAGTTGACTACAGCACCTATTTTATCGTTACCTGAAGGGAACGATGATTTTGAGATATATTGTGACACTTCACGACAAGGTTTTGGTTGCGTCCTTATGCAACGGAAGAAAGTTATAGCATACGCATCCCGATTCACGAGCGGAATTTTACGACGCATGATTTAGAATTGGGAGCAGTAGTGTTTGCATAGAAGATATGGAGACACTATTTATATGGGGTTAAATGCACCGTGTTTACTGATCATAAAAGCCTTCAACATATTTTTGATCAGAAACAGCTGAACATGAGGCAACGTAGGTGGGTCGAGCTGATAAACGACCATGATTGTGAGATTCGCTATCATCCCGGGAAAGCTAATGTAGTGGCCGACGCTCTAAGCAGAAAGGAACGGGAACCAATTCGAGTACGAGCGATGAACATAAAAATTCGCATGAATCTCAACTCACAAATCAAAGAGGCTCAACGAGAAGCTCTTACTAAAGAAAACATAGGAAATGAAATAATGAAGAAGTATGGGAAACAACTCGTTATACGGGAAGACGGAATTCGATATTTTGAAAACCGTATTTGGGTACCAAAGTTGGGTGGATTAAGGAAGTTGATATTGAACGAGGCACATAAGACAAGATACTCGATACATCCTGGAGTTGGAAAGATGTATCAAGATCTTAAGATGCATTATTGGTGGCCTAATTTAAAGACAGATGTTGCAACATATGTTGGGGAATGTTTAACTTGTTCCAAAGTCAAAGTAGAACACCAGAAGCCGTCAGGCTTACTTCAACAACCAGAAATCCGAGAATGGAAATGGGATGGTATTACCATGGATTTTATCACAAAGTTACCTAAGACTGCCTGGGGTTATGGCACCATTTGGGTAATAGTTGATCGTCTCACAAAATCTGCACATTTCTTGCCTATAAAGGAAACGGATAGAATGGAGAAACTATTACGATTATACATAAAGGAAATTGTTTCAAGGCATGGAATACCTATTTCCATTATATCCGATCGTGATAGTAGATTTACATCAAAGTTTTGGCAATCACTACAGGAGGCCCTGGGAACCCGTTTGGATATGAGCACCACATATCATCCACAAACTGATGGGCAGAGTGAAAGAACAATTCAGACTCTTGAAGACATGCTCAGGGTATGTGTGATCGATTTTGGAAACGGATGGGATAAATATCTACCATTAGCAGAATTCTCGTATAATAACAGTTATCATGCGAGCATTAAAGCTGCACCATTCGAAGCATTATATGGAAGGAAGTGTAGATCCCCTATCTGTTGGAATGAAGTAGGAGATCGACAATTAACTGGTCCCGAGATCATACACGAAACGACTGAGAAGATAGTACAAATCAAGGAGAGATTAAAAACAGCCCGTATTCGCCAATAGAGCTACGCCGATGTCCGAAGGAAACCATTAGAGTTTCAGATCGGTGACATGGTTATGTTAAAGGTTTCACCTTGGATAGGTGTAATACGTTTCGGTAAAAGGGGTAAACTGAACCCAAGGTATGTAGGCCCGTTAAAGATCATCGAACGCATTGGACCGGTAGCTTATCGACTCGAATTACCACAACAACTAGCCGGAGTACATAATACATTTCACATTTCAAACCTTAAGAAGTGTCTTGCAAAGGAAGACCTCACCATTCCTCTTGAAGAAATCCAAGTCAACGAGAAACTACAATTCATAGAAGAACCAATCGAAATCATGGACCGTGAAGTTAAACAACTCAAGCAGAGCAACATACCAATCGTTAAGGTTTGTTGGAATGCTCAAAGAGGTCCCGAGTTTACTTGGGAATGAGAGGATCAGATGAAACAAAAGTACCCACATTTGTTTTCCGAGAACGCAAAATAGGTACAACTTTAAAATTTCGGGACGAAATTTATTTAACAGGTAGGTACTGTAATGACCCGGATTTTTCTGATCATTTTATACTTATGAGATTAATATTTACATAAATTAAACCTTACCAACATGATAAGCAATCCAAATTGTTGAGACTTGTGTTTTTGAAAAGAGTTTTACACAACGTTTGACCGTCCAATTTGACCGATGATATCACGAACTATATAACATACGATAATTATATGTTTGTGTATATATATGTATTTATATATATTTAACATGACCTAAGGATGGTTTAACATCTTATTGTGTACTAATGACAATGAGTTATAAGTATATTTTGAAACTACTAACTTAAGTTTTCAAAACGATAACTATACGTAACATTCTTTGATATATATACTTATAACCTATAATACTTATACATGTATCGTATATATAATGTATTTAATCACTTTTTAAGGACTTAAAAACATAAAAAAAATATAAGTATATTCACAAAAGATAGCTATATTTAAATTCTCGTTCCGTTTCCTCAAGATTTCTATACGTATACCTAGGGTATATGTACCCGTATCATACTCATCTTCTATACGTATTTACTATTGGTATATACCCATAAAAATACACCAATAATTAGATCTAATTAGTTAAGGAACATGTGAGGATTTAGATTTTGACAATTATCAAAAATATCTGGCAAAATAACAAACTAAAAATCTTATCCTTGTCTCCCCATGAAAACGCCATTTATGGCTATAAGTATCCTCATTTTGATTCAAGTTTTATCTTCAATTCTTAGCTAAAACACACACACTTCCATAATCCTTAAACACCTTCAACAATTCAGCAAGTTACCATGAAGATCTAGCTTCAAAAACAACCCTTAATCTTCATAAGAAAAACCACTCAAGAACACTTCAAAAATCCTTCCAACTATACAAGTTTACTTCCAACCTTTTGATCCAACTCCACCACTCCTTTGGTTCTAGGATTTTACTCATCTTTTACAGTAACTTTGTCCAAGTAACTTGAGGTAGTAACCTTGTTCATAATTTTATTCGATTCATATTTATATAGTTATCTTATTTTGTGGTATAAAATTTTAACAATAAGAACATAGTTTGAATGATTTCAAACTTGTTCGCAAACTAAATAGATCCTTCTAACTTGACTTTTAAAACACTTCAAGATCTGTAATATATCATAATGATATGCTAACTTAACAAGATATAACTTGGTTTTACAAAGAACATCTTAAAAACTGAATCTACGTCGTCGGAGTGCAACCGGGGGCTGTTTTGGGTTGGATAATTAAAAACCATCTTGAACTTTGAATTGGAAGTTCATGTTCTGGAAAAATGATATTTCTTATGAATATGTTAACATATAAAGATTTCATGGTTTAACTCAAAGTGTAAGTATTTTTAGAAAAATGATCATTAAATGTTGTTTTTATGATGGAAAATGATCACTTTCATAAGTTTCACCAAAGTTTGACCTATAACCTATGATTTTGAATACAAACTAAGGTAATTTTAGTTCATATTCTTAAATTTTGACTCGATCCAAGTAAGTGGCAAGTTGAACCAACAAAAACGGAGTTGTAATGAAGAAACTACGACTAAAACAATATTGGGTATCCGAAGCTAGTTTAGCTACGAAAATATTTGGAAAAAAAGTAAATTAATCATATCTTTTCTAATTAATATGATATTTTATATATAATTACTTATGATTTGATTTTATATATTTTAGGACCACCCGTAAACAACACGAGAAGATTAATCATAAGACCTCATGATTGTACGCAAAACGTCATTTGACAACACGGTACTTTATGTACGCAACACGTCATTTGATAACATGGTACCATGGGTCGAGATTAATTCTAATCAATACGAATACGATGGAGTCTTTATTTATTTTATTTAAGCAACTAATTGTGGACCACTAACATCGGACTGCTAACTACGGACTAAGAAAATATTAAAAGTATATATATATGTAACGATTACTTAAAAAGAAAATATGTTGATATATTATATATATGGTTAGGTTCGTGATATCTATCGGAGACCAAGTCGAGTTAAATACCTTTAAGGCAAAAGTGAGTATATAGTCCCACTTTTAAACTCTAAATATATCGGGATGAGAATACATGCATTTTATGATTTACGTTATGGACACAAGTGATTAAAAATATATATTCTACGTTGATTTGCACCACTGGTATACTTCCCTGTAACTTGGTAACTAATATTTACATGAGGTATTGTAAACGCGAATCCCGTTGATAGATCTATCGGGCCTGACAACCCCAACCGGACTGGACGACCAGTATTCAACGGTTGCACAGTACTTCGTTTCGTTGACTACACTTGGTACGGTGTAGTAAGATTTCATAATAAAGGGAATATGCGACGTTGATTAAATGTTAAGTATGATTATCAAGTGCTCAACAACTCAGAATATTTTTATTAAAACGTTTATATATGAAATCTTGTGGTCTATATTTATAACGCTGCCGGCATTAAACCTATATCTCACCAACTTTATGTTGACGTTTTAAGCATGTTTATTCTCAGGTGATAACTAAAAGCTTCCGCTGCAACATGTTGAATTTAAGCAAGATCTTGAGTATGCATATTTGTGTCAAAAATAAAACTGCATATCAGAGGATTTGTAATGTAAAATATGTTGGAAGTCGTATTGTTATTATCACATGTAAAGTTTGTAAGTCTAAGATTATCGCTAAACGATAATCATTATTAAGTTGTTTAAACCTTGTATTTGTAATAAAAGCTATGGTTTGTATTGTAAAAATGAATGCAGTTTTGAAAAATGTCGCATATAGAGGTCAATACCTCGCGATGAAATCATATGTTATTGTATTCGTCCTTATGGTTAAGGTCGGGTTATGACAACAAATGTAGACGAACTACATCTTGCTCAACCCCGATTTGCTTATATGAGTTGGATAAGGAGAGAAATCTGTCTAAGTGAGAGTTGGGATCGTTAAATGATAAGCTGTGGAACTGTCAATGGTTCTGAATGAGTCGTATGATGCTATGCTTAAGAATAAAAGACGCTCCGTTAACCTCTGGATTGTGACAACCCGGAAATTTCCAACCAAATTTAAACTTTAATCTTTATATGTTTCCGACACGATAAGCAATATTTGTTAAGTTAAATTTCAAGAATTTTAAACTATGTTCATACATTCATTCAACCTCGACCAAGTTTCAACGATTCACGAACCATTAAACGAATATGATTATATATGTATATGTGTATATATATTATAACTTGAAACGTAAACAAAATATTAGATTAAATACTTTATATGATTGTATCTGTTTTAAAATGTTTATCAATGAAATTAGAAGATAAGATCAAATGATTGAATTATCAGATATATTGAATTATGATTACAAGTCTCTGTTGAAAGGCCCACGTTGATTTGAGAAATCTTTCCATTTTAACAATATTCGGAAAATGGTAAAGTGATTTATAAATAAGAACAAATTGTCAATCATTGAGAACTAGACAAAGGATAGTGGAAGATTGAATCTCATAAAGACTCGATTGATCTATTTAGTTTCAAACGTACAAAAACGTTTTCAGTTTAAAAAGAACTTTATTATTAAAACGTATATAACTTTTATAAATATCTAGAACCACTTTTGACAACTCATTACTTAACTAGTATGAAAAAGATAATGATATTTATATTTTATTTTATTAAATATATATAACGATTTAAATTAATATTATATATATTTATACGCGTATTATACGTACATAGTTTTATACTTTTACTATACTTAAACTTTACCTTTACTTTACCTTTACTTTACTTTAACTTTAATAATTCATTTTAATAATTCATACTTTAATAATTCACTTTAATAATTCATACTTTAATAATTCACTTTAATAATTCATACTTTAATAATTCACTTTAATAATTCATACTTTAATAATTCATACTTTAATAATTCACTTTAATAATTCAAAAATCTATTATAAATAGAATTCAATAGGTTTCATTATTTCATAGAAACTTGAAAATATTTTTCTCTAAACTCTCTCAATCGATTTATATATATATATTTACTTCGTATTATTTCAAGATATTATTAGTATACATAAAATATTACGACGGAGTGCTGTCCGAGTGATTTCGAAATTGTTTTTCGAGTGGGATAGGATTAAGGAAATTATGGGTTATAGCTATGGAGGTGATTGAGTATGGTTCATGGGTATGCTCGTGAGGTCAATATAGTGTTTATCATTTCCGTTGCGTCTACGTACCTTTCCTGCAATATTGAATCTCAATATTGATACGTGAGTACTCATAATTTAACTTTTACATACTAATAGTGTATCCCTGACTAGTGCTCGAGTATTTAGGATTATGCATGCTTGTACTTTTGATATTGCCCTTAGACAGGTTAGGTTGAATCTTGAATTAGTTACACTTGCGGTTGAGATAAGGTATAAGATATGCATGTCCTTGGAAAGCTAGCGAAAAATTAAGAACTTTTCCTTTAGATATCGAATGGTTTCGATGAACGGATTAGAAGTTATTATCAATTGAATTTTCGATATTTTTATTAAAAATGATGATTATTATCGTCGTTTTTATCGTCGTTCTAATTTTATCTTTTTATTATCATTATTATTATCTTTATCAATAAAAGGGATTTATCATTAAAAATTGTTATTTTTTTTATTATTACTATCGTTATTATCGTTAAGGTTATAATTAGTATTATTATTAATATCCATTTATTATTATTATTATTAGTATTATTATTATTAGTATTATTATTATTATTATTATCATTATTAATATATATATCATTATTTAAAAATGGTTATTATTATTGTTATTATTATTATTACTATATTATTCTTAAGATAATTATTAGTATTATCGTTAATAATGTTATAGTAACTATCATTATTAATATTAGTGTAATTAAAAAAATTTTTGTAACACCTAATTATTTTGATTACTATTATTATCATTATTATGAACACGATATAAAAGACGATTAAAAGCTATTAAACGAAACGATTAGGAAATAATGAGTAAGAGTATCATGATGAAATTAAAATATTATAAGATATTGATTTAGATAAAATTATCGTTCTTATTATTTTTATCATTACTATTATTATTAAAAGTATCGTTAGTATTAAAACTATCATTTTAACAAAAATTATCATTTTAATAGAAATGTCATTGTTACTATAAAATATCATTATTATTATTATTTTAAATAGAATTATTATTTTAAAGATAATATTAAAAATTATCGTAAATATTAAAGTTATCATAATTAGAATTATCGTTTTATCATAATGTCATCTTAGTTATTATAAATATTGATATTTTTATAATAATAATTATTATTACAAAATAATATAACTTTTACTTACTATCATTATAGATATTATTTTATCAAATAAATATGTGATACAAATATATTTTACTACGTGTAATAACTTACTTTAATAATACCTATCATATTATCTTTATGATATTAAATGAACCCTATAAATTTTATTACTTAATATATAAAAGTATATTTTATTATATAAATTTAATATAAAATTTTATTTATTAATAAATAAATTATATTATTTACTCTAATAAATCTTTTAAAAATATTTAAAAATATAAACGGACGATATTTAAACTATATATTAATCATGTATAGATTTTTGGAAATTATTTTGAGTCAAATTTACTTTTGTTGACTTTTGCATATTAGTCTCGAGCATTAGGATTGTGGTACACTATGACTTGACCTAATTTGTTAGACAAATATTGACCAACACATAAATATATATAAATAATTTAGGTTCGTGAATCCGAGGCCAACCTTGCACTTGTTCAATGACGTTATATGTATTTTTACTACGAAATACAGTCTGGTGAGTTTCATTTGCCTTTTTACCCTTTATATTTTTGGGACTGAGAATACATGCGCTTTTATAAATGTTTATAAATGTTTGACGAAATAGACACAAGTAATTGAAACTACATTCTATGGTTGAATTATCGAAATCGAATATGCCCCTTTTTATTAAAGTCTGGTAATCTAAGAATTAGGGAACAGACACCCTAATTGACGCGAATCCTAAAGATAGATCTATTGGGCCTAACAAACCCCATCCAAAGTACCGGATGCTTTAGTACTTCGAAATTTATATCATGTCCGAAGGAGGATCCCAGAATGATAGGGGATATTCTTATATGTATCTAGTTAATGTCGGTTACCAGGTGTTCACCATATGAATGATTATTTTTGTCTCTATGAATGGGACGTATATTTATGAGAACTGGAAATGAAATTCTTGTGGTCTATTAAAATGACGGAAATAAATGATTATGATAAACTAATGAACTCACCAACCTTTTGGTTGACACTTTAAAGCATGTTTATTCTTAGGTGTTAAAGAAATCTTCCACTGTGCATTTGCTCATTTTAAAGATATTACTTGGAGTCTTTCATAGCATATTTCGAAGAACGTTGTATTCGAGTCATTGAGTTCATCAAAGATTATTATTAAATCAATTTATAGTTGGATAGTGGATATCATGAAATGGTATGCATGCCTGTCAATTTTCGATGTAAAGAAAGTTTGTCTTTTAAAAACGAATGCAATGTTTGTAAAATGTATCATATAGAGGTCAAATACCTCGCAATGTAATCAACTATTGTGAATCGTTTATAATGTATATGAACGGGTCCTTTCAGTTGGTATCAGAGCGGTGGTCTTAGCGAACCAGGTCTGCATTAGTGTGTCTAACTGATAAGTCAATAGGATGCATTAGTGAGTCTGGACTTCGACCGTGTCTGCATGTCAAAAGTTTTGCTTATCATTTTGTGTCAAAAATTAACTACTTATCATCCTCAGGAAATTACCTGCTTATCATTTTTAGTCTAAGACACGTCTTGCTGCATTGATCGCATGAATAGTGTATAGACAAAAATTCATATCTTAGCATATCTGCTAAATCATATCTTATCGTATCTGTTACTTTAAACTTTGCCTGACATATCCCGCAAAGTCCTCCGTAATCTACGAAATATTTTGATCTATATATATATATATATATATATATATATATATATATATATATATATATATATATATATATATATATATATATATATATATATATATATTCTATGTAATTAGAATACCATCCGTTAGCCAAAATCATTTCATATCGGAAAAAAAAATCCTTTATCCAATCGTAAGAAATGGAATTCGTCATCAGTTCAAGTCACTCAGATTCCGAAATGGAATCCCATTCAAGCTCCGAAAGCAGTGTAACCGGAATGGATCAATCAATCAGTCATCACCTATTCTGAATGAATTGGGGATGGGTTCGTAGCCTCCTCAATCATTGGAGACAAGAAGAAGGTGATCCCTTCCATCCACCACATTGCCCTCTTGACGAAGAACCTGAAGCACTTACCGGCGAACCTGTCCGAAACACCATTTTCTCGCTCATTTCCAGAGTATCTCGTCACAATTATATATTACATCAAATTTTAGAGTTTATTTATCCGCTCGTCCGAACCGACAATCACCCCGGTGTAATAGAAGAAGTCAACGAGCTTCGCGCTCGAGTAGTGACTTTGGAGAATATGGTGTAGAGATTACAAACACCAGCAGCAGCATCAGCAGCATAACTAGTACCACCATCATCAACGCCAACAGTACCATTACCACCTCCAACCACAACCGCGTCGTAAACCTCAACTTCACAATCTGTCCCACGAGCATCAACGTCATACGTACTATAGACACCAAGGAGTACCAACAACAATAACTGACGAAGTATTAATTCATAACTTCATTGGAGAAACATTCCGCGGCGATTATGTAATCTCTAAAGTCTTAGAGATTATCTAATCTAGCCCTAACCATAAATCAGTTAAGCGAACCAAAATGATAGAAGGAAGTGTAGAAACTCTGACAAAAATGGTGTGTGATTAACAAGCTAAACTGGATTTACCAACAGCATCAACAGTACTGTCAGCGTTACCAGCATCGTCAGTACAGTCAACATCCGAATCAACAACACTGATAACATCATAAACTCCGTCAGTTCAAGAATTACTGTGGACATCATTACGAATCAATAACGTGTATACTGTATCAACGAGTTATGAAGAATTAACTCATTCCCTCTGAAGAAATTATATGTATATTATATATATATATATATATATATATATATATATATATATATATATTGAAATAAATCTTTCCGTGCTAAGCTATTGTGTGTGAGTCTTAACTACTCGGTTAATTCATATTACAAATATGCAATAATGTACGTCCTTCGGCCGTAACTTAACCAACGTTAACTACAATCTCTGTTGCAATTCAACAAATTCCAATTCATAATAAATCAAGTATATATTTGATTTTACACTTTCATCATCGATGTACCCGAAACTTTTCAGATAACATCATTTGTACTTTGCGAAATTCACAAGAATTCCACGAACCGAACATCATACATCAACAAATAACGAAGTATTGATTCATAATTTCAATGTCATTAAAGAAATACTGCGTAAAAGTTATGTACTTTTTAAAGCCTTCAGGGATTATTCAATTCTAGTTTCAACTGTAAATCAAATGAGATTAATTTAACATTAACTCATTAAATCTATGTTACATCTGAAGAAAATATACATATATATATTTTCATAAAGACTGTAATAAAATTCTTTTGTACAAAATATTAATTGTGAATTTTTTTTTTAACGGGTAGGTAATACCCGAGAGATATATAAATTCACAATTAATATATTACATTCTTCGAATCTGATTCAGCAAATCATCCATTATACTCCCTACTTTCACAACAATATACATTCTTTTATAGAAATAAAAACAACCATACTCATTCAAAATTTAATTACGTATTCTGATTTTGAAATCTCAAAATTCAACTTGAGATATGACCAAAATCATCACTCTTAGATCCTTACATCTTTCACAAGCTATATTTTGACTTTAAAACTATGTTAGAACATCAAATGTATGTTATCGATTACAATCCGTGTTCAAACCCTTCGAAAATTTCTGAAGACACTTCGAATGATGAGCAATCGAGATGATGATCCAACCACATGTTACCCACAGTTATGTACCCGAAAAACTCTTGAAACCAAAGTAAAAGTTTAAACAACGTATCCGCGTCAGATTCTTTGGCATTTATTAGCAAAAATAACTTTGCGACTCCTATTCAAAGTAGCCAGTTTTGTCATAGCTCCAGTAAGTCAACTTCGACTTTTCAGTCAGACTAACCTTATTATAACCTTGAGATATACACCATCGTTACCAGGGAACCTTTTACATCTCACCACATTATTAGCAGATGTACCAACAACTTCATTACCCTTTGACTTTAGCCTCTCTAAAAAGTCATTATAATTATTCATTTAAACCCCATCATTTACTCATTCGCATCTTGTAATGAGAATTGTCATACGAATCGTTGTGAATTAGCAATCAGTATTTTGAAATCTCGCAGCATGTCTACGCCAACAGTTATATGTGTATATATAACGTCTATCTGCTGGACTTAATTTGAATGTGAAGTTTCTGAAAAACACTTCGAACTACGAATTGGTTCTCCGAAAATGGAAAAAATGCTGATGAAGCAGCAAAAACTATAAACGACTTTAAACGGTAAATGCTGGATGATAATGATGAAGTGTGCTGGCAAAGGGCAGAAAAAGAGAAGTTTTGGAACTGGAAAACGGATTGAGCAAAGTAGGAAGGAGGCTGTGGACAAATTACAAAGACTGAACCTGACTTCAAAGGATCCAAATGATTCAGTACCTGCTGAAGTCATTAACAAATACCTTGCTCCTGACTCTAAACCCCTGCGAACAATATTCTTCATCATCCTCTAATATTAGAAATTCTAAAATTTCATCATATCTTTCATTATAAATATCCTCCATATTTCTGAAGATATTTTCTTAATTTTTATTATTTGAAATCATTTACCTCTTCGCGCTATCTGTATTACATCATAAAAGAAACTATTTTAGTTTCTAATTTCTGAAACATTCAAGTTTAAAATAGGAATATTTTGAAGTAGTGTTGGGAACTGAAGCATGAATTAGTATAATATAATGACACTTGATCAACGTGATTATATTACAGTAAGTCATGTTGAGTTTCTAAATGGAACGTGATGATTCACAGATCATAACATCATCATGTGCCATGCTATACGACTCTTGTATTCTATTTAACCTCTGAAATATCAAGAAAATATTTCTTGATGATTCGGCCTTTTCCAAGGTATTCTGGTAATTTGACAAGTCAAGATCGTGCCATCACAATTTCCTTCCTAGAACATTAACAATGTTCATTCCAAAATTCATATCTGTGAATTCTGGACCATTACAAGCGGTGCTTAATCGCAAGACGAAGAAACGAAAGGACAAAACTCCGAAATAGAAATTGGGGTATAAATTGCAGCAAATAAAAGAGAGCATTAACTGTGAATGATAATGATTATAGAAGACAGAAGCAGAGACTTTGAAATATAAGGGAACATATAAAGCCCAACGACAACCAGAAATTATAAACCATATATATCGATGCATATAGCAATATAAAGACACGGGAGAACTAGAAACACTATAAACCCAAGAGTATAGTAGAAGTAAATAGATTCTTCTGGCGGTAGATGAAAAAGAAGAATGACCGATATGAAAGTTAGAAGTATATCTAGAATCAGAACTGGATGGAGCATATTGTTGAATACTTTAAAATATGAGTTGAGGGGAAAAGAATAGAAGGTGATGAAACATGACTAGGAACTTAGAAATCAACAGATTTAACTCATACAATGGCGGAATAAGTGAATCAAACCCTCTAGTGAATAGGTTAAGTTTTTTTTTTTTTTGATTAATTTAATCAAACCACAACTAAATCAAGTGTGATTAGATCAACACCTAGAGTTATTATTCACCACCTGGGTGATTTGGACTGAGAGAGAATCGGAGGAGCTCACCAGATCTGAGTGTGTGTAACAAATGAGAGGCTTAACATAAAATGAAGAACATAAGACTTTATATACCCCTGCTGTTGACTCACCCATACGATTCATTCATCACATGTACGAGTTGGCTTCATCAGCCATACGGGTGATCACTCACTCGTGTCTTCTCATTTAGGTTGTGATTTTGACTTAGCTCAGCATCAACCGTGCGTATGAGCCTGTCAGCCATACTAGTGAGGCTTCACTCGTACGCCTGACTAAGTCTAACATAGTCAAACATCCAAATCTCGTTCCTGCAGTTCCTGGGAATCAATCATATCTACGTCAAATGATAAGATGAATCTACACTTACTCATTTCACTCTTCTATGTTAGCTTCATTCGTACTCTTCATATAAATGGATTGTTTATCCAAATTATTCGCTGATGATAAAACTCTAATTTTCTGCCCGTATGCATCATGAAAACATACTTATTATCATTCACGACCGTTCCACTCAAATTTCGGGACGAAATTTCTTTAACGGGTAGGTACTGTGACAACCCAGAAATTTCCAACCAAATTTAAACTTTAATCTTTATATGTTTCCGACACGATAAGCAATATTTGTTAAGTTAAATTTCAAGAATTTTAAACTATGTTCATACATTCATTCAACCTCGACCAAGTTCCAACGATTCACGAACCATTAAACGAATATGATTATATATGTATATGTGTATATATATTATAACTTGAAACGTAAACCAAATATTAGATTAAATACTTTATATGATTGTATCTGTTTTAAAATGTTTATCAATGGAATTAGAAGATAAGATCAAATGATTGAATTATCAGATATATTGAATTATGATTACAGGTCTCTGTTGAAAGGCCCACGTTGATTTGAGAAATCTTTCCATTTTAACAATATTCGGAAAATGGTAAAGTGATTTATAAATAAGAACAAATTGTCAATCATTGAGAACTAGACAAAGGATAGTGCAAGATTGAATCTCATAAAGACTCGATTGATCTATTTAGTTTCAAACGTACAAAAACGTTTTCAGTTTAAAAAGAACTTTATTATTAAAACGTATATAACTTTTATAAATATCTAGAACCACTTTTGACAACTCATTACTTAACTAGTATGATAAAGATAACGATATTTATATTTTATTTTATTAAATATATATAACGATTTAAATTAATATTATATATATTTATACGCGTATTATACGTACATAGTTTTATACTTTTAGTATACTTAAACTTTACCTTTACTTTACTTTAACTTTAATAATTCATTTTAATAATTCATACTTTAATAATTCACTTTAATAATTCACACTTTAATAATTCATACTTTAATAATTCACTTTAATAATTCATACTTTAATAAGTCATACTTTAATAATTCATACTTTAATAATTCACTTTAATAATTCAAAAGTCTATTATAAATAGAATTCAATAGGTTTCATTATTTCATAGAAACTTGAAAATATTTTTCTCTAAACTCTCTCAGTCGATTTACATATATATATTTACTTCGTATTATTTCAAGATATTATTAGTATACATAAAATATTACGACAGAGTGCTGTTCGAGTGATTTCGAAATTGTTTTTTGAGTGGGATAGGATTAAGGAAATTATGGGTTATAGCTATGGAGGTGATTGAGTATGGTTCATGGGTATGCTCGTGAGGTCAATATAGTGTTTATCATTTCCGTTGCGTCTACGTACCTTTCCTGCAATATTGAATCTCAATATTGATACGTGAGTACTCATAATTTAACTTTTACATACTAATAGTGTATCCCTGACTAGTGCTCGAGTATTTAGGATTATGCATGCTTGTACTTTTGATATTGCCCTTAGACAGGTTAGGTTGAATCTTGAATTAGTTACACTTGCGGTTGAGATAAGGTATAAGATATGCATGTCCTTGGAAAGCTAGCGAAAAATTAAGAACTTTTCCTTTAGATATCGAATGGTTTCGATGAATGGATTAGAAGTTATAATCAATTGAATTTTCGATATTTTTATTAAAAATGATTATTATTATCGTCGTTTTTATCGTCGTTCTAATTTTATCTTTTTATTATCATTATTATTATCTTTATCAATAAAAGGGATTTATCATTAAAAATTGTTATTTTTTTTATTATTACTATCGTTATTATCGTTAAAGTTATAATTAGTATTATTATTAATATCCATTTATTATTATTATTATTATTATTATTATTATTATTAGTATTATTATTATTATTATCATTATTAATATATATATCATTATTTAAAAATGGTTATTATTATTGTTATTATTATTATTACTATATTATTCTTAAGATAATTATTAGTATTATCGTTAATAATGTTATAGTAACTATCATTATTAATATTAGTGTAATTAAAACAAATATTTGTAACACCTAATTATTTTGATTACTATTATTATCATTATTATGAACACGATATAAAAGACGATTAAAAGCTATTAAACGAAACGATTAGGAAATAATGAGTAAGAGTATCATGATGAAATTAAAATATTATAAGATATTGATTTAGATAAAATTATCGTTCTTATTATTTTTATCATTACTATTATTATTAAAAGTATCGTTAGTATTAAAACTATCATTTTAACAAAAATTATCATTTTAATAGAAATGTCATTGTTACTATAAAATATCATTATTATTATTATTTTAAATAGAATTATTATTTTAAAGATAATATTAAAAGTTATCGTAAATATTAAAGTTATCATAATTAGAATTATCGTTTTATCATAATGTCATCTTAGTTATTATAAATATTGATATTTTTATAATAATAATTATTATTACAAAATAATACAACTTTTACTTACTATCATTATAGATATTATTTTATCAAATAAATATGTGATACAAACATATTTTACTACGTGTAATAACTTACTTTAATAATACCTATCATATTATCTTTATGATATTAAATGAACCTTATAAATTTTATTACTTAATATATAAAAGTATATTTTATTATATAAATTTAATATAAAATTTTATTTATTAATAAATAAATTATATTATTTACTCTAATAAATCTTTTAAAAATATTTAAAAATATAAAACGACGATATTTAAACTATATATTAATCATGTATAGATTTTTGGAAATTATTTTGAGTCAAATTTACTTTTGTTGACTTTTGCATATTAGTCTCGAGCATTAGGATTGTAGTACACTATGACTTGACCTAATTTGTTAGACAAATATTGACCAACACATAAATATATATAAATAATTTAGGTTCCTGAATCCGAGGCCAACCTTGCACTTATTCAATGAAGTTATATGTATTTTTACTACGAAATATAGTATGGTGAGTTTCATTTGCCTTTTTACCCTTTATATTTTTAGGACTGAGAATACATGCGCTTTTATAAATGTTTGACGAAATAGACACAAGTAATTGAAACTACATTCTATGGTTGAATTATCGAAATCGAATATGCCCCTTTTTATTAAAGTCTGGTAATCTAAGAATTAGGGAACAGACACCCTAATTGACGCGAATCCTAAAGATAGATCTATTGGGCCTAACAAACCCCATCCAAAGTACTGGATGCTTTAGTACTTCGAAATTTATATCATGTCCGAAGGAGGATCCTGGAATGATAGGGGATATTCTTATATGTATCTAGTTAATGTGGTTTACCAGGTGTTCACCATATGAATGATTATTTTTATCTCTATGCATGGGACGTATATTTATGAGAACTGGAAAAGAAATTCTTGTGGTCTATTAAAATGACGGAAATAAATGATTATGATAAACTAATGAACTCACCAATCTTTTGGTTGACACTTTAAAGCATGTTTATTATCAGGTGTTAAAAAAATCTTCCGCTGTGCATTTGCTCATTTTAAAGATATTACTTGGAGTCTTTCATAGCATATTTCGAAGAACGTTGCATTCGAGTCATTGAGTTCATCAAATATTATTATTAAATCAATTTATAGTTGGATAGTGGATATCATGAAATGGTATGCATGCCTGTCAATTTTCGATGTAAAGAAAGTTTGTCTTTTAAAAACGAATGCAATGTTTGTAAAATGTATCATATAGAGGTCAAATACCTCGCAATGTAATCAACTATTGTGAATCGTTTATAATGTATATGAACGGGTCCTTTCATGGATAGACTATCGGTTCTCTTCGTCCTTCTAACGAGGGTTTGGTGATGCCAGTGAGAGTGATGTGTGCAGCCATCGTCAAACTATCGTCAGGTAAGTGTGGATCTCGTCGGATGGGTACAATGTATGATATAGGATAGAAGAAAGGATGTGTTGGAAGAATTCTTAGCGGTCTAAGTAGCTTAAACCATCCTAAAAGTTCACTAATAAGGAAGTCCATTTTAAACGTATTAGTTAATCTAATTTAAGCTAATATTATCTAACCTAACTACCGTAAACTAGTAACTTCTGACAAAGCTAGTCTCAGTCAAAAGGGTCTCTTAAAAACTAACTAATCTAAATAGGCTCCAAATTGTACTATCGCTCCCCGGCAGCGGCGCCAAAAATTTACTACTACCTTGATATACCCGAATCGGATGGTATATTTATCCGGTGTTGTTAGGTCGCAAAACGTCAATTGGGGATATCAACAAAAGAAGTTGATTGTTTAATTTATATATGCTGGGCCTAAATCTATAATTCCTTCCTATGGGTTAGCAATGGCAAATATGACCTAGGGTCGTTCCTTGAGCGGTTGAATTTGAAACGGGGCTTATTCAGATAATTTAGTGATTTGGATGGGTTTGTACACAATTTAGTATCCAAGACTAGTGTCCAGGTACACCTTGTGCGGAGAGGCAGGATCCTTTTGGTCCCAATAAATTGGTGACTGTTCGGAAAATCCAACAACCAAATCCAACCGGTTTATTCTAGACACCACTTTATCCGGAATATCAAATTATGTAAAGACAATAGTTGGGTTGAATAGTTTATATAATTGTAATTAAGATATTAAAGAAATATAATTAAAATAAGCTAGCTAGCATGCAACAGGTAAGGACAGAGAAGACGTGGTTCACCATGATTTAAGATAACGTAGTGTCGGGATGATTGCGAGACACTCATTGGTTAGATATACTTTGGTGTAAACACTAGATTCCCTACTAATTGATTTCTCGATTAGCATGTCACGAGGAAATAGGCTATCGTGATTCTGATCGGATGGACTATGCTCGACTCCCGACGCTTTATCCTGTTTAAGGATACAAGCGGCCCATCTTGGATGCAGTGCATACCTTGGGCGCACGAATAAAGTAGCATAGCCATATATATAGAATATCCAACCTTTCTTAACACCTTAGTGTATCACCCAAATGAGTGGTTATGATTGTGTTTCGAATTCTATCTGTCAATGGTTTGGTAAAATCTAAGGGTTTGTAGACAAATTAGAACCTCTGATAGTTCTCAATCATCCTTAAAGATTTATAAGCTTAGTTTGTATTGTAGTGCGTTAAACTCCTATTTATGATTTAAACCAGCCCTTACTTAAATCTACCTAATAAATCCCTTAGTTATCCACCATGTACTAGACTTATAGTGGTTCCAAAGCTTCTAACCTTGACCATGCTCAAGTGGTCCTATAGTACATCAACACTGTACTCTACTGTTGCAGCAGTATTTCCTCGAGTCTTATACTCTTGACCAATGTCTTAATCTGGTCCTATGGTAATTTCCCATGTACTTTATAGTATTTCTGATGGGTTCATACCTTGACCAATGTATAAACAAAGATAATTAATTACCTTATAATTGTCGACTTTATAAAAGGTTTTAATCACGTTTATTGGTGGAAGGACGATAATAACGAGGTTTAATATCATACACGGAAAGCGAGTACGAAACGATAATCATCCCTAACTAACATTATTAAATCATGGCAAATAATCAAGCAATTACTCACACATCATGGCAACAAGCATTTCTAATATTAATAAATCACAAACATCGAACAAGAATATTATAATAAATTAATAAAAGAAATGATAGATGTTACCGAATAATGTCGGCAGAATAACACTTGTATTTCTTCATAATATCCATAGCGTTACAATGCTTGATAGCTTCTACTACTAACTACATACTAATCTCCTATTGATCACTAGAGAGCGACAATAAAGAGATAATTATTTTTCCTAATCTCTGTACTTTTCTCTCTCTAGAATCAAGAGAGAGAACTAATCTCATATAGATCACTAGAGAGCGACTATAGAGAGATATTTGAGAGAGAAGTGAAGAATTGGTGTGTGTTGAAATGGTGGGATGAAACCCCCATTTATAGAAAATGCTTGGTGGCAAAATTGTAATTAAATGGCTGAAAAACCCCTGGCAGGCCGTTTGCCAAGGCTGTTTTCGATGCCCGTTTGCCAAGGCAAGCTGTTTTTGATGCCCGTTTTCTAGCAGGCCGTTTTTCCTTATGGCAAGCCGTTTGGCAAGCCGTTTGCTGGAGCGTAACTTGTCTTTCACCGTTTTCGCTCTAGAATCTTCGTTTTAGCTCCGTTTTTGACGATTCTTGCGCCACGCGTTCGTAATTAAATATCCTACAACATGAGATTAAGTAAATAAAATTTTTCAAAAATTAATAAATAAGTTATTTAAACACGAGTTAATCGTCTTAGCCGGTTTTGCTCGTTTTCCCTCGTTTTCATCCGTTTTTAGTGATTCTTGAAACATAGCCTTTGTAATGACATAATCTACCAAATGAAGCAAATAAATGCTTATTTAGATGATAAAGTCGATTACTTTATCATAAATGAGGCTAATATGGGGGTAAAAATGTGACTTTTTAGCCGATATCAGGCTGCACCAACGAATCTGACTATTCCAATTCTTGTCTTTCTACGGTCAATACTATAATTGTCTACGCAAGATAGAATGAAATGATGTAGGTAAATGAAATCACGTAGAAATAAAAACCTTTTTTGACTAAAAATCATAAATAATAATGAGTATATAGATAAGAAGCTATTTTTTTCCTCATATCAGAACACATCCATCTCTAGTTGGCTTTATTGCAACAATATGTGTGAACTCCATTAGGAATACACTTACACTTTATAAAACTAAACTAGTGCAGAGACCCGTAGATTCACGGGTTTGTTAAGATAAAACATATATAGAAAATTAATAAAATAATGACTATAAAAACATATATTATCATTATCATTATCATTTTATCATTATACATTAAAGAATGGCTATAAAAACATATACTATTATCATTATACATTTTGATCAAGAAACAAAAGGTTAGACTGCAAAAAAACTTTAATAATCTTATAGCACATGAACGACTATATAGTAAAGTTATTAACACTTACTTTTAAGACATGATTCTACCTTAACCATATATTTTTGCCTTGAAATGAAGTTATGAACTATCATCAAATTCGACAACATTAATTTTTTTTTTGAAAGGCAAAACAAAAATTTTATTAAAAACTCAAGTTTGGAGTAGCAACCCACAACGATTAGCTACCCGGATCGCACAATTCATCAAGAATGACCAAAAACCTAGCCCACAAACATTCATTTTAAAAGCCATAACAGGGTACCATGTTCACCAACTTTAAATACACAAAGTACCTTTTATTGCTACTAAATATCCATATAGAAGCAAATACAAAATATTCAACCGACATGGTAGTAACAAAATAAAAGCATCCAAACATATATAACATATAGTTTATTTCGAGAATTCGGTCTTTGTTGAGCTTGGGTGCCATGTAGACCAGTGTGCCTATTTCCCTGCACAAAAAACAGTGGTTATGTATATTAACCATAATATATCAATAAGAATGACCTACTAAAATTCGATAATTACATATACATTCTAGTGTCTACAACAATGACCATCACATGCACCTCTGTTATTAGTACCTTGTGTTCAAAAAAACCTCTTACCAAAACTGGTCGAGAGTCACCTGGATTCATGAGGACAAATAGTCCTACTTCAATGGCTTAAGAGGGCAAATGCTTGTGCTTAATAACTTTGAGCAAGAAATGCTTTAACATGGATGGTCTTCATGTTCAATGAGACATTAAATTGATGTCTGACCCAATTACTCTACTTCCAAATTTTACTCCACTTCCAAATTTTGATATTTGTAAACACTTTACTTTATTGAAGTTTACACGTGTTAATAATTGAAAATAGAGGTAGTCACCAAACAATATTTTCTAATAAGCCAACTCAATAATCACTTTATGCTTGCTTTCTGTAATTACAATGAGCAGTTTACAAATTTCTGCAAACACATATGCACCAAGTATAGCAACTTCTGGGTACTTATTTGTGGGTTTAGCCTATGAGCAAAACAAACTCGAAATTAAAAATTTGAAAACTAAAACCAAATCGAATATTCAATTCAACACACTATTGGGTCAAAACTCATACTTATGAACTCAATATTAAGAATTTCAAAACTAAAACCAATATCAAAACAAAATAGAATATTGATTCAATACTGAGAAAAATTAAACGAAATACCCATCACCTTTTTAAGAAACATCACCCATGTCATCTTCTTACTTGGTTTAATCAGTAGGAACCAATTTTAAAACTTTAAGAAGAAAACTTGCGCAAAATCGTCTAAAGTTCACAAAGACAAAACGTCAAACTGTTGGTGTGCAGAACCATCCATATGATAGACTACGAACTAAAAAATCGTTGACACTACATTAAGGAATCAATCAAGCAAGTCACTAAGCAAGTTACTACATATATTAAGTTGAATAAGAACTACATCAAAAAGTAAATGGGTCGAAATTACCATCTTGAGTAAATTATGGGGAGAGTGAGAACTATTGACTTAATTGGTTTAAAAGGATCACCAAGCATCTCAACATTAAAATGTACAATCTTGCTAGTTTGACTGCCTATATAAACATGTTCAAGATCAATCATAATAGTATAATTTAGAATAAATAAAAAGGCAAACCATGAATTGTACTTAAATATCATTTTCTTCAAGATTTCAACAAAACTTGTAATACATTTTAAACACTACACAAATACCCATATTTAGTTAGAAAAATGGACATATGTACAACATTAAATAGTTTGACACTTGCATTCAAATGGTTGCACTGACTGCATAATCATCAATCCCAGTACCCTTATAGTAAGGACTAAAACATTCATGTCAAATTCCAATTTGAAGCTATAAAATGGAGTTCAAGTGTGAAATCAAACCCTAAACAAAAAACACACACCTTAAACATACAAAATTGTAAAATCTAAATTTGTAACCTTCAAATCGTAGTAAGCATGAGTAATAGAAGAGAAACTGAAGCAAGTAGAAGTGTCCATTTGGAACAATTCCAAATACTCATTTAGTCATGTTAAAAAGTACATAAGGTAAACAATGTTTTTCATTCATAAAGTGATGCAACATTTATTTATTCAGTACTTATTAATGTAATTTATCATACTCGTATGTAGTGTCTGTGTTATTGATTTAGACACCAACAATATTTTAATACAAATCAAGATTTTCTTTATGTAAAAAATAAAAAACATCTTAAATCACCGCCAATGGAAGAGTAGTAATTAACGGAGCGCATGTCTCTATTGTCAAAGGTTTCTTTTTTTGGAAGAAAGACAGTCTTAACCTGAAAGGATTAAAAAATTAATCAATCTCTCAAATTCAAAAAATGCATACAAGTATCTATTGCGCTAACGTTACTAACTAATAACTTACCTTTTCCCAATTCTCTTCGATATCGACACCACCACATGATATGATCTTTCTTGAATTCAAATGAATCGAATAATGATCTAGTAAACAACTAGGAAGCTTCGCAAGAAGAATCGGCTTCGCAATTGATTACAAAGATTGAAATTACAATTGAAATGAATTGTTATTACAATCTCAAGATTTACACAGAATACAGGGAGAGGATGAGTGATTTCACACACACTAATTTCATAAGCTAATTGAACTATTGAACCCTATGGTCTTATTTATACTATACAGAAAGGTCAAATGGTCATGTGCCTTGCACATGACTCACTAGATAATCCATAACAATCCCCTCTTCTTCAAAATATGCTTGTCCTCAAGCATGTAGAACATCGAAACCTTCCACAATCAAATATGTACGTGCTGTGAACAATAAATGCAGGCCTTCCCCGATCAAAAACAAATGTGCGATTGGGGAATTTGTTTAAACCGTGTAAATGCTTGCCCGGGTAAAAAACAAACGTAGCATCAGTTGAACAAACTTGAAGGAACGCCACTAAACTTTCAGTTGGATAGATCCATTTAATCTTCCATTTGGGCCACAAATGTATCGTTAACGTCCAACTAAAACGAGCATTACAGTACTGGATCCAACCCAACTTACAACCCCGAACGAACTCATCATGCATAATAAGACGACTTCGTTGCATGAACTGCTCATACCGTTTATTCCTTACACCCTCCATTTCATCATGTCTTGTGTCATGCCAAAGTTGCTTAACCTGATATATGTTAACATTTGCAGCTTTACTTGCAACGAAATATTCTAACTCATACTTTCCCATCGACGGATAAAACTCACTTCGCTCATCTTCTACCTCCAGAATTGAACTTATGAGATTAGCAGTCTTATAAAACTTATCTACATCATGAAACAATGTGACTGGCATATACGTTAAGCTTCTCGTTCTCAACTTCTTAATTGTTTCGTCACTACACATTTTTAACAGCTCATCATTGCCAACGTCAATCATAACCGGCTCGTTATTACCATTGTTTACCATAACTGGCGCATCATTTACATCCCCAACAATATTTTCCGGAGGGATTAGAGTGTCGTTTGGCATTCCACCATTTTCTAAATGATGCTTGTCCTCGAGAATTGTATTAAGAATAACTCGTTCAGCTCTTTTGTGCGTATTCCGTAATTCCAGTCGGTGACCCTTGTAAGTGAATAACATTTTCGGTATGTCAAACTTCCATAGGGTGTCTCCCAAGGTCTTTAACCATTGAAGTCCCAGTACCACGTCACAACCACTTAAAGGTATGATAACCATTGTGCTCGTGAATGTTTGCCCATTAAGTATCCACTCAAATCTGTCACATCCAATAGTTGTAAGAATTGTACTACTTCCTGGTACGAATACTTGCATTGGGTCAACCGAGTTGAGTCGACAACCAAATCTTTTTGCCATGTTTAAGTCTAGAAAATTATGGGTGCTATTTACATCAACCATTATATGCACCCTTTGTTTTTGAACACGGCCAATAACTCTCATCGTTTGGTATGCACTAATTCCCTGTAAGGCATTCAAAGATAGATGTGGAATGACTTCGTTTTTGTCATTCTGTTTATATGTCACCGCTTTTTCTTCTTGGATTGCCCGATCCTCACAAGTTTGCACTTCAGAATCAGTTCTGGGCAATATTTCAATTGTAGAGTGTCGCCCGCTACATTTATGTCCAAGCGTGTACACTTTATCACAATATAGGCACAAGTTTTCCATAAGTTTTTCCTCTAAACCTTCTTGTGTTAACTGCCTTTTGTTTGAAAACGTGTTATAGTTCCCTTGTGCGTTGGTATATGGTGCAATATTTAAGGCCTGATGAGAACTAACTTGTGGTGCATTCACAAAGTCAGTAGCAGATATTGATGCATTTCTTCTTTTAATAATTGCAATTGTATCTTCTTGTAGTGTAGCTAAAACATACGCATCACGAAGGGTTTTAGGTTCGAAAATGCTAACACCCTTTTTAATTTCAGCGTGCAACCCACAAACGAAGATACCGATGACACACGATTCCGTTAAAACTGTCTTTTTCAACCAGGAATCATACCTTTCGAAATATTATTGAATGGTTCCAACTTGTTTAGGGAAATTGTTAGTTAGCATTTTATCAAACACCTTGAGTGCAGAAATTACAGAGAAAAGTACCAAGAGATGCTAGCAGCAAAGTAGTTTAATCGATGAATACTTAACTGATAAAACTCAACAACAATGATTACCGAGCAGTAGGTTCTGAGAAAATATTTAGTTATAGCAGAATCTATAACAGAATTTTAAGAATAAAGTAGAATTTTCAAGTTAAGTGGTTTGAGTCTGACCTATATGAACGTAGGTCGAAGTGTTGAACTTTTGAATCAAAGAAAAGGAATTGGGTTAAATCACACGATTACCATTCTTCTGGAACTTTGAAAGAATCCATAGTAATTCCCGATGAAACCATTGTCGAATTACCAAGAAATCACATAGAAATATTGCCACCAAGAAGCCAATTTCGTCAATTCTTCAATCTTCAACGAAATTGTTAAATTTCAACATGTATCTTTCATTAACTGAAATCAAAACCAAGGCCTCAAGAACTTGATCTAATTTTGCTAAAATAGTGCCAAGAAAGTGGCTCTGATACCAATTGATATGATCTTTCTTGAATTCAAATGAATCGAAGAATGATCTAGTAAACAACTAGGAAGCTTCGCAAGAAGAATCGGCTTCGCAATTGATTACAAAGATTGAAATTACAATTGAAATGAATTGTTATTACAATCTCAAGATTTACACAGAATATAGGGAGAGGATGAGTGATTTCACACACACTAATTTCATAAGCTAATTGAACTATTGAACCCTATGGTCTTATTTATACTATATAGAAAGGTCAAATGGTCATGTGCCTTGCACATGACTCACTAGATAATCCATAACACCACATTCTGAAAAGCTAATGTTCCACAATAAATGTTGTTATTTCATATTAGCATCCATTACTGCAAGATAATAAATCTTGACACATGAGTAAATCATAACACAAACACATAAAAAATGAATATATCACATGAGTTCAATAAATGTTAAAGAAAATTGGAGAAGCAAGCACATCTAAAAGATAACTTTAACAAAATGTGATATTCATAAAAACCATAAGCATAGATCTTACATGTGTTCATCTATATAATATTACATTTTGTAGATCCATAATCTTAAAAAATAATAAACTATTGTAAAAATCAGTAAAGAATCAAGTATTATGAAAGCTAATGTGACTGAGAATATGACTATGTTACCAAAAGTAGCTCAAAGTAACACCTGAAAATCAAACAATTCAAATGAAGTCACTAAATCTAAAGCCTTTTTCGTTTAGACATTTTAGCAAACACATAGTGTGCGACATGAAGTGTTCAACAAATAAACATCAGACATTTTAACTAGTTTACTGGTGTTCATTTAATAACTATAACTTCATAATTTTAAAGGAATGAAATTAATGATCAAATGATAAAAACTTAATTGCATCAGATAGTATTTCATACCTCATGATGAATCATGAAACAAAAACAATGAAGAAATTCATTTGATGAGTATCGATAATTCATCGCCTCCTAATAGAATCTGAAAGAAAAACAAACGATTTCTATATGAATTCGAAACAAAAACAAACGATTTTATATGAATCTAAACAAAAATTAAATTTGAAAATATCAACAAGACAAAATTTCATTCCTCGTCCCTGAACTTTACATCGATTTTGACTCCCTGTCCTTTTTCTTTTTTTTTTGTGCATTCCACGTCCCTAAACTATCAAAAGAGTACATCCCTCGTCCCCCCGTCTACTTTCTGTCTATTTTTCCGTTACCCTCCTATCACGTGCAGAGCATGTGGGGGTAAAAAGGTCATTAAACTATAGGGACGAGGAGCGTAATTATGTCTTCTTCTTCAATATTCAATTTAGTCCCAAAATCATAAATCATAATCCCTAATAAAATCGCCAAAATCCAATTGCATAGGAATTTATGCTCGAAGTCATTGAAGTATGATCCAATAGTAGCAATTAAGCTTTTTTTTTTTAAGAAATTAACATCCAAACAGCAACAAATATCTGATTCAATCGATGTACAGTAGCGTCTTCTTCATGAAGAACGTCAAAATTAAAATCGAAATCTGAGACGTGTTAGCTTATGATTCCTTGATGAAAATTGTTTCAAATCCATCCCTAAACACTCGAAAATTATCAACATGATCTGAATCGACATATATCATCCGAATTTGAGCAATGAAATTTCTGTTGACTTTTGAATACGAACTTTGACCTCGAAATTCGAACTCGATAATATGAATTAGGATATGTAAATTTTCGAACACGATCATTTGATGAATTGAAACAAATCTGCACTTTTACATTTGCTCAAATCATCACGAATTAGTCCGGAGCTCAAATCGCTTATCGTTTCGGTTAATCAAGTTACTTGAACAAGTTGATGAAGAATCTGTTGATGTTGTGATGATGATTAAATTCAGGTTGTGTGATGATGATTGGTGTTGTGAAAGTTTGATTTGAATTTTTGTAAGACAAAAATCGATGCTACCAAACTTATACTACCCACTTATGATCATCATCAACTCAAAATGGTTGCTGTAAAGAAATTTTGACCACCAAAAACAAAAACCTTATCAAAATTCGCATTAAGAAACCTTTAAAATTCGTCGAAATCTAAAACAATAAAATTTAAATCTTTGAATGTCTACAGCGATTTCATGGTCAATTTTTATTGGCCAAACTAATCCTTTTAGAATTTCTCCAAAATAGTCTCTTACGAAAATAAACGTACTGCAACTTATTGATGATGTCAGTTCGACGGAGAAGATGGTGGTGTCGAAATCGATGCTACCAAACTCGTCGGAGTTATTTTTATTCACCTCCATTTGTGGCGTTCGATTTAGATCTAAAGGAATCAATCGATTAACTAAGTTGTAAAGTGTTATATATAGGGATGTTGAGATTCATGGTAAAAACAAAATTGTAGTTTAATTTTCGGGAATACTTACATAGATATGTATTTTGTAGTTTAATTGAATATGTGATATGAGAGTTGTTGAGATCTGTGTAGAAGAAGACATAATTACACTCCTCGTCCCTGTAGTTTAATGACCTTTTTACCCCCACATGCTCTGCACGTGATAGGAGGGTAACGGCAAAATAGACAGAAAGTAGACGGGGGACGAGGGATGTACTCTTTTGATAGTTTAGGGACGTGGAATGCACAAAAAAAAGAAAAAGGACATGGAGTCAAAATCGATGTAAAGTTCAGGGACGAGGAATAAAATTTTGTCTATCAACAATAATATCATACATATACGTAGGGAAAGATAACTGAGAAAGAGTATTATTGTGAAAATAAGAAAGATACCCAAATAGCCATGTCTTCTGTAAGATACCCAAATTGTGATTTCTGATTACAAAATACCTGATCATCGTATGTTTGATCTGAATCCGCGTTACATGATTTGATGAGTAACAGTGATGTACGTGAAGTTTTTTTATAGAACGAACAATTGGTCTGATGTTCATCTTCCCACTGATTTGTACAACGTCGAGCAGTAAATCCAAATGAATGAGAGTTAGATGATGAAGAAGCTTAGGGATAACTATAAATTAAAGGATTTATTAGAATTGAAAATTTTTAACAATTGGATTCTTTATTTTTTTTTAATTTTTTTTTTAATTTGAAATAGATATAGAGATGGGAAGATGAATGGCGTATTTGCAGAAAAATTTAAGAGACGGCAGGATTTTTATCAGGCACGCGTGCTTAATTGCAGAAGAAGAAGAAGGCAGATGCGCAGTTTTCAATTCCAAGGATAATTGAACTTAATTTTCTTTTTTTTAATAAATGAATGCTTTATTTATTTAATACATATATTAAGATTAAGATTAATTAAGTAAAATTAATTAAGAAGATGATGTCAGCCTGTGATCTTAATTAGTGGACAGTTGTCCATGATTTTATTTTAAGGTATAGTTTTAATTATGATGTGATGTCATGCAGATAGATTTCATAGCATTTAATAGATAGATGCGTTATTTTTGATATGGATATCATGTTAGTTTTCTCTATGGAACACATATGTTGATACTTCGAACCCCTTTGACTCGTTTATCCATTAGACGAAAACAGAAGCACCAATAGCACTCAGTATTAGCTTAGCAGCAGTGGCAGCAACCAAATGCATAATAATGTAAAACAATAATATTGCTACTAATATACTTTTGCCGAAAGCCAGAATATCTTATTCAGTTGCTTAAGTTACGTACTTCTAAATTCATTAGTATTTGTATTTATATTATGAAAAAATATTAAGACTAACGGGTGGTCCATTTGCATGCACAATATACGCTTGTAGCTTTTAGTTGAGTGAGTAAAACTGAAAGCAACACTGGAAGGAATAGTATAGTTTACTATAGCAATGAATCAAAATTCTATAAAATCAGAGATAATAATACCGCCCTCTGCAAGTTCGCCAGTTGAAGGGCCTTCTCCATGCTGATCATATACATAGCATTGTATATGTATATTTTATTTGCTAAAAGCCAAAAGTAGAAGTTACGCGTACTATAGCAGAAATGCTTGGAATATTCGCTATGTTTCCGCATTAATAAAAGACTGCGATTTAATTCACTAAGTTTTCGCGGATAGTTAAGTAATCCGCAGGCCGCGGATATTTCGAATGCTATAAATAAAGAGCATGGCCTCTCATTTATAGGTTGCTGATTCTCTGCCATTTGCTCTAGCCTTTGTGATTTTCACTTGTGATCTTGCCCAAGGAATTTCTACACTGTGCTAAGGCGAATACGTTTGTAATCGGCGGTAAAATGCTTGACTAATTGAAATAATGAGCAATATCGGAATGGATAGCGGTATTGCTGTCGTTGTGCAAGCGAATGTTCAAAAAAGAAGAAGAAAGCGAAAGTCGGCAAGGATGTATCAAAATTGGCAGTTCACGCCAATTAGTTTTCCAAAAATGCAGAGCGATGATTTCTCTGAAATGTCAATAGTAGTATCGTGCAAAATTGCGAAAACTAGAATCTCAATTATGAAAATTCATGTTGATAACGGTAGTAGTGTTGATATTATTTATGAACAATGTTTTGTTCAACTGCCGGAAAGCCTCAGAGCAACTTTACAACCAACTGCAGCTTCGTTAACCGATTTTGCGGGAGAATTCTCATTGCCTATGGGCGTTTTGCCCTTAGATGTTGAGCTTGTTGATGAAAGTAATGATGGTTTAGCGCGTCGAGCGTGGCTAGATTTCTATGTTATGCGAACCTCATCTCGCTATAACATGTTAGGCAGAACTACCTTAGGTAAATTTGGAATTGTTCCATCTACAATTCATGGCATGATTAAATTCGTAACACTTAAAGGTATCACGACAATAAGTTCAATGAGCATCATGCCCATTTGTGCGGCTGTTAATATAAAAAGCGCAGAGCAAGAAACCGCTGATGCTTCGAACAACATAGTAGTGATTAATCCTGCATATCCCGAGCAAAGAATTAAAGTGGGATGCAATGTTAGTGCGGACACAATGAAACAAATTGTGCAATTACTCGTCCAATACATGGATGTTTTTGCTTGGTGTGAGAATGATATGACTGGTGTTCCGCGTCACATTGCGAAACATAAACTTAATGTAAATCCAGCTTTAAAACCTGTGGTTATGTGTAGAGGTAACAAAATTGGTGAGGGCTGGAATTTTACGCGAAGTTCAATACCAATCATGGATTGCGAATCCAGTTTTGGTGAAAAAACCTGATGGTTCATGGAGAATGTGTATCGATTTTAAGGATTTAAATAAAGCATGCCCTAAGGATAATTATCCACTCCCAGAAATTGATTTGAAAGTGGAATCATTGCATGCTTTTCCATATAAATGTTTTTTGGACGCGGCAAGGGGATATCATCAGATTCCAATGGCTCAAGAGGACGCAGATAAAACCGCATTTCATACTGGTAAAGGCATATTCTCTTATATAATGATACCTTTTCGTTTAATTAATGCGGGTGCGACATATCAGCGTTTGATTGACACCGTGTTCGAAAAGTAAACTGGGCGTAATCTCGAGGCTTATGTTGATGATTTGGTAATCAAAAGCACAACGCAAGAGCGAATTATTGAAGATATACGTGAAACATTTGACACACTGCGCAAAATTAACATGAAGCTCAATCCGCTAAAATGTAGTTTTGGCGAAACTGAAGGAAATTTTTTGGGATATCTTGTTACAGAACAAGGTATTCAAGCTAATCCAAAGAAAATTGCGGCTATTGAAAATATGTCCGCACCAAGAACGGTTAAAGAAGTGCAAAGTTTGACGAAAAAGTTAGCTGCATTAACGTGCTTCTTATCCAAGGCCGCTGAAAGACAATTACCTTTTTTAAGACTTTAAAAGGTTGCTTGAAGCAAAAAAGTTTTGTTTGGACAAGCGAAGCAGAAACCGCGTTTCAAGAAATGAAGAAGTTGTTAAAAACTTTGCCTACGTTAACAGCACCAGTTGATGGCGAAATTCTTTACCTTTATATATCAGTAGCAAATGAAGCTTTTGGCTCAGTTTTAATTGCAGAAAGGGATAAAATACAAAAGCCTGTGTATTTTGTCAGTAAAGCTCTTACAGGAAATGAAATAAATTATGCGCCGATTGAGAAGTTTGTGTATGCGCTCATATTAACATCGCGAAGGTTAAGAAGATACTTTCAAGGGTATCCAGTGCACGTGTTAACTAATATGCCGGTCAAGCAAGTTTTAACAAAGCCAGAGATATCTGGTAGACTCGCGTTGTGGGCAGTAGAGTTAGGTGCTTATCAAATTTCTTACCTTCCGCGCAGCACTGTAAAGGGCCAGGTTTTGGCAGATTATCTCGCTGAGATGACTGGGGAGTTGGAAGTGATTAATGAGTGAACATCGTTAAAACCGGTAGTTGGCGAAACTTGGGATTTGTTCACTGATGGAGCTTCATGTACAGAAGGCGCAGGTGCGGGTTTGGTCTTGGCTAACCCAAGTGGTGAAGAGCATACGTATGCATTACGTTTTAATTTTGATGTGACAAATAATGAGGCAGAATATGAAGCGTTACTTGCTGGTTTAAATATTGCGCAAAAAATGAATATCACTAAATTGCGGGCATTCACAGATTCGCAACTAGTAGCAAATCAGTTTAATGGCTCTTTTGAGGCTCATGATTCTTCAATGCAGAAATATTTGTAGTTATTGAAAGAATTAGCAGAGCGGTTTGAGCATTTTGAACTCGCGCAAGTGCCAAGAAGTCAAAATAAGAAGGCGGATGCTTTGAGTAAATTGGTCGCTCTAGCATTTTCGCACTTTCAAAAGCAAGTTTGGGTTGAAGAATTGCCAAGCAAATCAATAGATAACGACTTAATGGTTGCGTCTGTTGAAGAGGAACAACCAAATTGGATGGAACCAATCCTGCAATACATTCGCAGTGATGTTTTGCCAAGTGATAAGCGCGAAGCTCGCCTAGTAACAGAGCGAGCACCAATGTATATCATTCAAAATGATATTTTATATCGCAAGTCATACTGCGGTCCAATGATGCGATGTGTTGGTCCAATTGAGGCAGAAATGATAGTTAAAGAAGTGCATAGCGGTTCTTGTGCATTGCATTCAGGCTATAAAACTATTGCGGCAAAAATTATGCAGATGGGTTACTATTGGCCATCCCTGTATCGTGATGTTGCAAAAATTGTTAAGCAATGTAAAAGTTGCCAAAGGCATGCTCCGCAGAATCGGATGCCCAGGCATGATTTGATTCCTGTTAATTCGACATGGCCATTTCACAAGTGGGCTATTGACATTGTAGGGCAATTTCCTGCCGGACCTGGCAATGTCAAATTCCTGATTTTGGCAATTGATTATTTTACAAAATGGGTTGAAGCTAAGGCGGTTCGCACTATCACTAGTGTGCAAGTGCGAAATTTTGTATGGGAATACATTGTCTGCATATTTGGTATTCCGCGTGAGTTGGTTAGTGATAACGGAGCACAAATAGCGAAAGATCCTTTTAAGACATGGTGCACTGATTTGAATATAACACAAAAGTTTACATCAGTGGCGCACCTACAGGCTAATGGCTTACGCGAAGTAACTAATCGCGATATTGTGAGTGGTATTAAAAGGAGGTTATTCGAAAAGCGAACTGGTTGGGTAGATGAATTACCCAATGTGTTGTGGGCACATCGCACTACATTCAAGAAGAGCACAGGGGAAACACATTTTAGTTTGGTATATGACTCTGAGGCAGTAATAGCCGCAGAAATTCTTGTTCCAACGCATAGAGTTGCTAACTTTGAAGAAAAAGCAAGCGATGATGCATTGCGCGAAAATTTGAATTTCGTTGAAGAACGTAGGTTAATAGCTGCTATTAGGGAAGCAAACAATAAACAGCAAATCGCTAAGTATTATAATAAAAGGATGCGTGCTTTATCTTTTGACATAGGCGAATGGGTACTGCGAAATAATGACGCAAGCAGAGCAGAAAAGCTTGGCAAATTAGGACCTAATTGGGAAGGTCCTTATCAAGTTGTAGCAATTAATGCAGCATGTTCATATAAGCTTGCAGATGTGGAAGGGCGAAATTTACCTAATGCATGGCATGCTGCTTTATTAAAGTGATATTATGTATAACTTTGCGAAAAATCATATGAAGGCTAAGTTGCATGTGTGCAAAGTGCGAAATTAGTTGCAAGGCCTATGCTTGATATTCTTATGTGTTCTTATTTTTAATTTTTGCAAGTCTTGATCACATAAGAATTTTAAAAGCAGACACTTGTAAGAATATGGAAAAAGTTTATTTGTGAAATACCAAGAATTTATGGAATGTTTTGTATTTTGTTTCATAATGCAGAGGTGTTTCGCAATAATTTCATAGCAAAGTGATGAAATTCCCCACTTGGGCAGAAAATAACTATTGCGAAAGGAATTTTAAATCCTAAGTGTTTGATTTTTCCAATACTTAGATGCTTCGCAATGCTAATTGATTGCGTAAGGATCGTTTTGGAGGACTTAGAAGATTCATAACGTATGAATATATGCGCATACAGATTGTTTCGCAAAAGTACATACTTATTATGTGCACAATAATAAAAGTTGAAAATTGCTAAGGACAAGTCCGTGTTATAAATATTGTTTATGAAAGCGCTATATAAATAAAAAGTACTTGCAAATATGTATAGAAATTTGAAATTTTATTAATAACTGCGCAGAGATAGCTGCGGGCTAAGTTTTACAAAACATCATCATGGTTTTGATAAATCAAGATCCATGATGTCCTTAACAGTAGCATTATCCTGTTGACTTATCGCAGTAACTTTAGGGATTGAAATGTCCGCTATGTTTTCTTTCACATTAGAAATGCATCTCGAGCATCTGTAAGTGAACATACGCGGTCTTCAATCGCAGATGGTAGTGGATTTGGTATGGTGCTGTGAGGAGCAATTTCATCCAAATATTCCACTATTTCACGCAATCGTAGAGTGGCAGCGTAAGTTGAAAATTGAACAGACACAGGATGAGAGTTAAGAACTTTTTTGGCAAACTCCGACAAGTGTTGGCGAAGTTGGGTGAACTCAAGCTTTGCAGAAGCTGAGGCAGCTATAGCGTTGTCTTGCTCTGCAGTAAGTCTTGCAACCTCCTCTTTTAATGAATTAATTGTAGCTTGGAGGTTGTTTTCTTTCTCAGCTGCAGCAGAAACCTGCAATTTCAAGTCATCCATCGCGGTTTTTACCGCGGTGAATTCGTAAGAGAGGTTAACACAGCGCTTTTCACTGTGTTACTCTTTAACCTTCTCGGCATTATACTTCATTTTTTTAGCCTCAAGAACATTGAAAAATTATTCTTGACGACATATCATATCATATGCCGAATTGAAGCACATGTAAAAATTTTGAACAAAGTTGTTGTGCGCGTCCAGCGCAGAAAGTTTTGAAAATTCGCGGCGAAGTTCGCCTCGAATTGCCAACTTCATTTGTTGGCGCTGGTCTAGTAATGCCGCAGAAGAAGCATAGGTGTATCCTGACAAACCATCAATTCTCACGCTTTAAGAGTCGGGTGGCGTACGGAATAACTCAGTAATTTGCTCCGCAGTGTGCGGGCTTGGAAAAACTGGATTGAATGGCGAACCACCTACAAAAAAACGCGATTAATAAACTGGCAACATAAAAGTGTAGTGAGTGTTATAAATATGAAATAATGTTTGCGACATACTAGTTTGCTGGTCCCCTTCATAATCCGATGTAATTGGATTATCGTGAAAGGGGGTATCATGTTGTTTGAGTTTTTTACTTTGAGATGATGGCGGCGTCTGGTACGGTCATTTGGTGGAACTCGGTTTCAATGGGGGAGATTTAGATGTTAGATCGACGATTGGAATTGCTTGCTTCTTTTGTTTGGTTTCTTTTTCAGAAGAAGCAGACGATTTGGATTCCGAGCTTGTTAATAGCTTGGTGATTAGGACCTTAGGGTCAACCTTGCTATCAACCTCATCAATTTTCATTGTCGATTGGAAAAGAGTTGCAAGTAATGTGCAAAGTTGTAAAGGTTAATTGAAATTTGAGTAATTGCGTAGTATCTCAGAGAAGCGAGTAGGGAATTTGTGATTTTGGATCACAATATATATAGACGAAGTAATTGATTGTGTTAATTATCCGTTGTGATAATTCAAACGGTAATATTTTTGACAAAAACGGTAACTTTGTTTGCTATAACGGTAACAAAGGCAAAGCGAAAAATGTTTTACTGCGGATAATGGTCAAGTTAACTGTGAAATTTTAGAGTTTATCATGACACATTTACTTCGCAAAATGTATCATAATAAACTGGGGGGGACTTGATCATATACATAGCATTGTATATGTATATTTTATTTGCTAAAAGCCAAAAGCAGAAGTAACACGAACTATAGCAGAAATGCTTGGAATATTCGCTATGTTTCCGCATTAATAAAAGACTACGGTTTAATCAGCTAAGTTTCCGCGGATAGTTAAGTAATCCGCGAGCCGCGGATATTTCGAATACTATAAATAAAGAGCATGACCTCTTATTTATAGGTTGTTGATTCTCTGCCATTTGCTCTAGCCTTTGTGATTTTCACTTGTGATCTTGCCCAAGGAATTTCTACATTCTGCTAAGGTGAATCGTGCTAACTGACAATCAAGACCGGGTTGGGGTGGTTGATCACTTGATTGATAAAGTGAAAGACGATCATCGGGGCCCAAAATAATCATCAAACGTCTCATCCTCCATCTTATTATTGCACTCAATCCATAATTAAGTAATAACTTGATATAGGATTGATCACATGCTACAAATGTCAGCATAAAGTGGCATTAACAGTCGATAGAACTCATGAAAAACAACACATTCTGAGGTAGTCAAAGACAAAAAAAATACTTGTAACGGCATAACCTAGAAAACTCGACAAAAACAGTTTAAATTGTGTATTATGATTTATGATCACTGATGTGATAAAACCGACCTTTAAATTTTACAACTAAACTAGCTTAATAAATATTATCACACAACGGGCAACTAGTCCCGATCGTGCAGCAATAGATACTGGCAAGTCAAGTTCGTTCCACAGGGAGAAGCGTATTCAAGAATCTAACAACAATTAATTATACTTATAAGTGGGTTTTAATTGGTTTTTGGTTTTGGATATAATTAACTAAAATAATAATAATAATTACAAGAAATAAAAGTATACTATGGATTGTTGTTAAGTTCGGTTACAATATTATATAGTATATAACTACGTGATAACCTTTCGATTTCATAAAGTCCTGATTTACTAAAATTCAACTTAACTTTCGCTAATCTCATTTTAACAAATCAACTATACCTGATCATTCGAATTGTGATTCAACCTAGTTTTAACTTTCATTAAAACCTAAACTAAAATGGTTTCCCTTCTTATAATTTCATGACTATATAAATCTTAATACCACCAAATCACCAAATCCGTATTCTTATATTTTTGTCAGGAATATAATCCTACGTTTTGTCTAGATCACAAATAGTGTTGAAGCAAATTTTATAAATCACCAATTTAACTTTCGCTAAATGATTCAATAAACTATGTGACAGGGATTAAGTATTAAATTTACATAATACTGGATCTTTTGATTGAACACAATATCTAAAATGACTAAAATAACAATTGTAATTCTTAAAATGTGTACTTTATATATTTTTCTTTCGAATTTATATAAAATCTTAACTAACTAAAATTAAATCTAACTTTCGTTAAATCTTATTTTAGCGAGTTAAACTATACTACGGTTATTTAAATTGTGACCTAGCCTAGTTTTGACTTTCGCCAAAACTTAAATCATAACGGTTTCCCTTTTACAATTTCACGATTATATGAACTATAATATTATCCAAACCACCGAATCTTATTTCCGAATTGGTGTTAATAATTTATCCATAAGTTCGTCTAAACCATTTTAGTGTTAAAGCTTAATCTATATTAATAGAAATAACATTCGCTATTTATATCTAACAAATTAAGTGATAAGGATTAAATATCTAATTGTATAACAATGGTTCTTTTAGCTAGGTTCAATGTTAAAAATACTCAAGTTACATTTTAATGTTCTAAATGATAACAATCCATAATCGAGGGGTTCTACATCTAAGCAAACACTGGAGTAAACTAGCTAATCATAATAATAGGACTGGAGTAAAAATGCAAACATAATATAGTAAACATGGCAATAATAACAATAATTATAACAAAATGATAGTAATAAAAATGCTACAACTAATAATAATAACAATAACAATAATAATGATAATAGCGATAATGAATAATTAAATTGAACAACTTACAAACAAAGCTTCAATTTATCATTGGAAATGGTAAGAAATGGAAATGAGAGTACCCGTGCACACGAACAATACCACCCTTACAATATTGAAATAGCACTCTTACAATATTTAAAACTATCCTATTTTAACTTGAAAATAATAACAGTACAGAATATAAACTTAAATATAAATGGTACGGAGTAAATTGGAAATAAAAATTTGGACAGTGTAATACTTGTAGTATTGTTGCCTACTCTACAAACTACCTCCTCTACTCTCCTCCACGGTATCATATTACTCCATATTATATCATAGAAGAAGTAGTAGGTGTGCAATTGTTTATGAACTAGATCTGTTTTTCTGACTCCTTTTTTGCTGTATAGACTGCAAAGAATAAATATAAAACATAAAGCAACCGTCCATTTGCTATTGGAATCTGATTTTGCTCACAACATTACGCGTTTTGCGTAGATAGGTGTGCGTTTCGCATAAGGTCTCTTCTTTAAAGTTGTAGATTTTTGAGTTACAGACGTCTAGACACCTGATTCGCCTTTTTCGAGTCATTATGATTTAGTTATGATTTTTTTCGTGTAGGAGCTCAGATTTCGTGATTTCGATCGTTTTAACTTATAGTCTTGAGGCGCGATGTTGTAGTCTTTTGTTGTTCATTAAAAATCTTCATTTTATCTTCATTTTGATCTTTATATCATTAAAAATCCATAATAACATTTCATTCGACGCTTTAGATATTTTAACCAATTACAAACCGAAAACTACTCGAATACACATAAAATCATAACATTTAGGACTGATATTGCGACTAAGAATATGGATATATTAAGCAATATCAAATTACCGAATATGGATATATTAAGCAATATCAAATTACCCCACACTTGAACATTGCTTGTCCTCAAGCAATAACAGTTTTTAATAGACTCGGAATACTAAATAATTTCCATATCAGACATTCATCACACACACACACCACACGAAACGAAAACACACGCTTTATGAAGTGAATTGAAAACACTACATGAATTTATTGGATCACACACACACCACACGAAATGAAATTCTGACAATAGAAATAAAGTTAAAATTCGTGATTAAAGTCTCACAAAAAGTTAAAAATTTGGATCCTTAGGGAAAATTGGATCTTGTGAAAACGTTTTATAATTTTTTTTAAAATGTCATGCTAGTTTTTACACTAGACACTTTTTCCGATTTTAACCTCAAAGTCCGGTTGAGGGTAACTGAAAACCAAAGTCACAGTCAGCGATTAGCAAGCTATTCGCCCCCAAGATTGTAGTATCATGGAACTCTTTATCGGGCGCCCCCTGACGCGATATTTCTATCGGTCTTTTACGACAATTTGTACAATTCAATTCAAGGGTTAAAACTGCGAAGACTGAGCTATCGCGTGGGACAGATCCTGCTCTAGCTTATACATCGTAATCGGTCTTGCACTGGATAGCGACTTGAATTTACCCTACCAAGTTTATTTTCGGGTTGAAAGTTCAAGACTTTCTCTTCCCACGGTACTTTTATATCGTGATATGATATTAGTATGAAATGATATAGTTTAGGAAGTATGCTATACCAAGTAAAACGACATTTGGAATACTTTACTTCCTTTAAGGATGGACTTGAATCATCCTTTATTACTTGCATCAATGGATAATCCGGTTTATACATTCCAAAGCAATGATATCTGCAATAAACTTCATAGAAACACGTGATAAATGGTTCTAAACATATGGGTTTATAAATTCTGTTATACTTGGTTTTCTTTTTTAGATGTTTTAATCAAATAACTTATGTATATTTGTTTAAAAATTTTCCAAATTTTCGTAAAAATGACCAAGTTATAAGTTCTCGAGAATTTATATATCCCCACCCCACACTTAAGATTATGTAATGCCCTCATTACATAAAATCAGATAATAACGTATAAATTTGAGAGGACAAAAAGTGTAAAGGTAGTTAGAACTTCCTTGGTTAAAAATTGGAGATCGTAAAATGCTTATCGTATGTGTGATGCCCCGTACTAAATCATCTTGTACGGACCATCAACGACAGGATCATTACATGGTTGAGTACTATATGCGATTTCAAAAAGAGTTTGCATTCATAACAAAAGCGATGTTTTAACCAACATCGAATGTTTTACAACAAAAGTATGCTTCAATGAACAGAAGCAATTAGTAATTGTACGTGACTCCTATGGTCGTTACAAATCATGTTTCAATTGTAATAAAGTTTGTATGCAAAAGTAAACGTTCATGCGGGACATCTCTAAAGCAGCGGGTGGTCTACAGCAAGACTAGTACAACAGCGGAAGCAACCTTAAGCACCTGAGAAAAATATGCTTAAAAACATCAATACAAAGGTTGGTGAGCTATAGTTTAAGTATAACAGTAATGTAAGGTAGGCCACGAGATTTCAGTGCTACAAAGAGCGTTTCAAAACAGTAATCTAAAGCAGTATATTTAAGTATATGCTAAACCGTGGGCACTCGGTAACTAACTTAACGTTTATACCCCCTGAAAGTACACTTGGCAAGTGCGTATGTCTACGAAGTATTAAACACTCATTAAATGCTAGCGTGACTAGCCCGAGTGGGGATGTCAAACCCTATGGATCCATATCTAAGATTCGCGTTCACGGTTCAAAAACCAATGATTAAACGTTACCGAGCTAAAGGGAATGTTTATGCCATTGTATAACCCACACATATATAAAGTTTAAGTACTCGTGCCTAGTATGTAAAACATAAAATCCGCATGTATTCTCAGTTCCCAAAATAAGTTAAAGTAAAAAGGGAATGCTATAACTCACAGTGGTAAAGTAGTGGTAAAGTCGAGTCGGGAAATAAGCAAGTGTGTAGGTCCGGAAAGTCCTCAACCTAAGTCAAATAGTACTAAGTCAGTAAATCGTCCGAATAGGCTTAAAAATATGTAAATAAGGTCTTAAGGGTCATCATCATTTATCATTAAACAAAAGGTGTAAAGTAAGTTTCGTTCATGAAAGAAGTTTAAAACAAACGCTGACTTCGGTTAGTCACCACGGCCTCAATACCTACTGAAATAAGGTGAGACCAGTGGCCATGGCTCCGTATATGAGTCCTTTAGTTGTGGTAAAATCTACAGAAGTAAACTCATCTTCGTTTAACCATGGCGATGGTCTAAGTGCGAGTAGATCAGAATTTTCAGCACAACGTTAAATGGACATAGTGACGATCGGAGGACCATAAATCCTAAACCGTAACTAGGATTAAGACGATTCCTATATGAAAAGTTATCTAATCGAACAGAGATGTCTGAAAATAAACATTAAAACAGCCCAGGTGTAACGACCCGGAAATTTCCGACCAAATTTAAACCCTAATCTTTATATGTTTCCGACACGATAAGAAAAATCTTAAATATAGAGTCTAAAAAGTTTGAAATCTATATTCGGACAATCAGTTACCCTTTTGACTATTCCCGACGATTCACGAACATTTATGTGTATAAATACATATAACAATAATTTAGAATATAATTTTTTTTTTTTAGAATTTAATATATATATAATTTGCAACGTGCTAATAAAATGAGTCTATATATATGTATATATATTTATGATTGCTATACATAATTATTGATCGTATGTATATTATAATATATCAAAATGTATAAAATTTTGGTACTCAATAAGTTATTATATAATATATAAATATGAAATTCGGTACATGTAATTTGTTATATCTTAAATATTACTTGTAGATAATGTTATTAACCTTATTATTAAAAGTCATAATTTTTACTGTTATTAATAAATACTATTATTATCTTAATTATTATTATTATGATCATAAATAATTATTATTAACATTAGCATTATTATTAATATAATTAATATTAATATTAGTAATGTAATATTATTATCATTTTTAGTTCCATTATTATATATAATAAAAAAATTTAATATTATTTTAATATAGATATATAGGAAAAACGATATACAGACACAGATATATAGAATACAGAATATAATTAATAATACTGTTACATAAATACACAAATAAGGATAATTATATAAAAAAAAATACAGGAAGTATATAATATGTTGGGAATCGCTTTCAGTCTCTCGATTTTTGATTCTCCTGTCGTTGAATTGTATCAATCAAAGATTTATTTACTGAATGAATCCAAATCCATTGATCTCAGTATTATTTTCATCTATACAAATTTCTATCTTTCTTCTGTTTATGATTTTGATAGTCTGTCGACTATTGCAACTACACAACAAAATTCAATCGAATATTTAGGCTTTTTAATCTCATTTACACTGGATAAGCACATAGATTACCATGTATGAAAGGGAAGCAAAAAGGAAATCAAACAGAAAAATAAAAATAAAACCGACGGTCTCTGTTTTTTTTCTACTTTTTCACCATAACTCAATTTCTAGCGAATTTCCAAAATCTGATAATGCAATTTGGTTAGAAATCTTGCATTCAAACTATCTGGAAAGATTCAATGTCCAAATTTTCATATTGAATTCCAATTTTTCAATTCAAAGTTTAAAAGAAAAAGTCAAGCGGTTTGATCTTAGCAAAAATTCGAGATCGTACGAATATGTTTGGTTAAGTTAATGATATCTGAAGATTATAAACATGATTTGCAACATCTTTCATATAGAAAATTTCGGTTAAAACTGTCTCTAGATTCGAATTCGATTGTGGGTTTTCAAAACGGGTTCTTCATTTCTTTTTCTCTGTTTAGTTTAATTTGTCGACTGTTTTAATTAAAGTGAATAATTTGTAATCGTTTCTGGTTATCAAATAAATCATAATACAAACGAGTAAACTGAGATTTGAAGGATTTTTGGGTCGATTGATTTTGAGTATGAAGAAGAAGGAGGAGGATAATGATAACAGACTGTAATCGTATAAATAAATGATAAACTACTATAATTCCAGAAAAAAATATGGTAGAGGGAATGGTTGGGTGTTGGTGTTCTAAACGAGAGGTCGGGGGTTCGAGACCCGGTCTGGACTTTTTTTTTTAAAATCTGTCATATAAGGTAACTATTAAATTATTATTATTACTTTTAATGCTATTATTATTATTAATATTATTAGTATTGTTATTGTCATTGTGGTTATTATTATTAGTATTACACTTATCATTAATGTTATTATAATTATTAATATTAAGTATTTAAAATTATTATTATTATTATTATTATTATTATTATTATTATTGTTATTATTAATATTATTATTATTGATGATGATATTATGGTTATTATTATAAATATTATTATTAATAACATTAAAATTATCATTTTCATTTTTACTACTAGTATTATCATTATTAATAAGATTATTAATATTAGTAGTAGTAAATCATTGTTATCTAAATTATTATTTTTTTTTACAAACAAATATATATACACAAAAATCGATATATACAACATAATCTAAGAAATAATATAATTATATGTTTTATAAAAATGGATTTTGGTATAAAATCTATGAAACTACAAATATATAAATAATACTTACTAATAAATGAACTTTTGTGATTTACATTATATGTATTAATAAATATGCAAATGATATAGGTTCGTGAATCCGAGGCCAACCCTACATTTGTTCAATGATGTTATATGTATTTTTACTACAAAATACAGTTTGGTGAGTATATAGTCCCTTTTAAACTTTAAATATTTTGGGCTGAGAATACATGCGCTATTTTTTTTTATAAATGATTTACGTTATGGACACAAGTGACTAAAATTACGTTCTACATGGGTTTGAATCAAAAATCCCCTAGCTTGGTAAATTTAACTATTGGTTTATGAACTGGTAGGCGCGAATCCTAAAGATAGATCTATCGGGTTTTACACCCCCACCAAGATGTTGTTCTAGTAAACTAGAAGAACGGGTGTTTAGTACTTCGAGGTTAACGGAACGCACTTGATTCGGTGCACATATTATTATAACTCAGGGGTACACACTCTTGTTAAGGCTAGTTACCGGGTGCCCACTGCTTGGAATGCTTTTCATACACTTGCGAGTGTATTATATTTTTACATATGAAATCTTGTGGTCCATAGTTATAACGCTGCTAGCATCAAACCTATATATCTCACCAACTTTATGTTGACTTTTTAAAGCATGTTTATTCTCAGGTACAAATTAGTCTTCCGCTGTGCATTTGCTCGTGTTAAGAACATTACCTGGAGTCGATCATCGCAATGGAACCAGATGTTATTGATTCCGTCCAGGGGGATAAGGACGGGTTTTGACATTTGGTATCAGAGCGTTGGTCTTAGCGAACCAGGCCTTGCATTAGTGAGTCTGGACTTTGACCGTGTCTACCTGTCAAAAAGTTTTGCTTATCATTTCTAGTCGGAAACCATCTGCTTATCATCCTTAGGAAATTGTTTGCCTATCATTCTCAAGTCTAGACACGTTCTACTGCATTCAGTGTATCGACAGTGTATAGACGAAATTCATATTTTAGCATATCTGATAATTCATATCTTAGCGCATCTGTAGACCTGCCTGACAAATGCCGTAGGTTCTTCTGTAGTCTACAAAATCCTTAGTGTTATATATATATAGATATTCTATGTAGATAGAATATCATCCTATATTCGAAAATTATTTCACATCGAAGAACTATTCCATTCATCGACTTTTTTTTTTTTTTTTTTTTTTTTTTTTTTGGCATTGAACCTGAAAGCACTTACCGGCGAACCTGTTCGAGAAACCATTTAACCTCTCATTTCTAGAAATATCCCGTTACAATTATATATTATCCTATATTTTGAATCTTACTCACCCGCTCGTTTTAATCGTCAATCATCCCGACATGATATAAGAAGTTAACGAACTACGTGATCGAGTAATGGCTTTGGAGAATCTGGTGTGGAGACACCAGCAGCAGCACCAGCAGCATAATCCGTACCACCATCATCAACGCCGACAATACTCTTATCACCCCAACCACAATCACGTCATAAATCTCAACGTCACGATCTGTACCTCGGATATCAACATCACACGCTTCAATATCATCATCTGTACTTCAAGTGTACTCCTTGTTTTACATATCATTCTACATTGATTAATTTCTTTCTACGTATTGTTCTACCTCATTTACCTTCGTCCGACATGGCAATTATGTAATCCCTAAAGTTTTAGAGATCATGTAAACAAGTGCTAACAATAAATCAAATGAGTATAAAATCTTATTGACTCATTAAATCCATAATTACATCTGAAGAAAATATATATGCAAGTATATTTTCATAAAGATCGTAATTAAAAATTCTTTCGTACAAACTGTTAATGATGAAAATATTTTAACGGGTGGGTAGTACCCAAGGAATATTTAAAATTCACATTAACAAGTTACACTGTACATTCTTCGAATCTGATTCAACGGTCATTTACTATCCTACTTACAATCACCGATATACGTATCAATTCATCACAGAATAACCATTTCCATTCAAATTTCATATTTGGATTTTTTTACCTATCCGAATCCAACAAGTGGCATAAAGAAGAAACATTGGACAGATTAAAAATTGTTAGAAACACACGAATTAACTAACTAAAAATCTGTTAAGGATTCCACGCTAACTGTTCCGGCTAACTGTTCCCAGCTAACTGATTAACATTTAATTTATCGCAATTTTATTTATCGTCATTTAATTTCTGTTATTTACTTTTACGCACTATAAATAATGGGACACGTATGCAAGTTTTCGACTTATCATATCGACCCATCTATATATATATTTCGGAACAACCGTAGACACTCTATATGTGAAGGTGGGAGTTGGCTATACAGGGTTGGAGTTGATTCCAAAATATATATATACTTTGAGTTGTGATCGACACCGAGACCGGTACACGGGTCACGATACGTATTAAGTAATTCGAATATTATATATATCTAATTTATATATGAATCTATTGAACCATTGGACAATCAGACTATTAGACTGCTAATTTTGGACAATTAAAATGAATTAAAATGTTGATTATAACATATGAAACTAAACAATTCTTCAAGTTTGCCACTTGATTTCATCTTAAACCTCCTTTGTACCTCGACAATTACAATTCACATTCAAACCAATCAGGATTCTTGAAAACACCTCGATCGAGAAGCTGAACTCACCACACCTTGTCTAAGAAAGAAAGATTCATGCATACAGTTATGCACTTGAAAAACTTTTGAAACCGAAGTTAAAATTAAAACCTATCAGCGCCGAATTCCTTATCATTCCATAGCAAAAATAACCATACGATTCCTTTTCAAGTATCCAATTTTGTCACAGCTCCACTTCGACTTCTCAGCAAGACTACTTTTGTTATAATCTCGATATATACGTTGTCCTTTCGCCATCATTACCAGAGAACCTTTTATATTCCACGATATCATCATCAGATGTACCAGCAGTTTGTTATCTCTTCGGTGGAATCCGCAATCAGTATTTTGAAAATCTCGCAGAATTTCTTCTGTTATGCCTAAAACGTCTATCCCTAAGAATTACATACTCCGAATGTGAAATTTCTGAAAAACACCCTGAACTGTGAGGTAGTTCTTGATATGTTGATGAAGCAGTAAAAACCGTAAACGACTTTAACAGTCAAAAGTTTGATGAAAAAGTACAGTCTGTTGGTAAAGCTCAGAAACAGAGCTGGAAAACGGATCTCGGCAAAGTATGAAGGAGGCCGTTGACAAATCATGAAAATTAAACCTGACTTCAAAGGGTCCAAACGATTCAGTGCCTGATGAAGCCGTTAGTAAGAACTCTACTCTTTATTCTAAACCTATCCAGATGATATTCTTCATCATCATCTTATCTTAGATATTATCAGATATCATCATATATTCTGTTATACATATTCTCCATATTTCTGGAGATATTTTCACAACTATTCTTATCGGGGACCATTTAGGTCTCCGTAAAATCTGCGTTACAACATAAAAGAAACTGTGTTAGTTTCTAAGTTCTAAAACCTTCAAGTTTAAAATAGGAATGTTCTGAAGTAGTGTTGGGAATTGATGCATGAATTAGTATAATATAATGAAACTTGATCAACTTCATTATATTACAGTAAGTCATGTTAAGTTTCTAATGGAATGTGATGATTCACAGTACTGTCATCATGTGCCATGTTACACGGCTCTTACATTCTATCCAATCCCCAAATGTATTAGGAACATATTATCTTTTCCAGGATATTCTGGTAAATGGACAAATCAAAATTTGTTTCATTACCATTTCTTTCTTAGAGCATTAGCTATGTTCATTTCGAATTTCATACCTACGAATTCCGGATCATTGCTCGCTTGACTCGAGGACGGGAAGAAGAAACGAAGGGAGTAGTTTTATAGTGAAAAATCCGACAAAGAAATCTAAACAGATTTGCTGTATTAAATCGAAGAAGATTCTAATTTTCTAAATCGCCGAAGAACCAAATCTTATTACATAAGATTTTCTTTAAATCCCTTAAATCCCGGAAGTCAATAGTAACTACGACATCGGTTGAAATGAATATATTTATTTACTCAATTCACACTTTTGTGATAGCTTCACTCGTACACTTCATATGATCGAATCGTTTTATCTACATTATTCAATGATGATAAAACTCTATTATTTCCTTATTTTCGTCATGAAGACATTCCTATTGTTATCTATGACGACCTCTATCAAATTTCGGGGACGAAATTTCTTTAACGGGTGGGTACTGTAACGACCCGGAAATTTCCGACCAAATTTAAACCCTAATCTTTATATGTTTCTGACACGATAAGCAAAATCTTAAATATAGAGTCTAAAAAGTTTGAAATCTATATTCGGACAATCAGTTACCCTTTTGACTATTCCCGACGATTCACGAACATTTATGTGTATAAATACATATAAACAATAATTTAGAATATAATTTTTTTTTTTTAGAATTTAATATATATATAATTTGCAACGTGCTAATAAAATGAGTCTATATATATGTATATATATTTATGATTGCTATACATAATTATTGATCGTATGTATATTATAATATATCAAAATGTATAAAATTTTGGTACTCAATAAGTTATTATATAATATATAAATATGAAATTCGGTACATGTAATTTGTTATATCTTAAATATTACTTGTAGATAATGTTATTACCCTTATTATTAAAAGTCATAATTTTTACTGTTATTAATAAATACTATTATTATCTTAATTATTATTATTATGATCATAAATAATTATTATTAACATTAGCATTATTATTAATATAATTAATATTAATATTAGTAATGTAATATTATTATCATTATTAGTTCCATTATTATATATAATAAAAAAATTTAATATTATTTTAATATAGATATATAGGAAAAACGATATACAGACACAGATATATAGAATACAGAATATAATTAATAATACTGTTACATAAATACACAAATAAGGATAATTATATTTAAAAAAATACAGGAAGTATATAATATGTTGGGAATCGCTTTCAGTCTCTCGATTTTTGATTCTCCTGTCGTTGAATTGTATCAATCAAAGATTTATTTACTGAATGAATCCAAATCCATCGATCTCAGTATTATTTTCATCTATACAAATTTCTATCTTTCTTCTGTTTATGATTTTGATAGTCTGTCGACTATTGCAACTACACAACAAAATTCAATCGAATATTTAGGCTTTTTAATCTCATTTACACTGGATAAGCACATAGATTACCATGTATGAAAGGGAAGCAAAAAGGAAATCAAACAGAAAAATAAAAATAAAACCGATGGTCTCTGTTTTTTTTCTACTTTTTCACCATAACTCAATTTCTAGCGAATTTCCAAAATCTGATAATGCAATTTGGTTAGAAATCTTGCATTCAAACTATCTGGAAAGATTCAATGTCCAAATTTTCATATTGAATTCCAATTTTTCAATTCAAAGTTTAAAAGAAAAAGTCAAGCGGTTTGATCTTAGCAAAAATTCGAGATCGTACGAATATGTTTGGTTAAGTTAATGATATCTGAAGATTATAAACATGATTTGCAACATCTTTCATATAGAAAATTTCGGTTAAAACTGTCTCTAGATTCGAATTCGATTGTGGGTTTTCAAAACGGGTTCTTCATTTCTTTTTCTCTGTTTAGTTTAATTTGTCGACTGTTTTAATTAAAGTGAATAATTTGTAATCGTTTCTGGTTATCAAATAAATCATAATACAAACGAGTAAACTGAGATTTGAAGGATTTTTGGGTCGATTGATTTTGAGTATGAAGAAGGAGGAGGATAATGATAACAGACTTATATCGTATAAATAAATGATAAACTGCTATAATTCCAGAAAAAAATATGGTAGAGGGAATGGTTGGGTGTTGGTGTTCTAAACGAGAGGTCGGGGGTTCGAGACCCGGTCTGGACTTTTTTTTTAAAATCTGTCATATAAGGTAACTATTAAATTATTATTATTACTTTTAATGTTATTATTATTATTAATATTATTAGTATTGTTATTGTCATTGTGGTTATTATTATTAGTATTACACTTATCATTAATGTTATTATAATTATTAATATTAAGTATTTAAAATTATTATTATTATTATTATTATTGTTATTATTAATATTATTATTATTGATGATGATATTATGGTTATTATTATAAATATTATTATTAATAACATTAAAATTATCATTTTCATTTTTACTACTAGTATTATCATTATTAATAAGATTATTATTATTAGTAGTAGTAAATCATTGTTATCTAAATTATTATTTTTTTTTACAAACAAATATATATACAACGTAATCTAAGAAATAATATAATTATATGTTTTATAAAAATGGATTTTGGTATAAAATCTATGAAACTACAAATATATAAATAATACTTACTAATAAATGAACTTTTGTGATTTACATTATATGTATTAATAAATATGCAAATGATATAGGTTCGTGAATCCGAGGCCAACCCTACATTTGTTCAATGATGTTATATGTATTTTTACTACAAAATACAGTTTGGTGAGTATATAGTCCCTTTTAAACTTTAAATATTTTGGGCTGAGAATACATGCGCTATTTTTTTTTATAAATGATTTACGTTATGGACACAAGTGACTAAAATTACGTTCTACATGGGTTTGAATCAAAAATCCCCTAGCTTGGTAACTTTAACTATTGGTTTATGAACTGGTAGGCGCGAATCCTAAAGATAGATCTATCGGGTTTTACACCCCCACCCAGATGTTGTTCTAGTAAACTAGAAGAACGGGTGTTTAGTACTTCGAGGTTAACGGAACGCACTTGATTCGGTGCACATATTATTATAACTCAGGGGTACACACTCTTGTTAAGGCTAGTTACCGGGTGCCCACTGCTTGGAATTCTTTTCATACACTTGCGAGTGTATTATATTTTTACATATGAAATCTTGTGGTCCATAGTTATAACGCTGCTAGCATCAAACCTATATATCTCACCAACTTTATGTTGACTTTTTAAAGCATGTTTATTCTCAGGTACAAATTAGTCTTCCGCTGTGCATTTGCTCGTGTTAAGAACATTACCTGGAGTCGATCATCGCAATGGAACCAGATGTTATTGATTCCGTCCAGGGGGATAAGGACGGGTTTTGACACCAGGTCTTACTGATCAGACCCAAAAACAGAAAAACAGTAGGTTCCGGTGGGTTTTGGTGCTTGATGTTCATCACGGTTCTCATCCTTGATGCATATAGCTTCAAGTGTACAACTCGTTGATGGGTTTACACCATCTTTACCAAGTTTTGACCATCATAACCCAAGTGCAAGTCTAAGATGTGTAGCACAACAAAATCAAGTGTTGCAAGTGTTTCGATGAACCAAAGTTACATCAAAGTCTTAGATTTAACACATACATGAAATATAAAAGATATGTAGAACTTCAAACTTGAAAATAAACTAACTAATCAAGATCTTAAGATGTAGAACATAGTTCTTAGTTTGATCTTGAAGATCCAAGACTCAAAAGTCTAGATCTAACACAAGTGTACAAAGTTATAATTAAAGAAAGCTTACTTACATGTTCTTAAACTTTTAAAGTTAACTTTTGTTCAAGATAAATGAGATCAAAGTTAACTAGTAATACTTGACCAATTTTAACCAACAAACATGAATTTAAAGTGCATAATATGAATTAATAATTTAAGTAAACAAGTAACTAGTTCATGGGTTGTTCATACTTTAAAGATTTAAACCAAAGTTTGATCTTTAAGAATGTAAACTTTAAGTTTACAAACATGAATTACAAGTATGATTTACAACACATGAGCCTTAAATCTTTTAAAACAATAAAGGTAGAATCATGAACTAGTAAGTTTATGTTCTTATGTGTTCTTGTAATTACAAGATAGAATGAAGAATTAAACTAAAAAGTTTGATTCTTGATAATTAGTAAGTAAGTAACAACAAATAAGTAAACAACTATAACAAGTAACAACAATCAAAGACAAGTGATGATGATGATGAAGGTGTCTTAGGTGGCGGTTTTTAGACAAGAGGAAGGAAGAAGATCAAACTTTGTTACTCACAATTTTAGAGATAAAAGAGAGAGAAAAGAAAGTATGCAAGTAAGTGTGTATGTGAAATGTGATAGAGCAAGATGAGAAGTAATACAAAATTTGAAACAAAACTCCTTGTATCCTTGCCCTAAACCGACGGTTCACAAGGGGAGGGGGGGAAGAAAAATGTCCACTAGCTTTTACATGTAATTGGCTTTAAACGTTGGTCATAAGGGTGCATGGTGTTGGAAGATGGTGTAACCATACTAGTAACTAGATTCCATGAACTAAACCACCAAGTTAAACCTTAATGATGATACTTACATGGAAGTAATGGGCTAATGAGTCCATTAATATGGGTAGGGTGGGCTTCTAAGCCCATGTACAATTAAAAGCCCAAGTATGTGTGTAAGTAACAAGTTAATCCAATAAAAGCCCATTTAATTAACTAATAACCTTAGTTAATTAAAATGATTAATAATATCAATCATGAATGTAAATAATATTCTAAAAATATTATTCGTGAAAGTTTCGTGTGTCTCAAAGATGTTTCGGGAAATTAAAGTCAAGTTCGGGCAGTCGTGGTAACAAGTAAATGTAATAACATACATTCGTTTAATCATAGGTATTAATAATACTAATTATTAATAAATAACGTTGGAAAATCCAAGGTCGTTACATTACCCACCTGTTAAAGAAAATTTCGCCCCGAAATTTTAAGGAGTGACCAACAATGGTACCGTATTCGAACAAGAAGGGGTGTATCAAAGTTCCGTGAGACTCGTGGGCACTGAAGTAAGTTGTTTACCTTGAAAGGTATTTCGGCGTATGAAAGTAAGAATATGCATCTGCTGTTAATTAAGTCTCTTGTCCTAAGTGATCAACAAATTGATTCCATTTCCGATTAACCTGAGTATGTCATCTGAATGTATATCCACAAAAGAAAAGATGGTGTGTTTAGCCTTACAGGCGTCTTTGGTAAGTTGGATGCGTGAAATGCGTCATGAATGATTCTAAGCTCATCGAAAACATTGAGCGTGTATGTCGTAATATAAGCCGACAGGTAGAATGGAAAACATAGTGATTACAACCATGCGATTTGATGTCTGGATAGCGTTAGCCACGGATTTTACGAACCCCATGGTATCGGAAGGAGGCCATAGGCATAGGAACTCGATATTTAAGAACGTTTCATTTGAATAAGTAAATTGGAATTTTAGCTAAAAGTGATCAATCGGACTTGCAAGCCGTAATTATTCATAGTGTCTTCAGAACGGTCTGAACGAACAATGAGGGATATTACCTAGTTTACCATACTGCAGGTGAACCTAACCTTAGATGAAATGAAAGCACAGTTCCGCAATGTAACTTCATCCTTTCAGTTACATGTTGAAGTTAGGGTTAACGTTAACTAGAGCAACATACAGTTGCAACCAATGAAGGAAGGAACATATGGAGTATCCATATCAGTGTCGTAAATGTTTTAAGCAGTCCCCTCCCAAGGGATAACAAGATTCATAGGTTCTCAAAGCATCTTATGTTACATTTCCAAAAGCAAGTCGCACGAAAGGTGTGGTCTTTGAACGAGAGTGAATTCTTCGAGTGGCTCGTTCTGAATTTATCCGTGTACTTAAGGGGATGTGCGGATGAGAAGATACGTGAACCCTTGGTCCTAACGAATGGTTTACTCTGAGTGAAAAGAATCTCCAAAAATGATTTTTATGTCTCAACATACTGATTCATCGAGATGAGGTTTACGATGGTGTGGTGATTTTTCGTGAAGTATTGAGAACAGTAACCCACCTAGTTTCTTTCCTACAATAGGGTGACCAATGAGTGTACCTCAGAAAACTGATTTATCGGCCCGTGTTTTTATCATGTCTAACTTTAAAAAGAACATTTTATGGGTGCAAAGATTTTCTAACAAATTTTATAAAACCGCCATCCAAAGTGGCTCAAGAGTTTTCTTTTTAACAAAGATCTTAATAGTAAGTTTCATCTCCAACAGAGGGTGAGAAAAGTGTGATCCATACATGGTGTAGTCTAATACGAAAACCTTTATTAAAATCAACTAACGGAGTTTTGAAAAACAAAACCTTTAAACGTTTGTTGTGATAACGTAAACGGAGCGAAGTTCCTAGTAAATTTAGAAGTAGGTACAACGTGTACCATTTGCACAAAACTATTCGACTTGAGTTGAATATCTTGGTAAAGGAGCGGTTTTTAAATAATTTAAAGATATAACCTAGTATCAAAATAGGTAAGTATAGATTTATACATCTATGATTTTATAAATCGTATAAGTGACAGAAAAGTTTTTAGTATTTTCATTGTCTGTAAATCTTGTGAGGACCGCACAAATAAACAACGTGTAAAAATTTTGATAAACATAGTTTTTCGTATTTCAAAGGTTACGAGTTGAAAAAGATTAAGTGGAAAAGCTTTGAATCACCGGGTGACCAGTTACTAGGTAATGAAAGCTAATGACATAAATGTAGTTTTGGTAATTATCAGAACACAAGTCTTTGGGCCAAAAATATTTACGTGCGAAGCCGTTGCTAAAAGTGAGGTACGAAGGATAGAGCACGAGGATGAGAATTTAATTGCTTCTTGAATTTTGAAAAGTGCCAAACAGGTTATGACTAGTGTTAAAGTCGGAATAATGATGGTATTAATACCACTAAATGAGAATCCCTTGGAATAAGTCAGGACTTAGTGTTATGTAAGAAAGGGCATTGTTCCAACAGTTATGGAAAATAAGATCTTTGGGGTAACGCAATGATTTTTAAATGGCTTAAGTGTCCATGGATGCCCAAGGGCTCTGAATGACATGGCAGAAGTGTCTTCCACACATACACGCATGGATCTCTCGATTTCGACGGTTATAAGGCCTTTATGATGACTTGGATACGAATAACCCGAAAAGTTTTATATAATAAGCAACGAAAGTTCATAGGGATTGTTTATGGTGACAATGTAAGAGAAGAAATGAAGTTCTTGGTAAATTTGGGTTAAGTACAATACGTACCGTTCAAGGTATAATATCCGTTGAATGAAAGATTTGATTTGTAAAAGTGAAAGTAAAGTTTAAAAAAAAATAAGTAATCATTTACTTTGTTTTATATAACGGGTACGATTTCAAAAATTTGCATGAATGGCAAACAAAATAAATTTATTTTTATAAAGCTTTGAGAGGATAGTACAGTAAAAATAATGTGTGTAAAATTTTGGCAAACAAAATTTTCATAATTCGGAGGTTACAAGTTGGAAAAGATTGATGAGAATCGAGTAAAAGACTTTTGAAAATTTCGAGTGATATTTGAGGTAATAAAAACCATTGGATTTATATGTGATTGATGACTATTAGTAGGGCATAAGTCTTTTTTTTTTACCAAAAATGCTTAGGTGTGAAGTTGTTGCTTATGAGTGAGATACGAATGGGAGAGTATGAGGATGGGAATGAACCACCCATTGATTTTTGGAAAATTTCGAACTGTTATGACTAATATCGAAGTAAGAAGGAGGATGGTGTGATTATCATCGAATAAGGAATCTCTCGGAATAAGTGAGGGTTTAGAGTCGCGTAAGAATTAGTATCAAATAAGATTCTTGGGTAGCCATCGCTGAAGTGACGGGATAAAATTCCATTTATGTATCGTTGTGTAAGTTTGTCCATTGTTTCGGTTTCTCTTGTGGGTAGAAAGTGAGCAGATGCGTTGAAGCGGTCAATAATGCCCCAGACGGATTTTAGCTTGCCATTCTAGTGAGGTATACGAAAAATTTCCTCACTATAAATATCCTTCGCTTTCATCCTTGAAAGTCAGTTCGTTCCAACTATTTCATCAAGCTTCCTAACTTGATGAGTATTAGGTTAATCTTAATGTTCATCCCAACTATTGCATCCAATTTCCCAAATTGGTAAGTGTTAGGCTAATCTTAAGGTTCATTCCAACCAATCTTATCACACTGCCGTGGAAATTTTATCAATCTTCTCAAATAACATATTCCTGTGTGTAGGTAACTAATCCTTTTCAACTACCACCTTAAAACTTCCAAGCTTGGTTAATATGAGGTCATCTCCAAATGACCCACCTGTTAATCTTAAAGTACTACCTTAAATTATTCCTCTATCTTTCTCTGCTTACCATTTGCTTGTGTCCTATAGAATACTTAATTCCCAAGGTTGTTAACGGTTTATTATTCATAATGCTAAGGTTCTTAGATGTAAGGTTTCTATCGTTCTAGTATCAAACAACTTCCAGAAAATAAAACGTTGTGATGAAACGTACCCTAACTAAAATCAGGATCCATGCGAGTTTTCATAACTGAGATAACGATTGCTCTACCGCAAGTCAGTACAAGGTTTTTCCTATTTGAGAACTTTTTCCTTAAATGTCCAGGGTGTCGATATTTATAATAAATTTTCGGGTTATCAATTCTGCAATCGAGGCCCTTCTTGTACAGTATCTGGGCTATGTGCTTATTCCTTCCCTACCTTTAACAGACTATAATGTGAATGCTCAAGTGATCCCTGCCAAAATTTTCCCTGGATCACCCCATATTCCTCATGTAGTAACATTGGAACTTCTGCATGATTTACTTCAATATAATCACGCTGGCCTGGCATCATTATATTGTACTAAATCGTACGTTAATTCCAATATCACTTCATATGGTCAATGTAACGTGATCACTTCAAGTTCTACTCAATTTCATTTAATGGGGCTTTATCTGTGTTGTCTCGAAGTAAAATCTACATAACTAATCTCACGGTTTCTCGGTGTGGGTGCGTATGTTCCATAGGTCATGCATCAACGCTTAAATGCCTCAAAATTTCTTCAAAATATTCGGGTTCAAGTAACGTCGTCAGATTCCTTTCTAGAAATTTAATTTGGGTCTCGTGTCGAGTTGTACGTGTAGCAAGTAGTGATACGATGTGTCTTGAGGCGACTCCCAAGTCCTTGGGTATGGCTGAGCATCAGTGAAAAACACCCCGAGTTTGTGAAAGGAGGTGCCTTCCCGACTTCTCCAATGTCTAGGAGTGTTAGGGACCTAAGTCCAGAAGTGTCGTTAGATCGTCAAGCAGTGGTGAAGAATGAAAGAGTCAAGTGACGGTCATGAAAGCGTACATGATATGTGTCAACTGAACAATCTTCTAGATTGCATGAAGTAATTTTTCGATCTCTGGAACGGTGGAGCAGTAGTAACAGGTAGATTACACTACTAGTTCTTAGGGTTAGACGAGAGGGAAAGTAGATCAGGAAAACATCTGAACTGAGAAGGATAAGTTCTCCGCGTCGGTACCGCGAATAATAGACGTGTAGCAAGCGCGTAATCAGGCATAACAACTACAGCAGCCTAGATCGTTTACAACAGTACGTAGCATGGCAATAGTAACAGTATCATACCGAAGTAGCATGCGGTAGTGAGAGTAAGCAAAGGCATACAGCGAGTTTACATAGCAGTAAAAGGAAACGGTAGCATGCAGTAATTCATACAGCTGTAGAAGTAAGCAGTGGCATGCAATAGTGGTAAACAGTAACATGCAGTAATATAACAAAGTAGCATGCAATCGAAAGCAGATAATATCATACAGTAGTGTAAACAAGTAGCAGTATATCATATATAGTAGTAAAAGCAAGCAGCAGTATGCAGTAAGTTCAGCGGAAACAAGTAAACTAGCAAGTTGTAGATTAGTCCTATTAGTGAATCTTACTCGGGTCGGTCTTAGACTCACTAATGCAACCTAATTCCCTACAACTAATGCTCTGATACCAAATGTGAAGCCCCGTACTAAATCATCTTGTACGGACCATCAACGACAGGATCATTACATGGTTGAGTACTATATGCGATTTCAAAAAGAGTTTGCATTCATAACAAAAGCGATGTTTTAACCAACATCGAATGTTTTACAACAAAAGTATGCTTCAATGAACATAAGCAATTAGTAATTGTACGTGACTCCTATGGTCGTTACAAATCATGTTTCAATTGTAATAAAGTTTGTATGCAAAAGTAAACGTTCATGCGGGACATCTCTAAAGCAGCGGGTTGTCTACAGCAAGACTAGTACAACAGCGGAAGCAACCTTAAGCACCTGAGAAAAACATGCTTAAAAATGTCAACACAAAAGTTGGTGAGCTATAGTTTAAGTATAACAGTAATGTAAGGTAGGCCACGAGATTTCAGTGCTACAAAGAGCGTTTCAAAACAGTAATCCAAATCAGTATGTTTAAGTATATGCTCAACCGTGGGCACTCGGTAACTAACTTATCGTTTATACCCCCTGAAAGTACACTTAGAAAGTTCATATGTCTACGAAGTATTAAACACTCATTAAATGCTAGCGCGACTAGCCCGAGTGGGGATGTCAAACCCTATGGATCCATATCTAAGATTCGCGTTCACGGTTCAAAAACCAATGATTAAACGTTACCGAGCTAAAGCGAATGTTTATGCCGTTGTATAACCCACACATATATAAAGTTTAAGTACTCGTCCCTAGTATGTAAAACATAAAATCCGCATGTATTCTCAGTTCCCAAAATAAGTTAAAGTAAAAAGGGAATGCTATAACTCACAGTGGTAAAGTAGTGGTAAAGTCGAGTCGGGAAATAAGCAAGTGTGTATGTCCGGAAAGTCCTCAACCTAAGTCAAATAGTACTAAGTCAGTAAATCGTCCGAATAGGCTTAAAAATATGTAAATAAGGTCTTAAGGGTCATCATCATTCATCATTAAATAAAAGGTGTAAAGTAAGTTTCGTTCATGAAAGAAGTTTAAAACAAAGGCTGACTTCGGTCAGTCACCACGACCTCAATACCTACTGAAATAAGGTGAGACCAGTGGCCATGGCTCCGTATATGAGTCCTTTAGTTGTGGTTAAAATTACAGAAGCAAACTCATCTTCATTTAACTGTGGCGATGGTCTAAGTGCGAGTAGGTCAGAATTTTCAGCACAACGTTAAATGGACATAGTGACGATCGGAGGACCATAAATCCTAAACCGTAACTAGGATTAAGACGAGTCCTATATGAAAAGTTATCTACTCGAACAGAGATATCTGAAAATAAACATTAAAACAGCCCAGGTCTTACTGATCAGACCCAAAAACAGAAAAACAGTAGGTTCCGGTGGGTTTTGGTGCTTGATGTTCATCACGGTTCTCATCCTTGATGCATATAGCTTCAAGTGTACAACTCGTTGATGGGTTTACACCATCTTTACCAAGTTTTGACCATCATAACCCAAGTGCAAGTCTAAGATGTGTAGCACAACAAAATCAAGTGTTGCAAGTGTTTCGATGAACCAAAGTTACATCAAAGTCTTAGATTTAACACATACATGAAATATAAAAGATATGTAGAACTTCAAACTTGAAAATAAACTAACTAATCAAGATCTTAAGATGTAGAACATAGTTCTTAGTTTGATCTTGAAGATCCAAGACTCAAAAGTCTAGATCTAACACAAGTGTACAAAGTTATAATTAAAGAAAGCTTACTTACATGTTCTTGAACTTTTAAAGTTAACTTTTGTTCAAGATAAATGAGATCAAAGTTAACTAGTAACACTTGACCAATTTTAACCAACAAACATGAATTTAAAGTGCATAATATGAAGTAATAAATTAAGTAAACAAGTAACTAGTTCATGGGTTGTTCATACTTTAAAGATTCAAACAAAAGTTTGATCTTTAAGAATGTAAACTTTAAGTTTACAAACATGAATTACAATTATGATTTACAACACATGAGCCTTAAATCTTTTAAAACAATAAAGGTAGAATCATGAACTAGTAAGTTTATGTTCTTGTGTGTTCTTGTAATTACAAGATAGAATGAATAATTAAACTAAAAAGTTTGATTCTTGATAATTAGTAAGTAAGTAACAACAAATAAGTAAACAACTACAACAAGTAACAACAATCAAAGACAAGTGATGATGATGATGAAGGTGTCTTAGGTGGCGGTTTTTAGACAAGAGGAAGGAAGAAGATTAAACTTTGTTACTTACAATTTTAGAGATAAAAGAGAGAAAAAAGAAAGTATGCAAGTAAGTGTGTATGTGAAATGTGAGAGAGCAAGATGAGAAGTAATACAAAATTTGAAACAAAACTCCTTGTATCCTTGCCCTAAACCGACGGTTCACAAGGGGAGGGGGGGAAGAAAAATGTCCACTAGCTTTTACATGTAATTGGCTTTAAAAGTTGGTCATAAGGGTGCATGGTGTTGGAAGATGGTGTAACCATACTAGTAACTAGGTTCCATGAACTAAACCACCAAGTTAAACCTTAATGATGATACTTACATGGAAGTAATGGGCTAATGAGTCCATTAATATGGGTAGGGTGGGCTTCTAAGCCCATGTACAATTAAAAGCCCAAGTATGTGTGTAAGTAACAAGTTAATCCAATAAAAGCCCATGTAATTAACTAATAACCTTAGTTAATTAAAATGATTAATAATATCAATCATGAATGTAAATAATATTCTAAAAATATTATTCGTGAAAGTTTCGTGTGTCTCAAAGACGTTTCGGGCAATTAAAGTCAAGTTTGGGCAGTCGTGGTAACAAGTAAATGTAATAACATACATTCGTTTAATCATATGTATTAATTATAATAATTATTAATAAATAATGTTGGAAAATCCAAGGTCGTTACAGTATGAATATATCCAATCCCTTAATTACAATATAAATCTGGTGTTTCGTTATGTCGAGTGCATCATCATCATAAGTACCTGTCAACAAACATGTTAATCACACACAAGATGAGTTTGTACTTCAATAGTACAAAAATTTTACCTCACACTTAAATTTTTGTATATATATAAATAAACTAAAATATAATAAACTAAAAACACAATTATTTTATTATTATTATTATTTTTTTTTAAAATATCATTTACAAAATTTATATTTCTTATAACGGAAAGTTCGGTTGTAAAACCTAGTCTTTATCCGTTTATAAATTTTAAAATTTAATGTATTAAAAAATTAAATATTTTTTAGATTTTTAAAAATCACACAAATTTAATAAGAATTAAATACACTCTATTTTTTTGCTTTTAATTTTATAAAGCACATAATGAATAAAATGAAATGTCCCGTTCTTATTGATTAAAAACGTTCCATATTAATTGATTTCGTTGCGAGGTTTTGCCCTCTATATGAGACGTTTTTCATAGACTGCATTCATTTTAAAACAAACCATAACCTTTATTTCATCAATAAAGGTTTAAAAAGCTTTACGTAGATTATCAAATAATGATAATCTAAAATATCCTGTTTACACACGACCATTACATAATGGTTTACAATACAAATATGTTACAACAAAATAAGTTTCTTGAATGCAGTTTTTACACAATATCATACAAGCATGGACTCCAAATCTCGTCCTTATTTAAGTATGCGACAGCGGAAGCTCTTAATAATCACCTGAGAATAAACATGCTTAAAACGTCAACAAAAATGTTGGTGAGTTATAGGTTTAACCTATATATATCAAATCATAATAATAGACCACAAGATTTCATATTTCAATACACATCCCATACATAGAGATAAAAATCATTCATATGGTGAACACCTGGTAACCGACATTAACAAGATGCATATATAAGAATATCCCCATCATTCCGGGACACCCTTCGGATATGATATAAATTTCGAAGTACTAAAGCATCCGGTACTTTGGATGGGGTTTGTTAGGCCCAATAGATCTATTTTTAGGATTCGCGTCAATTAGGGTGTCTGTTCCCTAATTCTTAGATTATCAGACTTAATAAAAAGGGGCATATTCGATTTCGATAATTCAACCATAGAATGTAGTTTCACGTACTTGTGTCTATTTTGTAAATCATTTATAAAACCTGCATGTATTCTCATCCCAAAAATATTAGATTTTAAAAGTGGGACTATAACTCACTTTCATAGATTTTTACTTCGTCGGGAAGTAAGACTTGGCCACTGGTTGATTCACGAACCTATAACAATATATACATATATATCAAAGTATGTTCAAAATATATTTACAACACTTTTAATATATTTTGATGTTTTAAGTTTATTAAGTCAGCTGTCCTCGTTAGTAACCTACAACTAGTTGTTCACAGTTAGATGTACAGAAATAAATCGATAAATATTATCTTGAATCAATCCACGACCCAGTGTATACGTATCTCAGTATTGATCACAACTCAAACTATATATATTTTGGAATCAACCTCAACCCTGTATAGCTAACTCCAACATTCACATATAGAGTGTCTATGGTTGTTCCAAAATATATATAGATGTGTCGACATGATAGGTCGAAACATTGTATACGTGTCTATGGTATCTCAAGATTACATAATATACAATACAAGTTGATTAAGTTATGGTTGGAATAGATTTGTTACCAATTTTCACGTAGCTAAAATGAGAAAAATTATCCAATCTTGTTTTACCCATAACTTCTTCATTTTAAATCCGTTTTAAGTGAATCAAATTGTTATGGTTTCATATTGAACTCTATTTTATGAATCTAAACAGAAAAAGTATAGGTTTATAGTCGAAAAAATAAGTTACAAGTCTTTTTTGTAAAGGTAGTCATTTCAGTCGAAAGAACGACGTCTAGATGACCATTTTAGAAAACATACTTCCACTTTGAGTTTAACCATAATTTTTTGATATAGTTTTATGTTCATAATAAAAATCATTTTATCAGAATAACAACTTTTAAATCAAAGTTTATCATAGTTTTTAATTAACTAACCCAAAACAGCCCGCGGTGTTACTACGACGGCGTAAATCCGGTTTTACGATGTTTTTCGTGTTTCCAGGTTTTAAATCATTAAGTTAGCATATCATATAGATATAGAACATGTGTTTAGTTGATTTTAAAAGTCTAGTTAGAAGGATTAACTTTTGTTTGCGAACAAGTTTAGAATTAACTAAACTATGTTCTAGTGATTACAAGTTTAAACCTTCGAATAAGATAGCTTTATATGTATGAATCGAATGATGTTATGAACATCATTAATACCTTAAGTTCCTTGGATAAACCTACTGGAAAAGAGAAAAATGGATCTAGCTTCAACGGATCCTTGGATGGCTCGATGTTCTTGAAGCAGAATCATGACACGAAAACAAGTTCAAATAAGATCATCACTTGAAATAAGATTGTTATAGTTATAGAAATTGAACCAAAGTTTGAATATGATTATTACCTTGTATAAGAATGATAACCTACTGTAAGAAACAAAGATTTCTTGAGGTTGGATGATCACCTTACAAGATTGGAAGTGAGCTAGCAAACTTGAAAGTATTCTTGCTTTTATGTAACTAGAACTTTTGGAATTTATGAAGAACACTTAGAACTTGAAGATAGAACTTGAGAGAGATCAATTAGATGAAGAAAATTGAAGAATGAAAGTGTTTGTAGGTGTTTTTGGTCGTTGGTGTATGGATTAGATATAAAGGATATGTAATTTTGTTTTCATGTAAATAAGTCATGAATGATTACTCATATTTTTGTAATTTTATGAGATATTTCATGCTAGTTGCCAAATGATGGTTCCCACATGTGTTAGGTGACTCACATGGGCTGCTAAGAGCTGATCATTGGAGTGTATAGACCAATAGTACATACATCTAAAAGCTGTGTATTGTACGAGTACGAATACGGGTGCATACGAGTAGAATTGTTGATGAAACTGAACGAGGATGTAATTGTAAGCATTTTTATTAAGTAGAAGTATTTTGATAAGTGTATTGAAGTCTTTCAAAAGTGTATAAATACATATTAAAACACTACATGTATATACATTTTAACTGAGTCGTTAAGTCATTGTTAGTCGTTACATGTAAGTGTTGTTTTGAAACCTTTAGGTTAACGATCTTGTTAAATGTTGTTAACCCAATGTTTATAATATCAAATGAGATTTTAAATTATTTTATTATCATGATATTATCATGTATGAATATCTCTTAATATGATATATATACATTAAATGTCTTTACAACGATAATCGTTACATATATGTCTCGTTTAAAAATCATTAAGTTAATAGTCTTGTTTTTACATATGTAGTTCATTGTTAATATACTTAATGATATGTTTACTTATCATAATATCATGTTAACTATATATATATCCATATATATGTCATCATATAGTTTTTACAAGTTTTAACGTTCGTGAATCACCGGTCAACTTGGGTAGTCAATTGTCTATATGAAACCTATTTCAATTAATCAAGTCTTAACAAGTTTGATTGCTTAACATGTTGGAAACATTTAATCATGTAAATATCAATCTCAATTAATATATATAAACATGGAAAAGTTCGGGTCACTACAGTACCTACCCGTTAAATAAATTTCGTCCCGAAATTTTAAGCTGTTGAAGGTGTTGACGAATCTTCTGGAAATAGATGCGGGTATTTCTTCTTCATCTGATCTTCATGCTCCCAGGTGAACTCGGGTCCTCTACGAGCATTCCATCGAACCTTAACAATTGGTATCTTGTTTTGCTTAAGTCTTTTAACCTCACGATCCATTATTTCGACGGGTTCTTCGATGAATTGAAGTTGTTCGTTGATTTGGATTTCATCTAACGGAATAGTGAGATCTTCTTTAGCAAAACATTTCTTCAAATTTGAGACGTGGAAAGTGTTATGTACAGCCGCGAGTTATTGAGGTAACTCAAGTCGGTAAGCTACTGGTCCGACACGATCAATAATCTTGAATTGTCCAATATACCTTGGATTTAATTTCCCTCGTTTACCAAATCGAACAACACCTTTCCAAGGTGCAACTTTAAGCATGACCATCTCTCCAATTTCAAATTCTATATCTTTTCTTTTAATGTCAGCGTAGCTCTTTTGTCGACTTTGGGCGGTTTTCAACCGTTGTTGAATTTGGATGATCTTCTAAGTAGTTTCTTGTATAATCTCCGGACCCGTAATCTATCTATCCCCCACTTCACTCCAACAAATCGGAGACCTGCACTTTCTACCATAAAGTGCTTCAAACGGCGCCATCTCAATGCTTGAATGGTAGCTGTTGTTGTAGGAAAATTCTGCTAACGGTAGATGTCGATCCCAACTGTTTCCGAAATCAATAACACATGCTCGTAGCATGTCTTCAAGCGTTTGTATCGTCCTTTCGCTCTGCCCATCAGTTTGTGGATGATAGGCAGTACTCATGTCTAGACGAGTTCCCAATGCTTGCTGTAATGTCTGCCAGAATCTTGAAATAAATCTGCCATCCCTATCAGAGATAATAGAGATTGGTATTCCATGTCTGGAGACGACTTCCTTCAAATACAGTCGTGCTAACTTCTCCATCTTGTCATCTTCTCTTATTGGCAGGAAGTGTGCTGATTTGGTGAGACGATCAACTATTACCCAAATAGTATCAAAACCACTTGCAGTCCTTGGCAATTTAGTGATGAAATCCATGGTAATGTTTTCCCATTTCCATTATGGGATTTCGGGTTGTTGAAGTAGACCTGATGGTTTCTGATGCTCAGCTTTGACCTTAGAACACGTCAAACATTCTCCTACGTATTTAGCAACATCAGCTTTCATACCCGGCCACCAAAAATGTTTCTTGAGATCCTTGTACATCTTCCCCGTTCCAGGATGTATTGAGTATCTGGTTTTATGAGCTTCTCTAGGTACCATTTCTCTCATATCTCCAAATTTTGGTACCCAAATCCTTTCAGCCCTATACCGGGTTCCGTCTTCCCGAATATTAAGATGTTTCTCCGATCCTTTAGGTATTTCATTCTTTAAATTTCTCTCTTTTAAAACTCCTTGTTGCGCCTCCTTTATTTGAGTAGTAAGGTTATTATGAATCATTATATTCATAGATTTTACTCGAATGGGTTCTCTGTCCTTCCTGATCAAGGCATCGGCTACCACATTTGCCTTCCTCGGGTGGTAACGAATCTCAAAGTCGTAATCATTCAATAATTCAATCCACCTACGCTGCCTCATATTCAGTTGTTTCTGATTAAATATGTGTTGAAGACTTTTGTGGTCGGTATATATAATACTTTTAACCCCATATAAGTAGTGCCTCTAAGTCTTTAATGCAAAAACAACCGCGCCTAATTCCAAATCATGCGTCGTATAATTTTGTTCGTGAATCTTCAATTGTCTAGACGCATAAGCAATCACCTTCGTTCGTTGCATTAATACACAACCGAGACCTTGCTTTGATGCATCACAATAAATCAAAAAATCATCATTCCCTTCAGGCAATGACAATATAGGTGCCGTAGTTAGCTTTTTCTTCAATAACTGAAACGCTTTCTCTTGTTCATCATTCCATTCAAATTTCTTCCCTTTATGCGTTAATGCAGTCAAGGGTTTTGCTATTCTGGAAAAGTCTTGGATGAACCTTCTGTAGTAACCAGCTAGTCCTAAAAACTGGCGTATGTGTTTTGGAGTTTTCAGGGGTTTCCTACTTTTCAACAGTTTCTATCTTTGCCGGATCCACCTTAATACCTTCTTTGTTCACTATGTGACCGAGGAATTGAACTTCTTCCAACCAAAATGCACACTTTGAAAACTTAGCAAACAATTCTTCCTTCCTCAATACTTCTAACACCTTTCTCAAATGTTCACCGTGTTCTTGGTCATTCTTTGAGTAAATAAGTATGTCATCAATGAAAACAATGACAAACTTGTCAAGGTATGGTCCACACACTCGGTTCATAAGGTCCATGAACACAGCTGGTGCATTAGTTAAACCAAACGGCATGACCATAAACTCGTAATGACCGTAACGTGTTCTGAAAGCAGTCTTTGGAATATCATCTCCTTTCACCCGCATTTGATGATACCCGGAACGTAAGTCAATCTTTGAATAAACAGACGAGCCTTGTAGTTGATCAAATAAGTCGTCGATTCTCGGTAGTGGGTAGCGGTTCTTGATGGTAAGTTTGTTCAACTCTCGGTAGTCGATACACAACCTGAATGTACCATCTTTCTTCTTGACAAACAAAACAGGAGCTCCCCACGGTGATGTGCTTGGTCGAATGAAACCACGCTCTAAAAGTTCTTGTAATTGGCTTTGCAGTTCTTTCATCTCGCTGGGTGCGAGTCTGTAAGGAGCACGAGCTATTGGTGCAGCTCCTGGTACAAGATCTATTTGAAATTCAACGGATCGATGTGGGGGTAATCCCGGTAATTCTTTCGGAAATACATCGGGAAATTCTTTTGCGACGGGAACATCATTGATGCTCTTTTCTTCAGTTTGTACTTTCTTGACGTGTGCTAGAACAGCATAGCAACCTTTTCTTGTTAGTTTTTGTGCCTTCAAATTACTAATAAGATGTAGCTTCGTGTTGCCCTTTTCTCCGTACACCATTAAGGGTTTTCCTTTTTCTTGTATAATGCGAATTGCATTTTTGTAACAAACAATCTCTGCTTTCACTTCTTTCAACCAGTCCATACCGATTATCACATCAAAACTCCCTAACTCTACTGGTATCAAGTCAATCTTAAATGTTTCGCTAACCAGTTTAATTTCTCGATTCCGAAATATATTATTTGCTGAAATTAATTTACCATTTGCTAATTCAAGTAAAAATTTACTATCCAAAGGCGTCAATGGACAACTTAATTTAGCACAAAAATCTCTACTCATATAGCTTCAATCCGCACCCGAATCAAATAAAACGTAAGCAGATTTATTGTCAATAAGAAACGTACCCGTAACAAGCTCCGGGTCTTCCTGTGCCTCTGTCGCATTAATATTGAAAACTCTTCCGCGGCCTTGTCCATTCGTGTTCTCCTGGTTCGGGCAATTTCTAATAATGTGGCCCGGTTTTCCACATTTATAACAAACTACATTGGCATAACTTGCTCCGACACTACTTGCTCCGCCATTACTCGTTCCGACACCATTTGTTCCTTTCGTTCTATTAACCCCTGGTCCGTAGACCTCACACTTCGCTGCGCTATGACCATTTCTTTTACACTTGTTGCAAAATTTGGTGCAGAACCCTGAGTGATACTTTTCACACCTTTGGCATAGCTGCTTCTGATTGTTGTTGTTGTTGCGGTTATTATTGTTGTTGGGATGATTGTTGTAGTTGCTGTTGTTGTTGTTGTTGTTGTTGTTGTTATTGTTGTTGTTGGGCCGTTTGTTGTATTTGCGATTGATGTTGCGATTGTTGGGATAATTGTTGCGATTATTGTTGTAATTGCTGTTGTTGTTGTATTGGTGATTCTTATCACCGTTTTCCTCCCACTTTCTTTTGACTTGCTTCACATTGGCCTCTTCAGCAGTCTGTTCTTTAATTCTTTCTTCAATCTGGTTCACTAGTTTGTGAGCCATTCTACATGCCTGTTGTATGGAGGCGGGCTCGTGTGAACTTATATCTTCTTGGATTCTTTCCGGTAATCCTTTCACAAACGCGTCGATCTTCTCTTCCTCATCTTCGAATGCTCCCGGACACAATAGGCACAATTCTGTGAATCGTCTTTCGTACGTGGTAATATCAAATCCTTGGGTTCGTAACCCTCTAAGTTCTGTCTTGAGCTTATTGACCTCGGTTCTGGGACGGTACTTCTCGTTCATCAAGTGCTTGAATGCTGACCACGGTAGTGCGTACGCATCGTCTTGTCCCACTTGCTCTAGATAGGTATTCCACCATGTTAACGCAGAACCTGTGAAGGTATGCGTAGCGTACTTCACTTTGTCCTCTTCAGTACACTTACTTATGGAAAACACCGATTCGACCTTCTCGGTCCACCGTTTCAATCCGATCGGTCCTTCAGTTCCATCAAATTCCAAAGGTTTGCAGGCAGTGAATTCTTTGTAGGTGCATCCTACACGATTTCCTGTACTGCTAGATCCAAGGTTATTGTTGGTATGTAGCGCAGCCTGTACTGCGGCTATGTTTGAAGCTAGAAAAATACGGAATTCCTCTTCATTCATATTCACGGTGTGTCGAGTAGTCGGTGCCATTTCCTTTAAAATAGTCAAATGGAACAAGTTAATCATACAGAATATTAAGAGTAGTTAATAGTATTTCGTAGCATAATATGAACTCATTTATAAAAGCTTTTTCTTCATATTAGCGTTTTATAAGTTTAAATTCGGGTAGTACCTACCCGTTAAGTTCATACTTAGTAGCTATTATACAATTCAACTACTACAATTCTATATGAAAAACTGATTATAATAATATTTCGCGTTCAAACTTTTACACCATATTTTACAAACTTACAATACCGCTTATTTTACATATAGCATGAAATATAGCACACAATAAATTAGATACAAGATGGTTGTGAAGATAATTCTAGCTAGTACACAAGTCGTTCAGCAAAGGCAATAAAGACACGTAATTCATACGTCCAGAAACAAGTCATGCATTCTGGTTTTACTAGGATTACTTCCCATCCTTGGTCTTGTGGAACATAACCGTTATGGCCGTTGATAAGACAGCGTGTTGTAACGTCGTCAAAGGGGCGAGGGTTACGTAATGTCCAACAGTCCCGTAACAATCTAAAAACCTCATTTCTTACCCCAATTACCGACTCCGTCACTTGTGGGAACGTTTTGTTTAATAGTTGTAGCCCGATGTTCTTGTTCTCACTTTGGTGAGAAGCGAACATTACTAATCCGTAAGCATAACATGCTTCTTTATGTTGCATGTTAGCCGCTTTTTCTAAATCACGAAGTCCAATATTCGGATATATTGAGTCAAAATAATTTCTTAACCCGTTGCGTAAAATAGCATTTGGGTTCCCCGCAATATATGCGTCAAAGTAAACACATCGTAACTTATGGGTTTCCCAATGTGATATCCCCCATCTTTCAAACGAAAGTCTCTTATAAACCAAGACATTCTTGGAACGTTCTTCGAATGTCTTACAAACTGATCTCGGCTTAAATAGTTATGCCGAGGAATTCTGATCGACTCTAGACAAGATTTCATCAATCATGTCTCTGGGTAGGTCTCTTAAAATATTGGGTTGTCTATCCATTTTGTGTTTTTAAACTGTAAAATAGACAATAGTTAGATTCATAAAAAAAAATACTTATTAATACAAGCAATTTTTACATATATCATAAAGCATAAGCACACTATATTACATATATTACACCACACGAATACAACTATCTTATTCCGACTCGCTCGTTTCTTCTTCTTCGGTTTTGTTTCGTTTTGCCAAGTTTCTAGGGATATATGATGTTCCCCTAATACGAGCCGTCGTTGTCCACATTGGTTTAGAAAAACCTGGTGGTTTAGAGGTTCCCGGGTCATTGTTACAACTTAAGGACTTCGGGGGTCGACGATACATATAAAGTTCATCGGGGTTGGAATTAGATTTCTCTATTTTTATGCCCTTTCCCTTATTATTTTCTTTTGCCTTTTTAAATTCAGTTGGGGTAATTTCTATAACATCATCGGAATTCTCGTCGGAATCCGATTCATCGGAGAATTGGTAATCCTCCCAATATTTTGCTTCCTTGGCGGAAACACCATTGACCATAATTAACCTTGGTCGGTTGGTTGAGGATTCTCTTTTACTTAACCGTTTTATTATTTCCCCCACCGGTTCTATTTCTTCTTCCGGTTCCGATTCTTCTTCCGGTTCCGATTCTTCTTCCGGTTTCGACTCTTCTTCCGGTTCCTCTTCGGGAACTTGTGAATCAGTCCACGAATCATTCCAATTTACATTTGACTCTTCATTATTATTAGGTGAGTCAATGAGACTTGTTCTAGAGGTAGACATCTATCACATAATATCAAACGCGTTAAGAGATTAATATATCACATAATATTCACATGTTAAAAATATATAGTTTCCAACAAAATTTGTTAAGCAATCATTTTTCAAGTAAACATGGTCAAAGTCCAGACTCACTAATGCATCCTAACCAACTCGATAAGACACACTAATGCAAAATTCTGGTTCTCTAAGACCAACGCTCGGATACCAACTGAAATGTCCCGTTCTTATTGATTAAAAACGTTCCATATTAATTGATTTCGTTGCGAGGTTTTGACCTCTATATGAGACGTTTTTCATAGACTGCATTCATTTTAAAACAAACCATAACCTTTATTTCATCAATAAAGGTTTAAAAAGCTTTACGTAGATTATCAAATAATGATAATCTAAAATATCCTGTTTACACACGACCATTACATAATGGTTTACAATACAAATATGTTACAACAAAATAAGTTTCTTGAATGCAGTTTTTACACAATATCATACAAGCATGGACTCCAAATCTCGTCCTTATTTAAGTATGCGACAGCGGAAGCTCTTAATAATCACCTGAGAATAAACATGCTTAAAACGTCAACAAAAATGTTGGTGAGTTATAGGTTTAACCTATATATATCAAATCATAATAATAGACCACAAGATTTCATATTTCAATACACATCCCATACATAGAGATAAAAATCATTCATATGGTGAACACCTGGTAACCGACATTAACAAGATGCATATATAAGAATATCCCCATCATTCCGGGACACCCTTCGGATATGATATAAATTTCGAAGTACTAAAGCATCCGGTACTTTGGATGGGGTTTGTTAGGCCCAATAGATCTATTTTTAGGATTCGCGTCAATTAGGGTGTCTGTTCCCTAATTCTTAGATTACCAGACTTAATAAAAAGGGGCATATTCGATTTCGATAATTCAACTATAGAATGTAGTTTCACGTACTTGTGTCTATTTTGTAAATCATTTATAAAACCTGCATGTATTCTCATCCCAAAAATATTAGATTTTAAAAGTGGGACTATAACTCACTTTCATAGATTTTTACTTCGTCGGGAAGTAAGACTTGGCCACTGGTTGATTCACGAACCTATAACAATATATACATATATATCAAAGTATGTTCAAAATATATTTACAACACTTTTAATATATTTTGATGTTTTAAGTTTATTAAGTCAGCTGTCCTCGTTAGTAACCTACAACTAGTTGTTCACAGTTAGATGTACAGAAATAAATCGATAAATATTATCTTGAATCAATCCACGACCCAGTGTATACGTATCTCAGTATTGATCACAACTCAAACTATATATATTTTGGAATCAACCTCAACCCTGTATAGCTAACTCCAACATTCACATATAGAGTGTCTATGGTTGTTCCAAAATATATATAGATGTGTCGACATGATAGGTCGAAACATTGTATACGTGTCTATGGTATCTCAAGATTACATAATATACAATACAAGTTGATTAAGTTATGGTTGGAATAGATTTGTTACCAATTTTCACGTAGCTAAAATGAGAAAAATTATCCAATCTTGTTTTACCCATAACTTCTTCATTTTAAATCCGTTTTAAGTGAATCAAATTGTTATGGTTTCATATTGAACTCTATTTTATGAATCTAAACAGAAAAAGTATAGGTTTATAGTCGAAAAAATAAGTTACAAGTCGTTTTTGTAAAGGTAGTCATTTCAGTCGAAAGAACGACGTCTAGATGACCATTTTAGAAAACATAATTCCACTTTGAGTTTAACCATAATTTTTTGATATAGTTTCATGTTCATAATAAAAATCATTTTATCAGAATAACAACTTTTAAATCAAAGTTTATCATAGTTTTTAATTAACTAACCCAAAACAGCCCGCGGTGTTACTACGACGGCGTAAATCCGGTTTTACGATGTTTTTCGTGTTTCCAGGTTTTAAATCATTAAGTTAGCATATCATATAGATATAGAACATGTGTTTAGTTGATTTTTAAAGTCTAGTTAGAAGGATTAACTTTTGTTTGCGAACAAGTTTAGAATTAACTAAACTATGTTCTAGTGATTACAAGTTTAAACCTTCGAATAAGATAGCTTTATATGTATGAATCGAATGATGTTATGAACATCATTACTACCTTAAGTTCCTTGGATAAACCTACTGGAAAAGAGAAAAATGGATCTAGCTTCAACGGATCCTTGGATGGCTCGATGTTCTTGAAGCAGAATCATGACACGAAAACAAGTTCAAATAAGATCATCACTTGAAATAAGATTGTTATAGTTATAGAAATTGAACCAAAGTTTGAATATGATTATTACCTTGTATAAGAATGATAACCTACTGTAAGAAACAAAGATTTCTTGAGGTTGGATGATCACCTTACAAGATTGGAAGTGAGCTAGCAAACTTGAAAGTATTCTTGCTTTTATGTAACTAGAACTTTTGGAATTTATGAAGAACACTTAGAACTTGAAGATAGAACTTGAGAGAGATCAATTAGATGAAGAAAATTGAAGAATGAAAGTGTTTGTAGGTGTTTTTGGTCGTTGGTGTATGGATTAGATATAAAGGATATGTAATTTTGTTTTCATGTAAATAAGTCATGAATGATTACTCATATTTTTGTAATTTTATGAGATATTTCATGCTAGTTGCCAAATGATGGTTCCCACATGTGTTAGGTGACTCACATGGGCTGCTAAGAGCTGATCATTGGAGTGTATAGACCAATAGTACATACATCTAAAAGCTGTGTATTGTACGAGTACGAATACGGGTGCATACTAGTAGAATTGTTGATGAAACTGAACGAGGATGTAATTGTAAGCATTTTTATTAAGTAGAAGTATTTTGATAAGTGTATTGAAGTCTTTCAAAAGTGTATAAATACATATTAAAACACTACATGTATATACATTTTAACTGAGTCGTTAAGTCATCGTTAGTCGTTACATGTAAGTGTTGTTTTGAAACCTTTAGGTTAACGATCTTGTTAAATGTTGTTAACCCAATGTTTATAATATCAAATGAGATTTTAAATTATTTTATTATCATGATATTATCATGTATGAATATCTCTTAATATGATATATATACATTAAATGTCTTTACAACGATAATCGTTACATATATGTCTCGTTTAAAAATCATTAAGTTAATAGTCTTGTTTTTACATATGTAGTTCATTGTTAATAAACTTAATGATATGTTTACTTATCATAATATCATGTTAACTATATATATATCCATATATATGTCATCATATAGTTTTTACAAGTTTTAACGTTCGTGAATCACCGGTCAACTTGGGTGGTCAATTGTCTATATGAAACCTATTTCAATTAATCAAGTCTTAACAAGTTTGATTGCTTAACATGTTGGAAACATTTAATCATGTAAATATCAATCTCAATTAATATATATAAACATGGAAAAGTTCGGGTCACTACATAAAAGGCACACAAAAAATGATTTTTTTAACAAGTCATTTTCTCGACTCGACCCCACACTTTATTGCCTAGCGAGGTCAAATTTCTCTATTTTTATCGAACGACATGTAAAATCAGTGGAGAAAGTTCCACGAATTAGAAGAGTGAGCCATTCATTTACATCTCGAGTGGTATATAATATATCAGATAAATCCTTTTTCAGTTGACCGAAAAATGATGACTCAACCCGAGAGTCAACGCACAACTCTTCTATAATTGTGGCTTGCAATAAAAATTTTATTCTCCTAGGTGGATCCTGCCCAAATGGATTATCTTTCAAGGTATTCCGAGTGTTAACCTCTTGAGGATATGCGAATTTAACATGAGAAGGTGACTCCTCGAGTGGTTTTAATATATTAAACTCCTCATCCTCAATGAACCCTGATGATTTCATCAACTCGACCTCCTCATTATCACAATTATACCCGAGTGAATTATTATAAACTGGAAAGTTCTCGGGTGTCTGAATAACCGGTTCTACCACTTCGACCTCGGAATTAGAATCCTCATCATTAGTTTTTCCATTCACTACATATTCATTTTGACTTATCGTATTTATATATTTCATAGAGGTTTCATATTCTTTTAATTCAAGAGGTTCCTGTGAATTTATTTTTTTACAATTTCAATTTGCACCTTGTCCTCCTGTTTAACTGTTTGTTCATTTGAAACCTGTAAAATAGGGTTAGGATAACAATATGAAGACTCAACCGATGAATCATCTAATTGTCTTTCCGAAAGAATAGTAAACAAACGCTCCATTTCTCTTTCTAGATTTTGAATAGATGTTTGATTTAGTAGCCATTGTTGATTTAGTAATTCCCTAGTTTCGGTTTGACTTTCAATAAAACTCATCATAATATTTTGAAAATCATACGAGTAATTTTCTTCATTTTGAGTTTGTTGAAAATTTTGTGGCATTTGGTTAGAAAATTGGTATTGTTGATAATTTTGTGGGGAATCGTAATAAGGTTGGTTTGGATAATAAAAATCTGGATTCGAGTTATTCTCTTGATATTCATTCCATATATAGTTCATGGGTTCATAACTCTCCATTTGATCCATGGAAATATGATAATCACATTCCAAAGTCAAATGGTAACCTCCACAATTTTCAAAAATATATGTAGTTTCAACCCTATTAAACATAGATGAATCGCACCAATTATCATCAAAACTTGTTTGAGATTATTGATTAAATTGTTGGGCATTAAAAAGATTTTAAATGGTCATATTCTTAAAATCATCCATATTACAGTATGACTGGAACCTAGTTGAAATTTAAAAAGAACAAAGAGAAAAATAAAACAGAACTTTCGTAGAAAAATAAATCCCGACGAAATGATCAAATAACTAAAAGGAATTAAATTCCTGAATGAACAATTTCTCCCCGGCAGCGGCGCCAAAAAGTTGATGTGATAAAACCGACCCTTAAATTTTACAACTAAACTAGCTTAATAAATATTATCACACTACGGGCAACTGGTCCCGATCGTGCAGCAATTGATACTGGCAAGTCAAGTCCGTTCCACAAGGAGAAGCGTATTCAAGAATCTAACAATAATTAATTATACTTATAAGTGGGTTTTAATTGGTTTTTAGTTTTGGATATAATTAACTAAAATAATAATAAAAATTACAAGAAATAAAAGTATAAGAAAGTGTATTTACTTAGATTTCGTCCCCCTCTTTGATATGAATCATAGACAATTCATAATCAATATACTATGGATTGTTGTTAAGTCTGGTTACAATATTATATAGTATATAACTTCGTGATAACCTTTCGATTTCATAAAGTCCTGATTTACTAAAATTCAACTTAACTTTCTCTAATCTCATTTTAACAAATCAACTATACCCGATCATTCGAATTGTGATTCAACCTAGTTTTAACTTTCATTAAAACCTAAACTAAAATGGTTTCCCTTCTTATAATTTCATGACTATATAAATCTTAATACCACCAAATCACCAAATCCGTATTCTTATATTTTTGTCAGGAATATAATCCTACGTTTTGTCTAGATCACAAATAGTGTTGAAGCAAATTTTATATATCACCAATTTAACTTTCGCTAAATGATTCAATAAACTATGTGACAGTGATTAAGTATTAAATTTACATAATAATGGATCTTTTGATTGAACACAATATCTAAAATGGCTAAAATAACAATTGTAATTCTTAAAATGTTTACTTTATATATTTTTCTTTCGAATTTATATAAAATCTTAACTAACTAAAATTAAATCTAACTTTTGTTAAATCTTATTTTAGCGAGTTAAACTATACTACGATTATTTAAATTGTGACCTAGCCAAGTTTTGACTTTCGCTAAAACTTAAATCATAACGGTTTCCCTTTACAATTTCACGATTATATGAACTATAATATTATCCAAACCTCCGAATCTTATTTCTAAATTGGTGTTAATAATTTATCCATAAGTTCGTCTAAACCACTTTTAGTGTTAAAACTTAATCTATATTAATAGAAATAACCTTCGCTATTTATATCTAACAAATTAAGTGATAAGGATTAAATATCTAATTGTATAACAATGGTTCTTTTAGCTAGGCACAATGTTAAAAATACTCAAGTTACATTTTAATGTTCTAAATGATAACAATCCATAATCGAGGGGTTCTACATCTAAGCAAACACAGGAGTAAACTAGCTAATCATAATAATAGGACTGGAGTAAAAATGCAAACATAATATAGTAAACATGGCAATAATAACAATAATTATAACAAAATGATAGTAATAAAAATGCTACAACTAATAATAATAACAATAACAATAATAATGATAATAGCGATAATGAATAATTAAATAGAACAACTTACAAACAAAGGTTCAATTTATCATTGGAAATGGTAAGAAATGGAAATGAGAGTACCCGTGCACACGAATAATACCACCCTTACAATATTGAAATAGCACTCTTACAATATTTAAAACTATCCTATTTTAACATGAAAATAATAACAGTACAGAATATAAACTGAAATATAAATGGTACGGAGTAAATTGGAAATGAAAATTTGGACAGTGTAATACTAGTAGTATTGTGGCCTACTCTACAAACTACCTCCTCTACTCTCCTCCACGGTATCATATTACTCCATATTATATCATAGAAGAAGTAGTAGGTGTGCAATAGTTTATGAACTAGATCTGTTTTTCTGACTCCTTTTTTGCTGTATAGATTGCAAAGAATAAATATAAAACATAAAGCAACCGTCCATTTGCTATTGGAATCTGATTTTGCTCACAACATTACGCGTTTCGCGTAGATAGGTACGCGTTTCGCGTAAGGTCTCTTCTTGAAAGTTGTAGATTTTTGAGTTACGGACGCCTAGACACCTGATTCGCCTTTTTTCGAGTCAGTATGATTTAGTTATGATTTTTTTCGTGCAGGCACGCAGATTTCGTGATTTCGATCGTTTTAACTTGTAGTCTTGAGGCGCGATGTTGTAGTCTTTTGTTGTTCATTAGAAATCTTCATTTTATCTTCATTTTGATCTTTATATCATTAAAAATCCATAATAACATTTCATTCGACGCTTTGGACATTTTAACCAATTACAAACCGAAAACTACTCGAATACACATAAAATCATAACATTTAGGAATGATATTGCGACTAAGAATATGCATATATTAAGCAATATCAATCACATATAGATAACACGAAGAACATTAAAGGTAACTTCAAATGAGAGGTAAATAAAGATGAACATATAAATTAAATATCATTAGAAAATAGACGATTAGTAACTTTACAAAAAAATATAAAATGAAACAATGGACAATATTTTAATCACCTTATAATGAGAAAGAAAGCGGCACATTTGTCAAGCAGTTCCACTTACAAAGGTAAGATGTTGCTTACGATAAAAGCATTTGAGAATTTCCTGTAATAAAACAGTGTAGCAGTAATAAGTGCAATTATATTTTTCTTACTTTTGTTAGCTAATAGTAATAGTAATAGTAATTGTGATTATCATAATGACATTCGAAGGTACAGATGGTGGAATGTGTTTAGTACAATTCTATTTTTTTGAGTTTGTGTTTCCATGAAAGCTTTGAAAAGTTTTTAATATGTGCAGCCCATAACCAATACAATTAGCACAGCAAAGTTAAACCTAGGCATGGATTACCTTGAGATCTGCCTTTTTCAGTTGCCATTATCACATATGATACTATCGTATTTGCTACCAAGTGCAAATTAGATTAATATGTAAAGTTAAAAATAGACTCCACAAATGCACATGTCGTGGTGAAATTCACAATCATTAAAGTTAAGAAGAAAGTAAAGCACTGAAGACACAATCAACACAAAACAAATACACACTAATTGATTCTCGAATTACCATAACATATAATAGAGCTCCAAAATGTTTTAAAATTCCTCTGACAACCTACAAACAAAGCACAACAAATCCCCCACGTTGGCACGTGTCAAGCACTCAATAATTACATTATGGTTATGTCGCAAAATACAACTATAAATCACATGTTACATATACCAAAATTGGCTATCACATCATCAGATAGCAGCAATTGTATAAAGTTAATTTGCAAACGAAACATGGAGTTACCAAAAGCTAAGTTGGCTTTAAGATTAGCATTTTGCGGAAATCACTTAAAGTAAAATTGCAGTCGAAAGTCGAAAGAGGGACTTACCAGTTATGCACAATCCGTCTCATGCCACCAACATATTTAAAATTCAAAAAAGCACTATTGGATAAATTCCTTTCACTGTCAAGATTACAAAATTATTTGTTTCACCATCTGTCAATTACATAGTGTTTGTCACATACAGCAAAATTCAAAATCAGTTAGATAAGTTTACAAATAGAAAAAAATCAGAATTTACTTAAAAATAAATAATGCATAAAAACATGATTATGCAATATCTCTACATCTCTACATACAGATTAAAAAAAGACGATGTAATGATGCAAACGATTGCCACTACCGAAAAAATAAAGATAGAGAAAAAAACGCACCTGGAAGCTGGTAGAATCGCGGAAGCGTGAAGAAGAAAGTAGGAGAGTACTGAAAAAAGAAAACAGAAAAACAATAAAGTCATGTTGTTAATCGGGACGAAGAATGGTGACACCACTCGCCACCGATGTCCACGCCGTCATCACACCCACCACCGCTATATTTGACGAAGAAGATGATGATGATGGTAGGGAAGGAGATGTGTAGTTTCAGTTGGGTATGAAAGATGAAGAAGCTGGGAAAATAGGCAGAAGCAGCAAGCAAAAAGGAACCATCGAAAATCAAAGGTGAAGGCGGAAGATGAAGATAATGAGACAGATCTAGAAAAGATAGTATACTATAGTATACTGAGCTGTGGAGAAGAAAAGAAACGAAGAAGTAACACATAGCAACCACAAACATCACATACCGTATAACGATGACAGGTGGCAATGCATGCGAAATGACGATAATATCCCCGGTGACTGTTCATCATTTTAGCAATTAGAAGGTATGATAATTGATCCACGTATACTTATTTAGGTGGTTACTTTTGTTTTGCCGTGATTACTTGAATACACGTTATTGTTGAAGTGTCGTTGTGATTCAAGGTGAGTTGTAGTCCCTTTTTAACTATACATTTTTAGGATGAAAATACATACATTTTTCTTTTACGCAATTGAGTTGAACCGAAAATTCCTTAGCTTTGGTAACTAGTAACTACTGGGTTTTACACTAGTAAGCGCGAATATATAGTATATATATATATATATATATATATATATATATATATATATATATATATATATATATATATATATATATATATATATATATAGTGAAAGGATCTTGGAAGAACTCTGCATAGCAGAGAACCCAGCTAACCCTCACCTGCCGATTTTACCAATTTTATCATACATCAAAATCAACAAAAGTGAAAGTTAAAATCGATGAAACAAGATCCTAAGGCTGCGATTATCAACTTCCTTGAAGGATTATACTCCAAATCATCATCGAATACCTCAATTTCATGATGAACAGTGAACGAATGGATGAAGATGAACTGTAACTTTGATTTTTATGATTCAGTTGTTTTCAGACCTTGAATCCTTCACAAAATCTTCTAGTCGCTGCTATTGGAACAAGGTAACATCAATTTTAAACATTAATTCGATTGATTTAAGAATCTGCACATTCGATTGACTAGGTGAATTTTGTAGATGAACTCACGAATTCGAGCTCAAATCTAGGTGTTAGAATCTGAAACTTTGCACATAGATTCACGAGATGAAACCTAATAAATCTGCGTTTTTTAATTTTTGCTATAGGTTTGATTTTGAGAGATTCAATTTGAGACGACCCGTCCAAATTTGTGATGCCCCGTACAAAACCATCGTGTATGAATCATCAACAACAGGATCATTACAAGGTTAAGTACTATATGCTGTAATAAAAGAAGTTGCATTCACGATAAAAAGGTGACGTCATAACCGACATCAAATGTTTTACACCAACAGTATGCTTCTACGAATAGCAAGCATGAATAAATGTATGTGACCCTTAGGTCGTTACAAAACATAGTTTCAAAAGTATAAAAGTTTGAATGCAAGATAAACAGTTCATGCGGTGATAACACTAGAGCAGCGGGTGTCTACGGCAAGACTAGCACGACAGCGGAAGCAAATAACCTTAAACACCTGAGAAAAATATGCTTAAAAACGTCAACACAAAGGTTGGTGAGCTATAGTTTAAGTATAACAGTAAGTAAGGTAGGCCACGAGATTTCAGTGCTACAAAGAGTGTTTCAAAACAGTATGATAAAGTATATGTTAACCGTGGGCACTTGGTAACTATCTTAACGTTTATACCCCCTGAAAGTACACTTGGCAAGTGTGTATGTCTATGAAGTATTAAACACTCGTTAAATGCTAGCACGACTAGCCCGAGTGGGGATGTCAAACCCTATGGATCCATATCTAAGATTCGCGTTCACCGGTTCAAAAACCAATGACTAAACGTTACCGAGCTAAAGGGAATGTTTCTGCCGTTGTATAACCCACACATATATAAGTTTAAGTACTCGTGCCTAGTATGTAAAACATAAAATCCGCATGTATTCTCAGTTCCCAAAATAAGTTAAAGTAAAAAGGGAATGCTATAACTCACAATGATAAAGTAGCGGTAAAGTATGACTCGGAAAGTAAGCAAGTAATGAAGGTTGTCCAAACGGGTCCTCAACCTAAGTCAAATATCACTAAGTCAGTAAATCGTCCCAAAAGGTTTAAAATTATGTAAATAAGGTCTTAAGGGTCATCATCATTCATCATCAAACAAAAGGCGTAAAGTAAGTTTCGTTTATGAAAGTAGTTTAAAACAAGAGCTGACTTCGATCAGTCACCACGGCCTCTACCCTTACTGAATTAAGGTGAGACCAGGGGCCATGGCTCCGTATATGAGTCCTTTAAGTGTGTTAAAATGTACAGAAGCAAACCCGTCTTCGTTTGACCGTGGCGACGGTCTAAGTTCGAGTAGGTCAGAAATTTCTGCACATCGTTAAAAGGACATAGTGACGATCGGAGGGCCATAAATCCTAAAACGTAACTCGGATTAAGATGAGTCCTATATGAAAAGTTATCTACTCGAACAGAGCTATCTGAAAATCAACATTAAAACAGCCCAGGTCTTACTGATCAGACCCAGAAACAGCAAAACAGTAGGGTCAGTAGGTTCCGGTGGTTCTTGGTGCTCGATGCTTATCATGGTTCTCATCCTTGATGCATATAGCTTCAAGTGTACAACTCGTTGATGTGCTTGCATCACTTTCACCAAGGTTTGACCATCATAACCCAAGTGTAAGTCTAATACATGAAGTACAACTCACTTAAGTGTTGCAAGTGTTTTGATGAACCAAAGTTGCATCAAAGTCTTAGATTCAACACATACATGAAATGTAAAAGTAATATTAACCAAGTTTTGACTATTATGACACAAGTGTAGGTCTAAGACATGTAGCACAACTCACTTAAGAGTTGTATGAAGTTTGATGAACCAAGGTTACATCAAAGTCTTAGATCTAACACCTACATGAACTTTAAAACTAATAATTAGTTACAAACTTGAAAGTAAACTTATGAAATCAAGATCTTGAGTTGTAGAACATAGTTCTTAGTTTGATCTTGAAGATCCAAGACTCAAAAGTCTAGATCTAACATAAGTTTACCAAGTTATAATTAAAAAGTTTCATTTACATGTTCTTGAACTAGTAAAGTTAACTTTTAGTTCAAGAGAAATGAGATCAAGGTTAACTAGTAACACTTGACCAATAATAACCAACAAACATGAAATTAAAGCGCATAATATGAATTAACAAACTAAATAAACAAGTTAATAGGTCATGGTTGTTCATACTTTAAAGATTCAAACCAAAGTTTGATCTTTAAGAAAGTAAACTTTAAAGTTTACTAACATGAATTACAAGTATGAGTTTAACAACTATGAACTTACAAACTTTTGAAACAATAAATGTAGAATCATAAACTAGTAAGTTTATGTTCTTGTGTTCTTGAAAATTCAAGATATTATGAAGAATGAAACTAAAGAGTTTGATTCTTGGAAACTAGTAAGTAAATAATAACAAGTAACAAAGTAACAACAACTAACAACTACAAACAATTAACAACAAAGAACAAAGATGATGATGATTTAAGGTGTAAGGTCACGGTTTTACAAAGAAAAAGAAAGAAAGAAAAAGCTTCAAGTTTACTTACAAGAACTAGAGAAAAGAGAGAAAAAGTGAGAAAGAAAGTTGCAAGTTTGAGAGTGTTTTTGAGAATGAGAGAATGTGAGTAAACAAGTAATGAAAAATTGAAACCAAAACCCCATCAAAAGGCCTAAAGGCCGACGGCTTTTGGCTCTAAGGGGGGAGGGATTTATTCCTTGGTCACTTGCATGTAAAGTCTTACAAAGTTAGTTATTAGGGGTTAGTTCATGGGGAAGATGTATAACTAGATTCCAATCACCTTAAACTAACTAGTTACACTTAATGATGATACTTACATGTAGTATAAATGGGCTAGTTAATCCAACAAGGTGTAGGGTGGGTTTATAAGCCCATATTCATGAGTCCATTAACATTAAACAAGCCCAAGTTTCATTAATTCACAAGTTAAACCAATTAAAGCCCAAGTAACTAACTAATAACCATAGTTAATTAAAATGATTAATAAAACTTAATCATGAATGCAAATAATATCTAAAAATATTATTCGTGAAAGTTTCGTGTGTCACAAAGACGTTTTGGGCAATTAAAGTCAAGTACGGGCAATCATGGCAACATGTAAATGTAATAACATACATTCGTTTAATCACACGTATTAATAATAATAATTATTAATAAATAAACATTGGAAAAACCAGGGTCGTTACATCACCCACCTGTTAAAGAAAATTTCGTCCCGAAATTTAAGCTGAGGTAGATGGAGGAGTCTGGAAAAGGTGAGGATACTTCCACATCACTTGATCCTCTCGTTCCTAAGTAAACTCAGGTCCTCGTTTGGCATTCCATCGTACTCATACAATCGGAATCTTGTTGCGTTTCAAAGTTTTGATCTCACGATCCATAATCTCAACTGGTTCTTCCACAAAGTGGAGTTTGTCATCAATAGTAAGTTCTTCAAGTGGTATGATAAGTTCAGGTGCAGTAAGACACTTCTTCAAGTTTGACACGTGGAAGGTAGGATGAACTGAGCTCAATTGTGCTGGTAGATCTAAACAGTAAGCAACGGGTCCAACACGTTCCAAGATTTCAAAAGGACCAATGTATCGTGGGTTCAACTTTCCACGTTTTCCAAAACGAATCACACCTTTCCAAGGTGCAACTTTCAACATTACACGATCACCAACGTTGAATTCAAAGTACTTACATTTAAGATCGACATAACTCTTTTGACGATCGCGGGCAGTCTTAAGTCTAGCTTGAATCTGAGCAATCTTCTCCATGGTTTCGTGGACTACCTCGGGTCCGGTGATTTGCTTTTCGCCTACTTCGGCCCAACAAATAGGAGATCGGCACTTGCGGCCATACAATGCTTCAAAAGGTGCGGCATTAATGCTTGAGTGTTAACTGTTGTTGTACGAGAATTTGGCTAGTGGCAAATGCCTTTCCCAGGCTTTTCCAAAGTCAAGGACACATGCACGTAACATGTCCTCCAAGATCTGAATCGTGCGTTCACTTTGTCCGTCAGTCTGTGGATGATACGCAGTACTCATGTCGAGACGGGTTCCCATGGCTTCTTGCAAAGAACGCCAAAATCTGGAAGCAAAACGGGGATCGCGATCCGAGTTGATCGATAAAGGTACACCATGACGAGATACAACCTCCTTGATGTATAATTGAGCAAGTCTCTCCATTGTATCAGTTTCCTTCATTGTTAGGAAGTGTGCAGATTTAGTAAGGCGGTCCACAATAACCCAAATAGTATCGTACCCGCCCACCGTCTTCGGCAGCTTAGTAATGAAATCCATTGTGATCCTTTCCCACTTCCATTGCGGGATTTTCGGCTGTTGAAGTAACCCAGAAGGTCTCTGATGTTCGGCCTTAACTTTCGAACAAGTCAAACACTTCCCAACAGAAGTTGCAACGTCCTTCTTAAGATTCGGCCACCAATACTGTTCTTTAAGGTCGTGGTACATTTTGCCCGCACCGAGGTGAATCGAATATCTCTATTTGTGTACTTCATCAAGTATAAGGTTCCGTAGATCTCCATAATAAGGTACCCAAATTCTTCCGGCATAACATCGGAGTCCAGACTCCCTAACCTCGAATCGAGAGACAAGTATGTTCAAATGTTCGTGAGATATATTCTCCTCCTTGAGAGCCTCGTCTTGGGCTACTCTGATCTGGCTGTTGAGGTTCGAATGGATGGTGATGTTCAGAGCCCTAACACAAAGAGGTGTCGTCCTCTCCTTTCGGCTTAAAGCGTCAGCTACAACATTGGCCTTGCCGGGATGATAACGAAGTTCACAATTGTAGTCGTTGAGCGTCTCGATCCATCGATGCTGTCTCGTATTCAGTTGCTTTTGATCGAAGATGTGCTGGAGACTCTTGTGATCGGTGAAAATAGTACTCTTAGTTCCATACAAATAGTGTCTCCACAATTTGAGTGCAAAGACAACGGCTCCAAGTTCAAGATCGTGAGTAGTGTAGTTCCGCTCATGAATCTTCAATTGGCGGGAGGCATAGGCAATAACCTTTGAGCGTTGCATCAGTACACAACCAAAACCACTTTTTGAAGCATCGCAATAAACAACAAAGTCGTCACTGCCTTCGGGAAGAGATAAGATAGGTGCTGTAGTGACCCGAACTTTTCCATGTTTATATATATTAATTGAGATTGATATTTACATGATTAAATGTTTCCAACATGTTAAGCAATCAAACTTGTTAAGACTTGATTAATTGAAATATGTTTCATATAGACAATTGACCACCCAAGTTGACCGGTGATTCACGAACGTTAAAACTTGTAAAAACTATATGATGACATATATATGGATATATATATATAGTTAACATGATACTATGATAAGTAAACATATCATTAAGTATATTAACAATGAACTACATATGTAAAAACAAGACTACTAACTTAATGATTTTTAAACGAGACATATATGTAACGATTATCGTTGTAAAGACATTTAATGTATATATATCATATTAAGAGATATTCATACATGATAATATCATGATAATATAATAATTTAAAATCTCATTTGATATTATAAACATTGGGTTAACAACATTTAACAAGATCGTTAACCTAAAGGTTTCAAAACAACACTTACATGTAACGACTAACGATGACTTAACGACTCAGTTAAAATGTATATACATGTAGTGTTTTAATATGTATTTATACACTTTTGAAAGACTTCAATACACTTATCAAAATACTTCTACTTAACAAAAATGCTTACAATTACATCCTCGTTCAGTTTCATCAACAATTCTACTCGTATGCACCCGTATTCGTACTCGTACAATACACAGCTTTTAGATGTATGTACTATTGGTATATACACTCCAATGATCAGCTCTTAGCAGCCCATGTGATTCACCTAACACATGTGGGAACCATCATTTGGCAACTAGCATGAAATATCTCATAAAATTACAAAAATATGAGTAATCATTCATGACTTATTTACATGAAAACAAAATTACATATCCTTTATATCTAATCCATACACCAACGACCAAAAACACCTACAAACACTTTCATTCTTCAATTTTCTTCATCTAATTGATCTCTCTCAAATTCTATCTTCAAGTTCTAAGTGTTCTTCATAAATTCTACAAGTTCTAGTTACATAAAATCAAGAATACTTTCAAGTTTGCTAGCTCACTTCCAATCTTGTAAGGTGATCATCCAACCTCAAGAAATCTTTATTTCTTACAGTAGGTTATCATTCTAATATAAGGTAATAATCATATTCAAACTTTGGTTCAATTTCTATAACTATAACAATCTTATTTCAAGTGATGATCTTACTTGAACTTGTTTTCGTGTCATGATTCTGCTTCAAGAACTTCGAGCCATCCAAGGATCCGTTGAAGCTAGATCCATTTTTCTCTTTTCCAGTAGGTTTATCCAAGGAACTTAAGGTAGTAATGATGTTCATAACATCATTCGATTCATACATATAAAGCTATCTTATTCGAAGGTTTAAACTTGTAATCACTAGAACATAGTTTAGTTAATTCTAAACTTGTTCGCAAACAAAAGTTAATCCTTCTAACTTGACTTTTAAAAATCAACTAAAAACATGTTCTATATCTATATGATATGCTAACTTAATGACTTAACCTGGAAACACGAAAAACACCGTAAAACTAGATTTACGCCGTCGTAGTAACACCGCGGGCTGTTTTGGGTTAGTTAATTAAAAACTATGATAAACTTTGATTTAAAAGTTGTTATTCTGTGAAAATGATTTTTATTATGAACATGAAACTATATTCAAAAATTATGGTTAAACTCAAAGTGGAAGTATGTTTTCTAAAATGGTCATCTAGACGTCGTTCTTTCAACTGAAATGACTACCTTTACAAAAACGACTTGTAACTTATTTTTCCGACTATAAACCTATACTTTTTCTGTTTAGATTCATAAAATAGAGTTCAATATGAAACCATAGCAATTTGATTCACTCAAAACGGATTTAAAATGAAGAAGTTATGGGTAAAACAAGATTGGATAATTTTTCTCATTTTAGCTACGTGAAAATTGGTAACAAATCTATTCCAACCATAAATTAATCAACTTGAATTGTATATTATGTAATCTTGAGATACCATAGACACGTATACAATGTTTCGACCTATCATGTCGACACATCTATATATATTTCGGAACAACCATAGACACTCTATATGTGAATGTTGGAGTTAGCTATACAGGGTTGAGGTTGATTCCAAAATATATATAGTTTGAGTTGTGATCAATACTGAAATACGTATACACTAGGTCGTGGATTGATTCAAGATAATATTTATCGATTTATTTCTGTACATCTAACTGTGGACAATTAGTTGTAGGTTACTAACGAGGACAGCTGACTTAATAAACTTAAAACATCAAAATATATTAAAAGTGTTGTAAATATATTTTGAACATACTTTGATATATATGTATATATTGTTATAGGTTCGTGAATCAACCAGTGGCCAAGTCTTACTTCCCAACGAAGTAAAAATCTGTGAAAGTGAGTTATAGTCCCACTTTTAAAATCTAATATTTTTGGGATGAGAATACATGCAAGTTTTATAAATGATTTACAAAATAGACACAAGTACGTGAAACTACATTCTATGGTTGAATTATCGAAATCGAATATGCCCCTTTTTATTAAGTCTGGTAATCTAAGAATTAGGGAACAGACACCCTAATTGACGCGAATCCTAAAGATAGATCTATTGGGCCTAACAAACCCCATCCAAAGTACCGGATGCTTTAGTACTTTGAAATTTATATCATATCCGAAGGGTGTCCCGGAATGATGGGGATATTCTTATATATGCATCTTGTTAATGTCGGTTACCTGGTGTTCACCATATGAATGATTTTTATCTCTATGTATGGGATGTGTATTGAAATATGAAATCTTGTGGTCTATTATTATGATTTGATATATATAGGTTAAACCTATAACTCACCAACATTTTGGTTGACGTTTTAAGCATGTTTATTCTCTGGTGATTATTAAGAGCTTCCGCTGTCGCATACTTAAATAAGGACGAGATTTGGAGTCCATGCTTGTATGATATTGTGTAAAAACTGCATTCAAGAAACTTATTTTGTTGTAACATATTTGTATTGTAAACCATTATGTAATGGTCGTGTGTAAACAGGATATTTTAGATTATCATTATTTGCTAATCTACGTAAAGCTTTTTAAATCTTTATTGATGAAATAAAGGTTATGGTTTGTTTTAAAATGAATGCAGTCTTTGAAAAACGTCTCATATAGAGGTCAAAACCTCGCAACGAGATCAATTAATATGGAACGTTTTTAATCAATAAGAACGGGACATTTCAGTTGGTATCCGAGCGTTGGTCTTAGAGAACCAGAATTTTGCATTAGTGTGTCTTATCGAGTTTGTTAGGATGCATTAGTGAGTCTGGACTTCGACCGTGTTTACTTGAAAAATGATTGCTTAACAAATTTTGTTGGAAACTATATATTTTTAACATGTGAATATTATGTGATATATTAATCTCTTAACGCGTTTGATATTATGTGATAGATGTCTACCTCTAGAACAAGTCCCATTGACTCACCTAATAATAATGAAGAGTCAAATATAAATTGGAATGATTCGTGGACTGATTCACAAGTTCCCGAAGAGGAACCGGAAGAAGAGTCGGAACCGGAAGAAGAATCGGAACCGGAAGAAGAATCAGAACTGGATGAAGAAATAGAACCGGTGGGGGAAATAATAAAACGGTTAAGTAAAAGAAAATTCTCAACCAACCGACCAAGGTTAATTATGGTCAATGGTGTTTCCGCCAAGGAAGCAAAATATTGGGAGGATTACCAATTCTTCGATGAATCGGATTCCGACGAGAATTCTGATGATGTTATAGAAATTACCCCAACTGAATTTAAAAAGGCAAAAGAAAATAATAAGGGAAAGGACATAAAAATAGAGAAATCTAATTCCAACCCCGATGAACTTTATATGTATCGTCAACCCCCGAAGTCCTTAAGTTGTAACAATGACCCGGGAACCTCTAAACCACCAGGTTTTTCTAAACCAATGTGGAAAACGACGGCTCGTATTAGGGGAACATCATATATCCCTAGAAACTTGGCAAAACGAACCAAAACTGAAGAAGAAGAAACAAGCGAGTCGGAATAAAATAGTTGTATTCGTGTGGTGTAATATATGTAATATAGTGTGCTTATGCTTTATGATATATGTAAAAATTGCTTGTATTAATAAGTATTTTTTTTTATGAATCTAACTCTTGTCTATTTTACAGTATAAAAACACAAAATGGATAGACAACCCAATATTTTAAGAGACCTACCCGGAGACATGATTGATGAAATCTTGTCTAGAGTCGGTCAGAATTCTTCGGCACAACTATTTAAGGCGAGATCAGTTTGTAAGACATTCGAAGAACATTCCAAGAATGCCTTGGTTTATAAAAGGCTTTCGTTCGAAAGATGGGGGATATCACATTGGGAAATCCATAAGTTACGATGTGTTTACTTTGATGCATATATTGCGGGGAACCCAAATGCTATTTTACGCAATGGGTTAAGAAATTATTTTGACTCAATATATCCGAATATTGGACTTCGTGATTTAGAAAAAGTGGCTAACATGCAACATAAAGAAGCATGTTATGCTTACGGATTAGTAATGTTCGCTTCTCACCAAAGTGAGAACAAGAACATCGGGCTACAACTATTAAACAAAACGTTTCCACAAGTGACGGAGTCGGTAATTGGGGTAAGAAATGAGGTTTTTAGATTGTTACGGGACTGTTGGACATTACGTAACCCTCGTCCTTTTGACGACGTTACAACACGCTGTCTTATCAACGGCCATAACGGTTATGTTCCACAAGACCAAGGATGGGAAGTAATCCTAGTAAAACCAGAATGCATGACTTGTTTCTGGACGTATGAATTACGTGTCTTTATTGCCTTTGCTGAACGACTTGTGTACTAGCTAGAATTATCTTCACAACCATCTTGTATCAAATTTATTGTGTGCTATATTTCATGCTATATGTAAAATAAGCGGTATTGTAAGTTTGTAAAATATTGTGTAAAAGTTTGAACGCGAAATATTATTATAATCAGTTTTACATATAGAATTGTAGTAGTTGAATTGTATATTAGCTACTAAGTATGAACTTAACGGGTAAGTACTACCCGAATTTAAACTTATAAAACGCTAATATGAAGAAAAAGCTTTTATAAATGAGTTTATATTATACTACGAAATACTATTAACTACTCTTAATATTCTGTATGATTAACTTGTTCCATTTGACTATTTTGAAGGAAATGGCACCGACTACTCGACACACCGTGAATATGAATGAAGAGGAATTCCGTACTTTTCTAGCTTCAAACATAGCTGCAGTACAGGCTGCGCTACATACCAACAATAACCTTGGATCTAGCAGTACAGGAAATCGTGTAGGATGCACCTACAAAGAATTCACTGCCTGCAAACCTTTGGAATTTGATGGAACCGAAGGACCGATCGGATTGAAACGGTGGACCGAGAAGGTCGAATCGGTGTTTGCCATAAGTAAGTGTACTGAAGAGGACAAAGTGAAGTACGCTACGCATACCTTCACAGGTTCTGCGTTAACATGGTGGAATACCTATCTAGAGCAAGTGGGACAAGACGATGCGTACGCACTACCGTGGTCAGCATTCAAGCACTTGATGAACGAGAAGTACCGTCCCAGAACCGAGGTCAATAAGCTCAAGACAGAACTTAGAGGGTTACGAACCCAAGGATTTGATATTACCATGTACGAAAGACGATTCACAGAATTGTGCCTATTGTGTCCGGGAGCATTCGAAGACGAGGAAGAGAAGATCGACGCATTTGTGAAAGGATTACCGGAAACAATCCAAGAAGATATAAGTTCACACGAGCCCGCCTCCATACAATAGGCATGTAGAATGGCTCACAAACTAGTGAACCAGATTGAAGAAAGAATTAAAGAACAGACTGCTGAAGAGGCCAATGTGAAGCAAGTCAAAAGAAAGTGGGAGGAAAACGGTGATAAGAATCACCAATACAACAACAACAGCAATTACAACAATAATCGCAACAATTATCCCAACAATCGCAACACCAATCGTAACTACAACAAATGGCCCAACAACAACAACAACAACAGCAACTACAACAATCATCCCAACAATAATAATAACCGCAACAACAACAACAATCAGAAGCAGCTATGCCAAAGGTGTGAAAAGTATCACTCGGGGTTCTGCACTAAATTTTGCAACAAGTGTAAAAGAAATGGTCATAGCGCGGTGAAGTGTGAGGTCTACGGACCAGGGGTTAATAGAACGAAAGGAACAAATGGTGTCGGAACGAGTAATGGCGGAGCAAGTAGTGTCGGAGCAAGTTATGCCAATGTAGTTTGTTATAAATGTGGAAAACCGGGCCAAATTATAAGAAATTGCCCGAACCAGGAGAACACGAATGGACAAGGCCGCGGAAGAGTTTTCAATATTAATGCGGCAGAGGCACAGGAAGACCCGGAGCTTGTTACGGGTACGTTTCTTATTGACAATAAATCTGCTTACGTTTTATTTGATTCGGGTGCGGATAGAAGCTATATGAGTAGAGATTTTTGTGCTAAATTAAGTTGTCCATTGACGCCTTTGGATAGTAAATTTTTACTCGAATTAGCAAATGGTAAACTAATTTCAGCAGATAATATATGTCGGAATCGAGAAATTAAACTGGTTAGCAAAACATTTAAGATTGATTTGATACCAGTAGAGTTAGGGAGTTTTGATGTGATAATCGGTATGGACTGGTTGAAAGAAGTGAAAGTAGAGATCGTTTGTTACAAAAATGCAATTCGCATTATACGAGAAAAAGGAAAACCCTTAATGGTGTACGGAGAAAAGGGCAACACGAAGCTACATCTTATTAGTAATTTGAAGGCACAAAAACTAATAAGAAAAGGTTGCTATGCTGTTCTAGCACACGTCAAGAAAGTACAAACTGAAGAAAAGAGCATCAATGATGTTCCCATTGCAAAAGAATTTCCCGATGTATTTCCGAAAGAATTACCAGGATTACCCCCACATCGATCCATTGAATTTCAAATAGATCTTGTACCAGGAGCTGCACCAATAGCTCGTGCTCCTTACAGACTCGCACCCAGCGAGATGAAAGAACTGCAAAGCCAATTACAAGAACTTTTAGAGCGTGGTTTCAGTCGACCAAGCACATCACCGTGGGGAGCTCCTGTTTTGTTTGTCAAGAAGAAAGATGGTACATTCAGGTTGTGTATCAACTACCGAGAGTTGAACAAACTTATCATCAAGAACCGCTACCCACTACCGAGAATCGATGACTTATTTGATCAACTACAAGGATCGTCTGTTTATTCAAAGATTGACTTACGTTCCGGGTATCATCAAATGCGGGTGAAAGAAAATGATATTCCAAAGACTGCTTTCAGAACACGTTACGGTCATTACGAGTTTATGGTCATGCTGTTTGGTTTAACTAATGCACCAGCTGTGTTCATGGACCTTATGAACCGAGTGTGTGGACCATACGTTGACAAGTTTGTCATTGTTTTTATTGATGACATACTTATTTACTCAAAGAATGACCAAGAACACGGTGAACATTTGAGAAAGGTGTTAAAAGTATTGAGGAAGGAAGAATTGTACGCTAAGTTTTCAAAGTGTGCATTTTGGTTGGAAGAAGTTCAATTCCTCGGTCACATAGTGAACAAAGAAGGTATTAAGGTGGATCCGGCAAAGATAGAAACTGTTGAAAAGTGGGAAACCCCGAAAACTCCGAAACACATACGCCAGTTTTTAGGACTAGCTGGTTACTACAGAAGGTTCATCCAAGACTTTTCCAGAATAGCAAAACCCTTGACTACATTAACGCATAAAGGGAAGAAATTTGAATGGAATGATGAACAAGAGAAAGCGTTTCAGTTATTGAAGAAAAAGCTAACTACGGCACCTATATTGTCATTGCCTAAAGGGAATGATGATTTTGTGATTTATTATGACGCATCAAAGCAAGGTCTCGGTTGTGTATTAATGCAACGAACGAAGGTGATTTCTTATGCGTCTAGACAATTGAAGATTCACGAACAAAATTATACGACGCATGATTTGGAATTAGGCGCGGTTGTTTTTGCATTAAAGACTTGGAGGCACTACTTATATGGGGTCAAAAGTATTATATATACCGACCACAAAAGTCTTCAACACATATTTAATCAGAAACAACTGAATATGAGGCAGCATAGGTGGATTGAATTATTGAATGATTACGACTTTGAGATTCGTTACCACCCGGGGAAGGCAAATATGGTAGCCGATGCCTTGAGCAGGAAGGACAGAGAACCCATTCGAGTAAAATCTATGAATATAATGATTCATAATAACCTTACTACTTAAATAAAGGAGGCGCAACAAGGAGTTTTAAAAGAGGGAAATTTAAAGGATGAAATACCCAAAGGATCGGAGAAGCATCTTAATATTCGGGAAGACGGAACCCGGTATAGGACTGAAAGGATTTGGGTACCAAAATTTGGAGATATGAGAGAAATGGTACTTAGAGAAGCTCATAAAACCAGATACTCAATACATCCTAGAACGGGGAAGATGTACAAGGATCTCAAGAAACATTTTTGGTGGCCGGGTATGAAAGCCGATGTTGCTAAATACGTAGGAGAATGTTTGACGTGTTCTAAGGTCAATGCTGAGCATGAGAAACCATCAGGTCTACTTCAACAACCCAAAATCCCGGAATGGAAATGGGAAAACATTACCATGGATTTCATCACTAAATTGCCAAGGACTGCAAGTGGTTTTGATACTATTTGGGTAATAGTTGATCGTCTCACCAAATCAGCACACTTCCTACCAATAAGAGAAGATGACAAGATGGAGAAGTTAGCACGACTGTATTTGAAGGAAGTCGTCTCCAGACATGGAATACCAATCTCTATTATCTCTGATAGGGATGGCAGATTTATTTCAAGATTCTGGCAGACATTACAGCAAGCATTAGGAACTCGTCTAGACATGAGTACTGCCTATCATCCACAAACTGATGGGCAGAGTGAAAGGACGATACAAACGCTTGAAGACATGCTACGAGCATGTGTTATTGATTTCGAAAACAGTTGGGATCGACATCTATCGTTAGCAGAATTTTCCTACAACAACAGCTACCATTCAAGCATTGAGATGGCGCCGTTTGAAGCACTTTATGGTAGAAAGTGCAGGTCTCCGATTTGTTGGAGTGAAGTGAGGGATAGACAGATTACGGGTCCGGAGATTATACAAGAAACTACCGAGAAGATCATCCAAATTCAACAACGGTTGAAAACCGCCCAAAGTCGACAAAAGAGCTACGCTGACATTAAAAGAAAAGATATAGAATTTGAAATTGGAGAGATGGTCATGCTTAAAGTTGCACCTTGAAAAGGCGTTGTTCGATTTGGTAAACGAGGGAAATTAAATCCAAGGTATATTGGACCATTCAAGATTATTGATCGTGTCGGACCAGTAGCTTACCGACTTGAGTTACCTCAACAACTCGTGGCTGTACATAACACTTTCCACGTCTCGAATTTGAAGAAATGTTTTGCTAAAGAAGATCTCACTATTCCGTTAGATGAAATCCAAATCAACGAAAAACTTCAATTCATCGAAGAACCCGTCGAAATAATGGATCGTGAGGTTAAAAGACTTAAGTAAAACAAGATACCAATTGTTAAGGTTCGATGGAATGCTCGTAGAGGACCCAAGTTCACCTAGGAGTGTGAAGATCAGATGAAGAAGAAATACCCGCATCTATTTCCAGAAGATTTGTCAACACCTTCAACAGCTTAAAATTTCGGGACGAAATTTATTTAACGGGTAGGTACTGTAGTGACCCGAACTTTTACATGTTTATATATATTAATTGAGATTGATATTTACATGATTAAATGTTTCCAACATGTTAAGCAATCAAACTTGTTAAGACTTGATTAATTGAAATATGTTTCATATAGACAATTGACCACCCAAGTTGACCGGTGATTCACGAACGTTAAAACTTGTAAAAACTATATGATGACATATATATGGATATATATATAGTTAACATGATACTATGATAAGTAAACATATCATTAAGTATATTAACAATGAACAACATATGTAAAAACAAGACTACTAACTTAATGATTTTTAAACGAGACATATATGTAACGACAATCGTTGTAAAGACATTTAATGTATATATATCATATTAAGAGATATTCATACATGATAATATCATGATAATATAATAATTTAAAATCTCATTTGATATTATAAACATTGGGTTAACAACATTTAACAAGATCGTTAACCTAAAGGTTTCAAAACAACACTTACATGTAACGACTAACGATGACTTAACGACTCAGTTAAAATGTATATACATGTAGTGTTTTAATATGTATTTATACACTTTTTAAAGACTTCAATACACTTATCAAAATACTTCTACTTAACAAAAATTCTTACAATTACATCCTCGTTCAGTTTCATCAACAATTCTACTCGTATGCACCTGTATTCGTACTCGTACAATACACAGCTTTTAGATGTATGTACTATTGGTATATACACTCCAATGATCAGCTCTTAGCAGCCCATGTGAGTCACCTAACACATGTGGGAACCATCATTTGGCAACTAGCATGAAATATCTCATAAAATTACAAAAATATGAGTAATCATTCATGACTTATTTACATGAAAACAAAATTACATATCCTTTATATCTAATCCATACACCAACGACCAAAAACACCTACAAACACTTTCATTCTTCAATTTTCTTCATCTAATTGATCTCTCTCAAGTTCTATCTTCAAGTTCTAAGTGTTCTTCATAAATTCTACAAGTTCTAGTTACATAAAATCAAGAATACTTTCAAGTTTGCTAGCTCACTTCCAATCTTGTAAGGTGATCATCCAACCTCAAGAAATCTTTGTTTCTTACAGTAGGTTATCATTCTAATACAAGGTAATAATCATATTCAAACTTTGGTTCAATTTCTATAAGTATAACAATCTTATTTCAAGTGATGATCTTACTTGAACTTGTTTTCGTGTCATGATTCTGCTTCAAGAACTTCGAGCCATCCAAGGATCCGTTGAAGCTAGATCCATTTTTCTCTTTTCCAGTAGGTTTATCCAAGGAACTTAAGGTAGTAATGATGTTCATAACATCATTCAATTCATACATATAAAGCTATCTTATTCGAAGGTTTAAACTTGTAATCACTAGAACATAGTTTAGTTAATTCTAAACTTGTTCGCAAACAAAAGTTAATCCTTCTAACTTGACTTTTAAAAATCAACTAAAAACATGTTCTATATCTATATGATATGCTAACTTAATGACTTAAAACCTGGAAACACGAAAAACACCGTAAAACTGGATTTACGCCGTCGTAGTAACACCGCGGGCTGTTTTGGGTTAGTTAATTAAAAACTATGATAAACTTTGATTTAAAAGTTGTTATTCTGTGAAAATGATTTTTATTATGAACATGAAACTATATTCAAAAATTATGGTTAAACTCAAAGTGGAAGTATGTTTTCTAAAATGGTCATCTAGACGTCGTTCTTTCGACTGAAATGACTACCTTTACAAAAATGACTTGTAACTTATTTTTCCGACTATAAACCTATACTTTTACTGTTTAGATTCATAAAATAGAGTTCAATATGAAACCATAGCAATTTGATTCACTCAAAACGGATTTAAAATGAAGAAGTTATGGGTAAAACAAGATTGGATAATTTTTCTCATTTTAGCTACGTGAAAATTGGTAACAAATCTATTCCAACCATAAATTTATCAACTTGTATTGTATATTATGTAATCTTGAGATACCATAGACACGTATACAATGTTTCGACCTATCATGTCGACACATCAATATATATTTTGGAACAACCATAGACACTCTATATGTGAATGTTGGAGTTAGCTATACAGGGTTGAGGTTGATTCCAAAATATATATAGTTTGAGTTGTGATCAATACTGAGATACGTATACACTGGGTCGTGGATTGATTCAAGATAATATTTATCGATTTATTTATGTACATCTAACTGTGGACAATTAGTTGTAGGTTACTAACGAGGACAGCTGACTTAATAAACTTAAAACATCAAAATATATTAAAAGTGTTGTAAATATATTTTGAACATACTTTGATATATATGTATATATTGTTATAGGTCCGTGAATCAACCAGTGGCCAAGTCTTACTTCCCGACGAAGTAAAAATCTGTGAAAGTGAGTTATAGTCCCACTTTTAAAATCTAATATTTTTGGGATGAGAATACATGCACGTTTTATAAATGATTTACAAAATAGACACAAGTACGTGAAACTACATTCTATGGTTGAATTATCGAAATCGAATTTGCCCCTTTTTATTAAGTCTGGTAATCTAAGAATTATGGAACAGACACCCTAATTGACGCGAATCCTAAAGATAGATCTATTGGGCCTAACAAACCCCATCCAAAGTACCGGATGCTTTAGTACTTCGAAATTTATATCATATCCAAAGGGTGTCCCGGAATGATGGGGATATTCTTATATATGCATCTTGTTAATGTCGGTTACTAGGTGTTCACCATATGAATGATTTTTATCTCTATGTATGGGATGTGTATTGAAATATGAAATCTTGTGGTCTATTATTATGATTTGATATATATAGGTTAAACCTAACCAACATTTTTTTGACGTTTTAAGCATGTTTATTCTCAGGTGATTATTAAGAGCTTCCGCTATCGCATACTTAAATAAGGACGAGATTTGGAGTCCATGCTTGTATGATATTGTGTAAAAACTGCATTTAATAAACTTATTTTGTTGTAACATATTTGTATTGTAAACCATTATGTAATGGTCGTGTGTAAACAGGATATTTTAGATTATCATTATTTGCTAATCTACGTAAAGCTTTTTAAACCTTTATTGATGAAATAAAGGTTATGGTTTGTTTTAAAATGAATGCAGTCTTTGAAAAACGTCTCATATAGAGGTCAAAACCTCGCAACGAAATCAATTAATATGGAACGTTTTTAATCAATAAGAACGGGACATTTCAGGTGCGGTGGTTAACTTCTTCTTCAAAGTTTGAAATGCTGATTCGTGTGCGGGTTCCCAAATGAACTTCTTACCCTTGTGAGTCAGTGCGGTCAAAGGACGCGCAATCAGAGAAAAACCTTCGATAAACCTTCGGTAATAACCGGCGAGACCTAGGAATTGGCGAATATGCATCAGAGTAGTGGGGGTCTCCCACTTGTTGATAGCTTCAATCTTGGCGGGGTCAACTTTGATACCCTGGTCGCTCACAACATGACCCAGAAATTGAACTTCCTTCAACCAAAATTCACACTTGGAGAATTTGGCGTAAAGTTGCTCTTGTCTCAAGAGTTCAAGTATTAATCGGAGGTGTTGCTCATGCTCTTCTTCGCTCTTAGAGTAGATGAGGATATCATCTATGAAGACGATAACGAACTTATCCAAGTACGGCTTGCAGACACGATTCATAAGATCCATGAACACGGCAGGTGCATTGGTTAATCCGAATGGCATCACGAGAAACTCTAAATGCAGTCTTCATTACATCGCTTTCTTTCACCCTCAACTGGTGATAACTGGATCCCAAATCGATCTTTGAGTAGACGCTCGATCCTTGTAGTTGATCAAAAAGATCATCAATTCGTGGAAGAGGATACCAATTCTTGATAGTCAATTTGTTGAGTTCACGGTAGTTGATACACATACGGAAGGATCCATCCTTCTTCTTCACAAACAACACTGGTGCGCCCCAAGGCGAGAAACTTGGTTGGATAAATCCACGGACTAACAGTTCTTGTAGTTGACTCTGTAATTCTTGCATCTCGGATGGCGCGAGTCTATAAGGTGCGCGAGCTACAGGTGTAGCTCCTGGTACTAAATCAATCTGAAACTCTACTGCTCTCTGCGGCGGCAATCCAGGCAATTCCTCTAGGAAGACATCGGAAAATTCGTTCACTATTCGAACGTCGTTCACATTCTTCACCTCGGTTTCTACCGTTTTCACATGTCCTAGGACAGCAAGACGTCCCTTCTTTATAATCTTTTGTGCTTTCACGCTACTAATGAGGTTCAACTTTGAGGTACATCTCTCTCCGTAGATGATTAGTGGCTCGCTGTCTCCGTATGGTATACGAAGAGCTTTATCTCCACAAATAATATCGGCCCTTATCTTGCTCAACCAATCCATACCAACGATCACGTCAAAGCTTCCCAGTTTGATAGGTATCAAATCAATTTCGAAATTAGCAGCAGCTATGTTGATAATAGCTCCTCGACTAATATGGTCAACTTTCTCAAGTTTTCCATTGGCGACCTCGATAAGCATACTCTCTTTTAACGGGACTAATGACCAATTAATCTTATCGTAAAAATGTCTACATACATAACTTCTATCCGCACCAGTATCAAACAAGACAGAAGCTAAAAGATTGTTGATTTTGAATATACCTGTCACCAAGTCGGGGTTTTCACGTGCGTCCGTTGCATTAACATTGAAAGCTCTAGCGCGCGGTGTTCCGCCATCTTTTCGCTTGTTTAGGCACGCATTTCTAAAATGGCCTGTCTGCCCGCATTCGTAACACTTCCTCGGCCCTGTGGGGTTCGGCTTCCCATTCAAAGTGGTGACCTTGCAGTCTTTCCCGATATGCCCAGCCCGTTGGCACTTCTCACACACAACATTACAATACCCAGTATGGTGCTTGTAGCACTGCTTGCATTATGGTAAGGTTCCTTTGTAGTTCGGGTTGGAGTTGGTGTTGTTGTTGTGGTTGGGGTTTCCACCGTTGTTGTTTCCTCTGAATCCCTCATGTCGTTTCGCCGGGTTCTGTTCATAGTTTCTTCCCCTATTGTTGTTGTTGTGGTTATCCCATTTGCGTTTCTCACTAGTACCTGCTTTAGACTTAGTTTTCTCCTGTTCATCAATGGTTATTTGATTCATTAAAGTATACACCATGCGCATAGCTTCGGTAACATTTGGTGGTTTGGATGAGGTGACGTTTCGCTTAATGCTCTTAGGGAGTCCCCAGAAGTATCTCCCCATTCGCTTGAATTCTGGGGTGACCATTGTCGGACACATCAGGGCTAGTTCCAAAAATCTCCTGTTGTAACCATCAAGGTCGTTCCCAATGGCCTTTAACTGCATGAATTCCATTTCCATCTTTTGGATTTCGGTTCTCAGACAATACTCCTCAATCATGGCACATTTAAATTCTTCCCATGGTGTAGCATACGCCTCATCAATGCCTTGTGCCTGTGCCATTGTGTTCCACCATGTGAGCGCGCCGTCAGACAGCGTGCAAGAAGCAAATTTGGTTTTGTTGTCCTCCGAATAGTTGCTAACTCGGAATACTGATTCAAGTTTCTCGAACCATCTGGTGAGACCAACCGGTCTCTCGGTTCCACTGAAGTTATGTGGTTTACAGCTCTGAAATTCCTTGTAAGTACACCCATTTCGAACGGGTTGAATAACCGGTGGTGGTGGCGGTGGCGGTGGAGCTTGGGGTTGCATTTCCGCAATAGCTGTGGCTACACATTCTTGGATCATCTCTTAAATTTGAGCAGCAGTAGGTGTGGATCGACCGTTAGCCATGGTGTTCTATACAAACATTTTGACTCGAGTCAAAATTCAGCATTCAATATATGATAGTATAGTATATAACAACCAACATGTAAACAGCACAACACATGTTAATTAAGTAACGTAAGTTGATACAAGTACCGCAAAACACCATACAGTAATGTAAATAGAACACTTGTGCAAAAAGTAACATCACAAAGTTTCCATTCATTAATAATAAGTTTCATACATCATGATAGATTAGTACAATACATAAGTGAAGTATGAAACTACAACTAGATTACATCATGAAATCTAATACAAAAGGTCCTACGGTGAAGGTGGATGTAGGATGTCTAAAACCTGAGCCAACTGCTCCTCGAGCTCAGTAACCCGAGCTCGGAGGATTCCCACCTCCCTCCTCAGTTCCTCGTTGGAGGGAGATGGTGGGGCAGGTGGTGCAGGTGGTGCCGGTGGTGCGGGTGGTGCAGACCGCACGAAACGGGGTGCAGACGTTCTGTCTCTAGAAATAGTCAGTACGTAACGGGGTGTCTTACGCACTTGTGGGTCAGCAGGGTACGGCACAAGCTGCTTACGAGCAGTAACCCTACGACGCCGACCAAATGCGTCAGTGAAAGCACGGCCTCCGTTGATCCCCGGAATGATGGTACCGTCGAAGCGATACCGCCTCTTCGGCGGGGTGGAGGGTGGCTGAATAGGTGCATCAGCATGGTCCTCATCATCACTGGAGTCGTCTGAGGAGGTGTCATCTGATGAAGAATCAGTGGATGACGGGTCGTCCGAATCATGTGGTGGCTGTACGGGTGGTTGAACTGGCCGTCCATGGGCAGCCATCATCTGTCTGTATCTAAATGGCAGAATCGGCACTAAACGTCCATTAGGAGCGCGTCGGCACGACATGCGCATATGGTTACGGAATGGCCCTTCCCCGAACTCCGCGGGAATCACAACACCACTGATGCAGGGCTGTGGCTCCGAGGATCCGGGAGCAGACGAAGCTGGAATCTCCGTAGGGTCCACGTGTCCATCAATAGTAGCCACTGGTGCAGGCGCCTGGCTGCTAGTCCCGGAAGATGAAGCGCCGGGGTCACTCGTGAGTAGCGGGATCGGTGTGTCGGCAGCAGCAGCAGGTGGGGTGGCTGACGAGTCTAAACTGCCCAAAACGATAGCAGGTGGAACATCCGACATCTGAACAAGAAAAAATAAATTTTCCATGTCAGTAAGTCATAAAGCAAGCACGTATTAGGCCAACAGTTTAAATCATGTATAACAATAAGTAGCATGACAATAATAACGAATCGTACAGAAGTAGCATGCAATCGAAAGCAAGTAATATCATGCAGTAGTGAAATCATGTAATAGCATACGGCATATAGCAGTGAAAGTAAGCAGCAGCATGCAGTAAGTCAGCGGAAACAAGTAAACTAGCAAGTTGTAGATTAGTCCTATTAGCGAATCCTACTCGGGTCGGTCTTAGACTCACTAATGCAACCTAATTCCCTACAACCAATGCTCTGATACCAAATGTGATGCCCCGTACAAAACCATCGTGTACGAATCATCAACAACAGGATCATTACAAGGTTAAGTACTATATGCTGTAATAAAAGAAGTTGCATTCACGATAAAAAGTTGACGTCATAACGGACATCAAATGTTTTACACCAACAGTATGCTTCTATGAATAGCAAGCATGAATAAATGTATGTGACCCTTAGATCGTTACAAAACATAGTTTCAAAAGTATAAAAGTTTGAATGCAAGATAAACAGTTCATGCGGTGATAACACTAGAGCAGCGGGTGTCTACGGCAAGACTAGCACGACAGCGGAAGCAAATAACCTTAAGCACCTGAGAAAAACATGCTTAAAAACGTCAACACAAAGGTTGGTGAGCTATAGTTTAAGTATAACAGTAAGTAAGGTAGGCCACGAGATTTCAGTGCTACAAAGAGTGTTTCAAAACAGTATGATAAAGTATATGTTAACCGTGGGCACTTGGTAACTAACTTAACTTTTATACCCCCTGAAAGTACACTTGGAAAGTGTGTATGTCTATGAAGTATTAAACACTCGTTAAATGCTAGCGCGACTAGCCCGAGTGGGGATGTCAAACCCTATGGATCCATATCTAAGATTCACGTTCACTGGTTCAAAAACCAATGACTAAACGTTACCGAGCTAAAGGGAATGTTTCTGCCGTTGTATAACCCACACATATATAAGTTTAAGTACTCGTGCCTAGTATGTAAAACATAAAATCCGCATGTATTCTCAGTTCCCAAAATAAGTTAAAGTAAAAAGGGAATGCTATAACTCACAATGATAAAGTAGCGGTAAAGTATGACTCGGAAAGTAAGCAAGTAATGAAGGTTGTCCAAATGGGTCCTCAACCTAAGTCAAATATCACTAAGTCAGTAAATCTTCCCAAAAGGTTTAAAATTATGTAAATAAGGTCTTAAGGGTCATCATCATTCATCATCAAACAAAAGGCGTAAAGTAAGTTTCGTTTATGAAAGTAGTTTAAAACAAGGGCTGACTTCGATCAGTCACCACGGCCTCTACCCTTACTGAATTAAGGTGAGACCAAGACCCATGGCTCCGTATATGAGTCCTTTAAGTGTGGTAAAATGTACAGAAGCAAACCCATCTTCGTTTGACCGTGGCGACGGTCTAAGTGGGAGTAGGTCAGAAATTTCTGTACATCGTTAAAAGGACATAGTGACGATTGGAGGGCCATAAATCCTAAAACGTAACACGGATTAAGACGAGTCCTATATGAAACGTTATCTACTCGAACAGATCTATCTGAAAATCAACATTAAAACAGCCCAGGTCTTACTGATCAGACCCAGAAACAGCAAAATAGTAGGGTCAGTAGGTTCCGGTGGTTCTTGGTGCTCGATGCTTATCATGGTTCTCATCCTTGATGCATATAGCTTCAAGTGTACAACTCGTTGATGTGCTTGCATCACTTTCACCAAGGTTTGACCATCATAACCCAAGTGTAAGTCTAAGACATGAAGCACAACTCACTTAAGTGTTGCAAGTGTTTTGATGAACCAAAGTTGCGTCAAAGTCTTAGATTCAACACATACATGAAATGTAAAAGTAATATTAACCAAGTTTTGACTATTATGACACAAGTGTAGGTCTAAGACATGTAGCACAACTCACTTAAGAGTTGTATGAAGTTTGATGAATCAAGGTTACATCAAAGTCTTAGATCTAACACCTACATGAACTTTAAAACTAATAATAAGTTACAAACTTGAAAGTAAACTTATGAAATCAAGATCTTGAGTTGTAGAACATAGTTCTTATTTTGATCTTGAAGATCCAAGACTCAAAAGTCTAGATCTAACATAAGTGTACCAAGTTATAATTAAAAAGTTTCATTTACATGTTCTTGAACTAGTAAAGTTAACTTTTAGTTCAAGAGAAATGAGATCAAGGTTAACTAGTAACACTTGACCAATAATAACCAACAAACATGAAATTAAAGCGCATAATATGAAGTAACAAACTAAATAAACAAGTTAATAGGTCATGGTTGTTCATACTTTAAAGATTCAAATCAAAGTTTGATCTTTAAGAAAGTAAACTTTAAAGTTTACTAACATGAATTACAAGTATGAGTTTAACAACTATGAACTTACAAACTTTTGAAACAATAAATGTAGAATCATAAACTAGTAAGTTTATGTTCTTGTGTTCTTGAAAATTCAAGATATTATGAAGAATGAAACTAAAGAGTTTGATTCTTGGAAACTAGTAAGTAAATAATAACAAGTAACAAAGTAACAACAACTAACAACTACAAACAATTAACAACAAAGAACAAAGATGATGATGATTTAAGGTGTAAGGTCACGGTTTTACAAAGAAAAAGAAAGGAAGAAAAAGCTTCAAGTTTACTTAGAAGAACTAGAGAAAAGAGAGAAAAAGTGAGAAAGAAAGTTGCAAGTTTGAGAGTGTTTTTGAGAATGAGAGAATGTGAGTAAACAAGTAATGAAAATTTGAAACCAAAACCCCATCAAAAGGCCTAAAGGCCGACGGCTTTTGGCTCCAAGGGGGGAGGGATTTATTCCTTGGTCACTTGCATGTGAAGTTTTACAAAGTTGGTTATTAGGGGTTAGTTCATGGAGAAGATGTATAACTAGATTCCAATCACCTTAAACTAACTAGTTACACTTAATGATGATACTTACATGTAGTATAAATGGGCTAGTTAATCCAACAAGGTGTAGGGTGGGTTTATAAGCCCATATTCATGAGTCCATTAACATTAAACAAGCCCAAGTTTCATTAATTCACAAGTTAAACCAATTAAAGCCCAAGTAACTAACTAATAACCATAGTTAATTAAAATGATTAATAAAACTTAATCATGAATGCAAATAATATCTAAAAATATTATTCGTGAAAGTTTCGTGTGTCACAAAGACGTTTCGGGCAATTAAAGTCAAGTACGGGCAATCATGGCAACATGTAAATGTAATAACATACATTTGTTTAATCACACGTATTAATAATAATAATTATTAATAAATAAACATTGGAAAAACCAGGGTCATTACAAAATTCATATGTTCATTGCGAGGTATTGGCCTCTATATGATACGTTTTACAAACATTACATTCAATTTCAAAAGACAATCTTTCATTACAATGATAGGTAACAAATATGCATACCATTTCACAAAATAACCAAACTATAAATGACTTAATCTGCCATTTACTTTATAATAATCCTTTTTGAACTCAACGACTCGAATGCACGTCTATAGAAATATGCCATGAATGACTACCATTAATATCTTTAAAATGAGCAAATGCACAGCGAAAGATTTCTTTCATACCTGAGAATAAACATGCTTAAAAGTGTCAACCAAAAGGTTGGTGAGTTCATTATTTTATGATAATCGATCATTTCCATAATTTTAATAGACCACAAGATTTCCATTTTCATTTTTCATAAACATCATACACCCGCAAGTGTATAAAAATCATTCATACGAAATAAACACCTGGTAACCGACATTAATAAAATGCATATATAATATCCCCCGCATACACGTGCTTTGCACTCAGTATGTTCACAGCATACAAACAGACCACTCTTTTAAAAATGACGGTTGTATACTATAGTGACCCGAACTTTTCCATGTTTATATATATTAAATGAAATTGATATTTACATGATTAAGTGTTTCCAACATGTTAAGCAATCAAACTTGTTAAGACTTGATTAATTGAAATAGGTTTCATATAGACAATTGACCACCCAAGTTGACCGGTGATTCACGAACGTTAAAACTTGTAAAAACTATATGATGACATATATATGGATATATATATAGTTAACATGATATTATGATAAGTAAGTATCTCATTAGGTATTTTAACAATGAGTTATATACTTAAAAATGAGACTATTGAATTAAGAAACTCGAAAACGATATATATAACGATTATCGTTATAACAACGTCTTACTAAATACATATGAATCATTTTAAGATATTGATACACTATATATAAACATGATAAATGATAAGTAAACATATCATTAAGTATATTAACAATGAACTACATATGTAAAAACAAGACTACTAACTTAAGGATTTCGAAACGAGACATATATGTAACGATTATCGTTGTAACGACATTTAAATGTATATATATATATATATATATATATATATATATATATATATATATATATATATATATATATATATATATATATATATATATATATATATATATATCATATTAAGATATATTAATACATCATAATATCATGATAATGTAATAATTTAACATCTCATTAGACATAATAAACAATGAGTTAACAAAATTTAACAAGATCGTTAACCTAAAGGTTTCAAAACAACACTTTCATGTAACGACTAACGATGACTTAACGACTCAGTTAAATTGTATATACATGTAGTGTTTTAATATGTATTCATACACTTTTGAAAGACTTCAAGACACTTATCAAAGTACTTCTACTTAACAAAAATGCTTACAATTACATCCTCATTCATTTTCATCAATAATTCTACTCGTATGCAACCGTATTCGTACTCGTACAATACCCAGCTCCTAGACGTATAAACTATCGGTATATACACATAATAATTCAGCTCTTAGCAGCCCTTGTGAGTCACCTAACACATGTGGGAACTATTATTTGGCAACTAGCATGAAATATCTAATAAAACAACAAAGTAATGGAGCCTATATTTGACTCCATTTTTACGACTCATTTCACCAACCACAAACACACTTTGATTTCCATTTTTATGCATCAAATTACTCTCTCTCAATTACTCTCTTAGTGTTCTAAGTGTTCTTCATCATTTCCTTCATAATCTAGCTCAATCTAGGTAACCTAGATCAACATACAAAATAACTACTCAAGAAAACATCAAGAAGACTTTCAAGTTTGCTAGCTTACTTTCAATCTTGCAAATCCATTTTAAGTAATCATCCAATCTCAAGAAATCTTTCCTATTTACAGTAATATATCTCTCTAATTCAAGGTAATACTCATACTCAAACTTTGATTCAAATTCTATAACTATAACAATCTTATTTCAAGTGGAAATCTTACTTGAACTTGTTTTCGTGTCATGATTCTACTTCAAGAACTTTCAAGCCATCCAAGGATCCTTTGAAGCTAGATATATTTTTCTCATTTCCAGTAGGTTTATCCACAAAACTTGAGATAGTAAAGATGTTCATAACATCATTCAAATCATATATATAAAACTATCTTATTCGAAGGTTTGAACTTGTAATCACTAGAACATAGTTTAGTTAATTCTAAACTTGTTCGCAAACAAAAGTTAATCCTTATAACTTGACTTTTAAAATCAACTAGACACATTTTCTAAATCTATATTATATGCTAACTTAATGATTTAAAACCTAAAAACATGAAAAACACCGTAAAACTGGATATACGCCGTTGTAGTAACACAGCGGGCTGTTTTGGGTTAGTTAATTAAAAACTATGATAAACTTTGATTTAAAAGTTGTTCTTCTGGGAAAATTATTTTTCTTATGAACATGAAACTATATCCAAAAATCATGGTTAAACTCAAAGTGAAAGTATGTTTTTCAAAATGGTCATCAAGACGTCGTTCTTTCGACTGAAATGACTACCTTTACAAAAACGACTTGTAATATGTATTTATGACTATAAACTTATACTTTTTCTGTTTAGATTCATAAACTTAAGTTCAATATGAAACCATAGCAAAATGAATCACTCAAAACGGATTTAAAAGAAGAAGTTATGGGTAAAACAAGATTGGATAATTTTGCTTGATGTAGCTACGTGAAAATTGGTAACAAATCTATATTAATCATATCCTAGCTAACTTATATTGTATCATACATGTATTCTAATATATTATGTAATCTTGGGATACCATAGACACGTACACAAATGTTTTGACATATCATATCGACCCATGTATATATATTATTTGGAACAACCATAGACACTCTATATGCAGTAATGTTTGAGTTAGCTATACAGGGTTGAGGTTGATTCCAAATATATATATACTTTGAGTTGTATCTAGCCTGAGACGTGTATACACTGGGTCGTGGATTGATTCAAGATAATTTATATCAATTTATTTCTGTACATCTAACTGTGGACAACTAGTTGTAGGTTACTAACGAGGGCAGCTGACTTAATAAACTTAAAACAGTAAAACGTATTAAAAATATTGTAAATATATTTTGAACATACTTTGATATATATGTACATATTTGTTATAGGTTCGTGAATCGACCAGTGGTCAAGTCTTACTTCCCGATGAAGTAAAAATCTGTGAAAGTGAGTTATAGTCTCACTTTTAAAATCTAATATTTTTGGGATGAGAATACATGCAGTTTTATAAATGTTTTACGAAATAGACACAAGTAATTGAAACTACATTATATGGGTGAATGATCGAAGCCGAATATGCCCCTTTTGCTTGGTAACCTAAGAATTAGTAAACCGATCTACTAATTGACGCAAATCCTAAAGATAGATCTATTGGGCCTAACGAACCCCATCCAAAGTACCGGATGCTTTTGTGATACCCCGTCCTAATCCATCCAGACGAAGTCCATATCGATTATAAACGATTCACAACCGTTGATTACATCGCGAGGTACTTGACCTCTATATGATATATTTTACAAACATTGCATTCGTTTTTGAAAAGACAATCTTTCATTTCATCGAAAGTTGACGGCAGGCATACTATTTCATAATATATGTTACTATAATTGACGTTAAATAATCTTGATGAACTCAACGACTTGAATGCAATATTTTTTGAAATATGTCATGAATGACTCCAAGTAATGTCTCTAATATGAGCAAATGCACAGCAGAAGATTTCTTTCGTACCTGAGAATAAACATGCTTTAAAGTGTCAACCAAAAGGTTGGTGAGTTCATTAGTTTAACATAAATAATCATTTCATAATTTTAATAGACCACAAGATTTCATATTTCCATTTCTCATAAACATACGTTCCATGCATAGAGACAAAAAAATATCATTCATATGGATTGAACACCTGGTAACCGACATTCACAATATGCATATAAGAATATCCCCATCATTTCGGGATCCTCCTTCGGACATGATATAATTTCGAAGTATTAAAGCATCCGGTACTTTGGATGGGGCTTGTTGGGCCCGATAGATCTATCTTTAGAGTTCGCATCAATTAGGGTGTTTGTTCCCTAATTCTTAGATTACCAGACTTAATAAAAAGGGGCATATTCGATTTCGATAATTCAACCATATAATGTAGTTTTGATTTACTCGTGTCTATTTCGTAAAACAGTTATAAAAGCAGCGCATGTATTCTCCGCTCAAAAATATAAAGGGGAAAAAGGCAAATGAAACTCACCTAATGTATTTTGTAGTAAAAATACATAGAACGACATTGAACAAGTATAGGGTTGGCCTCAGATTCACGAACCTATATCAATTGTATATTTATTAATATTCATAGTTGTAATTGAACACATATATGTATAAGTGTATTAGTTATATCATTTTTATGTTAATACTATATATATGTTTTATATATTCATTTTGTATATAAAAATATTAAATTTTGTTATGTTATATGTGTTAAATATATATATGTATGTATTTCATTTGTTTATCGAAACAGTAGTCTTAATTATATTATGCTAACATTAGTAAAAATAATGGTAATAACATTAATAATATACTTATGTTAATAATAATTCTATTAGTGATAATAACAATGATATTAATAGTAATACTTGTAAAACTATTAATGTTACTATTTATAATATTAATGATTTATTAATAATAATAATAATAATAATAATAATAACTTTATCAAAAGTGATAATACTAGTAATGATAATATTAGTGATAATAATAATTATACCTTTTATCTTTGTATTTAATAACAATCATAATCAAAAATAATATTAGTAGCTATAACAAGATTAATAATAATAATAACAATAATAATCATAGTAATAACAATAATGATAATCAAAATAATAATAATAATAATAATAATAATAATAATAATAATAATAATAATAATAATAATAATAATAATAATAATAATAACAATAATGAAGTAATAATAATTAAGATATAACAACTACCTCAAAATATCTTTAAAACAAAAAGAATGCCTCTACCCAGGATTGAAACCCCGACCTCTCGCTACCCTATTCCTCCAACAGACCATCCAAACCAAATCGTTTTTCATGTATCATAACACATTTAAATTTATTTAACCCCTTTTCTACTAAACCTTTCTTCTTCTCCATTCAAGAAATTAATCGACCAGTGACACAATTCAAACACTTCATAAAATCATAATCATCATCCTCATCGAATAATCATAATCATAATTATCACGATTATCATCATTCTTATCGACATACGTTCATTATCATCATCACCTATACCTTCGTTTGTTTCATCTATTATCATAATTATGTACTTCACACATCATCATAAAATTATAGCACGATCATCTTCATCATCCGTTTATTCTCATCATTCCCAACCGTAACCCTCAATAATAACATCGTATATTATATATCATCGAGAAATCATCTTTTAACATCCATTGTCATCAATCCCATGGCTTAACCGGGGCTGGGTCATCTTGGCCCAAAAAAATATAATGCATCTCGGCCCAACATATCAAAATTAGTAAGAATGGGTCGGTTTTAAAGGAAACAGAAATCTGGAACGAGTGGGTTAGGAAGCAAGTGCTGTAGGTTTTTTCTTCCTCTTTTACAGCTCATCTTTTCACTAACTTCTTAACATCTTGATCTAGAGGAACGTGGCCCCAATTAGATGCAATAATATATATCACAGCTCAAAAGTCGAAGACCCTATAATCCCACTAGCATGCTTCTATAATAGATCATAGTTTCTTTTCTTTTTCTTTTTAAATCGACATCATCTTCATAAATATAATACACCATCTTATCATCATTCATCTCACTTGTTTGTTACTGTTACGATAAACAGAAAAGAGAAAGAAAGGATGTAGTAGTTTAAGGGTATGAAACAAGAGGGTTTCGATAGCACATAGCATTACTGTAATAGTGATTCATCGTTATAGCAGCAGCAGAGAAGAAAAGAAGAAAGAGAACAGTGTAAGTCAGTTGTTAACAAGTTGTAGTAGTAAACATCTTTCCTTTTACTGGTAACGAATTAGTATAGATGTGATGGCTGCAAAACGGCGAAGGAGAAACAAAACAAAAAAAAAATATTGGAGGTTTGGCTTGACGTATACAGAAACTGAATAGCAACGGTGCAGCAGCCTGTGGTGGCGGTTCATGGTGGTTATGGTGGTGTTTGTATAGTGGTGATTAATAGAAGTGGCTATTGGGTTTTGTTGTTCGAACAAAACAGAAATTAGGAGTAGTTTGTAGGTGGTTTTAATTGTGGTGATGAAAGTCTCGGTGATCAATGGTTGCTTCGAAGGTATGTTGTTTTGGTAGTAGAAGGGAGATGAATCAGTTTGTGGTTTTGATGTGCTTGTATCATGTAATAGCTAGGTCCAATCATAATCGAGTTGAATGGGACGTATAACAAATTGATGACAATTTTTATTCTCGCAAACAAGAACAGGGATATGAAAGTAATAAAATTTGTATTGTTCTGTAACAAAATTTGGATTTATTGTTTGGATGGCATCTGATTAGTAAGATTTGGAGACAAAAATCAGAATCGTTTACAGTTGTTTGATAACAAAATCGTACCATTCTTCTTATTTTATTTATGTGTACAATTAATATTAATAATTATAATATAAATATATTAATAATAATAATAATAATAATATAAATAACAATATTTATTAATATTAATAATAACATTAATGACAATTATATAATTAACCTTTATATTAATAAGGACACTATTATTAATAATAATAAACGATAAAAATATCATAATAATATCATTACTAAATATAATAGAATATATATTTCAAATAAACATACCATTAATAATTTTAATTATACTGATATAATAATAATACTAATGATAATAATCATAATACTATAACAATAAAGTTCATATCTATAGATTATATATACATATTTTAAATTAGTATTAATACTAGTAATACTATAAAAGTTTGTACATAACAATTTCATATTTGTATCATAATTTTATTAGTATTGTTATTTATTTTGATAATAATGAAAGTAATGATCAAGTTATTAATATAACACTTAATTTATTTTGTTTCCCATATCGCATATTTAATTTTAATGTTTAAATTATATTTTTAAAATTTTAAATTTATTATATATGTATTTACATTTATATATTCTTATATACATATATATACATTATATCTACAAACAATTGTTCATGAATCTTTGGGAATAGTCGAAGGTCAATTGTATACATGAACACATTTCAAAGTTTTTAAGACTTCAGTTTAACAGACTTTGCTTATCGTGTCGAAATCATAACCAGATTAAGTTTAAATTTGGTCGGAAATTCTCGGGTCATCACAGTACCTACCTGTAACGACCCTGGTTTTACCAACGTTATTTATTAATAATTATTATTATTAATACGTGTGATTAAACGAATGTATGTTATTACATTTACATATTGCTTTGATTGCCCGTACTTGAACTTTAAATGCCCGAAACGTCTTTGTGACACCCGGAACTTGCACGAATAATATTTTAAGATATTATTTACATTCATGATTAATTTTATTAATCATTTTAATTAACTAAAGCTATTAGTTAGTTACTTGGGCTTAAGTTGGACTTTTATTGGATTACTTGCTAACTACTTGCAAACTTGGGCCTTTTAGTGTTAATGGACTTGTGTAAGCCCACCCTACATTTATTAATGGACCTTTAGCCCACTCTTTCAAAGTGTAAGTATTACTTAGGACTTGTAACTAGTTGGTTTGAACATTTGGAATCTAGTCATGCCATAATCCCATGTATAACCACTCTTTAACCAACTTTTGAAGCTTTAACACCCTAATAACCAAAGAACTTTGTCCTCCCCCCTCCCAATTCAGCTGAATGCCGAATCCATGTACCCCATTTAGTGGAGTTTTGATTTCATTTTCCTTCATTACTCTCACTTGCTCACTCATTTCTCATATACACACACACACTTGCTTCATCTTTTCTCTTATCTTTCTCTCAAGTTCTTCTTTCTTTCTTGTAAGTAACAACTTCTTTTCTTCTTTTCTTTGTTGGTAAAAACTGATTTCTACATCACATAATCATCATCAATCTTTGTTGTTAAAACTTTTGTTACTTGTTCTTGTTTAAAGTTAATTACTTGTAAGATACTAAGTTGTTTACTTACTTACTTTCATGTTACAAGATCAAACTTCTTAGTTTTGATTCTTCATAATATCTTGTATTATCAAGAACATCCAAGAACATAATCTATCTAGTTATGTTCTACATATTTTGTTTCAAAAGATTTAAAGTTTATAATCTTTATAATTGTTACTTGTGTTCTTGTTTGTTGTATGTTACTAGAATACCACCTTCATGGTTGGTTTAGGCTTATCATTCATTTTCTTTATTGTTAGTTGCTTACTACACATTTGAACAAGGACATGAAACCAACAAGAGCTTACACTTTGGTGCAAGTATCATGGATCCAACACTTGGTTGTGATCTTTCTTAGTGTTCATGAACTTGTTCATAAACTTACATGTAACCTTGGTTCATCAAACACTTACAACACTTGCACTTGAGTTATGATGGACAAACCTTGGTCAAAATGATGTTAACACATCAACGAGTTGTACACTTGAAGCTATACGCATCAAGGATGAGAACCGTGATGAACATCAAGCACCGAGACAACCGGAACTCTCCAAAACCCACTGTTCTGTCCAAACCTACTGACCTGATGTTTCTGGAACAGACCAGTAGACCTGGGCTGTTCTAACCTTGATTTTTAGATAGAACTTTTCGAGTAGATAACTTTTCATATAGGACTCGTCTTAATCCGAGTTACGGTTTAGGATTTATGGCCCTCCGATCGTTACCATGTCCTTTAACGTTGTGCAGAAATTTCTGACCTACTCGCACTTAGACCGTCGCCACGGTCAAACCAAGACGAGTTTGCTTCTGTAAATTTTACCACACTTAAGGGACTCATAGACGGAGCCATGACCACTGGTCTCACCTTAATTCAGTAAGGGTAGAGGCCGTGGTGACCGACCGAAGTCAGCCTTTGTTTTAAACGACTTTCATAAACGAGTCTTACTTGTTACCTTTTGTTTAATGATGATTGATGATGACCCTTATGACCTTAATTACGTACTTGTAAACCTTTTGAGACGACTTATTGACTTAGTGCTATTTGACTTAGGTTGAGGACGTTTGGACCGTTACTTGCACACCACTTTCCGACTACTACCTTACCATTACTACTAATCATTGTGAGTTATAGCATTCCCTTTTTACTTTAACTTATTTTGGGAACTGAGAATACATGCGGACTTTATGTTTTACATACTAGGCACGAGTACTTAAACTTTATATATGTGTGGGTTATATAACGGCAGAAACATTCCCTTTAGCTCGGTAACGTTTAATCATTGGTTTTTGAACCGTGAACGCGAATCTTAGATATGGATCCATAGGGTTTGACATCCCCACTCGGGCTAGTAGCACTAGCATTTAACGAGTGTTTAATACTTCGAGGTTATACGCACTTGCCAAGTGCACTTTAAGGGGGTACATTAAACGTTAAGTTAGTTACCGGGTGCCCACGGTTAAGCATATACTTTTACATACTTTTGAAACGCTCATTGTAGCACTGAAATCTCGTGGCCTACTTACGTTACTGTTATACTTAAACTATAGCTCACCAACCTTTGTGTTGACCTTTTTAAGCATGTATTTTCTCAGGTGCTTGAAGTCGCTTCCGCTATCTTACTAGTCGTGCTGTAGAACCCGCTGCCTAGAGTTGTTATCGCATGACTACTTATGTTGCATTCAAACTTTTTACTTATGAACTTATGTTATGTAACTACCATTATGGTCACGTACACTTATTTAATGCTTCTACTTAGTGAAGCATACTTTGATTTGTAAAACAATTGACGTATGTTATGACGTCACTTTTATTTATGAATGTAAACTCTGTTTTGAAAACGCATATAGTACTTAACCTTGTAATGATCCTGTTGTTGATGGTCCGTACATGATGATTTAGTACGGGGCGTCACATTTGGTATCAGAGCATTGGTTGTAGGGAATTAGGATGCATTAGTGAGTCTAAGACCGACCCGAGTAGGATTCACTAATAGGACTAATCTACAACTTGTTAGTTTACTTGTTTCCGCTGAACTTACTGCATGCTGCTGCTTACTGTTACTGCTATATGCCGTATGCTACTACGTGATTTCACTACTGCATGCTATTACTTGCTTTCGATTGCATGCTAGTTTCGTACGATTACTGATATTGCCATGCTACTTATTGTTATACATGATTTAAACTATTGGCCTATTATTTGCTTGCTTTATGACATACTGACATGGAAAATTTATTTTTCCTTGTTCAGATGTCGGACGTTCCACCTACTGACATCCCGAGCGGCTCAGGCCCCGTTGTTCCACCCACTGCTGCACCTGTTGCTGCTGCTGCTGCTGCTGACATTCCGGCCCCGACACCCACTGGCGACCCCGGCGCCTCTAGTTCTGGAGCTAGCTCTAGTGTGCCTATCCCGGCGTCTTCTTCCAGACCCCTGAGGCAACTGGCTCGCATTGGCGGCATGGAGATCCCCGCGGAGTTCGGGGAAGGTCCCTTCCGTAACCACTGGCGCACACCTTGCCGACGCACCGCCGACGGCCGCTTAGCCGTGATTACGCCAGGCCGACACCGACAGATGTTGGCCGCTTTCGGATACGTTGAGCCACCCGCGCCACCACCGCATGATTCAGACGACGGTTCTTCCACCGATGCTTCTTCAGACGACACCTCATCTGACGACTCCAGTGATGAGGAGGATCCCGCTGACCGACCGATTCAGGCACCTTCTACCCCGCCGAAGAAGCGGTATCGCTTCGCTGGCATAATTCCTGGTCGTACTGTCACTGACGCTTATGGTCGGCGTCGTAGGATCACTGCTCGTAAACGGCTGGTGCCGTACCCCGCCGACCCACTGATATTACCGTCTCCACCCAGAGCCAGACCATCCACTTCAGCACCACCGGCTCCACCTGCACCGCCAGCACCACCTGCCCCACCATCTTCCTCTAATGAGGAAATGAGGCGGGAGATTGAGATTCTCCAGGCTCGAGTTACTGAGCTCGAGGAGCAGATGACTCATGTTTTGGACATCTTGTACCCACCATCGCCGTAGGACTTTGTACTAGATTCTGTATTGTAATCTCTTTTGTAATTTCATATTTCACTTATGTAATGTACGAACTTATTGTAATGTATGAACTTATTATCATTAATGAATGGAATTTGTGTTGTTACTTTGTGCGCAAGTGTTCTATTTACGTTATCATATCATGGTTTTGTGGTACTTATATATGCTTGCATTACTTAATCAACATGTGATGTGCTGTTTTCATGTTGGTTGTTATATACTATATTATTATTATTTGCATAATGGATTTTGACTTGAGTCAAAATGTTTGTATAGAACCTCATGGCCAACGGGAGATCTATCCCCACCGCGGCACAAATTGAGGAAATGATTAACGAGCGAGTCGCTGCTGCACTAGCTGAAAGACAACCCCAAGTTCCACCACCACCGCCTGTCAATCCACCTGTCGTCCGAGATGGGTGTACTTACAAGGAATTCCAAAACTGCAAGCCACACTACTTCAGTGGCACTGAGGGACCCGTCGGTCTCACCAGATGGTTCGAAAAGTTGGAATCGGTATTCAGGGTTAGCAATTGTTCTGAGGCTAACAAAACGAAATTTGCATCTTGCACGCTGTCTGATGGCGCGCTCACATGGTGGAATACCATGGCCCAAGCGAAAGGAATTGATGAGGCGTATGCTACGCCTTGGGAAGAATTTAAATGTGCTATGATCGAGGAATACTGTCCGAGAACCGAGATTCAAAAGATGGAAATCGAATTTATGCAATTGAAAACCGTAGGGAACGACCTTAACAACTACAACCGTAGGTTTTTGGAATTGGCTCTTATGTGTCCAACTATGGTCACCCCCGAATTTAAGCGTTTGGAGAAATACTTTTCGGGACTTCCTAAGTCCATCAAGGGTAATGTTACCTCATCCAAGCCACCAAGTGTTCCCGAAGCAATGCGCATGGCGCATACTCTCTTGAATCAAATCATCCTTGACGAGCCGGAGAAGGCTAAGTTTGAAACTGTTAGTGGTGAAAAGAGGAAATGGGACAACAACCACAACAACAACAAGGGTAGGAGCTATGATCAAAACCCGGCAAAACGACATGAAGGGTTCAGGCAAAACAACAACATGCACAACAACAACACCAACCCCAACAACAACAACCGCACCAATCCGAACTACAAAGGAACCTTACCACAATGCAATAGGTGCTACAAGCACCACACTGGGTATTGCAATGTTATCTGTGAGAAGTGCCAACGATCTGGACATGTTGGCAAGGATTGCAAGGTTACCACTTTGAACGTGAAGCCAAACCACAACAACAATGGGCCTAAGAAGTGTTATGAATGTGGAAAGACGGGCCATTTCAGAAATGAGTGTCCTAACAAGCGTAAGGATGGCGGACCACCACGTGCTAGAGCCTTCAATGTTAATGCAAGGGACGCTCGCGACAACCCCGACTTGGTGACAGGTATATTCAAGATCAACAATCTTTTAGCTTCTGTCCTATTTGATACTGGTGCCGATAGGAGCTATGTGTGTAGACATTTTTGTGATAAGTTAGATTGGTCGTTAGTTCCTTTGAAGGAAAGTATGCTTGTCGAGGTCGCCAATGGAAAACTTGAAAAGGTTGACCATATTAGTCGTGGAGCTATTATCAACATAGCTGGTGCAGATTTCGAAATTGATTTGATACCTATCAAACTGGGAAGTTTTGACGCGATTGTCGGTATGGATTGGTTGAGCAAGATAAAGGCCGAAGTTATCTGTGGAGATAAAGCACTTCGCATACCACAAGGAGATGGCGAACCACTGGTTATCTATGGAGAGAGATGTACCTCGAAGTTGAACCTCATTAGTTGCGTGAAAGCGCAAAAGATTATGAAGAAGGGACGCTTTGCTGTCCTAGCACATGTGAAAGCGGTAGAAACTGAGGTGAAGAACGTGAACGATGTGCGTATTGTGAACGAGTTTTCCGATGTCTTTCCCGAAGAACTGCCTGGATTACCGCCACCGAGGGCAGTAGAGTTTCAGATTGACTTAGTGCCAGGAGCTGCACCTGTAGCTCGCGCACCTTATAGACTCGCACCTTCCGAGATGCAAGAATTACAGAGTCAACTACAAGAGCTATTAGATCGAGGGTTTATCCAACCAAGTTTCTCGCCTTGGGGCGCACCTGTTCTGTTTGTGAAGAAGAAGGATGGATCCTTTAGTATGTGTATCGACTACCGTGAGCTCAACAAATTGACTATCAAGAATCGATATCCTCTTCCACGAATTGATGATCTTTTTGATCAACTACAAGGATCGAGCGTTTATTCAAAGATCGATTTGCGATCCGGATATCACCAGCTGAGGGTGAAGGAAAGTGACGTGATGAAAACTGCATTCAGGACCCGTTATGGTCATTATGAGTTCCTCGTGATGCCATTCGGTTTGACAAATGCACCTGCCGTGTTCATGGATCTCATGAATCGTGTCTGCAAGCCTTACTTGGATAAGTTTGTTATCGTCTTCATAGATGATATCCTCATCTACTCTAAGAGCGAAGAAGAACATGAGCAACACCTCCGATTAGTGCTTGAACTCTTAAGACAAGAGCAACTTTACGCCAAATTCTCCAAGTGCGAATTTTGGTTGAAGGAAGTACAGTTTTTGGGTCATGTTGTGAGCGACCAGGGTATCAAAGTTGATCCCGCCAAGATTGAAGCCATCAGCAAGTGGGAGACCCCCACTACTCCAACGCATATTCGCCAATTTCTAGGTCTCGCCGGTTATTATCGAAGGTTTATCGAAGGATTTTCTCTGATTGCGCGTCCTTTGACCGCACTGACTCACAAGGGCAAGAAGTTCATTTGGGAACCCACACACGAATCAGCATTCCAAACTTTGAAGAAGAAGTTAACCTCCGCACCTATCCTATCACTTCCTGAAGGCAGTGACGACTTTGTTGTTTATTGCGATGCATCGAAGAGTGGTTTTGGTTGTGTACTGATGCAACGATCAAAGGTTATTGCCTATGCCTCCCGCCAATTGAAGATTCACGAACGGAACTACACTACACATGATCTTGAACTTGGAGCCGTTGTCTTTGCACTCAAATTGTGGAGACATTATTTGTATGGAACTAAGAGCACTATCTTCACCGATCACAAGAGTCTCCAGCACATCTTTGATCAGAAGCAACTAAATATGAGACAGCGTCGATGGATCGAGACGCTCAACGACTACGATTGTGAACTCCGTTATCACCCTGGCAAGGCCAATGTTGTAGCTGACGCTTTAAGCCGAAAGGAGAGGACGGCACCTCTCCGTGTTAGGGCTCTGAACATCACCATCCATTCGAACCTCAACAACCAGATCAGAGTAGCCCAAGTTGAGGCTCTCAAGGAGGAGAACATATCTCACGAGCATTTGAACATACTTGTCTCTCGATTCGAGGTTAGAGAGTCTGGACTCCGATGTTATGCCGGAAGAATTTGGGTACCTTACTATGGAGATCTACGAAGCCTGATACTTGATGAAGCACACAAATCGAGATATTCGATTCACCCCGGTGCAGGTAAGATGTACCACGACCTTAAAGAACAGTATTGGTGGCCGAATCTTAAGAAGGACGTTGCGACTTATGTTGGTAAGTGTTTGACTTGCTCGAAGGTTAAAGCCGAACATCAGAGACCTTCTGGGTTACTTCAACAGCCGGAAATCCCACAATGGAAGTGGGAAAGGATCACAATGGATTTCATTACTAAGCTGCCGAAGACGGTGGGCGGATGCGATACTATTTGGGTTATTGTTGACCGCCTCACCAAATCTGCACACTTCCTAGCGATGAAGGAAACTGATACAATGGAAAGACTTGCTCAGCTGTACATCAAAGAGGTTGTATCTCGTCATGGTGTACCTTTATCAATCATCTCCGATCGCGATCCCCGTTTTGCTTCCAGATTTTGGCGTTCTTTGCAAGAAGCCATGGGAACTCGCCTTGACATGAGTACTGCTTATCATCCTCAGACTGACGGGCAAAGTGAACGAACGATTCAGACCTTGGAGGACATGCTGCGTGCATGTGTCATTGATTTTGGAAAGGCCTGGGAAAGGCATTTGCCACTCGCCGAATTCTCGTACAATAACAGTTATCACTCAAGCATTAATGCTGCACCTTTTGAAGCATTGTATGGTCGTAAGTGCCGATCTCCTATTTGTTGGGCCGAAGTAGGCGAAAAGCAAATCACCGGACCCGAGGTAGTTCACGAAACCACGGAGAAGATTGCTCAGATCCAAGCTAGACTTAAGACTGCCCGTGATCGCCAAAAGAGCTATGCCGATCTTAAAAGGAAAGACTTTGAATTTAATGTTGGGGATCGTGTAATGTTGAAGGTTGCACCTTGGAAAGGTGTGATCCGTTTTGGAAAACGCGGAAAGTTGAACCCACGATACATAGGTCCTTTCGAGATCTTGGAACGTGTTGGACCAGTTGCATACCGTTTGGATCTACCAGCACAATTGAGCTCAGTTCATCCTACCTTCCATGTGTCAAACTTGAAGAAGTGTCTTGCTGCACCCGAACTCATCATACCATTGGAAGAACTTACTATTGATGACAAACTCCACTTTGTGGAGGAACCTGTTGAGATTATGGATCGTGAGATCAAAACTTTGAAACGCAACAAGATTCCAATTGTACGAGTACGATGGAATGCCAAACGAGGACCTGAGTTTACTTGGGAGCGAGAGGATCAAATGATGCGAAAGTATCCTCACCTTTTCCCGACTCCTCCATCTACTTCAGCTTAAATTTCGGGACGAAATTTTCTTTAACAGGTGGGTAATGTAACGACCCTGGTTTTACCAACGTTATTTATTAATAATTATTATTATTAATACGTGTGATTAAACGAATGTATGTTATTACATTTACATATTGCTTTGATTGCCCGTACTTGAACTTTAAATGCCCGAAACGTCTTTGTGACACCCGGAACTTGCACGAATAATATTTTAAGATATTATTTACATTCATGATTAATTTTATTAATCATTTTAATTAACTAAAGCTATTAGTTAGTTACTTGGGCTTAAGTTGGACTTTTATTGGATTACTTGCTAACTACTTGCAAACTTGGGCCTTTTAGTGTTAATGGACTTGTGTAAGCCCACCCTACATTTATTAATGGACCTTTAGCCCACTCTTTCAAAGTGTAAGTATTACTTAGGACTTGTAACTAGTTGGTTTGAACATTTGGAATCTAGTCATGCCATAATCCCCATGTATAACCACTCTTTAACCAACTTTTGAAGCTTTAACACCCTAATAACCAAAGAACTTTGTCCTCCCCCCTCCCAATTCAGCTGAATGCCGAATCCATGTACCCCATTTAGTGGAGTTTTGATTTCATTTTCCTTCATTACTCTCACTTGCTCACTCATTTCTCATATACACACACACACTTGCTTCATCTTTTCTCTTATCTTTCTCTCAAGTTCTTCTTTCTTTCTTGTAAGTAACAACTTCTTTTCTTCTTTTCTTTGTTGGTAAAAACTGATTTCTACATCACATAATCATCATCAATCTTTGTTGTTAAAACTTTTGTTACTTGTTCTTGTTTAAAGTTAATTACTTGTAAGATACTAAGTTGTTTACTTACTTACTTTCATGTTACAAGATCAAACTTCTTAGTTTTGATTCTTCATAATATCTTGTATTATCAAGAACATCCAAGAACATAATCTATCTAGTTATGTTCTACATATTTTGTTTCAAAAGATTTAAAGTTTATAATCTTTATAATTGTTACTTGTGTTCTTGTTTGTTGTATGTTACTAGAATACCACCTTCATGGTTGGTTTAGGCTTATCATTCATTTTCTTTATTGTTAGTTGCTTACTACACATTTGAACAAGGACATGAAACCAACAAGAGCTTACACTTTGGTGCAAGTATCATGGATCCAACACTTGGTTGTGATCTTTCTTAGTGTTCATGAACTTGTTCATAAACTTACATGTAACCTTGGTTCATCAAACACTTACAACACTTGCACTTGAGTTATGATGGACAAACCTTGGTCAAAATGATGTTAACACATCAACGAGTTGTACACTTGAAGCTATACGCATCAAGGATGAGAACCGTGATGAACATCAAGCACCGAGACAACCGGAACTCTCCAAAACCCACTGTTCTGTCCAAACCTACTGACCTGATGTTTCTGGAACAGACCAGTAGACCTGGGCTGTTCTAACCTTGATTTTTAGATAGAACTTTTCGAGTAGATAACTTTTCATATAGGACTCGTCTTAATCCGAGTTACGGTTTAGGATTTATGGCCCTCCGATCGTTACCATGTCCTTTAACGTTGTGCAGAAATTTCTGACCTACTCGCACTTAGACCGTCGCCACGGTCAAACCAAGACGAGTTTGCTTCTGTAAATTTTACCACACTTAAGGGACTCATAGACGGAGCCATGACCACTGGTCTCACCTTAATTCAGTAAGGGTAGAGGCCGTGGTGACCGACCGAAGTCAGCCTTTGTTTTAAACGACTTTCATAAACGAGTCTTACTTGTTACCTTTTGTTTAATGATGATTGATGATGACCCTTATGACCTTAATTACGTACTTGTAAACCTTTTGAGACGACTTATTGACTTAGTGCTATTTGACTTAGGTTGAGGACGTTTGGACCGTTACTTGCACACCACTTTCCGACTACTACCTTACCATTACTACTAATCATTGTGAGTTATAGCATTCCCTTTTTACTTTAACTTATTTTGGGAACTGAGAATACATGCGGACTTTATGTTTTACATACTAGGCACGAGTACTTAAACTTTATATATGTGTGGGTTATATAACGGCAGAAACATTCCCTTTAGCTCGGTAACGTTTAATCATTGGTTTTTGAACCGTGAACGCGAATCTTAGATATGGATCCATAGGGTTTGACATCCCCACTCGGGCTAGTAGCACTAGCATTTAACGAGTGTTTAATACTTCGAGGTTATACGCACTTGCCAAGTGCACTTTAAGGGGGTACATTAAACGTTAAGTTAGTTACCGGGTGCCCACGGTTAAGCATATACTTTTACATACTTTTGAAACGCTCATTGTAGCACTGAAATCTCGTGGCCTACTTACGTTACTGTTATACTTAAACTATAGCTCACCAACCTTTGTGTTGACCTTTTTAAGCATGTATTTTCTCAGGTGCTTGAAGTCGCTTCCGCTATCTTACTAGTCGTGCTGTAGAACCCGCTGCCTAGAGTTGTTATCGCATGACTACTTATGTTGCATTCAAACTTTTTACTTATGAACTTATGTTATGTAACTACCATTATGGTCACGTACACTTATTTAATGCTTCTACTTAGTGAAGCATACTTTGATTTGTAAAACAATTGACGTATGTTATGACGTCACTTTTATTTATGAATGTAAACTCTGTTTTGAAAACGCATATAGTACTTAACCTTGTAATGATCCTGTTGTTGATGGTCCGTACATGATGATTTAGTACGGGGCGTCACACTACCAGTTAAAGAAATTTCGTCCCGAAATTTGAGTGAGGTCGTCATGGCTAACAATAAATATGTTTTCCTGACACATCTGAGCTGTTAAATAGAGTTTTATCATTATTGAATAATACAGATAAAATAATTTGATTATTCGAAGAGCATGAATGAAGCTATCACAAAAGAGTGAAATGAATAAATGAAGTTTCATTTTAACTTTTGACGTTATCTTGGTTGAATTCCGGAATTCAAGGGATATAAAGAAAATCTTCGAAATCTAAAAGATTTGATTCTTCGACGAATAAGGAAATCAGGATCTCTCTAATTAAATGCATAGATCTGCCTTGATTACTCTGTCTGCTATTTCCATTATAAATTAAACTCTTCCGTTCCATTATTCTCACCTTTCATGTACTTTCTTTCTTAGTTTCATACATCCAAAATTTTTGAAAATGCTTAATCTAGTTCTAATCCTTGTCCTTATCCTTACTATCATAACAATCATTCTCCTTTTCCAACTTCCACCCGAGAAATCTGCTTACTTCTACTTTTCTCTTGGGGTTATATTGCTTTTAATTCTCCCGTGTCTTTATGTTGTGATAAACATTAATATACACGGTTAGTAATTTATGCGTTGTTATTGGGCTTTATATCTTCCCTTATATTTCAATGTCCCCATTTCTGTTTCCTATGATCATTGTCATCCACAGTCAATACTCCCTCTTATTTGCTGCGATTTATACTCCAATTTCTATTTCAGAGCTTTGTCCTTTCGTTTCTTCTTCTGACGATTTGACATCTCTTGTAATGGTCCAGAATTCGCAGATATAAGTTTTAGAATGAACATTGTTAATGTTCTAAATAAGAAGGAATGTAATAGCATGATTTGATTTGTTAAATTACCAGATTCACTGAGAATAGAACTATCAAGAATATATTTTTCTTGATATGTTCAGAAGTAAGCAGAATGACAGAGTTATGTAACATGGCACATGATGACGTTATGATCTGTGAACCATCACGTCCCACTAGAAACTCAGCATGACTTACTGTAATAAAATCACGTTGATCAAGTGTCATTATATTATACTAACTCATGTATCAATTCCCAACATTACTTCAATAACATTCATATTTTAAGCTCGAAATTTTACAGAATATAGAAACTAACAGTTTCTATATGATGTAATACTGATAGAACGAAGAGATTAATGATTTCAGATAAAAATAGTTATAAAAATATCTCCAGAAATATGAAGGATATTTATAATGAAAGATACGATAATATCTCGGAATATTTAAGATCAGAGAATGATAGAAACTATTGTCTACAAGGGTTTAGAGTAAGGAGCAAGATATTCACTAAAGACTTTAGCAGACATTGAATCATTTGGATTCTTTGAAGTCAAACTTATTCTTTGTGATTTGTCCACGACTTTCTTCATAGTTTCGCATAATCTACTTTTCGGTACTAAATTTTCTATTGAATGTTTCCAATATAATGATACACAGGAAGCACGAGGAGGTATGTAATTTTGGACGAGAATATGTATCATAATATCCTCAGAAATATCGAAGATATTAATGAAGATATTTTGGAATTTCTAAGTTCGATGGTTGATGGAGAAAGATTTTCCGCAAGATTTTAACATGACTTCGGAGCCTGATATTCTCTAAAGATTTCAACGGATCCAGAATTACTTGGATTATTTGAATATAAGGTATGGTCCTTGTATTTATCCTTTGTCTCCTTCGTGGTTAGCTCAATCCGTTTTTCAGTTCCAACTTTTATGAGCTTTACCAACATACTATTCTTTATCATCAAAGTTCCGATGATCAAGGTCGTTTACGGTTGTCTACGGTTTCTGCTGCTTCATTCAGGTTTTTCAACATTCAGAGTATTGATTCTTAGACTGAGTGCTTTTCAGAATTTCAGAATGAAAGATCATAATTCTAAGGGATAAATGTTATACATATAACTGTTGATGTAGATATGCTGTGAGTTTTCAAAGTACTGATTGCTGATTCCCAGTAATTGGTATGGCAGTTCTCGTTACAAGATGCGGATGAGTATATAATAGGGTTTCTATGAATAAATATAATGATTTATCAGAGAGATTTAAGCCAAGAAGCAACGAGGTTGCTGGTACGTCTGCTGGTAATATAGTGGAATATAAAAGGTTCCTCGGTAACAATAAAAGAGCACGCATATATATCAAGATTATAATAAGGTTGTTTCAAACGAAAAGTCGAAGTTGATTTGCTGGAGCTGTGACAAAATTGACTAATTTGGAAAGGAATTGCAAAGTTATTTTTGGTAATAACAATGCCAAAGGAGTTAGTATATATACGTGTTAAACGTTTACTCAGGTTCTGAGAGTTTTTCAGGTGCATAACTATATGCATAAATCTTTCCTTCCGTAGATGAAGTGAGATTAGTTCATCCTCTCGATTGAGGTGTTTTCAAGAATCATGAAAGTTTTGAACGCAGATTGGAATCGTCAAGATACAAATGAGGTTTAAGATGAAAATCAAGTGGCAAGCTTGAAGAATTGTTTAGTTTCATATGTTATAATCAATATTTTAATTCATTTTAATTGTCCACTGTTGGTAGTCCTTAATTGATTAGTCAACAGTTAGCTAGGAACAGTTAGCTAGGATTTTGTTAGCGTGGATTCTTAACAAAATTTCTCATAGTTAATTTGTTTGTTTCTAACAAATTTTATTCCGTCAAATGTTTTATTCATTATGCCACTTGTCAAATCTTGACTTGGATTCTGATCAGTCAAAATCCGAATATGAAATTGAACTTGGATGAAAATAGTTGTTCTTTGATGAACGGATACATATATGTGTGGATGTAAGTAGGATAGGAAATGATTGTTGAATCAGATTTGAAGAATGTACAGTGTAACTCATTAATGTGAAATCTGAAATATTTCCTCGGGTATTACCTACCCGTTAAATATTTTCATCATTAACAGTTCGTACGAAAGAATTTTTAATCACAATCCCTATGAAAATATATATACATATATATTTTCTTCAGATGTAATCATGGATTTAATGAGTCAATATAATATTAGACTCATTTGATTTTCGGTTTGAGCTAGAATAAGTAATCTCTAAAATTATTAGGATCCACATATTCTTCGCAGAATATTGATGAAGTTATGGATCAATACTTCATCATTAATTATTAGGATCCACATATCCTTCACAGAATATTAATGAAGTTATGGTCCAATACTTCATTGTTAATTGCTGTTGGTACTCCTCGGTATCCTTGGTGCGTATGATGTTAATGTTCATGGGACAGATTGTGACATTGAGGCTTGGGATGCGGATGTTGCTGTTGGTGATGGTGGTACTGTTGATGCCGGTAATGTTGCTGAAGCTAGTACATTTTGCACCATATTTTTCAAGGCTACAACTCGGGTGCGAAGCTCGTTGACTTCTTCTATTATTCTGGGATGATTGTCGGTCGTAACAAATGAGTGAATAAGGTTTAAAATTTTAGATAGAATCTAATAGTAGCGAGGTATTCAGGAAATGAGTATGAAAATGGTGTTTCTAATAGGTTCACCGGTAAGTGTTTCAGGTTCTTTGCCAAGAGGGAAATTTGGTTGATGAAAGGATCGCCTTCTTCTCGTCTCCATTGATTTGGTCGACTACGAACTTATCAGATAAACTGGGGATGACTGATTGATTGATTCATTCTGGTGACGCTGCTTTTGGAACTGGAGTGGGACTCCATATCGGAATTCGAGGGACTTGAACTAGTGGTGAGTTCCATTGCGTACGATTGAATAAAGGATTTTTCGATATGAAATGATTTTCGGATATCGGATGATATTCTAATTACATAGAATATCTATATATATAGAACAAAAGATTTCGTAGATTACGGAGGAATTTACGAAATATATCAGAAAAAGTTTATAGTAACAGATACGCTAAGATATGGATTAGCAAATATGCTTAGATATGATTTAGCAGATACGTTAAGATATGAATTTTGTCTATACACTATTCACGCAATCAATGCAGTAAGATGTGTCTAGACTAAGAATGATAAGCAGGTAATTTTTGACACGAAATGATAAGCAAAACTTTTGACATGCGGACCAGGTTCAAGTCCAGACTCATTAATATAACCTAACAACAACTAGGTCGAAGTCCAGACTTCACTAATTCATCCTAACAACTACCTGTTAGACACACTAATGTTGACCTAGTTCGCTAAGACCACCGCTCTGATACCAACTGTGATACCCCATCCTAATCCATCCGGACGAAGTCCATATCGATTATAAACGATTAACAACAGTTGATTACATCACGAGGTACTTGACCTCTATATGATATATTTTACAAACATTGCATTCGTTTTTGAAAAGACAATCTTTCATTTCATCGAAAGTTGACGGCAGGCATACTATTTCATAATATATGTAACTATAATTGACGTTAAATAATCTTGATGAACTCAACGACTCGAATGCAACGTCTTTTGAAATATGTCACGAATGACTCCAAGTAATGTCTCTAATATGAGCAAATGCACAGTGGAAGATTTCTTTCGTACCTGAGAATAAACATGCTTTAAAGTGTCAACCAAAAGGTTGGTGAGTTCATTAGTTTAACATAAATAAGCATTTCATAATTTTAATAGACCACAAGATTTCATATTTCCATTTCTCATAAACATACGTCCCATGCATAGAGACAAAAAAATATCATTCATATGGATTGAACACCTGGTAACCGATATTCACAATATGCATATAAGAATATCCCCATCATTTCGGGGTCCTCCTTCAGACATGATATAATTTCGAAGTACTAAAGCATCCGGTACTTTGGATGGGGCTTGTTGGGCCCGATAGATCTATCTTTAGAGTTCGCGTCAATTAGGGTGTCTGTTCCCTAATTCTTAGATTACCAGACTTAATAAAAAGGGGCATATTCAATTTCGATAATTCAACCATATAATGTAGTTTTGATTTACTCGTGTCTATTTCGTAAAAAGGTTATAAAAGCAGCGCATGTATTCTCAGCCCAAAAATATAAAGGGTAAAAAGGCAAATGAAACTCACCTAATGTATTTTGTAGTAAAAATACATAGAACGACATTGAACAAGTATAGGGTTGGCCTCAGATTCACGAACCTATATCAATTGTATATTTATTAATATTCATAGTTGTAATTGGTATAAGTGTATTAGTTATATCACTTTTATGTTAATACTATATATATGTTTTATATGTTCATTTTGTATATAAAAATATTCAATTTTGTTATGTTATATGTGTTAAATATATATATATATATATATATATATATATATATATATATATATATATATATATATATATATATATATATATATATATATATATATATATATATATATATATATATATATATATGTATGTATTTCATTTGTTTATCGAAACAGTAGTCTTAATTATATTGAGCTAACATTAGTAAAAATAATGGTAATAACATTAATAATATACTTATGTTAATAATAATTCTATTAGTGATAATAACAATGATATTAATAGTAATACTTGTAAAACTATTAATGTTACTATTTATAATATTAATGATTTATTATTAATAATAATAATAATAATAATAATAACTTTATTAAAAATGATAATACTAGTAATGATAATATTAGTGATAATAATAATTATACCTTTTATCTTTGTATTTAATAACAATCATAATCAAAAATAATATTAGTAGCTATAACAAGAATAATAATAATAATAACAATAATAATCATAGTAATAACAATAATGATAATCAAAATAATAATAATAATAATAATAATAATAATAATAATAATAATAATAATAATAATAATAATAATAATAATAATAATAATAATAATAATAATGATAATAATGATAATAATAATAATTAAGTAATAATAATTAAGATATAACAACTGAAATGTCCCGTTCTTATTGATTAAAAACGTTCCATTTTAATTGATTTCGTTGCGAGGTTTTGACCTCTATATGAGACGTTTTTCAAAGACTGCATTCATTTTTAAAACAAACCATAACCTTTATTTCATAAATAAAGGTTTAAAAAGCTTTACGTAGATTATCAAATAATGATAATCTAAAATATCCTGTTTACACACGACCATTACATAATGGTTTACAATACAAATATGTTACATCGAAATCAGTTTCTTGAATGCAGTTTTTACACAATATCATACAAACATGGACTCCAAATCTTGTCCTTATTTTAGTATGCAACAGCGGAAGCTCTTAGTATTCACCTAAGAATAAACATGCTTTAAACGTCAACAAAAATGTTGGTGAGTTATAGGTTTAACCTATATATATCAAATCGTAACAATAGACCACAAGATTTCATATTTCAATACACATCTCATACATAGAGATAAAAAGCATTCATATGGTGAACACCTGGTAACCGACATTAATAAGATGCATATATAAGAATATCCCCATCATTCCGGGACACCCTTCGGATATGATATAAATTTCGAAGTACTAAAGCATCGGTACTTTGGATGTGGTTTGTTAGGCCCAATAGATCTATCTTTAGGATTCGCGTCAATTAGGGTGTCTGTTCGCTAATTTATTGATTACCAGACTTAATAAAAAGGGGCATATTCGATTTCGATAATTCAACCATAGAATGTAGTTTCACGTACTTGTGTCTATTTTGTAAATCATTTATAAAACCTGCATGTATTCTCATCCCAAAAATATTAGATTTTAAAAGTGGGACTATAACTCACTTTCACAGATTTTTACTTCGTCGAGAAGTAAGACTTGGCCACTGGTTGATTCACAAACCTATAACAATATATACATATATATCAAAGTATGTTCAAAATATATTTACAACACTTTTAATATATTTTGATGTTTTAAGTTTATTAAGTCAGTTGTCCTCGTTAGTAACCTACAACTAGTTGTCCACAGTTAGATGTACAGAAATAAATCGATAAATATTATCTTGAATCAATCCACGACCCAGTGTATACGTATCTCAGTATTGATCACAACTCAAACTATATATATTTTGGAATCAACCTCAACCCTGTATAGCTAACTCCAACATTCACATATAGAGTGTCTATGGTTGTTCCGAAATATATATAGATGTGTCGACATGATAGGTCGAAACATTGTATACATGCCTATGGTATCTCAAGATTACATAATATACAATACAAGTTGATTAAGTTATGGTTGGAATAGATTTGTTACCAATTTTCACGTAGCTAAAATGAGAAAAATTATCCAATCTTGTTTTACCCATAACTTATTCATTTTAAATCCATTTTGAGTGAATCAAATTGCCATGGTTTCATATTGAACTCTATTTTATGAATCTAAACAGAAAAAGTATAGGTTTATAGTCAGAAAAATAAGTTACAAGTCGTTTTTGTAAAGGTAGTAATTTCAGTCGAAAGAACGACGTCTAGATGACCATTTTAGAAAACATACTTCCACTTTGAGTTTAACCATAATTTTTGGATATAGTTTCATGTTCATAATAAAAATTATTTTTCGAAGAATAACAACTTTTAAATCAAAGTTTATCATAGTTTTTAATTAACTAACCCAAAATAGCCCGCGGTGTTACTACGACGGCGTAAATCCGGTTTTACGGTGTTTTTCGTGTTTCCAGGTTTTAAATCATTAAGTTATCATATCATATAGATATATTGAACATGTGTTTAGTTGATTTTAAAAGTCAAGTTAGAAGGATTAACTTTTATTTGCGAACAAGTTTAGAATTAACTAAACTATGTTCTAGTGATTACAAGTTTAAACCTTCGAATAAGATAGCTTTATATGTATGAATCGAATGATGTTATGAACATCATTACTACCTCAAGTTCCTTGGATAAACCTACTGGAAATGAGAAAAATAGATCTAGCTTCAAAGAATCCTTGGATGGCTTGAAAGTTCTTGAAGCAGAATCATGACACGAAAACAATTTCAAGTAAGATTTCCACTCGAAATAAGATTGTTATAGTTACAGAAATTGAATTAAAGTTTGAATATGATTATTACCTTGTATTAGAAAGATAAACTACTGTAAGTAACAAAGGTTTCTTGATCTTGGATGATTACTTAGAATGGATTTAGAAAACTTGGAAGTAAACTTGCAATCTTGAAAGTATTCTTGATTTTATGAAACTAGAACTTTTGGAATTTATGAAGAACACTTAGAACTTGAAGATAGAACTAGAGAGAGATCAATTAGATGAATAAAATTGAAGAATGAAAGTGTTTGTAGGTGTTTTTGGTCGTTGGTGTATGGATTAGATATAAAGGATATGTAATTTTGTTTTCATGTAAATAAGTCATGAATGATTACTCATATTTTTGTAATTTTATGAGATATTTCATGCTAGTTGCTAAATGATGGTTCCCACATGTGTTAGGTGACTCACATGGGCTGCTAAGAGCTGATCATTGGAGTGTATATACCAATAGTACATACATCTAAAAGCTGTGTATTGTACGAGTACGAATACGGGTGCATACGAGTAGAATTGTTGATGAAATTGAACGAGGATGTAATTGTAAGCATTTTTGTTAAGTAGAAGTATTTTGATAAGTGTTTTGAAGTCTTTCGAAAGTGTATGAATACATATTAAAACACTACATGTATATACATTTTAACTAAGTCGTTAAGTCATCGTTAGTCGTTACATGTAAATGTTGTTTTGAAACCTTTAGGTTAACGATCTTGTTGATTGTTGTTAACCCATTATTTATTATAACAAATGAGATGTTAAATTGTTATATTATCATGATATTATGATATATAATATATCTTGGTATGATATATATACAGGTAAATGTCGTTACAATGATAATCGTTACATATATGTCTCGTTTCAAAATCATTAAGTTAGTAGTCTTATTTTTACATATGTATTTCATTGTTAATACACTTAATAATATATTTACTTATCATTTAACATAATTAACCAAGTGTATCAATATCTTAATATGATTCATATGTACCTAGTAAGACGTTGTTATAACGATAATCGTTATATATATCGTTTTCGAGTTTCTTAAATTAATAGTCTCATTTTTATGTATATAACTCATTGTTAAAATACCTAATGAGATACATACTTATAATAAAATCATGTTAACTATATATATGTCATCGTATAGTTTTTACAAGTTTTAACGTTCGTGAATCACCGGTCAACTTGGGTGGTCAATTTTCTATATGAAACCTATTTCAATTAATCAAGTCTTAACAAGTTTGATTACTTAACATGTTGGAAACACTTAATCATGTAAATAACAATTTCATTTAATATATATATAAACATCGAAAAGTTCGGGTCACTACAGTACCTACCCGTTAAATAAATTTCGTCCCGAAATTTTAAGCAGTTGGAGGTGTTGACATATCTTCTGGAAATAAATGCGGGTATTTCTTATTCATCTGATCTTCACGCTCCCAGGTGAACTCGGGTCCTCTACGAGCATTCCATCGAACCTTAACAATCAGTATCTTGTTTTGTTTAAGTCTCTTAACCTCACGATCCATTATTTCGACGGGTTCTTCAATGAATTGAAGTTTTTCATTGATTTGGATTTCGTCCAACGGAATAGTGAGATCTTCTTTAGCAAAACATTTCTTCAAATTTGAGACGTGGAAAGTGTTATGTACAGCCGCGAGTTGTTGAGGTAGCTCTAGTTGGTAAGCTACTGGTCCGACACGATCTATAATCTTGAATGGTCCAATGTACCTTGGATTTAGTATCCACCGTTTACCAAATCGAACAACGCCTTTCCAAGGTGAAACCTTAAGCATGTCCATTTCTCTAATTTCAAACTCTATATCTTTTCTTTTACTGTCCGCGTATCTCTTTTGTCGACTCTGGGCGGTTTTCAATCTTTGTTGAATTTGGATGATTTTCTCGGTAGTTTCTTGTATTATCTCCGGACCCGTAATCTGTCTATCCCCCACTTCACTCCAACAAATCGGAGACCTGCACTTTCTACCATAAAGTGCTTCAAACGGCGCCATCTCAATGCTTGAATGGTAGCTGTTGTTGTAGGAAAATTCTGCTAACGGTAGATGTCGATCCCAACTGTTTCCAAAATCAATAACACATGCTCGTAGCATGTCTTCAAGCGTTTGTATCGTACTTTCACTCTGCCAATCAGTTTGTGGATGATAGGCAGTACTCATGTCTAGACGAGTTCCTAATACTTGCTGTAATGTCTGCCAGAATCTTGAAATAAATTTGCCATCCCTATCAGAGATAATAGAGATTGGTATTCCATGTCTGGAGACGACTTCCTTCAAATACAGTCGTGCTAACTTCTCCATCTTGTCATCTTCTCTTATTGGCAGGAAGTGTGATGATTTGGTGAGACGATCAACTATTACCCAAATAGTATCAAAACCACTTGCAGTCCTTGGCAATTTAGTGATGAAATCCATGGTAATGTTTTCCCATTTCCATTCCGGGATTTCGGGTTGTTGAAGTAGACCTGATGGTTTCTGATGCTCAGCTTTGACCTTAGAACACGTCAGACATTCACCTACGTATTTAGCAACATCGTCTTTCATACCCGGCCACCAAAAATGTTTCTTGAGATCCTTGTACATCTTCCCCGTTCCAGGATGTATTGAGTATCTGGTTTTATGAGCTTCTCTAAGTACCATTTCTCTCATATCTCCAAATTTTGGTACCCAAATCCTTTCAGCCCTATACCGGGTTCTGTCTTCTCGAATATTAAGATGCTTCTCCGATCCTTTGGGTATTTCATCCTTTAAATTTCCCTCTTTTAAAACTCCTTGTTGCGCCTCCTTTATTTGAGTAGTAAGGTTAGTGTGAATCATTATATTCATAGATTTTACTCGAATGGGTTCTCTGTCCTTTCTGCTCAAGGCGTCGGCTACCACATTTGCCTTCCCCGGGTGGTAACGAATCTCAAAGTCGTAATCATTCAACAATTCAATCCACCTACGCTGCCTCATATTCAGTTGTTTCTGATTAAATATGTGTTGAAGACTTTTGTGGTCGGTATATATAATACTTTTGACCCCATATAAGTAGTGCCTCTAAGTCTTTAATGCAAAAACAACCGCGCCTAATTCCAAATCATGCGTCGTATAATTTTGCTCGTGAATCTTCAATTGTCTAGACGCATAAGCAATCACCTTCGTTCGTTGAATTAATACACAACCGAGACCTTGCTTTGATGCGTCACAATAAATCACAAAATCATCATTCCCTTCAGGCAACGACAATATAGGTGTCGTAGTTAGCTTTTTCTTCAATAATTGAAACGCCTTCTCTTGTTCATCCTTCCATTCAAATTTATTCCCTTTATGAGTTAATGCAGTCAAGGGTTTTGCTATTTTGGAGGAATCTTGGATGAATCTTTTGTAGTAACCAGTCAATCCTAAAAATTGACGTATATGCTTCGGAGTTTTTGGGGTTTCCCACTTTTCAACTGTTTCGATCTTTGCCGGGTCCACCTGGATACCTTCTTTGTTCACTATGTGACCGAGGAATTGAACTTCTTCCAACCAAAATACACACTTTGAAAACTTAGCGTACAGTTTTTCTTTCCTCAATACTTCTAGCACTTTTCTCAAATGTTCTTCGTGCTCTTGATCATTCTTTGAGTAAATAAGTATGTCATCGATGAAAACAATGACAAACTTGTCAAGATATGGCCCACACACTCAGTTCATAAGGTCCATGAACACAGTTGGTGCGTTAGTCAATCCAAACGGCATAACCATAAACTCGTAATGACCATAACGCGTCCTAAAAGCAGTTTTTGGAATATCATCCTCCTTTACTCGCATTTGATGATATCCAGAACGTAAATCGATCTTCGAATAAACCGACAAGCCTTGTAGTTGATCAAATAAGTCGTCAATTCTCGGTAGTGGATAACGGTTTTTGATGGTAAGTTTGTTCAACTCTCTGTAGTCAATATACAACCTAAATGTACCATCCTTCTTCTTGACAAACAAAACAGGAGCTCCCCATGGTGATGTGCTTGGTCGAATGAAACCACGTTCTAATAGTTCTTCCAGTTGGCTTTGCAGTTCTTTCATCTCGCTGGGTGCGAGTCTATAAGGAGCACGAGCTATTGGTGCAGCTCCTGGTACAAGATCTATTTGAAATTCAATAGATCGATGTGAAGGTAGTCCCGGTAATTCTTTCGGAAATACATCGGGAAATTCTTTTGCAACGGGAACATCATTGATGCTCTTTTCTTCAGTTTATACTTTCTCGACGTGTGCTAGAACAGCATAGCAACCTTTTCTTATTAGTTTTTGTGCCTTCAAATTACTAATAAGATGTAGCTTCATGTTGCCCTTTTCTCCTTACACCATTAAGGGTTCTCCTTCTTCTCGTATAATGCGAATTGCATTTTTATAACATACGATCTCTGCTTTCACCTTCTTCAGCCAGTCCATGCCAACTATTACATCAAAACTCCCTAACTCTACTGGTATCAAATCAATCTTAAATATTTCGCTACCCAGTTTAATTTCTCGATTCCGGCATATATTATCTGCTGAAATTAATTTACCGTTTGCTAATTCGAATAAAAATTTACTATCCAACAGCGTCAATGGACAACTTAATTTAGCACAAAAATCTCTACTCATATAGCTTCTATTCGCACCCGAATCAAATAAAACGTAAGCAGATTTATTGTCAATAAGAAACGTACCCGTAACAAGCTCCGGGTCTTCCTGTGCCTCTGCCGCATTAATATCGAAAACTCTTCCGCGGCCTTGTCCATTCGTGTTCTCCTGGTTCGGGCAATTTCTAATAATGTGGCCCGGTTTTCCACATTTATAACAAACTACATTGGCATAACTTGCTCTGACACTACTTTCTCCACCATTACTCGTTCCGACACCATTTGCTCCTTTCGTTCTGTTAACCCCTGGTCCGTAGACCTCACACTTCGCCGCGCTATGACCATTTCTTTTACACTTGTTGCAAAATTTGGTGCAGAACCCCGAGTGATACTTTTCACACCTTTGGCATAGCTGCTTCTGATTGTTGTTGTTGTTGCGGTTGTTATTATTGTTGGGATGATTGTTGTAGTTGCTGTTGTTGTTGTTGTAGTTGTTGGGCCGTTTGTTGTAGTTGCGATTGATGTTGCGATTGTTGGGATAATTGTTGCGATTATTATTGTAATTGCTGTTGTTGTTGTATTGGTGATTCTTATCACCGTTTTCCTCCCACTTTCTTTTGACTTGCTTCACATTGGCCTCTTCAGCCGTCTGTTCTTTAATTCTTTCCTCAATCTGGTTCACTAGTTTGTGAGCCATTCTACATGCCTGTTGTATGGAGGCGGGCTCGTGTGAACTTATATCTTCTTGGATTCTTTCCGGTAATCCTTTCACAAACGTGTCGATCTTCTCTTCCTCATCTTCGAACGCTCCCGGACACAATAGGCACAATTATGTGAATCGTCTTTCGTACGTGGTAATATCAAATCCTTGGGTTCGTAACCCTCTAAGTTCTGTCTTGAGCTTATTGACCTCGGTTCTGGGACGGTACTTCTCGTTCATCAAGTGCTTGAATGCTGACCACGGTAGTACGTACGAATCGTCTTGTCCCACTTGCTCTAGATAGGTATTCCACCATGTTAACGCAGAACCTGTGATGGTATGCGTAGCGTACTTCACTTTGTCCTCTTCAGTACACTTACTTATGGCAAACACCGATTCGACCTTCTCGGTCCACCGTTTCAATCCGATCAGTCCTTCGGTTCCATCAAATTCCAAAGGTTTGCAGGCAGTGAATTCTTTGTAGGTGCATCCTACACGATTTCCTGTACTGCTAGATCCAAGGTTATTGTTGGTATGTACCGCAGCCTGTACTGCGGCTATGTTTGAAGCTAGAAAAGTTCGGAATTCCTCTTCATTCATATTCACGGTGTGTCGAGTAGTCGGTGCCATTTCCTTCAAAATAGTCAAATGGAACAAGTTAATCATACAGAATATTAAGAGTAGTTAATAGTATTTCATAGCATAATATGAACTCATTTATAAAAGCTTTTTCTTCATATTAGCGTTTTATAAGTTTAAATTCGGGTAGTACCTACCCGTTAAGTTCATACTTAGTAGCTAATATACAATTCAACTACTACAATTCTATATGAAAAACTGATTATAATAATATTTCGTGTTCAAACTTTTATACAATATTTTACAAACTTACAATACCGCTTATTTTACATAAAGCATGAAATATAGCACACAATAACTTTGATACAAGATAGTTGTTAAGATAATTCTAGCTAGTACATAAGTCATTCAGCAAAGGCAATAAAGACACGTAATTCATACGTCCAGAAACAAGTCATGCATTCTGGTTTTACTAGGACTACTTCCCATCCTTGATCTTGTGGAACATAACCGTTATGGCCGTTGATAAGACAGCGTGTTGTAACGTCGTCAAAGGGACGAGGGTTACGTAATGACCAACAGTCTCGTAATAACCTAAAAACCTCATTTCTTACCCCAATTACCGACTCCGTCACTTGTGGGAACGTTTTGTTTATTAGTTGTAGCCCGATGTTCTTTTTCTCACTTTGGTGAGAAGCGAACATTACTAACCCGTAAGCATAGTATGCTTCTCTATGTTTCATGTTAGCCGCTTTTACTAAATCAGGAAGTCCTATATTCGGATACATTGAGTCAAAATAATTTCTTAACCCGTTGCGTAAAATAGCATTTGGGTTCCCCGCAATATATGCGTCAAAGTAAACACATCGTAACTTATGGGTTTCCCAATGTGATATCCCCCATCTTTCAAACGAAAGTCTCTTATAAACCAAGACATTCTTGGAACGTTCTTCGAATGTCTTACAAACTGATTTCGCCGTAAATAGTTGTGCCGAAGAATTCTGACCGACTCTAGACAAGATTTCATCAATTATGTCTCCGGGTAGGTCTCTTAAAATATTGGGTTGTCTATCCATTTTGTGTTTTTATACTGTAAAATAGACAAGAGTTAGATTCATAAAAAAAATACTTATTAATACAAGCAATTTTTACATATATCATAAAGCATAAGCACACTATATTACATATATTACACCACACGAATACAACTATCTTATTTCGACTCGCTCGTTTCTTCTTCTTCGGTTTTGGTTCGTTTTGCCAAGTTTCTAGGGATATATGTTGTTCCCCTAATACGAGCTGTCGTTTTCCACAACGGTTTAGAAAAACCTGGTGGTTTAGAGGTTCCCGGGTCATTGTTACAACTTAAGGGCTTCGGGGGTTGACGATACATATAAAGTTCATCGGGGTTGGAATTAGATTTCTCTATTTTTATGCCCTTTCCCTTATTATTTTCTTTTGCCTTTTTAAATTCAGTTGGGGTAATTTCTATAACATCATCGGAATTCTCGTCGGAATCCGATTCATCGGAGAATTGGTAATCCTCCCAATATTTTGCTTCCTTGGCGGAAACACCATTGACCATAATTAACCTTGGTCGGTTGGTTGAGGATTTTCTTTCACTTAACCGCTTTATTATTTCCCCCACCGGTTCTATTTCCTCCTCCGGTTCCTCCTCTTCCGGTTCTGATTCTTCTTCCGGTTCTTCTTCGGGAACTTGTGAATCAGTCCAATATATATTCGACTCTTCGTTATTATTAGGTGAGTCAATGGGATTTGTGCTAGAGGTAGACATCTATCACACAATATCAAACATGTTAAGAGATTAATATATCACATAATATATACATGTTAATAATATATAGTTTCCAACAAAAATGTTAAGCAATCATTTTTAAAGAAAACACGGTCGAAGTCCAGACTCACTAATACATCCTAACAAACTCGATAAGACACACTAATGCAAATTTTCTGGTTCTCTAAGACCAACGCTCTGATACCAACTGAAATGTCCCGTTCTTATTGATTAAAAATGTTCCATATTAATTGATTTCGTTGCGAGGTTTTGACCTCTATATGAGATGTTTTTCAAAGACTGCATTCATTTTTAAAACAAACCATAACCTTTATTTCGTAAATAAAGGTTTAAAAAGCTTTACGTAGATTATCAAATAATGATAATCTAAAATATCCTGTTTACACACGACCATTACATAATGGTTTACAATACAAATATGTTACATCGAAATCAGTTTCTTGAATGAGTTTTTACACAATATCATACAAACATGGACTCCAAATCTTGTCCTTATTTTAGTATGCAACAGCAGAAGCTCTTAGTATTCACCTGAGAATAAACATGCTTTAAACGTCAACAAAAATGTGGGTGAGTTATAGGTTTAACCTATATATATCAAATCGTAACAATAGACCACAAGATTTCATATTTCAATACACATCCCATACATAGAGATAAAAATCATTCATATGGTGAACACCTGGTAACCGACATTAACAAGATGCATATATAAGAATATCCCCATCATTCCGGGACACCCTTCAGATATGATATAGATTTCGAAGTACTAAAGCATCTGGTACTTTGGATGGGGTTTGTTAGGCCCAATAGATCTATCTTTAGGATTCGCGTCAATTAGGGTGTCTGTTCCCTAATTCTTAGATTACCATACTTAATAAAAAGGGGCATATTCGATTTTGATAATTCAACCATAGAATGTAGTTTCACGTACTTTTGTCTATTTTGTAAATCATTTATAAAACCTGCATGTATTCTCATCCCAAAAATATTAGATTTTAAAAGTGGGACTATAACTCACTTTCACAGATTTTTACTTCGTCGGGAAGTAAGACTTTGCCACTGGTTGATTCACGAACCTATAACAATATATACATATATATCAAAGTATGTTCAAAATATATTTACAACACTTTTAATATATTTTGATGTTTTAAGTTTATTAAGTCTGCTGTCCTCGTTAGTAACCTACAACTAGTTGTCCACAGTTAGATGTACAGAAATAAATCGATAAATTTTATCTTGAATCAATCCAAGACCCAGTGTATACGTATCTCAGTATTGATCACAACTCAAACTATATATATTTTGTAATCAACCTCAACCCTATATAGCTAACTCCAACATTCACATATAGAGTGTCTATGGTTGTTCCGAAATATATATAGATGTGTCGACATGATAGGTTGAAACATTATATACGTGTCTATGGTATCTCAAGATTACATAATATACAATACAAGTTGATTAAGTTATGGTTGGAATAGATTTGTTACCAATTTTCACGTAGCTAAAATGAGAAAAATTATCCAATCTTGTTTTACCCATAACTTCTTCATTTTAAATCCGTTTTGAGTGAATCAAATTGCTATGGTTTCATATTGAACTCAATTTTATGAATATAAACATAAAAAGTATAGGTTTATATTCGGAAAAATAAGTTACAAGTTGTTTTTGTAAAGGTAGTCATTTCAGTCGAAAGAACGACGTCTAGATGACCATTTTAGAAAACATACTTCCACTTTGAGTTTAACCATAATTTTTGGATATAGTTTCATGTTCATAATAAAAATCATTTTCCCAGAATAACAACATTTAAATCAAAGTTTATCATAGTTTTTAATTAACTAACCCAAAACAGCCTGCGGTGTTACTACGACGGCGTAAATCCGGTTTTACGGTGTTTTTCGTGTTTCCAGGTTTTAAATCATTAAGTTAGCATATCATATAGATATAGAACATGTATTTAGTTGATTTTAAAAGTCAAGTTAGAAGGATTAACTTTTATTTGCGAACAAGTTTAGAATTAACTAAACTATGTTCTAGTGATTATAAGTTTAAACCTTCGAATAAGATAGCTTTATATGTATGAATCGAATGATGTTATGAACATCATTACTACCTCAAGTTCCTTGGATAAACCTACTGGAAATGAGAAAAATAGATCTAGCTTCAAAGGATCCTTGGATGGCTTGAAAGTTCTTGAAGCAGAATCATGACACGAAAACAATTTCAAGTAAGATTTCCACTCGAAATAAGATTGTTATAGTTATAGAAATTGAATTAAAGATTGAATATGATTATTACCTTGTATTAGAAAGATAACCTACTGTAAGTAACAAAGGTTTCTTGATCTTGGATGATTACTTGGAATGGATTTAGAAAACTTGGAAGTAAACTTGCAATCTTGGAATTTATGAAGAACACTTAGAACTTGAAGATAGAACTTGAGAGAGATCAATTAGATGATGAAAATTGAAGAATGAAAGTGTTTGTAGGTGTTTTTGGTCGTTGGTGTATGGATTAGATATAAAGGATATGTAATTTTGTTTTCATGTAAATAAGTCATGAATGATTACTCATATTTTTGTAATTTTATGAGATATTTCATGCTAGTTGCCAAATGATGGTTCCCACATATGTTAGGTGACTCACATGGGCTGCTAATAGCTGATCATTGGAGTGTATATACCAATAGTACATACATCTAAAAGCTGTGTATTGTACGAGTACGAATACGGGTGCATACGAGTAGAATTGTTGATGAAACTGAACGAGGATGTAATTGTAAGCATTTTTGTTAAGTAGAAGTGTTTTGATAAGTGTCTTGAAGTCTTTCAAAAGTGTATGAATACATATTAAAACACTACATGTATATACATTTTAACTGAGTCGTTAAGTCATCGTTAGTCGTTACATGTAAATGTTGTTTTGAAACCTTTAGGTTAACGATCTTGTTGATTGTTGTTAACCCATTGTTTATTATAACAAATGAGATGTTAAATTGTTATATTATCATGATATTATGATATATAATATATCTTAGTATGATATATATACAGTTAAATGTCGTTACAACGATAATCGTTACATATATGTCTCGTTTCGAAATCATTAAGTTAGTAGTCTTATTTTTACATATGTATTTCATTGTTAATACACTTAATAATATATTTACTTATCATTTAACATAATTAACCAAGTGTATCAATATCTTAATATGATTCATATGTACCTAGTAAGACATTGTTATAACGATAATCGTTATATATATCGTTTTCGAGTTTCTTAAATTAATAGTCTCATTTTTATGTATATAACTCATTGTTAAAATACCTAATGAGATAAATACTTATAATAAAATCATGTTAACTATATATATAACCATATATATGTCATCGTATAGTTTTTACAAGTTTTAACGTTCGTGAATCACCGGTCAACTTGGGTGGTCAATTGTCTATATGAAACCTATTTCAATTAATCAAGTCTTAACAAGTTTGATTGCTTAACATGTTGGAAACACTTAATCATGTAAATAACAATTTCATTTAATATATATATATAAACATGGAAAAGTTCGGGTCACTACAACAACTACCTCAAAATAGCTTTAAAACAAAAAGAATGCCTCTGCCCAGGATTGAAACCCCGACCTCTCGCTACCCTATTCCTCCAACAGACCATCCAAACCAAATCGTTTTTCATGTATCATAACACATTTAAATTTATTTAACCCCTTTTCTGCTAAATCTTTCTTCTTCTCCATTCAAGAAATTAATCGACCAGTGACACAATTCAAACACTTCATAAAATCATAATGATAATCATCATCCTCATCGAATAATCATAATCATCATTATCACGATTATCATCATTCTTATCGACATACGTTCATTATCATCATCACCTATACCTTCGTTTGTTTCATCTAATATCATAATTATGTACTTCACACATCATCATAAAATTATAGCACGATCATCTTCATCATCCGTTTATTCTCATCATTCCCAACCGTAACCCTTAATAATAACATCGTATATTATATATCATCGTGAAATCATCTTTTAACATCCATTGTCATTAATCCCATGGCTTAACTGGGGCTTGGTCATCTTGGCCTAAAAAAATATAATGCATCTCGGCCCAACATATCAAAATTAGTAAGAATGGGTCGGTTTTAAAGGAAACAGAAATCTGGAACGAGTGGGTTAGGAAGCAAGTGCTGTAGGGTTTTTCTTCCTCTTTTACATCTCATCTTTCCACTAGCTTCTTAACATCTTGATCTAGAGGAACGTTGCCCCAATTAGATGCAATAATATATATCACAGCTCAAAAGTTGAAGACCCTATAATCCCACTAGCATGCTTCTATAATAGATCATAGTTTCTTTTCTTTTTCTTTTTAAATCGACAGCATCTTCATAAATATAATACACCATCGTATCATCATTCATCTCACTTGTTTGTTACTGTTACGATAAACAGAAAAGAGAAAGTGTCACGACCCGAAAATTTTTGACTAATTTTAAACCAAAATCTCGATACGATAGTGTAATTTTAACACGATAAGCAAAGTCTGATAGGTTGAGTCTCAAAAATTTTGAACTGTTTCATATATTAAATTGACCTTCGACCATTCCCGACGATTCATGAACAATTACTTGTAAATAAATATGTATATGTATATATATGTATATGATAATTTTAAATAAAATACGATTTAATTATTAGAATTAAAGATGTAAAATATTATATGAAATAATAAAATTATTAATAAAATGGGTATATATATAATGTATATTAAATGAAATTATTAAATGATTGTAACCCTCGTTGATCATTTGATTATTATTTAGATAAACTTAATTCCAACTTATGTGATTTTAAAAAAGATAAACGATGATCCTTAATTAAGATATATAAAATTTGGGATCATTAAAAATATTTTTACTTTGAAGAGTTGAGTTTTAATACTCCGTACAGATTACTTGGAATTAAGAATAAATATTAGACACATCTTTTTGATCCGGTTTCAAACAGTTAATGAGTGAAATAATTAAATATAACTAATCTAAAAGTTTGGGATTTTTAGGAACACTTTTAATGCGACAACTGTTTAGCAATGGACACGATATAATATTACGGGGAAAAACTGTCGGCAGACTTCACAATTTTAATTAGTTAAATTACTATGCTACTTTTTCCTTGTGATTCCTTTGATAGTTATATCTATCATTTATCTATTGCTTATATATACACTCATATGTAGTATATTACATGTTAACTCTAAACATCATTAATCTAGTTCATCACTTCCTTCTTCATTTATTTAAATCGGCAATCACCATTGGACACCATCATCCTCCCTCAACCGTCATCACACCACCTTATATTTGTTCTCGTGAAAACTAAACCGAACTCGAAAAGGTCACCACACTACTACAATCATCAACACAATTGTTCACTCTTTCTGTTTTATTTGATCACCTTCACTGCCACACCATCTCCTACGAATACCATGGAATCATCAACACCTTGAAATCAAACCCACCATCACCACCAACACAATCACCATTCAATATCCATTACCTTCAAATCGTCCTCACTTAATCACCTCGAAACCCATATCACTACATCTCTTTCTCTCTCTCTTCTTTCTTCTTCTTCTTCTTTGAACCCTCACCATATAACACGATCCCATCGATTTCTTTTATGCTTTCTATCAATGATCCACTATATCTGCAAAACTCACTGTTTCTGTTTTCTATTTCGAATACCACAAACAACCACAAGAACAAATCGCCACCTTTAAAACACAGATAGTAATTACTATCTTCCTTCATTACATTTGCGTTATATTCTGTTTTCTATCGAACACAACCGAAGTCAACCACCACCATCGGTTATCATCACCCTCGTTGATCTCAACCTCAAACCACCATGAGTCACCTCGTATCTTTTGTTCTCGCAAACCTTCTCAAACACCATAAACTGCCACTCCCTCTCATTCTCTCTTCCTTATATTGCTAATGAAAAATTATCCTTAAACTCACAACCATTCGACAACCCACAAGAACAAACAACCATCGTTTACTTATGTCTTTCTCTCTGTAACTGTTACTGTTGCGGATGGGACCTAACGAAGATGAAGACAACGATGTGACGATGGGCGATGATGTTTGTCGATGAAGGAAAAGAACAGTAAATTTGAAGATGAATAATAGATGTTAATTTAATTTAATTTAACTAGCTGTGTGATGTGGAGAGGGTCACGAAATGGTGCCACCTATCTTGTATTCCATATACCACTTGCAAGAGGTCGTTTTTTGTCTAGTTGCAAAAGTCGTGTTCTTTTGTTTTATTTTTTTTCTGAGCCGTGACATATGATGATAGTGATACATGATGCAGTGAGATTGAATAAAGAATACCGGAACCCATATGATTTCCTTGTTGGGCCGAAAGTTGTTGGGTCGTGACATTGAGCTCATTAAACAAATTCATTAGGCCGAAGTGATCTAGACTGGATAACATAAATTGGGCTGTGTTTATTTTAGAAGTTGGGCTTTGAACTTGTTACTAGACTTGGGCCGAACTATTTCCTTTATGGACTTCCTTCGTGGATCATTTGAATAAGTGGGTTTTGTGTTAAAAAATAAAAAAAAATAAAAAATAAAATGGCTCGATGGTTAGGAGATGTGTTGGTGTAGCAAGAGGTCGGGGGTTCAAGCCCGGGCCGAGATATTTTTTTTTTTTGGAAAAGCTTTGAGGTAGTTTTCTATTATTATTATTATTATTATTATTATTATTATTATTATTATTATTATAATTATTATTATTATTAACGTTATTTGTATTAAAATAATTATTATAGTTATTATTATTAGTATTATTATAGTTATTATTATAGTTGTTATTATTATTATTATTATTATTAAATTTATCATTAATATTAAAAATATCATTTTTATTATTAAAATTATTATTAATATTAAAAATATTATTTTTGTTATTAAAATTATCATTAACATTAAAAGTATCATTTCTATTATTAAAATTAACATTTTATTAAAAATTATCATTTTTATTATTATTATTAATATTATCATTGTTATTATTATTATGGTATTATTATTACTACAAATAAAATAAATATTATTATTATTATCAAAATTATTATTACCATAAATAAATATAGATATTATTAACATCAATACATAATTTGTTCGATTACAATTATATGTGTTAATATATATATATATATATATATATATATATATATATATATATATATATATATATATATATATATATATATATATATATATATATATATATATAAATGATATAGGTTCATGAATTCGAGGTCAACCTTACATTGTTCAATGTCGTTATATGTATTTTTACTACAAAATACAGTTTGGTGAGTTTCATTTGCTCCCTTTTAAATTGCTTTTGCAATATATATTTTTGGGCTGAGAATACATGCGCTGCTTTTATAAATATTTACAAAATAGACACAAGTACGTAAAATATATTCTACGTTGAGTTGTACCACTGGCATATTTCCCTGTAGCTTGGTAACTAATATTTACATGGGTATTGTAAACGCGAATCCTGTTGATAGATCTATCGGGCCTGACAACCCCAACCGGACTGGACGACCAGTATTCAAGGGTTGCACAGTACTTCGTTTTGTAGACTATACTTGGTACAGCGTAGTGAGATTTCATAATAAAGGGAATATGCGACGTTGATTAAATGTTAAGTATGGTTATCAAGTGCTCAACCACTTAGAATGCTTTACATACACTTGCGAGTGTATTATGTTTATGATTATGAAATCTTGTGGTCTATTAACATATTGAAATGATTGTTATGATAAACCTATGAACTTACCAACGTTTTGGTTGACACTTTAAAGCATGTTTATTCTCAGGTACGAATTAAGTCTTCCGCTGTGCATTTGCTCAATTTAAGGACATTACTTGGAGTCGATCATCGTAATGGGACCAAATGTTGATGACTTCGTCCAGGTGGATAAGGACGGATCGTTACAGGTGGTATCAGAGCGGTGGTCTTAGCGAACCAGGTCTTGCATTAGTGTGTTTAACTGATAGTTGTTAGGATGCATTAGTGATTTTGGACTTCGACCGTGTCTGCATGTCAAAAGTTTTGCTTATCATTTCGTGTCAAAAATTATTTGCTTATCATCCTTAAAGTCTAGACACGTCTTACTGCCTCTATTGCATAGACAGTATGTAGATAAATTCATATCTTAGCGTATCTGTTATTATTACTTTTGCCTAACAGTTTCTGTAGATTCCTCCGTAACTTATGGGATTTTAGTAAAATATATGCATATGTAAATTATGTATTGCAGGGTACTAATCTACATCCTATAATCTATTTCTTATCGAAAATCTTTCATCTGATCATACGAGATGAATCCCTCAACCAGTTCGAATTCCTCGGATTCCGACAGCTATTCCGATATGGATTTTCATCTAAGCTCCGAAAGCAGCGTCACCAGAATGAATCAACCAATCAGCCATCCCTAATTCATCTGATGGGTTCGTAGTTGACTTAATCAATGGAGACGAGAAAAAGGCGATCCCTTCCACCAACTGAATTCACCTCTTGATGAAGCATCTGAAGCACTTACCGGCGAACCTGTTCGTAACACCATTTTCACCCCCATTTCCCGAATATCTCGTTACGAATATATTATATCTAAAATTCAAAACCTTATTCACTCGCCCGTTCTTACCGACAATCATCCCGGAGTAATCAAAGAAGTCAACAAACTTCGCGCTCGAGTAATAAACTTGGAGAATATGGTGCAAAACTTACCAGCTTCAGCAACATCATCGGCACCAACAGTACCACCAACAACCTAAGTTTCAATATCACACGCCTCAACATCTCATTTTGTACCTCGAGCATAATCATCGTTCTACGTATCGTTCTACATCATTTATCTTCGTTCCACGTGGCAATTAGAGATTATATATTCTCGTTCTAACAGTAAGTCAAATGAGATTAATATCATATTAACTCATTAAATCCATGAGTACATCTGAAGAAAATATATATGTATATATGTTTTCATAAAGATTGTAATTAAAAATTCTTTTGTATAAACTGTTAATCGTGAAAATATTTTAACGGGTCGGTAATACCCGAGGAATATTTAAGATTTCACATTAATAAGTTACACTGTACATTCTTCGAATATGATTCAACAGTCATTTACTATCCTACTTACATCCACAAGATATACGAATCCGTTCACCACAATACAACCATTTTCATTCAATTTCATATTTGGATTTTGACTTATCAGGATCCAACAAGTGACATAATGAAGAAAACATTTGACAAAATAAAATTTGTTAGAAACAAACAAATTAACTATGAGATATTTTGTTAAGAATCCACGCTAACTGTTCCTAGCTAATTGTTCCTAGCTAACTGATTACATTTTATTTATCGCAATTTAATTATCGCAATTTACATTCTCGCAATTTTATTTATCATCATTTAATTTCTGTTATTTACTTTACACACTTTATTTATCGTCATTTAATTTCTGTTACGCACTTTAAATATCGGGACACGTATACAAGGTTTTGACATATCATATCGACGCATCTATATATATTATTTGGAATAACCATAGACACTCTATATGCAGTAATACGGGAGTTAGCTATACACGGTTGAGGTTGATTCTACAATAATATATATAGTTTGAGTTGTGATCAAGTCTGAGACGTATACGGGTCACGATACGTATTAATTAATTCGAATATTATATATTAAACTATCTATGAATCATTGGATTATTAACTGTGGACTATCGACTGTGGACTAATAACATTGGACAATTAAAATGAATTAAAATATTGATTATAACATATGAAACTAAACAATTCTTCAAGTTTGCCACTTGATTTCATTCTAAACCTCATTTGTATCTTGACGATTTCAATATGCGTTCAAACCTTTCATGATTCTTGAAAACACCTCAATCGAGGAGATGAACCACTCGCACTTCATCTACGGAAGAAAAGATTGATACACATAGTTATGCACCTGAAAAACACTCGGAACCTGAGCAAACGTTTAACACGCATCTATGCTAGTACCTTTGGTGTTGTTATTACCGAAAAATTACTTTACAATCCCTTTTCAAAGTAGCCAATTTTGTCACAACTCCAGCAAGTCAATTTCAACTTTCATTCGGGTTTGCCTTATTATAACTTTGATATATATACGTGCTTATTTATTGTTACCATAGAACCTTTTATATTCCATCATACTACCATCAGCGTTTAATCATCTCAAGACGCAATTCTCCTGAAAACACCTCGATTTGATAACCAATGATCCAGATCCATTAACTTTGAAAATGCTGACAAAGCAGCATGTTGTAGATGGTCTTAATGGCCAAAAGTTGATGATAAAGAATGGAACGCTCGATAGAAAATTTAGTACCGAAAAGCGGATTATGCAAAACTATGAAGGAAGCCGTGGACAAATCACAAAGAATAAGTTTGACTTCAAAGAATCCAAATAATTCAATGCATGCTGAAGTCTTTAGCGTATATCTTGCTCCTTACTCTAAACCCTTGCGAACAATAGTCTCCATCATCCTCTGATCTTAGATATTCAAAGATATTATCGTATCTTTCATTATAATATCCTCGATATTTCTGAATATATTTTCATAACTAATCTTATCTGAAATCATTTATCTCTTTGAGCTATCAGTGTTACATCATATGAGAAACTATTAGTTTCTATATTCTGCGAACCTTCGAATTTAAAATATGAATGATTTTGAAGTAGTGTTGGGAACTGATGCGTGAGTTAGTATAATATAATGACACTTGGCCAACATGATTATATTACAGTAAATCATGCTAAATTTCTAATGGAACGTGATGATGGTTCACAGATCATACCCTCACCATTTGCCATGTTACATAACTCTTTCATTCTATTTAACCTCTAAACATATTAAGAAAATATTTTCTTAATATTTCTATCTTTCCGCGAATTCTGATAATTTAACAAATCAGATCGTGCTATTACAATTTCTTTCTTAGAACATTAGTGAGGATCATAATTTCCTTAGTTCCCGAAGGATCAAATCTTTAGAAGATTTTCTTTAAATTCCTTGAATACCGGAAATCCACCGTGACTACGTCAAAAGTTAAGACGAAACTTTTCACTCTTTTGTGATAGCTTCACTCGTACTCTTCACAAAATCAAATGGTTTTATCCATATTACTCAATGATGATAAAACTCTAATTATCAACACATATTCGTCATGAAAACATTTTTATTGTTAGCCATGACGGCCTCACTCAAATTTCGGGACGAAATTTCTTTAACGGGTAGGTACTGTCACGACCCGAAAATTTTCGACTAATTTTAAACCAAAATCTCGATACGATAGTGTAATTTCAACACGATAAGCAAAGTCTGATAGGTTGAGTCTCAAAATTTTGAACTGTTTCATATATTAAATTGACCTTCGACCATTCCCGACGATTCACGAACAATTACTTGTAAATAAATATGTATATGTATATATATGTATATGATAATTTGAAATAAAATACGATTTAATTATTAGAATTAAAGATGTAAAATATTATATGAAATAATAAAATTATTAATAAAATGGGTATATATATAATGTATATTAAATGAAATTATTAAATGATTGTAACCCTCGTTGATCATTTGATTATTATTTAGATAAACTTAATTCCAACTTATGTGATTTTAAAAAAGATAAACGATGATCCCTAATTAAGATATATAAAATTTGGGATCATTAAAAATATTTTTACTTTGAAGAGTTGAGTTTTAATACTCCGTACAGATTACTTGGAATTAAGAATAAATATTAGACACACCTTTTTAATCCGGTTTCAAACAGTTAATGAGTGAAATAATTAAATATAACTAATCTAAAAGTTTGGGATTTTTAGGAACACTTTTAATGCGACAACTGTTTAGCAATGGACACGATATAATATTACGGGGAAAAACTGTCGGCAGACTTCACAATTTTAATTAGTTAAATTACTATGCTACTGTTTCCTTGTGATTCCTTTGATAGTTATATCTATCATTTATCTATTGCTTATATATACACTCATATGTAGTATATTACATGTTAACTCTAAACATCACTAATCTAGTTCATCACTTCCTTCTTCATTTATTTAAATCGGCAATCACCGTTGAACACCATCATCCTCCCTCAACCGTCATCACACCACCTTGTATTTGTTCTCTTGAAAACTAAACCGAACTCGAAAAGGTCACCACACTACTAGAATCATCAACACACTTATTCACTCTTTCTGTTTTATTTAATCACCTTCACTGCCACACCATCTCCTACGAATACCATGGAATCATCAACACCTTGAAATCAAACCCACCATCACCACCAACACAATCACCATTCAATATCCATTACCTTCAAATCGTCCTCACTTAATCACCTCGAAACCCATATCACTACATCTCTTTCTCTCTCTCTTCTTTCTTCTTCTTCTTCTTTGAACCCTCACCATATAACACGATCCCATCGATTTCTTTTATGCTTTCTATCAATGATCCACTATATCTGCAAAACTCACTGTTTCCGTTTTCTATTTCGAATACCACAAACAACCACAAGAACAAATCACCACCTTTAAAACACAGATAGTAATTGCTATCTTCCTTCATTACATTTGCGTTATATTCTGTTTTCTATCGAACACAACCGAAGTCAACCACCACCATCGGTTATCATCACCCTCGTTGATCTCAACCTCAAACCACCATGAGTCACCTCGTATCTTTTGTTCTCGCAAACCTTCTCAAACACCATAAACCGCCACTCCCTCTCATTCTCTCTCCCTTATATTGCTAACGAAAAATTATCCTTAAACTCACAACCATTCGATAACCCTCAAGAACAAACAACCATCGGTTTACTTATGTCTTTCTCTTTGTAACTGTTACTGTTGCGGATGGGACCTAACGAAAATGAAGACAACGATGTGTCGATGAGCGATGATATTTGACGATGAAGGAAAAGAACAGTAAATTTGAAGATGAATAATAGATGTTAATTAAATTTAATTTAACTAGCTGTGTGATGTGGAGAGGGTCACGAAATGGGGCCACCTATCTTGTTTTCCATATACCACTTGCAAGAGGTCATTTTCTGTCTAGTTACAAAAGCCGTGTTCTTTTGTTTTATTTTTTTCTGAGCCGTGACATATGATGATAGTGATACATGATGTAGTGAGATTGAATAAAGAATACCGGAACACATATGATTTCCCTGTTGGGCCAAAAGTTGTTGGGCCGTAACATTGAGTTCATTAAACAAATTCATTGGGCCGAAGTGATCTAGACTAGATAACATAAATTGGGCTGTGTTTATTTTAGAAGTTGGGCTGTGAACTTTTTACTAGACTTGGGCCGAACTATTTCCTTTATGGACTTCCTTCGTGGATCATTTGAATAAGTGGGTTTTGTGTTAAAAAATAAAAAAAATAAAAAATAAAATGGCTCGATGGTTAGGAGATGTGTTGGTGTAGCAAGAGGTCGGGGGTTCAAGCCCGGGCCGAGATATTTTTTTTTTTGGAAAAGCTTTGAGGTAGTTTTCTATTATTATTATTATTATTATTATTATTATTATTATTATTATTATTATTATTATTAACGTTATTTGTATTAAAATAATTATTATAGTTATTATTATTAGTATTATTATAGTTATTATTATAGTAGTTATTATTATTATTATTATTATTATTATTATTATTATTATTATTATTATTATTAAATTTATCTTTAATATTAAAAATATCATTTTTTATTATTAAAATTATTATTAATATTAAAAATATCATTTTTGTTATTAAAATTATCATTAACATTAAAAGTATCATTTCTATTATTAAAATTAACATTTTATTAAAAATTATCATTTTTATTATTATTATTAATATTATCATTGTTATTATTATTATTGTATTATTATTACTACAAATAAAATAAATATTATTATTATTATCAAAATTATTATTACCATAAATAAATATAGATATTATTAACATCAATACATAATTTGTTCGAATACAATTATATGTGTTAATATATATATATATATATATATATATATATATATATATATATATATATATATATATATATATATATATATATATATGATATACGTTCGTGAATCCGAGGTCAACCTTACATTGTTCAATGTCGTTATATGTATTTTTACTACAAAATACAGTTTGGTGAGTTTCATTTGCTCCCTTTTTAATTGCTTTTGCAATATATATTTTTGGGCTGAGAATACATGCGCTGCTTTTATAAATATTTACAAAATAGACACAAGTACGTAAAATATATTCTACGTTGAGTTGTACCACTGGCATATTTCCCTGAAGCTTGGTAACTAATATTTACATGGGTATTGTAAACGCGAATCCTGTTGATAGATCTATCGGGCCTGACAACCCCAACCGGACTGGACGACCAGTATTCAACGGTTGCACATTAGTTCATTTTGTAGACTATACTTGGTACAGTGTAGTGAGATTTCATAATAAAGGGAATATGCGACGTTGATTAAATGTTAAGTATGGTTACCAAGTGCTCAACCACTTAGAATGCTTTACATACACTTGCGAGTGAATTATGTTTATGATTATGAAATCTTGTGGTCTATTAACATATTGAAATGATTGTTATGATAAACCTATGAACTCACCAACCTTTTGGTTGACACTTTAAAGCATGTTTATTCTCAGGTACGAATTAAGTCTTCCGCTGTGCATTTGCTCAATTTAAGGACATTACTTGGAGTCGATCATCGCAATGGGACCAAATATTGATGACTTCGTCCAGGTGGATAAGGACGGGTCGTTACAGGAAGAAAGGATGTAGCAGTTTAAGGGTATGAAACAAGAGGGTTTCGATAGCACATAGCATCACTGTAATAGTGATTCATCGTTATAGCAGCAGCAGAGAAGAAAAGAAGAAAGAGAACAGTGTAAGTCAGTTGTTAACAAGTTGTAGTAGTAAACATCTTTTATTTTTACTGGTAACGAATTAGTATAGATGTGATGGCTGCAATACGGTGAAGGAGAAACAAAACAAAAAAAATAAAATATTGGAGGTTTGGCTTAACGTATACAGAAACTGAATAGAAACAGTGCAGCAGACTGTGGTGGCGGTTCATGGTGGTTGTGGTGGTGTCTGTATGGTGGTGATTAATAGAAGTGGCTGTTGGGTTTTGTTGTTCGAACGAAATAGAAATTAGGAGTAGTTTGTAGGTGGTTTTAATTGTGGTGATGAAAGTCTCGGTGATCAATGGTTGCTTCGAAGGTATGTTGTTTTGGTAGTAGAAGGGAGATGAATGAGTTTGTGGTTTTGATGTGCTTGTATCATGTAATAGCTAGGTCCAATCATAATCGAGTTGAATGGGACGTATAACAAATTGATGACAATTTTTATTCTCGCAAACAAGAACAGGGATATGAAAGTAATAAAATTTGATTTGTTCTGTAACAGAATTTGGATTTATTGTTTGGATGGCATCTGATTAGTAAGATTTGGAGACAAAAATCAGAATCGTTTACAGTTGTTTGATAACAAAATCGTACCATTCTTCTTATTTAATTTATGTGTACAATTACTATTAATAATTATAATATAAATATATTAATAATAATAATAATAATATAAATAACAATATTTATTAATAATAATAATAACATTAATGACAATTATATAATTAACCTTTATATTAATAAGGACACTATTATTAATAATAATAAATGATAAAAATATCATAATAATATCATTACTAAATATAATAGAATATATATTTCAAATAAACATACCATTAATAATTTTAATTATACTGATATAATAATAATACTAATGATAATAATCATAATACTATAATAATAAAGTTCATATCTATAGATTATATATACATATTTTAAATTAGTATTAATACTAGTAATACTATAAAAGTTTGTACATAACAATTTCATATTTGTATCATAATTTTATTAGTATTGTTATTTATTTTGATAATAATGAAAGTAATGATCAAGTTATTAATATAACACTTAATTTATTTTGTTTCCCATATCGCATATTTAATTTTAATGTTTAAATTATATTTTTAAAATTTTAAATTTATTATATATGTATTTACATTTATATATTTATATATACATATATATACATTATATCTACAAACAATTATTCGTGAATCTTTGGGAATAGTCGAAGGTCAATTGTATACATGAACACAGTTCAAAGTTTTTAAGACTTCAGTTTAACAGACTTTGCTTATCGTGTCATAATCATAACCAGATTAAGTTTAAATTTGTTCGGAAATTCCCGGGTCATCACAGCTTTAGTACTTCGAATTCGTTTTTATCATGTCCGAAGGATTTCCCAGAATGATAGGGGATATTCTTATATGCATCTTGTTAATGTCGGTTACCAGGTGTTCACCATATGAATGATTTTTATCTCTATGTTTGGGATGTATATTGAAATATGAAATCTTGTGGTCTATTATTACGATTTGATAAATATATAGGTTAAATCTATAACTCACCAACATTTTTGTTGACGTTTAAAGCATGTTTATTCTCAGGTGATTATTAAGAGCTTCCACTGTTGCATGCTAATATATGGATAAGATTTGGTGTCAGCATGCTTGTATAATATTGTTTAAAACTGCATTCGAGATTTACTTTGTTGTAACATATTAATATTGTAAACCAATATGTATTGGTAGCGTGCAGTGTGATATTTTTAGATTATCATTTCTGGATAATCTAGGTGGTGTATTTTTAACCTTGTCGATAATATAAAGGTTATGGTTTGTTTTAAAAATGAATGCAGTCTTTGAAAAACGTCTCATATAGAGGTCAAAACCTCGCAACTAAATCAATTAATATGGAACGTTTATAATTAATATGAACGGGACATTTCAGTTGGTATCCGAGTGTTGGTCTTAGAGAACAAGAATTTTTACATTAGTGTGTCTTACCGAGTTTGTTAGGATGCATGATTTGAACATTTATAAATAGACGCATGATTTGGAATTAGGCGCGGTTGTTTTTGCATTAAAGACTTGGAGGCACTACTTATATAGGGTCAAAAGTATTATATATACCGATCACAAAAGTCTTTAACACATATTTAATCAGAAACAACTGAACATGAGGCAGTGCAGGTGGATTGAATTGTTGAATGATTACGACTTTGAGATTCATTACCACCCGGGGAAGGCAAATGTGGTAGCCGACGCCTTGAGCAGAAAGGACAGAGAACCCATTCGAGTAAAAGCTATGAATATAATGATTCACAATAACCTTACTACTCAAATAAAGGAGGCGCAACAAGGAGTTTTAAAAGAAGGAAATTTAAAGGATGAAATACCCAAAGGATCAGAGAAGCATCTTAATATTCAGGAAGACGGAACCCGGTATAGGGCTGAAAGAATTTGGGTACCAAAATTTGGAGATATGAGAGAAATGGTACTTAGAGAAGCTCATAAAACTAGATACTCAATACATCCTGGAACGGGGAAGATGTACAAGGATCTCAAGAAACATTTTTGGTGGCCGGGTATGAAAGTTAATGTTGCTAAATATATAGGAGAATGTTTGACTTGTTCTAAGGTCAAAGCTGAGCATCAAAAACCATCAGGTCTACTTCAACAACCCAAAATCCCAGAATGGAAATGGGAAAACATTACCATGGATTTCATCACTAAATTACCAAGGACTGCATGTGATTTTGATACTATTTGGGTAATAGTTGATCGTCTCACCAAATCAGCACGCTTCCTGCCAATAAGAGAAGATGACAAGATGGAGAAGTTAGCACGACTGTATTTGAAGGAAGTCGTCTCCAGACATGGAATACCAATCTCTATTATCTCTGATAGGGATGGCAGATTTATTTCAAGATTCTGGCAGACATTACAGCAAGCATTAGGAACTCGTCTTGACATGAGTACTTCCTATCATCTACAAACTGATGGGTAGAGCAAAAGGACGATACAAACACTTGAAAACATGCTACGAGCATGTGTTATTGATTTCGGAAACAGTTGGGATCGACATCTACCGTTAGCAGAATTTTCCTACAACAACAGCTACCATTCAAGCATTGAGATGGCACCGTTTGAAGCACTTTATGGTAGAAAGTGCAGGTCTTCGATTTGTTGGAGTGAAGTGGGGGATAGAAAGATTACGGGTCCAGAGATAATACAAGAAACTACCGAGAAGATCATCCAAATTCAACAACGGTTGAAAACCGCCCAAAGTTGATAAAAGAGCTACGCTGACATTAAAAGAAAAGCTATAGAATTTGAAATTGGAGAAATGGTCATGCTTAAAGTTGCATCTTGGAAAGGCGTTGTTCGATTTGGTAAACGAGGGAAATTAAATCCAAGGTATATTGGACCATTCAAGATTATTGATCGTGTCGGACCAGTAGCTTTACGACTTGAGTTACCTCAACAACTCGCGGCTGTACATAACACTTTCCACGTCTCAAATTTGAAGAAATGTTTTGCTAAAGAAGATCTCACTATTCCGTTAAACGAAATCAAAATCAACGAAAAACTTCAATTCATCGAAGAACCCGTCGAAATAATGGATCGTGAGGTTAAAAGACTTAAGCAAAACAAGATACCAATTGTTAAGGTTTGATGGAATGCTCGTAGAGGACCCGAGTTCACCTGGGAACGAGAAGATCAGATGAAGCAGAAATACCCGCACTTATTTCCAGAAGAAACATCAACACCTCCAACTGCTTAAAGTTTCGGGACGAAATTTATTTAACGGGTAGGTACTGTAGTGACCTGAACTTTTCCATGTTTATATATATTAAATGAAATTGATATTTACATGATTAAGTGTTTTGCAACATGTTAAGCAATCAAACTTGTTAAGACTTGATTAATTGAAATAAGTTTCATAGAGACAATTGACCACCCAAGTTGACCGGTGATTCACGAACGTTAAAATTTTAAAACTATATGATGACATATATATGGATATATATATATATATATACATATACATATATATATATATATATATATATATATATATATATATATATATATATATATATATATATATATATATATATATATATATATATATATATAGTTAACATGATATTATGATAAGTAAGTATCTCATTAGGTATTTTAATAATGAGTTATATACATAAAAATGAGACTATTAAATTAAAAAACTTGAAAACGATATATATAAGGATTATCGTTATAACAACGTTTTACTAATTACATATGAATCATTTTAAGATATTGTTACACTATATATAAACATGATAAATGATAAGTAAACATATCATTAAGTATATTAACAATGAACTACATATGTAAAGACAAGACTACTAACTTAATGATTTCGAAACGAGACATATATGTAACAATTATCGTTGTAACAATATTTAACTGTACATATATCATACTAAGATATACTAATATGTCATAATATCATGATATGTAATAATTTAACATCTCTTTAGATATAATAAATAATGGGTTAACAACTTTTAACAAGATCGTTAACCTAATGGTTTCAAAACAACACTTACATGTAATGACTAACGATGACTTAACGACTCAGTTAAAATGCATATACATGTAGTGTTTTAATATGTATTCATACACTTTTGAAAGACTTCAAGACAATTATCAACGTACTTCTACTTAATAAAAATGCTTACAATTACATCCTCATTCATTTTCATCAATAATTCTACTCGTATGCACTCGTATTCGTACTTGTACAATACCCAGCTTCTAAATGTATTTACTATTGGTATATACACTCCAATGATCAGCTCTTAGCAGCCCTTGTGAGTCACCTAACACATGTGGGAACCATCCTTTAACATCTAGTATGAAATATCTAACAAAACAACAAACTAATGGAGGCTATATGGAACCCCCATATTCACGTTAATGATCAACCTCACAAACACATTCTCATTCAATTTTTATGCATCAAATTACTATCTCTCAAACTCTCTCTTCATGTTCAAAGTGTTCTTCATCACTTTCATCAAAATCTACATCAATCTAGTTCATAAATCCATACATTAACCAACTTACAAAACAACAACTCAAGAACACATCAAGAACACTTCCAAGTTTGCTGGCTTACTTCCAATCTTGCAAATCCACTTTGAGTGATCATCCAATCTCAAGAAATCTTTCTTATTTAAAGTAATATATCTTTCTAATACAAGGTAATACTCATATTCAAACATTGATTCAATTTCTATAACTTTAACAATCTTATTTCGAGTGGAAATCTTACTTGAACTTGTTTTCGTGTCATGATTCTACTTCAAGAACTTTCAAGCCATCCAAGGATTCTTTGAAGATAGATCTATTTTTCTCATTTCCAGTAGGTTTATACATAAAACCTGAGGTAGTAATGATGTTCATAACATCATTCGATTCATATATATGAAACTATCTTATTCGAAGGTTTAAACTTGTAATCACTAGAACATAGTTTAGTTAATTCTAAACTTGTTCGCAAACAAAAGTTAATCCTTCTAACTTTACTTTAAAAAACAACTAAACACATGTTCTATATCTATATGACATGCTAACTTAATGATTTAAAACCTGAAAACACGAAAAACACCGTAAAACCGGATATACGTCGTCATAGTAACACCTTGGGCTGTTTTGGGTTAGTTAATTAAAAACTATGATAAAATTTGATTTAAAAGTTGTTCTTCTGGGAAAATGATTTTTCTTATGAACATGAAACTATATCCAAAAATCATGGTTAAACTCAAAGTGGAAGTATGTTTTCCAAAATGGTCATCTAGACGTCGTTCTTTCGACTGAAATGACTACCTTTACAAAAATGACTTGTAATCTCTATTTCCGACTATAAACTTATAATTTTTCTGTTTAGATTCATAAACTTAAGTTCAATATAAAACCATAGCAACTTGAATCACTCAAAACGGATTTAAAACGAAAAAGTTATGGGTAAAACAAGATTGGATAATTTTTCTTGTTGTAGCTACGTGAAAATTGGTAAAAAATCTATATTAATCATATCTTAGGTAACTCATATTGTATTATATATGTATTCTAATATATTAGGTAATCTTGGGATACCATAGACACGAATACAATGTTTTGACATATCATATCGACCCATCTATATATATATTTTGGAACAACCATAGACACTCTATATGCAGTAATGTTAGAGTTAGCTATACAGGGTTGAGGTTGATTCCAAAATATTATATATACTTTGAGTTGTGATCTAGCCTGAGGCTTGTATACACGAGGTCGTGGATTGATTCGAGATAATATATATTGCTTTATTTTCTGTACATCTAACTGTGGACAACTAGTTGTAGGTTACTAGCGAGGACATCTTACTTAATAAACTTAAAACAGCAAAACGTATTAAAAATGTTGTAAATATATGTTGAACATGCTTTGATATATATGTACATATTTGTTATAGGTTCGTGAATCGACCAGTGACCAAGTCTTACTTCCCGACGAAGTAAAAATCTGTGAAAGTGAGTTATAGTCCCACTTTTAAAATCTAATATTTTGGGATGAGAATACATTAAGTTTTATAAATGTTTTACAAAATAGACACAAGTAAATGAAACTACATTCTATGGCTGGATTATTAAACCGAATATGCCCCTTTTTAGTCTGGTAATCTAAGAATTAGGGAACAGACACCCTAATTGACGCGAATCCTAAAGATAGATCTATTGGGCCCAACGAGCCCCATCCAAAGTACCGGATGCTTTAGTACTTCGAATTCACCATGTCCGAAGGGAGTCACGGAATGATAGGGAATATTCTATATGCATCTTGTTAAGGTCGGTTACCAGGTGTTCACCATATGAATGATTTTTATCTCTATGTATGGGATGTATATTGAAATATGAAATCTTGTGGTCTATTATTACGATTTGATAAATATATAGGTTAAACCTATAACTCACCAACATTTTTGTTGACGTTTAAAGCATGTTTATTCTCAGGTGATTATTAAGAGCTTCCGCTGTTGCATGCTAAAATATGGACAAGATTTGGTGTCAGCATGCTTGTATAATATTGTTTAAAACTACATTCGAGATTTACTTTGTTGTAACATATTAATATTGTAAACCAATATGTATTAGTAGTGTGTAAGTGTGATATTTTAGATTATCATTTCTGAATAATCTAGGTGGTGACTTTTTAACCTTGTCGATAAAATATAGGTTATGGTTTATTTTAAAAACGAATGCAGTCTTTAAAAAACGTCTCATATAGAGGTCAAAACCTCGCAACGAAATCAATTAATATGGAACGTTTATAATCAATATGAACGGGACATTTCAAAGTTAACTACGGCACCTATATTGTCATTACCTGAAGGGAATGATGATTTTGTGATATATTGTGACGCCTCAAACCAAGGTCTCGATTGTGTATTAATGCAACGAATGAAGGTAATTGCTTATGCATCTAGACAATTGAAGATTCACGAGGAGAATTATACGATGCATGATTTTGAATTAGGCGCGGTTGTTTTTGCATTAAAGACTTGGAGGCACTACTTATATGGGGTCAAAAGTATTATATATACCGAAAACAAAAGTCTTCAACACATATTTAATTAGAAACAACTGAACATGAGGCAGGGCAGGTGGATTGAATTGTTGAATGATTACGACTTTGAGATTCGTTACAACCCGGGGAAGAAAAATGTGGTAGCCGACGCCTTGAGCAGAAAGGACAGAGAACCAATTCGAGTAAAAGCTATGAATATAATGATTCACACTAACCTTACTACTCAAATAAATGAGGCGCAACAAGGAGTTTTAAAAGAGGGGAATTTAAAGGATGAAATACCCAAAGGATCAGAGAAGCATCTTAATAATCGGGAAGACAGAACCCGGAATAGGGCTGAAAGAATTTGGGTACCAAAATTTGGAGATATGAGAGAAATGGTACTTAGAGAAGCTTATAAAACCAGATACTCGATACATCCTGGAACGGGGAAGATGTACAAGGATCTCAAGAAACACTTTTGGTGGCTGGGTATGAAAGTTGATGTTGCTAAATATGTAGGGAAATGTTTGACGTGTTCTAAGGTCAAAGCAGAGCATCAGAAACCCTCAGGTCTACTTCAATAACCCGAAATCCCGTAATGGAAATGGAAAAACATTACCATGGATTTCATCACTAAATTGCCAAGGACTGCAAGTGGGTTAGATACTATTTGGGTAATAGTTGATCGACTCACCAAATCAGCACACTTTCTGCCAATAAGAGAAGATGACAAGATGGAGAAGTTAGCACGGCTGTATTTGAAGGAAGTCGTCTCCAGACATGGAATACCAATCTCTATTATCTCTGATAGGGATGGCAGATTTATTTCAAGATTCTGGCAGACATTACAGCAAGCATTAGGAACTCGTCTAGACATGAGTACTGCATATCATCCACAAACTGATGGGCAGAGCGAAAGGGCGATACAAACGCTTGAAGACATGCTACGAGCATGTGTTATTGATTTTGGAAACAGTTGGGATCGACATCTACCATTAGCAGAATTTTCCTACAACAACAGTTACCATTCAAGTATTGAGATGGCGCCGTTTGAAGCACTTTATGGTAGAAAGTGCAGGTCTCCAATTTGTTGGAGTGAAGTGGGGGATAGACAGATTACGGGTCCGGAGATAATACAAGAAACTACCGAAAAGATCATCCAAATTCAACAACGGTTGAAAATCGCCCAAAGTCGACAAAAGAGCTACGCTGACATTAAAAGAAAAGATATAGAATTTGAAATTGGAGAGATGGTCATGCTTAAAGTTTCACCTTGGAAAGGCGTTGTTCGATTTGGTAAACGAGGGAAATTAAATCCAAGGTATATTGGACCATTCAAGATTATTGATCGTGTCGGACCAGTAGCTCGCTGACTTGAGTTACCTCAACAACTCGCGGCTGTACATAACACTTTCCACGTCTCGAATTTGAAGAAATGTTTTGCTAAAAAGATCTCACTATTCCGTTAGACGAAATCCAAATCAACGAAAAACTTCAATTCATCAAAGAACCCGTCGAAATAATGGATCGTAAAGTTAAAAGACTTAAGAAAAACAAGATACCAATTGTTAAGGTTCGATGGAATGCTCGTAGAGGACCCGAGTTCACCTGGGAACGAGAAGATCAGATGAAGAAGAAATATCCGCACTTATTTCCAGAAGATACGTCAACACCTCCAACTGCTTAAAATTTCGGGATGAAATTTATTTAACGGGTAGGTACTGTAGTGACCCAAACTTTTCCATGTTTATATATATTAAATGAAATTGATATTTACATGATTAAGTGTTTCCAACATGTTAAGCAATCAAACTTGTTAAGACTTGATTAATTGAAATAGGTTTCATATAGACAATTGACCACCCAAGTTGACCGTTGATTCACGAACGTTAAAACTTGTAAAAACTATATGATGACATATATATGGATATATATATATATATATATATATATATATATGTATATATATATATATATATATATATATATATATATATATATAGTTAACATGATATTATGATAAGTATCTCATTTGGTATTTTAACAATGAGTTATATACATAAAAATGAGACTATTGAATTAAGAAACTCGAAAACGATATATATAACGATTATCGTTATAACAACGTCTTACTAAATACATATGAATCATTTTAAGATATTGATACACTATATATAAACATGATAAATGATAAGTAAACATATCATTAAGTATATTAACAATGAACTACATATGTAAAAACAAGAATACTAACTTAAGGATTTTGAAACGAGACATATATGTAACGATTATCATTGTAACGACATTTAAATGTATATATATCATATTAAGATATATTAATACATCATAATATCATGATAATGTAATAATTTAACATCTCATTAGACATAATAAATAATGAGTTAACAACATTTAACAAGATCGTTAACCTAAAGGTTTCAAAACAACACTTTCATGTAACGACTAACGATGACTTAATGACTCAGTTAAAATGTATATACATGTAGTGTTTTAATATGTATTCATACACTTTTGAAAGACTTCAAGAAACTTATCAAAGTACTTCTACTTAACAAAAATGTTTATAATTACATCCTCATTCATTTTCATCAATAATTCTACTCGTATGCAACCGTATTCGTACTCGTACAATACCCAGCTCCTAGACGTATATACTATTGGTATATTGTCACGACCCGGAAAATTTCGACTAATTTTAAACCAAACTCTCGATAGAATATTAGATTTTCAACACGATAAGCTAAGTCTGATAGGATGAGTCTCAAAATTTATTTATTTATTAGGTATATTCATTTGACCTTTGACTAATCCCAACGATTCACGAACAATGGTGTGTAAATAAATATGTATATATATATGTATAGAAATATAGATACAAATGTATATATACTATTTTGAATTAACAAAGTATATTTTAATCATTAGGAAATTTAAATTTAGAATAATAAATGGGATAATTAAGTTACCATTATATTAATATAAATTGCTATTATTATTATTCCTAATGTTAAAAGTATTATTATTATAATTATAATCTAATTAATGAGTTTAATCAGATTATATGGATAATATATATACATATACAAACATGTATTAACAACTTGTAGTATATTCATATACGGATATATGTCATACACTTATACAGATAAAGATATCCACGATTCAAGCATAGATCCTTGTTACAATCATACTGTGTTTGATTAAATCCCTGTTCCAAAAGTCGTACCAATCAACCTCACTAAGAACAAATTATGTTAGAAAATTTTGCACAACCTTTTAATTATTTTACTTTTCTTGTTGTCTGTTCTTGTTTGTCCAATTAAGAAAAATCAACACCCACTTCATTACATAATCGACCAAATAAGTTGATAAGGGATTACTGTTTTCTTTTTCTACTTCCATCTATCTATAATTTATATATGCATATACTTATGCAAGAAGTGAGACACTTACACACACATAAACCAATCCATTGATCACTTCATCAACCAACAAACTTCCACCGCCACCATCACATACAACTGTCACGCTACCACCACCACTCACCTCCACGACAACCTCAAAGTCACGAACACCACCCCCTAACATACTAAACCACCGAGAATCGTCCTTCAATCACCAATCATGACCCAACCATTCAGACACCTCTTCATATTGCAGCTGCTGTAAACCGATTGTTGCCAATCATCGCCATTATGGTTGTTTGATTTCCTTATTCCCGTTTACATTATAAACCCATCACACAACCACCTTGACCATAGTTTAGTTGCTACTATATTTTTTTTCTTTCTTTCTTTTCTTACGGATTAACCACCACCCAAAAACTGAAATCGTTGAATCACTACAACAGCTACTTCGCTTAATACTTCCTGTTTCTACTCAATTAAAACCCACGAAGTAACCTACAACCTGCTCTCTCTCTCATCCACTCTCTCTTATTTTTTTCTTTATGTGTTTTTACTTTTGAATACCACTACAAACACCCTAGACTCGCTACTAATGATCGAGTGTTCCTGCAACTGCGTTTTCTGTTTCATCTTCAGTGAGCTTGATATCCAAAACGGACACCAACACCTTATTTTTCTGTTTACAACTGGAACCTCTATTGCCACCCCTTTAAATTCCTTTTCCTCTTTATTTTTGTTAACTGTCGCTGCTACTTCCACTCTTTTGTAATAATGACGAAACAAGATAACTAATAAACAATAATAATGGTGATGATATGTGACTGTAATGGATTAGGTGAATGTTTATGCAATGAGAAAAGGTGATGAGCTGTAAAGGAGTACATCTAATCACGTCCTATTTTCTTTTTCCTTTATAACCACCACAAGACCCACTTAAGGAGAAAGTGATTAAAGTTTATGGAGTGGATATCCAATAACACACAAATATATGAAGAAAAGAAAAAAAAAACATATGATGTCCTGTATTTATTAGTCGTTGTATTTGATGACACATGATACAAGGCTTTATCAATCAAATTTTTATTCAACAAAGTTACATGTGGAGTGGTATAGATAACTCTGACCGACCACTGTATAATCTTTTTGCTGCTAACCGATTGTGTCTTTAAATCACAAACGGGTTGATCGGTTTTGTGATGGGCCGAGATTCATGCATCATCATATGGATTATTGATACTTGATTAAACAAATTTAGTTATAATGCAAGTGGGAATTAAAGCTACATGTTATAACCATCTACCCGTTCTACACAATTGAATTTTTTTGGTTTTTGACGATCGAGTTTAAAGTGAAAGCAGAAGGCCGATTTCATTTTTTTTCTGTTGGGCTCATTACAATATAAATGGGGTTTATTAAAGGGCTAAATAAGTATTACATGTTGGGCCTATGTTTCTAGTTTCCTGATGGGCCGAAAACACACATATATATATACATGGGTTAGAATTAAAAACGAAAATGAGAAGTAGTGCTGATGGTTAGGCGTGTTGTCACGGAGCAAGAGGTCGTAGGTTCAATCCTAGTTCATGCCATTTTTTTAAGAAAAGCTCTGAAGGTAGTTATATCATTATTATTATTAAAATTATCATCAATATTGTAATTTAGTTATTATTATCATTAATACTATTTTTATTAATAACATTAACTACTATCAAATATTATTAGTATTATTAGTTATTATTAAAAATTATAATTTTTATGGTAAAAATAATACAACTTTTTATTTTATTATCATTATTGTTGAAATTATCAGTTTTACTAAAACTATATTTTTAATAAAAAATAAAAGTAAAAATAACATTATAAATAAAATTATCATTCTTATTATTATTTAAATTGACATTATTGATATCATTATCATTATTATTATCATTTTAAAGAGATTACACATTTTTAATTATTAGCATTAGTATTATTTTACCAAATAATAATTAGTACATAACACTATATTTAATACATATAACATAACAAAATTAATATTTTTATTTATTTTAAATATATAAAATGAATATATGAACCATATAGGTAATTAATATAAAAATTGTATAACTAATAAATTTATATATAAATTTACTCGATTACAATTATGTGTGTTAATATATATAAATGATATAGGTTCGTGAATCCGAGGTCAACCCTACACTTGTTCAATGTCGTATATGTATTTTTACTACAAAATACAATAGGTGAGTTTCATTTGCTCCCTTTTTATATATAATTTTGGGCTGAGAATACATGCGCAACTTTTATAAATGTTTTACAAAATAGGCACAAGTACTAAAACTAATTCTACGTGGGTGTAAACCAGAAATATCCCCTTAGCTTGGTAACTATAACTACTGGTGTATGACTGGTAGGCGCGAATCCTAAAGATAGATATATTGGGTCTGACAAACCCCATCCTGACTATGGGATTCTTTAGTACTTCGAGGTTATTTAAACGCACCTGATTTGGTGTACTTCAGAGGGTAAAACATGAACGTTAAGGCTTGTTACCGGGTGCCTACAACTTATAGAATACTTTTATACACTTGCGAGTGTACATATATTTATAAACGGAAATCTTGTGGTCTATTGATATATTGAAATGATTGATATGATAAACCTATGAACTCACCAACCTTTTGGTTGACACTTTTAAGCATGTTTATTCTCAGGTACGAATTAAGTCTTCCGCTGTGCATTTGCTCATTTTAAGGGCATTACTTGGAGTCGATCATCGCAATGGGACCAGATGTTGATGATTTCGTCCAGGTGGATAAGGACGGGTCATCACAGGTGGTATCAGAGCGGTGGTCTTAGCGAACCAGGTCCTGCATTAGTGTGTCTAACTAGTAGTTGTTTAGATGCATTATGAGTCTGGACTTCGACCGTGTCTGCATGTCAAAAGTTTTGCTTATCATTTCGTGTTGAAAATTACCTGCTTATCATCCTAAAAGTCTAGACACGTCTTACTGCCTCTATTGCATAAATAGTGTATAGATAAATTCGTATCTTAGCGTATCTGTTACTGTAAACTTTGCCTGACAGCTTCCGTAGATTCCTCCGTAACTTATGGGATTTTAGTATTATATATGCATATGTAAATTATGTATTGCAGGCTACTAATCTACATCCTATAATCTATTTCTTATCAAAAATCCTTCATCTGATCGTACGAGATGAATCCCTCAACCAGTTCTAGTCCCTCAGATTCCGATAGCTATTCCGATAGTTATTCCGACAAACTATTTCGACATGGATATTCACCTAAGCTCCGAAAGTAGTGTCACCAGAATGAATCAACCAATCATCCATCCCCAATTCATCTGATGGGTTCGTAGTCAACTTAACCGATGGAGACGAGAAGAAGGCGATCCCTTCCACCCACCAACCTGCATTCTCGGCGAAGAACCTGAAGCACTTACCGGCGAACCTATTCGAAACACCATTTTCTCTCTCATTTCTAGAGTATCTCGTCACGATTATATACTATCCCATATTACAAATCTTGTTCATTCGCTCGCTCCAACCGCCAATCATCCTGGTGTACTAGCAGAAGTTAACGAACTTCGCGCTCGCGTGACGGCTTTGGAGAACATGGTGCGAAGGTTGCAAACGCCAACAGCAGCACCAGCAACATAATCAGCACCACCATCAATAACATCAACAATACCATCATCACCACTAACAAACAACATCCGCATCACACGTCTCGACATCATAATCTGTCCCACAAACATCAACATCATACGCACCATTGATACCAAGGAGTACCAACAATAATGAACGATGAAGTATTGATCCATAACTTCATTGATATTCTGCGAAAAATATGTGGTTTCAAAAATTTTTAGAGATTTCTTATTCTAGCTCAAAACGAAAAGCAAATGAGATTAATATCATACTAACTCATTAAATTCATGATTTCATCTGAAGAAAATATATATGTATATATGTTTTCATAAAGATTGTAATTAAAAGTTCTTTTGTACAAAATATTAATGGCGAAATTTTTTTTTTAACGGGTAGGTAATACCCGAGGAATAATTAGATTTCATCTTAATAAGTTACATTGTACATTCGTCGAAGCTGATTCAACAGTCATTTACTATCCTACTTACAACCACCAAAATACGTATCCGTTCACCGCAGAATAACTATTTTCACTTAATTTCATAATTGGATTTTGACATATCAGAATTCAACAAGTGGCATAAAGAAGAAAATATTGAACAAAATAAAATTTGTTAGAAACAAACAATTTAACTATGAGAAGAATTTTAATAAGAATCCACGCTAACTGTTCCTAGCTAACTGATTACATTTTATTTATCGCAATTTATATTCTTGCAATTTTATTTATCGTCATTTTATTTCTGTTATTTATTGTACGCACTTTAATCGGGACACGTATACAAGGTTTTGACATATCATATCGACGCATCTATATATATTATTTGGAATAACCATAGACACTCTATATGCAGTAATGCTGGAGTTAGCTATACAGGGTTGAGGTTGATTCTACAATAATATATATAGTTTGAGTTGTGATCGAGTCCGAGACATGTACACGGGTCACGATACGTATTAATTAATTCAAATATTATGTATTAAACTATATATGAATTATTGGACTGATAACTGTGAACTATCGACTGTGGACTAATAACATTGGACAATTAAAATGAATTAAAATATTGATTATAACATATGAAACTAAACATTTCTTCAAGTTTGCCACTTGATTTCATCTTAAACCTCGTTTAAATCTTGACAATTACAATCTGCGTTCAAACCTTTCATGATTCTTGAAAATAACTCAATCAAGAGGATGAACTAACCGCACTTCATCTACGGAAGAAAAAATTTATGCATATAGTCATGCACATGAAAAATCTCGGAAACCGAATAAACGTTTAACACATAGATGTGTTAATTCCTTCAGTGTTATTATTACCCGAAATAATTTGGTAATCCATTTCAAAGTGGCAAATTTTGTCACAGCTCCAGCAAGTCAACTTCAACTTTTCAGTCGGACTAACCTTATTATAACCTTGATATATACGTTGTCTTCTCGCCTTCGTTACCGTAAAACCTTTTATATTCTACCATATTACCATCAGCGTTTAATCATCTAAAAACACAATTCTCTTGAAACCACCTCGGTTTGATAACCGATGACCCAGATCCGTTAACTTTGAATACTGATGAAGCAGCAAAAACTGTAGATGGTCTTAATGGCCAAGAGTTTGATGATAAAGAATGGAGTGTTAGGAACTATCGATAGAAAATTTGGTATTGAAAAATGAATTGAGCTAACCATAAAGGAGGCCGTGAACAAATCACCAGGACTAAACATGTACTTACAGAATCCAGATGATTCTGTTTCCGATGAAATCTCTAGCGAATACCTTACTCCTTACTTATTCTAAATCCTTGCGAAAAAGTTCTGCAACATCCTTTAATTCTAGATATTGTAAGATATCATCGTATCTTTCAGTATAAATATCCTCAATATTTCTGACGATATTTTCATAACTATTCTCGTCCGAAATTATTTATCTTTTCGTGCTATCTATGTTACATTATAAAAGAAATTGCTTTAGTTTCTATCTTGCTATAAAATTTGAGTTTAAATTATGGATGATTTTTGGAGAAGTGTAGGGAATTGAAGCATGAGTTAGTATAATATAATGACGCCGGGATAACGTGGTTATATTACAGTAAGTCATGCTAAATTTCTAATGAAACGTGATGATGGTTCACAGATCTTACCCTCATCATGTGCCATGTTACACGACTCTTTCATTCTACTTAATCTCTAAGTATATCACGGAAATATTTCCTTGATAATTCTGTTCTTCTGTAATTCCAACAGTCTGCTGATAAATCGTGCTATTTCATTTTCTTTCTGGTTAGGAGATTTCTTTAAAATTTCATGAATTCCAGAAATCAACCATGACTACGTCAAAAGTTAAGACGAAACTTTTCACTCTTTTGTGATAGCTTCACTCGTACGCTTCACATGATCGATTCGTTTTATCTATATTATTCAATAATGATAAAACTCCATATTCACCTTATATTCGTCATGGAAACATTTTTATTGTTAGCCATGACGACCTCACTCAAATTTCGGGACGAAATTTCTTTAACGGGTGGGTACTGTCACGACTCGGAAAATTTTGACTAATTTTAAACCAAACTCTCGATAAAATATTAGATTTTCAATACGATAAGCTAAGTCTGATAGGATGAGTCTCAAAATTTATTTATTTATTAGCTATATTCATTTCACCTTTGACTAATCCCAACGATTCACGAACAATGGTGTGTAAATAAATATGTATATATATATATGTATGTATAGAAATATAGATACAAATGTATATATACTATTTTGAATTAACAAAGTATATTTTAATCATTAGGAAATTAAAATTTAGAATAATAAATGGGATAATTAAGTTACCATTATATTAATATAAATTGCTATTATTATTATTCCTAATGTTAAAAGTATTATTTTTATAATTATAATCTAATTAATGAGTTTAATCAGATTATATGGATAATATATATACATATACAAACATGTATTAACAACTTGTAATATATTCATATACGGATATATGTCATACACTTATACAGATAAAGATATCCACGATTCAAGCATAGATCCTTGTTACAATCAAACTGTGTTTGATTAAATCCCTGTTCCAAAAATCGTACCAATCAACCTCACTAAGAACAAATTATGTTAGAAAATTTTGCACAACCTTTTAATTATTTTACTTTTCTTGTTGTCTATTCTTGTTTGTCCAATTAAGAAAAATCAACACCCACTTCATTACATAATCGACCAAATAAGTTGATAAGGGATTACTGTTTTCTTTGTCTACTTCCATCTATCTATAATTTATATATGCATATACTTATGCAAGAAGTGAGACACTTACACACACATAAACCAATCCATTGATCACTTCATCAAGCAACAAACTTCCACCGCCACCATCACATACAACTGTCACTCTACCACCACCAATCACCTCCACGACAACCTCAAAGTCACGAACACCACCCCCTAACATACTAAACCACCGAGAATCGTCCTTCAATCACCAATCATGACCCAACCATTCAGACACCTCTTCATATTGCAGCTGCTGTAAATCGATTGTTTCCAATCATCGCCATCATAGTTGTTTGATTTCCTTATTCTCGTTTACATTATAAACCCATCACACAACCACCTTGACCATAGTTTAGTTGCTACTATATTTTTTTTTTTCTTTCTTTCTTTTCTTACGGATTAACCACCACCCAAAAACTGAAATCGTTGAATCACTACAACAGCTACTTCGCTTAATACTTCCTGTTTCTACTCAATTAAAACCCACGAAGTAACCTACAACCTGCTCTCTCTCTCATCCACTCTCTCTTATTTTTTTCTTTATGTGTTTTTACTTTTGAATACCACTACAAACACCCTAGAATCACTACTAATGATCGAGTGTTCCTGCAACTGCGTTTTCTGTTTCATCTTCAGTGAGCTTGATATCCAAAATGGACACCAACACCTTATTTTTCTGTTTACAACCAGAACCTCTATTGCCACCCCTTTAAATTCCTTTTTCTCTTTATTTTTGTTAACGGTCGCTGCTACTTCCACTCTTTTGTAATAATGACGAAACAAGATAACTAATAAACAATAATAATGGTGATGAGATGTGACTGTAATGGATTAGGTGAATGTTTATGCAATGAGAAAAGGTAAGGAGCTGTAAAGGAGTACATCTAATCACGTCCTATTTTCTTTTTCCTTTATAACCACCATAAGACCCACTTAAGGAGAAAGTGATTAAAGTTTATGGAGTGGATATCCAATAACACACAAATATATGAAGAAAAGAAAAAAAAACATATGATGTCCTGTATTTATTAGTCGTTGTATTTGATGACACATGATACAAGGCTTTATCAATCAAATTTTTATTCAACAAAGTTACATGTGGAGTGGTATAGATAACTCTGACCGACCACTGTATAATATTTTTGCTGCTAACCGATTGTGTCTTTAAATCACAAACGGGTTGATCGGTTTTGTGGTGGGCCGAGATTCATGCATCATCATATGGATTATTGATACTTGATTAAACAAATTTAGTTATAATGCAAGTGGGAATTAAAGCTACATGTTATAACCATCTACCCGTTCTACACAATTGAATTTTTTTGGTTTTTGACGATCGAGTTTAAAGTGAAAGCAGAAGGTCGATTTCATTTTTTTTCTGTTGGGCTCATTACAATATAAATGGGGTTTATTAAAGGGCTAAATGAGTATTACATGTTGGGCCTATGTTTCTAGTTTCCTGATGGGCCGAAAACACACATATATATACATGGGTTGGAATTAAAAATGAAAATGAGAAGTAGTGCTGATGGTTAGGCGTGTTGTCACGGAGCAAGAGGTCGTAGGTTCAATCCTTGTTCATGCCATTTTTTTAAGAAAAGCTCGGAAGGTAGTTATATCATTATTATTATTAAAATTATCATCAATATTATAATTTAGTTTTTATTATCATTAATACTATTTTTATTATTAACATTAACTACTATCAAATATTATTAGTATTAAAAGTTATTATTAAAAATTATAATTTTTATGGTAAAAATAATACAACTTTTTATTTTATTATCATTATTGTTGAAATTATCAGTTTTACTAAAACTATATTTTTAATAAAAAATAAAAATAAAAATAACATTATAAATAAAATTATCATTCTTATTATTATTTAAATTGACATTATTGATATCATTATCATTATTATTATCATTTTAAAGAGATTACACATTTTTAATTATTAGCATTAGTATTATTTTACCAAATAATAATTAGTACATAACACTATATTTAATACATATAACATAACAAAATTAATATTTTTATTTATTTTAAATATATAAAATGAATATATGAACCATATAGGTTATTAATATAAAAATTGTATAACTAATAAATTTATATATAAATTTACTCGATTACAATTATGTGTGTTAATATATATAAATGATATAGGTTCGTGAATCCGAGGTCAACCCTACACTTGTTCAATGTCGTATATGTATTTTTACTACAAAATACAATAGGTGAGTTTCATTTGCTCCCTTTTTATATATAATTTTGGGTTGAGAATACATGCGCAACTTTTATAAATGTTTTACGAAATAGGCACAAGTACTAAAACTAATTCTACGTGGGTTTAAACCAGAAATATCCCCTTAGCTTGGTAACTATAACTACTGGTGTATGACTGGTAGGCGCGAATCCTAAAGATAGATCTATTGGGTCTGACAAACCCCATCCTGACTATGGGATGCTTTAGTACTTCGAGGTTACTTAAACGCACCTGATTTGGTGTACTTCAGAGGGTAAAACATGAACGTTAAGGCTTGTTACCTGGTGCCTACAACTTATAGAATACTTTTATACACTTGCGAGTGTACATATATTTATAAACGAAAATCTTGTGGTCTATTGATATATTGAAATGATTGATATGATAAACCTATGAACTCACCAACCTTTTGGTTGACACTTTTAAGCATGTTTATTCTCAGGTATGAATTAAGTCTTCCGCTGTGCATTTGCTCATTTTAAGGGCATTACTTGGAGTCGATCATCGCAATGGGACCAGATGTTGATGATTTCGTCCAGGTGGATAAGGACGGGTCATCACATATATACACATAATAATTCAGCTCTTAGAAGCCCTTGTGAGTCACCTAACACATGTGGGAACCATTATTTGGTAACTAGCATGAAATATCTAACAAAACAACAAAGTAATGGAGCCTATATTTGACTCCATTTTCACGCCTCATTTCACCAACCACAAACTCACTTTGATTTCCATTTTTATGCATCAAATTACTCTCTCTCAATTAGTCTCTTAATGTTATAAGTGTTCTTCATCATTTCCTTCATAATCTAGCTCAATCTAGATAACCTAGATCAACATACAAAACTACTACTTAAGAAAACGTCAAGAACACTTTCAAGTTTGCTAGCTTACTTTCAATCTTGCAAATCCATTTTAAGTAACCATCCAACCTCAAGAAATCATTCCTATTTACAGTACGATATCTCTCTAATTCAAGGTAATAGTCATACTCAAACTTAGATTCAATTTCTATAACTATAATAATCTTATTTCAAGTGGAAATCTTACTTGAACTTGTTTTCGTGTCAAGATTCTACTTCAAGAACTTTCAAGCCATCCAAGGATCCTTTGAAGCTAGATCTATTTTTCTCATTTCCAGTAGGTTTATCCACAAAACTTGAGGTAGTAAATATGTTCATAACATCATTCAAATCATATATATAAAACTATCTTATTCGAAGGTTTGAACTTGTAATCACTAGAACATAGTTTAGTTAATTCTAAACTTGTTCGCAAATAAAAGTTAATCCTTCTAACTTGACTTTTAAAATCAACTATACACATGTTCTATATCTATATGATATGCTAACTTAATGATTTAAAACCTGAAAGCACAAAAAACACCGTAAAATCGGATATACGCCGTTGTAGTAACACCGCGGGCTGTTTTGGGTTAGTTAATTAAAAACTATGATAAACTTTGATTTAAAAGTTGTTCTTCTGGGAAAATGATTTTTCTTATGAACATGAAACTATAACCAAAAATCATGGTTAAACACAAAGTGAAAGTATGTTTTTCAAAATGGTTATCAAGACGTCGTTCTTTCGACTGAAATGACTACCTTTATAAAAATGACTTGTAATCTGTATTTCTGACAATAAACTTATACTTTTTCTGTTTAGATTCATAAACTTAAGTTTAATATGAAACCATAGCAACTTGAATCACTCAAAACGGATTTAAAACGAAGACGTTATGGGTAAAACAAGATTGGATAATTTTGCTTGATATAGCTACGTGAAAATTGGTAACAAATCTATATTAATCATATCCTAGCTAACTTATATTGTATCATACATGTATTCTAATATATTATGTAATCTTGGGATACCATAGACACGTATATAAATGTTTTGACATATCATGTCGACCCATGTATATATATTATTTGGAACAACCATAGACACTCTATATGCAGTAATGTTTGAGTTAGCTATACAGGGTTGAGGTTGATTCCAAAAATATATATACTTTGAGTTGTGATCTAGATTGAGATGTGTATACACTGGGTCGTGGATTGATTCAAGATAATTTATATCAATTTATTTCTGTACATCTAACTGTGGACAACTAGTTATAGGTTACTAACGAGGACAGCTGACTTAATAAACTTAAAAATTAAAAGGTATTAAAAATGTTGTAAATATATTTTGAACATACTTTGATATATATGTACATATTTGTTATAGGTTCGTGAATCGACCAGTGGCCAAGTCTTACTTCCCGACGAAATAAAAATCTTTGAAAGTGAGTTATAGTCACACTTTTAAAATCTAATATTCTTGGGATGAGAATACATGCAGTTTTATTAATGTTTTACGAAATAGACACAAGTAATTGAAACTACATTATATGGGTGAATGATCGAAGCCGAATATGCCCCTTTTGCTTGGTAACCTAAGAATTAGTAAACCGATCTACTAATTGACGCGAATCCTAAAGATAGATCTATCGGGCCTAACGAACCTCATCCAAAGTACCAGATGCTTTAGTACTTCGAATTCGTTTTTATCATGTCCGAAGGATTTCCCGGAATGATAGGGGATATTCTTATATGCATCTTGTTAATGTCAGTTACCAGGTGTTCACCATATGAATGATTTTTATCTCTATTTATGGGATGTATATTGAAATATGAAATCTTGTGGTCTATTATTACGATTTGATAAATATATAGGTTAAACCTATAACTCACCAACATTTTTATTGACGTTTAAAGCATGTTTATTCTCAGGTGATTATTAAGATCTTCTGCTGTTGCATGCTAATATATGGACAAGATTTGGTGTCAGCATGCTTGTATAATATTGTTTAAAACTGCATTCGAGATTTACTTTGTTGTAACATATTAATATTGTAAACTAATATGTATTGGTAGCGTGTAAGTGTGATATTGTTAGATTATCATTTCTGGATAATCTAGGTGGTGTCTTTTTAACCTTGTCGATAAAATAAAGGTTATGGTTTGTTTTAAAAATGAATGCATTCTTTGAAAAACGTCTCATATAGAGGTCAAAACCTCGCAACGAAATCAATTAATATGGAACGTTTATAATCAATATGAATGGGTCATTTCATATACACCTTACAAAAGGTCATTTCTTTTAAAGCTGGCGGTTGTATACTAAAAGTCGAAGTACTAAAGCAGTTCAAATTCTCTGACTGGGCTTGTCAAGGCCCATAGATCTATCTTTAGGATTCACGTGAATTAGGGTTTCTATTCCCTAATTCTTAGGTTACCAGACTAAAAGGGGTGATATCCGGTGTATTTATAACTCATTCGTAGAATGTTTTTAAGTACTTATGTCTATTTCGTCAAATATGTATAAAAACAGTTCATGCATTCTCAGCCTAAAAATATATATTGCAAAAGCATTTAAAAAAGGAGCAAATGAAACTCACGATACTGTAATTTCGTAGTAAATATGCATATGATGGCACTGAACAAGTGCAGGGTTGGCCTCAGATTCACGAACCTATATCATTATGTATCTATATTAATATATATAATTGTAATTGAACAAATGCACACATAATTATTAGCGATATAAATTATATGTCTATATATATATATATATATATATATATATATATATATATATATATATATATATATATATATATATATATATATATATATATATATGTATGTATATATATATGTATGTATATATATATATATGTGTATGTATATATATATATATATATATATATATATATATATATTTATTTATTTATTTATTTCTATATGTATTTAATCATAATCTAATATTAAAGTATTACTTAATGTTATGTATATATAATGTATTAAAATTAATATTTACATTTATATATGTGTTTATATTATTACTTATAATATATTAAAATATATTTATACACTATATGTAATTTAGTTATTATTATAGTTAATAACATTTCATATAAAAATTATAGTATGTAACTTTTTGTATATAAATCTCTTTTAGTTTGAAAAAAAAAAATTAATAATTATAATAATACTAAAATAAGGATAATAATACTAATAATTAGATTTAATTATGATATTGAAAATAATAATTTTGATAATAATATTAGTCATTTTATTTGTAGTAATAATAATAATAATAATGATAATAATATATTAAAATAATGATACTTATAATAATGATAAAAATAATAATAGTAATAATAATATTAAAATTAATGATAATAATGATAAAAATAATAATAATAATATTGTAAAAATAATTATTTTAATAATAACGATAGTTTTAATAATAATGATAATTTTAATAAAATGATAATTTTAATAAAAAGGTTAATAATTATATAATCATGTTAATTCTAATAATATCAATAATAATGATAATGATAAAATCAGTAATGATAATAATAAATATGATAGTTTTTAATAATAATAATAATAATAATAATACTAATAATAATATAAATAACAATATTACTTATATAATGATAATAATAATGATGATATTAATAATAATAATATTAATAATAATAACAATAATAATAATAATAAATAATAATAATATAAATAATAATAACATTAATAATAATAATAATAATAATAATAATAATAATAATAATAATAATAATAATAATAATAATAATAATAATAATAATAATAATAATAATACTAATAATAATGATAATGATAGGAAATTTGTTATACCATTCATCATCATGATCATTTGGTATCATAATCATCATAATTAACATCGTAACCGTCATCATCATCATACCATGCCATCATTCATGATCGTCGTGATCTCGTTCACATCATCATCATCATCAATGTATCGTGATCATCCTCATCATCAACCTATCATCTTCATTTATCATCATCAACATCTCTGTATCATCATAATTATTCGAGATTCATCATCGTCATCTTCACAGTCGCCTATAACTCATCATCATCTTAGTTATTGTTCATCGTCTTCTTCTTATAACCGAAACAGAAACACAGAATGCTCTGTAATAGTGGTAGTTTATGGTTGTTATTGTGGTTGTTTTGAGTTCGTTTTGAAACAAGAAAAACAAACGCAACAAGGGAATGGTGTTCGTGGTTGAATAAGAGTAAGAGAGAGAGGAGATGAGAGAGAGATTAGTGGTGTTAATTGGTGGTGGCGATCGGTGAAGGTAGTGGTCTTGGTGCTTCTCGGTGGCTCAGACGGGGGAGTTAGATGAGGGTGATGGTTGAGTCGAGTTGCAGAAACAGAAAACGAAAATAAACAGATTAAAGTTGGTGAAGTCAAGCAAGTAGGGAACCATGCGATTTATACCCATAATCTGGCACCGACACCTCCGCGATCACGGAGGTGTGAAGGCTATTAGTCCCGTGATCACGGAGAGTTCCCTTTCCAGCTCATGCAGTTTTGTACTCACCTCTGTCGACATAATATTATAAGTATATATACTGTTTTTAATTTAATTTAATTATATATATATATTATATTATATTCTCGTTCATGGTAGACTTGTAAATTTAGCTCAATTGTCTTGTACATGAGGCTCGGTTTAAGTCTCGGTTCTGGTTTTTCGAACGTCATTCAGTACACTGTAGAATCTTGTACTTAACGTTTCGTGACATGTATACTTGTCAACATTTAGACTTAAATTGTCAATAATATATATCACTCGAAGTGTAACTTGAACGTTCGAGTGTTTTCGTTATTTTCTTCTTTAAATTAACTTCTCGTTATCCATTAAAATATAACTAATAATATCGAAACATTTTATATCTAAATTAATATTATTCACTATCATGTTGTAATATATATATATATATATATATATATATATATATATATATATATATATATATATATATATATATATATATATATATATATATATATATTGTTTAGAAAAAAACATTTGCACATCTTATATATATAATTGAAATATTTATTTAATTATCAAACGAAATAATAAACGAGTGCTACAGTCATTTACAAAATAATTTTGAACCCATATATATATAAATACTTTAAATATACGTTGCAAGTTATATATATATATATATATATATATATATATATATATATATATATATATATATATATATATATATATATATATATATATATATATATATATATATATATATATATATATATATATATATATATATATATATATATATATATATATAATTCCAAACACAGTCAAAAAGGAAAAGATTTCCTAATTCGAAGTGGACCTCACAATAGAGACCCGTAGCAATATCACAAACTTTAAAGGATTTGATAAATGCTAAAATATCTACAAAATCAATCATTGGTGTTATCTTTTAATTTCGAAGATAAATATATTAAACATATATTGAAACATATACGTTCATGTAAAGTATTATGCATCCAATACTTTGTTAACGTTTTCAATTTATAATATATATACATATATATACATATATATTCATATCCAATTATATAATGGTTCGTGAATCGTTGGAATCTGGTCGAGGTTAAATGAATACATGAATACAGTTCAAAAAGTTTGAGATTTAACTTAACAGACTTTGCTTATCTTGTCGGAAACATTAAATCATTTACAGATTAAGTTTAAATTTGGTCAGAAATTTCCGGGTCATCACAGTACCTACCCGTTAAAGAAATTTTGTCCCGAAATTTGAGTGGAAACATCATGGCTGACAATAAATATTTTTTCATGACCAATACGAGTTGAAAATTAGAGTTTTATCATTAGTGAGTAATATTGATAAAACAATTCGTTTATGCGAAGAGTACAAGTGAAGCTATCACAAGGAGTGAAATGAAGAAAATAGGGATTCGTCTTATCTTTTGACGTCATCACGATTGATGTTAGGGTTAAATAAAATCTTCGTAATCTATGTAAGATTTGATTCTTCGGTAATTAAGAAAATTATGATCCTCTTCGATTTAATGCGATAAATTATCTTGATTTCTCTGTCTGATATTTTACTATAAATCCTTCTCCTTCGTTTCTTTATTTTCACATCTCCCATCTTCTATACTTTCTTCTTTAATTCATACTTCAAAAACATTCTTCAATATGCTCCATCCAGTTCGAATTCTTAAAATTTTCTTGACTATTATATTTGTCATTCTTCTCTTTCATCTTCTACCGGAGGAATCTATTTACTTCTACTATGCTCTTGGGTTCATAGTATTTTTAGTTCTCCCGTGTCTTTATATTGCTATATGCATTGGTATACACGGTTTGTAATTTCTGTGTTGTTGTCATGCTTATACTTTCCCTTATATTTCGGAGTTCCATGCTTCTGTTTCCTCTTCTTGACTTTAAGTAAAGCGAGTAATGGTCCAGAATTCGTAGGTATGAAGTTTTGAATGATCATGACTAATGTTCTAAGAAAGAATTTGTAATGGCATGATCTTGATTGGTTAAATTACCAGAAGTCACTGGTAAAGATAGAACTATCAATAAAATATGTTCTTAATATGTCTAGAGATTAAGTAGAATGTAACAGTCGTGTAAAATGGCACATGATGACGTTATGATCTGTGAATCATCATGTTCCATTAGAAACTCAGCATGGCTTACTGTAATATAATCAAGTTGATCAAGTGTCATTATATTATACTAACTTATGCTTCAATTCCTAACACTACTTCAAAAACATTCCAATTTTAAATTCGAATTTTTCAGAAATTAGAAACTAAAATAGTTTCCTTTATGATTTAATACAGATAATGCGAAGAGATAAATGATTTCAGATAAGAATAGTTATGAAAATATCTTCAGAAATATCGAAGATATTTATAATGAAAGATACGATGATATCTTAGAATTTCTAATATCGAAGGATGATGAAGAAGATTTGTCCGTAAAGGTTTAGAGTCAGGAGCAAAGTATTCGTTTATGACTTCATCAGATACTGAATCATTTGGATTCTTCGAAGGCAGGTTTAGTCTTTGTGATTTGTCCACATCCTCCTTCATGGTTTGCTCAATCCATTTTCTAGTTCCAACTTTTTTGAGCTTTGCCAACCCACTATTCTTTATCATTAAACTTTTGGCTGTTAAGGTTGTCTACTATTTTTGCTGCTTCATTCAGCTTTTTCAAAATTCAGAGTATTGATTTGTAGACTGGGTGCTTTCCAGAATTTCAGGATTAAAGATTATAATTCTAGGGGATATATGTTATATGTATACATATAACTGTTGATGTAGAAACGTTGCAAGATTCGAAATAGTGATTGATGATTCCAAGTATTTGGTATGGCAATTATCGTTACAAAATGCGGATGAGCACATGATAGGGTTTCAATGAATAAATATAGTGACTTTTCAGAGAGGATTCAGTCAAAGGGTAATGAAGTTGTTGGTACGTTTATTGTTAATATGGTGGAATGTAAAAGGTTCCTCTATAATAATGACATACAGGGCAACGTATATATCAAGGTTATAATAAGGCTAATCCAAATGAAAGTCAAAGTTGATTTGCTAGAGGTGTGACAAAATTGGCTACTTTGGAGAGGGATTGTAAATTTATTTTCGGTAATAACAACGCCAATGGATCATAGATTTGTGTTAAACTTCTACTTAGGTTCCGGGAGTTTCAAGAATCATGAAAGGTTTGATCGCAGATTGTAATCATCAATATACATATGATGTTTTAGAATTTTGAACGATACGAATATTTTTTCTGGGTTTTATGAATAGAAGTGATGTTCTATCACAGTTTTGAAGTCAAAGTATAGCTTTGAAAGATGTAGGGATTTAAGAGTGATGGTATCGGTTATATCTCGACTTGGATTCTGATCTATTAAAATCATAATATGTAATCGAATTTGTATGAAAATGGTTGTTCTGATGTGACGACCCGGAAATTTCCGACCAAATTTAAACTTTAATCTTTATATTATTCAGACACGATAAGCAAAGTTTGTTAAGTTAAATCTCAAGAATTTTAAACTGTGTTCATACATTCATTATAACCTCGACCAAATTTCGACGATTCACAAACCGTTATATATAAATAGATATGTATATGTATATATATATTATAACTTGAGAATATTAATAAAGTATTAAACGTATAATACTTTACACGAACGTATTTGTTTCAATATGATTTTTGACGAAAAAAATATATATTAAATGATTGAATTATCAGAAACATTGAATTATGATTACAAGTCTCTGTTGAGAGGTCCACTATGATTTGAGAAAATCTATTCCTCTTAACGATATTCAGAATAATTTGTAAAGCTATTTACAAATAAAAACAAAAAGTGTCATTTACGAAAGTTAGACAAAAGTTAGTGGAGAATTGGTTTCCATAATATTCTATTAATCTATTTTCAAACGTACAAAGATGTTTTCAGTTTAAAAAGAACTTTATTATTAAAACGTATATAACTTTTATAAATAGCTAGAATCACTTTTGACAACTCATTACTTAACCAGTATAATAAATATAACGATATTTATATTTTATTTCATTAAATATATATAACGATTTAAATTAATATTATATATATTTATACGCGTATTATTCATACATAGTTTTTTATATTTTTACTATACTTTAACTTTACCTTTACTTTACTTTTACTTTACTTTAACTTTAATAATTCATACTTTAATAATTCACTTTAATAATTTATACTTTAATAATTCACTTTTATAATTCAAAAATCTATTATAAATAGAATTCAATAGGTTTCATTATTTCATAGAAACTTGAAAATATATTTCTCTAAACTCTCTCAATTGATTTATATATATATGTATATATATATATATATATATATATATATATATATATATATTTGCTCTGTATTATTTCAAGATATTATTAGTATACATAAAATATTATGACGGAGTGCTGTCCGAGTGATTTCAAAATAGTATTTTTGAATGAGTCGAAGCTAAGGAAATTATGGGTTATAGCTATGGAGGTGATGGGTATGGTTCATGGATATGCTCGTGAGGTCAATCTAGTGTTTATCATCTCCGTTGCGTCTACGTACTTTCCTGCAATATTGAATCTCAATATTGATACGTTCGTGAATCTGAGGCCAACCTTGCACTTATTAAATGACGTTATATGTATTTTTACTACGAAATACAGTATTGTGAGTTTCATTTGCTCCCTTTTATATATATTTTTGGGACTGAGAATACATGCGCTGTTTTTATAAATGTTTTACGAAATAGGCACAAGTACTAAAACTAATTCTACGTGGGTTTAAACCAGAAATATACCCTTAGCTTGGTAACCTTAAACTACTTGTCTATGTACGGTAGGCGTGAATCCTAAAGATAGATCTATTAGGCCTGACAAACCCCATCCTGACTATGAGATGCTTTAGTACTTCGAGGTTATTTTAAACACACCTGATCTGGTGTACTTCAGAGGGTAAAACATGAACGTTAAGGCTTGTTACCAGGTGCCTCCAACTTATAGAATACTTTTATACACTTGCGAGTGTACATATATTTATAAACGGAAATCTTGTGGTCTATTAATATATTGAAATTATTGTTATGATAAACCTGTGAACTCACCAACCTTTTGGTTGACACTTTAAAGCATGTTTATTCTCAGGTATTAAAGAAATCTTCCGCTGTGCATTAGCTCATTTTAAGGATATTACTTGGAGTCATTCATGGCATATTTTGAAAGACGTTGCATTCGAGTCATTGAGTTCACCAAGATTATTATTAAGCCAATTATAGTTGGATGTATTATGAAATGGTGTGCATGCCGTCAACTTTCGTTGTAAAGAAAGTTTGTCTTTTAAAAACGAATGCAATGTTTGTAAAATGTATCATATAGAGGTCAAATACCTCGCGATGTAATCAACTATTGTGAATCATTTATAATGTATATGAACGGGTCCTTTCATCTGATTTCCATGAAAGAATGTATATCGTTGTGAAAGTAGTGAGTATAGTTAATGATTTGCTGAATCGGAATCGAAGGATGTAACATATTAATTGTGAACGTAAATATTTCTCGGGCATTACCTACCCGTTAAAATTTCACAAGTAATCTTTTGTACAAGAGAATTTTATTACAGTCTTTATGAAATTTATATGTATATTTCCTTCAGATGTAATACAGATTTAATGAGTTAATATTAAATTAAATTCATTTGATTTTCGGATGGAACTAGAAATAAATAATCTTTAGAACTTTCATAATATTCGAGGATTATCTCTTCAACGTAAATGAAATTATGAATCAATACTTCATTATTCATTTTTATTGATATTTCCTCGTTGAATGATGTTAGTGTTCGTGGAATTCTGGTGAACTTCGTAAGATATAAATGATGTTTTCTAGAAAGTTTCGAGTATATCTAATATGAAAGTGTAAAATCAAACATGTAATTGAATAATACACTTGGTTTATTATGAAACGGAATTCATGGAGTTGAAACATGGATTGTAGTTAACGATGGTTAAGTTGTTAATGAAGAATGTACATCATTTCATATTAGTAATATGAACTAGCCGAGTAGTATCTACCCTTATTTAATTCATACATAATAGCTTAGTACGAAAAGATATATTATGGTTTTCAAAATTCTTTAGAAATAATGAGTTAATATTTCCATAACTCGTTATTTCAACATACCCATTGATGATTGTGGTGTTGATATCGTTGATGGTTATTTTGACAACCCGGAAAATTTCGACTAATTTTGAAGCAAACTCTCGATACGATTTAATATTTTTGACACGATAAACAAAGTCTGTTAGGTTGAGTCTCAAAAATTTTGACCATTCCCGACGATTCACGAACTATTGATTTAAAATAAATAAATAAATATATATATATATATATATATATATATATATATATATATATATATATATATATATATATATATATATATATATATATATGATTATGATTCCTATATAAATGATGATTATATGCTTATAGTAATATATTAAAGCATATAAAATATAATATATATATATATATATATATATATATATATATATATTACATATAACTAATAAATAATATATAAATAATAAATGGTAATATAAATATAGTAAATGTAAATACAAATTAAAAAAAAATATAACTTGTTAAGACAAATATTATTATAACTATTTTCATTAATATCAATATTAGTAAAATAAGATATTATATTTTTTATAAATGAATGGTTATGATTAACAAGATAAATACTTAAGAAATAAATAATACTATACAGATGATTAAATTTATTGTTTAGTTGTAATATTATTGGTTATTATGATTAATACTATTATTATTATTAATATTATTACTTTTAAAATTATAACTACCATTATTATTAAAATCATTATTTATATTTATATTATCATAAGATAATACAATTTATCATAAATATCATTGATAATATCATTTTTGATTATTAGCATAATTGTTAAAATTATTATTAATTATTATATTTATTATAATTTATTATTAATATTATTATTATTAAATCACTTATTTATGTCTTTAATACAGATTATATATATATATATATATATATATATATATATATATATATATATATATATATATATATATATATATATATATATATATATATGTATATATATATATATATATATTAGATAACAAATCTGTTACAGGTAGCAATCAAGCAGTACTAACTTTTGTTTCATGTTCCTAAATCGTTATACATCCAGAGATTTGATAGTACTAAATAGTTAAAGTCACAATCTAACTTTATAAGTTTTCTTCTCCTAATTTTGTTCTTGTCTGGGGGTTCTGTCGACCACAAGGGATATACCACCATTCAAATTTAGTGTATCTAATTAAAAACATTTGATATTCCATTACCATTGTAAATTATAAACCCTATCAACTTCTATTAAATCGTATTAATCACAGAAAGAAGGGAAACAAACCCGTTAACCTCTGTTCATCCACTTTGAGCCAAAACTCGATTTAGTATTGAATTTTAAAATTCTTAAATGTAGTTATATTAGAAATTCTTCGTTTAAACTGTCTGCAAGGTTTCAAAACCCAATTCTCCATATCGAATACGAATTTTAAGGTCAAAGTTATGGTTTTCAAAAGTTAACCGATCGTCTTTGATCAAATGCAAGTTTGTTTTAGGATTTCTGGTTCAATTGATGATTTATATAGGTTCTATGAGTAATTTGAAAAGTAATTGAGGTTGTAACATTTGGCTAAAATGTACCACAAATCAAAATCACGATTTTATTTTGTTCTTCCTCAGCGAACTGCAGTAGCAGTTTTTACATATATATATATATATATATATATATATATATATATATATATATATATATATATATATTTCCTTCTCTGCTAATTTATAAACCTCAATCATTTGTTCCTGTGTCGTTTTCAAATAATAAAACCAACTCATTGTTATGAGTAATTTGATTCTGGTCGTATGTATTTTGAGAAGAAGAAGAAATAGGAAAAGAGCAGACAGACGGGTTATGTACTTATAAGCTGGGTATAATTACAAAAAATTGAGGTAGAGCAGATGGTTTAAGGGTGTTCGTGTGGGCGAGAGGTCGCGGGTTCGAGCCCGGGCATGTGCGTTTATTTTTTTTAGGCTTGATACTTGAGGTAGCCTTTCTTATTTTCATTTTCATTATTATTATTATTATTATTATTATTATTATTATCATTACTAGTATTATTATTATTAATGATATTGTTATTATAAATTATTGTTATTATAATTATTGTTAGTATTACAAGTATTATAAATGTTATTATTATTATTATTCTTACTATTAAAATATGTATTAGTTATCATTTATTATTAGTATTATGATTATAATTATTACCACATTTATACTTATAAGTATTACTAGTGTTATTATAATTATTATTAATTTATCATTTTATGATTAGTAACATAAGTGTGAGTACCATTAAAAGTAGTGTTATTATTAAAAATTTATATAATTATTACTAAAGGTATTATTATTTTTAATCTATCATTATTTTCATAAAAACTATTAATAACACTACCATTATTATTATTAGTAGCATTAAAATTATTATTTTTATTATTATAATTATTACTATTATTACAATTACTATTGTTATTATCACAGGTACAAGTATCATTATTAGTATTATCATTACCAATAAAGTTATTATTATTATTAGTAGTAAATCATTAATATCATAACTACCACAAACAGTATAATTAGTATTGTTACAAGTAATATTATTAATATCCTTGTTATTATCACTAATAGGGTTATTATTAACATATGTATATTATTAATGATATTATCATTATTTATTTTTACTAATATTAACTTAGTATAATAGAACCACTGTTTAGATAAATAAATTAAATACATACATAAATATATATATTTAACACATATAACATAACAAAATTTAATATTTTTATATATATACAAAATGAACATATAAAACATATATATACATTATTAATATAAACATGATATAACTAATACATTTATATATATGTATATATGTGTTGAATTACAACTATGAATATTAATAAATATACAAATGATATAGTTTCATGAATCCGAGGTCAACTCTGCATTGTTCAATTTAGTCATATGTATTTCTACTACAAAATACAGTATGGTGAGTTTCATTTGCTCCCTTTTTAAATGATTTTGCAATATATATTTTTGGGACTGAGAATACATGCGCTGCTTTTATAAATGTTTTACGAAATAGACACAAGTAATTGAAACTACATTATATGGGTGAATGATCGAAGCCGAATATGCCCCTTTTGCTTGGTAACCTAAGAATTAGTAAACCGATATACTAATTGACGCCGAATCCTAAAGATAGATCTATTGGGCCTAACGAACCCCATCCGTTGTAGCGGATGCTTTAGTACTTCGATGTTGTTTTTATCATGTCTGAAGTATTTCCCGGAATGATAGGGGATATTCTTATATGCATCTTGTTAATGTCGGTTACCAGGTGTTCAATCCATATGAATGATTTTTGTCTCTATGCATGGGACGTATGTTTATGAGAAATGGAAATATGAAATCTTGTGGTCTATTACTTGGAGTCATTCATGACATATTTCAAAAGTCGTTGCATTCGAGTCGTTGAGTTCATCAAGATTATTATTAAGTCAATTATAGTTAGATATATTATGAAATGGTACGCATGCCGTCAACTTTTGATGTAATGAAAGATTGTCTTTTCAAAAACGAATGCAATGTTTGTAAAATGTATCATATAGAGGTCAAGTACCTCGCGATGTAATCAACTGTTGTGAATCATTTATAATCGATATGGATTTTATCCGGATGGATTAGGATGGGTCTCCACAGTTGGCATCAGAGCTAGTATAATGCCGTCCATGTGTGGCGGGTTAGTCGTAAAGGAGGTTCTCACAGTGTTACCTGTGACGAAGCATTGGATTTTACTCTTTATGATCCCTTACGAGGGTTGGCAGTAGCCGAGTGGCAGGCCCTAAAATCAGTATCTGAGGTACACTCAGTGGTCACCAGGCGGTTAGCTGGGAAGGCACTGGGTGGGATGGTGGCTGTCCCCAACTGTGTTAGAGTTGGTATCAGGGCGGTGGTCTTAGCGAACCATGTCTTACATTAGTGTGTCTAACTAGTAGTTGTTAGGATGCATTAATGAGTCTGGACTTCGACCGTGTCTGCATGTCAAAAGTTTTGCTTATCATTTCTAGTCGGAAATAATCTGCTTATCATCCTTAGGAAATTACCTGCTTATCATTCTTAGTCTAGACATGTCTTACTGCCTCTATTTCATAGACAGTGTATAGATAAATTCATGTCTTAGCGTATCTGTTATTGTTACCTCTGCCAGACAGCTTCCGTAGATTCCTCCGTAACTTATGGGATTTTAGTATTATATATGCATATGTAAATTATGTATTGTAGTGTACTAATCTACATCCTAAAATCTATTTCTTATCGAAAATCCTTCATCTGATCGTACGAGATAAATCACTCAACCAGTTCGAGTCCCTCCGATTCCAATAGCTATTCCGATAGTTATTCCGACAGCTATTCCGATATGAAAATCCAACTAAGCTCCGAAAGCAGCGTCACCAGAATGAATCAACCAATCATCCATCCCCAATTCATCTGATGGGTTCGTAGTTGACTAAACCAATGAAGACAAGAAGAAAGCGATCCTTTCCACCCACTGATTGTCCCTCTTGGCGAAAAACCTGAAGCACTTACCGGCGAACCTGTTCGAAACACCTTTTCTCTCTCATTTCCAGAGTATCTCGCCACGACTATATCATAACTCAGATTCTAAACCTTATTCATCCGCTTGTTCCGACCGATAATCATCCCGGAATAATAGAAGAAGTCAACGAACTTCGCGCTCGAGTAATCAATTTGGAAAACATGGTGCAAAACCTACCAGCTTCAGCAACAGCACCGGCAATACCAGTACCACCAACAACCTAAGTTTCAACATCACACACCTTCACATCTCATTCTGTACCTCGAGTATAATCATCGTTCTACGTATCGTTCTACATCAATTATCTTCGTTCTTCATGGCGATTATGTAATCTCTAATGTTTTAGAGATTATGTATTCTAGTTCTAACTATAAATCAAATGTGATTAATATCATATTAACTCATTAAACCCATGATTATATCTGAAGAAAATATATATGTATATATGTTTTCATAAAGATTGTAATAAAAAAAAATTTTTGTACAAACTGTTAATGGTGAAAATATTTTAACGGGTAGGTAATACCCGAGGAATATTTAGATTTCACATTAATAAGTTATGTCACGACCCAGAAAATTTTGACTAATTTTGAACCAAACTCTCGATACAATATTGTATTTTCAACACGATAAGCAAAGTCTGTTAGGTTGAGTCTCAAAAATCTTGAACTGTTTCATATATTCAATTGACCTTCGACTGTTCTCGACGATTCACGAACAACTATTTGTAAATAGATACATATATATATATATATATGAGTGTATTTAAATATGTATATAAATACTACTTGGAAATATATAAAATAATATTAAATTTATTTGTTTAAAAATATATAATATATATTTATGTGATAAAACTTGTTATTTAAAACTAATTATATATAGAGAAAGTGTAAGTGGAAAATGAATAATTTCGAGTTTAATTAGTAAACGTCAGTGACACTCGGTTGACGTTTTGTTAGTTTTAATATAGATGTAATACATGTTCATGAATGATTAAGATAAAAGTTTGACTGTAAATTGATTACAAAGATTTTAGATTTGTTAAAAATATTTTTACATTTTTAAGTTTAAATATTAGTACTCTGTACATATAAATTGGAATAGAAAATAAACAATTATTGAACCTTTTTGATCAGGTTTCAAACAGTTAATGAGTGAAATAATTAAATATATTTAATCTAAAAGTTTGGGATTTTTAGGAACACTTTCATACGTCAACTGTTTAGCAATGGACATGATATAGCACTCCGCGAAGTAAAAATGTCTATAGTGTCGGCAGATTTAATAATGTTAGCAGCCAGATTACTGTGTACATGTGTTACTTTACAATATACAATTATTATTATTATTGATAGATTAAAGTATATATAATATGATGATATATATGTATCACCATTCATTCACATCTATCTCTAACAAACACGTCTCATTTTTCTTTCTCTTGTCCCGTATGTTTCTTCAATCACCAACCATAATCATTTCTTTCTTCTTCTAGTGTTTTGTTTCTTGCTTTACAATAATAAGCCTTATATATATATCCTTGATTATATATATTCAACAGCACCTCAAACCCACTTACACTTCCTGATTAATCGTTCCTACATGAACCTGTTTTCAATGACCACCATTGTTTCGTTTCTATTCATGACCGAAACCACTTCAACCATTCGGCAACCATCACGAACCAACACCTTGACACGACCATCCATATACGTTTCACCCACCACAACCCACCATAATCACCATCTTTCATTTTTTTTTATGATCGAACGCCACAAACACCGGTCACCATCACAACCTTTCACCACCATTAACGACCACCATCATCAAGCTCGATCACCACTTCCAACCGGACACCCACCGCCACTCTCTCTCTCTCATCCACTCTCTCACTATTACTGTTTTTTTTCCGTTTTGGAGTCGAACAAAACAAAAGCCACCACAACCGCCACCATGGTGAAACCACTGCTGCTAACTCCGGTTTCTTTCTTTTTCTGTCGAGCTCAACCAAGAACCAAACACCATGACTTTTGTTTCAACTTTTCTATTTTGATGACAATGCTACCGTAACTATGCCAAAAAAATACGTGATTCGTGTAGATAAGAACATGTTTCATGTTGCCAAACAAATACACATTACGCGCGAGCTTTGCTGCTGTATATTTTTTTATTTATTTCCGTGATGTTACAATGGCGATGTTACACAATCGATCATGAAGATGATGATGATTTTTTTTTATATTTTTTTTACGACGGTATTAATGATTCTTTTTATGATGATGATCAATGAAGAAGAAAAATAGTATAGGTTGAAGATGGTGATGACAGTGTTAGTTATGTAAAAAAAAAATGATGATGATGAATAGTTATGGGTGTTGTTTTTAGAAGAAGAAGATGGAAACTGAATGAAGGATCAATAGATTTAAGTTATGAATTAAAACAGAAAAGTTAGAAGCAGAGCAATGGTTAGTAGCGTGGTTGTTAAACGAGAGGTCAAGAGTTCAAAACTAGGCGACTGCATATTCATATATATATTTTTTTAAAAGATGTCTTGAGCTGTTGGGTCTGTTGGGCTTAATATAGAAATTGGGTCAAGAACTAAGTTAACTGTTGGGCCGAGAGCAATATAAGTCTGTTGGGCCGAGTCACATGGGGCCTTAAAGGAATTGTTATTTGCTGTTATGATTTTCGAATATGTAACTGATAATTAAAACGGGTTATATAGACAGAGGTCGAGTATTAAAACAGAAATGAAAGGGAAGTGGAGTGGTTTAGTGGTATATTGGTTTAATCAAGAGGTCATGGGTTCGAGCCTTATCTCGGGCATTTTGATTTTTGGAAAGGCTTTTTAAGGTAGTATTTCATTTATTATTATTAATTATTAATTATTATTATTACTACACTAATATAAATACTATACGATCATTATTACTATCATTAAAATGAGCATTAGAATTATTATTATTATTATCATTATTATTATTATTATTATTATTATTATTATTATTATTATTATTATTATTATTATTATTATTATTATTATTATTATTATTATTATTATTATTATTATTATTATTATTATTATTATTAATATTATTATTAGTATTATCCTTAAAATTATAATTTTTGGAATTATTATTATTAACAAAAGTATTTTTATTAAAATTATCATTTTCATTATCACTATAAGTATTATTATTTTTATTATCATTACTAACATTATTATTATTATTATCACTTTTATTAATATGATTATCATCATTAACATGAAACCTTTTACCATTTCATTAAAAGTATTATCATTATTATTAAAAAAAATATTATCATTTTTATTATTAATATTACTATTTTAGTATTATTATAGTTATTATTAACAAACAAATGTATCTATATAAAAATATGTTACAAGTCAACTAATATTACATACTAAAATGTTTTTAACTAATATAATATTATTTTTATTTATAGTAATTAAATTATATATCATGTACATACTATAAAAGATTATAAGTATTAATATGAAAATATATAAGGACATTAGTCTTAATACGATATAAACTTAGTTGATTAATATTGTATGTGTTAATATATATACTTGATATAGGTTCGTGAATCCGAGACCAACCCTACTTTTTTTCAATGTCGTCATATGTATTTTTGCTACAAAATACAGTATGGTGAGTTTCATTTGCTCCCTTTTTAATTTCTTTTGCAATATATATTTTTGGGATGAGAATACATGCGCTGCTTTTATAAATGTTTATGAGATAGATACAAGTACTTAAAAATATATTCTACGTTGAGTTGTATCACCCTGCATATCTTCCCTAATAGCTTGGTAACTACTATTTACATGTGGTATTGTAAATGCGAATCATGTTGATAGATCTATCGGGCCTGACAACCCCAACCGGACTGGACGACCAGTATTCAACGGTTGCACAGTACTTCGTTTCGGTGACTACTCTTGGTACAGTGTAGTGAGATTTCATAATAAAGGGAATATGCGACGTTGATTAAATGTTAAGTATGGTTACCAAGTGCTCAACTACTTAGAATATTTTTATTAAAACATTTGTGTATATGAAATCTTGTGGTCTATTAAGATATTGAAATGATTGTTATGATAAACCTATGAACTCACCAACCTTTTGGTTGACACTTTTAAGCATGTTTATTCTCAGGTATGAAGGAAACCTTCCGCTGTGCATTTGCTCATTTTAGAGATATTACTTGGAGTCGTTCAAGGCATATTTAAGTCAACACCTCGCAATGGGACCAAATGTTGATGACTTCATCCAGGTAGATTAGGACGGGTCACTACAAGTTACACGGTACATTCTTCTAATCTGATTCAACAGTCATTTACTATCCTACTTACATCCACAGATATACGAATCCGTTCACCGCAGAATAACCATTTTTATTCAATTTCACATTTGGATTTTGACCTATCAGAATCCAACAAGTGGCATAATGAAGAAAACATTTGACAAAATAAAAATTTGTTAGAAACAAACAAATTAACTATGAGAAATTTTGTTAAGAATCCACGCTAACTGTTCCTAGCTAACTGATTACATTTTATTTATCGCAATTTAATTATCGCAATTTATATTCTCGCAATTTTATTTATCGTCATTTAATTTCTGTTATTTATTTTACGCACTTTAAATATTGGGACACGTATACAAGGTTTTGACATATCATATCGACGCATCTATATATATTATTTGGAATAACCATAGAAACTCTATATGCAGTAATGCTGGAGTTAGCTATACAGGGTTGAGGTTGATTCTACAATAATATATATACTTTGAGTTATGATCGAGTCTGAGGCATGTACACGGGTCACGATACGTATTAATTAATTCGAATATTATATATTGCTAACTGTGGACTATCAACTGAGGACTACCAACATTAGACAATTAAAATGAATTAAAATATTGATTATAACATATGAAACTAAACAATTCTTCAAGTTTGCCACTTGATTTCATCCTAAACCTCATTTGTATCTTGACGATTACAATCTGCGTTCAAACCTTTCATGATTCTTGAAAACACCTCGATCGAGAGGATGAACCAACTGTACTTCATCTACAGAAAAAAGATTGATGCATATAGTTATGCACCTGAAAGTACTCGGAAACTGAGTAAACGTTTAACGCGTAGCTGTGCTAATTCCTTTAGCGTTATTATTACCGAAAATAACTTTACAATCTCTTTCCAAATTAGCCAATTTTTTCACAGCTCCAACAACTCAACTTCGATTTTTCGTTCGAAACAACCTTATTATAACCTTGATATATATGTGTGCTCTTTTATTGTTACCGGGGAACTTTTTATATTCCATCATATTACCCGCAGACGTACCAGCAACCTCGTTGCTCCTTAGCTTAAATCTCTTCGACAAAACACTATATTTACCTATTGAAGTCTTATCATGAACTCATTGGCATCTTGTAACAAGAATTGCCATACCAAGGATCGGGAAATCAGCAATCAGTATTGTGAATCTCGCAGCATTTCTACATCAAAAGTTATATATACATATAACATTTATCTCTTAGAATTATGATATCTCATTCTGAAACTCTAAAAAAATCACAAGGACTAAACTTGTACATAAAGAATCCTGATGATTCTGTTTCTGATGAAGTCTTTGCCGAATAACTTGCTCCTTAATCGCTCTAAATCATCGTGAATGAGTTTCTTCATCACAATTTGATTCTAAAATTCTAAGATATTATCGTATCTTTCAATATTAATATCCTCAATATTTCTGAAGATATCTTCATAAATATTCTTATCCGAAATCATCTATTTTCTCGCGTTATTAGTATTACATCATAAAGAAAACTGTATAGTTTCTATATTTTGTAAATCTTCGAGTTTAAATTATGAATGATTTTGAAGTAGTGTTGGAAATTGATGCATGAGTTAGTAAAATATAATAACACTTGATCAACGTGATTATATTACAGTAAGTCATGCTGAGTTTCTAATGGAACGTGATGATTCACAGATTTTATCATCATCATGTGCCATATTACATGACTCTTACATTCTACTTAATCTCTAAACATATCAAGAATATATCTTCTAGATAGTTGTATCTTTTTCTTATGACTTCTAGTAAATTGACAAGTCAGATCATATAATTACGTTCTTTCTTGTTTAGAACATTAAGTTCATTCGAAACTCCATACCTACGAATTCTGGACCATTACTTGATGTGCTAAATGGATAGATGAGAAAACAGAGCATAAAGCTCCGAAATAGAAATGGGGGTATAAATCGCAGCAAATGGGAGAGAGCGTTAACTATGGATGTCAAAGATTATAGAAAGACAGAAGTAGGGACTCTGAAGAATATAAGAGAAAATATAAAGCCCAATAACAATACGGAGGTTACAAACCGTGGATATTAATATGAATAGCAATATAAAGATACGGTATAATTAAGAATAGTATCACCCCAAGGTAATAGTAGAAGTAAATAAATTTTTCTGGTGGAAGATTGAAAAGAAGGATGACAGAAATGATAATAAGAAAAAAAATATCAAGGATTAGAATTGGATTAAGCATTTCCACAATTTTTTGGATGTATGAACTAAGAAAGAGAGTATAGAAATGGTGAGAATAATGGAACGGAAGAGCTTAATTTATAATGGAAACATCAGACAGAGAAATCGAGGAAGATCACCGTATTTAATTATACAGATCTTAAGTTCCTTATTCGCAGAAGAATCAAATCTTTTAGATTTTGAAGATTTTCATTAAATCCCTTGAATTCTGAAAATCAACCCTATTTACATCAATAGATATGACAAATCTTCATTTACTCATTTCACTCTTTTGTGATAGCTTCACTCGTACTCTTCATATAAACGAATTATTTTATCTATATTACCCACTGATGATAAAACTCTATTTATCAACTCATATTCGTCATGAAAACATTTTTATTCTTAGCCATGACCACCTCACTCAAATTTCGGGACGAAACTTCTTTAACGGGTAGGTACTGTGACAACCCGGAAAATTTCGACTAATTTTGAAGCAAACTCTCGATACGATTTATTATTTTTGACATGATAAGCAAAGTCTGTTAGGTTGAGTCTCAAAAAAAATTTTGAACTGTTTCAAATATTCAAATGACCTTTTGACCATTCCCGACGATTCACAAACTATTGATTTAAAATAAATATATATATATATATATATATATATATATACATATAGGGGCAGGATCAATGGGGAAGTAACCAATCGGGGGGAAGCTGGGGAAGCAAATTTATTTTTTTTTCGTTTTTTTTGAAATTTTTTTTTTCCGGCATCAAGATCACACGAAAATATGAACATTTAGGAGAGACACTTCATGATGAATGTTATTATTTAGGTGGGAAAACGATCGACAAAAATAACATTCAAGATAATATTGTTCGTGAAGAATATGAACGTTTTTTCCATGTTTTGTGAAGTAAAATTTATCCCGATTTAGAGTTTAGGGTTTAGGGTTTAGGGTTTGGTGTTTTGGGTTTATTCCATAAACCCAAAACACCAAACCCTAAACCCTAAACCCTAAACCCTAAACTCTAAACCGTTCGTGTTAAAAACTCAATCTAAATCCTAAATCTAAACCCAAAATCTAAACCCTAAATCCTAAATTTCTAAACCCTAATATCTAAACCCTAATATCTAAACCCCAATAGCTAAAACCTCAAAATACGCTCAAAAAACACGATAATTGTTATATATTACTTCTTCGAGCATTTTCTCGCCAAAATAAAAATATTTATCACAAAGTGTCTCTACTAAATGTTCATATTTTCATCTTATCTATAATGTTCGTGAACAAAGTTTTTTCAAAAAATGAAAAAAAAAAGTTTTTGCTTTCCCCCGAATGGTTACTTCCCTCTTGATCCTACCACATATATATATATATATATATATATATATATATATATATATATATATATATATATATATATGATTATGATTCCTATATAAATGATGATTATATGTTTATTGTAATATATTAAAGCATATAAAATATTAAATATATATATATATATATATATATATATATATATATATATATATATATATATATATATGTATATATATATATATGTATATATATATATATATATATATATATATATATATATATATATATATATTATACATATAACTAATAAATAATATATAAATAATAAATGGTAATATAAATATAGTAAATGTAAATACAAATTAAAAAAAATATAACTTGTTAAGACAAATATTATTATTACTATTTTCATTAATATCAATATTAGTAAAAAAGATATTAAAATTTTTATAAATTGATGGTTATGATTAAAAAGATAAATACTTAAAATATAAATATTACTATACAGATGATTAAATTTATTGTTTAGTTGTAATATTATTGGTTATTATGATTAATACTATTATTATGATTAATATTATTACTTTTAAAATTATAACTACCATTATTATTAAAATCATTATTTATATTATCATAAGATAATACAATTTATCATAAATATCATTGATAATATCATTTTTGATTATTAGCATAATTGTAACGACCCTGGAAATTCCAACTTTTATTAATATTATTTATTATTAATACTTGCGCATTAATAAATGTATTCTTATACGTTTACTTGTTATCGTACTTGACTTTACATGGCCCGACACGTCTTTGTGACATTCATGATTATTTAGAATATTATAAATAATATTATTTTAGAATATTATTTTCGCGAATAATATTTTAGAATATTATTTACATTCATGATTATTTATTATTAATCATTTTAATTAACTAAGGTTACTAGTTAATTACTTGGGCTTTATTTGGGTTAATTGCATACTTACTTAGACTTGGGCTTTTATTATTGGAAATGGACTTGGAAGCCCACCCTACACTCTTAATGGACTTGTAAGCCCATCATTTAAGCTAGTGATTTACTAATAGAAGCATGGATTAATTAACATAAGTAATGGAATCTAGTTACTTGTATCTTTACACCTTGTTCTCATAACCATTTAGCTTTAATACTACTTCAAGCTCACACCACTCTCCCATGTAGAAAGTAGATTTGAACCTTGCCTTGTTGGGAGTCTTGGCCGTCGGCCTAGGTGCTCATGGGGGAGTGTTTTGTTTCAAATTTTTTTGATTACTTATTTGCTAGTTCACCTCATTTCACACACACACAAAAATACTTGCAAGTTACAAGCTTTATTTGTTCCTTTCTTTTTCTCTTCAAAACCGAAATATATACATATACATCATCATCATTTGCTTGTTTTAATTACTTGTTCTTTGTTGTTGATTACTTACTTGTTGTTTATCTTTGTTAAAGCTCAAGTTCTATAACTTGTATCTTCATCTAATCTTGGTTACTTTCATCTTTTGTTATAAAGAACCAAGAACAATGAATCTAAACTTTCTAGTTTATGGTTCTACACTTAATGTTTGAAAGATTTTAAGTTCATGAGTTGTAAAAACCATACTTGAATCCATGTTTGTAAACTTAAGGTTTACTTTCTTAAAGATCAAAGCCTTGGCTTGAATCTTTTAAGTATGAACAACCATGAACTTGTTACTTGTAGATTTAACTTATTTCTTCATTTTATGTACTTTAAAGTTGAAATGTTGTTAATTTGGTCAAGTATTACTAGTTAATCTTGAGAGTGGAAGAACCTGTCGAGATTATGGAACGTGAGGTCAAAACTTTGAAACACAACAAGATTCTGATCGTCCGAGTACGATGGAATGCAAAACGAGGACTTGAGTTTACCTGGGAATGAGAGGATCAAATGATGCAGAAGTATCCTCACCTTTTTCCGACTCCTCCATCTACCTCAGCTTAAAATTTCGGGACGAAATTTTCTTTAACAGGTGGGTAATGTAACGACCCTGGAAATTCCAACTTTTATTAATATTATTTATTATTAATACTTGCGCATTAATAAATGTATTTTTATACATTTACTTGTTATCGTACTTGACTTTACATGGCCCGACACATCTTTGTGACACGCGTACTTTTCGCGAATAATATTTTAGAATATTATTTACATTCATGATTATTTATTATTAATCATTTTAATTAACTAAGGTTACTAGTTAATTACTTGGGCTTTATTTGGGTTAAGTGCATACTTACTTGGACTTGGGCTTTTATTATTGGAAATGGACTTGGAAGCCCACCCTACACTCTTAATGGACTTGTAAGCCCATCATTTAAGCTAGTGATTTACTAATGGAAGCATGGATTAATTAACATAAGTAATGGAATCTAGTTACTTGTATCTTTACACCTTGTTCCCATAACCGTTTAGCTTTAATACTACTTCAAGCTCACACCACCCTCCCATGTAGAAAGTAGATTTGAACCTTGCCTTGTTGGGAGTCTTGGCCGTCGGCCTAGGAGCTCATGGGGGAGTGTTTTGTTTCAAATTTTTTTGATTACCTATTTGCTAGTTCACCTCATTTCACACACACACAAAAATACTTGCAACTTTCTCTCATCTTTTCTCTCATTTCTTGTAAGTTACAAGCTTTATTTTTTCCTTTCTTTTTCTCTTCAAAACCGAAATATATACATATACATCATCATCATTTGCTTGTTTTGATTACTTGTTCTTTGTTGTTGATTACTTACTTGTTGTTTATCTTTGTTAAAGATCAAGTTCTATAACTTGTATCTTCATCTAATCTTGGTTACTTTCATCTTTTGTTATAAAGAACCAAGAACAAAGAATCTAAACTTTCTAGTTTATGGTTCTACACTTAATGTTTTAAAGATTTAAAGTTCATGAGTTGTAAAAACCATACTTGAATCCATGTTTGTAAACTTAAGGTTTACTTTCTTAAAGATCAAAGCCTTGGCTTAAATCTTTTAAGTATGAACAACCATGAACTTGTTACTTGTAGATTTAACTTATTTCTTCATTTTATGTACTTTAAAGTTGAAATGTTGTTAATTTGGTCAAGTATTACTAGTTAATCTTGAGAGTGGAAGAACCTGTCGAGATTATGAACCGTGAGGTCAAAACTTTGAAACACAACAAGATTCTGATCGTCCGAGTACGATGGAATGCAAAACGAGGACTTGAGTTTACCTGGGAATGAGAGGATCAAATGATGCAGAAGTATCCTCACCTTTTTCCGACTCCTCCATCTACCTCAGCTTAAAATTTCGGGACGAAATTTTCTTTAACAGGTGGGTAATGTAACGACCCTGGAAATTCCAACTTTTATTAATATTATTTATTATTAATACTTGCGCATTAATAAATGTATTTTTATACATTTACTTGTTATCGTACTTGACTTTACATGGCCCGACACATCTTTGTGACACGCGTACTTTTCGCGAATAATATTTTAGAATATTATTTACATTCATGATTATTTATTATTAATCATTTTAATTAACTAAGGTTACTAGTTAATTACTTGGGCTTTATTTGGGTTAAGTGCATACTTACTTGGACTTGGGCTTTTATTATTGGAAATGGACTTGGAAGCCCACCCTACACTCTTAATGGACTTGTAAGCCCATCATTTAAGCTAGTGATTTACTAATGGAAGCATGGATTAATTAACATAAGTAATGGAATCTAGTTACTTGTATCTTTACACCTTGTTCCCATAACCGTTTAGCTTTAATACTACTTCAAGCTCACACCACCCTCCCATGTAGAAAGTAGATTTGAACCTTGCCTTGTTGGGAGTCTTGGCCGTCGGCCTAGGAGCTCATGGGGGAGTGTTTTGTTTCAAATTTTTTTGATTACCTATTTGCTAGTTCACCTCATTTCACACACACACAAAAATACTTGCAACTTTCTCTCATCTTTTCTCTCATTTCTTGTAAGTTACAAGCTTTATTTTTTCCTTTCTTTTTCTCTTCAAAACCGAAATATATACATATACATCATCATCATTTGCTTGTTTTGATTACTTGTTCTTTGTTGTTGATTACTTACTTGTTGTTTATCTTTGTTAAAGATCAAGTTCTATAACTTGTATCTTCATCTAATCTTGGTTACTTTCATCTTTTGTTATAAAGAACCAAGAACAAAGAATCTAAACTTTCTAGTTTATGGTTCTACACTTAATGTTTTAAAGATTTAAAGTTCATGAGTTGTAAAAACCATACTTGAATCCATGTTTGTAAACTTAAGGTTTACTTTCTTAAAGATCAAAGCCTTGGCTTGAATCTTTTAAGTATGAACAACCATGAACTTGTTACTTGTAGATTTAACTTATTTCTTCATTTTATGTACTTTAAAGTTGAAATGTTGTTAATTTGGTCAAGTATTACTAGTTAATCTTGAGAGTGGAAGAACCTGTCGAGATTATGGACCGTGAGGTCAAAACTTTGAAACACAACAAGATTCTGATCGTCCGAGTACGATGGAATGCAAAACGAGGACTTGAGTTTACCTGGGAATGAGAGGATCAAATGATGCAGAAGTATCCTCACCTTTTTCCGACTCCTCCATCTACCTCAGCTTAAAATTTCGGGACGAAATTTTCTTTAACAGGTGGGTAATGTAACGACCCTGGAAATTCCAACTTTTATTAATATTATTTATTATTAATACTTGCGCATTAATAAATGTATTTTTATACATTTACTTGTTATCGTACTTGACTTTACATGGCCCGACACATCTTTGTGACACGCGTACTTTTCGCGAATAATATTTTAGAATATTATTTACATTCATGATTATTTATTATTAATCATTTTAATTAACTAAGGTTACTAGTTAATTACTTGGGCTTTATTTGGGTTAAGTGCATACTTACTTGGACTTGGGCTTTTATTATTGGAAATGGACTTGGAAGCCCACCCTACACTCTTAATGGACTTGTAAGCCCATCATTTAAGCTAGTGATTTACTAATGGAAGCATGGATTAATTAACATAAGTAATGGAATCTAGTTACTTGTATCTTTACACCTTGTTCCCATAACCGTTTAGCTTTAATACTACTTCAAGCTCACACCACCCTCCCATGTAGAAAGTAGATTTGAACCTTGCCTTGTTGGGAGTCTTGGCCGTCGGCCTAGGAGCTCATGGGGGAGTGTTTTGTTTCAAATTTTTTTGATTACCTATTTGCTAGTTCACCTCATTTCACACACACACAAAAATACTTGCAACTTTCTCTCATCTTTTCTCTCATTTCTTGTAAGTTACAAGCTTTATTTTTTCCTTTCTTTTTCTCTTCAAAACCGAAATATATACATATACATCATCATCATTTGCTTGTTTTGATTACTTGTTCTTTGTTGTTGATTACTTACTTGTTGTTTATCTTTGTTAAAGATCAAGTTCTATAACTTGTATCTTCATCTAATCTTGGTTACTTTCATCTTTTGTTATAAAGAACCAAGAACAAAGAATCTAAACTTTCTAGTTTATGGTTCTACACTTAATGTTTTAAAGATTTAAAGTTCATGAGTTGTAAAAACCATACTTGAATCCATGTTTGTAAACTTAAGGTTTACTTTCTAAAAGATCAAAGCCTTGGCTTGAATCTTTTAAGTATGAACAACCATGAACTTGTTACTTGTAGATTTAACTTATTTCTTCATTTTATGTACTTTAAAGTTGAAATGTTGTTAATTTGGTCAAGTATTACTAGTTAATCTTGATCTCATATTTCTTGAAACTAAAAGTTAACTTTGTAAGTTCAAGAACATGGAAGTATAACTTTCTAGTTATAACTTCATATACTTGTGTTGGATCTAAGTTTCTATAGCTTATGGTCTTCTAATTTTGTTGTAAACAAGAGCTTATGAGCTTACATACACTTTACAAGATGAGAATCTAAGTTTCATTACTTATGGTTTCATTTAAGTAAAGATTCAAGTGTTATGACTTTCGATTTAACTTAGTAACTTTAGATCTATACTTTTGGGTCTTGGATCTTCAAGATCTAACTAAGAACTATGTTCTACAACTTAAGATCTTGATTATTTAGTTTACTTTCAAGTTTGTAGCTTAATATTACTTTTAGAGTTCATGTATGTGTCGGATCTAAGATCTTGATGTAACTTTGGTTCATCAAACTACTTGCAACACTTAATTGAGTTTTGCTACTTATCTTAGACTTAAACTTGTGTTATGATGGTCAAAACTTGGTAAAGATGATGCAAACACATCAACGAGTTGTACACTTGAAGCTATATGCATCAAGGATGAGAACCGTGATGAGCATCGAGCACCAAGAACCCACCAGAACACTAAACCTACTGTTTTTCGGGTCTGATCAGAATACCTGGGCTACTATAAAGTTGATTTTCAGTTATCTCTGTTCGATTAGATAATTTTTCATTTAACACTCGTCTTAATCCGAGTTACGGTTTAGGATCTATGGACCTCCGAACGTCACTACGTCCTTTTAACGTTGTGCTGAAAATTCTGACCTACTCGCACTTAAACCATCGCCACAGTCAAACAAAGACGAGTTTGGTTCTGGAATTTTTACAGCAACTAAAGGACTCATATACAGAGCCATGGCCACTGGTCCCACCTCAATTCAGTTTGTATAGAGGCCCTGGCGACTGATCGAATTCAGCCTTTGTTTTAAACTATTTTCTAGAATGAAACTTACTTTATACTTTTTGCTTGATGATGAATGATGATGATACTTAAGACCTAATTAACATACATTTAAACCTATTGGGATGATTTACTGACTTAGTAACTTTTGACTTAGGCTGAGGACCTTTTGGACAAACATACTTGCTTACTTTTCTCGAGTCAACTTTACTACTACTTTTCCGCTGTGAGTTATAGCATCCCTTTTTACTTTAACTATTTTGGGAACTGAGAATACCTGCACATTTTACGTTTTACATACTAGGCACGAGTACTTAAACTATATATATATGTGTGGGTTATACAACGGCATAAACTTTTCCCTTAGCTCGGTAACGTTTAGTCATCGGTCTTTGAACCGGTGAACGCGAATCTTAGATATGGATCCATAAGATTTGACATCCCCACTCGAGCTAGTAGCGCTAGCATTTAACGGATGTTTAATACTTCGTAAACATACACACTCGCCAAGTGTACTTTTAGGGGGTGATAAACGTTAACTTAGTTACCAAGTGCCCACGGTTAAACATATACTTTTCATACTGTTTTGAAACGCTGTTGAAGCACTGAAATCTCGTGGCTTACCTTACATTACTGTTGTACTTAAACTATAGCTCACCAACCTTTGTGTTGATGTTTTTAAGCATGTTTTTCTCAGGTGCTGAAGGTTGCTTGCTTCCGCTGTTGTACTAGTCATGCCTTGTAGACACCTGCTGCGCTTGTTAGAGTTATCACCGCATGAAACATTTTATTTGCATTCAAACTATGTTACCTTTTGAAACAATGATTTGTAACGACTATTGGGTCACGTAATATTACTAATTGCTCCTGTTCATTGAAGCATACTTTTGTTGTAAGATATTTGATGTTGGTTAAGACATCACCTTTATTCATGAATGCAAACTTTTTTTGAAACCGCATATAGTATTTGACCATGTAATGATCCTGTTGTTGATGATTCGTATACGATGGTTTTGTACGGGGCATCGCATTTGGTATCAGAGCATTGGTTGTAGGGAATTAGGTTGCATTAGTGAGTCTGGACCGACCCGAGTAGGATTCACTAATAGAACTAATCTACAACTTGCTAGTTTACTTGTTTCCACGAAACTTACTGCATGCTGCTGCTCACTTTTACTGCTATATGCCGTATGTTACTACATGATTTCACTACTGCATGCTATTATCTGCTTTTAATCGTATGCTACTTCTGTACGCTTTGTTATTATTGCCATGCTATTCACTGCTATACATGATTTTGACTGTCGTAGTTACTTAGCCTAATACGTACTTGCCTTATGACTTACTGACATGGAAAAAGTTATTTTTCCTTGTTCAGATGTCGGATATTCCACCTGTCATCATTTTGGACAGCGACACAGAAACATCAGCCACCTCACCGACCATTGTTGCCGATTCTCAGATGCCGTCGTCGACACCCTCCAGTGACTCAGGAACTTCGTCCTCCAGAGCTAGTAGCCATGCACTCAGCCCAGTGAGTACCTCAAACGAAGCTGAGGACCCACCGGAGATTCCAGCTGTCATACCTCGTCCTAATCCGTCCGGACGAAGTCACCAACATCTGGTTCCATTGCGATGATCGACTCCAAATAAAGTCTTTACAATGAGCAAATACACAGCGGAATATTTCTTTCATACCTGAAAATAAACATGCTTTCATGTGTCAACCAAAAAGTTGGTGAGTTCATAGGTTTATCATAAAACAATAAAATTCATTATTTTGATAGACCACAAGATTTAAATCCTGCATGGTACAAATGGGCGGGAATCCTAAACCCACCTGTAATGTACATGCGATATCTTTTAAATACAATACACCTTTCTCGTGTACGAAATAGTCTTTCATAAATCTTAGTAACCGTGCACATATCTCGTGCACAAAAATAACATACACATAACCTGTGTATAAAATCATTCTATCGATACATAACATTCATATCAATTGGTGGCAATTATCATGTCCACATAATTCAATGGTGGCAATTATCATGTCCACATAATTCAATGGTGGCAATTATCATGTCCACATAATTCAACAATAATCCGCAGAACTTCTGTCTGCATAATAATTCATTCGAGGAATGTTTTGTTTGTGTCTATCTCGTTAAACATTTATAAAAACATTTCATGTATTCGCAGTTCAGAATATATTTCAAAAGCATTTAATAAAGCAGTTGTAAAAACAGCGCATGTATTCTCAGTCCCAAAAATATAAAGAGTAAAAGGGAGCAAATGAACTCACAGTATTGTATTTTGTAGTAAAAATACATATGACGACATTGAACAACTGAACAATACAGGGTTGGCCTCGGATTCACGAACCTATATTCAATCATGTATATTAACACATGTAATGGTAATCGAACAATTATGTATATTATTAGTGATTTTATTTGTTATTTTATATTATGTGTTTTATTAATAACATAATTAGATATATTTATCCTTATATAGATAATTAACATTTATTACAAAAGTATTAATATGGTTAGGATTTATGTCATAAATATATTTTTATATAGAAAAATCTTCATTTGATATATTAATAATTAATAATACTAATAATAAATAATGAAAAAAGTAATACTAATTATGATAATAATTATGATAATTCTAATAATAATAATAATAATAATAATAATAATAATGATAATGATAATTTTTAATATTAATGATAAAGATAGTACTAATAATAATAATGTTTGTAATGATGATACTAGTAACGTTTAACAATTATGATATAAATTTTTATTAATAATAACAATAATAATAATGATAAAAATAATAATAATAATAATAATAATAATAATAAATATAATAATAATAATAATAATAATAACTTGATACTAATACTAATATTAATGATAATAATAATAGTTTGTGTTATTTTCGTAATAAAAATAATAATAACTATAATCATAATAATAATAAATATATGATAAATAATAATAAATGTGTATACCCTCAAAAGCTTTTAGTAAAAAGAAGTGCTCCAAACGAGACTCGAACCAAAGACCTCTCGGATAACGCAAACACCCTCAACCCATTACTCCATTTCGGATTTCCTGAATTTAATTGCACCTAATCTATATTTAACCCAATTTCCTTTTATTTCGGCCCAACATCTACATGGATCCTCACGGCCCAACAGAATTTCTAGTCTCGGCCCAATCATCATACTATATACGGCCCAACAATCATAACAGATCACGACCCACAGCTTCTCTTGATATTTTTTAAAAAAATTGCAGTGGCCTGGGTTCGAACCCAGGACCTTCTGTTTCCAATCATACGCCCATACCATTCCTCTGTTGTTTCATTTCTGTTTTAGTTTAGAGATTAAATTAAATTAACCGAAATTTGTGTTTCTTCTTCCTCTCCAACAATACCCAGAACTGTTCATCATCATTAAATCGTTTTTCTTCATACAACAACTCAATCATAGTTTAATCATATCGTGATCATAACCATCATCTCTTATGGTTATCGTCGCCATCATTCTTATTACCATCATCGTCACAGCGAAGAGAAAACAACACAATAAAAACTGAAAAGAAAATGACGATAGTTGATGGGTCTTGTTGGGTGTTCATGGTGGCAGATTATGGTGGTTGGTCAACAGTGGAGATTGTACTCGACATAAATAGAAATAGATAGTTTAGTTGTATCAGTAGCAAATAGCAAGTTGTTTGATCAACCATAGGTTGTTCAATTAACTAGAAAACAGAAAAATAGAATAAAAGTGACTGTAGCAGTAGACTATGGTGGTTGTTGGATGATCTAGGGTGGTGACCATGGTTAGGGTGGTTCTAGATTGTCCTTCAAAACAGAAATGGGGATGCAGCTACAGCAGTAGCAGTGACTCACGGTTAAGAATAAAATATAGAGAGAAGAGTGAGGGATGAGAGAGTGAGGTGGTCGATTGGGGTTGAAGTAGGTGTTTGGTTTGATTCGAAAATATAAGGAAATAAGGTCGTGGGGTGGATGTCGATCATAGATGATTGTGAGTTGGTTCAAAGATGCTTGTTCATCATCTAAAGATGGTGATGAATGTTTGTAATGAAGGTTAAAAACGAACACGAAGGTGGCTCGTGGTGTTTGATACTCGGACAGGGAACAGAAATTTAGCGTAGTTGTAGCGGGGTTCATGGGTGGTTCTTGGTGATAAACTCTTTCGATGGTGGAAGATGATGGTGGTCCGAAGTTTGAAGGTGGTTGGGTTTCGTATAGCATTTTGAATAAGAAAGGTGATTCATTGATGTGATCCACTTAAAGAATTAGATGAAGGTGGTGGTGACTTGAATAATAAAATAATATATATCTAACCAAATGAATGAAACGTGCAGGTGAAAAAAAATATATGTAACTCCTTGCCGACAGTTTATCCGGATAGCTATATCGTGTCCATTGCTAAACAGTTAACGTATAAAAGTGTTCCTAAAAATTCCAAATTTTTAGATTAAATATATTTAATTATTTCACTCATTACCTATATGAAACCTGATCAAAAAGGTTCGAAAATTATTTATTTTCTGTTCCGATTTATATGTACGGAGTACTAATATTTAAACTTAAAAAAGTAAAAATACTTTTAACAAATCTAAAATCTTCGTAATCGATTTACAGTTCAACTTTTATTTTAATCCATCATAGACTTATATTAAATCTATATGAACGTTAACGAAATGTCAACCGACTATTACTGACGTTTACTAATTAAGCTCAAAATCATTTATATTCCCTTTCTATATATAAACAGTTTTAAAATAGCAAAGTTAATTACCAAAACAAATATATTATATATTTTTAAACAAATAGATTTAATATAACTTTATATATTTACAAATAATATTTATATACATATTTATATATATCTATATACTCTATAGTTTCCATTAATAGCATTTTATTTTATTTATTTTACAATGTAAATCCTAATAATCATATTATATAATATTTTAAATTATATTTCAAATTATAAATACCTATTTAAATATATATGTTATCTATTTACAAATAGTTGTTCGTGAATCGTCGGGAATGGTCGAAAGTCAAATGAATATATGAAACACTTCAAAATATTTGTGACTCAACATTACAGACTTTGCTTATCGTGTCGAAATCATATAAATATTAAGTTAAAATTTGGTCAAAAATTCCCGGGTCGTCACACCAGCTCCACTTGCCCCAGGACCTCTGCAGCCACAGCACCATCCCGGTGGTGCTGTGATTCCCGCGGAACTTGGGGAAGGTCCAGTCCGTAATGAGCATAACCATTGGTACCGACGCCTTCCTGATGGACGTCTCGTGCCGATCGAACCCACCAGATACCGACAGATGATGGCCGCCCGAGGAGAGCCACCCGTGCAGCCACCCCCAGCCGATCATGATGACCCATCATCCGCCGATTCTTCATCCGACGACTCATCCTTTGACGACTCTGGTGACGAGGATTCAGATGAGGACCCTGATGATGCACCTGTACAGCCACCATCCACCCCGCCGAAGAAGCGGTACCGTTTTGATGGTACCGTCATTCCAGGGTTTAATGGAGGTCGACCATTCGTTGACGCTCATGGTCGGCGTCGTAGGGTTACCGCCCGTAAGCGGCTTGTGCCGTATCCTGCTGATCCCTTCATCCGTAAGCCTTACCGCTTTGCAGCCTCTACTTCTGGAGTCGGACCGTCTGCACCACCAGCTCCACCAGCACCACCCGTACCGACTGCACCGCCTGCCCCACCAACTCCCTCGGTCGAGGAACTGATGAGGGAAGTGGAGATCCTCCGTGCTCGGGTAACTGAGCTCGAGGACCAGATGTCCCACGTATTGGACATCCTACTGAAATGTCCCGTTCATATTGATTATAAACATTCCATATTAATTGATTTCGTTGCGAGGTTTTGACCACTATATGAGACGATTTTCAAAGACTGCATTCATATTTAAAACAACCATAACCTTTATTTTATCAATAAAGGTTTTAAAAACATTACGTAGATTATCAAATAATGATAATCTAAAATATACTGTTTACACACGACCATTACATAATAGTATACAATAGAAATATATTACATCGACATATGTTTCTTGAATGCAGTTTTTACACAATATCATACAAACATGGACTCCAAATCTTGTCCTTATTTTAGTATGCAACAGCGGAAGCTCTTAATATTCACCTGAGAATAAACATGCTTTAAACGTCAACAATAATGTTGGTGAGTTATAGGTTTAACCTATATATATCAAATTGTAACAATAGACCACAAGATTTCATATTTCAATACACGTCCCATACATAGAGATAAAAATCATTCATATGGTGAACACCTGGTAACCGACATTAACAAGATGCATATATAAGAATATCCCCATCATTCCGGGACACCCTTCGGATATGATATAAATTTCAAAGTACTAAAGCATTCGGTACTTTGGATGGGGTTGTTAGGCCCAATAGATCTATCTTTAGGATTCGCGTCAATTAGGGTGTCTGTTCCCTAATTCTTAGATTACCAGACTTAATAAAAAGGGGCATATTCGATTTCGATAATTCAGCCATAGAATGTAGTTTCACGTACTTGTGTCTATTTTGTAAATCATTTATAAAACCTACATGTATTCTCATCCCAAAAATATTAGATTTTAAAAGTGGGACTATAACTCACTTTCACAGATATTTCCTTCCTCGAAAATAAGACTTGGCCACGGATCGATTCACGAACCTATACAAATATGTACATATATATCAAAGTATGATCAAAATATAATTACAACCATTTTTATTATGTTTTAAAGATTTGAGTGTATTAAGTCAGCTGTCCTCGTTAGTAACCTACAACTAGTTGTCCACAGTTAGATGTACAAAAATAAATCGATATATATTATCTTGAATCAATCCACAACCCAGTGTATACACGTCTCAGGCTAGATCACAACTCAAAGTATATATTTTTTTGGAATCAACCTCAACCGTGTATAGCTAACTCCAATATTACTGCATATAGAGTGTCTATGGTTGTTCCAAATAATATATATATATACATGGGTCGATATGATATGTCAAAACATTTGCATACGTGTCTATGGTATCCCAAGATTACATAATATATTAGAATACATGTATAATATAATACAAGTTAGCTAGGATATGATTTGTAAAGATTTGTTAAATATTTCTCGTAGCTAAAAAGATCAAAAATATCCAATCTTGTTTTACCCATAACTTCTTCATTTTAAATCCGTTTTGAGTGAATAAAATTGCTATGGTTTCATATTGAAGTCTAATTTAAGAATACAAATAGAGAAAGTATAGGTTTATAGTTGAAAATTTAAGTTACATGTCAATTACTAAAGATGTAGTCATTTCCGTTGAAAGAACGACATCTTGATGACCATTTTGAAAAACATACTTTCACTTTGAGTTTAACCAAGATTTTTGGATATAGTTTCATGTTCATATGAAAAATCATTTTACCAGAAGAACAACTTTTAAATCAAAGTTTATCATAGTTTTTAATTATCCAAACCAAAACAGCCCCCGGTTTCACTACGACGGCGTATATCCGATTTTATGGTGTTCATCGTGTTTCCAGGTTTTAAATCATTAAGTTAGCATATCATATAGATATTGAACATGTGTTTAGTTTATTTTAAAAGTCAAGTTAGAAGGATTAACTTTTGTTTGCGAAAAAGTTTAGAATTAACTAAACTATGTTCTAGTGATTACAAGTTTAAACCTTCGAATAATATAGCTTTATATGTATGAATCGAATGATGTTATGAACATCATTACTACCTCAAGTTTTCTGGATAAAACTACTAGAAATGAGAAAAATGGATCTAGCTCCAAAGGATCCTTGGATGGCTTGAAAGTTCTTGAAGCAGAATCATGACACGAAAACAGTTTAAGTAAGATTTTCACTCGAAATAAGATTGTTATAGTTGTAGAAATTGAATCAAAGTTTGAATATGAATATTACCTTGAATTATAAAGATAACCTACTGTAAATAACAAAGGTTCCTTGATCTTATATGATTACTTGGAATGGATTACAAAGCTTGGAAGTAAACTTGCAAACTTGGTAGTATTCTTTATTTTTATGAAACTATACTTATGGAATTTATGAAGAACACGTAGAACTTGAAGATGGAACTTGAGAGAGATTAATTAGATGAAGAAAATTGAAGAATGAAAGTGTTTGTAGGTGTTTTTGGTCGTTGGTATATGGATTAGATATAAAGGATATGTAATTTTGTTTTCATGTAAATAAGTCATGAATGATTACTAATATTTTTGTAATTTTATGAGATATTTCATTCTAGTTGCCAAATGATGGTTCCCACATGTGTTAGGTGACTCACATGGGCTGCTAAGAGCTGATCATTGGAGTGTATATACCAATAGTACATACATCTAAAAGCTGTGTATTGTACGAGTACGAATACGGGTGCATACGAGTAGAATTGTTGATGAAACTGAACGAGGATGTAATTGTAAGAATTTTTGTTAAGTAGAAGTACTTTGATATGTGTCTTGAAGTCTTTCAAAAGTGTAATAATACATATCAAAACACAACATGTATATACATTCTAATGGAGTCGTTAAGTCTTCGTTAGTCGTTACATGTAAGTGTTGTTTTGAAACCTTTATGTTAACGATCTCAATTAATGTTGTTAACCCAATGTTTATTATCTCAAATGAGATGTTAAATTATTATATTATCATGATATTATGATGTATGAATATCTCTTAATATAATATATACATTAAAATATCGTTACAACGATAATCGTTACATATAAGTCTCGTTTCGTAATTCTTGAGTTAGTAGTCTTGTTTTTACATATGTAGTTCATTGTTAACACACTTAATGATATATATAAATATTATTTTATCATGTTAAATATAGTGTATCAATATCTTAATATGATACATATGTATTTAGTAGACGTTATCATAACGATAATCGTTATATATATCATTTCGAGTTTCTTAACTTAGTAATCTCATTTATTATGTATATCACACATTGTTAATATATTTAGTGAGATACTTACTCATCATAATATTATGTCAACCATATATATATGTCTATATATACCACAACATGTAGTTTTTACAATTTTGTAACGTTTGTGAATCGCCGGTCAACTTGGGTGATCAATTATCTATATGAAACTTATTTCATTTAATCAAGTCTTAACAAGTTTGATTTCTTAACACGTTGGAAAAATTTAGTCATGTAAATATCAATCTTAATTAATATATATAAACATGGAAAAGTTCGGGTCACTATAGTACCTACCCGTTAAATAAATTTCGTCCCGAAATTTTAAGCTGTTGAAGGTGTTGACGAATCTTCTGGAAATAGATGCGGGTATTTCTTCTTCATCTGATCTTCATGCTCCCAGGTGAACTCGGGTCCTCTACGAGCATTCCATCGAACCTTAACAATTGGTATCTTGTTTTGCTTAAGTCTCTTAACCTCACGATCCATTATTTCGACGGGTTCTTCAATGAATTGAAGTTTTTCATTGATTTGGATTTCGTCCAATAGAATAGTGAGATCTTCTTTAGCAAAACATTTCTTTAAATTCGAGACGTGGAAAGTGTTATGTACAGCCTCGAGTTGTTGAGGTAGCTCCAGTTGGTAAGCTACTGGTCCGACACGATTTATAATCTTGAATGGTCCAATGTAACTTGGATTTAGTTTCCCCCGTTTACCAAATCGAACAATGCCTTTCCAAGGTGAAACCTTAAGCATGACCATTTCTCCAATTTCAAACTCTATATCTTTTCTTTTACTGTCCGCGTAGCTCTTTTGTCGACTCTGGGTGGTTTTCAATCGTTGTTGAATTTGGATGATTTTCTCGGTAGTTTCTTGTATTATCTCCGGACCCGTAATCTGTCTATCCCCCACTTCATTCTAACAAATCGGAGACCTTCACTTTCTACCATAAAGTGACTCAAATGGCGCCATCTCAATACTAGAATGATAACCGTTGTTGTAGGAAAATTCTGCTAACGGTATGTGTCAATCCCAACTGTTTCCGAAATCAATAACACATGCTCGTAGCATGTCTTCAAGCGTTTGTATCGTCCTTTCACTCTGCCCATCAGTTTTTGGATGATAGGCAGTACTCATGTCTAGACGAGTCCCCAATGCTTGTTGTAACGTCTGCCAGAACCTTGAAACAAATCTATCATCCCTATCAGAGATAATAGAGATGGGTATTCCATGTCTGGAGACAACCTCCTTCAAATACAATCGCGCCAACTTCTCCATTTTGTCATCTTCTCTCATTGGCAGGAAGTGTGCTGACTTGGTGAGACGATCAACTATTACCCAAATAGGATCATAACCACTTGCAGTCCTTGGCAATTTAGTAATGAAATCCATGGTAATGTTTTCCCATTTCCATTCCGGGATTTCAGGTTATTGTAGTAGACCTGATGGTTTCTGATGTTCAGCTTTGATCTTAGAACACGTCAAACATTCTCCTACATATTTAGCAATATCGGCTTTCATACCCGGCCACCAAAAGTGTTTCTTGAGATCTTTATACATCTTCCCCGCTCCGGGATGTATTGAATATCTGGTTTTATGTGCTTCTTTAAGTACCATTTCTCTCACATCTCTAAACCTTGGTACACAAATTCTATCAGCCCTATATCGGGTTCTGTCTTCTCGAATTTTAAGATGTTTCTCTGATCCTTTGGGTATCTCATTCTTCAACTTTCCTTCTTTTACAACCCCCTGTTGCGCCTCCTTTATTTGAGTAGTAAGGTTAGTACGAATAATTATATTCATAGCATTTACCCGTATAGGTTCTCTGTCCTTTCTACTCAAAGCGTCGGCTACCACATTCGCCTTCCCCGGGTGGTATCGAATCTCAAAATCATAATCATTCAACAGTTCAATCCACCTGCGTTGTCTCATATTCAGTTGCTTCTGATTAAATATATGTTGGAGACTTTTGTGGTCGGTATATATAATACTTTTGACCCCATATAAATAATGCCTCCAAGTCTTTAATGCAAAAACAACAGCACCCAATTCCAAATCGTGAGTTGTATAATTTTGCTCGCGAATCTTCAATTGTCTAGACGCATAAGCAATCACCTTTGTTCGTTGTATTAATATACAACTGAGACCTTGCTTTGATGCATCACAATAAATCACAAAATCATCATTCCCTTCAGGCAATGACAATATAGGTGCCGTAGTTAGCTTTTTCTTCAAAAACTGAAACGCCTTCTCTTGTTCATCCTTTCATTCAAATTTCTTCCCTTTATGCGTTAATGCAGTCAAGGGTTTTGCTATTTTGGAGAAATCTTGGATGAATCTTCTGTAGTAACCAGCCAATCCTAAAAATTGACGTATATGCTTCGGAGTTTTTGGGGTTTCCCACTTTTCAACGGTTTCGATCTTTGCCGGGTCCACCTGGATACCTTCTTTGTTCACTATGTGACCGAGGAATTGAACTTCTTCCAACCAAAATGCACACTTTGAAAACTTAGCGTACAGTTTTTCTTTCCTCAATACTTCTAGCACTTTTCTCAAATGTTCTTCGTGCTCTTGATCATTCTTTGAGTAAATAAGTATGTCATCGATGAAAACAATGACAAACTTGTCAAGATATGGCCCACACACTCGGTTCATAAGGTTCATGAACACAGCTGGTGCGTTAGTCAATCCAAACGGCATAACCATAAACTCGTAATGACCATAACGCGTCCTAAAAGCAGTTTTTAGAATATCATCCTCCTTTACTCGCATTTGATGATATCCAGAACGTAAATCGATTTTCGAATAAACCGACGAGCCTTATAGTTGATCAAATAAGTCGTCAATTCTCGGTAGTGGATAACGGTTTTTGATGGTAAGTTTATTCAACTCTCTGTAGTCAATACACAAACTAAATGTACCATCCTTCTTCTTGACAAACAAAACGGGAGCTCCTCATGGTGATGTGCTTGGTCGAATGAAACCACGTTCTAATAGTTCTTGCAGTTGGCTTTGTAGTTCTTTCATCTCGCTGGGTGCGAGTCTGTAAGGAGCACGAGCTATTGGTGCAGCTCCTGGTACAAGATCTATTTGAAATTCAACAGATCGATGTGGAGGTAGTCCCGATAATTCTTTCGGAAATACATCGGGAAATTCTTTTGCGACGGGAACATCATTGATGCTCTTTTCTTCAGTTTGTACTTTCTCGACATGTGCTAGAACAGCATAGCAACCTTTTCTTATTAGTTTTTGTGCCTTCAAATTACTAATAAGATGTAGCTTCGTGTTGCCCTTTTCTTCGTACACCATTAAGGGTTCTCCTTCTTCTCGTACAATGCGAATTGTATTTTTGTAACATACGATCTCTGCTTTCATCTCCTTCAGCCAGTCCATGCCAACTATTACATCAAAACTCCCTAACTCTACTGGTATCAAATCAATCTTAAATATTTCGCTACCCAGTTTAATTTCTCGATTCTGGCATATATAATCTGCTGAAATTAATTTACCGTTTGCTAATTCATGTAAAAATTTACTATCCAACGGCGTCAAATGACAACTTAATTTAGCACAAAAATCTCTACTCATATAGCTTCTATCCGCACCCGAATCAAATAAAACGTAAGCAGATTTATTGTTAATAAGAAACGTACCCGTAACAAGCTCCGGATCTTCCTGTGCCTCTGCCACATTAGTATTGAAAACTCTTCCGCGGCCTTGTCCATTCGTGTTCTCCTGGTTCGGGTAATTTCTAATAATGTGGCTGGGTTTTCCACATTTATAACAAACTACATTGGCATAACTTGCTCTGACACTACTTGCTCCGCCATTACTCGTTCCGACACCATTTGTTCCTTTCGTTCTGTTAACCCCTAGTCCGTAGACCTCACACTTCGCCGCGCTATGACCATTTCTTTTACACTTGTTGCAAAATTTGGTGCAGAACCCCGAGTGATACTTTTCACACCTTTGTCATAGCTGCTTCTGATTGTTGTTGTTGTTGCGGTTGTTATTGTTGTTGGGGATAATTGTTGTAGTTGTTGTTGTTGTTGTTTTGCCGTTTGTTGTAGTTGCGATTGATGTTGCGATTGTTGGGATAGTTGTTGTTGTTTTGGTGACTCTTATCACCGTTTTCCTCCCACTTTCTTTTGACTAACTTCACGTTGGCCTCTTCGGCCGCCTGTTCTTTAATTCTTCCCTCAATCTGGTTCACTAGTTTGTGAGCCATTCTACATGCCTTTTGTATGGAGGCAGGCTCATGTGAACTTATATCTTCTTGGATTCTCTCCAGTAACCCTTTCACAAACGCGTCGATCTTCTCTTCCTCATCTTCGAACGCTCTCGGACACAATAGGCACAATTCTGTGAATCGTCTTTCGTATGAAGTAATATCGAATCCCTGTGTTCGTAACCCTCTAAGTTCTGACTTGAGCTTATTGACCTCGGTTCTGGGACGGTACTTCTCGTTCATCAAGTGCTTGAATGCTGACCACGGTAGCGAGTAAGCAGCATCTTGTCCCACTTGCTCTAGATAGGTATTCCACCATGTTAACGCAATACCTGTGAAGGTATGCATAGCATACTTCACTTTATCTCCTTCAGCACACTTACTTATGGAAAACACCGATTCAACTTTCTCGGTCCACCGTTTCAATCCGATTGGTCCTTCGGTCCCATCAAATTCTAAAGGTTTGCAGGCAGTGAATTCCTTGTAGGAGCATCCTACATGATTTCTTGCACCGTTAGCTGTATTGCTAGATTCAGAGTTATTGTTGGTATGTAGCGCGACCTGTACTGCGGCTATGTTTGAAGCAAGAAAGGCACGAAATTCCTCTTCGCTCATATTCAAGGTGTGTCGAGTAGTCGGTGCCATTTCCTTCAAAATAGTCAAATGAAACAATTTAATCATACATAATATTAAGAGCAGTCAATAGTATCTCGTAGCATAATATAAACTCATTTATAAAAGCTTTTTCTTCATATTAGCGTTTTATAAGTTTAAATTCGGGTACTACCTACCCGTTAAGTTCATACTTAGTAGCTAATATACAATTCAACTACTACAATTCCATATGAAAAACTGATTATAATAATATATCACATACAAATATTCTTCAAACTTACAACTTCGCTATATTACATATAACATGAAATATAGTACACTATGATACAGTACAGTTTTGAAGATAAATCTAGTTAATACGCAAGTTGTTCAGCAAAGGAAATAAAGACATGTAATTCATAAGTCCAGAAACAAGTCATGCATTCTGGTTTTACTAAGACGACTTCCCATCCTTGGTCTTGAGAAAAATAACCGTTATGACCATTAGCTAGGCAGCATGTTGTAATGTGGTCAAAAGGACTAGGGTTTCGTAATGTCCAACAGCCCTGTAATAATCTAAAAACATTGTTTCTCACCCCAACTACTGAATCCGTCACTTGTGGGAAAGTTTTATTTAAAAGCTGCAATCCGATGTTCTTTTTCTCACTTTGGTAAGAAGCGAACATCACTAACCCGTAAGCATAACATGCTTCTTTATGTTGCATGTTAGAAGCTCTTTCTAATTCACGAAATCCTATGTTGGGATATGTTGAGTCAAAATAGGTTCTTAACCCGTAGCGTAAAATTACATTTGGGTTCCCCGCATTTAACGCTTTAAAGAAAACACGGCGTAACTTAAACTCTCCCCAATGTGATATACCCCACCTATCAAAGGAAAGCCTTTTATAAACTAATAAGGCATTTCTGGAAAGTCTTTCAAATGTTTGACAAGTTAATTTCGCCATAACTAAATGTGCTGATGAATTCTGACCGACTCTAGACAAGATTTCCTCAATCATATCCTCTGGTAGGTCTTTTAAAATATTCTGTTGTCTACCCTTAACGTCCATTTTGTTTTTATACTATAAAATAGACAAGGATTAGATTCGTAATAACAAACAATACAAGCAATTTTTACATAGAACATAAAAGTACAAGCACACTACAATACATTTATTACACAACATGCTCACACCCCTCTAATCTGAATCACTGGTTTCTTCTTCTTCAGACTTGGTTCTTTTTCCTAATCTTCTAGGGATATATGATGTTCCTCTAATATGAGTCATCATTTTCCACATTGGTTTAGAAAAACCTGGTGGTTTAGAGGTTCCCGGGTTATTGTCACGATATTGAAAATACGGGTGTTGACGGTACATATAAAGTTCATCTGGGTCGGAATCAGATTTCTCTATTTTGATGCCTTTTCCCTTATTATTTTCTTTTGCCTCATTAAATTGGGTCGGGGTAATTTCTATAACATCATCGGAATCCTCATCAAGATCCGATTCATCGGAAAATTGGTAATTTTTCCGATATTTTGCTTCCTTAGCGGAAACACCATTGACCATTATTAACTTTGGTCCATTCGTTGAGGATTTTCTTTTATTTGACCGATTTTTTGTGGTTCCTACTATTCCCCCTCCGGAACCTCTTCTTCTTCCGGTTCCTCTTCTTCTGGTTCCTCTTCTTCCGGTTCCTCTTCTTCCGGTTCCGTTTCCTCTTCTTCTGATTCTCCGGGAACTTGTGAATCTTGCCAATATATATTCGACTCTTCGTTATTATTAGGTGAGTTAATGGGATTTGTGCTAGAGGTAGACATCTATCACACAATATCAAACATGTTAAGAGATTAATATATCACATAATATTTACATGTTAATAATATATAGTTTCCAACAAAAATGTTAAGCAAAATTTTTTAAAGAAAACACAGTCGAAGTCCAGACTCACTAATGCTTCCTAACAAACTCGATAAGACACACTAATGTAAATTTTCTAGTTCTCTGAGACCAACGCTCGGATACCAACTGAAATGTCCCGTTCATATTGATTATAAACATTTCATATTAATTGATTTCGTTGCGAGGTTTTTGACCTCTATATGAGACATTTTTCAAAGATTGCATTCATTTTTAAAACAACCAAAACCTTTATTTTATCAATAAAGGTTTTAAAAACATTACGTAGATTATCAAATAATGATAATCTAAAATATACTGTTTACACACGACCATTACATAATGGTTTACAATAGAAATATATTACATCAACATATATTTCTTGAATGTAGTTTTTACACAATATCATACAAACATGGACTCCAAATCTTGTCCTTATTTTAGTATGCAACAGCGGAAGCTCTTAATATTCACCTGAGAATAAACATGCTTTAAACGTCAACAAAAATGTTGGTGAGTTATAGGTTTAACCTATATATATCAAATCGTAACAATAGACCGCAAGATTTCATATTTCAATACACATCCCATACATAGAGATAAAAATCATTCATATGGTGAACACCTGGTAACTGACATTAACAAGATGCATATATAAGAATATCCTCATCCTTCCGGGACAACCTTCGGATATGATATAAATTTCAAAGTACTAAAGCATCCGGTACTTTGGATGGGGTTTGTTAGGCCCAATAGATCTATCTTTAGGATTCGCATCAATTAGGGTGTCTGTTCCCTAATTCTTTGATTACCAGACTTAATAAAAAGGGGCATATTCGATTTCGATAATTCAACCATAGAATGTAGTTTCACGTACTTGTGTCTATTTTGTAAATCATTTATAAAACCTGCATGTATTCTCATCCCAAAAATATTAGATTTTAAAAGTGGGACTATAACTCACTTTCACAGATATTTCCTTCCTCGAAAATAAGACTTGGCCACGGATCGATTCACGAACCTATACAAATATATACATATATATCAAAGTATGATCAAAATATAATTACAACCATTTTTATTATGTTTTAAAGATTTGAGTGTATTAAGTTAGCTGTCCTCGTTAGTAACCTACAACTAGTTGTCCACAGTTAGATGTACAAAAATAAATCGATATATATTATCTTGAATCAATCCACGACCCAGTGTATACACGTGTCTAGATCACAACTCGAAGTATATATATTTTTGGAATCAACCTCAACCCTGTATAGCAAACTCCAACATTATTGCATATATAGTGTCTATGGTTGTTCCAAATAATATATATACATGGGTCGATATGATATGTCAAAACATTTGCATACGTGTCTATGTTATCCCAAGATTACATAATATATTAGAATACATGTATAATACAATATAAGTTAGCTAGGATATGATTTGTATAGATTTGTTAAACATTTCCCGTAGCTAAAAAGATCAAAAATATCCAATCTTGTTTTACCCATAACTTCTTCATTTTAAATCCATTTTGAGTGAATCAAATTGCTATGGTTTCATATTGAACTCTAATTAAAAATTTTCCAAACCTAAAAAGTATAGGTTTATAGTCAGAAATTTAAGTTACATGTCAATTACTAAAGAGGTAGTCATTTCCGTCGAAAGAACGACATCTTGATGACCATTTTGAAAAACATAATTTCACTTTGAGTTTAACCAAGATTTTTGGATATAGTTTCATGTTCATATGAAAAATCATTTTCCCAGAAGAACAACTTTTAAATCAAAGTTTATCATAGTTTTTAATTATCCAAACCAAAACAGCCCCCGGTTTTACTACGACGGCGTATATCCGATTTTATGGTGTTCATCGTGTTTCCAGGTTTTAAATCATTAAATTAGCATATCATATATATATATATATAGAACATATGTTTAGTTTATTTTAAAAGTCAAGTTAGAAGGATTAACTTTTGTTTGAAAACAAGTTTAGAATTAACTAAACTATGTTCTAGTGATTACAAGTTTAAACCTTCGAATAAGATAGCTTTATAAGTATGAATCGAATGATGTTGTGAACATCATTACTACCTCAAGTTTTCTGGATAAAACTACTGGAAATGAGAAAAATGGATCTAGCTTCAAAGGATCCTTGGATGGCTTGAAAGTTCTTGAAGCAGAATCATGACACGAAAACAGTTCAAGTAAGATTTTCACTCGAAATAAGATTGTTATAGTTGTAGAAATTGAATCAAAGTTTGAATATGAATATTACCTTGAATTATAAAGATAACCTGATGTAAATAACAAAGGTTCCTTGATCTTATATGATTACTTGGAATGGATTAGAAAGCTTGGAAGTAAACTTGCAAACTTGGTAGTATTCTTGATTTTTATGAAACTATACTCATGGAATTTATGAAGAACACTTAGAACTTGAAGATGGAACTTGAGAGAGATCAATTAGATGAATAAAATTGAAGAATGAAAGTGTTTGTAGGTGTTTTTGGTCGTTGGTATATGGATTAGATATAAAGGATATGTAATTTTGTTTTCATGTAAATAAGTCATGAATGATTACTAATATTTTTGTAATTTTATGAGATATTTCATGCTAGTTGCCAAATGATGGTTCCCACATGTGTTAGGTGACTCACATAGGCTGCTAAGAGCTGATCATTGGAGTGTATATACCAATAGTACATACATCTAAAAGCTGTGTATTGTACGAGTACGAATACGGGTGCATACGAGTAGAATTGTTGATGAAACTGAACGAGGATGTAATTGTAAGCATTTTTGTTACGTAGAAGTACTTTGATATGTGTCTTGAAGTCTTTAAAAAGTGTAAGAATACATATCAAAACACAACATGTATATACATTCTAATGGAGTCGTTAAGTCTTCGTTAGTCGTTACATGTAAGTGTTGTTTTGAAACCTTTAAGTTAACGATCTCAATTAATGTTGTTAACCCAATGTTAATTATATCAAATGAGATGTTAAATTTTTATATTATGATGATATTATGATGTATGAATATCTCTTAATATGATATATACATTAAAATATCGTTACAACGATAATCGTTACATATAAGTCTCGTTTCGTAATTCTTGAGTTAGTAGTCTTGTTTTTACATATGTAGTTCATTGTTAACACACTTAATGATATATTTAAATATCATTTTATCATGTTAAATATAGTGTATCAATATCTTAATATGATACATATGTATTTAGTAGACGTTATCATAACAATAATCGTTATATATATCATTTCGAGTTTCTTAACTTAGTAATCTCATTTCTTATATATATCACACATTGTTAATATATTTAGTGAGATACTTACTCATTATAATCTTATGTCAACCATATATATATGTTTATATATACCACAACATGTAGTCTTTACAATTTTGTAACGTTCGTGAATCGCCGGTCAACTTGGGTGATCAATTGTCTATATGAAACTTATTTCATTTAATCAAGTCTTAACAAGTTTGATTGCTTAACACGTTGGAAACATTTAGTTATGTAAATATCAATCTCAATTAATATATATAAACATGGAAAAGTTCGGGTCACTACACCTACACCCACCATCACCGTAGGGCTTTTATTGTAGATTTCATTATGTAATCTCATTCGTAGTTTTATGTTCTACTTATGTATTGTACGAACCTATGCGGATGTATGCAACTTATTATTAATGAATGGAACTTTGCGTTTTTTAATTCTTGCACGGTGTTCTATTTACATTACTGTATGATGATTCTGTGGTATTTGTACCTAGTTGCATTACTTAATAAACATGTGATGTGTTAATTCCATGTTGACTACCATATGCTGTATTATTACTATTTGAATACCAAATTTTGACTTGAGTCAAAATTTTTGTTTAGAACATCATGGCCAACGGAAGATCAACACCCACCACAGCCCAAATCGAGGAAATGATCAATGAACGATCCGCCGCAGCTTTAGCGGAAATGAACCCCCCAAGCTCCACCGCCACCGGTTATCCAGCCCGTTCGTAATGGGTGTACATACAAAGAGTTTCAAAGCTGCAAGCCCCACAACTTTAGTGGAACTGAGAGACGGTTGGTCTCACAAGGTGGTTTGAGAAATTAGAATCTGTATTTCGAGTTAGTAACTGCTCAGAGGTGAACAAAACCAAGTATGCCTCATGTACGCTGTCTGACGGCGCACTAACTTAGTGGAACACATTGGCTCAAGCAAAGGGTATTGATGTGGCGTTTGCTACCCCATGGGAGGAATTCAAAGGGGCCCTGATTGAGGAATATTGCCCTAGGACAGAGATCCAGAAGATGGAGATTGAGTTTATGCAGTTGAAGGTTGTGGGAAACGACCTCGATGGTTACAACCGTAGGTATCTAGAATTAGCCCTGATGTGTCCTACCATGGTTACCCCGGAGTTTAAGCGTATGGAAAGGTACTTGTGGGGACTTCCTAAGTCCATTAAGGGAAATGTCACCTCATCTAAGCCACCCAATGTCCCAGAAGCAATGCGCATGGCGCATACCTTAATGAAACAAATCATCATCGATGAACCAGAAAAGGCAAAATCCGAAGCGGGTGGTAGTGAAAAGCGCAAGTGGGACAACAACAACAAAGGGAGAGCCTATGATCAAAACCCGGCAAAGCGACATGAGGGTTTCAAAGGAAACAACAACGGTGGGAACCCCAACCCGAACACTGGCTCAAACCCCAACTACAAGGGTACTCTACCACAGTGAAAGAGGTGCTACAAGCACCATACCGGGTACTGTAACGTTCTTTGTGAAAAATGCAAGAAGACTGGGCATATTGGCAGGGACTGCAAGATCACCACCATGACTGGGAAGCCGACCCCCACTGGACTGAGAAAGTGTTATGAATACGGATAAACGGGCCACTTCAGAAATGAGTGTCCCAACAAGCGAAAGGACGGTGGACTACCGCGTGGCAGAGCTTTCAATGTAAATGCAAGGGATGCTCGTGAGAACCCCGACTTGGTCACAGGTATATTCACTATCAACAATTTATTAGCTTCTGTCCTATTTGATACTGGTGCCGATAGAAGTTATGTATGTAGACACTTTTCCGATAAGATAAATTGGTCGTTAGTTCCTTTAAAGGAGAGTATGCTTGTAGAGGTAGCCAATGGAAAACTTGAGAAAGTTGACCAAATTAGTCGAGGAGCTATTATCAACATAGCTGGTGTGGATTTCGAGATTGACTTGATACCCATCAAGTTGGGAAGCTTTGATGTAATTGTCGGTATGGACTGGTTGACCAAGATAAGGGCTGACATTATCTGTGGAGATAAAGCTCTTCGTATACCACACGGAGACGGTGAGCCATTGATTATTTACGGAGAGAGATGTAGCTCGAAACTGAATCTCATTAGTTGCATGAAAGCACAAAAGATCATGAAGAAAGGACGTCTTGCTATTTTGGCACATGTTAAAACATTAGAAACCGAAGTGAAGAGCGTGGATGACGTACGAATTGTGAACGAATTTTTCGATGTCTTTTCGGAAGAATTGCCTGGATTACCGCCACCGAGAGCAATGGAGTTTCAGATCGATTTAGTGCCAGGAGCTGCACCTGTAGCTCGTGCACCTTATCGACTCGCACCTTCCGAGATGCAAGAGTTGCAGAGCCAATTACAAGAACTGCTAGACCGTGGATTTATCCAACCAAGTTTCTCGCCTTGGGGCGCACATGTTTTGTTTGTGAAGAAGAAGAATGGATCATTCCGCATGTGTATCGACTACCGTGAACTCAAAAAATTGACGATCAAGAATCGGTATCCTCTTCCCCGAATTGACGATCTTTTCGACCAGTTGCATGGATCAAGCATTTACTCTAAGATCGATTTGCGATCCGGTTATCACCAGTTGAGGGTGAAAGAGAGCGACGTGATGAAGACTGCATTCAGAACTCGTTATGGTCATTATGAGTTTCTCGTAATGCCATTTGGTTTAACAAACGCACCTGCCGTGTTTATGGATCTCATGAATCGTGTCTGCAAGCCATACCTGGATAAGTTCATTATCGTCTTCATAAATGATATCCTCATCTACTCCAAGAGCGAAGAAGAGCATGAGCAACATCTTCGATTAGTGCTTGACCTCTTGAGACAAGAGAAACTTTATGCGAAATTCTCCAAATGTGAATTTTGGTTGAAGGAAGTCCAATTTCTGGGTCACGTTGTGAGTGATCAAGGTATCAAAGTTGATCCCGCCAAGATTGAAGCTATCAGCAAGTGGGAGACCCCCACTACTCCGACGCACATTCGTCAATTTTTAGGTCTCGCCGGTTACTACTGAAGATTCATTGAAGGTTTCTCTCTGATTGCGCGTCCTTTGACCGCGCTGACTCACAAAGGGAAGAAGTTCATTTGGGAACCCCAACATGAATCAGCATTTCAAACCTTGAAAAAGAAGTTAACCACCGCACCTATCTTATCACTTCCGGTAGGCAGTGATGATTTCGTCGTTTATTGCGATGCTTCGAAAAGTGGTTTTGGTTGTGTACTGAAGCAACGCACAAAGGTTATCGCTTATGATTCCCGTCAACTAAAGATTCACGAATGAAACTACACTACTCACGATCTTGAACTTGGAGCCGTTGTCTTCGCATTAAAACTATGGAGACACTATCTTTATGAAACTAAGAGCACTATTTTCACCGATCATAAAAGCCTCCAACACATTTTCAATCAGAAGCAACTGAATATGAGACAGCGTCGATGGATTGAGACGCTGAATGACTATGATTGTGAACTTCGTTATCATCCTGGCAAGGCCAATGTTGTAGCTGACGCTTTGAGCCAAAAGGAGAGGATGGCACCTCTTCGTGTTTGGGCACTGAACATCACCATTCATTCGAACCTCAATAGCCAGATCCGAGCAGCCCAAGATGAGGCTCTCAAGGAAGAGAATATATCTCACGAATACTTGAACATCCTTGTTTTTAGATTCGAAGTTAAGGAAACTGGACTCCGATGCTATGCCGGACGAATTTGGGTACCCCGTTATGGAGATCTACGGAACCTTATACTAGATGAAGCCCACAAGTCGAGATATTCGATTCACCCTGGAGCGGGCAAAATGTACCACGATCTTAAGGAACAGTATTGGTGGCCTTATCTTAAGAAGGATGTTGCAACTTATGTTGGGAAATGTTTGACTTGCTCGAAAGTAAAGGCCGAGCATCAGAGGCCCTCTGGATTACTTCAACAACTGGAAATCCCATAATGGAAGTGGGAAAGGATAACAATGGATTTCATTGCTAAGCTACCAAAGACGGTGGGCGGATACGATACCATCTGGGTTATCGTTGACGTCTTACCAAATCTGCACACTTTCTAGCTATGAAGGAAACGGATACGATGGAGAGACTCCCTCAACTATACATCAAAGAGGTTGTATCTCATCATGGTGTACCTTTATCTATTATCTCAGATCGCGATCCCCGTTTTGCTTCTAGATTTTGGCGTTCTTTGCAAGAACCCTTGGGAACTCTTCTCGACATGAGTACTGCTTATCACCCACAGACCGATGGTCAGAGCGAACGCACAATTCAAACTTTGGAGGACATGTTACGTGCATGTGTTATTGATTTTAGAAAGGCCTGGGAAAGGCATTTGCCGCTAGCTGAATTCTCTTACAACAACAGTTATCACTCGATTATTAATGCCGCACCTTTCGAGGTGTTGTATGGTCGCAAGTGCCGATATCCTATTTGTTGGGCTGAAGTAGGCGAAACGCAAATCACCGGACCCGAGATAGTCCATGAAACCACTGAGAAGGTTGTCCAGATTCAAGCGAGACTCAAGACGGCCCGTGATCGTCAAAAAAGTTATGCAGACCTTAAATGTAAAGACTTTGAATTCAACGTGGGTGACCGCGTAATGTTGAAGGTCTCACCTTGGAAAGGTGTGATCCGTTTTAGAAAACGTGGGAAGCTCAACCCGCGATACATTGGTCCTTTTGAAATCTTAGAGCGTGTTGGACCCGTTGCTTACCGTTTTGGATCTTCCAACTCAATTGAGCTCCGTTCATCCTACCTTTCATGTATCGAATTTGAAGAAGTGTCTTGTTGAACCGGAACATGTCATACCTTTGGAGAAACTTACAATTGATGACAAACTTCACTTCGTGGAAGAACCTGTCGAGATTATGGACCGTGAGGTCAAAACTTTGAAACACAACAAGATTCCGATCGTCCGAGTACGATGGAATGCAAAACGAGGACTTGAGTTTACCTGGGAACGAGAGGATCAAATGATGCAGAAGTATCCTTACCTTTTCCCGACTCCTCCATCTACCTCAGCTTAAAATTTCGGGACGAAATTTTCTTTAACAGGTGGGTAATGTAACGACCCTGGAAATTCCAACTTTTATTAATATTATTTATTATTAATACTTGCGCATTAATAAATGTATTTTTATACATTTATTTGTTATCGTACTTGACTTTACATGGCCCGACACATCTTTGTGACACGCGTACTTTTCGCGAATAATATTTTAGAATATTATTTACATTCATGATTATTTATTATTAATCATTTTAATTAACTAAGGTTACTAGTTAATTACTTGGGCTTTATTTGGGTTAAGTGCATACTTACTTGGACTTGGGCTTTTATTATTGGAAATGGACTTGGAAGCCCACCCTACACTCTTAATGGACTTGTAAGCCCATCATTTAAGCTAGTGATTTACTAATGGAAGCATGGATTAATTAACATAAGTAATGGAATCTAGTTACTTGTATCTTTACACCTTGTTCCCATAACCGTTTAGCTTTAATACTACTTCAAGCTCACACCACTCTCCCATGTAGAAAGTAGATTTGAACCTTGCCTTGTTGGGAGTCTTGGCCGTAGGCCTAGGAGCTCATGGGGGAGTGTTTTGTTTCAAATTTTTTTGATTACTTATTTGCTAGTTCACCTCATTTCACACACACACAAAAATACTTGCAACTTTCTCTCATCTTTTCTCTCATTTCTTGTAAGTTACAAGCTTTATTTTTTCCTTTCTTTTTCTCTTCAAAACCGAAATATATACATATACATCATCATCATTTGCTTGTTTTGATTACTTGTTCTTTGTTGTTGATTACTTACTTGTTGTTTATCTTTGTTAAAGATCAAGTTCTATAACTTGTATCTTCATCTAATCTTGGTTACTTTCATCTTTTGTTATAAAGAACCAAGAACAAAGAATCTAAACTTTCTAGTTTATGGTTCTACACTTAATGTTTTAAAGATTTAAAGTTCATGAGTTGTAAAAACCATACTTGAATCCATGTTTGTAAACTTAAGGTTTACTTTCTTAAAGATCAAAGCCTTGGCTTGAATCTTTAAAGTATGAACAACCATGAACTTGCTACTTGTAGATTTAACTTATTTCTTCATTTTATGTATTTTAAAGTTGAAATGTTGTTAATTTGGTCAAGTATTACTAGTTAATCTTGATCTCATATTTCTTGAAACTAAAAGTTAACTTTGTAAGTTCAAGAACATGGAAGTATAACTTCACATACTTGTGTTGGATCTAAGTTTCTATAACTTATGGTCTTCTAATTTTGTTGTAAACAAGAGCTTATGAGCTTACATACACTTTACAAGATGAGAATCTAAGTTTAATAACTTATGGTTTCATTTAAGTAAAGATTCAAGTGTTATGACTTAGGATTTAACTTAGTAACTTTAGATCTAGAATTTTGGGTCTTGGATCTTCAAGATCTAACTAAGAACTATGTTCTACAACTTAAGATCTTGATTATTTAGTTTACTTTCAAGTTTGTAGCTTAATATTACTTTTAGAGTTCATGTATGTGTCTGATCTAAGATCTTGATGTAACTTTGGTTCATCAAACTACTTGCAACACTTAATTGAGTTGTGCTACTTATCTTAGACTTACACTTGTGTTATGATGGTCAAAACTTGGTAAAGATGATGCAAACACATCAACGAGTTGTATACTTGAAGCGATATGCATCAAGGATGAGAACCGTGATGAGCATCGAGCACCAAGAATCCACCAGAACACTAAACCTACTGTTTTTTGGGTCTGATCAGAATACCTGGGCTAGTATAAAGTTGATTTTCAGTTATATATTTTCTATTAGATAATTTTTCGTTTAAGACTCGTCTTAATCCGAGTTACGGTTTAGGATCTATGGCCCTCCGAACGTCACTACATCCTTTTAACGTTGTGCTGAAAATTCTGACCTACTCGCACTTAAAACGTCACTACGGTCAAACAAAGACGAGTTTGGTTCTGGAATTTTTACAGAAACTAAAGGACTCATATACGGAGCCATGTCCACTGGTCCCACCTCAATTCAGTTTGTATATAGGTCGTGACGACTGATCGAAGTCAGCCTTTGTTTTAAACTCTTTTCTAGAATGAAACTTACTTTATACTTTTTGCTTGATGATGAATGACGATGATACTTAAGACCTAATTTACATACATTTAAACCTATTGGGATGATTTACTGACTTAGTAACTTTTGACTTAGGTTGAGGACCTTTTAGACAAACGTACTTGCTTACTTTTCCCGAGTCAACTTTACTACTACTTTTTCACTGTGAGTTATAGCATCCTTTTTACTGTAACTATTTTGGGAACTGAGAATACCTGTGCATTTTAAGTTTTACATACTAGGCACGAGTACTTAAACTATATATATGTGTGGTTTATACAACGGCATAAACTTTCCCCTTAGCTCGGTAACATTTAGTCATCGGTCTGTGAACCGGTGAACGCGAATCTTAGATATGGATCCATAGGGTTTTACATCCCCACTCGGGCTAGTAGCGCTTGGATTTAACGGGTGTTTAATACTTCATAAACATACGTACTCGCCAAGTGTACTTTTAGGGGGTGATAAACGTTAAGTTAGTTACCAAGTGCCCACGGTTAAATATATACTTTTCATACTGTTTTGAAACGCTGTTGAAGCACTGAAATCTCGTGGCCTACCATACATTACTGTTATACTTAAACTATAGCTCACCAACCTTTGTGTTGACATTTTTAAGCATGTTTTTCTCAGGTGCTTAAGGTTGCTTGCTTCCGCTGTTGTACTAGTCATGCCTTGTAGACACCCGCTGCGCTTGTTAGAGTTGTCACCGCATGAAACGTTTTATTAGCATTCAAACTATGTTACCTTTTGAAACAATGATTTGTAACGACCATTGGGTCACGTACTATTACTAATTGCTCATGTTCATTGAAGCATACTTTTGTTGTAAGATATTTGATGTTGGTTAAGACATCACCTTTATTCATAAATGCAAACTTCTTTTGAAACCGCATATAGTATTTGACCATGTAATGATCCTGTTGTTGATGATTCGTACACGATGTTTTGTACAGGGCATCGCAATAATTGTTAAAATTATTATTAATTATTATATTTATTATAATTTATTATTAATATTATTATTATTAAATCACTTATTTATGTCTTTAATACGGATTATATATATATATATATATATATATATATATATATATATATATATATATATATATATATATATATATATATATATATATATATATATATATATATATATATATATTAGATAACAAATCTGTTATAGGTAGCAATCAAGCAGTACTAACTTTTGTTTCATGTTCCTAAATCGTTATACATCCAGAGATTCGATAGTACTAAATAGTTAAAAGTCACAATCTAACTTTATAAGTTTTCTTCTCCTAATTTTGTTCTTGTCTGGGGATTCTGTCGACCACAAGGGATATACCACCATTCAAATTCAGTGTATCTAATTAAAAACATTTGATATTCCATTACCATTGTAAATTATAAACCCTATCAACTTCTATTAAATCGTAGTAATCACAGAAAGAAGGGAAACAAACCCGTTAACCTCTGTTCATCCACTTTTGAGCGAAAACTCGATTTAGTATTGAATTATAAAATTCTTAAATGTAGTTATGTTAGAAATTCTTCGTTTAAACTATCTGCAAGGTTTCAAAACCCAATTCTCCATATCGAATACGAATTTTAAGGTCAAAGTTATGGTTTTCAAAAGTCAACCGATCGCTTTTGATCAAATTCAAGTTTGTTTTAGGATTTCTGGTTCAATTGATGATTTATATAGGTTCTAGGAGTAATTTGAAAAGTAATTGAGGTTGTAACATCTGGCTAAAACGTACCACAAATCAAAATCACGATTTTATTTTGTTCTTCTTCAGCGAACTGCAGTAGCAGTTTTTATATATATATATATATATATATATATATATATATATATATATATATATATATATATATATATATATATATATATATATATATTCTTCTCTGCCAATTTATAAACCTCAATCTTTTGTTCCTGTGTCATTTTCAAATAATAAAACCAACTCATTGTTATGAGTAATTTGATTCTGGTCGTATGGATTTTGAGAAGAAGAAGAAATAGGAAAAGAGTAGACAGAAGGGTTATGTACTTATAAGCTGGGTATAATTACAGAAAACTGAGGTAGAGCAGATGGTTTAAGGGTGTTCGTGTGTAGTCACCCGAACTTTTTCATGTTTATATATATATTAAATGAAATTGTTATTTACATGATTAAGTGTTTCCAACATGTTAAGCAATCAAACTTGTTAAGACTTGATTAATTGAAATAGGTTTCATATAGACAATTGACCACCCAAGTTGACCGATGATTCACGAACGTTAAAACTTGTAAAAACTATATGATGACATATATATATATATATATATATATATATATATATATATATATATATATATATATATATATATATATATAGTTAACATGATATTATGATAAGTAAACATATCATTAAGTATATTAACAATGAACTACATATGTAAAAACAAGACTACTAACTTAATGATTTTGAAACGAGACATATATGTAACGATTATCGTTGTAACGACATTTAATGTATATATATATATCATATTAAGAGATATTTATACATCATAATATCATGATAATATAATAATTTAAAATCTCATTTGATATTATAAACATTGGGTTAACAACACTTAACAAGATCGTTAACTTAAAGGTTTCAAAACAACACTTATATGTAACGACTAACGATGACTTAACGACTCAGTTAAAATGTATATACATGTAGTGTTTTAATATGTATTCATACACTTTTGAAAGACTTCAAGACACTTATCAAAATACTTCTACTTAACAAAAATGCTTACAATTACATCCTCGTTCAGTTTCATCAACAATTCTACTCGTATGCACCCTTATTCATACTCGTACAATACACAGCTTTTAGATGTATGTACTATTGGTATACACACTCCAATGATCAGCTCTTAGCAGCCCATGTGAGTCACCTAACACATGTGGGAACCATCATTTGGCAACTAGCATGAAATATCTCATAAAATTACAAAAATATGAGTAATCATTCATGACTTATTTACATGAAAACAAAATTACATATCCTTTATATCTAATCCATACACCAACGACCAAAAACACCTACAAACACTTTCATTCTTCAATTTTCTTCATCTAATTGATCTCTCACAAGTTCTATCTTCAAGTTCTAAGTGTTCTTCATAAATTCCAAAGTTCTAGTTTCATAAAATCAAGAATACTTCCAAGATTGTAAGTTTACTTCCAAGTTTTCTAAATCCATTCCAAGTAATCTTCCAAGACCAAGAAACCTTTGTTACTTACAGTAGGTTATCTTTCTAATACAAGGTAATAATCATATTCAAACTTTAATTCAATTTCTATAACTATAACAATCTTATTTCGAGTGGAAATCTTACTTGAAATTGTTTTCGTGTCATGATTCTGCTTCAAGAACTTTCAAGCCATCCAAGGATCCTTTGAAGCTAGATCCATTTTTCTCATTTCCAGTAGGTTTATCCAAGAAACTTGAGGTAGTAATGATGTTCATAACATCATTCGATTTATACATAAAAAGCTGTCTTATTCAACGTTATAAACATGTAATCACTAGAACATAGTTTAGTTAATTCTAAACTTGTTCGCAAATAAAGTTAATCCTTCTAACTAGACTTTTAAAATCAACTAAACACATGTTCAATATCTATATGATATGCTAACTTAATGATTTAAAACCCGGAAACACGATAAACACCATAAAACTGGATATACGCCGTCGTAGTAAAACCGGGGGCTGTTTTGGTTGGGATAATTAAAAGCTAAGAAGAACTTTGATTTAAAAGCTATACTTCTGGAAAAATGATTTTTCTTATGAACATGAAACTATATCCAAAAATCATGGTTAAACTCAAAGTGAAAGTATGTTTTTCAAAATGGTCATCAAGATGTCGTTCTTTCGACGGAAATGACTACCTCTTTCAAAAACGACTTGTAACTTGTATTTCCGACAATAAACTTATACGTTTTATATTTAGATTCATAAAGTTAAGTTCAATACGAAACCGTGGCCACTGGAATCACTCAAAACGGATTAGAAACGAAGAAATGGCGAGTAAAACAAGATTGATAAAAACTACTCATTTTACCTACGTGAAAGTTAGTAATAAATCTATTCCAACCATAACCTAATCAACTTATATTGTATATTATGTAATCTTGAGATACCATAGACACGTATACAATGTTTCGACCTATCATGTCGACCCATCTATATATATATTGCGGAACAACCATAGACACTCTATATTTGAATGTTGGAGTTAGCTATACAGGGTTGAGGTTGATTCCAAAATATATATATAGTTTGAGTTGTGATCAATACTGAGATACGTATACACTGGGTCGTGGATTGATTCAAGATAATATTTATCGATTTATTTCTGTACATCTAACTGTGGACAACTAGTTGTAGGTTACTAATGAGGACAGCTGACTTAATAAACTTAAAACATCAAAATGTATTAAAAGTATTGTAAATATATTTTGAACATACTTTGATATATATCTATATATTGTTATAGGTTCGTGAATCAACCAATGGCCAAGTCTTACTTCTCGACGAAGTAAAAATCTGTGAAAGTGAGTTATAGTCCCACTTTTAAAATCTAATATTTTTGGGATGAGAATACATGCAGGTTTTATAAATGAATTACAAAATAGACACAAGTACGTGAAACTACATTCTATGGTTGAATTATTGAAATCGAATATGCCCCTTTTTATTAAGTCTGGTAATCTAAGAATTAGGGAACAGACACCCTAATTGACGCGAATCCTAAAGATAGATCTATTGGGCCTAACAAACCCCATCCAAAGTACCGGATGCTTTAGTACTTCGAAATTTATATCATATCCGAAGGGTGTCCCGGAATGATGGGGAGATTCTTATATATGCATCTTTTTAATGTCGGTTACCAGGTGTTCACCATATGAATGATTTTTATCTCTATGTATGGGATGTGTATTGAAATATGAAATCTTGTGGTCTAATGTTACGATTTGATATATATAGGTTAAACCTATAACTCACCAACATTTTTGTTGACGTTTAAATCATGTTTATTCTCAGGTGAATACTAAGAGCTTCCGCTGTTGCATACTAAAATAAGGACAAGATTTGGAGTCCATGTTTGTATGATATTGTGTAAAAACTGCATTCAAGAAACTGATTTCGATGTAACATATTTGTATTGTAAACCATTATGTAATGGTCGTGTGTAAACAGGATATTTTAGATTATCATTATTAGATAATCTACGTAAAGCTTTTTAAACCTTTATTTATGAAATAAAGGTTATGGTTTGTTTTAAAATGAATGTAGTCTTTGAAAAAGGTCTCATATAGAGGTCAAAACCTCGCAACGAAATCAATTAATATGGAACGTTTTTAATCAATAAGAACGGGACATTTCAGTTGGTATCCGAGCATTGGTGTTAGAGAACCAGAAAATTTGCATTAGTGTGTCTTATCGAGTTTGTTAGGATGCATTAGTGAGTCTGGACTTCGACTGTGTTGTCTTTAAAAATGATTGCTTAACATTTTTGTTGGAAACTATATATTATTAACATGTATATATTATGTGATATATTAATCTCTTAACATGTTTGATATTATGTGATAGATGTCTACCTCCAGCACAAATCCCTTTGACTCACCTAATAATAACGAAGAGTCGAATATATATTGGACTGATTCACAAGTTCCCGAAGAAGAACCGGAAGAAGAATCAGAACCGGAAGAAGAATCAGAACCGGAAGAGGAGGAACCGGAGGAGGAAATAGAACCGGTGGGGAAAATAATAAAACGGTTAAGTAAAAGAAAATCCTCAACCAACCGACCAAGGTTAATTATGGTCAATGGTGTTTCCGTCATGGAAGCAAAATATTGGGAGGATTACCAATTCTCCGATGAATCGAATTCCGACGAGAATTCCGATGATGTTATAGAAATTACCCCAACTGAATTTAAAAAGGCAAAAGAAAATAATAAGGGAAAGGGCATAAAACTAGAGAAATCTAATTCCGACCCTGATGAACTTTATATGTATCGTCAACCCCCGAAGCCATTAAGTTGTAACAATGACCCGGGAACCTCTAAACCATCAGGTTTTTCTAAACCGTTGTGGAAAACGACAGCTCGTATTAGGGGAACATCATATATCCCTAGAAACTTGGCAAAATGAACCAAAACCGAAGAAGAAGAAACGAGCGAGTCGGAATAAGATAGTTGTATTCGTGTGGTGTAATATATGTAATATAGTGTGCTTATGCTTTATGATATATGTAAAAATTGCTTGTATTAATAAGTATTTTTTTTTATGAATCTAACTCTTGTCTATTTTACAGTATAAAAATACAAAATGGATAGACAACCCAATATTTTAAGAGACCTACCCGGAGACATGATTGATGAAATCTTGTCTAGAGTCGGTCAGAATTCTTCGGCACAACTATTTACGGCGAAATCAGTTTGTAAGACATTCGAAGAACGTTCCAAGAATGTCTTGGTTTATAAGAGACTTTCGTTTGAAAGATGGGGGATATCACATTGGGAAACCCATAAGTTACGATGTGTTTACTTTGACGCATATATTGCAGGGAACCCAAATGCTATTTTACGCAACGGGTTAAGAAATTATTTTGACTCAATGTATCCGAATATAGGACTTCATGATTTAGAAAAAGCGGCTAACATGCAACATAAAGAAGCATGCTATGCTTACGGGTTAGTAATGTTCGATTATCACCAAAGTGAGAAAAAGAACATCGGGCTAGAACTATTAAACAAAACGTTCCCACAAGTGACGGAGTCGGTAATTGGGGTAAGAAATGAGGTTTTTAGGTTATTACGAGACTGTTGGTCATTACGTAACCCTTGTCCCTTTGACGACGTTACAACACGCTGTCTTATCAACGGCCATAATGGTTATGTTCCACAAGACCAAGGATGGGAAGTAGTCCTAGTAAAACCAGAATGCATGACTTGTTTCTGGACGTATGAATTACGTGTCTTTATTGCCTTTGCTGAACGACTTATGTAGTAGATAGAATTATCTTCACAACTATCTTGTATCAAAGTTATTGTGTGCTATATTTCATGCTTTATGTAAAATAAGCGGTATTGTAAGTTTGTAAAATATTGTATAAAAGTTTGAACGCGAAATATTATTATAATCAGTTTTTCATATAGAATTGTAGTAGTTGAATTGTATATTAGCTACTAAGTATGAACTTAACGGGTAGGTACTACCCGAATTTAAACTTATAAAACTCTAATATGAAGAAAAAGCTTTTATAAATGAGTTCATATTATGCTACGAAATACTATTAACTACTCTTAATATTCTGTATGATTAACTTGTTCCATTTGACTATTTTGAAGGAAATGGCACCGACTACTCGACACACCGTGAATATGAATGAAGAGGAATTCCGTACTTTTATAGCTTCAAACATAGCCGCAGTACAGGCTGCGCTACATACCAACAATAACCTTGGATCTAGAAGTACAGGAAATCGTGTAGGATGCACCTACAAAGAATTCACTGCCTGCAAACCTTTGGAATTTGATGGAACCGAAGGACTGATCGGATTGAAACGGTGGACCGAGAAGGTCGAATCGGTGTTTGCCATAAGTAAGTGTACTGAAGAGGAAAAAGTGAAGTATGCTACGCATACCTTCACAGGTTCTGCGTTAACATGGTGGAATACCTATCTAGAGCAAGTGGGACAAGATGATGCTTACACACTACCGTGGTCAGCATTCAAGCACTTGATGAACGAGAAGTACCGTCCCAGAACCGAGGTCAATAAGCTCAAGACAGAACTTAGAGGGTTACGAACTCAAGGATTTGATATTACCGCGTACGAAAGACAATTCACAGAATTATGCCTATTGTGTCTGGGAGCGTTCGAAGATGAGGAAGAGAAGATCGACGCGTTTGTGAAAGGATTACCGGAAAGAATCCAAGAAGATATAAGTTCACACGAGCCCGCCTCCATACAAAAGGCATGTAGAATGGCTCATAAACTAGTGAACCAGATTGAGGAAAGAATTAAAGAACAGATGACTGAAGAGGCCAATGTGAAGCAAGTCAAAAGAAAGTGGGAGGAAAACGGTGATAAGAATCACCAATACAACAACAACAAAAATTACAATAATAATCTCAACAATTATCCCAACAATCGCAACATCAATCACAACTACAACAAACGGCCCATCAACAACAACAACAACAACAACAACAACAACAACAACAACAACAACAACAACAACAACAACAACAACAACAACAACAACAACAACAACAGCAACTACAACAATCATCCCAACAACAATAACAACCGCAACAACAACGACAATCAGAAGCAGCTATGCCAAAGGTGTGAAAAGTATCACTCAGGGTTCTGCACCAAATTTTGCAACAAGTGTAAAAGAAATGGTCATAGCGCGGCGAAGTGTGAGGTCTACGGACCAGGGGTTAACAGAACGAAAGGAACAAATGGTGTCGGAATGAGTAATGGCGGAGCAAGTAGTGTCGGAGCAAGTTATGCCAATGTAGTTTGTTATAAATGTGGAAAACCGGGCCACATTATTAGAAATTGCCCGAACTAGGAGAACACGAATGGGCAAGGCCGCGAAAGAGTTTTCAAAATTAATGCGGCAGAGGCACAGGAAGACCCGGAGCTTGTTACGGGTACGTTTCTTATTGAAAATAAATCTGCTTACGTTTTATTTGATTCGGGTGCGGATAGAAGCTATATGAGTAGAGATTTTTGTGCCAAATTAAGTTGTCCATTGACGCCTTTGGATAGTAAATTTTTACTCGAATTAGCAAATGGTAAATTAATTTCAGCAGATAATATATGTCAGAATCGAGAAATTAAACTGGCTAGCGAAACATTTAAGATTGACTTGATACCAGTAGAGTTAGGGAGTTTTGATGTGATAATCGGTCTGGACTGGTTGAAAGAAGTGAAAGCAGAGATCGTTTGTTACAAAAATGCAATTCGCATTATACGAGAAAAAGGAAAATCCTTAATGGTGTACGGAGAAAAGGGCAACACGAAGCTACATCTTATTAGTAATTTGAAGGCACAAAAACTAATAAGAAAAGGTTGCTATGCTATTCTAGAACATGTCGAGAAAGTACAAACTGAAGAAAAGAGCATCAATGATGTTCCCGTCGCACAAGAATTTCCCGATGTATTTCCGAGAGAATTACCGGGATTACCCCCACATCGATCCATTGAATTTCAAATAGATCTTGTACCAGGAGCTGCACCAATAGCACGTGCTCCTTACAGACTCGCACCCAGCGAGATGAAAGAACTGCAAAGCCAATTACAAGAACCTTTAGAGCGTGGTTTCATTCGACCAAGCACATCACCGTGGGGAGCTCCTGTTTTGTTTGTCAAGAACAAAGATGGTACATTCAGGTTGTGTATCGACTACCGAGAATTGAACAAACTTACCATTAAGAACCGCTACCCACTACCGAGAATCGACGACTTATTTGATCAACTACAAGGCTCGTCTGTTTATTCAAAGATTGACTTACGTTCCGGGTATCATCAAATGCGGGTGAAAGAAGATGATATTCCAAAGACTGCTTTCAGAACATGTTACGGTCATTACGAGTTTATGGTCATGCCGTTTGGTTTAACTAATGCACCAGCTGTGTTCATGGACCTTATGAACTGAGTGTATGGACCATACCTTGACAAGTTTGTTATTGTTTTCATTGATGACATACTTATTTACTCAAAGAATGACCAAGAACACGGTGAACATTTGAGAAAGGTGTTAGAAGTATTGAGGAAGGAAGAATTGTACGCTAAATTTTCAAAGTGTGCATTTTGGTTGGAAGAAGTTCAATTTCTCGGTCACATAGTGAACAAAGAAGGTATTAAGGTGGATCCGGCAAAGATAGAAACTGTTGAAAAGTGGGAAACCCCGAAAACTCCGAAACACATATGCCAGTTTTTAGGACTAGCTGGTTACTATAGAAGGTTCATCCAAGACTTTTCCAGAATAGCAAAACCCTTGACTGCATTAACACATAAAGGGAAGAAATTTGAATGGAAGGATGAACAAGAGAAAGCGTTTCAGTTATTGAAGAAAAAGCTAACTACGGCACCTATATTGTCATTGCCTGAAGGGAATGATAATTTTGTGATTTATTATGACTCTTCAAAGAAAGGTCTCGGTTGTGTATTAATGCAACGAACGAAGGTGATTGCTTATGCATCTAGACAATTGAAGATTCACGAACAAAATTATACGACGCATGATTTGGAATTAGGCGCGGTTGTTTTTGCATTAAAGACTTGGAGGCACTACTTATATGGGGTCAAAAGTATTATATATACTGACCACAAAAGTCTTCAACACATATTTAATCAGAAACAACTGAATATGAGGCAGCGTAGGTGGATTGAATTATTGAATGATTACGACTTTGAGATTCGTTACCACCCGGGGAAAGCAAATGTGGTAGCCGACGCCTTGAGCAGGAAGGACAGAGAACCCATTCGAGTAAAATCTATGAATATAATGATTCACAATAACCTTACTACTCAAATAAAGGAGGCACAACAAGGAGTTTTAAAAGAGTGAAATTTAAAGGATGAAATACCCAAAGGATCGGAGAAGCATCTTAATATTCGAGAATACGGAACTCGGTATAGGGCTGAAAGGATTTGGGTACCAAAATTTGGAAATATGAGAGAAATGGTACTTAGAGAAGCTCATAAAACCAGATACTCAATACATCCTGGAACGGGGAAGATGTACAAGGATCTCAAGAAACATTTTTGGTGGCCGGGTATGAAAGCCGATGTTGCTAAATACGTAGGAGAATGTCTGACGTGTTCTAAGGTCAAAGCTGAGCATCAGAAACCATCAGGTCTACTTTAACAACCCAAAATCCCAGAATGGAAATGGGAAAACATTACCATGGATTTCATCACTAAATTGCCAAGGACTGCAAGTGGTTTTGATACTATTTGGGTAATAGTTGATCGTCTCACCAAATCAGCACACTTCCTGCCAATAAGAGAAGATGACAAGATGGAGAAGTTAGCATGACTGTATTTGAAGGAAGTCATCTCCATACATGGAATACCAATCTCTATTATCTCTGATAGGGATGGCAGATTTATTTCAAGATTCTGGCAGACATTACAGCAAGCATTAGGAACTCGTCTAGACATGAGTACTGCCTATCATCCACAAACTGATGGGCAGAGTGAAAGGACAATACAAACGCTTGAATACATGCTACGAGCATGTGTTATTGATTTTGGAAACAGTTGGGATCGACATCTACCGTTAGCAGAATTTTCCTACAACAACAGCTACCATTCAAGCATTGAGATGGCACCGTTTGAAGCACTTTATGGTAGAAAGTGCAGGTCTCAGATTTGTTGGAGTGAAGTGGGGGATAGACAGATTACGGGTCCGGAGATAATACAAGAAACTACCGAGAAGATCATCCAAATTCAACAACGGTTGAAAACCGCCCAAAGTCGACAAAAGAGCTACGCTGACATTAAAAGAAAAGATATAGAATTTGAAATTGGAGAGATGGTCATGCTTAAAGTTGCACCTTGGAAAGGCGTTGTTCAATTTGGTAAACGAGGGAAATTAAATCCAAGGTATATTGGACCATTCAAGATTATTGATCGTGTCGGACCAGTAGCTTACCGACTTGAATTACCTCAACAACTCGCGGCTGTACATAATACTTTCCACATCTCGAATTTGAAGAATTGTTTTACTAAAGAAGATCTCACTATTCCATTAGATGAAATCCAAATCAACGAAAAACTTCAATCATCGAAGAACCCGTCGAAATAATGGATCGTGAGGTTAAAAGACTTAAGAAAAACAAGATACCAATTGTTAAGGTTCAATGGAATGCTCGTAGAGGACCCGAGTTCACCTGGGAACGAGAAGATCAGATGAAGAAGAAATACCCGAATTTATTTCCAGAAGATACGTCAACACCTCCAACTGCTTAAATTTTCAGGACGAAATTTATTTAACGGGTAGGTACTGTAGTGACCCGAACTTTTCCATGTTTATATATATATTAAATGAAATTTTTATTTACATTATTAAGTGTTTCCAACATGTTAAGCAATCAAACTTGTTAAGACTTGATTAATTAAAATAGGTTTCATATAGACAATTGACCACCCAAGTTGACCTGTGATTCACGAACGTTAAAACTTGTAAAAACTATATGATGACATATATATGGATATATATATATAGTTAACATGTTATTATGATAAGTAAACATATCATTAAGTATATTAACAATGAACAACATATGTAAAAACAAGACTACTAACTTAATGATTTTGAAACGAGACATATATGTAACGATTATCATTGTAACGATTATCATTGTAACGACATTTAATGTATATATATCATATTAAGAGATATTTATACATCATAATATCATGATAATATGATAATTTAAAATCTCATTTGATATTATAAACATTGGCTTAACAACACTTAACAAGATCGTTAACCTAAAGGTTTCAAAACAACACTTATATGTAACGACTAACGATGACTTAACGACTCAGTTAAAATGTATATACATGTAGTGTTTTAATATGTATTCATACACTTTTGAAAGACTTCAAGACACTTATCAAAATACTTCTACTTAACAAAAATGCTTACAATTACATCCTCGTTCAGTTTCATCAACAATTCTACTCGTATGCACCCGTATTCGTACTCGTACAATACACAGCTTTTAGATGTATGTACTATTGGTATATACACTCCAATGATCAGCTCTTAGCAGCCCATGTGAGTCACCTAACACATGTGGGAACCATCATTTGGAAACTAGCATGAAATATCTCATAAAATTACAAAAATATGAGTAATCATTCATGACTTATTTACATGAAAACAAAATTACATATCCTTTATATCTAATCCATACACCAACGACCAAAAACACCTAAAAACACTTTCATTCTTCAATTTTCTTCATCTAATTGATCTCTCACAAGTTCTATCTTCAAGTTCTAAGTGTTCTTCATAAATTCCAAAAGTTCTAGTTTCATAAAATCAAGAATACTTCCAAGATTGCAAGTTTACTTCCATGTTTTCTAAATCCATTCCAAGTAATCATCCAAGATCAAGAAACCTTTGTTACTTACAGTAGGTTATCTTTCTAATACAAGGTAATAATCATAATCAAACTTTAATTCAATTTCTATAACTATAACAATCTTATTTCGAGTGGAAATCTTACTTGAAATTGTTTTCGTGTCATGATTCTGCTTCAAGAACTTTCAAGCCTTCCAAGGATCCTTTGAAGCTAGATCCATTTTTTCATTTCCAGTAGGTTTATCCAAGGAACTTGAGGTAGTAATGATGTTCATAACATCATTCGATTTATACATAAAAAGCTGTCTTATTCAACGTTATAAACTTGTAATCACTAGAACATAGTTTAGTTAATTCTAAACTTGTTCGCAAATAAAGTTAATCCTTCTAACTAGACTTTTAAAATCAACTAAACACATGTTCAATATCTATATGATATGCTAACTTAATGATTTAAAACCCGGAAACACGATAAACACCATAAAACTGGATATACGCCGTCGTAGTAAAACCGGGGGCTGTTTTGGTTGGGATAATTAAAAGCTAAGAAGAACTTTGATTTAAAAGCTATACTTCTGGAAAAATGATTTTTCTTATGAACATGAAACTATATCCAAAAATCATGGTTAAACTCAAAGTGAAAGTATGTTTTTCAAAATGGTCATCAAGATGTCGTTCTTTCGATGGAAATGACTACCTCTTTCAAAAACGACTTGTAACTTGTATTTCCGACTATAAACTTATACTTTTTCTATTTAGATTCATAAAGTTAAGTTCAATACGAAACCGTGGCCACTGGAATCACTCAAAACGGAATAGAAACGAATAAATGGCGAGTAAAACAAGATTGATAAAAACTACTCATTTTACCTACGTGAAAGTTAGTAATAAATCTATTCCAACCATAACCTAATCAACTTATATTGTATATTATGTAATCTTGAGATACCATAGACATGTATACAATGTTTCGACCTATCATGTCGACCCATCTATATATATATTGCGGAACAACCATAGACACTCTATATGTGAATATTGGAGTTAGCTATACAGTGTGAAGACTCGTCCTAATCCATCCGGACGAAGTCCATATCGATTATAAACGTTTCACAACAGTTGATTACATCGCGAGGTACTTGACCTCTATATGATACATTTTACAAACATTGCATTCGTTTTTGAAAAGACAATCTTTCATTACATTGAAAGTTTACGGCATGCATACCATTTCATAATATATCTAACTATAATTGACTTAATAATAATCTTGATGAACTCAACGACTCGAATGCAACGTCTTTTGAAATATGTCATGAATGACTCCAAGTAAAATCTCTAAGGTGAGGAAATGCACAGCGGAAGATTTCTTTCATACCTGAGAATAAACATGCTTTAAAGTGTCAACCAAAAGGTTGGTGAGTTCATTAGTTTAACATAAATAATCATTTCATAATTTCAATAGACCACAAGATTTCATATTTCCATTTCTCATAAACATACGTCCCATGCATAGAGACAAAAATATCATTCATATGGATTGAACACCTGGTAACCGACATTCACAAGATCCATATAAGAATATCCCCATCATTTCGGGATCCTCCTTCGGACATGATATAAATTTCGAAGTACTAAAGCATCCGGTACTTTGGATAGGGCTTGTTGGGCCCGATAGATCTATCTTTAGAGTTCGCGTCAATTAGGGTGTCTGTTCCCTAATTCTTAGATTACCAGACTTAATAAAAAGGGGCATATTTAATTTCGATCATTCAACCATATAATGTGATTTTAATTACTTGTGTCTATTTTGTAAAACAGTTATAAAAGTTGCGCATGTATTCTCAGTCCCAAAAATGTAAAGAGTAAAAGGGGATCAAAGGAACTCACCAGACTGTATTTTGTAGTAAAAATACATATGACGACATTTAACAAGTGTAGGGTTGGCTTTGGATTCACGAACCTATATCATTTGTATATATATTAATACATATAATCGTAATTGAACAATTTTATATATTATAACTTATGTTATATTATATATATATATATATATATATATATATATATATATATATATATATATATATATATATATATATATATATATATATCTAATTCGTGTATATAATTAAAATAGTTAATATTTGTATGGTTATATATATAAATATGATTAATATTATATTAAAAATCGATAATTTGTTATATGTAAATATTTATATAAATAATCTTAATGTATATATTTATATGTAATGTTATGGTAGTGTAATAAGTATACTCTTATAATAATAATAATAATAATAATAATAATAATAATAATAAGTATACTACCTTAGAGAATAGTTTCCTAAAAAGATGTCGCAGCTCAGATTCGAACCCAAGACCTCTCGGTTACATGACACACCTCCTAACCATTTCTCTAATTCCTTTATCTGTTTTAAATCCCCTGATTAATCTATATAACTCGTACACCATCATCATTTTTAGCCTTATAAAATGCATAATCCTGGTGTCCCAATTACACAACGTAAATAAGCCTAATAGGAAAGATAGGCCCAAGTTGTATTAAGGTTTCATTGTATAGCAACATTCATTAACAGTAAAAGTCGACAACCTTCATCGTCATCATTCAATCATCGTGACATCATGTGATCCCCATCTTAATCTAATTCATCTATCATCGCCTTTATCTCTAATTCAGTATCATCGTTCTAATCTCATCATCATCAGTTCAGCCCGTCATCAACATCAGTGATACCATCATCTTCGATTAACATCATCATCGTGACCAAATCATAATTTAATAGGAATTTAGTCATAATATTTCTCTTAATGATATACTGTGTAGTAGTAACTTAAAACTTGGATTTAGTTATACCTTTGAACGAGAAAATAAGAGACAAGGGTTGGTTTCGGGTTGTGGGGATCAACCGAAAGCATAAGGCAGAATGAGGCGAGTAGTAACAATGATTTGAAGCACACAGTTATAGTGATAAGTGGTGATGGTACTGGGCCGCTAAATGGGCCATTCATAATGGTCCGATATTTCACAAACATATAGGGTTGGGCTTCGTTGATGAATGAGCTGATCAACCATATCGACTGAAGTAAAAAAATAATAATAATAGCAACAGGTTATATTGTTGGTATTCGGTTGTTAACCACAAAAAGAAACACAATCCAATAGAAACTACTTTAATGTTTATGTTCTTAACCACCGTAAGAGTTGTTGATCGATCAAAGGCACAAACCCAACTTCAACGGTTAATAGCTGCAGTTTTGCATGAGCAACTGAACTAAAGGCAGTGGTGTATGAAGGTGCTTAGTTGGGTTGAACACGATCAGAAGCACAGAAACAGTAAGTACCCGTAATAGTAGCAGATGAGAGAGTTTTCATTTGTTTTGCATTTTCTCGAACAGAAGTGCACACAATAGTAGTCGTCTTGGTTTTTAGGCCTTGGTTTTGTTCGATAGATGATATAAACAAAAAAAAACAGCAGTCTCTCGTCATGGTCTAGCGGTTTTAAATGGAGGTTCTTACAGTAACAAGAAGGTTGTAGGTTATGGTAATGATTAGGGGTGGTGGTTGACGATGGTTAATTGGTAATGGTTTAGTGGTGATGTTCTCTTGTTGAAGATGGTGGCGTTAGAAGGTAGTAATGGATAGGGTGGTGAGGTTGTAATGTTGGGCGGCGATGGAGGTTGTGTGGTGATAGAAGATGGCTATTGAGTTGTGATTGAATCAAAAAAAAAAAAAAATAACACAGATATATGGTGATGAATGTTTTGTTGTATAGTAAAACAATAATAAGAAGTTTTGAGCAAGTGGGGTTTTTCTTTTTCTATATGCGCGTAAGTATATATGCATATATAGAGAAAAGTGGTCTAATTTATCAATCAAGTGGGAGTCTTGGATGCTCTCATCTTTATCATTATATTACTAATATAATTCATAATATGATAAAACAAAACGTGAGTATATTTAAAATAATAAAAAAATATAGCAGCCCTCTTTCTTGACATCTTATGTCGATTGTTTTATTTGAGTGTTTTTCGTGTTCCGTAGTTAATCAGTAGCGGATAAAAGTTCTCCAAAAAAAATCCCAAACTTTTACAGTAATTATCTTTATTTATTTCAATTATTATGGTATAGAATTTAATCATAAATTATTAAATAAAAACTACATTAATTATTCACTCCCAGCCCCCAAGTAAAATATAAAAAGTTTTAAAATTTAACAAATAGCTCCTAAATACATTTTTACTAAGTCTATAATTTATAAAACCCATTTTCGGATCACCTTTTATTTTAAAATAATATAAGTTAGAATTAAACTTCTCTAAATAATAATCGAAACGTCCAACGAGTATTATAATCATTAAATATTAATTTTTAATATACTTTTATTTATATATATAGATATTTTTAAATAATAATAATTATCATATTTTGCTTTATTGTACATAGATAAATTTTGGTAACAACAACATACAATATTTAAAATTATATTTCTAATTATTATATATATATACACATATCAAGTTACAATTAATTGTTCGTGAATCGTCGGAACTGGTCGAAGGTCAAATGATTTCATGAAACAGTTCAAAAATTTTGAGACTCGGTTTAATAGACTTTGCTTATCGTGTCAAAACTATATAAAGATTAAGTTTAAATTTGGTCAGAAATTCCCGGGTCGTCACAGTACCTACCCGTTAAAGAAATTTCGTCCCGAAATTTGATAGAAATGGTCATGGCTAACAAAAAGTATGTTTTTATGACGATTATGAGTTGATAAATAGAGTCTTATCAACATTGAGTAATATTGATAAAATAATTTGATTACTCGAAACGTACGAGTGAAGCTATCACAAAAGATTGAGATAGAAATTTAACTTTTGACATAATCACGGTGGATTTCCGGAATTCAATGGATTTAGAGAAAATCTTTGTAATAAGATTTGATTCTTCGATAATTAAAGAAATTAAAATTTTCTTTTCTTAAATGCAATAATATGTCTCGATTGTTCGGTCTAACTTTTTTCAAATTACCAGAAGTCACAAGAAAAGATAGAACTATCAGGAAGATACGTTATTGATATGTTTAGAGATTAGATAGAATGTATGAGTCGTGTAATATGGCACATGATGACGGTATAGTCTGTGAATCATCACGTTCCATTAGAAACTCAGCATGACTTACTGTAATATAATCACGTTGATCAAGTGTCATTATATTATACTAACTCATGCATTAGTTCCCAACACTTCTCCACAATTCATTCATAATTTATACTTAGATTTTACAGAAGTTTCCAATATAATGAAATACAGAAAACACGAAGAGGTAGATAATTTCGGACAAGAATATTTATGAAAATATCCTCAGAAATATCGAAGATATTTATGATGATATTTTGGAATTTCTAAGTTCGAAGGTTGATGATGAAAATTTTTTTTTTTCGCAAGATTTTAACATGACTTCGGAGCAAGATATTTTCTAAAGATTTCATCAGATTCAGAATTACCTGGATTCTTTGAATATAGGGTTTGACCCTTGTATTTGTCCTTGGTCTCCTTCGTGGTTAGCTCAATCCGTTTTTCAGTTCCAACTTTTCTGAGCTTTTCCAACATACTATTCTTTATCATCAAACTTCCGATGATTAAGGTCGTTTACGATTTTCTATGGTTTCTGCTGCTTCATTCAGCTTTTTCAACATTCAGAGTATTGATTTGTGACTGAGTGCTTTTCAGAATTTCAGAATGAGAGATCATAATTCTAAGAAATAAATGTCATACATATAACTGTTGATGTAGATATGCTGTGAGTTTTCGAAGTACTGATTGTTGATTTCTCGGTATTTGGTATGGCAGTTCTCTTTACAAGATGCGGATGGGTATATGATAGGACTTTAATGAACAATTATAATGGTTTTTCGGAGATAAACTTAAGTTAATGGATAATGAATTTGCTAGTAAGTTTACTGCTAATGTGGTGGTATATAAACGGTTCTCTGGTAACGATGATGAATGGGTAATCTTTATAATAAAGTTTATTCGAATGAAAAATTGAAGTGAATTTGTTGGAGCTGTGACAAAATTGGCTAATTGTGAAAAAGAATTGCAATCTTATTTTGGGTGATAATAACACTAAGGAATTAGCACAACTACGTGTTAAACGTTTACTCAGTTTCCGAGAGTTTTTTAGATGCATAACTATATGCATCAATCTTTTCTCCCATACATGAAGTGCGGTTGATTCATCTTCTCGATTGAGGTGTTTTCATGGTTCATGAAAGGTTTGAACGCGGATTATAATTGTCAGGATACAAATGAGGTTTAAGATGAAATCAAGTGACAAACTTGAAGAATTGTTTTAGTTTCATATGTTATAATCAATATTTTAATTCATTTTAATTGTCCAATGTCGGCAGTCTACAGTTGATAGTCCACAGTTGATAGTCCAATAATTCATATATAATTTAATATATAATATTCGAATTGATTAATATGTATCGTGACCCGTATACGTCTCAGACTCGATCACAACTCAAAGTATATATATTATTTGAGAATCAACCTCAACCCTGTATAGAGAACTCGATCATTACTGCATATAGAGTGTCTATGGTGATTTCAAATAATATATATAGATGTGTCGATATGATATGTCAAAACCTTGTATACGTGTCCCGATATTTAAAGTGCGTAAAAAAAATAAATAACAGAAATTTAAATGACGATAAATAAAGTTGCGAGAATGTAAATTGCGATAATTAAATTGCGATAAATAAAATGTAATTAGTTAGCTAGGAACAATTAGCTAGGAACAGTTAGCGTGGATTCTTAACAAAATTTCTCATAGTTAATTTGTTTGTTTCTAACAAAGTTTATTTTGTCAAATGTTTTCTTCATTAGGCCACTTGTTGGATTCTGATAAATCAAAATCCAAATATTAAATTGGATGAATATGGTTATTATGTGGTGAACAGATTTGTATATCGGTGGATGTAAGTAGGATAGTATATGACTGTTGAAACAGATTCGAAGAACGTACAATGTAACTTATTAATGTAAAATTTAAATATTCCTCGGGTATTACCTACCCGTTAAAATATTTTCACCATTAACAGTTTGTACAAGAGAATTTTTAATTACAATCTTTATGAAAACATATATACATATATATTTTCTTCAGATGTATACATGGATTTAATGAGTTAATATGATATTAAACTCATTTGCTTTTCGATTGGAACTAGAATAAATAATCTCTAAAACTTGAGAGATTACATATTCGCCATGTCGAACGAAGATAAGTGAGGTAGAACGATACTTAGAACGAAGATCATACTCAAAGTACAGATGATGATATTGAAGCATGGATTTTTGATGGTACTGGTGCTGTTATTGATTATACTGTTGGTGCCGGTGATGTTGCTGAAGCTGGTACATTTTGCACCATGTTCTCCGAATTGATTATTCGAGCACGAAGTTTGTTGACTTATTACTCCAGGATGATTGTCGGTCGGAACGAGCAGATGAATAAGATTCAGAATTGTGGACAGAATATAATCTTGTCGAGTTACCCTGGAAATGAGACTGAAAATGGTGTCTCGAACAGGTTCGCCGGTAAACGCTTCAGGTTCATTGTCAAGAGGTGAATTCGGTTGGTGGAAGGGATTGCCTTCTGCGCATTTCCATTAATTAAGTTGACTATGAATCCATCAGATGAATTGGGGATGGATGATTGGTTGTTTCATTCTAGTATCATTGCTTTCGGAGCTTAGATGACTATCCATTCTGAATAATTGTCGGGATAACTATCGGAATAGTTGTTGGAATCCGAGGGACTCGAACTAGTTGAGGGATTCATCTCGTACGATCAGATGAAGGATTTTCGATAAGAAATAGATTATAGGATGTAGATTAGTACCCTACAATACATAATTTACATATGCATATATAATACTAAAATTCCATAATTTACGGAGGAATCTACGGAAACTGTCAGGCAAAGGTAACAATAATAGATACGCTAAGATATGAATTTATCTATACATTGTCTATGCAATAGAGGAAGTAAGACATGTCTAGGCTTTAAGATGATAAGCAAATGATTTCCTAAGAATGATAAGCAGGTAATTTTCTAAGGATGATAAGCAGATGATTTCCGACTAGAAATGATAAGCAAAACTTTTGATATGCAGACACGGTCGAAGTCCAGACTCACTAATGCCTCCTAACGACTTATCAGTTAGACACACTAATGCAGACCTGGTTCGCTAAGACCTCTGCTCTGATACCAACTGTGAATACCCGTCCTAATCCATCCGGACGAAGTCCATATCAATTATAAACATTTCACAACAGTTGATTACATCGCGAGGTACTTGACCTCTATATGATACATTTTACAAACATTGCATTCGTTTTTGAAAAGACAATCTTTCATTACATTGAAAGTTGACGGCATGCATACCATTTAATAATATATCTAACTATAATTGACTTAATAATAATCTTGATGAACTCAACGACTCGAATGCAACGTCTTTTGAAATATGTCATGAATGACTCCAAGTAATATCTCTAAGGTGAGGAAATGTACAGCGGAAGATTTCTTTCATACATGAGAATAAACATGCTTTAAAGTGTCAACTAAAAGGTTGGTGAGTTCATTAGTTTAACATAAATAATCATTTCATAATTTCAATAGACCACAAGATTTCATATTTCCATTTCTCATAAACATACGTCCCATGCATAGAGACAAAAATATCATTCATATGGATTGAACACCTGGTAACCGACATTCACAAGATGCATATAAGAATATCCCCATCATTCCGGGATCCTCCTTCGGACATGATATAAATTTTGAAGTACTAAAGCATCCGGTACTTTGGATGGGGCTTGTTGGGCCCGATAGATCTATCTTTAGAGTTCGCGTCAATTAGGGTTTCTGTTCCCTAATTCTTAGATTACCAGACTTAATAAAAAGGGGCATATTCGATTTCGATCATTCAACCATATAATGTCATTTTAATTACTTGTGTCTATTTTGTAAAACAGTTATAAAAGTTGCGCATGTATTCTCAGTCCCAAAAATGTAAAGAGTAAAAGGGGATCAAAGGAACTCACCAGACTCTATTTTGTAGTAAAAATACATATGACGACATTTAACAAGTGTAGGGTTGGCTTTGGATTCACGAACCTATATCATTTGTATATATATTAATACATATAATCGTAATTGAACAATTGTATATATTATAACTTATGTTATATTATATATATATATATATATATATATATATATATATATATATATATATATATATATATATATATATATATATATATATATATATATATATATATATATATATATATATCTAATTCGTGTATATAATTAAAATAGTTAATATTTGTATGGTTATATATATAAATATGATTAATATTATATTAAAAATCGATAATTTGTTATATGTAAATATTTATATAAATAATCTTAATGTATATATTTATATGTAATGTTATGGTAGTGTAATAAGTATACTCTTATATAGGAAATACTTATTTGTTATAATAATATTGTTACTAATAATAATCTATATGATAATTTTATTAATATTATAAATTTTGATAAAAATGATAATAATAATAATAATAATAATAATAATAATAATAATAATAATAATAATAATAATAATAATAATAATAATAAGTATACTACCTTAGAGAATAGTTTCCTAAAAAGATTTCGCAGCTCAGATTCGAACCCAAGACCTCTCGATTACATGACACACCTCCTAACCATTTCTCTAATTCCTTTATCTGTTTTAAATCCCCTGATTAATCTATATAACTCGTACACCATCATCATTTTTAGCCTTATAAAATGCATAATCCTGGTGTCCCAATTACACAACGTAAATAAGCCTAATAGGAAAGATAGGCCCAAGTTGTATTAAGGTTTCATTGTATAGCAACATTCATTAACAGTAAAAGTCGACAACCTTCATCGTCATCATTCAATCATCGTGACATCATGTGATCCCCATCTTACTCTAATTCATCTATCATCGCCTTTATCTCTAATTCAGTATCATCGTTCTAATCTCATCATCATCAGTTCAGCCCGTCATCAACATCAGTGATACCATCATCTTCGATTACCATCATCATCATGACCAAATCATAATTTAATAGGAATTTAGTCATAATATTTCTCTTAATGATATACTGTGTAGTAGTAACTTAAAACTTGGATTTAGTTATACCTTTGAACGAGAAAATAAGAGACAAGGGTTGGTTTCGGGTTGTGGGGATCAACCGAAAGCATAAGGCAGAATGAGGCGAGTAGTAACAATGATTTGAAGCACACAGTTATAGTGATAAGTGGTGATGGTACTGAGCCGCTAAATGGGCCATTCATAATGGTCCGATATTTCACAAACATATAGGGTTGGGCTTCGTTGATGAATGAGCTGATCAACCATATCGACTGAAGTAAAAAAATAATAATAATAATAGCAACAGGTTATATTGTTGGTATTCGGTTGTTAACCACAAAAAGAAACACAATCCAATAGAAACTACTTTAATGTTTATGTTCTTAACCACCGTAAGAGTTGTTGATCGATCAAAGGCACAAACCCAACTTCAACGGTTAATAGCTGCAGTTTTGCATGAGCAACTGAACTAAAGGCAGTGGTGTACGAAGGTGCTTAGTTGGGTTGAACACGATCAGAAGCACAGAAACAGTAAGTACCCGTAATAGTAGCAGATGAGAGAGTTTTCATTTGTTTTGCATATTCTCGAACAGAAGTGCACACAATAGTAGTCGTCTTGGTTTTTAGGCCTTGGTTTTGTTCGATAGATGATATAAACAAAAAAACAGCAGTCTCTCGTCATGGTCTAGCGGTTTTAAATGGAGGTTCTTACAGTAGCAAGAAGGTTGTAGGTTATGGTAATGATTAGGGGTGGTGGTTGACGATGGTTAATTGGTGATGGTTTAGTGGTGATGTTCTCTTGATGAAGATGGTGGTGTTATAAGGTAGTAATGGATAGGGTGGTGAGGTTGTAATGTTGGGTGGCGATGGAGGTTGTGTGGTGATGGAAGATAGCTATTGAGTTGTGATTGAATCAAAAAAAAATAACATAGATATATGGTGATGAATTTTTTGTTGTATAGTAAAACAATAATAAGAAGTTTTGAGCAAGTGGGGTTTTTCTTTTTCTATATGCGCATAAGTATATATGCATATATAGAGAAAAGTGGTCTAATTTATCAATCAAGTGGGAGTCTTGGATGCTCTCATCTTTATCATTATATTACTAATATAATTCATAATATGATAAAACAAAACGTGAGTATATTTAAAATAATAAAAAAATATAGCAGCCCTCTTTCTTGACATCTTATGTCGATTGTTTTATTTGAGTTTTTTTCGTGTTCCGTAGTTAATCAGTAGCGGATAAAAGTTCTCAAAAAAAAATCCCAAACTTTTACAGTAATTATCTTTATTTATTTCAATCATTATGGTATAGAATTTAATCATAAATTATTAAATAAAAACTACATTAATTATTCACTCCCAGCCCCCAAGTAAAATATAAAAAGTTTTAAAATTTAACAAATAGCTCCTAAATACATTTTTACTAAGTCTATAATTTATAAAACCCATTTTCGGATCACCTTTTATTTTAAAATAATATAAGTTCGAATTAAACTTCTCTAAATAATAATCGAAACGTCCAACGAGTATTACAATCATTAAATATTAATTTTTAATATACTTTTATTTATATATATAGATATTTTTAAATAATAATAATTATCATATTTTGCTTTATTGTACATAGATAAATTTTGGTAACAACAACATACAATATTTAAAATTATATTTCTAATTATTATATATATATACACATATCAAGTTACAATTAATTGTTCGTGAATCGTCAGAACTGGTCGAAGGTCAAATGATTTCATGAAACAGTTCAAAAATTTTGAGACTCGGTTTAATAGACTTTGCTTATCGTGTCAAAACTATATAAAGATTAAGTTTAAATTTGGTCAGAAATTCCCGGGTCGTCACATACAGGGTTGAGGTTGATTCCAAAATATATATATAATTTGAGTTGTGATCAATACTGAGATACATATACACTGGGTCGTGGATTGATTCAAGATAATATTTATCGATTTATTTCTGTACATCTAACTGTGGACAACTAGTTGTAGGTTACTAACGAGGACAGCTGACTTAATAAACTTAAAACATCAAAATGTATTAAAAGTATTGTAAATATATTTTGAACATACTTTGATATATATGTATATATTGTTATAGGTTCGTGAATCAACCAGTGGCCAAGTCTTACTTCCCGACGAAGTAAAAATTTGTGAAAGTGAGTTATAGTCCTACTTTTAAAATCTAATATTTTTGGGATGAGAATACATGTAGGTTTTATAAATGAATTACAAAATAGACACAAGTACGTGAAACTACATTCTATGGTTGAATTATCAAAATCGAATATGCCCCTTTTTATTAAGTCTGGTAATCTAAGAATTAGGGAACAGACACCCTAATTGACGCTAATCCTAAAGATAGATCTATTGGGCCTAACAAACCCCATCCAAAGTACCGGATGCTTTAGTACTTCGAAATTTATATCATATTCGAAGGGTGTCCCGGAATGATGGGGATATTCTTATATATGCATCTTGTTAATGTCGGTTACCAGGTGTTCACCATATGAATGATTTTTATCTCTATGTATGGGATGTGTATTGAAATATGAAATCTTGTGGTCTATTGTTACGATTTGATATATATAGGTTAAACCTATAACTCACCAACATTTTTGTTGACGTTTAAATCATGTTTATTCTCAGGTGAATACTAAGAGCTTCCGCTGTTGCATACTAAAATAAGGACAAGATTTGGAGTCCATGTTTGTATGATATTGTGTAAAAACTGCATTCAAGAAACTGATTTCGATGTAACATATTTGTATTGTAAACCATTATGTAATGGTCGTGTGTAAATAGGATATTTTAGATTATCATTATTTGATAATCTACGTAAAGCTTTTTAAACCTTTATTTATGAAATAAAGGTTATGGTTTGTTTTAAAATGAATGAAATCTTTGAAAAACGTCTCATATAGAGGTCAAAACCTCGCAACGAAATCAATTAATATGGAACGTTTTTAATCAATAAGAACGAGACATTTCATCGTGTGGGCGAGAGGTCGCGGGTTCGAGCCCGGGCATGTGCGTTTATTGTTTTTAGGCTTGATACTTGAGGTAGCCTTTCTTATTTTCATTTTCATTATTATTATTATTATTATCATTAGTAGTATTATTATTATTAATGATATTGTTATTATAAATTATTGTTATTATAATTATTGTTATTATTACAAGTATTATAAATGTTATTATTATTATTATTACTACTATTAAAATATGTATTAGTTATCATTTATTATTAGTATTATGATTATAATTATTACCACATTTATACTTATAAGTATTACTAGTGTTATTATAATTATTATTAATTTATCATTTTATGATTAGTAACATAAGTGTGAGTACCATTAACAGTAGTGTTATTATTAAAAATTTATATAATTATTACTAAAGGTATTATTATTTTTAATCTATCATTATTTTCATAAAAACTATTAATAACACTACCATTATTATTATTAGTAGCATTAAAATTATTATTTTTATTATTATAATTATTACTAGTATTACAATTACTATTGTTATTATCACAGGTACAAGTATCATTATTAGTATTATCATTACCAATAAAGTTATTATTATTAATAGTAGTAAATCATTAATATAATAACTACCACAAACAGTATAATTAGTATTGTTACAAGTACTATTATTAATATCCTTGTTATTATCACTAATAGAGTTATTATTAACATATGTATATTATTAATGATATTATCATTATTTATTTTTACTAATATTAACTTAGTATAATAGAACCACTGTTTTGATAAATAAATTAAATACATACATAAATATATATATTTAACACATATAACATAACAAAATTTAATATTTTTATATATATATACAAAATGAACATATAAAACATATATATACATTATTAATATAAACATGATATAACTAATACATTTATATATATGTATATATGTGTTGAATTACAACTATGAATATTAATAAATATACAAATGATATAGGTTCGTGAATCCGAGGTCAACTCTGCATTGTTCAATTTAGTCATATGTATTTTTACTACAAAATACAGTATGGTGAGTTTCATTTGCTCCCTTTTTAAATGCTTTTTGCAATATATATTTTTGGGACTGAGAATACATGCGCTGCTTTTATAAATGTTTTACGAAATAGACACAAGTAACTGAAACTACATTATATGGGTGAATGATCGAAGCTGAATATGCCCCTTTTGCTTGGTAACCTAAGAATTAGTAAATCGATCTACTAATTGACGCGAATCCTAAAGATAGATCTATTGGGCCTAATGAACCCCATCCATTTTAGCGGATGCTTTAGTACTTATATGTTATTTTTATCATGTCCGAAGGATTTCCCAGAATGATAGGGGATATTCTTATATGCATCTTGTTAATGTCGGTTACCAGGTGTTCAATCCATATGAATGATTTTTGTCTCTATGCATGGGACGTATGTTTATGAGAAATGGAAATATGAAATCTTGTGATCTATTAAAAATTATGAAATGATTATTATGATAAACCAATGAACTCACCAACCTTTTGGTTGACACTTTAAAGCATGTTTATTCTCAGGTATGAAAGAAATCTTCTGCTGTGCATTTGCTCATCTTAGAGATATTACTTGGAGTCATTCATGACATATTTCAAAAGACGTTGCATTCGAGTCGTTGAGTTCATCAATATTATTATTAAGTCAATTATAGTTAGATATATTATGAAATGGTATGCATGCCGTCAACTTTCGATGTAATGAAAGATTGTCTTTTCAAAAACGAATGCAATGTTTGTAAAATGTATCATATAGAGGTCAAGTACCTCGCGATGTAATCAACTGTTGTGAATCGTTTATAATCGATATGGATTTTGTCCGAATGGATTAGGACGGGTCTCCACAGTTATGGAGCTGGTGTAGCTTGTGGTGCTACAGGTGTTGCTGGTGTTGGTGATACTGATGGTGATGCTGGTGGTACTACCGGTGGTGCTTGTATAACAAGTCTAGCTTATAAATCATGCACCAATCTTGTCAGGGTTTCTACTCTTCTTTCCATCATTTCGGTCCACTCATCTGATTTATGGTTAAGGCTAGAATAGATAATTTCTAAGACTTTAGAGATTACATAATCGCCACAGAATGTTTTGCCAATGAAGTTATGAATTAATACTTCATCTGTTATTGTTGTTGGTACTCCTTGGTATCTATGTTATGGCGTTGATGCTTGTGGGACAGTTTGTGATGTTGAAGCATGGGATGTGGATGTTGTTGGTGGTGGTAATGGTACTATTGGTGTTGACGATGGTGGTACTGTTGATGCCGATGATGCGGTTGGTGCTTGTAACCTTTGCACCATATTCTCCAAAACCAATACTCGAGCGCGAAGCTCGTTGACTTCTTCTATTACACCGGGATGATTGTCGATTCGAACGAGCGGATAAATAAGATTTAGGATTTGAGATAGTATATAATCGTGATGAGATACTCTGGAATTGAGAGAGAAAATGGTGTTTCGGATAGGTTCGTCGGTAAGTGCTTCAGGTTCTTTGCCAAGAGGGAAATGTGGTGGATGGAAGGGATCACCTTCTTCTTATCTCCAATGATTAAGTAGGCTACGGACCCATCCCTAATTCATCCAGAATAAATGGTGGCTAATTGGTTGATCCATTCCGGTCACACTGCTTTCGGAGCTCGAGTGGAAATCTAAATCGGAATAGCTGTTGGAATCTAAGGAATTTGAACTAGATACAGAATCCAGCTTGTATTGAAAGGACCCGTCCTAATCCACCTGGACGAAGTCATCAACATTTGGTCCCATTGCGATGATCGGCTCCAAGTAATGTCCTTATATTGAGAAAATGCACAGCGGAAGACTTAATTCGTACCTGAGAATAAACATGCTTTAAAGTGTCAACCAAAAGGTTGGTGAGTTCATAGGTTTATCATAACAATCATTTCAATATGTTAATAGACCACAAGATTTCATAATCATAAACATAATACACTCGCAAGTGTATGTAAAGCATTCTAAGTGGTTGAGCACTTGGTAACCATACTTAACATTTAATCAACGTCGCATATTCCCTTTATTATGAAATCTCACTACACCGTACCAAGTGTAGTCACCAAAATGAAGTACTGTGCAACCGTTGAATACTGGTCGTCCAGTCCAGTTGGGGTTGTCAGGCCTGATAGATCTATCAACAGGATTCGCGTTTACAATACCCATGTAAATAGTAGTTACCAAGCTACAGGGAAATATGCCAGTGGTACAACTCAACGTAGAATATATTTTTAAGTACTTGTGTCTATTTTGTAAACATTTATAAAAGCAGCGCATGTATTCTCAGCCCAAAAATATATATTGCAAAAGCAATTAAAAAGGGAGCAAATGAAACTCACTTTTGCCTTGAAGGTATTTAATTCGACTTGGTCTCCGATAGATATCACGAACCTAACCATATATATAATATATCAACATATTTTCTTTTTAAGTAATCGTTACATATATATATATATATATATATATATATATATATATATATATATATATATATATATATATATATATATATATATATATATATACTTTTAATACTTTTAATATTTTCTTAGTCCGTAGTTAGCAGTCCGATGTTAGTGGTCCACAATTAGTTGCTTAAATAAAATAAATAAAGACCCCATCGTATTCGTATTGATCAGAATTAATCTCGACCCATGGTACCATGTTGTCAAATGACGTGTTGCGTACATAAAGTACCGTGTTGTCAAATGACGTGTTGCGTACAATCATGAGGTCTTATGATTAATCTTCTCATGTTGTTTACGAGTGGTCCTGAAATATATAAAATCAAATCATAAGTAATTATATATAAAATATCATATTAAATCTTGAGGAAACGGAACGAGAATTCAAATATAGCTATCTTTTGTGAATATACTTATATTGTTTTATGTATTTAAGTCCTTAAAAAGTGATTAAATACATTATATATACAATACATGTATAAGCATTATAGATTATAAGTATATATATCAAAGAATGTTACGTATAGTTATCGTTTTGAAAACTTAAGTTAGTAGTTTCAAAATATACTTATAACTCATTGTCATTAGTACACAATGAGATGTTAGACCATCCTTAGATCATGTTAAATATATATAAATACATATATATACACAAACGTATAATTATCTTATGTTATATAGTTCGTGATATCATCGGTCATATTGGACGGTCAAACGTTGTGTAAAACTCTTTTCAAAAACACAAGTCTCAACAATTTGGATTGCTTATCATGTTGGTATGGTTTAATTTATGTAAATATTAATCTCATAAGTATAATTTGGTCGGAAAATTCGGGTCATTATAGTACCTACCCGTTAAAGAAATTTCGTCCCCGAAATTTGATAGAGGTTGTTATGGATAACAATAAGAAGGTTTTCATGACAAATATAAGGTGATAATGGAGTTTTATCATCATTGAGTAATGTAGATAAAACGATTCGATTATGCGAAGAATATAAATGAGACTATCGTAAAAGAGTGAGATGAGTAAAATATATTCGTCTTAACCGATGACGTATTTATGATTGATTTCCGGGATTTAAGGTATTTAAAGAGAATCTTACGTAATAAGATTTGGTTCTTTGGTGATTAAGGAAATCAGGATCTTCTTTGATTATATGCAATAATCTGTTTCGATTGCTCTGTCGGATATTTCACTATAAATTCACCCCTTCGTTTCCTTATTTTCCACGACTCACACCTTCTATTCTTTCTCCCTTGATTCTTACTTTAAAGCATTCTTCAATATGCTCCATCCAGTCCTGATTCTTGATATACTCTTAACTTTTATATCTGTCGTTCTTCTTTTTCATCTACCACCATAAGAATCTATTTACTTCTACTATACTCTTGTGTTTATAGTGTTTCTAATTCTCCCGTGTCTCTATATTTCTATCTACATCGATATACACGGTTTGTAATTTCGGGGTTATTATCGAAGTTTATATTCTTCATTATTTTTCGGAGCTTCATGCTTTCGTTTTCTCTTCCCGACTTCGAGTCAAGCGAGTAATGGTCCGGAATTCGTAGATATGAAATTCAGAATGAACATAACTAATGCTCTAAGAAGAAAATGGTAATAGAACAATTTTGATTTGTTAAATTACCAGAATACCCTGGAGAAGACCGAGTCATCCAGAAAAATATTCTCTTGATATGTTTAGAGATTAGATAGAATGTAAGAGTCGTGTAAATGGCACATGATGACGGTACTGTGAATCATCATGCTTCATTAGAAACTCAGCATGACTTACTGTAATATAATGATGTTGATCAAGTATCATTATATTATACTAATCCATGCTTCAGTTCCCAACACTACTTCAAAACATTCATATTTTAAACTCAAAGGTTTCAGAATTTAGAAACTAACACAGTTTCTTTTATGTTGCAGATATTACGGAGAGATAAATGATCTCAGATAAGAATAGTAGTGAAAATATCGCCAGAAATATGGAGGATATTTATAATAGAACATACGAGAATATCTTAGAATTTCTAATATCAATGGATGGTGAAGAAGATTTATCTGTGAAGGTTTAGAATGAGAAATAAGATATTTGCTAACAATTTCAGCAGACACAGAATCATTTGGATTCTTTGAAGGCAAACTTATTCTTTGTGATTTGTCCACGGCTTTTTTTCATAGTTTCACATAATCCGCTTTTCGGTACTAAATTTTCTATCGAGCGTTCCTAACACTCCTTTCTTTATCATCAAACTTTTGGCCATTAAGATTATCTACAACATGCTGCTTCGTCAGTATTTTCAATGTTAACTGATCTGGGTCATCGGTTATCAAATCGAGGTAGTTTCAGGAGAATTGTGTTTTTAGAATGATTAATCGCTGATGGTAATATTGTGGAATATAAAAGGTTCCCAGTAACAATAAAGAGTACGCATATATATCGCGGTTATAATAAAGTTGTTTCGGATGAAAAGTCGGAGTTGACTTGCTGGAGCTGTGACAAAATTAGCTACTTTGGAAAGGGATTGCAAAACGATCTTCGGTAATAACAATGTCAAAGGAACTAGAACAGATACATGTCAAACGTTTACTCAGTTTCTGAGGGTTTTTCAGGTGCATAACTATATGCATCAATCTTTTCTTCCGTAGATGAAGTGCAGTTGGTTTATCCTCTCGATTGAGGTGTTTTTAAGAATCATGATAGATTTAAACGCTGATTGTAATCGTCGAGATACAATGAGGTTTAAGATGAAATCAAGTGGCAATCTTAGTTTCATATGTTATAATCAATATTTTAATTCATTTTAATTGTCCAATGTCATTAGTCCACAGTCGATAGTCCACAGTAACAGTCCAATAATTCATATATAGTTTAATATATAATATACGAATTAATTAATACGTGTCGTGACCCGTATACCTCTCAGACTCGATCACAACTCAAACTATATATATTATTGTAGAATCAACCTCAACCCTGTATAGAGGACTCGATCATTACTGCATATAGAGTGTCGATGGTGATTCTAAATAATATATATAGATGCGTCGATATGATATGTCAAAACATTGTATACGTGTCCCGATATTTAAAGTGCGTAAAATAATTACAGAAATTAAATGACGATAAATAAAAGTGCGATAATTAAATTGTGATAAATAAACTGCGATAAATAAAATGTAATCAGTTAGCTAGGAACAGTTAGCTAGAACCGTTAGCGTGGATTCTTAACAAAATTTTTCATAGTTAATTTGTTTGTTTCTAACAGATTTTATTTTGTCATATGTTTTCTTCATATGCCACTTGTTGGATTCTGGGAAGTCAAAATCCAAATATGAAATTAAATGAAAATGGTTATTCTGCGGTGAACGGATACGTATATTGGTGGTTGTAAGTAGGATAGTAAATGACTGTTGAATCAGCTTCGATGAATGTACAATGTAACTTATTAATATGAAATCTAATTATTCCTCGGGTATTACCTACCCGTTAAAAAAAATTTCACCATTAATATTTTGTACAAAAGAACTTTTAATTACAATCTTTATGAAAACATATATACATATATATTTTCTTCAGATGAAATCATGAATTTAATGAGTTAGTATGATATTAATCTCATTTGCTTTTCGGTTTGAGCTAGAATAAGAAATCTCTAAAACTTTTTGAAACCACATATTCTTCACAGAATATCAATGAAGTTATGGATCAATACTTCATCGTTCATTATTGTTGGTACTCCTTGGTATCTATGGTGCGTATGATGTTGATGTTTGTGGGACAGATTATGATGTCGAGACGTGTGATGCGGATGTTGTTTGTTAGTGGTGATGATGGTATTGTTGATGTTATTGATGGTGGTGCTGATTATGCTGCTGGTGCTGCTGCTGGTGTTTGCAACCTTCACACCATGTTCTCCAAAGCCGTCACGCGAGGGCGAAGTTCGTTAACTTCTGCTAGTACACCGGGATGATTGGCGGTTGGAGCGAGTGAATGAACAAGATTTGTAATATGGGATAGTATATAATCCTGATGAGATACTCTAGAAATGAGAGAGAAAATGGTGTTTCGAATAGGTTCGCGGGTAAGTGCTTCAGGTTCATCGCCAAGAGGGCAATTTGGTGGATGGAATGGATCACCTTCTTCTTGTCTCCTGTGATTTAGTATATTACGAACCCATCCCCAATTCATCCAGAATAGATGATGGGAAATTGGTTGATCCATTCCGGTGACACTGCTTTCCGAGCCCGAATAGAAATCCATATCAGCATAACTGTCGGAATCTGAAGAATTCGAACTAGATGCAGAATCCATCTTGTATAATGGGGAAAATGAATTTTTGGTATGGAATAGATTATAGGAGTTAGATTTGGTACTCTTCAATACATAATTTACATATGTATATATAATACCAAAATCACGTAAATTACGGAGAATCTTTGAAAAGATATCAGTCAAAGTTCGCAATAAAAGATATGCTAAGATAAGAATTCGTCTATACACTATCAATGCAGTAAATGCAGTAAAACGTGTCTAGACTTATGAATGATAAGCAGGTAATTTCCTAAGGATGATAAGCAGATGATTTTCGACTAGAAATGATAAGCAAAACTTTTAACATGTAGACACGGTCGAAGTCCAGACTCATTAATGCATCCTAACAACTACTAGTTAGATACACTAATGCAAGACGTGGTTCGCTAAGACCACTGCTCTGATACCAACTGAAAGGACCCGTCCTAATCCACCTGGACGAAGTCATCAACATTTGGTCCCATTGCGATGATCGGCTCCAAGTAATGTCCTTATATTGAGAAAATGCACAGCGGAAGACTTAATTCGTACCTGAGAATAAACATGCTTTAAAGTGTCAACCAAAAGGTTGGTGAGTTCATAGGTTTATCATAACAATCATTTCAATATGTTAATAGACCACAAGATTTCATAATCATAAACATAATACACTCGCAAGTGTATGTAAAGCATTCTAAGTGGTTGAGCACTTGGTAACCATACTTAACATTTAATCAACGTCGCATATTCCCTTTATTATGAAATCTCACTACACCGTACCAAGTGTAGTCACCAAAACGAAGTACTGTGCAACCGTTGAATACTGGTCGTCCAGTCCGGTTGGGGTTGTCAGGCCCGATAGATCTATCAACAGGATTCGCGTTTACAATACCCATGTAAATAGTAGTTACCAAGCTACAGGGAAATATGCCAGTGGTACAACTCAACGTAGAATATATTTTTAAGTACTTGTGTCTATTTTGTAAACATTTATAAAAGCAGCGCATGTATTCTCAGCCCAAAAATATATATTGCAAAAGCAATTAAAAAGGGAGCAAATGAAACTCACTTTTGCCTTGAAGGTATTTAATTCGACTTGGTCTCCGATAGATATCACGAACCTAACCATATATATAATATATCAACATATTTTCTTTTTAAGTAATCGTTACATATATATATATATATATATATATATATATATATATATATATATATATATATACTTTTAATACTTTTAATATTTTCTTAGTCCGTAGTTAGCAGTCCGATGTTAGTGGTCCACAATTAGTTGCTTAAATAAAATAAATAAAGACCCCATCGTATTCGTATTGATCAGAATTAATCTCGACCCATGGTACCATGTTGTCAAATGACGTGTTGCGTACATAAAGTACCGTGTTGTCAAATGACGTGTTGCGTACAATCATGAGGTCTTATGATTAATCTTCTCATGTTGTTTACGAGTGGTCCTGAAATATATAAAATCAAATCATAAGTAATTATATAAAATATCATATTAATTAGAAAAGATATGATTAATTTACTTTTTCTCCAAATATTTTCGTAGCTAAACTAGCTTCGGATACCCAATCTTGTTTTAGTCGTAGTTTCTTCATTACAACTCCGTTTTTGTTGGTTCAACTTGCCACTTCCTTGGATCGAGTCAAATTTTAAGAATATGAACTGAAAATACCTTAGTTTTTATTCGAAATCATAGGTTATAGGTCAAACTTTGGTGAAACTTATGAAAGTGATCATTTTCCATCATAAAAACAATATTTAATGATCATTTTTCTAAAAATACTTACACTTTGAGTTAAACCATGAAATTTTTATGTGTTAACATATTCATAAGAAATATCATTTTTCCAGAACATGAACTTCCAATTCAAAGTTCAAGATGGTTTTTAATTATCCAACCGAAAACAGCCCCCGGTTGCACTCCGACGACGTAGATTCAGTTTTTAAGATGTTCTTTGTAAAACCAAGTTATATCTTGTTAGGTTAGCATATCATTATGATATATTACAGGTCTTGAAGTGTTTTAAAAGTCAAGTTAGAAGGATCTATTTAGTTTGCGAACAAGTTTGAAATCATTCAAACTATGTTCTTGTTGTTAAAATTTTATACCACAAAATAAGATACCTATATGAATATGAATTAAATAAGATTATGAACAAGGTTACTACCTCAAATTACTTGGACAAAGTTACTTCAAAAGATAAAAAATAATCTTGAAATCAAAGAGTGGTGGAGTTAGATCAAAAGGTTAGAAGTAAACTTCTTCAAATGGGTGGTTATTTTGATATGTTCTTGAAAGAGTTTTCTTATGGTGTTTAAAGCTTGTAATTGAAGCTAAATGATGGGAAAAATGCTTGGAGATGATCAAGTATGAAGTTAGGAGTATTTTGAGAGAGAAATGAGGGTGTAGGTATGAGAAAATGGAGTGAAGAAATGGTGTTCATTTATAAAAACGTTTTTAGTTTATAAAGAAAGGAAAGGATTCCTAATTTTGTTTTCTTACTAATAATTCATACTACTTGACAAATTATAGTTACCTCATATCTAGGGCAGTAATAATGTTAATTAGGATATTGATTTGATGTGTATATACTAATAGTAAATACGTATAGAAGCTGGATATGATACGGGTACATATACCCTAGATATACATATAGAAATCTTGAGGAAACGGAACGAGAATTCAAATATAGCTATCTTTTGTGAATATACTTATATTGTTTTATGTATTTAAGTCCTTAAAAAGTGATTAAATACATTATATATACGATACATGTATAAGCATTATAGATTATAAGTATATATATCAAAGAATGTTACGTATAGTTATCGTTTTGAAAACTTAAGTTAGTAGTTTCAAAATATACTTATAACTCATTGTCATTAGTACACAATGAGATGTTAAACCATCCTTAGATCATGTTAAATATATATAAATACATATATATACACAAACATATAATTATCGTATGTTATATAGTTCGTGATATCATCGGTCATATTGGACGGTCAAACGTTGTGTAAAACTCTTTTCAAAAACACAACTCTCAACAATTTGGATTGCTTATCATGTTGGTATGGTTTAATTTATGTAAATATTAATCTCATAAGTATAATTTGGTCGGAAAATTCCGGGTCATTATATGTATAATCAGGGAAATGATTTTTGATATGAAATATATTATAGGATTTAGATTGATATTCTTCAATACATTATTTACATATGTATATATAATACCAAAATTCCATAAATCACGGAGGAATCTTTGGAGATGTCAGGTAAAGTTTACACTAACCGATATGCTAAGATATAAATTCATATGTACACTATCTATGCAATAAATGCAGGAAAACATGTCTAGACTTAAGAATGATAAGCAGGTAATTTCTGATAAGAAATGATAAGCAAAACTTTTGACATGCAACTAAGGTCGAAGTCCAGACTCACTAATGCATCCTAACAACTATCAGTTAGACACATTAATGCAAGACCTGGTTCGCTAAGACCACCGCTCTGATATCACATGAGGTGACCCGTCCAAATCCATGGACGAATACAATAACATTTGGTTTGATTGCGAGGTATTGACCTCTATATGATACGTTTTACAAACATTACATTCGATTTCAAAAGACAATCTTTCATTACAATGATAGTTGACAAATATGCATACCATTTCAAAAAATAACCAAACTATAAATGACTTAATCTGCCATTTACTTTATAAAAATCCTTTTTGAACTCAATGACTCGAATGCACGTCTATAGAAATATGTCATGAATGACTCCCATTAATATCTTTAAAATGAGCAAATGCACAGCGAAAGATTTTTTTCATACCTGAGAATAAACATGCTTAAAAGTGTCAACCAAAAGGTTGGTGAGTTCATTATTTTATCATAATCTAATATTAAATTATAACTTAATGTTATGTATATATAATGTATTAAAATTAATATTTACATTTATATATGTGTTTATATTATTACTTATAATATATTAAAATATATTTATACACTATATGTAATTTAGTTATTATTATAGTTAATAACATTTTATATAAAAATTGTAGTATGTAACTTTTTGTATATAAATCTCTTTTAGTTTGAAAAAAAAATTTAATAATGATATTGAAAATAATAATTTTTATAATAATATTAGTCATTTTATTTGTAGTAATAATAATAATAATAATGATAATAATAATATATTAAAAATAATGATACTTATAATAATAATAAAAATAATAATAGTAATAATAATATTAAAATTAATGATAATAATGATAAAAATAATAATAATAATATTGTTAAAATAATTATTTTAATAATAACGACAGTTTTAATAATAATGATAATTTTAATAGATTGATAATTTTAATAAAAATGTTAATTTTAATAATAATGTTGATAATTATATAATCATGTTAATTCTAATAATATCAATAATAATGATAATGATAAAATCAGTAATGATAATAATAAAAATGATAGTTTTTAATAATAATAATAATAATAATAATAATAATAATAATAATAATAATAATAATAATAATAATAATAATAATAATAATAATAATAATTTTAATGACGATAATTTTAATAATACTCATATTACTAATCATAACGATAATAATAATTATACAAATAACAATAATACTTATATAATGATAATAATAATAATGATATTAATAATAATAATATTAATAATAGTAACAATAATAATAAAAATAATAATAATAATAATAATAATAATAATAATAATAATAATAATAATAATAATAATAATAATAATAATAAATAATAATAATAATAACATTAATAATAATAATAATAATAATAATAATAATAATAATAATAATAATGATGATGATGATGATGATAATGATAGGAAATTTGTTATACCATTCATCATCATGATCATTTGGTATCATCATCATCATAATTAACATCGTAACCATCATCATCATCATACCGTGCCATCATTCATGATCATCGTGATCTCGTTCACATCATCATCATTGTATCGTGATCATCCTCATCATCAACCTCACGTGTCATCATATTCATTTATCATCATCAACATCTCTGTATCATCATAATTATCCGAGAATCATCATCATCTTCACAGTCGCATATAACTCATCATCATCTTAGTTATTGTTCATCGTCTTCTTCTTATAACCGAAACAGAAACACAGAACGCTCTGTAATAGTGATAGTTTATGGTTGTTATTGTGGTTGTTTTGAGTTCATTTTGAAACAAGAAAAACAAACACAACAAGGGAATGGTGTTCGTGGTTTAATAAGAGTGAGAGAGAGAAGATGAGAGAGAGATTATTGGTGTTAAGTGGTGGTGGCGATCGGTGAAGGTGGTAGTCTTGGTGGTTCTCGGTGGCTCAGACGGGGGAGTTAGATGAGGATGATGGTTGAGTCGAGTTGCAGAAACAGAAAACGAAAATAAACAGATTAAAGTTGGTGAAGTTAAGCAAGCAGGGAACCATGCGATTTATACCCATAATCTGGCACTGACACCTCCACGATCGCGGAGGTGTGAAGGCTATTAGTCCCGCGATCGTGGAGAGTTCCCATCCAGCTCATGCAGTTTTGTACTCACCTTCGTCGACATAATATTATAAATATATATACTATTTTTAATTTAATTTAATTATATATATATATTATATTATATTCCCGTGCATGGTAGACTTGTAAATTTAGCTCAATTTTCTTGTACATTGAGGCTCAGTTTAAGTCTCGGTTATGGTTTTTTGAACGTTGTTCCGTACGCTGTAGAATCTTGTACTTAACGTTTCGTGACATGTACACTTGTCAACATTTAGACTTAAATCGTCAATAATATATATCACTCGAAGTGTAACTTGAATGTTCGAGTATTTTGGTTATTTGCTTCTTTAAATCAACTTCTCGTTATCCATTAAAATATAAATAATAATATCGAAACGTTTTATATCTAAATTAATATTATTCACTATCATGTTGTAAAATATATATATGTATACATTTGTTTAGAAAAAAAAGTAAATTTGCAAATCTTATATATAATTGAAATATTTATTTAATTATTAAACGAAACAACAAACGATGCTACAATCGTTTACAAAATAATTTCGAACCCATATATATAAACACATTTTAAATACACGTTACGAGTTATATATATATATATATATATATATATATATATATATATATATATATATATATATATATATATATATATATATATATATATATATATATATATATATATATATATATATATATATATATATAATTTCAAACACAGTCAAAAAGGAAAAGATTTCCTAATTCGAAGTGGACCTCACAATAGAGACCCGTAGCAATATCATAAACTTTAAAGGATTTGATAAATGCTAAAATATCTACAAAATCAATCATTGGTTTTATCTTCTAAATCCGAAGATAGATATATTAAACATATATTGAAACATATATGTTCATGTAAAGTATTATACATCTAATACTTTGTTAACGTTTTCAATTTATAATATATATACATATATATACATATATATATTCATATAAATTTTATAATGGTTCATGAATCGTTGGAATCTGGTCGAGGTTAAATGAATACATGAACATAGTTCAAAATGTTTGAGATTTAACTTAACACACTTTGCTTATCGTGTCGGAAATGTTAAATCATTTACATATTAAGTTTAAATTTTGTCAGAAATTTCTGGGTCATCACACAATTTCTTACGAAGAACAGAGTGTGCCTGCACCCAAAAACAAGCTCAATCTGCATGCAGATTGACTCAATCTGCATGCAATCTGCACGCAGATTGACTCAATCTGCACCCAGCTTGACTCCATCTGCACCCAGCTTGACTCGAGCTGCACGCAGATTGACTCGATCTACACGCATATTGAAGGTCGAGCTGTTGGTTCTCTTGGTTCTCTACCACATCTGGTTCTCTCTGGATCCTCACCCTATATATATATATGGATCCATATGGCTTGACATCCCCGTCCAGCTAGTCGCGCTAGTATTTAACGGGCGTATATTATTTGGATTTTGGTACACATTGATCACGTGTATTTTACTACGAAGGAACTTTTTTTTTCACGTTAAGCTTAGTTACCCGCGTGCTCAAAACTGTAGAATCTTTTGATAAACCTATGATGAACTTACTAAGGATGTTTTCTAGCATGAAAATCTTGTGGTCTATATTTTACTATTATTACGATTTTAAACATATAACCCACTAACCTTTGTGTTGACTTTTTAGTATGTTTATTCTCAGGTACATAAGGTTCTTCCGCGGTTTGGTCAGTCTGTTTTTCTTGCTAGTTGACAAAGTGCTGCATGAAGTCTGCCATGTCACGTTTCAAAACTACTTTTGCATTCACTTGAATAATTATTCATGTTGGTTTACTTTTTAATCAACTTACTATATTTGAAAACTTTTTATTTTTAGAAACCTTCTACCTTTTGGAAATCTGTTATTTTTAGTAACATACTATTTATGGGAATTAACTATTCTTAGTGATTTTTCACTTGTGTGAAACTTATTTTTAACATGAATGCAAAGCTTTTATTAAACTTGCATATAGAGGGATATCACGCTGTGGGACCGTTAGTTCATGTGCCACGTCAATGGCAAATTTGGCGGGTCATGACTGTTAACGGAGAATTTATTATAGCCTTTGAGTGGTCTATATTTAATATTAGTTATTATTATTAGTCTTTTGGGTTGCCTTGTAATTCCTATATAAGCTTGTATCATTTCATTATTGTGGACAAGGAAATATATATATATATATATATATATATATATATATATATATATATATATATATATATATATATATATATATATATATATATATATATATATATATATATATATATATATATATATATATATATATATATATATATATATATATATATATATATATATATATATATATATATATATATATATATATATATATATATATATATATATATATATAATGTTTAACATGGTATCCGAGCACTACGATCCAGGTTGAACCACCTCTCTCAATGGCAATCACCTAGCCATGTCTTCTCGCATGGCTACGTTTCTTTACCTTTTTTTTTTCTCTTACTTTGAATAATAAGAATAATCGGCGTGTGATTGAGCCTCCTATCTTGACTAGGTTCTAAACCTCGAAAAAAGAGAATATATATCAAATAATCTTTTTGGAGCGTTGAAGATCATTGGTATCGTCGACAATGTTGTCTGCTGAAGTCTTGCTCAATCCTTCAGCAATGCATGCCACGATGAAAAAAAATCATTACGGAAAAGGAAACGCAGTCAAGCAAGATGCAACGAAATCAACGATTATCAGTCTATTCGGTGCAACAAATAAGAAGAGTGCTCGGTCCTCTTCCGCTCCAACTGCGGGGGGCTGTTAATGGAGAATTTATTATGGCCTTTGAGTGGTCTATATTTAATATTAGTTATTATTATTAGACTTTTGGGTTGCCTTGTAATTCCTATATAAGCTTGTATCATTTCATTATTGTGGACAAGGAAATATATATATAATGTTTAACAGTGACATTATTCGTTAAAATATTTTAATCGTACAACAAAAAACTTCTCGCATGCAATGAAGTGCGTTGACTGTATGCTTGTAATTAATAGATAAACAAATATAACCTCTGACAAATTAGTCATTACGTCCCATTATAAGTGTCCACTTTTGAATTTTCAAAGACTATATTTATCAACTTTGACCGTAAATATTTTGATATGGGTTATATAATATTTGATGAAAATTATATGAATGAATTGGGTTTCAAATGTGCATTTCACACATATAATTTATATCTAGTATCATATAAAACAAATAAAAATATTTACAGTCAAAGTTGATAAAAAAAGAACTTTAAAAAGTCAATAGTTAACACTTGTAGTGTGACGGAAAAGTACTATTTGTCGCTTTAAGCCCTATTTGTTTTTATTTCTTAAATAATAAAGGAACACGAAGGAAGGTGCTAGTATATATATTCATACTAGTAAAATAACCCGTAGTATCACGAGTTTGTTTAAACGAAACAGTTCAACAAGAGGCGTCTTTGGACATAGGCAAGATAGGCAACCGCCTAGGCTCAAAAAGTTTGAAGGACCCAAAATTTTATTTAAATATGTATATGTATATATATATATATATATATATATATATATATATATATATATATATACACATACATATATTTAAAATTTTCTATTTAGTTAAATAAAAAATTGTCAATTAAAGTTGTAATATTGTTATTTTAAATAGTTAAATGCATTGTAAGTATATACAAATTGATAAATTTAAGTATTATATTTTTATATGTATTAAAAAATTAAACGTGTGTGAGGGCCCATTTTTGTTTTCGCCTAGAGCCTTTGAATTGTTGAGACGGCCCTGAGTTCAATGATAAATTTTAGGTATTAAGTAAATGTAAATGTTAAAGACATTTAGTTTAATGACCCGTGGAACCATGGATTCCAACTAAAAACCTTGTCGTCGTTTTTACAAACATATTGATGTACTTAACTTGGTCAGAATAAATGAACTACAACATAAATCGGATGCTAGTCCACATATAACCAGAAAACAATATCCAATATTGTTTGTAACTTTGAAAATCGAAGTAAAACTTATTACAATACCTTTTTTTTGTATAAAAACAAATACTTCATATATCTTATCTTTATCGAACGAAAAAAGTACTAAAACTTGACTTTTTATTTCTGCTCATCTTTTAAGCCTCACACACCAAGAAAACCCCTGAAGTTTATTTAATTATATCTAATATATATACACTCCGTATAATATATTACATACATTTAATTAGTAAATAATTAAAGATGAATTAGAATAAAAACATAACCTTAATATTTCGACCAAAAACACTTCAATAGAGAGATCATGTGTTAAAAATATTATTTGTTTTTATGTTTTTTTTATAAGTTTTAATTAAGTAATTAATATATAAAATAATAATGACATCATTATTTAAGTTATTAAATAATTAGTTACTATAATTACAATTTTTTAATAATAAAATATTTAAGATTAATGACAACATCTAAGTGACCTAGATTTTTTTCTTTTTATTTTTGATTTTTTTTAATAAAGGAATTAGTCTAATAATGACATCATCATTATAGAATTTTAATAGAAACTATAGATGCGGTGTTACACATTTGCTCGAAGGAACGAGTTACAGTAAATTTTTTTAATAACATAAAATGGAGTTATTATTATATCAAACAACAAGAAATAATTTTTTTAAAGGCAAGTTGTTGACATCGAATAATCTCATTTGTCACGCACGCATGAGTTTTTGGGAAGAAATCTGAACCGTATTACAGGGACCCGAACCTTAAACTATCCGAGGGGCCTTTGGGTCGAACCTGGGTTCTGATTACGGGTTGGTAAAACCTCCTGGGGCAATTCAGCTTTCAGGAAATAAATCACATAGATATTTTTAAGGTGAACAACTCGAACTTGAGACGTCCCCGCCCCCATCGCAATAAACAAGTGTAAAAGGGTGAACCAACAGACCACTAAGCATAGGCGAAACTACATGGGGGTAGGGGCGCCCGCCCCCAGTGGATTTTTTTCAGTGTAAAAATTTTTGAGTTTTTCGACTTTGCTCCCGGTGGATTTTTTGCCCAAAAACTAACATATTTTGCCACAAAACCTTCAAATTATGCCAAAAAAACTTCAAATTTTGCTCAAAAACCTTTATAATTTGCCTAAAAATCTCAATTTTTTGTCCCAAAATCTCCATATTTTTATCCAAAAAATTGCTACCGGTTTTAAATTTTTTTTGCCCCCGATAAAAAAATCTTATTTTCATCACTGCCACTAAAGTGGGTTCAACAACAAGAAATAATTAACTTAGCCTTCAACATTTTTCAACTACTCCGTAGTATTTAACTTTCTCTAAGTACCGTTTAACATAACTTTTTGTTTTATGAAATTATAATTATAATTAATAATTATTAATTAATATGCTTAATTTATAAAGATTTGTGCATGTCCTATACAAGGCTTGAACTGTAGGCTCATTAGACTACTCTCAACCATCACACTACATTATAACCACATTGTGTCATATTAGCGTCACCTCAACAGCTTCTTCTTTTCACATTCCCAACCACATTCACTAATAACCAATACACCAATCACATTGACCCCACTTCAATATTGTATTTTATAAGTAATTTAATATTATTATTAACATTATTATTACTAATATTAATTTTAATTTTTAAATTTGAAAATCTAACATTCCATAAAAAAATAAAAACCATTACATTCAAACTTAAGTAGAAAATATCATTAAATTGAAAATAAATAACATTACATTCAACTAAAATAGAAAATATCATAAACTAATCTTCGTCGCATTCTTTATCTTCATAATCTTCTTCATCACCGTCTTCGTCCTCTTCTTCATCATCTTCTTCCTCACCTTCTTCCTCATTTGAGACTGATAGGTCAGATCATGTTGAGATTGAGAGAAACGATAAGATAGAATGAGATTCGGTAGGTGAGAAGTAGATTCGGTAAGAGAGAGAATCGGTACAAATTACATTCCACAGCTTCTAGAACTCAGTTACAATGCAATGACTATCTAATTAGGACTACTTAGGTTCCTTATATAGCCCTCTTCTAAGAAACCTTTATTTAAGCTTATTTCACATTAACACTATACAACTTCGGGGTCCTAACAATCTCCCCCTTAGTGTTAAATGTGAACTTTACAATATAATCCTATTAAAACATCTAAAGGAACTTTGTTCCTCTGAAGTGAACTTTGGATTTGAATCCCTTGAGATTTTCATATCTTCGTATGTTCATTCTTGTCTTTAAACGACTTTTCAATCTTGTGAGAATGTATTTGACAATCTCATTATCTTCAGTTGAATAGCAGTTATTGATCAGTCTCCATCTCAAATATTTGAAAGCATACATCAACGTTCCGTTTGAGTATCTTCTGAAGTCTGAGACTCTGATGAAAATCTTTTTATAGTGAGAATTGACAAACACAAACCCATAAGGACTGTCACTTACTTCAGGTAAGGACATAAATCTTAGCTCTTCGATTACTTAATTTGGCGGTTTGATTCCGAGCTTTTTGTGTCCAGATTCTAACCCAATTTGAAAATCTTGAACTGACATCCATCTCATCGAGTCAGGAATAAATCTGTAGACTGACTTCATTGCGGTAACATGATAAATTGTTGCAGATTCATTCAAGTTAATCAAGTGGTTGTAAATGAAAATAATGTCGTCCATCTTCAATCTATCAAAATCTGCCTCAGAGAATTGATAATCTTCATCATCCATTCTTGTTACCTGAAACAATGGCATCTTCACTCCATCCTTGTTAATCATCAAAATCTTATTTATGCTTTTGATCTCTGAATTTCGATGAACTTGAAGTTTCTCTTCATTCTTCAATTTATATTTGTCACGAACACTCAGATAAGCTTTGAGATATTCTGGTTTCTTATGATATTTCCATGCACCCAGAACACTCATTGATGCAAAAAGGACGAGATCAGAATCACCATAGAATCTATACGCTTGTTGTTCAATGAATGGTGAACGAAGAATCAACTTCTCTTCTTCCTCACTTAATTGGAAATCAGCATCACACTCAAGAACAATCTCTGCAATTTAAAATGGAACATTCAGATCAGGAGGAGTCGTAGTATCTTCCTTGCCATTAGATAAAATCTCCTTCTCAAAGTGTATCCCAAATTCATCAGTTGGAGATGACAAGTTAACAAATTGATGATCGTTGAATTCATTGGCGACACTCGGCGACCCCTTCAAAATATCTTCAATATTATCGAAGTTTTGATTGTCCTCTTAAGCTGATTATTCTCTACTTGATCAGCTGAATCCATAATCATAAGCATCCCTGAGTCACCCTCTCTCTGACCTTCCGATTCATCTAGAAAACTTTCACACTGAATTTCCTCAATTTCATCGCTTTCAGAATCAGATATATCAACAACATCTTGATCCTTATGTTGACTAGATGTACCAGCTTCATACGTTGACCTTTGAAAACCACTGGACCGATAACCACCTTGTCTATTCTCCCCCTCATGAAGATTATCGGAATTGAAATCATCATGATCTGGCATGTGAATTGGTCCAGGTGACTTGCATGGAGATAGAGGATATACTACTCTTGCTTGCTCAAGATAAATCATCATAGTCTCGCGAGCTTCATCAGGATCAGGTCGTGTAGCAAACATAGCAAGATATAGTTCCTCCACCTCATTGTCAGAGAGATATTGTAATCCATGTCTATTGGAACTCTAAGAAGGTGACCCAGTTGGTGAAACAACAGTGTAACCACGAACAACATCAGCATCAGCAGCAACTGTTGGAGGCGATGTCGGTGGAAGTGTGTGAGTTGCCGTGAGGGCAGGTAAGGATATATGTGCGATATTTTTCTTATATGTAGGGTTGTACATACTACTAGTCAGATTCGTGATATCCCCTTCTGATGGAGGTTGGGCAACAACCGGAGTTGTCGTCGGCGAAGTTTCTTTCGAAGCATCCGCCTCCATGACTTTAGTCTCATAGGACTCTGACAAAGTAGTAGAACTACCCGTCGGTTTTGATCTTACAGAGATATTGCTATCTCCGACTCCTGAAATCATCGATATACCATGAGGTGGTACATCTCTTTCAGTTAACGACTCTTCCTCCAGACCCTGAGTTTCAGAATCTGAAAGAGAAGTGGTTTGAACCAATGGATCACTTTCATGAACTAAAGGATCAGTCTGGTGGAAGTCTGATAAATATCCCGAAGGATTGTCATGTTGACTCGTTTCCATGGGACGCGGCAGATCTTCCTCATCAAGATAAGCCAGACCTAGAGACCATGTTGTACGTTTAGGCACAGGAGGATTTCCAGCCGATACGTAGGGTGCCTTTTCAAGACTTTTCGGCTCCCCTTCGGCCGTTCTGGACTTCAATGATTGAGTTTCCTCAATTGATTGAGTCAACGCAGACTTTAATGCAGAGGAAGACTTTACTTCCTTAGATGCCGAAGAATCTTGCTGTGTAGGATTTATTATTAAGTCCTGTTTAGACTGGATGGGCTTAGTGGTCTTTTTACCATCCTTGCGTTTAGATCTCTTGCCTACCGAAGCTTGCGCTTCATTTAGCGTAGGGCTTACTATTATTATTGGATGTGATACGGAGATGGGTGAGGGTGACCTAATTGGTTCTAGGTCTTGGTCCGTATCACCAACGGTTGGAGTAACTGTTTGGCGGACGATGGGTGTCGAAGTCCTAGATCTAGTTACTCGTTGGGTTGGTGGAGTCTGAATCATCTCATCAAGTATAAATCGAGTTCTCTTAGGAGAAGGTTCAGGAGATGACTCAGTTGCTGAAGAATCAGTGTCACTACTCACTTCGGGTGTTGTTGAAAGGGTTAGTTCAATCCTAGGTGAACTAGGCTCCCTGATCCTCACGGGTTGAGCTTGGTGTGCTACCCTAGAACATTTGAGGTTCACCCTAAGTGGAGGATTAGGTGGTCCGGGTGGTTGTACTAAAGGTTCCTCTACAACCTCTAGGGCTGGAACCACAGCGGGTTCAACTTGTTCTTGTTGTGCCGGGTTCAGAAGAGGCATTCCTACAGCCTCAAAATAAGAGCACATTCGAGCATCTTGGGGTACAGCTAGCCCCACAAGCCAATTTGGAATCGGCGCAGTGAATTGATTGTCAGAAATCACCGGGGTATTCTTCTTCAGCTCCCCAAATCTTTTCATCTGTAATCCATGAGTACCTGGTACAAAAATATTTGCATTTCTGCAAGTAGTGATAGCATCATGGATAAAGATACAGAAAAACCTTTCAAAAGGGATGTATGAACCCCTTGGCTTATCAACTTGTGCCTGAACCAGTTCCCATAGAAGCTCAACATAGTCAGGAGCCTCTACTCTTATGAAAGAGTAGAACAACTTCAGCATTGGTATGGTAAGGCTGTCGGATCCACTCCTTGTCATCAGCAAGCATCTATTGATGATTGAGAAGATCACATACCACCTTGAGTGCAGATATTTCTTCTGAAACTTAGCTGGTGGAACATTGGTAGCTCTAACATAACCAAGATCGAAGACTGCATTCATCATTTACTGAGTAGCAGGGAAAGCAGGAGCATTTTGTACAAGAGGAAGTCTGAAGATCCTCCTGAAATTAGCCTTAGTGATACTCCTCATCCCTTGAACTCCCGTTAGTTGAAATTCAAAGCGAGCTTGTGTTCCCTCTGGATTTTCAGCAGTAGGTTGTGTAGCTTCCACAAACCTAATAGTTCTATTAAGTTGCTCCAGATCTGTCAATGCCACACTGGCAGTAGTACTGAGAGCAGGCCATAATGTGTGCCTCTCCAGTATTGCAGTCCAGTAGTTGCAGGGAATGTTGGTTTCAGAGTTGATGAAGTGATTGTTCGCCATTTAGCTGTATGAATAAGAAATAGAAGACCACAAGATATTTAACATAAATCACATATCTCTATTCTTATTTGCCTTTGAAATCCTTTGTATTTTCCAAATTTTATAATTTTTATGATTTTTCTGAGTTAAAAACATCATTTATTCAAAATTTGAACAAAGATTTTACACACATGATATTCATATGATATTCATCATAGTATACCCTATCCTGTAATCAAGTATATACCATAAATAATCAGAACAACACTTAGTCAATTTTGAACACAATTAAGCAGATCCGGTATACCAAAAATTTTAAGATTTGGAAACCAAATGAGTTATGAGTTTTCAATTCAAAAAGATCCAAAATAAACTTGTTAAGTGTTCGAAGATAAAAATTAGAAAGTTTCGAGGTACCAAATGTCAGACTCGGTATCAAGACAAGAACAGATTCGGTATCTTCAAAATTAATAGAAAGTCACTCAAACATGCATATTCTATCACATATCATGCAAGAACACAACCAAAATCAATTAACCACTCAATTAAAGCATAACAACATGTTAATTGTTTGAACAGACTCGGTACTGTAGATAGAACACATTCGGTATATACATAATCCATCAAATAAGCAATTAACCATGTAATCAGACTCGGTCAAATGATAAAGCAATCTAATTTAACTCAGATTAGACAAGATTTCATGTTAATTATCCAAATCAATTGACTTTAATCAAAGATTAAAAGAGTACGACTCAGATTCGGTATAATCAACAATATTTCAAAATTGAAAGTCATAATCCAGTTATTTTGATCTTTTCTGGTTGATAAACACTTAATTATCTCAGATCTACAATTACGTATCTTAAACATTGATTAAAATGAAAATATACCAAAGATTTGAAGAAAGAGAAGGACGGACTCGGTAGATTAGGCAGATTCGGTATGTTCAGTCAGACTCTGTAGGTAATTAAGAACAGTAAGAGAGTTAGTTTGACTTGACCCTCCTTTTATAGATACCGATGATAAAATACCAAATGGGCTTTACCGAATGGGCCTATTATACCAAATACAGTCCACTTTTCAAAACTTTATCAATTTAACTTCAAATCTTGACAAATTGACTTTTCCTCTCAATATTCATTTCAATCTTTTCGAGAAAAATATTTCTGAGACAATTATTGAAAATTTTGAACTTACCGAATCTGCACTGTTGGTTGTCAGATTCGGTATAATGCTAAAATTATCATTTATTCAGTAAAATTCAAATATTTTTGGATTTTATCTTTTCTAATTTTTATGAATTTTATCAAAAACAAGATTTGTACTTAGAAAATTTTGAATTATGTACAAAGTACAAATCTTTAGTGATACCAATTGTTAAAACGGGTTGCATACTGAGATGTATACAAGCCTTAGTGAATTATTTCAGATAAAAACAAAGAATTTGTGAAATTCACTATTAAAAATAGTTTTTCTTTTCATTTTCTCCATTTTTCTCTCCTTCAAAATGTGATATACAAGAAAGTAAATCACCATTTTGATATATTCCCAAGAAAATGAGTTAACTCCCCCTTGAAATGTGATATCAATGAGTTACCTCCCCCTTTCATAACCATTGAAATTTAATACTAGAAATTTAACAGAATTCTAAAAGTAAGGCTCCCCCTTGAAATATGTTATCTAAAGCAAAAGAAGTAGTTGCTCCCCCTAGAATGTATCTACTCCCCCTAAACACAAGATTCTAATGTAGTGAACTATCCCAATCCATCTGGATGAATACATTACATTTGGTTACATCGCGAGGTACTTGACCTCTATATGATACATTTTACAAACATTGCATTCATTTTTAAAATGATAAACTTTCATTACATTGAAAGTTGACGGCATGCATGTAGTGACCCGAACTTTTCCATGTTTATATATATTTAAGGAATTTGATATTTACATGATTAAGTGTTTCCAACATGTTAAGCAATCAAACTTGTTAAGACTTGATTAATTGAAATAGGTTTTATATAGACAATTTACCACCCAAGTTGACCGGTGATTCACGAACGTTAAAACTTGTAAAAACTAAATGATGACATATATATGGTTATATATATAGTTAACATAATATTATGATAAGTAAGTATCTCATTAGGTATATTAACAATGAGTTATATACACAAAAATGAGACTAGTGAATTAAGAAACTCGAAAACGATATATATAACGATTATCGTTATAACAACGTCTTACTAAATACATATGAATCATATTAAGATATTGATACACTATGTTTAATCATAATAAATGATAAGTAATCATGTCATTAAGTGTATTAACAATGAACTACATATGTAAAAACAAGACTACTAACTTAATGATTTCGAAACGAGACATATATGTAACGATTATCGTTGTAACGACATTTAATGTATATATATCATATTAAGATATATTAATACATCATGATATCATGATAATGTAATAATTTGACATCTCATTTGATATAATAAACAATGGGTTAACAACATTTAACAAGATCGTTAACCTAAAGGTTTCAAAACAACACTTACATGTAACGACTAACGATGACTTAACGACTCAGTTAAAATGTATATACATGTAGTGTTTTAGTATGTATTCATACACTTTTGAAAAACTTCAAGACACTTATCAAAGTACTTCTATTTAACAAAAATTCTTACAATTACATCCTCATTCATTTTCATCAACAATTCTACTCGTATGCACTCGTATTTGTACTCGTACAAAACACAGCTTCTAAATGTATTTACTATTGGTATATACACTCCAATGATCCGCTCTTAGCAGCCCTTGTGATTCACCTAACCATGTGGGAACCATCATTTAACATCTAGCATGAAATATCTCATAAGATTACAAACTAATGGAGCCTTTATGAACACCCCATTTCATGTGAAGGATAGCACACACAAACACTTTCATTTTCAATTTTTTTTTAATCAAACTCATCTCTCTCAAGTGTTCTTCTTTTCTTCTAAGTGTTCTTCATCATCTTCATCAAAATCTAGCTCAATCTAGTTCATAAATCCATACATAAACCAAGTTATAAAACAACTACTCAAGAACACACCAACAACACTTCCATGTTTGCTAGCTTACTTCCAACCTTGCAAATCCACTTTAAGTGATCATCCAATCTCAAGAAGTCTTTCTTATTTACAGTAAGATATCTTTCTAATACAAGGTAATACTCATATTCAAACTTTGATTCAATTTCTATAACTTTAACAATCTTATTTTGAGTAGAAATCTTACTTGAACTTGTTTTCGTGTCATGATTCTACTTCAAGAACTTTCAAGCCATCAAAGGATCCTTTGAAGCTAGATCTATTTTTCTCATTTCTAGTAGGTTTATCCACAAAACCTGAGGTAGTAATGATGTTCATAACATCATTCGATTTATATTTATAAACTACCTTATTCGAAGATTTAAACTTGTAATCACTAGAACATAGTTTAGTTAATTCTAAACTTGTTTGCAAACAAAAGTTAATCCTTCTAACTTGACTTTTAAAATCAACTAAACACATGTTCTATATCTATATGATAAGCTAACTTAATGATTTAAAATCGAAAAACACGAAAAACACCGTAAAACCGGATTTACGCCGTCGTAGTAACACCGCGGGCTGTTTTGGGTTAGTTAATTAAAAACTATGATAAACTTTGATTTAAAAGTTGTTCTTCTGGGAAAATGATTTTTCTTATGAACATGAAACTATATCCAAATATCATGGTTAAACTCAAAGTGGAAGTATGTTATCCAAAATGGTCATCTAGACGTCGTTCTTTCGACTGAAATGACTACCTTTATAAAACTGACTTGTAACCTATATTTCCGACTATAAAATTTTACTTTTTCTGTTTATATTCATAAACATAAGTTCATTTTGAAACCATAGAAACTTGAATCACTCAAAACGGATTTAAAACGAAGAAGTTATGGGTAAAACAAGATTGGTTAATTTTTCTTGATTGTAGCTACGTGAAAATTGGTAACAAATTTATATTAATCATATCCTAGCTAACTCATATTGTATTATACATATATTCTAATATATTATGTTATCTTAGGATACCATAGACATGAATACAATGTTTTGACATATCATATCGACCCATCTATATATATATTTTGGAACAACCATAGACACTCTATATGCAGTAATGTTGGAGTTAGCTATACAGGATTGAGGTTGATTCCAAAATATTATATATACTTTGAGTTGTGATCTAGCCTGAGGCCTGTATACACGAGGTCGTGGATTAATTTGAGATAATATATATTGCTTTATTTTCTGTACATCTAACTGTGGACAACTAGTCGTAGGTTGCTAACGAGGATAGCTGACTTAATAAACTTAAAACATTAAAACGTATTAAAAATGTTGCAAATATATTTTGAACATACTTTGATATATATGTACATATTTTTTATAGGTTTGTGAATCGACCAGTGGCCAAGTCTTACTTCCCGACGAAGTAAAAATCTGTGAAAGTGAGTTATAGTACCACTTTTAAAATCTAATATTTTGGGATGAGAATACATGCAGTTTTGAAAATGATTTACAAAATAGACACAAGTATTGAAACTACATTCTATGTTGAATCGTTATACCGGATATCGCCCTTGTTGAACTTAGTAACCTAAGAATTGGTGTTTATTATAATTGCCACCAATTAACGTGAATCCTAAAGATAGATCTATGGGCCATTGACAAGCCCCAGTCAGAGAATTTGAACTACTTTAGTACTTTGATATTTATATATAGGGATATTCTAGATGCATTTGTTAATGTCGGTTACCAGGTGTTCAACCATACAAATGATTTTTATGCAGATTGCATGTTATTGAAAGATGAAATCTTGTGGTCTATTATTACAATTTCATAAATAGGTTAAACCTATAACTCACCAACAATTTTGTTGACGTTTAAAGCATGTTGTAAGACCCTAATGTTATTGTACAGAGCTGTAAATAGAGTACACGAAGCGTGGGTGACGTTGTGTATTAAAACTGAGGTCAGAAGCTGAACTGGGCAAGGTGCACTCAGCGCACACCTATTGGTGCGGGTGGTGCACTGTCCACTGTAGCCGGGTTCTGCTTGTTTTAATCAGATATTTAGATGGGCTTTTTGATAATTTCACTTGTGGATGAGTTTAAGGCCAGTAGATCAGTTTGGGGAGAGTCATAACTCCATTATCAACAACCTTATCCTTTCCACTTCAATTTTAGAGAGAGAGTGAGATTCTTGTGTAAGAAAGCTCAAGCCAAGGAAGGAGGAGCTAGTTTTGGGTCTTAGCTCGACTTCTAAAGTTGTCCATCTCCTCTCTAGCTACGTTTTGGTTGTAGTGGTATGTTCTAACTTGGATTTCCTTACTTTGATTTATGTATGGGTTAGGGTTTGGGTAAATGAAGAACATAAAACCCATATTCGGTGATTTTGGGTGTTCTTGGGTAAGATGGAGTAATGAAGACTCAATGGTAACTAACCTAGGGTTTCAAAGTGTTAATTGATGTTTATGAGTCCTAATTGGTTAGTAAATCACTAGCACACCTAGTAAGTTAGTAAATGGGTGTGTTGACTTTAAATTAGTCAAAGGGCTAAAATTGACCTAGTTGGGAAACATGGGTATGAAATACCCTAATTGTGTAATAGTTAGTGTTGTTGGACCTTAATCACTAGCTTTTAAGTGATTAATGATGGTCTCCACCCTTAAGGGCGGTTTTGGTGAAAATGGGGCATTTAATGCATTTAAGTCATTAAATGCACATGAGTGAAGTGTTGATATTTAGTCCAACAAGTTTGTTTGTTGATCGAGTACTTATTATATTAGGTACCTTGCCTTGAAGCTTGCGGAAGTATAAAACATTCACCGAAGGCGTTAAGGTGAGTGGAATAATTATATGCATATGTATGTAATGTATTTATTTATATGCTATGGTATGAACCAAAGAGCCGGTAGTGCCATAGTATGTGCGAGCGTGCTATGATGTGAACCAAAGAGCCGGTAGCGTCATAGTACGTGTGTTGTAGTGTGAACCAAAGAGTCGGTAGCACTACTGCACGAGTTGAACCAAAGAGCCTGTAGAACTTTAACGCGAGTATGACTCGGGTTGTGATGTGAACCAAAGAGCCAGTAGCATCATAACCGATGCGTATGGTGTGAACCAAAGAGCCGGTAACACCATGATGCGAGAATGGTAAACCATGGTTGTGTATTATTTTGTAGCATATTGCATTATGTCGATTATATGTTATTGATTACGCTAGTTGCGGTATATGTGTAAGTGATTGAAAGTAGGTATATTATATATATATGGGTATAATTATTGCATTCACTAAGCTTTGCTTACCCTCTCGTTGTTTATCTTTTTATAGGCTCCGGCGGAGACAAGGGTAAGGGCATTCGTATGGATTAGAGATCCCGCTTGTTGTTTAGGGGACGCTTTTGGATGTTATAGCTTTTGGAGTTTGACCGAGATTTGGGTAGTTTAACCCCAAACACCATGCTCATAGTGTCGTTTGGAAATTAAACTAGTGTGGTCGAAACTCAAACTTTTGTATGAAACTCGCAAAACGGTCGATGTGGGCCCCATTTTGTAAAACTCATTTTATTATTGAATCGTGTGATTTTTAACCATTATATCATATTGTGAAAAGCGTTTCATCTAAATATGTCGGGAAGTGGGAGATCTTTGTTTGAAAATTGACAAAACCGGACAGAACTGAATTGGGCCTGTGCGCACCGCGCACCCTGCGGTGGTGCGCGTGGCGCACTATTATGAATAAAAAAAAATTTGTTTCGCGTAATCGGTTGGTTATTGCTTTAGGTCGTTACAAATGGTATCAGAGCATGGTCTAAGGGATTTAGGCGACTTGAGATAGGTGCCTAGACTTAGATTTATTTGTGTATGCGCTTTATGCTTGACTTGTAGGAGACGGGTCGGACCGGGAGTTGATTAGTGCTTAGGTTTATGTGAACTAACCTTGCGCTAATTGTTTTGTTTTGTGTTAGCAATCATCAAGCGAGATAAACGTTGTACTAGTAAGTTAATGCGACGTGCTCGCGTAACAATGATTAGCTACCATTGTTACGGGTTCAAATCGTGTCAAACAAGCGATGTGCGACAATTGTTGAGCAAGATAGGGTAATGTGGTGTATATGTATATACATATGTGTTAAGTCCTTTCGTTTCGTTGCTTAATATTTTCCGTTGTATAGTATGAAGACGAGAAACGGACCCGAGAACAATGAAGGGGGTACGAGTGAGGATGTCGAGTTTACGGCCAAAGTTGAGGCCATTATGCAAAGGCGTCATGCGGCTTTCCTAGTGGATGTTAAGAAGATGTTCTTGGATTCGATTCACGAACAAGCAGTCAATCTAGTCAAGGAACAAGTTAAGATTGTTCTTAAAGAGGATAACGCGGGAAGACGAGACTTCCACTATAAAAACTTCAAAGATGCTCAACCTCCCACCTTTGAAGGTGAGCGAGACCCACTCAAGAGTGCCCGATGGATCTCCGATATGAAGGGGGCTTTTTGTAATAGTGAGTGCCCTCTCGATAAAAAGACGAGGTTTGGTAGTAGCATGATGAGGGGTGATGCCAAGTTTTGGTGGGACGCGAAAATCCGACTTTATGGCGAAGAACAAAGTATGAGTTTGACGTGTGACGAGTTTAAAGAAGAATTTTTCAAGGAGTATCGAACTTCAGTCGATCTTTTAAAGCTTAAGGACGAGTTACGTACTTTAAAGCAAGGGTCAATGGAGTTGAACACTCTCAAGTCCACCTTTTTATCAAAGACCCAATTTTGCCCGGAGTATGACGGGAACAATCATATGTTGAAAGAAGATTTCTACCGAACCTTGAATGATAACTATCTAGAAAGGATTAGTAGGAATTCGGCGAAGACTTTTGATGAGCTATTTGATATCGCTAAGGGTTTTGAGTCGCTTGCTCCAAGAAAGAGTGACTTCACCTTTGGCAAACGAAAATTTGAAGCTACTAGCCACTCGAACAAGAAGATCAAGAGTGTAACCGAGAGCGTCGGTAGTGCGAAAAAGGGGGCTTCTAAGAGTTTTAGGCCCACGTGCTACAATTGTGGTCGACAAGTGCACTTGGCCCTTGATTGTACGAACTCATCTTCCAACAAAATCGTTTGTTTTAATTGTAACAAAGAAGGGCACAAGAGGCCGGAGTGTCCCGAATTGCGCAACGATAATGTTAAGTGGCTAGAGAAGGCGGCGGGTATGGCTAGGGGTTGAAATTATTTGATGACCAATGAGGAAGCCAAGCAATCTAACGAAGTTGTCTCAGGTACTTTCATGGTTAATTCTAATCTGGCAAGGATACTCTTTGATAGTGGTGCAAACTTGTCCTTTGTGTCACCGAAATTTGTACATAAACTTAATAAACCATTAGCTAAGTTAAGTCGTCCGATAGAAGTTGAAATAGCCGATGGGAAGACGGTGCTAGTGGTTGATGTGTGTAAAAATTGTAATGTTGTGTTTGGTGCCGAAAACTTTAAAATCGATCTCATCCCGATGACTTTGGGTGATTTTGATATCGTTGTTGGTATGGATTGGCTCGATCATAATAGAGCCGATATTGCATGTCATGAAAAATCTATTCGAGTGAAGACCCCTGGTGGGGGAGAGTTAATTATTCATGGCGATAAGCGAAGAAGACTTGTGCCGATATGCAATTTTGCACGGGCACGTCGTCTTCTTGTTGGTGGTGGCATGGCTTTTCTTGCCCATGTTGTTGATACTCGTGATGAGCCACCACCCATTCGTGAAATTCCGGTGGTTAATGAATTTGAAGACGTTTTTCCGGATGAGTTACCGGGTGTTCCGGTAGAAAGACAAGTTGAATTTCGCATTGAGTTGGTTCCGGGGGCTACCCCCATTGCTAAAACTCCTTATCATTTAGCACCAACGGAAATGCAAGAGTTGTTAAATAAAACCCAAGAGTTACTTGAAAAGGGTTTTATTCAACCGAGTGCTTCGCCATGGGTTTTTATTCGTGAAGAAGAAGGATGGTAGTATGCGGATGTGCATCGATTATCGGGAGTTGAACAAAGTGACGATCAAGAATCGTTATCCATTACCTCAGATTTACGATTTGTTTGACCAACTCCAAGGCCCAACGTATTTCTCTAAAATCGACCTACGGTCCGGCTATCACCAAATGCGGGTCCGTGAGGAAGATATCGAGAATACAGCTTTTCGAATGCGTTATGGGCATTTTGAATTCGTAGTTATGCCTTTTGGTCTTACGAATGCGCCGGCGGCATTCATGGATCTTATGAACCGAGTGTGCCAACCTATGTTGGACAAGTCGGTAATTGTGTTCATTGACGACATACTTGTTTATTCGAAGAGTATGAAGGAAAATGGACATCATTTGCAGAGTGTGTTTAAGACGTTGCGGAAGGAGAAGTTGTATGCTAAATTCTCCAAATGTGAATTTTGGCTAAGGGAAGATCAATTCCTTGGTCATATTGTGAACAAAGACGGTATTCAAGTATACCTGGGGAAGATAGAAACGGTGAAGAGTTGGGGACGACCGACTACGCCTACAGAAATTCGAAGTTTTCTCGGATTGGCCGGTTATTATCGTCGGTTTATCCAAGACTTTTCCAAGATTGCTTCTCCATTGACGAGATTGAGGAGAAAGAACGCAAGATTTAATTAGGAGAACGAGCAAGAAATTGCCTTTTCAATTGTTAAAAGAGAAGTTATGTCAAGCTCCTGTGTTAGTGTTGCCCGAAGGGGTAGAAGACATGACGGTTTATTGTGATGCTTCTCTAAATGGGCTCGGTTGTGTTCTAAAGCAAAGGGGTAAAGTCATCGCTTATGCCTCTCGGCAATTAAAGGAACACGAAACGAGATATCCGACTCATGATCTTGAGTTGACGGCGGTTGTGCATGCATTGAAAATTTGGCGCCATTACTTGTATAGTGTCAAGTGTACGATTTATTCAGATTACAAGAGTTTGAAACATCTTTTTGATCAAAGAGATTTGAATTATCGTCAACGTAGATGGATGGATGTGGTGAAAGACTATGATTGTGATATACTTTATCATCCGGGTAAAGCGAATGTGGTCGCGGATGCGTTAAGTCGAAAGAGTCAACATCCGGCGATACGAGTAGGGTCGTTACGGATGATTATTACTAACTATTTTCTTGTAAAGCTTGGCGAGACTCAAATCGAAGTTTTTGTTAACAATAAGCATGAGGAACGAATCGTGGGACAAACGGAGTTTATTACCTTAGGTCCGCTTGGTTTGTTACCTTTTCAAGGAAGAGTGTGGGTGCCTAAAATGGGTGATGATCGACGAGTGCTACTTGATGAAGCACATAAGTCAAAGTATTCCATTCATCCAGGCGCAATGAAGATGTATCTTGATTTGAGGAAGGATTATTGGTGCCGGGCATGAAACGTGATGTTGTAAAATATGTTAAACAATGTGTTACATGTTTACAAGTTAAGGCCGAGCACTAAAAGCCGTATGGTAAGTTACAACTGTTAGAAATCCCGAAATGGAAATGGGAGCACATTACCATGGATTTCATCACAAAGTTACCAAAGACGGTGAGAACCCAATTTGACTCGATTTGGGTGATAGTTGATCGATTGACAAAAAGTGCCTTGTTTCTTCCCATTTGGGAAGCGATATCGTCGGAGACCTTGGCAAAGTTGTTCATCAAGGAAGTGATATCGAGACACGAGGTTCGTATATCTATCATTTCGGATCGAGATACCCGTTTTACATCTCGATTTTGGGAAAAGTTTCATGAAGATATGGGTACACAATTGAAATTTAGCACGGCGTATCATCCTCAAACGGAAGGTCAAACTGAACTTAAAAAAAAATAGTTAGTAATGAGCACTTACCTTTGGAGGATATGTTACGGGCGTGTATTATTGATTTCAGTGGTAGTTGGGATGAGCACTTACCTTTGGTGGAATTCTCGTACAATAATAGTCATAATACTAGTATCAGGATGCCACCTTACGAGATGCTCTATGGGCGTAGATGTCGAACCCCGATTTGTTGGGGTGAAGTTGGTCAAAGAGAAATCGGGAGTACCGATTTGGTTTTAGAGACGAATAGCAAGATTGATATGCTTCGGGATCATTTGAAAAAGGCGCAAGATAGACAAAAGTCGTATGCCGACAAGCGTAGACGAATGATCGAATTTCAAGAAGGTGACATGGTGATGCTTAAAGTTTTGCCATGGAAAGGTGTTATTCGGTTTCGAAAACGGGGAAAGTTAGCTCCTCGGTTTATTGGTCCTTTTAAAATTTTAGCTCGTGTTGGTGAAGCTGCGTATCGTTTGGAATTACCCGAAGAGCTTGCGGGGATCCATAATACATTTCATGTTTCCCATCTCAGTAAGTGTCTTGCGGATGATTCTTCTTGGGTACCTTTAGATGAGATTGAGCTAAACAATAAGTTAGAGTATATTGAGGAGCCGATTGCTATAGTCGATGAGAAGGTCAAAAGGTTGAGAAATAAAGAGGTGAGAACTTTTAAAGTTCAATGGCGTCGTAGTAAAGGTTTCGAGTTTACTTGGGAGCTCGAAGAATTCGTGTTGGTTTATCTTCCCTCTTGTCATGCGGCTTGGATCGCGAGGACGCGCTCCGATTCTAGTGGGGGAGTTGTAAGGCCCTAATTTTATTGTACAGAGCTGTAAATAGAGTACATGAAGCGTGGGTTACATTGTGTATTAAAAACTTAGGTCAGAAGCTGAACTGGGCAAGGTGCTCTCAGCGCACACCTATTGGTGCGCGTGGCGCACTGTCCACTGTAGCCGGGTTCTGCTTGTTTTAATCAGATATTTTGATGGGCTTTTTGGTAATTTCACTTGTGGACGAGTTTAAGGCCAGTAGATCAGTTTGGGGAGAGTCATAACTCCATTATCAACAACCTTATCCTTTCCACTTCAATTTTAAAGAGAGAGTGAGATTCTTGTGTGAGAAAGCTCAAGCCAAGGAAGGAGGAGCAAGCTTTGGGTCTTAGCTCGAGTTCTAAAGTTGTCCATCTCCTCTCTAGCTACGTTTTGGTTGTAGTGGTATGTTCTAACTTGGATTTCCTTATTTTGATTTATGTATGGGTTAGGGTTTGGGTAAATGAAGAACATAAAACCCATATTCGTTGATTTTGGGTGTTCTTGGGTAAGATGGAGTCATGAAGACTCAATGGTAACTAACCTAGGGTTTTAAAGTGTTAATTGATGTTTATGAGTCCTAATTGGTTAGTAAATCACTATCACACCTAGTAAATTAGTAAATGGGTGTGTTGACTTTAAATTAGTCAAAGCGCTAATGATTGACCTAGTTGGGAAACATGGGTATCAAAAACCCTAATTGTGTAATAGTTAGTGTTGTTGGACCTTAATCACTAGATTTTAAGTGATTAATGATGGTCTCCACCCTTAAGGGGCGGTTTTGGTGAAAATGGGGCATTTAATGCATTTAAGTCATTAAATGCACATGAGTGAAGTGTTGGTATTTAGTCCAACAAGTTTGTTTGTTGATCGAGTATTTATTATATTAGGTACCTTGACTTGAAGTTTTTTTGAAGTATAAAACATTCACCGAAGGCGTTAAGGTAAGTGGAATGATTATATGCATATGTTTGTAATGTATTTATTTGTATGCTATGGTATGAACCAAAGAGCCGGTAGTGCCATAGTATGTGCGAGCGTGCTATGATGTGAACCAAAGAGCCGGTAGCGTCATAGTACGTGTGTTGTAGTGTGAACCAAAGAGCCGGTAGAACTATGGCATGAGTTGTTAGAGTGTGAACCAAAGAGCCAGTAGCACTTTAACGCGAGTATGACTCGGGTTGTGATGTGAACCAATGAGCCGGTAGCATCATAACCGATGCGTATGGTGTGAACCAAAGAGCCGGTAGCACCATGACGCGAGAATGGTTAACCATGGTTGTGTATTATTTTGTAGCATATTGCATTATGTCAATTATATGTTATTGATTACGCTAGTTGCGGTTTGTTGGAGATTATTAGCTTTGTACTTGAGATGGTATGTTAATTGTATTGCTAGCATGTATGCGGTATATGTGTAAGTGATTGCAAGTAGGTATATTATATATATGGGTATAATTATTGCATTCACTAAGCTTTGCTTACCCTCTCGTTGTTTATCTTTTTATAAGCTCCGGCGGAGATAAGGGTAAGGGCATTCGTATGGATTAGAGATCCCGCTTGTTGTTTAGGGAACGCTTTTGGATGTTATAGCTTTTGGAGTTTGAACGAGATTTGGGTAGTTTAACCCCAAACACCATGCTCATAGTGTCGTTTGGAAATTAAACTAGTGTGGTCGAAACTCAAACTTTTGTATGAAACTCGTAAAACGGCCGATGTGGGCCCCGTTTTGTAAAACTCATTTTATTATTGAATCGTGTGAGTTTTAACCATTATATCATAATATGAAAAGCGTTTCGTCTAAATATGTCGGGAAGTGGGAGATCTTTATTTGAAAATTGACAAAACCGGACAGAACTGAATTGGGCCTGTGCGCGCCGTGCACCCTGAGGTGGTGCGCGTGGCGCACTCTTCTGAATAAAAAAAAAATTTGTTTCGTGTAATCAGTTGGTTATTGGTTTGGGTCGTTATAAGTGGTATCAGAGCATGGTCTAAGGGATTTAGGCGACTTGATATAGGTGCCTAGACTTACATTTATTTATGTATGCGCTTTATGCGGGACTTGTAGGAGATGGGTCAGACCGGGAGTTGATTAGTGCTTAGGTTTATGTGAACTAACCTTGTGCTAATTGTTTTGTGTTGTGTTAGCAATCATCAAGCGAGATAAACGTTGTACTAGTAAGTTAATGCGACGTGCTCACGTAACAATGATTAGCTACCATTGTTACGGGTTCAAATCGTGTCAAACAAGCGATGTACGATGATTGTTGAGCAAGATGGGGTAGTGTGTTGTATATGTATATACATATGTGTTAAGTCCTTTCGTTTCGTTGCTTAATCTTTTCCATTTTATAGTATGAAGACGAGAAACGGACCCGAGAACAATGAAGGGGGTACGAGCGAGGATGTCGAGTTTACGGCCAAAGTTGAGGCCATTATGCAAAGGTGTCATGCGGCCTTCCTAGAGGATGTTAAGAAGATGTTCTTGGATTCGATTGTTAAACAAGCAGTCAATCTAGTCAAGGAACAAGTTAAGATTGTTTTTAAAGAGGATAACGCGGGAAGACGAGACTTCCACTATAAAAACTTCAAAGATGCTCAACCTCCCACCTTTGAAAGTAAGCGAGACCCACTCAGTAGTGCCCGATGGATCTCCAATATGGAGGGGGCTTTTCATACTAGTGAGTGTCCTCTCGATAAAAAGACGAGGTTTGGTAGTAGCATGATGAGGGGTGATGCCAAGTTGTGGTGAGACGCGAAAATCCGACTTTATGGCGAAGAACAAAGTATGAGTTTGACGTGGGACGAGTTTAAAGAAGAATTTTTCAAGGAGTACAGAACTTCAGCCGATCTTTCAAAGCTAAAGGAGGAGTTACGTACTTTAAGGCAAGGGTCAATGGATTTGAACACTCTCAAGTCCACCTTTTTATCAAAGATCCAATTTTACCCGGAGTATGATGGAAACGATCATATGTTGAAAGAAGATTTCTACCGAAACTTGAATGATAACTATCAAGAAAGGATAATTAGGAATTCGGCTAAGACTTTTGATGAGCTATTTGATATCGCTAAGGGTTTTGAGTCGCTTGCTCCAAGAAAGAGTGACTTCACCTTTGGCAAACGAAAATTTGAAGCTACTAGCCACTCGAACAAGAAGAGCAAGAGTGAGACCGAGAGCGTCAGTAGTGCAAAAAAGGGGGCTTCTATGAGTTTTGGACCCACGTGCTACAATTGTGGTCGACAAGGGCACTTGGCCCGTGATTGTACGAACTCATCTTCCAACAAAATCGTTTGTTTTAATTGTAACAAAGAAGGGCACAAGAGGCCGGAGTGTCCCGAATTTCGTAACGATAATGTTAAGCGGCTAGAGAAGGCGGTGGGTACGGCTAGGGGTCGCAATTATTTGATGACCAATGAGGAAGCCAAGCAATCTAACGAAGTTGTCTCAGGTACTTTAATGGTTAATTCTAATCCGGTAAGGATACTCTTTGATAGTGGTGCGAACTTGTCCTTTGTGTCACCGAAATTTGTACCTAAACTTAATAAACAGTTAGCTAAGTTAAGTCGTCTGATAGAAGTTGAAATAGCGGATGGCAAGACGGTGCTAGTGGTTGATGTGTGTAAAAATTGTAATGTTGTGTTTGGTGCCGAAAACTTTAAAATCGATCTCATCCCGATGACTTTGGGTAATTTTGATATCGTTGTTGGTATGGATTGGCTCGATCATAATAGAGCCGATATTGCATGTCATAAAAAATCTATTCGAGTGAAGACCCCTGGTGGGGGAGAGTTAATTATTCATGGCGATAAGCGGAGAAGACTTGTGCCGAGATGCACTTTTGCACGGGCACATCGTCTTCTTGTTGGTGGTGGCATGGCTTTTCTTGCCCATGTTGTTGATACTCGTGATAAGCCACCACCCATTCGTGAAATTTCGGTTGTTAATGAATTTGAAGACATTTTTCCGGATGAGTTACCGGGTGTACCAGCGGAAAGACAAGTTGAATTTCGCATTGAGTTGGTTCCGGGGGCTACCCCCATTGCTAAAACTCCTTATCGTTTAGCACCAACAGAAATGCAAGAGTTGTTAAATCAAACCCAAGAGTTACTTGAAAAGGGTTTTATTCGACCGGGTGCTTCGCCATGGGGCGCTCCGGTTTTATTCGTGAAGAAGAAGGATGGTAGTATGCGGATGTGCATCGATTATCAGAAGTTGAACAAATTGACGATCAACAATCGTTATCCATTACCTCGGACTGACGATTTGTTTGACCAATCCAAGGCGCAACGTATTTCTCTAAAATTGACTTACGGTCCGGCTATCACCAAATGCGGGTCCGTGAGGAAGATATCGAGAAAACGGCTTTTTGAACGCGTTATTGGCATTTTAAATTCGTAGTTATACCTTTTGGTCTTACGAATGTGCCGATGACATTCATGGATCTTATGAACCGAGTGCGCCAACCTATGTTGGATAAGTCGGTAATTGTGTTCATTGACGACATACTTGTTTATTCGAAGAGTATGAAGGAACATGAACATCATTTGCAGAGTGTGTTAAAGACATTGCGAAAGGAGAAGTTGTATGCTAAATTCTCCAAATGTGAATTTTGACTAAGGGAAGTTCAATTCCTTGGTCATATTGTGAACAAAGACGGTATTCAAGTAGACCCGGGGAAGATAGAAACGGTGAAGAGTTGGGGATGACCGACTACGCCTACAGAAATCCGAAGTTTTCTAGGATTGGCCGGTTATTATCGTCGGTTTATCCAAGACTTTTCCAAGATTGCTTCTCCATTGACGAGATTGATGAGAAAGAACATAAGATTTAATTAGGAGAACGAGCAAGAAATTCCTTTTCAATTGTTAAAAAAGAAGTTATGTCAAGCTCCTGTGTTGGTGTTGCTGGAAGGGGTAGAAGACATGACGGTTTATTGTGATGCTTCTCTAAATGGGCTCGATTGTGTTCTAATGCAAAGGGGTAAAGTCATCGCTTATGCGTCTCGGAAATTAAAGGAACACGAAACGAGATATCCGACTAATGATCTTGAGTTGGCGGCGGTTGTGCATGCGTTGAAAATTTGGTGCCATTACTTGTATGGTGTCAAGTGTACGATTTATTCGGATCACAAGAGTTTGAAACATCTTTTTGATCAAAGAGATTTGAATTATCGCGAATGTAGATGGATGGATGTGGTGAAAGACTATGATTGTGAGATACTTTATCATCCGGGTAAGGCGAATTTGGTCGCGGATGCGTTAAGTCGAAAGAGTCAACATCCGGCGATACGAGTAGGGTGGTTACTCATGATTATTACTAACGATTTTCTTGTAAAGCTTGGCGAGACTCAAATCGAAGCTTTTCTTAACAATAAGCATGAGGAACGAATCGTGGGACAAACGGAGTTTATTACCTTAGGTCCGCATGGTTTGTTATCTTTTCAAGGAAGAGTGTGGGTGCCTAAAATGGGTGATCATCGACGAGTGCTACTTGATGAAGCACATAAGTCAAAGTATTCCATTCATCCGGGTGCAACGAAGATGTATCTTGATTTGTGGAAGGATTATTGGTGGCCGGGAATGAAACGTGATGTTGTAAAATATGTTGAACAATGTGTTACATGTTTACAAGTTAAGGCCGAGCACCAAAAGCCGTATGGTAAGTTACAACCGTTAGAAATCCCGAAATGAAAATGGGAGCACATTACCATGGATTTCATCACAAAGTTACCAAAGACGGCGAGAACCCAATTTGACTCGATTTGGGTGATAGTTGATCGATTGACGAAAAGTGCCTTGTTTCTTCCCATTCGGGAAGCGATATCGTCGGAGACCTTGGCAAAGTTGTTCATCAAGGAAGTGATATCGAGACACGAGGTTCCTATATCTATCATTTTGGATCGAGATACCCGTTTTACATCTCGATTTTGGGAAGAGTTTCTTGAAGATATGGGTACACAATTGAAATTGAGCACGACGTATCATCCTCAAACAGACGGTCAAACCGAACGTACGAATCAAACTTTGGAGGATATGTTACGGGCGTGTATTATTGATTTCGGTGGTAGTTGGGATGAGCACTTACCTTTGGTGAAATTCTCGTACAATAATAGTCATCATAATAGTATCGGGATGCCACCTTATGAGATGCTCTATGGGCGTGGATGTCGAACCCCAATTTGTTGGGGTGAAGTTGGTTAAAGAGAAATTGGGAGTACCGATTTTGGTTTAGAGACGAATAGCAAGATTGATATGATTCGGGATCATTTAAAAAAGGCGCAAGATAGACAAAAGTCGTATGCCGATAAGCGTAGACGAATGATCGAATTTCAAGAAGGTGACATGGTGATGCTTAAAGTTTCGCCATGGAAAGGTGTTATTCGATTTCGAAAACGGAGAAAGTTAGCTCCTCGATTTATTGGTCCTTTTAAAATTTTAGCTCATGTTGGTGAAGTTGCGTATCGTTTGGAATTACCCGAAGAGCTTGCGGGGATCCATAATACATTTTATGTTTCCCATCTCCGTAAGTGTCTTGAGGATGATTCTTCTTGGGTACCTTTAGATGAGATTAAGCTAAACAATAAGTTAGAGTATATTGAGGAGCCGATTGCTATACTCGATGAGAAGGTCAAAAGGTTGAGAAATAAAGAGGTGAGAACTTTTAAAGTTCAATGGCGTCGTAGTAAAGGTTCCGAGTTAACTTGGGAGCTCGAAGAATTCGTGTTGGTTTATCTTCCCTCTTGTCATGCGTCTTGAATCGCGAGGACGCGCTCTGATTCTAGTGGGGGAGAGTTGTAAGACCCTAATATTATTGTACAGAGCTATAAATAGAGTACATGAAGCGTGGGTGACGTTGTGTATTAAAACTGAGGTCAGAAGCTGAACTGGGCAAGGTGCGCTCAGCGCACACCTATTGGTGCGCGTGGCGCACTGTCCACTGTAACCGGGTTCTGCTTGTTTTAATTAGATATTTTGATGGGCTTTTTGGTAATTTCACTTATGGACGAGTTTAAGGCCAGTAGATCAATTTGGGGAGAGTCATAACTCCATTATCAACAACCTTATCCTTTCCACTTCAATTTTAGAGAGAGTGTGAGATTCTTGTGTGAGAAAGCTCAAGCCAAAGAAGGAGGAGCTAGTTTTGGGTCTTAGCTCGAGTTCTAAAGTTGTCCATCTCCTCTCTAGCTACGTTTTGGTTGTAGTGGTATGTTCTAACTTGGATTTCCTTATTTTGATTTATGTATGGGCTAGGGTTTGGGTAAATGAAGAACATAAAACCCATATTCGTTGATTTTAGGTGTTCTTGGGTAAGATGGAGTCATGAAGACTTAATGGTAACTAACCTAGGGTTTCAAAGTGTTAATTGATGTTTATGAGTCCTAATTGGTTAGTAAATCACTAGCACACCTAGTAAATTAGTAAATGGGTGTGTTGACTTTAAATTAGTCAAAGGGCTAATGATTGACCTAGTTGGTAAACATGGGTATGAAATACCCTAATTGTGTAATAGTTAGTGTTGTTGGACCTTAATCACTAGCTTTTAAGTGATTAATGATGGTCTCCACCCTTAAGGGGCGGTTTTGGTGAAAATGGGGCATTTAATGCATTTAAGTCATTAAATGCACATGAGTGAAGTGTTGGTATTTAGTCCAACAAGTTTGTTTGTTGATCGAGTACTTATTATATTAGGTACCTTGCCTTGAAGCTTGCGGAAGTATAAAACATTCACCGAAGGCGTTAAGGTGAGTGGAATGATTATATGCATATGTATGTAATGTATTTATTTGTATGGTATGGTATGAACCAAAGAGCCGGTAGTGCCATAGTATGTGCGAGCGTGCTATGATGTGAACCGAAGAGCCGGTAGCGTCATAGTACGTGTGTTGTAGTGTGAACCAAAGAGCCGGTAGCACTACGGCACGAGTTGTTAGAGTGTGAACCAATGAGCCGGTAGCACTTTAACACGAGAATGACTCGGGTTGTGATGTGAACCAAAGAGCCGGTAGCATCATAACCGATGCGTATGGTGTGAACCAAAGAGCCGGTAGCACCATGACGCGAGAATGGTTAACCATGGTTGTGTATTATTTTGTAGCATATTGCATTATGTCGATTATATGTTATTGATTACGCTAGTTGTGGTTTGTTGGAGATTATTAGCTTTATACTTGAGATGGTATGCTAATTGTATTGCTAGCGTGTATGCGGTATATGTGTAAGTGATTGCAAGTAGGTATATTATATATATATGGGTATAATTATTGCATTCACTAAGCTTTGCTTACCCTCTCGTTGTTTATCTTTTTATAGGCTCCGGCGGAGACAGGGGTAAGGGCATTCGTATGGATTAGAGATCCCGCTTGTTGTTTAGGGGACGCTTTTGGATGTTATAGCTTTTGGAGTTTGACCGAGATTTGGGTAGTTTAACCCCAAACACCATGCTCATAGTGTCGTTTGGAAATTAAACTAGTGTGGTCGAAACTCAAACTTTTGTATGAAACTCATAAAACGGCCGATGTGGGCCCCGTTTTGTAAAACTCATTTTATTATTGAATCTTGTGAGTTTTAACCATTATATCATATTGTGAAAAGCATTTCGTCTAAATATGTCGGGAAGTGGGAGATCTTTATTTGAAAATTGACAAAACCGGACAGAACTGAATTGGGCCTGTGCGCGCCGCTCACCCTGAGGTGGTGCGCATAGTGCACTCTTCTGAATAAAATTTTTTTTTCTTGTTTCACGTAATCGGTTGATTATTGGTTTGGGTCGTTACACATGTTTATTCTCTGGTGATTATTAAGAGCTTCCGCTGTTGCATGCTAATATATGGACAAGATTTGGTGTCACCATGCTTGTATAATATTGTTTAAAACTGCATTCGAGATTTACTTTGTTGTAACATATTAATATTGTAAACCAATATGTATTGGTAGTGTGTAAGTGTGATACTTTTAGATTATCATTTCTGATAATCTAGGTGGTGCCCTTTTAACCTTGTCGATAAAATAAAGGTTATGGTTTGTTTAAAAGAACGAATGCAGTCTTTAAAAAACGTCTCATATAGAGGTCAAAACCTCACAACGAAATCAATTAATATGGAACGTTTATAATCAATATGAACGGGACATTTCAGTTGGAATCAGGGCGTTGGTCTTAGAGAACCATAAATTTGCATTAGTGTGTCTTATCGAGTTTGTTAGGATACATTAGTGAGTCTGGACTTCGACCGTGTTTTCTTTAAAAACGATTGCTTAACACTTTTGTTGGAAACTATATGTAATTATTATGTGATATATTAACCTCTTAATATGTTTGATATTGTGTGATAGATGTCTACCACTAGTATAAATCCCATCGACTCACCTAATAATAATGAAGAGTCGAATATACTTTGGGAAGATTCACAAATTCCCGAAGAGGAACCAGAAGAGGAGGAACCAGAAGAGGAGGAACCGGAAGAGGAGGAACCGGAAGAAGAGGAACCGAAAGAGGAGGAACCGGAAGAAGAAGAGGTTCCGGAGGAAGAAATATTGATACCTACAGTAAATCGATTAAATAAAAGAAAATCCTCAACCAACGGACCAACGTTAAAAATGGTCAATGGTGTTTCCGCCGAGGAAGCAAATTATTGGGAAGATTACCAATTTTTCGATGAATTGGATCCCGATGAGGATTCCGATGATGTTATAGAAATTACCTCGACCCAATTTAATAAAGCAAAAGAAAATAATAAGGGAAAAGGTATAAAAATAGAGAAACCTGATTTCAATCCCGATGAGCTTTATATGTATCGCCAACGTCTGTTTTCCTAAATTATGACAATAACCCGGGAACCTCTAAAACACCAGGTGTTTCTAAACCATTGTGGAAAACGACAGCTCGTATTAGAGGAACACCATATATCCCTAGAAAATTAGGAAAACGAACCAAGTCCGAAGAAGAAGAAACCGGTGATTAAGATTAGAGGGTTGTAATCATGTTGTGTAATATAAGTATTGTAGTGTGCTTGTACTTTTATGTTCTATGTAAAAATTGGTTGTATTGTTTTGTTAATTATCTTTTACGAAATCTAATCCTTGTCTATTTTACAGTATAAAAACACAAAATGGACGTTAAGGGTAGACAACCGAATATTTTAGAAGACCTACCAGAGGATATGATTGATGAAATCTTGTTTAGAGTCGGTTAGAATTCATCAGTACAATTAGTTATGGTGAAATTAACTTGTCAAACATTTGAAAGACTTTCCAGAAATGCCTTAGTTTATAAAAGGCTTTCCTTTAAGGAATTTAGTGCGGGAAACCCAGATGCAATTTTACGCTACGGGTTACGAACCTATTTTGACTCAACATATCCCAACATAGGACTTCATTCTTTAGAAAGAGCTTCTAACATGCAACATAAAGAAGCATGTTATGCTTACGGGTTAATAATGTTCGCTTCTCATCAAATTGAGAAAAAGAACATTGGGTTGAGACTTTTAAATAAAACATTCTCACAAGTGACGGACTCAGTAGTTGGAGTAAGAAATAAGGTTTTTAGATTGTTACGAGGCTGTTGGGCATTACGAAACCCTCGTCCTTTTGACAACATTACAACATGCTGCCTAGCCAATGGTCATAACGGTTACTTTCCACAAGACCAAGGATGGGAAGTCGTCTTAGTAAAACCAGAATGCATGACTTGTTTTTGGACTTATGAATTACGTGTCTTTATTTCTTTTGCTGAACAACTTGCGTATTAACTAGAAATGCCTTTATAGCTGCCGAGCAGCAAAGTTATTATGTGCTATATTTCATCCTAAATGTATAATAGCGGTATTGTAAGTTGTAAATATTATATATATTGAACGCAAAATTTTATTATAATCAGTTTTTTCATATAGAATTGTAGTAGCTGAATTGTATATTAGCTACTAAGTATGAACTTAACGGGTAGGTACTACCCGAATTAAAAACTATAAAACGCTAATATGAAGAAAAAGCTTTTATAAATGAGTACATACTATGCTACGAAATACTATTGACTACTCTTAAAATTCTATATGATTAATTTAATTCGTTTGGCTATTTTTGAAGGAAATGGCACCGACTACTCGTCAGAATTTGAACATGAGCGAGGAAGACTTCCGTGTTTTTCTTGCTGCAAACATAGCTGCAGTGAAGGCTGCAATGCAAAATAACAACAATAACTCTGGTTCTAGTAGTGGAACTAATCCCACAAGAAATCGTGTAGGATGCTCCTACAAAGAATTCACTGCCTGCAAACCTTTGGAATTCGATGGAACCGAAGGACCAATTGGATTGAAACGGTGGACCTAGAAAGTCGAATTGGTGTTTGCCATAAGTAAGTGTACTGAAGAGGACAATGTTAAATACGCTACGCATACCTTAACAGGTACTGCATTAATGTGGTGGAACACCTATCTTGAACATGTAGGACAAAATGCTGCTTACGCACTACCGTGGTTAGCATTCAAACAACTGATGAACGAGTAGTACCGTCCTAGAAATGAAGTCAATAAGCTCAAGTAGAGCTTAGAGAGTTACGAACACAAGAGTTAGACATTACCACATATGAACGACGTTTCACAGAGTTGTGCCTATTATGTCCAGGAACGTTCGAAGATGAAGAGGAGAAGATCGACGCGTTTATAAAAGGGTTACCAGTAAGGATTCAAGAAGATGTGAGTTCACACGAGCCCGCTTCCATACAAAAGGTAAGTTGAATGGCTCATAAACTCATAAATCAGATTGAGGGAAGAATTAAAGAACGGGCGGCCGAAGAAGCCAACACGAAACAACTCAAGAGGAAGTGGGAGGAAAACGGTGACAGAATCACCAGTAAAACACCAATAACAATCGCAACAACTATCCCAACAACCGCAACAACAATCGCAATAATAACCGCAATCCTAACAATAACTACAACAAACGTCCCAACAACAACAACAACAACAACAACAACTACAACAACCGTTCCAACAACAATAACAATCCCAACAACAACCAAATCAATAACAAAAATGGCAACAACAATCAGAATAATAAATGTCTAAGGTGTGGAGGGTTTCATCCAGATAAGTTCTGTGTAGTAGTGTGTACCAAGTGTAATAGAACCGAACATAGTGTAACGAAGTGTGATGTCTATGGACCAAAGGCATATAAAAATAATAGAACAAATAATTCCATTATTTGTTTAGGATGCGGAAAGCCGGGCCATTTCAGCAAAGCATGCCCTAATTAAGGGAATAATAATGGGCAAGGCTGTGGACGAGTCTTCAACATTAATTCGGCAGAAGCGCAGGAAGACCCGGAGCTTGTTACGGGTACGTTTCTTATTGACGATAAATCTGCTTATGTTTTATTTGATTCGGGTGCGGATAGAAGCTATACGAGTAGAGATTTTTGTGCTAAATTAAGTTGCTCATTGATGCCTTTGGATAGTAAATTTTTACTTGAATTAGCAAACGGTAAACTAATTACAGCAGATAAAGTATGTTGGGATAGAGAAATTAAACTGGTTGACGAAACATTTAAAATTGATTTATTACCAGTCGAGTTAGGGAGTTTTGATGTAATAATTGGCATGGACTGGTTGAAAAAGGTGAGAGCAGAAGTCATTTGTTACAAAAATGCGATTCGCATTGTGCGTGAAAAAGGAAAACCTTTAATGGTGTACGGAGAAAAGAATAACGCGAAATTAAATCTTATTAGTAGTATGAAGGTGCAAAAACTAATAAGAAAAGGTTGTTACGTCATTCTAGCACACATTGAGGAAGTTAAACCTGAAGAAAAGAACATCAGTGATGTTCTCGTCGCAAAAGAATTTCCCGATGTATTTCTGAAAGAATTACCGGGACTACCTCCACATCGATCTGTTGAATTTCAAATAGATCTTGTACCAGGAGCTGCACCAATAGCTCGTGCTCCATACAGACTCACACCCAGCGAAATGAAAGAATTACAAAGTCAGTTACAGGAACTTTTAGAGCGTGGTTTCATTCGACCAAGCACATCACCGTGGGGAGCTCCTGTTTTGTTTGTCAAGAAGAAGGATGGTACATTCAGGTTGTGTATCGACTACTGAGAGTTGAACAAACTTACCATCAAGAATCGTTATCCACTACCCAGAATTGACGACTTATTTGATCAACTACAAGGCTCGTCGGTTTATTCGAAGATTGATTTATGTTCTGGGTATCATCAAATGCGGGTGAAGGAGGATGATATTCCAAAGACTGCTTTTAGGACGCATTATGGTCATTACGAGTTTATGGTTATGCCATTTGGGTTAACTAATGCACCAGCTGTGTTCATGGACCTCATGAACCGAGTGTGTGGACCATACCTTAACCAAGAGCATGAAGAACATTTGAGAAAAGTGCTAGAGTTGTTAAGGAGGGAAAAACTGTACACTAAGTTTTCAAAGTGCGCATTTTGGTTGGAAGAAGTTCAATTCCTCGGTCACATAGTGAACAAAGAAGGTATTCAGGTGGATCCAGCAAAGATTGAAACCATTGAAAAGTGGGAAACCCCGAAAACTCCGAAGCACGTATGCCAATTTTTAGGGCTGGCTGGTTATTACGGGAGATTCATCCAAGATTTATCCAAAATAGCAAAACCCTTGACTGCATTAACGCATAAAGGGAAGAAATTTGAATGGAAGGATGAACAAGAGAAAGTATTTCAATTGTTGAAGAAAAAGTTAACTACGGCACCTATATTGTCATTACGTGAAGGGAATGATGATTTTGTGATATATTGTGACGCCTCAAAGCAAGGTCTCGGTTGTGTATTAATGCAACGAACGAAGGTAATTGCTTATGCGTCTAGACAATTGAAGATTCATGAGTAAAATTATACGACACATGATTTGGAATTAGGCGCGGTTGTTTTTGCATTAAAGACTTGGAGGAACTACTTATAAGGGGTCAAAAGTATTATATATACCGACCACAAAATTCTTCAACACATATTTAATCAGAAACAACTGAACATGAGGCAGCGCAGATGGATTGAATTGTTGAATGATTACGACTTTGAGATTCGTTATCACTCGGGGAAGGCAAATGTGGTAGCTGACGCCTTGAGCAGAAAGGACAGAGAACCCATTCGAGTAAAATCTATGAATATAATGATTCACAATAACCTTACTACTCAAATAAAGGAGGCGCAACAAGGAGTTTTAAAAGAAGGAAATTTAAAGAATGAAATACCCAAAGGATCGGAGAAGCATCTTAATATTCGGGAAGACGAAACCCGGTATAGGGCTGAAAGAATTTGGGTACCAAAATTTGGAGATATGAGAGAAATGGTACTTAGAGAAGCTCATAAAACCAGATACTCAATACATACTGGAACGGGAAAATTGTATGAGGATCTCAAGAAACATTTTTGGTGGCCAGGTATGAAAGCCGATGTTGCTAAATACGTAGGGGAATGTTTGAAGTGTTCTAAGGTCAAAGCGGAGCATCAGAAACCATCAGGTCTACTTCAACAACCCGAAATCCCAGAATGGAAATGGGAAAACATTACCATGGATTTCATCACTAAATTGCCAAGGAATGCAAGTGGTTTTGATACTATTTGGGTAATAGTTGATCATCTCACCAAATCAGCACACTTCCTGCCAATAAGAGAAGATGATAAGATGGAGAAGTTAGCACGACTGTATTTGAAGGAAGTCGTCTCCAGACATGGAATACCAATCTCTATTATCTCTGATAGGGATGGCAGATTTATTTCAAGATTCTGGCAGATATTATAGCAGGCATTAGGAACTTGTCTAGACATGAGTACTACTTATCATCCACAAACTGATGGGCAGAGCGAAAGGACGATACAAACACTTGAAGACATGCTAAGAGCATGTGTTATTGATTTCGAAAACAGTTGGGATCGACACCTTCCGTTAGTAGAATTTTCCTACAACAACAGCTACTATTCAAGCATTGAGATGGCGCCGTTTGAAGCACTTTATGGTAGAAAGTGCAGGTCTCCGATTTGTTGGAATGAAGTGGGGGATATACAGATTATGGGTCCGGAGATAATACAAGAAACTACCGAGAAGATCATCCAAATTCAACAACGATTGAAACCGCCCAAAGTTGAAATTGGAGAGATGGTCATGCTTAAAGTTGCACCTTGTAAAGGCATTGTTCGATTTGGTAAACGGGGGAAATTAAATCCAAGGTATATTGGACCATTCAAGATTATTGATCGTGTCGGACCAGTTGCTTACCGACTTGAATTACCCCAACAACTCGTGGCTGTACATAACACTTTCCACGTCTCAAATTTGAAGAAATGTTTTGCTAAAGAAGATCTCACTATTCTGTTAGACGAAATCCAAATTAGCGAAAAACTTCAATTCATCGAAGAACCCGTCGAAATAATGCATCGTGAAGTTAAAAGACTTAAGCAAAACAAGTTACCAATTGTTAAGGTTCGATGAAATGCTCGTAGAGGACCTGAGTTCACCTGGGAATGAGAAGATCAGATGAAGAAGAAATAACCGCACTTATTTCTAGAAGATACGTCAACACCTCCAACTGCTTAAAATTTCGGGATGAAATTTATTTAACGGGTAGGTAATGTAGTGACCCGAACTTTTCCATGTTTATATATATTTAATGAATTTGATATTTACATGATTAAGTGTTTCCAACATGTTAAGCAATCAAACTTGTGAAGACTTAATTAATTGAAATAGGTTTTATATAGACAATTGACCACCTAAGTTGACCGGTGATTCACGAACGTTAAAACTTGTAAAAACTAAATGATGACATATATATGGTTATATATATAGTTAACATGACATTATGATAAGTAAGTATCTCATTAGGTATATTAACAATGAGTTATATACACAAAAATGAGACTAGTGAATTAAGAAACTCGAAAACGATATATATAACGATTATCGTTATAACAACGTCTTACTAAATACATATGAATCATATTAAGATATTGATACACTATGTTTAATCATGATAAATGATAATTAATCATGTCATTAAGTGTATTAACAATGAACTACATATGTAAAAACAAGACTACTAACTTAATGATTTCGAAACGATACATATATGTAACGATTATCGTTGTAACGATATTTAATGTATATATATCATATTTGTGATGACCCGGGAATTTCTGACCAAATTTAAACTTAATATTTATATGTTTCTGACACGATAAGCAAAGTCTGTAATGTTGAGTCTCTAAAACTTTGAAACTAGGTTCATATATTTAATTGACCTTTGACCGATTCCGACGATTCACGAACATTGGTTGATAAGTAAATATGTATATACATATAATATAGTATATATAATAAATTGAAATTTTAAAATATAATTTAAACATTTAAAACTAAATATGTAAGATAAGATACGAAATAATTAAGTTGTACTTAAAATGAATTTATATATAAATATAGGATTTCTATAGATAATTATTATAATATGGATATCAAAATATATATATATATATATATATATATATATATATATATATATATATATATATATATATATATATATATATATATATATATATGAATTTACTACACTCGTGGGATTGGGTATTGTTGTACTATTTAGTATATATATAAGAATTTAATACTTAATGTAAGTTACTATATATATAATCATTAAATTTAATAATTAATAAATGGTATATGTCAAATGTAAATACAAGTTAAGAATATAACCGTTATAATAACTTTATTATTACTATCATTAGTAATGCAAATATTAATATCAATATCAATATTAGTTTTATGTATATATTATAATTGTAATTTAAATATTATCAGTTATAATAATTGTTATTATTATGTATTGTATTATAAGTAAATTTATAAATACTATAGAACTCTATAATATTTCATTCTATATAAATAATCTATGTGATAATATTAATTTCTTATATTATTATTATTATTATTATTATTATTATTATTATTATTATTATTATTATTATTATTATTATTATTATTATTATCTCCATAATAAGATTAACATTATCATTACTTCTACTATTTTTTTATCATTATTAATAACAATATTATTATTTTTATTAATTAATATATCTATTTATTAGTATTAAATATATATATATATATATATATATAACGGGTAAAACAGATATTATCAGAGATATATATTAAAATATACCATTTCTTCAAATTAATGGTATCTTTATAAAAATATTATTATTATTAATATTACTATTATTAATTAGTATTATTATTAATAAATTTATAATATAGAAAAAGGGACACTAGATGTTACATTTCATTATCCATATCTATCCCTCTTGAGATTTGATGAGTCATGTTAAACAGACAGATACAAACGAATTCGGTTAGGGATCACTATCAGAATATTTTTCTCCTTTATCCGTTTCACATTCCACTCAACCCAATTATCACAACAAACAAATTATCTATCAAAATCATGTTACTGCTTACATTTAACTTATTAATAGAATTATGATATTAGATATATATACACACGTTTACATTTAGTTAAAGGAGGAACCTTCATCCTTTTGCAACACACTTTCAGCTACCCTCCACCACCTTGAAACTGAATCACCACCTGCAACCCTGTTCCTACTACCTGCTGCTGCTATGGTGTCGTGTATCACTGCTGCTATATTGTCGTGTTACCTGCTGCTGTCCACCGTAAAAACTGCTATCAAACTGTCACCCCAAACAACTACATACCACCATCATTGCTTGATATTCTGTTCCTGGGTTCTGTATGAGCAAGAACAGGTAAACCCACTTCAACTTTTCTTGTTATGCTATTTGCAGTCTGGTAAATCGCCAAGAACTCACACAAACATAAAACAAACTTCTGTATACTACCATAACTTGTTTCTATTTTTCGTTAGAACCATAAAGAAAAACCACACCTGACCCATCTTGACCGCCCCAATTCAAAACACCACCATCATTGTAAGCTGCTATACTTGTTTATCCTGATCTCCTATCAAAACAACCCAAATTCATTTTCGATTTACAATCACACCACCACAACCAGATTACTTATTAATAAGCACAACTAAGATCATTAATTCCTAATTTATTCAATCGAACAAAAACCATCTAAACTTTGTAAACTGCTGCTGCGTTGTGTTAACTTTACAATAGAGTTTTTCCATCGATAAACCTGCAACACTTTACAATCGATCATCAAAACCCAACTCTAAATCGCTTGCTAATTGTGTTTGTGTACAGCTGCAAACCAAAAAAAGTACACTTTCTATTGCTACAATTAGTAAATGAAACCACAAACAAGTCATTTACTTTAGTCGATTATCCCTAAAACCCTTCAAGAACACCACTAATTACTTCTCGTATTCAATCTAATTAATAATACAGAATATATATATATATATATATATATATATATATATATATATATATATATATATATATATATATATATATATATATATATATATATATATATATATATATATATATATATATATATATATATATATATATATATATATATATATATATATATATAGAAATGAAGAATTTAGAAGATATAAAGAACAGATTACCTGCTATGTCGATTCCTCTGTTTCAATTAAGAACATCCGTTAGATCGATTGATGGTGTTGGTACCTTAATCGATCTACTCCTGCTCGATCGATTGATAAATCAATTAACTTGTAACCAGCGATGATTTCCCTTTGATTGACCTAATGATGATGATGATGATGATGATGATGAGTGATGATGGGTCTGCGACAATGATCATGGCAAAATGATATGATGATGCGTAAGATAAAGAGGATGATGAAGGAAGGATAGGTCGGCTGTGTTGATCTTAATCAAAACCGACACCCCATGATTTTAATTTTGGGCTTCAAATTGTAAACGGGCTTTGATTAAACCGTATTAGTAATTGGGCCGTTAAAAAAAACATTTTTAGTTATTAGGCTATTACCCAATTGGGATAGTGATGAGAAGAAGAAACCAACAGATCGATTGGTTATAAAACTTTAAAGGTTGAACTCTTTTATTTTCATCCTTATTATTATTATTATTATTATTATTATTATTATTATTATTATTATTATTATTATTATTATTATTATTATTATTATTATTATTATTATTATTATTTTTATTATTAATACTAATTATTATTAATATTATTGTATTTGTTGTGATAAGTATTATTATTATTATTAACGTTATTATTATTACTATTATTATTATTACTAATATTGTTATTATAATTATAATAATAATTATTATTATTATTATCATTACCATGATTTTTATATATTAACAGTATTTTTATTATCATTATTTTTATTATTATCATATTTATTATTTGCAACATTATTATTATTATTATGATTACAATTACAATTAATTGTATAGAAATGATTAAGTTACAATTTAAATTGAATTATTAGTTACTATTTTAACAAGCAAAAGATATCTATATAAAAATATAATTTTTACATATATCATAAGAACATCTAAATTACTATTTTAAGATAATATATATATATATATATATATATATATATATATATATATATATATATATATATATATATATATATATATATATATATATATATATATACACACAAACATAACATATGGAATAATAAATACATTATTAATTTAAGTAAGTTATATATATATTTATATATAAAAACTGGTTTGATTACATTATATGTTCACTATTTGTTTTAATATATATATATAAATGATATAGGTTCGTGAATCCAAGGCCAACCCTGCATTGTTCAATATATTCATATGTATTTTTACTACAAAATACATTAGGTGACTTTCATTTGACCCTTTATATTTTTGGGCTGAGAATACATGCGCAATTTTTATAAATGTTTTACGAAATAGACACAAGTAATCGAAACTACATTATATGGTTGAATGATCGAAGCCGAATATGCCCCTTTTTGCTTGGTAACCTAAGAATTAGTAAACTGATGTACTAATTGACGTGAATCCTAAAGATAGATCTATTGGGCCTAACGAACCCCATCCAAAGTACCGGATGCTTTCGTACTTCGAATTCGTTTATATCATGTCCGAAGATTTCCCGGAATGATAGGGAATATTCTTATATGCATCTTGTTAATGTCGGTTACCAGGTGTTCAATCCATATAAATGATTATTTTTGTCTCTATGCATGGAACGTATATTTATGAGAACTGAAAATGAAAATCTTGTGGTCTATTAAAATGATGGAAATGATTATTTATGTTAAACTAATGAACTCACCAACCTTTTGGTTGACACTTTAAAGCATGTTTATTCTCAGGTATGAAAGAAGTCTTCCGCTGTGCATTTGCTCATTTTAGCGATATTACTTGGAGTCATTAATGGCATATTTCAAAAGACGTTGCATTCGAGTCGTTGAGTTCATCAAGATTATTATTAAGTCAATTATAGTTAGATATATTATGAAATGGTATGCATGATGTCAACTTCCGATGTAGTGAAATATCGTCTTTTCAAAAACGAATGCAATGTTTGTAAAATTTATCATATAGAGGTCAAGTAGCTCGCGATGTAATCAACTGTTGTGAATCGTTTATAATCGATATGGACTTCGTCCGGATGGATTAGGTCGGGTTATTATAATATTAAGATATATTAATACATCATGATATCATGATAATGTAATAATTTAACATCTCATTTGATATAATAAACAATGGGTTAACAACATTTAACAAGATCGTTAACCTCATTCATTTTCATCAACAATTCTACTCGTATGCACTCGTATTTGTACTCGTACAATACACAGCTTCTAAATGTATTTACTATTGGTATATACACTCCAATGATCAGCTCTTAGCAGCCCATGTGAGTCACCTAACCATGTGGGAACCATCATTTAACATCTAGCATGAAATATCTCATAAGATTACAAACTAATGAAGCCTTTATGAACATCCAATTTCACGTAAAGGAAAGCACACACAAACACTTTCATTTTCAATTTTTCTTGAATCAAACTCATCTCTCTCGAGTCTTCTTCTTTTGTTCTAAGTGTTCTTCATCATCTTCATCAAAATCTAGCTCAATCTAGTTCATAAATCCATACATAAACCAAGTTATAAAACAACTACTCAAGAACACACCAACAACACTTCCAAGTTTGCTAGCTTACTTCCAACCTTGAAAATCCACTTTGAGTGATCATCCAAACTCAAGAAATCTTTTTTATCTATAGTAAGATATCTTTCTAATGCAAGGTAATACTCATATTCAAACTTTGATTCAATTTCTATAACTTTAACAATCTTATTTCGAGTAGAAATCTTACTTGAACTTGTTTTCGTGTCATGATTCTACTTCAAGAACTTTCAAGCCATCCAAGGATCCTTTGAAGCTAGATCTATTTTTCTCATTTCCAGTAGGTTTATCCACAAAACCTAAGGTAGTAATGATGTTCATAACATCATTCGATTCATATATATAAAACTACCTTATTCGAAGGTTTAAACTTGTAATCACTAGAACATAGTTTAGTTAATTCTAAACTTGTTCGCAAACAAAAGTTAATCCTTCTAACATGACTTTTAAAATCAACTAAACACATGTTCTATATCTATATGATATGCTAACTTAATGATTTAAAACCTGAAAACACGAAAAACACCGTAAAACCGGATTTACGTCGTCGTAGTAACACCGCGGGCTGTTTTGGGTTAGTTAATTAATAACTATGATAAACTTTGATTTAAAAGTTTTTCTTCTGGGAAATGATTTTTCTTATGAACATGAAACTATATCCAAATATCATGGTTAAACTCAAAGTGGAAGTATGTTTTCCAAAATGGTCATCTAGACGTCGTTCTTTCGATTGAAATGACTACCTTTACAAAAATGACTTGTAACTTGTATTTTCGAATATAAACTTATACTTTTTCTGTTTAGATTCATAAACTTAAGTTCATTATGAAACCATAGCAACTTGAATCACTCAAAACGGATTTAAAACGAAGAAGTTATGGGAAAAACAGGTTTGGTTAATTTTTCTTGATTGTAGCTACGTGAAAATTAGTAACAAATCTATATTAATCATATCCTAGCTAACTCATATTGTATTATACATGTATTCTAATATATTATGTAATTTTGGGATACCATAGACACGAATACAATGTTTTGACATATCATATCGACCCATCTATATATATATATATATATATATATATATATATATATATATATATATATATATCGGAACAACCATAGACACTCTATATGCAGTAATGTTGGAGTTAGCTATACAGGGTTGAGGTTGATTCCAAAATATTATATATACTTTGAGTTGTGATCTAGCCTGAGGCTTGTATACACGAGGTCGTGGATTGATTCGAGATAATATATATTGTTTTATTTTCTGTACATCTAACTGTGGACAACTAGTTGTAGGTTACTAACGAGGACAGCTGACTTAATAAACTTAAAATATTAAAACGTATTAAAAATGTTGCAAATATATTTTGAACATACTTTGATGTATATGTACATATTTGTTATAGGTTCGTGAATCGACCAGTGGCTAAGTCTTACTTCCCGACGAAGTAAAAATCTGTGAAAGTGAGTTATAGTCCCACTTTTAAAATCTAATATTTTGGGATGAGAATACATGCAGTTTTGAAAATGATTTATAAAATAGACACAAGTATTGAAACTACATTCTATGTTGAATCGTTATACCGGATATCTCCCTTGTTGAACTTGGTAACCTAAGAATTGGTGTTTATTATAATTGCCACCAATTGACGCAAATCCTAAAGACAGATCTATGGGCCATTATAATGTATTTTGTAGTAAAAATACATATGACGATATTGAACAATGCATGGTTGGCCTCGGATTTACGAACCTATATCATTTATATATATATATATATATATATATATATATATATATATATATATATATATATATATATATATATATATATATATATATATATATATATATTAAAACATATAATCGAAATCGGACAAGTTATGTATTGATATTAATAATATATATTATTTCAATTGTAATATATTTATATATGTATATTTCATATTTGATAGAATGATAATAATAAGGATAATGAATAACATGTTGTTTTATTTTTTAATAATAATAATAATAATCATCTTAAAAATAATAATAATATTAGTAATAATAATAATAATACTAATAATAATAATGACTGTAATAATAATAATTAAAAATTTTGATAATTTTACTATAAATAATAACATAAGAATGACAGTTTTGATAAAAATGATAATTTTAAATATAATAATACTAGTAATAATAAAAATAGTAATAATAATGATAATTCTAATAATAATATTATTAGTCATAATAGTCTTTGTGTTAAATTCCTAAACTTGTAATTATAACTTCTAAAATTCTACTTCTTAATCATAATCATAATTGTACATGTATTATGATCTTTTTCTATATTCTTTACCATTTCATCTTTTATTAACTTCTTAATAAACATATGTTTATGGTATTAACATGTTCATAATTATACTAATTATAATAATCTTAATAATGATAATGATAATAATAATAATAATAATAATAATAATAATAATAATAATAATAATAATAATAATAATAATAATAATAATAATAATAATAATAATAATAATAATAATAATAATAATTATAATAAGTAACTACCTTTAAGCTCATCCTAAAAATAAATGTCTCAATCCGGGTTCGAACCCGTGACCTCTCGCTAACCAACACAACACCTTAACCACTCCTATACCATTGCTTTTCTGTTTTAATACCATATACGTATATATAAATATATATATATATATATATATATATATATATATATATATATATATATATATATATATATATATATATATATATATATATATATATATATATATATATATATATATATATATATAACTGTTTTCATTTTTCTTCATACATTCATCACAATGAAACCAAAATCATAGTCATACCATCTTCATCATCTTATTATCATCATCAGGATCATTATCATTAACTATAACGCCATCATCATTATAACCATCATTCATCATCACCATACCATAATCATCATTCGCTTAGTTCAACCGAAAATGGGAGCTGGATCACAGGTTAAAGAAAACGTGGCCTACATCTAAATGCCTAAATCCCTACGGCCCAATATTTCTTCACAAGCCCAACATGTAACCCACTTTTATCACGGCCCAGCTAGCAAAAATTTATTCGATTTTCAGTTTATAAACAAACAAGAGTTAGTTTGCAAGTGGGTTTTAAATTTTTGTTTTTGTTCGTCCGGGACCACACAAGCAGCCACCATTCTATCTTTGTTAACATTAAACATCATCTTTTTCATCATCCAATCATCATGTTCCTCAGCCATCATCATCATCGTTATCTATTTGGTAACCAAAAGTAAGAAAAAAAATAAATAAACAAGGTTTCGATGGGAGCATGGTTCTGGTGACGATGATGGGTATTTGATCGAAGTAGAAATCAATAGCAACACTCGAAGTAGCAGTTGTAAAAGCTGCTGTTCGGTCAGCAGCATAAGTGCAGAAACAGTGATATTATCTGTAGTTTTAATTGTGGCGTGTGGTGATGGTTTGAAAGGTGGTGGTGATTGTTTGGGGTGATGTTGCCGATGGTTTGGGTGGCTGTGATGTGGGCTGCAAAACAGAAACAGGAAACACAGATGCAGTAGCATTTTATTCGCTGGTGATTGACGGTGTTCAATGGAGGTTTATGGTGTGGAGCTTTTAGAAAAGAAAAAAAATAAAAACATAGAAAATAAATAAATGAATAATAATATCGACGGTTAAATAGAAGTGTAGCAGCAATCATTAAACAAAGATTTTGATATGGGTTTGTGGTTTAATAGGTGATCTCGTTCGAATGAAAAAAAAAACAAAAAATATAAATAAAAATGATGATGACACTTGGTCTGTGAAGTAGCGAGGAACAGAAAAAAAAGAAAAAAAAAGAAAAAGGAACAAAACTGCACAGCATCATCGTAAGGTTTGCTGGTTGTAGTTGTGGTTTTAATGATCATGAAGGTTTGATGGTGGTGTGTCGGTTTTGAAGCTAACTGTAAACAGAAACACATAGGTTGCAGGTTTCGATTAAAAGGAAGACAAACGAGGAGAGGGAGAGGAGAGAGAGAGATGGGAAAGTGGTGGTTGCGGTGGTTGGGACCAAAGAGGAAAATGCACAGCTGAGCAGTTATATGGTGGTTGTCGTGGTGGTTTAAGATGGTGGAAGTGGTGGTTTAATGATGAGTTGTTAAGAAGAAGGAGAAGAATATATGCTACATCAATATCTATCTAATATGCATGTATATATGTAAAAAGAATAGAAACTAGTTGACAAACAGAAATATTAAAGTAATAGAATTCACACGTTTAGATTAAAAGCTGCCGACAGTTTTCACGGGTAAGATTTCGTACTCCGTTGCTAATCAGTGACAAATAAAAGTGTTCAGAAAAATCTCATATTTTTAAATTAACTATATTTATTTATTTCGGTCATTATTGTATAAAATTCGAGCATTAACTATTAAATAAAAATTACATTAATTATTCACTCCCAACCCCAAGTAAAATATAAAAAAATTTAAAATTCAACAATTAGTTCCTAAATACATTTTTAATAAGCCTAAATTTTATAGAACTCATTTTCGGACTACCGTTTATTTTAAAATCATAAGAGTTCGAATTAAAATTGTCTAATTAATAATCAAAACGTCTAACGAGTATTACAATCATTTATTATTTATTTTTAATATATTTTATTTATATATAGTTATGTTTTAAATAATAATTATTATAATATCATATTTTATTTTATTTTACATAGTTAATTTTAAATACGACAACATATAATGTTTCAAATTATTTTTTCTATTTTCCATTTATATATATATGTACATATAAACACATAACTATTTACAATTAATTGTTCGTGAATCGTCGAAGATAGTCGAAGGGTAATTGCATATATGAAATAGTTAAAAGTTTTTGAGACTCAACCTAATCGACTTCGCTTATCATGTCGAAATAATATAAAGATTAAGTTTAAATTTGGTCAGAAATTTCCGGGTCGTCACAGTACCTACCCGTTAAAGAAATTTCGCCCCGAAATTTAATCGAGATCGTCATGACTAATAATAAAAATGTTTTCATGACTCATACGGGTTGAAAATTAGAGTTTTATCATCATTGCTTCATATAGATAAAACAATTTTTTTTTGCTTTTGTGAAGAGTACGAGTGGATCTATCACAAAAGAGTGAAATGAGTAAATGTAGGTTTGTCTTAACCGGTGACGTAGTCATGGTTGATTTATGGAATTCAAGAAATTTAGAGGAAATCTTCGTAATAAGATCTGATCCTTCGGTAATTAAGGAAGTTAGGATCTTCTTTGGTTAAATACGATAATCTAATTCGATTGCTTTGTCGGATATTTTACTATAAATTCACTCACTCCATTTCCTTTATATTTTGGAGGTCCATCCTTTTGTTTTCTCTTCCTGACTTTAAGTCAAGTGAATAATGGTCCAGAATTCGTAGATATAGCATTTCGAATGAACATGACTAATGTTCTAAGAGAGAGATTGTAATAGCACGATCTTGATTAGTTAAATTACCAAAATTCAAGAGAAAAGATATAAATATCAAGAAGTTATATTCTTGATATGTTTATATATTAGATAGAATGTTAGAGTCGTGTAACATGGCACATGATTACGGTATGGTCTGTGAATCATCACGTTCCATTAGAAACTCAACATGACTTACTGTAATATAATCACGTTGATCAAGTGTCATTATATTATACTAATTCATGCATCAATTTCTTTACATTTCTCCAGAATTCATTCATAAATTAAACTTAAATTTTATAGAAGTTTCCAATATAATGAACCACAGGAAGCACGAAGAGGTATATAATTTCGAACGAGAATATTTATGAAAATATCCTCAGAAATATCGAACATATTTATGATGATATTTTAGAATTTCCAAGTTCGAAGGTTGATTAAGAAAAAATTTTCGCAAGATTTTAACATGACTTCGGAGCAAGATATTCTCTAAAGATTTCAACGGATCCAGAAGTACCTGGATTCTTTGAATATAGGGTATGGTCCTTGTATTTTTCCTTGGTCTCCTTCGTGGTTAGCTCAATCTGTTTTCCAGTTCCAACTTTTTTGAGCTTTTTCAACATACTATTCTTTATCCTCAAACTTTCGATGATTAAGGTCATTTACGGTTGCCTACAGTTTCTGCTGCTTCATTCAGCTTTTTTTTCTCTCAAAGTTCAATGTATTGATTCGTAGGCAGGGTGCTTTTCAAAATTTCAGATTTGTAGATCGTAATTCTAGGAGATAATTGTTATATGTATACATATAACTATTGATGTAGAATGCTACGAGATTCGAAATACTGATTGCTGATTCTCGGTAATTGGTATGGCAATTATTGTTACAGGGTATAGATGAATACACGATGGGGTTTTAATGAATATAATGATTTTTTGAAAAGTCCAAATTGGCTAATTTGAAAAAGAGTTGCAATGTTATTTTCGGTAATCACAATGCCAAAGGAGCTAGCACAGACACGTGTTAAACGTTTACTCAGGTTCCGAGTGTTTTCAGGTGCATAAATATATGCATCAATCTCTTCTTCTGTAGATGAAATGCGGTTGGATCATCCTCTCAATTGAGGTGTTTTCAAGAATCATGAAAGGTTTGAATGCAGATTGTAATCGTCAAGATACAAATGAGGTTTAAGATGAAATCAAGTGGCAAACTTGAAGAAATGTTTAGTTTCATATGTTATAATCAATATTTTAATTCATTTTAATTGGCAATGTTGGTAGTCCACAGTTAATAGTCCACAGTTAGCAATTCAATAATTCATATATAATTTAGTATATAATATTTAAATTAATTAATACGTATCGTGACCCGTGTACATGTCTCATATTCGATCACAACTCAAAGTATATATATTATTGTAGAATCAACCTCAACCCTGTATAGCTAACTCTATCATTACTGCATATAGAGTGTCTATGGTTATTCCAAATAATATATATATGTGCGTCGATATGATATGTCCAAACATTATATACGTGTCCCGATATTTAAAATGCGTAAATAACAGTATTTAAATGACGATAAATAAAGTGCGTAAAATAAATAACAGAAATTAAATGACAATAAATAAAATTGCGAGAATTAAATTGCGATAAAATAAATTGCGATAAATAAAATGTAATCAGTTAGCTAGGAACAGTTAGCTGGAAACAGTTAGCGTGGATTCTTAATAAAATTTCTCATAGTTAATTTGTTTTTTTCTAACAAATTTTATTTTTGTCCAATGTTTTCTTCATTATGCCACTTGTTGGATTATGATAGATCAAAATCCAAATATGAAGTTAAATGAAAAGAGATATTCTGCGGTGAACGGATACGTATATCGATGGTTGTAAATAGAATAGTAAATGACTGTTGAATTAGATTTGAAAGAATGTACAGTGTACTTATTAATGTGAACTCTAAATATTCCTCGGGTATTACCTACCCATTAAAATATTTTCACCATTAACAGTTTGTACGAAAGAATTTTTAATTACAATCTTTATGAAAAAATATATATACATATATATTTTCTTCAGATGTAATCATGGATTTAATGAGTCAATATGATATTAAACTCATTTGATTTACCGTTAGAACAAGAATATATAATCTCTAAAACATTAGAGATTACTTAATCGCCATGTCGAACGAAAATAAATGATGTATAACGATTCACAGATTGATGATTATGCTCGAGGTACATAATGAGATGTTGAGATGTGTGATGTTGAACTTGGGTTGTTGGTGGTACTGGTATTGATGTTGGTGCTGGTGATGTTGCTGAAGATGGTAAATTTTGCATCATATTCTCCAAAGTTACTACTCGAGCGCGAAATTCGTTGACTTCTTCATTTATTCCGGGATGATTGTCGGTTAGAACGAGCAGATGAATAAGGTTTAGAATTTTAGATAGAATATAATCGTGGCGAGATATTCGGGAAAAGAGAGTGAAAATGGTGTTTCGGATTGGTTCGCCGGTGAATGCTTCAGGTTCTTTGCCCAGAGGACAATATGGTGGATGAAAAGGATCGCTTCATCTTGTCTCTAATGATTAAGTAGACTACGAACCCATCCCCAATTCATCCAGAATTGAAGATGACTAGTTGGTTAATCCATTTCGTTTACACTGCTTTCGGAGCTTAGGTGAATATCCATGTCGGAATAGCTGTCGGAATAACTATCAGAATAGCTATCAGAATCTGAGGGATTCGAACTGGTTGAAGGATTCATCTCATATGATCAGATGAAGGATTTTCGATAAGAAATAGATTATAGGATGTAGATTAGTACTTGCAATACATAATTTACATATGCATATATAATACTAAAATCCCATAAGTTACGGAGGAATCTACGGAAGCTGTCAGGCAAAGGTAACAATAATAGATACGCTAAGATATGAATTTATCTATACACTGTCTATGTAATAGAGGTAGTAAGACATTTCTAGACTTTATGGATGATAAGCAAATAATTTTCGACACGAAATGATAAGCAAAACTTTTGACATGCAGACATGGTCGAAGTCCAGACCCACTAATGTATCTAAACAACTATCAGGTAGAAACACTAATACAAGACCTGGTTCGCTAAGACCACTGCTCTGATACCACCTGTAGTGACCGTCCTAATCCATCTGGATGAATACATTACATTTGGTTACATCGCGAGGTACTTGACCTCTATATGATACATTTTACAAACATTGCATTCGTTTTTAAAATGATAAACTTTCATTACATCGAAAGTTGATGGCATGCATACCATTTCATAATATATCCAACTATAATTGACTTAATAATATTCTTGATGAACTCAACGACTCGAATGCAACGTCTTTTGAAATATGTTATTAATGACTCCAAGTAATATCTCTAAAATGAGCAAATGCACAGCGGTAGATTTCTTTCATACCTGAGAATAAACATGCTTTAAAGTGTCAACCAAAAGGTTGGTGAGTTCATTAGTTTATCATAAACGATCATTTTCATCATTTTAATAGACCACAAGATTTTCATTTCTCATAAATACACATCTCATATCAGGCATTTCGCAAACTGCATAGAGATAAAAATCATTCATATGGTGAACACCTGGTAATCGACCTTAACAAGATGCATATAGAATATCCCCATCATTCCGGGACACCCATCGGACATGATAAACTCGAAGTACTACAGCATTTCAAATTCAAAAATGGGGGTTGTTAGTTCCCGTAGATCACCTTTAGGATTCGCGTCAATTAGGGGCCAGTTCCCTAATTCTTAGGCTACCAAGCTAAAAAGGGGCATATTCGATTTCGATAATTCAACCATAGAATGTAGTTTCGATTACTTGTGTCTATTTCGTAAAATATTTATAAAAGCAGCGCATGTATTCTCAGTCCCAAAAATATATATTGCAAAAGCATTTAAAAAGGGAGCAAATAAAACTCACAATAATGTATTTTGTAGTAAAAATAATATGACGATATTGAACAATGCAGGGTTGGCCTCGGATTTATGAACCAATATCATTTATATATATATATTAAAACATATAATCGAAATCGGACAAGTTATGTATTGATATTAATAATATATATTATTTCAATTGTTATATATTTATATATGTATATTTCATATTTGATAGAATGATAATAATAAGGATAATGAATAACATGTTGTTTTATTTTGTAATAATAATAATAATAATCATCTTAAAAAAAATAATAATATTAGTAATAATAATAATAATACTAATAATAATAATAATGACTCTAATAATAATAATTAAAAATTTTGATAATCTTACTATAAATAATAACATAAGAATGACAGTTTTGATAAAAATGATAATTTTAAATATAATAATACTAGTAATAATAAAAATGGTCATAATAATGATAATTCTAATAATAATAAAAATGGTAATAATAATGATAACTTTAGTCATAATAGTCATAATAGTCTTCGTGTTAAATTCCTAAACTTGTAATTATAACTTCTAAAATTCTACTTCTTAATCATAATCATAATTGTACATGTATTATGATCTTTTTCCATACTCTTTACCATTTCATATTTTATTAACTTCTTAATAAACATATGTTTATAGTATTAACATGTTCATAATTATACTAATTATAATAATCTTAATAATGATAATGATAATAACAATAATAATAATAATAATAATAATAATAATAATAATAATAATAATAATAATAATAATAATAATAATAATAATAATAATAATAATAATAATAATAATAATAATAATAAGATTTATAATAAGTAACTACCTTTAAGCTCATCCTAAAAATAAATGTCTCAATCCGGGTTCGAACCCGTGACCTCTCGCTAACCAACACAACACCTTAACCACTCCTCTACCATTGCTTTTCTGTTTTAATACCATATACGTGTATATATAACGCGTATATAACAATTTTCCTTTTTCTTCATACATTCATCACAATGAAACCAAAATCATAGTCATACCATCTTCATCATCTTATTATCATCATCAGGATCATCATCATTAACTATAACGCCATCATCATTATAACCATCATTCATCATCACCATACCATAATCATCATTCGCTTAGTTCAACCGAAACGGGGAGCTGGATCACAGTTTAAAGAAAACGTGGCCCACTTATAAATGCCTAAATCCCTACGGCCCAATATTTCTTCACAAGCCCAACATGTAACCCACTTTTATCACGGCCCAGCTAGCAAAAATTTATACGATTTTCAGTTTATAAACAAACAAGAGTTAGTTTTCAAGTGGGTTTTAAATTTTTGTTTTTGTTCGTCCGGGACCACACAAGCAGCCACCATTCTATCTTTATTGACATTAAACATCATCCTTTTCATCATCCAATCATCATCTTCCTCAGCCATCATCATCATCGTTATCTATTTGGTAACCGAAAGTAAGAAAAAAATAAATAAACAAGGTTTCGATGGGAGCATGGTTGTGGTGAGGATGATGGGTATTTGATTGAAGTAGAAATCAATAGCAACACTCGAAGTAGCAGTTGTAAAAGCTGATGTTCGGTCAGCAGTATAAGTGCAGAAACAGTGATATTAGCTGCAGTTTTAATTGTGGCGTGTGGTGATGGTTTGCAAGGTGGTGGTGATTGTTTGGGGTGATGTTGCCGATGGTTTAGGTGGCTGTGATGTGGGCTGCAAAACAGAAACAGGAAACACAGATGCAGTAGCATTTTATTCACTGGTGATTAACGGTGTTCAATGGAGGTTTATGGTGTGGAGCTTCGAGAAAAGAAAAAAATAATAAAAATAGAAAATAAATAAATGAATAATAATATCGACGGTTAAATAGAAGTGTAGCAGCAATCATTAAACAAAGATTTCGATCTGGATTTGTGGTTTAATATGTGATCTCGTTCGAATGAAAAAAAACAAAAAATATAAATAAAAATGATGATGACACTTGGTCTGTGAAGTAGAAAGGAACAAAAAAAAAAGAAAAAAAAGAAAAAGGAACAAAACTGCACAACATCATCTTAAGGTTTGCTGGTTGTAGTTGTGGTTTTAATGATCATGAAGGTTTGATGGTGGTGTGTCGGTTTTGAAGCTATCCGTAAATAGAAAAACATGGGTTGCAGGTTTCTATTAAAAGGAAGACAAACGAGGAGAGGGAGAGGAGAGAGAGAGATGTGAAAGTGGTGGTTGGGACCAAAGAGGAAAACACAGCAGCTGAGCAGTTATATAGTGGTTGTCGTGGTGGTTTAAGATGGTGGAAGTGGTGGTTTAATGATGAGTTGTTAAGAGGAAGGAGAAGAATATATCGTACATCAATATCTATCTAATATGCATGTATATATGTAAAAAGAATAGAAACTAGTTGACAAACAGAAATATTAAAGTAATAGAATTCACACGTTTAGATTAAAAGCTGCCGACAGTTTTCACGTGTAAGATTTCGTACTACGTTGCTAATCAGTGACGAATAAAAGTGTTCAGAAAAATCCCATATTTTTAAATTAACTATATTTATTTATTTAAATCCCATATTTAACTATTAAATAAAAATTACATCAATTATTCACTCCCAACCCCAAGTAAAATATAAAAAAATTTAAAATTCAACAATTAGTTCCTAAATACATTTTTAATAAGCCTAAAATTTATATAACTCCTTTTTGGACTGCAGTTTATTTTAAAATCATAAAAGTTCGAATTAAACTTGTCTAATTAATAATCAAAACATCTAATGAGTATTACAATCATTTATTATTTATTTTTAATATATTTTATTTATATATAGTTATGTTTTAAATAATAACTATTATAATATCATATTTTATTTTATTTTAGATAGTTAATTTTAAATACGACAACATATAATGTTTCAAATTATTTTTTCTAATTTCCATATATATATATATATATATATATATATATATATATATATATATATATATATATATATATATATATATATATATATATATATATATATATATATATATATATATATATATATACACACATATACATATAAACACATAACTATTTACAATTAATTGTTCGTGAATCGTCAGAGATGGTCGAAGGGTAATTGCATATATGTAATAGTTCAAAGTTTTTGAGACTCAACCTAATCGACTTCGCTTATCATGTCGAAATAATATAAAGATTTAGTTTTAATTTGGTCGAAAATTTCTGGGTCGTCACACCTAAGTATAAATCCCAACATATCTAAGGAATGTCAAGCACTATACTCTACCATGCCAATTTCTTTGATCAAGAACTTTAGCCTAAGTTCATCTAAGGGCTTAGTGAATATGTCAGCTAATTGCACTTTGGTAGGCACAAAGTATAACTCTACATCCCATTTTTCTACATGGTCCTTAATGAAATGATAACGAATATCAATGTGTTTAGTATTAGAATGCTGAACCGGGTTGCTCGTAATTGTAATTGAACTTTGTGAATCACGGTAAATAGGGGTCTTAGAAATCTTAAAGCCATAGTCCAAAAGTTGAATTTACATCCACAAAACTTGTGAACAACAGTGAGCTACAGCAATGTACTCAGACTCAGCTGTTGATAAAGACACATAGTTCTGCTTTTTGGATGGCCAACCAACTAGCCTATTCCCCAACATCTGAATTGATCCAGATGTGCTTTTTCTATCAACATAGCAACCGCCATGATTCGCATCAGTATAAGCAATGAGATTGAAATCAGATCCATGAGGATACCAAATCCCAAGGTTAGGGGTACCTTTAAGGTACTGAAAAATCTTAACAACTGCTTTGGAATGAGATTTCTTAGGGTTGGACTGAAAGCGAGCACAGACAGTTACAACAAGTGTAATGTCTGGTCGACTTGCAGTTAGATACATTAAAGAACCAACCATGCTTCGATAAAGCGTTACGTCAAAGGGTTCCTTATTAGCATCAGTATCCAGTAAAGTCCTCATTGGGGTTGTCATTGGTTTTAAATCAATCATTTTAAAACGTTTTAGCATATCATTGATATACTTTGTTTGAATAATAAAAATCCCATTTGGTAATTGTTTTACTTGTAACCCCAAGAAGAAATTTAACTTGTCAAGCATGCTCATTTCGAATTTGTTGGCCATAAGGTCACCAAATTCTTTGCATAAGGCCGGGGATGTGGAACCAAAAATAATATCATCAACGTAAATTTTAACCAAGAGAATGCGACCGTGGTTTTTAAGGATGAATAGCATTGTATCAATCATTCCACGAGAGAAGTCATTATCCAGCAAATACTTTGTCAAGGTCTCATACCATGCACGCGATGCTTGCTTCGGACCATATAAAGCTTTCTCCAAGTAGTATACGTGGTTTGGATGAAAGGGATCGACAAAGCCTTCTGGTTGATCAACATAAACTTCCTCTTGAAGATGACCGTTCAGAAAAGCAGTTTTTACATCCATTTGAAACACCGTAAACTTCATATGTGAAGCAAATGCAAGGAAAAGACGAATAGCCTCAATCCTAGCAACCGGAGCAAACGTTTCGTCATAATCAATACCCTCTTGTTGTCGATATCCCTTGGCCACAAGATGTGCCTTATTTCGAACCACAATTCCATCAGAGTCCTTCTTGTTCTTAAAAATCCACTTAACCCCTATTGGTCGTTGACCCGTTGGTCATGGAACTAATCGCCATACTTTCAAATGATCAAATTGACTTATCTCTTCTTGCATTGCTACTACCCAGTTCGGATCTAGTAAAGCTACATATGTAACGAGACTACATATGTAAAAACAAGACTACTAACTTAAGGATTTCGAAACGAGACATACATGTAACGATTATCGTTGTAACAACATTTAAATGTATATATATCATATTAAGATATATTAATACATCATAATATCATGATAATGTAATAATTTAACATCTCATTAGATATAATAAACAATGGGTTAACAACATTTAACAAGATCATTAACATAAAGGTTTCAAAACAACATTTACATGTAACGACTAACGATGACTTAACGACTCATTTAAAATGTATATACATGTAGTGTTTTAATATGTATTCATACACTTTTAAAAGACTTTAAGAAACTTATCAAAGTACTTTTACTTAACAAAAATGCTTACAATTACATACTCATTCATTTTCATCAACAATTCTACTCGTATGCACCCGTATTCGTACTCGTACAATACCCAGCTTCTAAATGTATTTACTATTGATATATACACTTCAATGATCAGCTCTTAGCTGCCCTTGTGAGTCACCTAACACATGTGGGAACCATCATTTAACATCTAGCATTAAATATCTCACAAAATAACAAACTAATGGAGCCTATATGATTGATCAAGTTTCACGTGAATTATGGTGTACACAAACACTTTCATTTTGCAACTTACATGCATTACTCTCTCTCAAGTGTTCTTCCATTGTTCTAAGTGTTCTTCATTATCTTCATCAAAATCTAGCTCAATCTAGTTCATAAATCCATACATAAACCAAGTTATAAAATAACTACTCAAGAACACACCAACAACACTTCCAAGTTTGCTAGCTTACTTCCAATCTAGCAAATCCACTTTGAGTAATCATCCAACCTCAAGAAATCTTTCTTATTTACAGTAAGATATCTTTCTAATACAAGGTAATACTCATATTCAAACTTTGATTCAATTTCTATAACTTTAACAATCTTATTTCGAGTTGAAATCTTTCTTGAACTTGTTTTCGTGTCATGATTCTACTTAAGAACTTTCAAGCCATCCAAGGATCCTTTGAAGCTAGATCTATTTTTCTCATTTCAAGTAGGTTTATCCACAAAACCTGAGTTAGTAATGATGTTCATAACATCATTCAATTCATATATATAAAACTACCTTATTCGAAGGTTTAAACTTGTAATCACTAGAACATAGTTTAGTTAATTCTAAACTTGTTATCAAACAAAAGTTAATCCTTCTAACTTGACTTTTAAAATCAACTAAACACGTGTTCTATATCTATATGATATACTAACTTAATGATTTAAAACCTGAAAACACGAAAAACACCGTAAAAATGGATATACGCCGTCGTAGTAACACCGCAGGCTGTTTTGGGTTAGTTAATTAAAAACTATGATAAACTTCGATTTAAAAGTTGTCCTTCTGGGAAAATAATTTTTCTTATAAACTTGAAACTATATCCAAAAATCATGGTTAAACTCAAAGTGGAAGTATGTTTTCCAAAATGGTCATCTAGACGTCGTTCTTTCGATTGAAATGACTACCTTTACAAAAACGACTTGTAACATGTATTTCCAACTATAAACTTATACTTTTTCTGTTTAGATTCATAAACTTAAGTTCAATATGAAACCATAGCGACTTGAATCACTCAAAACGGATTTAAAACGAAGAAGTTATGGGTAAAACAAGATTGGATAATTTTGCTTGTTGTAGCTACGTGAAAATTGGTAACAAATCTATATTAATCATATCCTAGCTAACTCATATTGTATCATACATGTATTCTAATATATTATGTAATCTTGGGATACCATAGACACGTATGCAAATGTTTTGACATATCATATCGACCCATGTATATATATTATTTGGAACAACCATAGACACTCTATATGCAGTAATGTTTGAGTTATCTATACAGGGTTGAGGTTGATTCCAAAAATATATATACTTTAAGTTGTGATCTAGCCTGAGACGTGTATACACTGGGTCGTTGATTGATTCAAGATAATATATATCGATTTATTTCTGTACATCTAACTGTGGACAACTAGTTGTAGGTTACTAACGAGGACAGCTGAATTAATAAACTTAAAACAGTAAAACGTATTAAAAATGTTGTAAATATATTTTGAACATACTTTGATATATATATGTACATATTTGTTATAGGTTCGTGAATCGACAAGTGGCCAAGTCTTACTTCCCGACGAAGTAAAAATTGAAGGTATTTCGTATGCCCGAGAGACATATTAAATTAATGTGGCTAATGTGTTATGATCCAAGTTGGGTCATACCCAATAACAAACTTACCGACACCTTACGTATTTGACCTTAACGATTGGATCATTAAACAAATACGCAACACTTGAATTTTAGAAAATCAGGTTTCTAAAATATTATCACTTGAGATAAATTATTTGGATAATTTATATATATAATTATTTATGGGTTTAAATGATTATATTGTGTTATATTTTATAAAAGGTTTTATAAAATGTATAAGTAACAAAATAATACATAAGTTTATAAAAGGTTTATAAACTTTAAAAAAAAAAAAAACCTACAAGTATTATTATAAAACATTATGTGGTGCAGAATTTGGGACTCCAAGGAAGGGCACACATGCTTGTTTTGTTACTTTTAATACTACACAACACCACATGAGCATAACTAACACTTCTACCAAGTATTTGACTCATTCTTTCAAGTGATACATGCAACATACTCCAAAAAAAACTGCACAAAAACCCTCTAAAAGGGCTGTCCAGGCCGTGGGCTGTTTAGGGAGAAAAGAGGGTTCTAAATTTGGTTTTTGGAAGTTTGATTCAAGTGTTGATAAATCCTAACCAAAGTACAAGGTGTTGGTGCAAAGTTTGGGGTATAACTACTTGAGGTTTCATAGTTTTGGAGCTCTATTCATCATCATCTTCATCATCATCTATCAACAAGCTAGGAGAAGGTATAAACTCCTTTCTTACTTGTAGTTTGTAAGTATGTTTCACAACTTGATCCTAATTGGGATTTAACTTTAAAAGGTTAAAGATTAACAAGTTCAATTGGTAATATTTTCATGCTTCCGCTTTAATTTGATTCTTAAAAGGTTTTAAGCACTATGAAACTTGTTAAATCCCAACAATGGTATCTAGAGCCGAAGTTGTTGAAATATGCTTCGAGATGATCTATTAAACCCACTATATTTTTGCATTTTATGAACATGCATGATAGTAGAATGCAAAAATTTTCGGGTTTGGGTGGGGTTCATATTATGGCCGAATTATTGAGTCCCAAAAATGGGTTTTGGGCTCTTTTATTTGGTTTATATTTTGTTCATAAGTTGTTGTTCACAATCATAGCCAAGACCTTGTGGTTGAATGAATGTTTGTTTGGTTGATTTATTAAATTTCAATATGGTTGTAATCATTCATGCAATTTGGTTTGTAATAATATTCATTTGGTTATGTAATTTATTTTATATTTGGTATGTAAAATAGATTAGGTTGTATTTTCATTTTCTAGACAAAATTTATTAGGATATATTTTGTAAAATGATGAAGATGATGAAGACTTGAAGAACACATGAAGAAGCATTTGGATGCAAGATTAAGTGGGAGTTTTAAAATCTCCTACTTTGTTTATTACCCTTACCCGGTGGCATTTTGTTTTCGGCTAAACAAAATGCTTACCAAAAATGGCTTGATTGTGAACATATTGTTTTGCAAGCTTGGTTGTTTATTGTATGATTGTGGATTGTATGTTTGTATGCTACAAGTTAATCACACAAGTTAACAACAAACAAAACTAAAATTTAATTGGTTAAATTAGACGTTATTAACAACATGCAAAACGACAATTTAAATGGTTAAATTGAAATGGTAAAGGACATTAATAAACGGTTATTAAGGACATGATAAGGATCATACATATAAAATGGTTGATATTAAGTAATTGGCTTAATTACAAGATATGAAAAATGGATTTTCAAATAAACCATACACTAAATGCATGTTGGTGTATGGTGCAAAAGTTTTCTCAAACTAGAATTAACGAAAACTCAAAATCCCTTTCACTAACAAGGTAAACAAGTTTAACGCCATCCTATTTGTGTGACACTTAGGAATATTAGGGAACTCATGATGGGATAAAGGTCACCTAACCATTATGAGCAAACTAATATGATTAAGGCAAATTTCGCATGCTTGTGGGATAAAGGTCACCTAACCGCTTGTATGTTAAATTTACACGTCTATGCAAGTAGGACGACTTGATTTGGAAATCATGAACTTAGGGTCACCGAAGCATGAGGAACAAATAGGCGTTGATGGGATAAATATGCCATGCAAAAGGATTGCATGATCCCATAACTTAGAAGTTGCAAAAGGATTGCAATTGTCATATAATGACTACCTAGCTAAATCAAATGACGGGATAAAGGTCACCTAACCGAAATTTAGTTTACCGTTGGATTCTAATATTTAATAAGTCAATTAAAATATAAAAGGGTATTGTTTATTAAATTTAAAATCGATACTTAAATGAACTTTGTTAAATCTTGTAGATGGCCGCCAATAACAACAACAACATTCCTAACGCACCTATTAACATGAACAACCTATCGTTAAGGTCTCTCCTCGAGAAAGACAAACTCAACCATACGAACTTTATGGATTGGTTCCGTAATCTTAGAATTGTCCTCAAACTTGAGGATAAAGCGTATGTGTTGGAAGACCCTATTCCCGACCAACCGGACGAAGAAGATGTAGAGGGCATGGCTTACTATGACAAATATTGTGCCGATTCGGTGCAAGTCGGTTGCCTAATGCTTGGGACTATGATACCCGAACTCCAAAAGGATTTCGAACATCATAGTGCATATGACATGATAACGCAATTGAAGGAGATGTTCCTTCAACAAGCACGTGTTGAGCGCTTCGAAACGGTTCGAGCGCTACATGCATGTCGTATGGATGACACCCAATCCGTCTCCTCTTATGTCCTCAAAATGAAGAGCCTCATTGATCGTGCAAACCGTCTTAACCTCAACATATCTAATGAGCTAGCCACCGATCTTATCCTAAACTCCTTGTCAAAGAGGTTTGACCAATTTGTAATTAATTACAATATGAATGGGATGGATAAGACCATCGGTGAGCTACATGGCATGTTAAGGACGGCCGAAACTAGCATGGGTAAAAGGGCTTCACCCGTGCTAATGATCAATGATGGTGGGTCTAAAGGTAATAACACCTCTAAGCCTAAGGTGGCTAAGAGGAAAGGACCCGCCTATCAAGGCAAGAGAAAGGGGAAGATGGTTACCCCAACCAAGAACAAGAATAAAAAGAAAAAGGTTGCGGAAAAGGCAAACCCCAAGGAAGACCCGTGTTTCGGTTGCGGTGAGATGGGTCATTGGAAACGAAACTGCCCGGTCTACCTTAAGGAGTTGAAGGAAAAGAGGGATGCGGGGTAATCCTCAGGTAATATATATATGGTATATATAGAGCTTAGTATTACTTCTTCTAATACATGGGTATTAGACACTGGATGTGGAACTCACATTTGCAATTCATTGCAGGGGTTCAAAGGAAGTAGCAAGCAAACGGGAACATCAAGTCTCTACATGGGTAATGGAGCCAAAGTGCAAGTGAAGGCTCAAGGAGACTTTGTGTTAAAGCTTCCAAGTGGTTTGGAGCTTATTTTGAAAGATGTTTTGTATGCACCCGATTTATGTCGAAACATTATTCCCGTTTCCCGTTTGAAACAATGTGGTTTTAATCTTAATTTTGTTAATGATGATATCCACGTTTATTTAGATAATGTATTCTATTTTAAGGCTTTACCTTCAAATGGAATTTATGAATTGGTTCATGATGACACATCATCTAGTAGCTCAATATACCATACAAGCACCAAGAAACTCAAAAGGGATTTGAGTGATTCCTACTTATGGCATTGTCGCCTTAGTCACATAAACAAGAACCGAATGCATACACTTCAAAAGAATGGACTTTTGAAATCAAATGAAATGGATTCGTTTGATATATGTGAATCCTGTTTACAAGGCAAGATGACTAAAGCACCTTTCAAAGGGACCTATGAAAGGGCTAAAGACTTATTGGGATTAATACATTCGGATGTGTGTGGACCCTTTAAGCCCATGACTAGGAATGGTGAAAGATACTTCGTTACTTTCATTGATGACTTCAGTCGTTTCGGATATGTCTACTTATTAAGACACAAGGATGAAACTTTTGAAGCATTCAAAGAATATCAAAACGAAGTACAAAATCAACTCAACAAGACAATTAAGGTACTTCGTACCGATAGAGGCGGTGAATACCTAAGCGATGCTTTCCAAGATCATCTTAGGAGTTGTGGGATTATCTCACAACTTACTCCACCCGGAACACCCCAACTTAACGGATTGTCCGAAAGGAGGAACCGAACCCTAATGGATATGGTTCGATCTATGATGGCAAGAAGCTCGTTACCTTTATCATTTTGGGGTTATTGTCTAAGCTCCGCGGCTCGTATTTTAAATGTAGCCCCAACCAAGAAAGTGGAACGAACTCCTCATGAGATGTGGTTTGGAAAACCTCCATCTCTATCATACTTAAAGGTATGGGGATGTGAAGCTTATCCTAAGCGTTACGTCCCTAATAAGTTGAATGCTCGATCCACGAAGTGTATCTTCATAGGATATCCCAAGGATGATATGGGATACTATTTCTATGATCCATCCGAGCAGAATGTATTTGTTGCTCGGAAGGCGGAATTCCTTGAAACTAAGTTCCTAATGGAAGGAAATAGTGAAAGGAAGATAGATCTTGAAGAGGTTCAAGATCAAGTACATGATACAAAATTGGTTGACACTAGCACTCAACATGAAAATGTTGATAGTGATCAAATGGATGATCAAAATACACAAGACATTCGTAGATCTGGTAGGATTAGCAATCCTCCTGAGAGATATGGGTTTCTCATAGATGGTTGCTATACAGTTGATTTGGATGAACCAACAAACTACCAAGATGCTTTATCAAGGATTGATAAAGATAAATGGCAGGAAGCCATGAAATCTGAGATGCAATCCATGTATGACAACCAAGTTTGGGAACTTGTTACGCAACCTCCTGGCTCTAGGCTAGTTGATTGTAAATGGCTTTTCAAAATGAAAACCGACATACATGGAAACTTGGATACATACAAAGCTAGACTTGTAGTAAAAGGTTTCACTCAAACTCAAGGGATTGACTATGATGAAACTTTTTTGCCTGTGGCAATGCTAAAGTCTATTAGGATATTATTTGCCATTGCTGCTCATTATGATTACGAAATATGGCAAATGGATGTCAAGACCGCTTTCTTAAATGGATATCTTATGGAAGATGTCTATATGGTTCAGCCTGAAGGTTTTGTTGATCCGAAATATCCTAAAAAGGTATGCAAGTTAAAGAAGTCAATCTACGGATTGAAACAAGCATCTAGAATGTGGAATCATCGTTTTAATGAGGAAGCTGAGAAATTTGGCTTCATTAAAAATGGTGATGAAGCTTGTGTATATAAGAAAGCTAGTGGGAGCACTATCATGTTCCTTGTATTATATGTGGATGATATATTGTTATTTGGGAACGATATTCCGGCAATGCAAGGTGTTAGAACTTGGTTAAGTAAATGCTTCTCCATTAAGGATCTTGGAGAAGCACAATACGTTTTGGGGATTGGAATCTACAGGGATAGATCCAAGAAATTGATAGGTTTGAATCAAAGTGCATACATTGAAAAGGTCTTGAAAAGGTTCAAGATGGAGAACTCTAAGAAAGGTTTGGTACCTATTCAAAAAGGAACACTTCTCAGTTCATCTCAGTGCCCTACCACAAAAGATGAACATGAGAGAATGAAGAATGTCCCATACGCGTCTGCTATTGGGTCAATCATGTATGCAATGATATGCACTAGACCGGATGTGTCATGCGCTCTTAGCTTGACAAGTAGATACCAGAATAACCCAGGAAACAGTCATTGGGTTGCTGTTAAAAGTATATTGAAATACCTTAGAAGGACTAAGGATATGTTTCTAATATACGGGTCTGGTGAGGAGGAACTCGCTGTAAAAGGTTACGTGGACGCGATCTTCCAAACTGATCGAGATGATTCTCGATCACAATCCGGTTATGTCTTTACATTAAATGGAGGTGCGGTCTCTTGGAAGAGTTCAAAACAGGATGTTGTTGCGTTATCCACTACAGAGTCAGAGTACATTGCCACCTCATTGGCAGCGCAGGAAGCTGCATGGATGAAGAAATTCATCGACGACTTAGGAGTGGTCCCTTCCATTCCGGACCCTCTTGAGATCTTTTGTGACAACGAGGGTGCGATTGCCCAAATCAAGGAACCTCGTGCACACCAAAAGACCCGTCACATTGAGCGGAGATTCAACTACATAAGGGATGAAGTTGAAAAAGGAAAGATATGTATTCGCAAGGTTCACACAGATCTTAATATAGCGGATCCACTCACGAAGCTCTTACATGGAGCAAAACATGAAGGGCATGTTAGTGCATTAGGGCTTCGATATTCTAGTGATTGGTTATGATCTGTTTTAAGTATTGTACCGGAACGAAATTATTCAAACTCATTAATATAACTATGGTGTTAATTTATTTGAGTTATGTTCCTATTTTGCATATTTCATCCATGAATAAGCAATTATTCTAAATTTCCGTAGTCGATCACATTTGTGGGAACAAGTGTGAGGTTTAGACTATTATGAACTCGGATTGGTATACATTCATAGGCTGAATGTGGGGCAAGGTTGCAACCAAGGTTCATAGATATTTGTGGGAAACAAATATTGGAAGACCCGCTCTCAAGAATTACTGTATAGAGCCTTTGTGGTTGATCACATGTAATCTTGAGTAAAGGCGAATATCATTGTATCCTCTGACCTGAGATACATATTGGGTTCGGATATTCACCAAGTATTGTGCCTTGATTCTTTCCTTCGCTATTCTGAAATATGGTAGTACATAAGGAAGAACTCAGGTATATTACAAAGTGTATATCTAGGACGTATGTAGTCAAGATGGAATTTGTCCCTCTTATTCGTTGAGAGTCAGATGTCTAAGGCCTGAAAAGTTAAATCTATAAGAGAGTGATCACTCTGTATCTCTTGGATTTAACATGACATCTAGGATGAAAGGATATAATGAAAGATTCACCTATATATATCAGTTCGAATAGGGAACTCGAAAGGGATGATGTTATTGAATGGCACAAAGTCATAACATATTGGGGGTGATGGACGGTCGTTAGGTGGTATCCGTCACTTGCATTAATTTCTTATGTTTCTCGTGCAAGTGGGAGATTGAAGGTATTTCGTATGCCCGAGAGACATATTAAATTAATGTGGCTAATGTGTTATGATCCAAGTCGGGTCATACCCAATAACAAACTTACCGACACCTTACGTATTTGATCTTAACGATTGGATCATTAAACAAATACGCAACACTTGAATTTTAGAAAATCAGGTTTCTAAAATATTATCACTTGAGATAAATTATTTGGATAATTTATATATATAATTATTTATGGGTTTAAATGATTATATTGTGTTATATTTTATAAAAGGTTTTATAAAATGTATAAGTAACAAAATAATACATAAGTTTATAAAAGGTTTATAAACTTTAAAAAAAAAAAACCTACAAGTATTATTATAAAACATTATGTGGTGCAGAATTTGGGACTCCAAGGAAGGGCACACATGCTTGTTTTGTTACTTTTAATACTACACAACACCACATGAGCATAACTAACACTTCTACCAAGTATTTGACTCATTCTTTCAAGTGATACATGCAACATACTCCAAAAAAAACTGCACAAAAACCCTCTAAAAGGGCTGTCCAGGCCGTGGGCTGTTTAGGGAGAAAAGAGGGTTCTAAATTTGGTTTTTGGAAGTTTGATTCAAGTGTTGATAAATCCTAACCAAAGTACAAGGTGTTGGTGCAAAGTTTGGGGTATAACTACTTGAGGTTTCATAGTTTTGGAGCTCCATTCATCATCATCTTCATCATCATCTATCAACAAGCTAGGAGAAGGTATAAACTCCTTTCTTACTTGTAGTTTGTAAGTATGTTTCACAACTTGATCCTAATTGGGATTTAACTTTAAAAGGTTAAAGATTAACAAGTTCAATTGGTAATATTTTCATGCTTCCGCTTTAATTTGATTCTTAAAAGGTTTTAAGCACTATGAAACTTGTTAAATCCCAACAAAAATCTGTGAATGTGAGTTATAGTCTCACTTTTAAAATCTAATATTTTTGGGATGAGAATACATGCAGTTTTATAAATGTTTTACGAAATAGACACAAGTAATTGAAACTACATTATATGGGTGAATGATCGAAGCCGAATATGCCCCTTTTGCTTGGTAACCTAAGAATTAGTAAACCGATTTACTAATTGACGCGAATCCTAAAGATAGATCTATTGGACCTAACGAACCCCATTCAAAGTACCAGATGCTTTAGTACTTCGAATTCATTTTTATCATGTCCGAAGGATTTCCCGGAATGATAGGGGATATTCTTATATGCATCTTGTTAATATCGGTTACCAGGTGTTCACTAAAATGTCCCGTTCTTATTGATTAAAAACGTTCCATATTAATTGATTTCGTTGCGAGGTTTTGACCTCTATATGAGACGTTTTTTTCAAAGACTGCATTCATTTTTAAAACAAACCATAACCTTTATTTCATAAATAAAGGTTTAAAAAGCTTTACGTAGATTATCAAATAATGATAATCTAAAATATCCTGTTTACACACGACCATTACATAATGGTTTACAATACAAATATGTTACATCGAAATCAGTTTCTTGAATGCAGTTTTTACACAATATCATACAAACATGGACTCCAAATCTTGTCCTTATTTTAGTATGCAACAGCGGAAGCTCTTAATATTCACCTGAGAATAAACATGCTTTAAACGTCAACAAAAATGTTGGTGAGTTATAGGTTTAACCTATATATATCAAATCGTAACAATAGACCACAAGATTTCATATTTCAATACACATCCCATACATAGAGATAAAAATCATTCATATGGTGAACACCTGGTAACCGACATTAACAAGATGCATATATAAGAAATATCCCCATCATTTCGGGACACCCTTCGGATATGATATAAATTTTGAAGTACTAAAGCATCTGGTACTTTGGATGGGGTTTGTTAGGCCCAATAGATCTATATTTAGGATTCGCGTCAATTAGGGTGTCTATTCCCTAATTCTTAGATTACCAGACTTAATAAAAAGGGGCATATTCGATTTCGATAATTCAACCATAGAATGTAGTTTCACGTACTTGTGTCTATTTTGTAAATCATTTATAAAACCTGCATGTATTCTCATCCAAAAAATATTAGATTTTAAAAGTGGGACTATAACTCACTTTCACAGATTTTTACTTCGTCGAGAAGTAAGACTTGGCCACTGTTGATTCACGAACCTATAACAATATATACATATATAGTATGTTCAAAATATATTTACAACACTTTTAATATATTTTGATGTTTTAAGTTTATTAAGTCAGTTGTCCTCGTTAGTAACCTACAACTAGTTGTCCACAGTTAGATGTACAGAAATAAATCGATAAATATTATCTTGAATCAATCCACGACCCAGTGTATACGTATCTCAGTATTGATCACAAATCAAACTATATATATTTTGGAATCAACCTCAACCCTGTATAGCTAACTCCAACATTCACATATAGAGTGTCTATGGTTGTTCCGAAATATATATAGATGTGTCGACATGATAGGTCAAAACATTGTATACGTGTCTATGGTATCTCAAGATTACATAATATACAATACAAGTTGATTAAGTTATGGTTGGAATAGATTTGTTACCAATTTTCACGTAGCTAAAATGAGAAAAATTATCCAATCTTGTTTTACCCATAACTTCTTCATTTTAAATCCGTTTTGAGTGAATCAAATTTCTATGGTTTCATATTGAACTCTATTTTATGAATATAAACAGAAAAAGTATAGGTTTATAGTCGGAAAAATAAGTTACAGGTCGTTTTTGTAAAGGTAGTCATTTCAGTCGAAATAACGACGTCTAGATGACCATTTTAGAAAACATACTTCCACTTTGAGTTTAACCATAATTTTTGGATATAGTTTCATGTTCATAATAAAAATCATTTTCTCAGAATAACAACTTTTAAATAAAAGTTTATCATATTTTTTAATTAACTAACCCAAAACAGCCCGCGGTGTTACTACGACGGCGTAAATCCGGTTTTACGATGTTTTTTGTGTTTCCAGGTTTTAAATCATTAAGTTAGCATATCATATAGATATAGAACATGTGTTTAGTTAATTTTAAAAGTCAAGTTAGAAGGATTAACTTTTGTTTGCGAACAAGTTTAGAATTAACTAAACTATGTTCTAGTGATTACGAGTTTAAACCTTCGAATAAGATAGTTTTATATATATGAATTGAATGATGTTATGAACATCATTACTACCTCATGTTTAGTAGGTAAACCTACTGGAAGTGACAAGAAATGATCTAGCTTCAAAGGATCTTGGATGGCTTGAAAGTTCTTGAAGTAGGATCATGACACAAAAACAAGTTCAAGTAAGATTTTTACTCGAATTAAGATAGTTTATAGTTATAGAAATTGAATCAAAGTTTGAATATAAATATTACCTTGAATAAGAAAGATAACCTACTGTATATAACAAAGGTTTCTTGATCTTAGATGATTACTTGGAATGGATTAGAAAGCTTGGAAGTAAATTAGTAAACTTGAAGGGATTTTTGAAGTGTTCTTGAAGTGTTCTTCCTATGATGATTATAGCTTGATTCTTGAAGTGATTTTTGATGAAGATGATGATTAAATACTGGAAAAATACGTTCATAATAGTGTGTGTGTGTGTTGAGAGAGAATTAGAAAGAGAATTGGAAGTGAAATGGAGTGAATGATGAGTGGTAATTGGTGAGTGGTGAGTGGGGTTAAAAGGAGTTCTAGTTAGTTGACTAGCTCATTGTAGAAGTTAAAATTGATTAGTCATACATGACATAATCAAGAGTGGAATCCCATGCTAGTTCCTATTGGTATATACTCATAGTAAGTACGTTTTGAAGCTGTATATAATACGGGTAAGAATACGACTAGAATTCTTGATGAAAGAAAAGAATGGGAAAGTAACTGTAACTATTTTCATTAAGTATGAGTGTTTTGATATATGTCTTGAAGTCTTCCAAAAGTATTTTAATACATCTAAATACACTACATGTATATACATTTTAACTGAGTCATTAAGTCATCGTTAGTCGTTACATGTAAGTGTTGTTTTGAAACCTTTAAGTTAACGATCTCAATTAATGTTGTTAACCCATTGTTTATTATATCTAATGAGATGTTAAATTATTATATTATCATGATATTATGATATATTAATATATCTTAATATGATATATATACATTTAAATGTCGTTACAACGATAATCGTTACATATATGTCTCGTTTCGAAATCCTTAAGTTAGTAGTCTTGTTTATATGTATATAACTCATTGTTAATATACTTATGGAGATACTTACTTATCATAATCTCATGTTAACCATATGTATATCCATATATATATCGTCATGTCGTTTTTACAAGTTTTAACGTTCGTGAATCGCCGGTCAACTTGGGTGGTCAATTGTCTATATGAAACATATTTCAATTAATCAAGTCTTAACAAGTTTGATTGCTTAACATATTGGAAACATTTAATCATGTAAATATCAATCTCAATTAATATATATAAACATGGAAAAGTTCGGGTCACTACAGTACCTACCAGTTAAATAAATTTCGTCCCGAAATTTTAAGCTGTTGAAGGTGTTGACGAATCTTCTGGAAATAGATGTGGGTATTTCTTCTTCATCTGATCTTCACGCTCCCAGGTAAACTCGGGTCCTCTACGAGCATTCCATCGAACCTTAACAATTGGTATCTTGTTTTGCTTAAGTCTTTTAACCTCACGATCCATTATTTCGACGGGTTCTTCGATGAATTGGAGTTTTTCGTTGATTTGGATTTCATCTAACGGAATAGTGAGATCTTCTTTAGCCAAACATTTCTTCAAATTCGAGACGTGGAAAGTGTTATGTACAGCCGCGAGTTGTTGAGGTAACTCAAGTCGGTAAGCTACTAGTCCGACACGATCAATAATCTTGAATGGTCCAATATACCTTGGATTTAATTTCCCTCGTTTACCAAATCGAACAACGCCTTTCCAAGGTGCAACTTTAAGCATGACCATATCTCCAATTTCAAATTCTATATCTTTTCTTTTAATGTTAGCGTAGCTCTTTTGTCGACTTTGGGCGGTTTTCAACCGTTGTTGAATTTGGATGATCTTCTCGGTAGTTTCTTGTATAATCTCCGGACCCGTAATCTGTCTATCCCCCACTTCACTCCAACAAATTGGAGACCTGCACTTTCTACCATAAAGTGCTTCAAACGGCGCCATCTCAATGCTTGAATGGTAGCTGTTGTTGTAGGAAAATTCTGCTAACGGTAGATGTCGATCCCAACTGTTTCCGAAATCAATAACACATGCTCGTAGCATGTCTTCAAGCATTTGTATCGTCCTTTCGCTCTGCCCATCAGTTTGTGGATGATAGGCAGTACTCATGTCTAGACGAGTTCTTAATGCTTGCTGTAATGTCTGCCAGAATCTTGAAATAAATCTGCCATCCCTATCAGAGATAATAGAGATTGGTATTCCATGTCTGTAGACGACTTCCTTCAAATACAGTCGTGCTAACTTCTTCATCTTGTCATCTTCTCTTATTGGCAGGAAGTGTGCTGATTTGGTGAGACGATCAACTATTACCCAAATAGTATCAAAACCACTTGCAGTCCTTGGCAATTTAGTGATGAAATCCATGGTAATGTTTTCCCATTTCCATTCTGGGATTTTGGGTTGTTGAAGTAGACCTGATGGTTTCTGATGCTCAGCTTTGACCTTAGAACACGTCAAACATTCTCCTACGTATTTAGCAACATCGGCTTTCATACCCGGCCACCAAAAATGTTTCTTGAGATCCTTGTACATCTTCCCCGTTCCAGGATGTATTGAGTATCTGGTTTTATGAGCTTCTCTAAGTACCATTTCTCTCATATCTCCAAATTTTGGTACCCAAATCCTTTCACCCCTATACCGGATTCCGTCTTCCCGAATATTAAGATGCTGCTCCGATCCTTTGGGTATTTCATCCTTTAAATTTCCTTCTTTTAAAACTCCTTGTTGCGCCTCCTTTATTTGAGTAGTAAGGTTATTATGAATCATTATATTCATAGATTTTACTCGAATGGGTTCTCTGTCCTTCCTGCTTAAGGCATCGGCTACCACATTTGCCTTCTCCGGGTGGTAACGAATCTCAAAGTCGTAATCATTCAACAATTCAATCCACCTACGCTGCCTCATATTCAGTTGTTTCTGATTAAATATGTGTTGAAGACTTTTGTGGTCGGTATATATAATACTTTTGACCCCATATAAGTAGTGCCTCCAAGTCTTTAATGCAAAAACAACCGCGCCTAATTCCAAATCATGCGTCGTATAATTTTGCTCGTGAATCTTCAATTGTCTAGACGCATAAGAAATCACCTTCGTTCGTTGCATTAATACACAACCGAGACCTTGCTTTGATGCGTCACAATAAATCACAAAATCATCATTCCCTTCAAGCAATGACAATATAGGTGCCGTAGTTAGCTTTTTCTTCAATAACTGAAACGCTTTCTCTTGTTCATCCTTCCATTCAAATTTCTTCCCTTTTATGCGTTAATGCAGTCAAGGGTTTTGCTATTCTGGAAAAGTCTTGGATGAACCTTCTGTAGTAACCAGTTAGTCCTAAAAACTGGCGTATGTGTTTCGGAGTTTTCGGGGCTTCCCACTTTTCAACAATTTCTATCTTTGCCGGATCCACCTTAATACCTTTTTTGTTCACTATGTGACCGAGGAATTGAACTTCTTCCAACCAAAATGCACACTTTGAAAATTTAGCATACAATTCTTCCTTCCTCAATACTTCTAACACCTTTCTCAAATGTTCACCGTGTTCTTGGTCATTCTTTGAGTAAATAAGTATGTCATCAATGAAAACAATGACAAACTTGTCAAGGTATGATCCACACACTCGGTTCATAAGGTCCATGAACACAGCCGGTGCATTAGTTAAACCAAACGGCATGACCATAAACTCGTAATGACCGTACCGTGTTCTGAAAGCAGTCTTTGGAATATCATCTTCTTTCACCCGCATTTGATGATACCTGGAACGTAAGTCAATCTTTGAATAAACAGACGAGCCTTATAGTTGTTCAAATAAGTTGTCGATTCTCGGTAGTGGGTAGCGGTTCTTGATGGTAAGTTTGTTCAACTCTAGGTAGTCGATACACAACCTGAATGTACCATCTTTCTTCTTGACAAACAAAACAGGAGCTCCCCACGGTGATGTGCTTGGTCGAATGAAACCATGCTCTAAAAGTTCTTGTAATTGGTTTTGCAGTTCTTTCATCTCGCTGGGTGCGAGTCTGTAAGGAGCACGAGCTATTGGTGCAGCTCCTGGTACAAGATCTATTTGAAATTCAACGGATCGATGTGGGGGTAATCCCGATAATTCTTTCGAAAATACATCGGGAAATTCTTTTGCGACGGGAACATCATTAATGCTCTTTTCTTTATTTTGTACTTTCTCGACGTGTGCTAGAACAGCATAGCAACCTTTTCTTATTAGTTTTTGTGCCTTCAAATTACTAATAAGATGTAGCTTCGTGTTGCCCTTTTCTCCGTACACCATTAAGGGTTTTCCTTTTTCTCGTATAATGCGAATTGCATTTTTGTAACAAACGATCTCTGCTTTCACTTCTTTCAACCAGTCCATACCGATTATCACATCAAAACTCCCTAACTCTACTGGTATCAAATCAATCTTAAATGTTTCGCTAACCAGTTTAATTTCTCAATTCCGACATATATTATCTGCTGAAATTAATTTACCATTTGCTAATTCGAGTAAAAATTTACTATCCAAAGGCGTCAATGGACAACTTAATTTAGCTCAAAAATCTCTACTCATATAGCTTCTATCCACACCCGAATCAAATAAAACGTAAGCAGATTTATTGTCAATAAGAAACGTACCCGTAACAAGCTCCGGGTCTTCTTGTGCCTCTGCCGCATTAATATTGAAAACTCTTCCGCGGCCTTGTCCATTTGTGTTCTCCTGGTTCGGGCAATTTCTAATAATGTGGCCCGGTTTTCCACATTTATAACAAACTACATTGGCATAACTTGCTCCGACACTACTTGCTCTGCCATTACTCATTCCGACACCATTTGTTCCTTTCTTTCTATTAACCCCTGGTCCATAGACCTCACACTTCGTCGCGCTATGACCGTTTCTTTTACACTTGTTGCAAAATTTGGTGCAGAACCCCGAGTGATACTTTTCACACCTTTGGCATAGCTGCTTCTGATTGTTGTTGTTGTTGCGGTTATTATTGCTGTTGGGATGATTGTTGTAGTTGCTGTTGTTGTTGTTGTTGTTGGGCCGTTTGTTGTAGTTGCGATTGATGTTGCGATTGTTGGGATAATTGTTGCGATTATTGTTGTAATTGCTGTTGTTGTTGTATTGGTGATTCTTATCACCGTTTTCCTCCCACTTTCTTTTGACTTGCTTCACATTGGCCTCTTCAGCAGTCTGTTCTTTAATTCTTTCTTCAATCTGGTTCACTAGTTTATGAGCCAATCTACATGCCTGTTGTATGGAGGCGGGCTCGTGTGAACTTATATCTTCTTGGATTCTTTCCGGTAATCCTTTCATAAACGCGTCGATCTTCTCTTCCTCATTTTCAAATGCTCCCGGACACAATAGGCACAATTCTGTGAATCGTCTTTCGTACGTGGTAATATCAAATCCTTGGGTTCGTAACCCTCTAAGTTCTGTCTTGAGCTTATTGACCTCGGTTCTGGGACGGTACTTCTCGTTCATCAAGTGCTTGAATGCTGACCATGGTAGTGCGTACGCATCGTCTTGTCCCACTTGCTCTAGATAGGTATTCCACCATGTTAACGCAGAACCTGTGAAGGTATGGGTAGCGTACTTCACTTTGTCCTCTTCAGTACACTTACTTATGGCAAACACCGATTCGACCTTCTCGGTCCACCGTTTCAATCCGATCGGTCCTTCGGTTCCATCAAATTCCAAAGGTTTACAGGCAGTGAATTCTTTGTAGGTGCATCCTACACGATTTCTTGTACTGCTAGATCCAAGGTTATTGTTGGTATGTAGCGCAGCCTGTACTGCGGCTATGTTTGAAGCTAGAAAAGTACGGAATTCCTCTTCATTCATATTCACGGTGTGTCGAGTAGTCGGTGCCATTTCCTTCAAAATAGTCAAATGGAACAAGTTAATCATACAGAATATTAAGAGTAGTTAATAGTATTTCGTAGCATAATATGAACTCATTTATAAAAGCTTTTTCTTCATATTAGCGTTTTATAAGTTTAAGTTCGGGTAGTACCTACCCATTAAGTTCATACTTAGTAGCTAATATACAATTCAACTACTACAATTCTATATGAAAAACTGGTTATAATAATATTTCGCGTTCAAACTTTTACACAATATTTTACAAACTTACAATACCGCTTATTTTACATATAGCATGAAATATAGCACACAATAAATTTGATACAAGATGGTTGTGAAGATAATTCTAGCTAGTATACAAGTCGTTCAGCAAAGGCAATAAAGACACGTAATTCATACGTCCAGAAACAAGTCATGCATTCTGGTTTTACTAGGATTACTTCCCATCCTTGATCTTGTGGAACATAACCGTTATGGCCGTTGATAAGACAGCGTGTTGTAACGTCGTCAAAGGGACGAGGGTTACGTAATGTCCAACAGTCCCGTAACAATCTAAAAACCTCATTTCTTACCCCAATTACCGACTCCGTCACTTGTAGGAACGTTTTGTTTAATAGTTGTAGCCCGATGTTCTTGTTCTCACTTTGGTGAGAAGCGAACATTACTAATCCGTAAGCATAACATGCTTCTTTATGTTGCATGTTAGCCGCTTTTTCTAAATCACGAAATCCAATATTCGGATATATTGAGTCAAAATAATTTCTTAACCCATTGTGTAAAATAGCATTTAGGTTCCCCGCAATATATGCGTCAAAGTAAACACATCGTAACTTATGGATTTCCCAATGTGATATCCCCCATCTTTCGAACGAAAGCCTTTTATAAACCAAGGCATTCTTGGAACGTTCTTCGAATGTCTTACAAACTGATCTCGCCTTAAATAGTTGTGCCGAAGAATTCTGACCAACTCTAGACAAGATTTCATCGATCATGTCTCCGGGTAGGTCTCTTAAAATATTGGGTTGTCTATCCATTTTGTGTTTTTATACTGTAAAATAGACAAGAGTTAGATTCATAAAAAAAAATACTTATTAATACAAGCAATTTTTACATATATCATAAAGCATAAGCACACTATATTACATATATTACACCACACGAATACAACTATCTTATTCTGACTCGCTTGTTTCTTCTTCTTCGATTTTGGTTCGTTTTGCCAAGTTTCTAGGGATATATGATGTTCCCCTAATATGAGCCGTCGTTTTCCACATTGGTTTAGAAAAACCTGGTGGTTTAGAGGTTCCCGGGTCATTGTTACAACTTAAGGACTTCGGGGGTTGACGATACATATAAAGTTCATCGGGGTTGGAATTTGATTTCTCTATTTTTATGCCCTTTCCCTTATTATTTTCTTTTGCCTTTTTAAATTCAGTTGGGGTAATTTCTATAACATCATCGGAATTCTCGTCGGAATCCGATTCATCGGAGAATTGGTAATCCTCCAAATATTTTGCTTCCTTGGCGGAAACACCATTGACCATAATTAACCTTGGTCGGTTGGTTGAGGATTTTCTTTTACTTAACCGTTTTATTATTTCCCCCACCGGTTCTATTTCTTCATCCGGTTCCGATTCTTCTTCCGGTTCCGATTCTTCTTCCGGTTCCGACTCTTCTTCCGGTTCCTCTTCGGGAACTTGTGAATCAGTCCACGAATCATTCCAATTTACATTTGACTCTTCATTATTATTAGGTGAGTCAATGGGACTTGTTCTAGAGGTAGACATCTATCACATAATATCAAACGTGTTAAGAGATTAATATATCACATAATATTCACATGTTAAAAATATATAGTTTCCAACAAAATTTGTTAAGCAATCATTTTTCAAGTAAATACGGTCGAAGTTCAGACTCACTAATGCATCCTAACAAACTAGATAAGACACACTAATGCAAAATTCTGGTTCTCTAAGACCAATGCTCTGATACCAACTGAAATGTCCCGTTCTTATTGATTAAAAACGTTCCATATTAATTGATTTCGTTGCGAGGTTTTGACCTCTATATGAGACGTTTTTTTCAAAGACTGCATTCATTTTTAAAACAAACCATAACCTTTATTTCATAAATAAAGGTTTAAAAAGCTTTACGTAGATTATCAAATAATGATAATCTAAAATATCCTGTTTACACACGACCATTACATAATGGTTTATAATACAAATATGTTACATCGAAATCAGTTTCATGAATGCAGTTTTTACACAATATCATACAAACATGGACTCCAAATCTTGTCCTTATTTTAGTATGCAACAGCGGAAGCTCTTAATATTCACCTGAGAATAAACATGCTTTAAACGTCAACAAAAATGTTGGTGAGTTATAGGTTTAACCTATATATATCAAATCGTAACAATAGACCACAAGATTTCATATTTCAATACACATCCCATACATAGAGATAAAAATCATTCATATGGTGAACACCTGGTAACCGACATTAACAAGATGCATATATAAGAAATATCCCCATCATTCCGGGACACCCTTCGGATATGATATAAATTTTGAAGTACTAAAGCATCCGGTACTTTGGATGGGGTTTGTTAGGCCCAATAGATCTATCTTTAGGATTCACGTCAATTAGGGTGTCTGTTCCCTAATTCTTAGATTACCAGACTTAATAAAAAGGGGCATATTCGATTTCGATAATTCAACCATAGAATGTAGTTTCACGTACTTGTGTCTATTTTGTAAATCATTTATAAAACCTGCATGTATTCTCATCCCAAAAATATTAGATTTTAAAAGTGGGACTATAACTCACTTTCACAGATTTTTACTTCGTCGAGAAGTAAGACTTGGCCACTGTTGATTCACGAACCTATAACAATATATACATATATAGTATGTTCAAAATATATTTACAACACTTTTAATATATTTTGATGTTTTAAGTTTATTAAGTCAGCTGTCCTCGTTAGTAACCTACAACTAGTTGTCCACAGTTAGATGTACAGAAATAAATCGATAAATATTATCTTGAATCAATCCACGACCCAGTGTATACGTATCTCAGTATTGATCACAACTCAAACTATATATATTTTGGAATCAACCTCAACCCTGTATAGCTAACTTCAACATTCACATATAGAGTGTCTATGGTTGTTCCGAAATATATATAGATGTGTCGACATGATAGGTCAAAACATTGTATACGTGTCTATGGTATCTCAAGATTACATAATATACAATACAAGTTGATTAAGTTATGGTTGGAATAGATTTGTTACCAATTTTCACGTAGCTAAAATGAGAAAAATTATCCAATCTTGTTTTTTACCCATAACTTCTTCATTTTAAATCCGTTTTGAGTGAATCAAATTGCTATGGTTTCATATTGAACTCTATTTTATGAATATAAACAGAAAAAGTATATGTTTATAGTCGGAAAAATAAGTTACAAGTCGTTTTTGTAAAGGTAGTCATTTCAGTCGAAAGAACGACGTCTAGATGACCATTTTAGAAAACATACTTCCACTTTGAGTTTAACCATAATTTTTGGATATAGTTTCATGTTCATAATAAAAATTATTTTCTCAGAATAACAACTTTTAAATCAAAGTTTATCATAGTTTTTAATTAACTAACCCAAAACAGCCCGCGGTGTTACTACGACGGCGTAAATCCGGTTTTACGGTGTTTTTCGTGTTTCCAGGTTTTAAATCATTAAGTTAGCATATCATATAGATATACAATATGTGTTTAGTTAATTTTAAAAGTCAAGTTAGAAGGATTAACTTTTGTTTGCGAACAAGTTTAGAATTAACTAAACTATGTTCTAGTGATTACGAGTTTAAACCTTCGAATAAGATAGTTTTATATATATGAATCGAATGATGTTATGAACATCATTACTACCTCAAGTTTAGTAGGTAAACCTACTATAAGTGACAAGAAATGATCTAGCTTCAAAGGATCTTGGATGGCTTGAAAGTTCTTGAAGTAGGATCATGACACAAAAACAAGTTCAAGTAAGATTTTTACTCGAATTAAGATAGTTTATAGTTATAGAAATTGAATCAAAGTTTGAATATGAATATTACCTTGAATAAGAAAGATAACCTACTGTATATAACAAAGGTTTCTTGATCTTAGATGATTACTTGGAATGGATTAGAAAGCTTGGAAGTAAATTAGTAAACTTGAAGGGATTTTTGAAGTGTTCTTGAAGTGTTCTTCCTATGATGATTATAGCTTGATTCTTGAAGTGATTTTTGATGAAGATGATGATTAACTACTGGAAAATACGTTCATAATAGTGTGTGTGTGTTGAGAGAGAATTAGAAAGAGAATTGGAAGTGAAATGGAGTGAATGATGTGTGGTAATTGGTGAGTGGTGAGTGGGGTTAAAAGGAGTTCTAGTTAGTTGACTAGCTCATGGTAGAAGTTAAAATTGATTAGTCATATATGACATAATCAAGAGTGGAATCCCATGCTAGTTCCTATTGGTATATACTCATAGTAAGTACGTTTTGAAGCTGTGTATAATACGGGTAAGAATACGACTAGAATTCTTGATGAAAGAAAAGAATGGGAAAGTAACTGTAACCATTTTCGTTAAGTATGAGTGTTTTGATATATGTCTTGAAGTCTTCCAAAAGTATTTTAATACATCTAAATACACTACATGTATATACATTTTAACTGAGTCGTTAAGTCATCGTTAGTCGTTACATGTAAGTGTTGTTTTGAAACCTTTAAGTTAACGATCTCAATTAATGTTGTTAACCCATTGTTTATTATATCTAATGAGATGTTACATTATTATATTATCATGATATTATGATATATTAATATATCTTAATATGATATATATACATTTAAATGTTGTTACAACGATAATCGTTACATATATGTCTCGTTTCGAAATCCTTAAGTTAGTAGTCTTGTTTATATGTATATAACTCATTGTTAATATACTTATGGAGATACTTACTTATCATAATCTCATGTTAACCATATGTATATCCATATATATATCGTCATGTCGTTTTTACAAGTTTTAACGTTCGTGAATCGCCGATCAACTTGGGTGGTCAATTGTCTATATGAAACATATTTCAATTAATCAAGTCTTAACAAGTTTGATTGCTTAACATGTTGGAAACATTTAATCATGTAAATATCAATCTCAATTAATATATATAAACATGGAAAAGTTCGGGTCACTACATTCACCATATGAATGATTTTTATCTCTATGTATGGGATGTATATTGAAATATGAAATCTTGTGGTTTATTATTACGATTTGATAAATATATAGGTTAAACCTATGACTCACCAACATTTTTGTTGACGTTTAAAGCATGTTTATTCTCAGGTGATTATTAAGAGCTTCCGCTGTTGCATGCTAAAATATGGACAAGATTTAGTGTCAGCATGCTTGTATAATATTGTTTAAAACTGCATTCGAGATTTACTTTGTTGTAACAAATTAATATTGTAAACCAATATGTATTGGTAGTGTGTAAGTGTGATATTTTTAGATTATTATTTCTGGATAATCTAGGTGGTGTCCTTTTAACCTTGCCGATAAAATAAAAGTTATGGTTTGTTTTAAAAATGAATGCAGTCTTTGAAAAACGTCTCATATAGAGGTCAAAACCTCGCAACGAAATCAATTAATATGGAACGTTTATAATCTATATGAATGGGACATTTCATCGAGCAAGTTGTGCTTTTATTTCAAAAGACTCTTTTGACAACGAAGAGATTTCAGAGTCCTTTTCAATGATGTTGTTTTCCAATTGAATAATTTTCTTGTTTAGCTTTGAAAGTGTGGGTTTATGTTGAGTTTTCAAATCAGAAAGATCTTTTTCTAGAAATTGAACTTTTTCTGCAAGTCGTTCCAATTTTAGACGATAATTTGTCCTTTCGACCTTAATCGGATGAACTGATTTTTTAAGATCTTCCAACTCAGTTTCCTTGGAGCTGAGTTGGACAGTCAATCTTTGCAGTTCCGATTGTAATCTAAATGAAGATGGTTTGGTCTCAAAAATTTTGATTTTATCTTTTAAAACCTTGTTTTCAGATTTTAAACCTTTGACTTCTTTTGACATTGAGACCAAATTCTTCATCATGTCATTTTGCACTTTGATAAAATCAGGTGGAATTTCAGATGATTGTACCTCATCATCATCAGATGTTGAGTCAGAATTATCCATTGCTTCCGTAGCTTTGATGAGCATAGTCACCTTGCAAACATTTTCATATTCAACCTCTGAATCTGAATCGTCAGTCCAGTTAAACCAAGTATCATCAACCGGTTTCAGCTCTCCCCCTGTTTCTACAATCTTAGCCAACAACATTTTCTTCTTGTAGTAAGCTGCATCCTTCTTCTTAGGCATTTTGCATTCACGAGAGTAATGATCAGCTTTGCCACAATTGAAATATATTGAATCATCCTTCTTGGAATCATCAGCACATTGTTGTTGTTTTGATTGATCAGCTTTCTTGTAGTACGAGGAAGATGATGAATTCTTGCGTTGATTGCTTGATTTGCCTTTGAATTTGTATTTGTTCAAGGCTTTTGTGAACATGGCTGCCATCTTGACTAATTCAAGGTGAGAATCATCAACATCAGACAGATTCAATTCTTCAAAATCAGTTGAATCTTCAACAAGCACTTTCTTGGACATGCTTTTGGAAGTCGTAAATGATTTGCTCTTCTTTTTGGCAATGAGAGCAAGAGGATCACTTGGAGATGACTCTTTCCTTCCTTCTTGAAGTTTAGACACTTTAGGTTGGTAATGTATAAGAACTCCAACAAGCACATGAATAGTCATCTTGTCAATCTCTTTGGTTGATCGAACAATGGTTCCATAAGGAAGCCAATCAGCATTGAGCTTTTTGAGAAATTTCATGTTGACTTCAGCATTTACTTTTATGATCTTGCACCTTTTCAACTCATTGAGAACACCATTGAAACGACGGTAGGTATCCTTGAGTGGTTCATCAGATTCCAGCTTGAAGTCTTCATAAAATCCCAGAGCCTTATTCAGTTTAGTAACATCTGACATGTCATAACCTTCTTGCTGTCGTTTGATCTCATCCCATATATCTTTTGCTGTTGTGTTGCTATCAACATTTTCAAACAATTCATACGGGATAGCTTGCATAACAATGTTCTTTGCCTCTATGTCACCCTGAGCTCTCTCACATTTATCACCAGAAAGTTCATATACTGGAATTGGCATACCAGTATCCGGATGATAATGTACAACTGGACCATCTCTCAGAGAAGCCCATATGTACTTTGTTTTCTCACCCTTGTAGTTTATGTACTGAGTGATACGGTGAAGCCACTGAGTGTACTTGCCATCAAACAACACTGGAGGACGGGAATCTGATCCAATGATCAAAGTATCTCGAGTAGACATCTTGAAAATGAGGTAGATTCGGTAAAAATTCGGTATTACACATATCTAAGATGAAAAATCACAACAATCTAACAAGAATGTTAGATTCGGTAACAGATTCGGTACTGTAGCAGATTCGGTATAGATTCTGTACTGTAGCAGATTCGGTAAACCAGATTCTGTAACAGAAACTGATCAGAAATACAAGTAACACACCCATATTCAGTATAGATTCGGTAACCATAAGACTTGAAGCCTGAGAACACTTAAACCAATGAATTAAGTGATACAGAGATTCAGATTCAGTATCTGACTCGGTAGTCAGATTTTGTATGAATATGAAGTTCAAACACAATTCAATCCCTTTGAATTAGATTCTGTAACCTTGCTGCACAAGAAAACACGTTAGTATCACACAAAATAACAAAGATACCGAATGTATAGAATACTGAATGTCAACTATAGCAGTTGATAATACCGAGTCTAAGTATGAAAAGTTAGAATTTCAAACAAATCTTTTCCCAAATCACACCAACTAGCTGCGTATGACCAAACCGAATGTGATAGAATCACAAACACACCACAATCTGCACACTGAATGAGAATTATTAACTTGAAGCAGATTCGGTATGGCAGTTACGATACCGAATGTGTATCAAATCTTCAAAACTTGAAGAATTGATGAAATTAAACCGTCAGAAATGTGATTAAACACCTCACGATCACAACTGAAACCTCAAATCTTTACTTAACTACAGAATCAAGCTAGAAATGATGAATACCAAGAGTTTTAGCCACAAACTCTAAAAATCAACTTGATTCTCCATAATTGATGTTAAAAAGCTGTAATGATGATCAAAACTCTTTCTAATCAACCTAATACACCTTCGCTGAACTTATCACAGGAATCTGAACGTCAGATTATCAGATTCGATTATACCGAGTCTGATTCAAAATACCGAGTGTGTTCAGATTCTGTAATCTTCAATCTCTGGTTTGATCTAGTCATGTAATATCACTCCCTGGAAGCTCTGATACCAAATGATAGGTCAGATCATTTTGATATTGAGAGAAATGATAAGATAGAATGAGATTCGGTAGGTGAGAAGGAGATTCGGTAAGAGAGAGAGAGAGAGAATCGGTACAAATTACATTCCACAGCTTCTAGAACTCAGTTACAATGCAATGGCTATCTAATTAGGACTACTTAGGTTCCTTATATAGCCCTCTTTTAAGGAACCTTCATTTAAGCTTATTTCACATTAACACTATACAACTTCGGGGTCCTAATAGAGACATGTTCGGGAATGGTTGAAGGTCCGACAGTCGGATCACACTGAATGCAGTGGTTTGGTGGAAGACTCCAAATATGTTCGATAAGATTATCTCTTAGAAAATGATGACTGCTTTTATCTCTTAGTTCTTTATCCATTCGTATATGTAGTTCAACTCGTTCTTGAATGTTTAATTGTCGGGAACGATGCACTGGCGGATATTCTACTTCAAGTCCACAAAATGCACGGTCATTATCTTCAGCTATCATATTATGTAAGAGCACACAAGTATACATAATATTATGAATTTTGCTTATATAGAATTGTCGACCGGATTTTTAATAATTGCAAATCGACCTTGAAGTATACCGAAAGTTCGTTCAATATCTTTTCTCAAGGACACTTGAAATCTTTTAAATTTCTTTGCCTTCGGATCTATAGTATTTTTAAAAGATTTAACTAGAATTGACCATTCCGGATAAATTCCATCCGATAATGATACGCATATCCGCAAGGCTGTGCGGATGCGCAGCCAAGGCATTAAATCACACACAAAGGCGTGTGTCACGGGTATAGCCGCACATTATGCGCCTATACCATCTGATGCGAGTTCGTTTACTTGCATATGGGTCCGGTACATTCTAGAGGAATGTACGATATAATCAATACGGATTCTATTCCTTAAATAACGAAAGTTAGTTAAGGATGAGATTACATTTAATTAGGGAAGGGATTCTACCAAAACCCTAATTCGTGAGCCTATAAATACATAGCTCATAAAACCCTAGACACATACATTCATTCGTTTACTAATACGTAAACTAAAAGCATACAAATCTCTATCGTACGAACAAAGCTTTTTACGATTTCTCTATGACTTTCAGGTATGTATTGAACTATGAAACCTTCATGTCTTTGGGCCACTCAACCTCGTATGCTAGGTTGTTGGTGGACTCTCAAATCGGCCACCCTGTCAGGATCAAAACGATACTGATATGGGTTATCCATGACTAAGCGTCGGAGGTTTGAATATTGTTAGTCCTTAAACCTCCTTATTGCACTCAAGCGTAAGTTCACCTTGACCCCGTGAAAATATTCTTGATCATTTGGCGCCATCCGTGGGAGTGATTACATGAAACAAGGAAGATGGGAATTTATGTTGTATACGATTTATTATACGTACTGTTTTCCATAAAAACTTTTTTGTTTAACTAATCGGTCACTTTCAGGTTTTTTCTCTATTGTCAGCAAGAATGGGTGGAGGAAGTAAGGGTGCAAAGAGTCAAGGGCGATTGGACTCTCCAGGAAGTCCAGGGTTTCAAACACCTACAGTGTCTATTACGAACACACCGTCAACGCCGCCAGCACCAACTAAAGGCACATCAAAGCCTCCATCAACACCAAGTGTTGGAATAGGGCCGGTTACATCAGAAACAGTCCCGAATGAGTCATCTAAAGGATGGTGGCACACTACCGATGGGAGTTTACTGGAAACAGGAACTGGTTTTAAGCCATTCGACGATCTGTCACCAAAAATCATGAGCTTTGGTTCTCCAAGCGAAACGGTTCCACCAGGTTTCAAAGTTAAAACTACATGTGTAGGTACAATACCCATTATCACCTCAGTTGAACCCGAGGCACCAATTGAAAGGGTCACAACCGAGAAAGCTCAGGAAAAAATCAGGCAAATGGGTCTGAGAAATCCAGATGGTTCATACATCATGCTGACACCACAACAAAGGTCAACGGCGCGTGCGCCTCCGCAATCAGTTCAAACTACCACAAATAATCAATACAACGGAACGCACTATGTCGCACCTCAGTGAAATAGCTTTATATCTCAATTACAGCAAGTTACGCCACCACACCTGGCACCCGCTTTCAATGAGCCGGCACGGGTACAAGAGTTCATGAGCAATTGGTTTGCAGTAATGCAAGGGCAAAAAGCTAAGCAAAGTTTTGAATTAGCCCCTACAACAGAAAAGTTTATACCGCACATCTCTAATCATCCCTTCACAGTCGCACCGGTGTTGCCTCTAACACTCGGAAGTTATGACGGGTTATCAGATCCAGATGACTTTCTGCAAAAATTTGAAGGAACCGCAAGAACACACAGTTGGGGTGATGCGGTAGCATGTCATATGCTACCAATAGTATTGCAAAGAGTGGCAAGAGAATGGTTCAATAATTTGCCATCCCACAGCATTACGGGCTTTGCAGATTTGCGCTCAAGATTCTTATTAAATTTTCACAATTTGCGCGCATGTAAAAGAACGCATGTCGAATATCACGACATTAAGCAAAAATCGAAAGAAAGGTTGGGGGAAATAATAGACAGGTATACAAAAGAGGTGGCTAAGATACAAGATTTACCAAAAAGCCAGAAGATATTCGGCTTTATTCATTGCATAGATACGGACAGACACCTGTCTTTATGGCAAAGGTTACAGAGAAGAGTGCCAGAAACTTTCTCGGAAGCCATTAAAGAAACACATGATTACATGCGGGCACAAGAAGATATAAAGCAGAACTGCAGAGGTACCTCTTCAAACATGGACATCGATGATGATTATTATCGGGTGCAGGGAAGAGGTCCGGAGTCGGGTAAACATTATGGCGGTAACGGCCAGCTCAGGGGTGGTACCTATCACAATGACAAGTATCGCAAGTTCAACAACAATAAAGGGGGAGGAAGCCAGAAGTTTAAAAGCGGCCACAATGAAAATGTGACGTTAATAAAAGACCTCACAAAAACACCAAAAGAAATTTTGGCCACAGAAGCAGTGAGTAAGAGTTTCGACCCCACAGTGCCTTTGTCAAAATATGGAAACTGAGACAAAAGCAAGTTTTGTGATTTTCATGATGATTATGGTCATGAGACTAACGAATGTCGACACTTAATTGAAAGAGTGGATGCTGAACTCAAAAAAGGAAGGATACAACACTTGAAGAAAAGTGCAATATCGCAGGGCGATAAACAAAAAGAATACCCATGGCAAAAGAAGAATGATGAAAAAGAAACAGATAAAACCATAAACATGGTGACAAGCGTGCAGACAAATCAGAAGCGCAAGTTAGAAGTATCCGAAAAATGGGAAAGCACACCCATCACATTCTCAACTGTAGTACAGGAACCCTCTGATGCGCCCATCAAAATCAAAGGGCACGTCAAAAGTTGTGGGTATATCATCAAGAGATTACATGTAGACACCGGTTGCGGTGTTGATATTATGTACGAGCACTGCTTCCGCTTGTTGCTAGGGACTGTGCAAGCCAAACTAGTGGCTCCAAACACTGCGTTATCAGGATTCTCTGGCGAGTCCGCATGGCCAGTCGGAATCATCGAGTTAGAGCTGGAGTTGGTAGATGATGACAATAAAGAGTTAATGAGGAGCACGACGGTAGAATTTTCCGTCGTAAGGTCATACTCGAAGTATAATGTGCTTTTGGGGCGCACGACCTTGCAAAAATTAGGGGCAATCCCATCCACGATACATGGCCTTATCAAGTTCCCAACACCATTGGGAATTGCAACTATCAGGTCAGAAAAGCAAGATGCAAGCGTTGCAGCTGTTGAACATGCAGAGCAACAGCCGAGTGAGGCACAACAACTTAGAAGCTGCATGATCATTGCAAACCCACGTCATCCAGAGCAAAAAATTAAAATTGGTGGAGGATTGTCTGATGAAACGAAGTTTAAGCTTAGTAATATATTGGCCGCCAATACGGAAGTATTTGCATGGAAAGAAGCAGATATGACGGGTGTACCAAGAGAAATTGTTGAGCATAAGCTTAATCCAAATCCTAGTCTGACGCCGGTGCATCAAAAGAAACGCGGTATGGCCCCCGAAAGGAGTGAATGGCTGAAAGCAGAAGTCGACAAGTTGGTCAAAGCAAATATTCTGCGAGAAGTAAGGTACCAAACGTGGGTAGCAAACCCGGTGCTGGTAAAAAAGCCCGATGGGTCCTGGCGTATGTGTGTTGACTTCACGGATATCAATAAAGCATGTCCTAAGGATAATTATCCGCTGCCAGAAATAGACTGGAAGGTTGAATCTTTATCCGGCTTCCGATACAAATGTTTTTTGGATGCGTACAAAGGATACCATCAAATACAGATAGCAGCGGATGATGAGGACAAAACTGCTTTCCATACAAGTCAAGGCATATACTGCTATACAAAGATGCCATTTGGTTTAAAAAATGCCGGAGCAACATATCAGCGGGTAATAGATGAAGCTTTCAAAGGTTAGATTGGGAGAAACTTGGAAGCATACGTTGATGACCTAGTAATAAAAAGCACAACAGAACAAGGTCTGTTGGAGGATATATTAGAAATGTTCGCGTCGTTAAGAAAGATTAATATGAAGCTCAGCCCATCGAAGTGCAGTTTCGGAGAAGAAGAAGGAAAATTTCTTGGTCACATAATAACTGAGCGCGGAATACGTGCAAATCCAAAGAAAATAGAGGCAATTGAGAATATACCATCACCAAGAAATAAAAAAGAAGTCCAAAGTTTAACAGGTAAGCTGGCGGCACTAACCAGGTTTTTATCAAAGTCCGCAGAGCGATCACTCCCATTTTTTGGGACATTAAAGAATTGCTTAAAGAAAACAGATTTCAAGTGGAAGAAGGAAGCAGAAACGGCGTTTCAGGAAATGAAAAAATTGCTGAAGGAGCTGCCTACAATGACTGCGCCAATTGCTGGAGAAACGTTGATACTGTACTTGGCGGCATCAAAAGAAGCAATAAGTTCAGTGTTGATAGCGGACAGAGGACAGGTACGCACTATAAAATTAAATATAGCTAACTTTCCATCAATAGGCATTCAAATATATAATTATGCTATGTGGACAGGTGCAAATGCCTGTGTATTTCGTTAGCAAAGCTTTGACAGGGAGCGAATTAAATTATCCTGCAATCAAAAAATTAGTTTATGCACTCGTGCATACGGCTAGACGCTTGTGGAGATATTTCCAAGCGCACCCAATAAGGGTTCTAACAGATCAGCCGATAAAGCAGGTATGACACACAACTTGTTGTTGTCAATAAATACGAAATTGCTTGATAAGTTCTAGCAAATTCACATTCGCTGATACTTGTTGAGCAGGTGCTATATAAGCCAAAAAATTCTGGTCGCATGGCCAAATGGGCTATTGAATTGGGAGAACATGAGTTAAGCTTCTCACCACGAAGTGCGGTAAAAGGACACGTCCTAGCAGATTATCTGGCTGAAATAGCCGGAGATATCGAAGTCTCGCATGAATCAAAAGAAATACCACCTCCGCCCGAACAACTGTGGGAAATGCACACAGATGGGGCTTGTGGTCCAGAAGGCGCAGGGGAAGGAATAGTCCTAAAAAGTCCAGAGGGGGAAGAATATACCTTCGCACTGCGATTCAGCTTCCCCGTCACAAATAACGAAGCCGAATATGAAGCATTGTTATCTGGGATGCGGGTAGCAAAACATCTGGAAGTTAAATAATTTTCAGTATACGTTGATTCGCAGTTAGTTGCAAACCAAATTAACAGAATATTTGAAGCACATGATGAATCGATGCAAAAATACTTGGGGCTAGTGCAAGAGTTAGCAGTTGACTTCGATTTGTTCCAGATAACTCAGATTTCAAGGACGCTGAACAAAAAGGCGGATGCGTTAAGCAAGTTAGCCGCGTTAACATTCAGTCATTTTAAGAAAGAAATTTGGGTTGAGGAAGTTAAGATAAAATCTATTTAAGAGAATAGTATTTCAGCTACGGTTGAAGAAGAAGAGCGAAGTTGGATGACACCAATAATAGAATTTCTAACTAAAGGTACGTTGCTGATAGATTTAAGTGAAGCAAGAAAGATTAAGATGAAAGCACCAATGTATCTGTTAGACAAGGGAGTCCTATACAGAAAATCTTTTCTGAGGCCTCATTTGCGGTGCCTCAATCCAACTCAAGCGGAGTCGATCATACGGGAAGTACATGAGGGAATGTGCGCTTTGCATTCAGGACACAAAACAGTCACTTCCAAAATAATGCGGCTTGGATATTACTGGCCGTCAATGTATAGAGATGCCGCAGAGGTAATTCGCAAGTGTCAATCGTGTCAGCTTCATGCACCAGTAAGCAAGGCTCCGCGACATCCTATGATACCGGATGCATCCCCACGGCCGTTCTGCAAATGGGCAATCGACATAGTAGGGCCATTTACCGCAGGACCAGGGGGTGTAAAATTTCTGGTAGTGGCCATTGATTATTTCACGAAATGGGTAGCGGCCAAACCACTAAAGACAATTTTGGGCAAGCAAATTCGAAATTTCGTATGGGAAAACATCGTCTGTCGGTTTGGAATACCAAATGAAATAGTGAGCGATAATGGTACGCAATTTGAGGGAAACCCTTTTAGTGACTGGTGCCAAGAATTGAATATAAAACAAACATTTACGTCAGTCGCACACCCTCAGGCTAATGGTCAGTGTGAGGTTACGAATCGGGATATCATTTTGAGAATCAAAGCAAGATTGGGATTGTACCGAAGGGGTTGGATAGACGAACTGTCTAACGTTTTGTGGGCGCACCGCACAACTCCAAAAGGCGCAACTAACGAAACACTTTTCAGTTTGGTGTACGGGTCCGAGGCTGTAATACCCGCCGAAATAAATGTGCCAACAATGCACATTGCTTCCTTCGATGAAAGTAGCAACAGTGAAGAACTGTGTGAAAATCTAAACTTAGTTGAAGAGAGCAGAGAAATGGCGGCAATAAAAGAAGCAATCAACAAGCAAAAAATCGCAAGCTACTATAACAAGCGCATTCAACCATTATCTTTCCAATTGGACGATTTGGTATGGCGAAAAAAACGAAGCAAGCAGGGTAGAAGATACGGGTAAGCTCGGACCTAAGTGAGAAGGACCTTACAAGATTATTGGCGTAAGCGATACAGGGACGTATCGACTAGCAAGTTTGGATGGAAGAGTAATAAAACGCACTTGGCATGCGGAGACACTGAAACGGTGCTACATGTAAAAACTCACAGAGGGATTGATCACCCCAGACAACTGTTTAAAGTTTTTATCATGTGAATTTTCTTTTTTCCATTGTAAACATGACAGCTAAGTGCTGATCAAAACATATGTTTGAAATAAATTGAATTATGCAATTTAAGCCAATAACTTATATATTCTTACATTTGTTGATTGCATGCCCCTTAAGCTGCACAGGGACGCACTCCGAGTCTCAAGTGGCATAGTTTAGTTTGGTTACTAATACCATTTTTAATGGTTACAGTAGTAAAACATTGGGTTGTTTCAAACGCTTGTACACCACGCAAGACGGAGACTTGCACAGTCTAGACTATAAATTACAAGTTTGGTTACTTGTTTGAATAACCCGAACATTGGCGTGGCCGGAAGACTCTTGAGTATAGACATTGGTTTGTCTATAGTGCGGGTAGGTTACATTGGATTGTATATGCGCACATACTTATAAAAAAAATTTATAAAAGTCTTGAGTATAAAATTATAAGCATTGGTTTGCTTTAGTACGCGTGCAACATTGGGTTGTTGGCGCAAGAGTAAAAAGATCATGAAATGATTGAAGGGTCGCTCCCGTCATGAAATCATGGCATTTATTCTACATATGAGTTATTGAATGCATCATACTGTAACAAATCATTATAACCGCCATTTTGATTTCGTAAAAACACAATAAATGCAACTTAACCATAAAAGTAATAGAAATATAAAATTATATTAAATCAAAAGATATCATTTACAATCGGAGAGTGTAAAATCAACCGCTTAGAATAAAAGCGGGATACATACCAAAATTCAACCTAATATAAGCTATAAGCTAAAAAATAAAAAGGGGGGGCAATTGGCGAGAACGTTTGCCCTACACTAAGGAGGATATGCCATCCTCGCACGCAGCGATTAGAAGCATACCCCGCTGTAAACGGAAAAAAGAAAATATATTATAGGGATGCGAAACCTCCGAGACTGCAAGGCCCATCCCTCGCTGGCAAAAAATAAGCCACCATGGGTGGTAGGAAGTAACCACCCAAGGTGACTTAACAAACTCAATCGAGTTTGTAGGACACTATCTCTGGAGAGGAGACATTGGGATCATTAACAAGAGCTTCAAGGCGGGGGATTGGAATATGTTGGAGTTGGGAACAGGCTTCATCACACTTTTCTTTGGCCCTATCAACAAGCAATTCGGCAATATTAGGGGGAGTTACTGGAGGTACGCACATCTCCCGGCAAATAACATTCCAAAACAGGGTACGCTCATACGCGCGGGCAGCAACCATGGCTGCACCAAAACGCTGCTCGATCGCTTGGCAGTCAAGAGCGTGTTGAACAATTGTCAGAATGCCCTGCCAGAGAATGTCGTGTTGTGCTTTAATAACACCGTTTTTAGCGCCCCAGAACTCCTGTGCCGAAATCCAATCGATGAAGCTTTCATTCAGAAACACGACATCGCTTTCTGCCTCCTTAAGCTTCGCAAAAAGGGCCGCAATCTCAGACTCCATGAAATCCTTCTCAGCCATGTGCTGGTCCTCCTCCTGATTCCTTTTGAACATCATGACATTAACTCGCTCCTCAGCCTGCTTGTGTGTGGTCACAGCAACCGCAAGTTGAGCAGTAAGCTTGGCATTCTCCTGTTGCAGCATAACCTCTGTGGGTGATGGCTGAGATGGATGTGCAAAGGCGGTAGACTTTGTGTGTGTCGATATATAGCTCCTCGATAGGAGAAAGAGATGAAAGCTTCTGAATCAACGATTGGGGGGCACACGATTGAAGGAAGGAAAATTGTTGGGCGAATGCTGGTAGGGACACCTTCAGGAGTTCATCGACATTCGGAATTAATTGAGAAAGACCATCTGGGTTGGTACATACACGCTTTGATGGCGGAGCTGAACAGCTTGGACCTGCAAAAATAATAAACATGGTATATAATGCCATAATGTTTTAGGAAAATTTAACGGTCGTCGGATGAAATTCATACCTCCGCCAGGTAACCTTTTTTGGTTACAAAATCCCCCTGTATCGGGTGTATGATACAATGACGGTATTGAATCTGACCGGGTGGCTGGTGAACTTGACTGGTTACCCGAGTCAACAGTCGGGTTAAGCGTGTATGATTCCAACTTCATCTGCTGTACGAATGGTCAAAACCACGTGTTAGGAAAGATTTGCTGGATAGGGATGCAATATGCAAAAGCATAAAAATATAAGATTTACCTTTTTCAAAGTGTTGGCAGAGAAGATGACCAGAGAAGATTGTCTCAAAAAGGAAAAAGATGGTGAGATATGAAAAAGCCAAAAGGCTATTTATAGAGCAAATTTGAAGACTTAAAAGGAAACACGGGTATAATAATAGCCGTACACGTGTATCAATCTAAGGCTAATTACCTTGTTAAGAGGTCCGGTGCATGTTAGCATCAACAGGCGGTTGCATAATTACAATCATTACCTTTTCAGTAAGCAGTGACAGTTGTCACCTCGGTCATTGGTATTACAGCCGAAAAGACATGTTGGTGACTGCACGCATACATTGCATTAAATGCTACAACAGTATCCGGTTACGCAAATATATTTAAATACTCTAACAGAGCAGTCCGGTTACAATTAAAATCTGACTAATACTTATATTGGCACTATTAAGCATGCTTATCTGGTTTAGCGAATTTGCAAAGCTCAATTGTATAACCATTATTTCTTGCTAGTTCGACGTCATACACTTTATTTCATTTGTATATAACATCGAACTGGGGGGACTTAATGATACGCATATCCGCAAGGCTGTGCGGATGCGCATCAAGGCATTAAATCACACACAAAGGCGTGTGTCACGGGTATAGCCGCACATTATGCCCCTATACCATCTTATGCGAGTTCGTTTACTTGCATATGGGTCCGGTACATTCTAGAGGAATGTACGATATAATCAATACGGATTCTATTCCTTAAATAACGAAAGTTAGTTAAGGATGAGATTACATTTAATTAGGGAAGAGATTCTACCAAAACCCTAATTCGTGAGCCTATAAATACATAGCTCATAAAAACCTAGACACATACATTCATTCGTTTACTAATATGTAAACTAAAAGCATACAAATCTCTACCATACGAATAAAGCTTCTTACGATTTCTCTAAGACTTTCAGGTATGTATTGAACTATGAAACCTTCATTTCTTTGGGCCACTCAACCTCGTATGCTAGGTTGTTGATGGACTCTCAAATCGGCCACCCTGTCGAGATCGAAATGATACCGATGTGGGTTATCCACGACTAAGCGTCGGAGGTTCGAATATTGTTAGTCCTTAAACCTCCTTATTACACTCAAGCGTAAGTTCACCTTGACCCCGTGAAAATATGTTTGATCATCCGCCAAATAATATCCTCTAATAAATTGCAACCCATTAACAGTATAGTTACATGGAGGTAACTCATCTTTTAATAAATCTTTAAATAAATCCGATTGATTTAAAACGTCTATGCCGTTGTATGAATATGCAGGACCAAAAAAGGAATGTCAAATCCATGTAGTTTTAAGTATGAAAATTATGAGTAAATAGTTCTAGTATATATAGGAAAGAAAGAAAAAAAAAGCCAAACGTGTAGTCCCAAAGGTACTTTTATTTCATTTTTTTTTAAAATTTCACCGCGTGCTTCAATCTGTCAAAGGGTGGTATAATCCATCACCGCCACTCAACGGCGGCCACAACCGCTTTGGCTAGAAACGGCGCCGTTGGAAGGGCGCTGCAACAGAGCCCCAACCATGCTACCGTTGCTAGCAGTCTTACATAACGGTACACCATAAACCCTTGGTGTTTAAAGAACTTGTAACAAATATGCAAAGAGTAATGTAGTATTGTTGTGATAAAGGTTGAGATTTTTCTAAGCACAGATTGAGCTAACTTGCTAATAGTCATATATAAACTACTTTAGATACAGTTTCAAAAAGATGTTATGGAGTACTTTTTTCTTTTCATTTCTTGATTCTTCTGTTATACTTGCAAAACTGCTATCTACAGTTAAAAGAACTTCAAAGTTGATTATCATGCTTCTCTTTCGGTCTTTATTGTCTGCCTAAAACGATGCGTTTTAGTCTTCATTTAGATCGTGATAATCAAGAACCCAGACGACATCAGCTAATATTTCAAAATTACTCACCTTTATTTAATTACGTAAAAAATACAAAAAATTTTGCACAAACAGGGCGATGGTCAGAGAAGCGTGAGTCCCAACGTGTAACACCCTAGTTAGGGTCTAAATGAAATAGGTATATCGTGTTATTTTATTATTATAATTTAGCTATGATATTTAAATTATGAGTAATTTATATGATTTAATTATAAGGAGTGAAATAATAAATTATGAGTTGATAATTTATTATGTGAACTTGTGAATGTGCTTGTGACGATGGTCACATAAAATATTTGTTTGAGTGATTTGGACCACGTTAAGCAGTCGTTGTGTTTCAGATCTCAGATAAAATACCTATTAAAATATAAGTGCTAAAATGGTGAGGCGGTTATGTACGCGTGGCTTATTAGCTACAATTCACTTACCTACTACTTGTTGACTAATATTTCTAATTTGTTCTTTTTTATCATTTTGGTGAATATAGTGACAATAACACATGCATACAAACACATCCATGCTCTCATTCTTAAATTATAGTCATCTAAATCTCTTGCTATGAATTTTACAATTATGATGCGAATATCTTCTTGAGACTCCATAACTATTACAAGGTTTGTTTCTTATGATTTTAATTGATCAAGTTAGGATTTTGTAAGTTTTATGAACTTAAAGCTAAGTGCTTAAATCTTGTTACATAATGGTTATTTTTACAATTGATTATTAAATATAACTGTGATCTAATTTATTAATCAACCATATGTGAACGAGTTCTATCAATTTGAACTATATTGATTTATATTGAGTTTTATTACTTTGTATATGATTAGGAGTAATGATCAAATCTTATGATTTGATGTGTATATGCTTAAATTGATAGTAGTTATAGCTTGGTTATGCTATATACATGATTTGGGTATGCTTGATTTGTGTAAATATGTAAAAAATGGTGATTTAAATTTTAGGGTTAATGTTGATATAAATTGGGGATTTTGGTACTTTGACCCTAAATCTTGTGTATAAGTATTAGATCTTAGTGATTTTAAGTAAGGAATATGTGTATATATGTTTTGTATATATATTTTCTGTTAAATGTGAAGCGCGATTCAACACTTGAACGCTATACTAACTTGAGATATTTGTGATGATTCTCAGGTGATAGACGAATAGGTGAAGACTCAGTGATATAAGACAACTGAGTGCTTGTGCTTCTAGGTGAGTGGGATCGTATTTATGGATATGATTATACAGTGACAAGTATAGTGATCCGTGTCATGCTTACAATTAGACTGTGTAATGAGTCTGTAACCAGTGCAGTGACTATATGTGACTATGTGCGCACCCAGTGAACATCGAGGTGTTTTACGATGTGCGTCGAGGTGTTTTGTGCGACGTAAGAGGTCAATGCTATTTACCTTGGTGTCGGGTAGTAGTATTGGGTCCAAGCGTTACTGATTGGTGGTATAGTGTGAATGACGAGTGCGTCACGTCTGGAAGACTATACCAGTGATTCAGTAATGAGGGCTATCGGTATATTCCAGCTTGATCAGCTACGGGTTGCCGGTCCTCTTGTTTATGGCTTTAAGTGAATAGTAACCAGTGCCTTTAAGCTGTGCTTGATTCTTGTAGTGATGTCCACCTAGATATTGTCATTCACTTAGCGTTATGCTAATTCCCCCCACAGTGTTTTGCTCTGCAGATATAGATTAACAGCTTTTGGTGGGTTTTGCAAGGCAAGTGAAGATGTTTGACACAGTGTATAACTCTGATGTTTTGTAATAAACAATATGGTCAAATAGTTTGTATTAATTAAGTAACACCGGTGATTTTGTGTAATATAACTTTATATGTGACTAATATATGTATGTAACTTCCGGTGTGTATTATTATAAAATAAAATCTGGGGTGTTAAAACTTGATATCAGAGCATAGGTTTGGCAGTATGTGCACTGTGTATGTGACTTACTCCCAAACTTATGAATGTGTTGTATCAAACATCCGAGTGGGGAATAAGTGAATGTAGAGATATGTGCCTAGGTGATTGTGCTTAGTGATAGGTGCTAACAAGTTATCAACTAAGCTTCTGTGAGATGATGTGTTTGCAGACAGGTATAGCTGACCAGACCAGAAATAACAATGCCCCTGTGACTCCTGGACCCGGAATATTTAGAGCGCCATCAGTGGAACATAGTCCCAAAAATGATCCAGATGAATATGTTCATCAGCTGGAAAGTCAATTACAGGAAACTCGAGAAAAGGTAAAGGAATTGGAGGCCTACATTAGGCATTCAGCTGTGGTGTCTGAAGCTAATGATCCACCGATACCTCCAGGGTTTACTGGTACTCAGTATACATCTGGCCCATCGGGTAGTGCTTCTCAACCATTCCAGTCTCAACCTCAAGTTATATCTCAAGTGCCATATCAATCTTCCCAATAATACCAGTACCCTCTTCAATATCAGTACGTGACAACGAATCCATTTCAAACTCCTATGTTTCAGCAAGTGGTGAAGGAGAAGAAAAAGTGTACATTCAAGCAGTTTGTGGACTGCAAGCCCTTTGAGTATTCGGGTCATCGCGATCCGATTGTGACAATGAATTGGCTAAGGGAAGTTAAACGGGCATTGAAAGCCTGTCAATGTGAACCAGAATTGCGGGTAACTTATGCCAGCTGTCTGTTAAAGAATCGAGCTATGATTTGGTGGGATACAATTACTGCTCCGTTGTTCGAAGAGCAACTCAATCGGGTCACGTGGGAAAAATTTTCTGCAAAGGTCCAGGAGCAGTACTGCACCGCATTTGATATCAATTGATTGAAGCAAGAGTTCATGCAAATGACGATGACTGAAGAAATGACAGTCGATGAAGTGTTTGAGCAGTTTATGGACAAGTAAAGGTTCGTGCATCAGTGGATACCTGACGAACAGTCCAGAGTGCAACGGTTTGTAGAAATTTTGCGACCTGAGTATCGCATGATTGCAAGACTTGCTACGACTTTGTCACAAGCGCATATGTTGGCAAAGATAACTGAAAGTGATATTAAGGCAGCCAGAAGTGTGAAAACTGAAAGTGTGTCGCAAGTGAAACCAGCGGCAAGTCAGTCTAGCCAGTAATTAAAGAAATCAAGTCGGTTTAAGCCAAAAGGGAAATCTAGCCAGGGTGGAGCAGTGTCAAGCAGTCAGAAGACATGGTGTAGAATGTGTAAGTCTTCGCATAGTGGGTAGTGTACAACCTTGACGAAACATTGTTTGCGTTGTGGTACAGTGGGACATGAGCCTCAAGATTATTCATTTAAGAATAATATGTGTTGGAATTGTCAAAAAGAGGGTCGCAGATCTGCAGAGTGTCCAGCTGCAAGAAAGAGTTATTCCGGGGTGGGGTTCGGGTCAAGGGTACGTGCTATGTCAGCTGGGGATCATCTGCTTCCTTTGTAGGGCAGAAGCGCAAGAATCCTCCACAACCTGAAGCTAGAGCCTTTCAGATGTTAATAGACGCTGCCACTGCTACTGATGATGCAATCACTAGTATGTTCTTAGTAAATTATGTGCCGGCTCGTGTACTATTTAACTGTGGAGAAAATTGCTCGTTTGTGTCAACTACATTTTGTGCTAAGTTAAATGTGCCTGTTAGTGTCATAAATGAACCCTTAAGCGTCGATGTGGGTGACAGTAGGACAGTTCCAGTTACAAAGTTTGTGTCTGGAATTACTATTGACATAGAGGGTAGTCTTTTCCCCGTGACTTGTTTAGTGATGCCTATACCAAGCTTTGATGTAGTGCTAGGCATGAATTGTCTTAGTAACCATAAGGCCAGTATTAAGTGCGATAGGAAAGTTATCTCTTTTTCGGTGGCTGGTGGGAAACGAGTAGTGGCTCGTGGTGGGTTCCGTTGTCCATTATTGTCGATGATGAAAGCTCGGAAATCTTTGTCTAAGGGATGTGATTCTTTCTTAGCTTATGTGATCGATGTAAAGAAAGAAAATAAAGTAGTGTCCGATATTCCTGTGGTGTCTGAATATCCAGAAGTGTTCCCAGATGAATTTCCAGGCTTACCGCCAATCAGGGAAGTTGAATATAAGATCGAGTTAGTGCCAGGGGCTACGCCGGTTGCTAAAGCTCCGTATAGATTAGCTCCTTCAGAAATTCGTGAAATGATGTCTCAAATTCAAGAATTGTTGGACCGCGGGTTCATTCGTCCGAGTTCTTCACCGTGGGGTGCACCAGTGTTATCCGTGAAAAAGAAAGATGGTACGCTCCGAATGTGTATGAATTATCGTGAATTAAATAAAAGAACACTGCAGAATAAGTATCCGCTTTCGAGGATAGATGACTTATTCGATAAGCTTCAAGGAGCTTACTTCTTTTCGAAAATAGATCTACGTTCGGGATATCACCAGGTTCGTGTTGCTGAATCTCACATTCCTAAGACTGCATTTCGTACTCGTTATGGTCATTATGAGTTCTTAGTGATGCCTTTTGGGTTAACCAATGCTCCAGCAATTTTTATGGATCTTATGAATAGAGTGTGTAAACCGTTTTTGGATAAGTTTGTTATCGTGTTCATTGATGACATCTTAATGTACTCCAAAACCGAATCCGAGCATGCTGAGCATTCAAGAAAAGTGTTGGAACTTTTGAAACGTGAATAATTGTATGCAAAGTTTTCAAAGTGTGAGTTCTGGTTACGTGAAGTTCAATTTTTGGGTCATATTATCTGTGCAGATGGTATAAAAGTGGATTCGTCTAAAATTGAAGCTGTGATGAATTGGAATTCACCAAAGAATCCGACAGAAATCAAGAGTTTTCTAGGATTGGCCTGTTACTACCGACGATTTATTAAAGATTTTTCAAAGATTGCAAGTTCTTTGACATAGTTAACTAGAAAGGATGTGTCTTTTCAGTGGGGTAATGAACAGGAAAATCCGTTTCAGACTTTGAAAAGTTTGTTGTGTCAAGCGCCAGTGTTAGCCTTACCCGAGGGATCCGATGACTTCGTTGTGTATTGCGACACGTCTTTATCCGGTTTGGGCTGTGTATTAATGCAAAGAGATCGTGTAATTGCGTATGCGTCTCGACAGTTAAAACTAAGTGAAAAGAATTACCCAGCACATGACCTAGAAATGGCTGCAGTAGTGTTTGCGTTAAAGTTGTGGATGCATTATCTTTATGGTACGCATTGTGTTATCTGCACCAATCATAAAAGTTTATAGTATATCTTTTCACAGAAAGAGATGAATATGCGTCAGAGACGATGGTAAGAACTAATTAAAGATTACGACTGTGAAATCAGATATCATCCTGGCAAGGCAAATGTTGTGGCTGACGCGTTAAGTCGTAAGAAATCCGCTGACAGTGTAAAGTTTATGCGAATTGAGATTGTGTCTAATTTAGTGGATCAATTAAAGAAAACTCAACTCGAAGCATTACAAGATGAACATTTGAAATCTGAGTTAATGGTGAAAAGAAAAGAAGAATTGATGAATGATTCTCGAGGATTAAAGACTTACCGTGAACGAGTTTGGGTACCGTTGCTTAGTGGATTGCGAGATTTAATCTTAAATGAAGCGCATAAATTGAAATTATCTGTGCATCCCGGTAGTACGAAAATGTACCATGATCTAAAAGTGTTATATTGGTGGCCAACTATGAAAGCAGACATCGCGCAATACGTTGGAAAGTGTCATATTTGCGCCCAAGTGAAAGCAGAACACCAGAAACCGTATGGGTCCTTGCGTCAATTAGAGATTTCAGAGTGGAAATGGGAAAATATCACCATGGATTTTGTGACAAAACTACCCAGAACCCAGAAAGGAAATGACATGATTTGGGTAATAGTGGATCGTTTAACCAAAAGTGCGCATTTTCTAGCTACCAGTGAAACAGCTTCATTGACCACATTATCTCAGTTGTACCTAAATGAAATTATATCACGACATGGTATACCGTTGTCTATTGTGTCAGATAGAGATTACCGATTTGTGTCTAGTTTCTGGAATAGTCTACTACAAAATTTGGGTACTCGTGTCAACCTTACTACAGCTTATCATCCTCAGACTGACGGTCAAAGTGAACGAACTATTCAGACTTTAGAGGATATGTTAATTGCTTGTGTGTTAGAGTATGGTGGATCGTGGGATTATCATCTGACATTGATCGAATTTGCTTACAACAATTCCTATCATTCAAGTATTGGAATGCTGCCTTATGAAATGTTGTATGGTAGAAAGTGTCGAACTCCATCGTGTTGGTTAGAGGCAGGTGAGAAACAGTTTGCGGGTCCAGAAATTGTGCAGCTGACTGCGGAAAAAGTGACTATCGCACGTGAAAAGCTGAAAGCTGCTAGAGATCGACAAAAGATGTTTGCAGATCCTCGTCGACGACTAATGACGTTTACCGTGGGTGAACGTGTGTATTTAAAAGTGTCGCCATGGAAGGGTGTAATTCGGTTCGACAAACGAGGAAAATTAGCTCCAAGGTACATTGGTCCTTTTAGAATTCGTCAAGTGCTAAACGATCAAACCGTAGTGTTAGATCTTCCTCCAGAGTTAGCTGGTATTCCTGACACGTTCAACATCTGCTATATTCGTAAGTGTAAAGTGGACGATGAAAATCAAATTCTTTCGCTCCAAGATCTGAAAGTAGATTCAAGTAAGAAATTGGTGGAAGAACCAGTGAGGATCGTCGACAGAAAAGTAACTAATTTACGTAAAAAGCAGATTCCCATGGTGCGTGTGGAATGGAAGCATAGTTTAGGCACCAATCTGACATGGGACACCGAGGAGTTGATGACCTCTAAATACCCTCATCTGTTTAACCGTGGCCAGATTTCAAGGACGAAATCTTTTTAAGGGGGTAGATTTATAACACCCTAGTTATGGGTCTAAATGAAATAGGTATATCGTGGTATTTTATTATTATAATTTAGATATGATATTTAAATTATGAGTAATTTATATGATTTAATTATAAGGAGTGAAATAATAACTTATGAGTTGATAATTTATTATGTGAACTTGTGAATGTGCTTATGACGACGGTCAAGGAAAATATTTGTTTGAGTGATTTGGACCTCGTTAGGACTGCTTAACGAGGTACGTTGTGTTTCAGATCTCGGATAAAATACCTATTAAAATATAAGTGCTAAAATTGTAAGGCGGTTATGTACGCGTGCCTTATTAGCTACAATTCACTTACCTACTACTTGTTGACTAATATTTCTAATTTGTTCTTATTTTCATTTTACTGAATATAGTGACAATAACACACGCATACAAACACATCCATGCTCTCATTCTTAAATTCTAGTCATCTAAATCTCTTGCTATGAATTTTACAATTATGATGCGAATATCTTCTTGAGACTCCATGACTATTACAAGGTTTATTTCTTATGATTTTAATTGATCAAGTTAGGATTTTGTATGTTTTATGAACTTAAAGCTATGTGCTTAAATCTTGTTACATAACGGTTATTTTTACAATTGATTATTAAATATAACTGTGATCTAATTTATTAATCAACCATATGTGAACGAGCTCTATCAATTTGAACTATATTGATTTATATTGAGTTTTATTACTTTGTATATGATTAGGAGTAATGATCAAATCTTATGATTTGATGTGTATATGCTTAAATTGATAGTAGTTATAGCTTGGTTATGCTATATACATGATTCGGGTATGCTTGATTTGTGTAAATATGTAAAAAATGGTGATTTAAATTTTAGGGTTCATGTTGGTATAAATTGGGGATTTTGGTACTTTGACCCTAAATCTTGTGTATAAGTATTAAATCTTAGTGATTTTGAGTAAGGAATATGTGTATATATGTTTCGTGAATATTTTCTGTTAAATGTGAAGCGCAATTCAACACTTGAAAACTATACTAACTTGAGATATTTGTGATGATTCTCAGGTGATAAACGAAAAGGTGAAGACTCAGTGATATAAGACAACTGAGTGCTTGTGCTTCCAGGTGAGTGGGATTATCTTTATGGATATGATTATACAGTGACAATTATAGTGATCCGTGTCATGCTTACAATTAGACTATGTAATGAGTCTGTGACCAGTGCAGTGACTATATGTGACTATGTGCGCACCCAGTGAACGTCGAGGTGTTTTGTGCGACGTGCGTCGAGGTGTTTTGTGCGACGTAAGAGGTCAATGTTATTTACCTTGGTATCGGGCAGTAGTATTGGGTCCAAGCATTACTGATTGGTGTTATAGTGTGAATGACGAGTGCGTCACGTTTGGAAGACTATACCAGTGACTCAGTAATGAGGGCTATCGGTATATTCCAACTTGATCAGCTACGGGTTGCCGGTCCTCTTGTTTATGGCTTTAAGTGATTAGTGACCAGTGCCTTTAAGCTGTGCTTGATGCTTGTAGTGATGTCCACCTAGATATTGTCATTCACTTAGCGTTATGCTAATTCCCCCACCGTGTTTTGCTCTGCAGATATAGATTAACAGCTTTTGGTGGGTTTTGCAAGGCAAGTGAAGATGTTTGACACAGTGTATAACTCTGATGTTTTGTAATAAACAATATGGTTAAATAGTTTGTATTAATTAAGTAACACCGGTGATTTTGTGTAATACGACTTTATATGTGACTAATATATGTATGTAACTTCCGCTGTGTATTATTATAAGAAAAAAAATCTGAGTGTTAAAACTTGGTATCAGAGCATAGGTTTGGCAGTATGTGCACTGTGTACGTGACTTACTACCAAACTTATGAATGTGTCGTGTCAAACATCCGAGTGGGGAATAAGTGAATGTAGAGATATGTGACTAGGTGATTGTGCTTAGTGATAGGTGCTAACAGGTTATCAGCTAAGCTTTTGTGAGATGATGTGTTTGCAGATAGGTATGGCTGACCAGACCAGAAATAACAATGCCCCTGTGACTCCCGAACCCGAAATATTTAGAGCGTCATCAGTGGAACATAGTCCCGAAAGTGATCCAGATGAATATGTTCATCAGCTGGAAAGTCAATTACAGGAAACTCAAGAAAAGGTAAAGGAATTAGAGGCCCACATTAGGCATTCAGCTGTGGTGTCTGAAGCTAATGATCCACCGATACCTTCAGGGTTTACTGGTACTCAGTATACATCTGGCACATCGGGTAGTGCTTCTCAACCATTCCAGTCTCAACCTCAAGTTATATCTCAAGTGCCATATCAATCTTCCCAACAATATCAGTACCCTCTTCAATATCAGTACGCGACAACGAATCCATTTCAAGCTCCTATGTTTCAGCAAGTGGTGAAGGAGAAGAAAAAGTGTACATTCAAGCAGTTTATGGACTGCAAGCCCTCTGAGCATTCGGGTCATCGCGATCCGATTGTGACAATGAATTGGCTATTTTTGAAGGCAATGGCACCGGCGACTCGTCAGAATTTGAACATGAGCGAGGAAGACTTCCGTGTTTTCCTTGCAGTAAACATAGTCGCAGTACAGGCTACGATGCAAAATAACAATAACTATGGATCTAGCAGTGGAACTAATTCCACAAGAAATCGTGTAGGATGCTCCTACAAAGAATTCACTGCCTGCAAACCTTTGGAATTTGATGAAACTGAAGGACCAATTGGATTGAAACAGTGGACCGAGAAAGTCGAATCGGTGTTTGCCATAAGTAAGTGTACTGAAGAGGATAAAGTTAAGTACGCTACGCATACCTTCACATGTACTGCGTTAACGTGGTGGAACACCTATCTTGAACAAGTAGGACAAAATGCTGCTTACGCACTACCGTGGTCTGCATTCAAGCAATTGATGAACGAGAAGTACCGTTCTAGAAACGAAGTCAATAAGCTCAAGGTAGAGCTTAGAGAGTTACGAACACAAGGGTTCGACATTACCACATATGAACGACGATTCACAGAGTTGTGCTTATTATGTCCAGGAACGTTCGAAGATGAAGAAGAGAAGATCGACGCGTTTATAAAAGGGTTACCAGTAAGGATTCAAGAAGATGTGATTTCACACGAGCCCGCTTCCATACAAAAGGCAAGTCGAATGGCTCATAAACTCATAAATCAGATTGAGGGAAGAATTAAAGAGCAGGCGACAGAAGAAGTTAACACGAAACAACTCAAGAGAAAGTGGGAAGAAACCAGTGACAATGGTCACCAATACAACAACAACAACAATTACAACCACAACCGCAGCAACAATCGCAACAATAACCGCAATCCCAACAATAACTACAACAAACGTCCCAACAACAACAACTACAACAACCGTTCCAACAACAATTGTGACGACCCGGAAATTTTCGACCAAATTTAAACTTAATCTTTATATGTTCCTGACACGATAAGCAAAGTATGATAGGTTAAGTAACAAAAATTTTGAACTGTTCATGAATTCAATATGACCTTCGACTTTTCTCGACGATTCACGAACAACTAATTGTAATTAAATGTGTGTGTGTGTGTATTTATATATATATATATATATATATATATATATATATATATATATATATATATATATATATATATATATATATATATATATATATATATATATATATATATATATATATATATATATATATATATATATATGCATATATAACAACTTGAAATACATTACCAAACTGTTATATGATGTAGTTGATATGTAAAATAACTTACGATATAATTAAACTTATCATAAAACGTATATATATAATATGATGAATGTATAAGTGTAAAATTTTAACAAAAACTAATATGAGGATTTAAGTGTATACATGAGAGTATACATGCATTAACCCATGTTTGCCCACCAATTTACAAAACCCAATAACATCATCATATGGTTAAATTGTGGACTCTCAATTAAACGTAAAATGACAGTTGATAGATAAAGTAAAACCTTTTATCCTTAATAATAATAATGATAGTACGTATATGGGATGGCACTTAATATTATTAGGAGAAATTATTAGACAGTTTATGACTTAACCAATGATTATATTATTTTAAATTTCTATCAAAAATAATGATATCAAATAAGTGTCAACATAAAATCCAAACAAACATTTGCTATACTGTGATTAATTAAATTCAAATTGATAATTGAGATGGCTTTATATTGTGTGATTGTTTGTTTAGTAATATCATAGTATTATATTTACATTCATATCTTTCTGCTATCTATTATATAGATACATATATGCATATATTAGACATATACACATGTACAAAATCAAACCAAACCCACTAACCATCTATCAATTACTTTATCTCTATCTCATTTTCCCACAAGTAATCTAAAACACTTACATTACAAGAATCCTTTCCGTTCCATATTCAAATCACAAAAATCACTTTATGTTGAATATTTCAATCATAAAGGAAAGAAACCAATACCTACACAATCATTCATTCTCTTTATATAATATATACATTTACATATACATCACACAAACACTTACATAAACTTCCATGACCATCATCAAACTTAATCACTTCTCTCTTTCAATTCACCCTCACCATATTGAACCAACATAAACCACCACACCTCCAAAACCACCACCATAAGCAGCTACAATGTTCCTTTCTGTCTAATCCTCACACAAAGACCATCATGTTACCACTCCATGTTGCTGCTGCTGTATGCCATCGACACCCACCTACTCTTGTTACTACTTTATGTTAAATAACACCACCACGAGTGAACCATTACTGCAACCTACTGATGCAACTCATATTTTTGTCGATGTATCTGTTCAAGGACAGCCGTCCAAAGCAGCTAAAGGCTGCTGTTTTGTTGCTACTGCTTGGTCTTTCTGTTTCTATTCCATACGAAAACAACTGTCACCATTAAACCACCCATCACCAACCTGCTACTCACTAGTTGCAGCTACTATTTTGTTATCAAGCCATAACCCATAAACTCAAGAATCAACCTTAAATACATCGTCCTCTACCTACTGACAACTGTCCTGCTCAATACCATAACCTCATGAACAAATCCACTTACTGCTACACTTTTTCCTCAAACTATACCAAAACCAAACCAAACCCAACCTATTTGAATGCTTGCTACCTGCTGCTGCCACCATCAGATATATCTCTATTTAACCTGCAACATAAACAAAAATATTCCAACTATTGCGGTACGTTTCTATTTTCTAATTGTGACAAAACATTAAAACACCCCTAATCATCAACATCTATATCTATTATTAACAAGAACAATCAAGAACTAAATTACAATAACCACCTCCAATTCATAACAAAATATTACGGCTTATTTTTTTTTTTTTTGAAATTGATCGAATGAGAAGGAATCAAGACCTTTGGTGTTAATACACTAAATCCAAACTCACCAGGAATATCATTTATTATCGTTCACATTTGATCCATATCTAAGAAAAAAAATAAATAAATAAATAAACATAAGAATATATATACATATACAGAATATATATATATATATATATATATATATATATATATATATATATATATATATATATATATATATATATATAAGTATATATAGTTAGATGAAGAATTAAGTAGATATAATGAATCAATTACCTATATCACAAATTGATGAATCAATTAATGAATTAATTGATAAAGGATGATGATCGACGATGATGAAGGAGACTAATGATGATATTGAACGAGAGTGATTACGAATCGAGGACCTGCTAGTCATCGATGATTGCTGTTGATGAATCTATTAATGATAAATACGACGATTGATCGATTGATTCGATGATGAGATTCTTCTCTGGGTTTTGCTCTGTTAACCCAATCTAAATTTGGGGAAACCCTAATAAAAACGCGTGTTTTTATATATATTAGGTATTAATATTATTATTATTATTATTATTATTATTATTATTATTATTATTATTATTATTATTATTATTATTATTATTATTATTATTATTATTATTATTATTATCATTATTATTATTATTATTATTATTATTATTATTATTATTATTATTATTATTATTATTATTATTATTATTATTATTATAGATATTATTATTATCATTATTATTATGAAGATCATTAGTAGTAAGATTATTAATATTCTAGTTATTAAAATTTTAATTATTATTAAAAATTAACATTTTTATTAAAACTATCATTTTATTTATAATTATTAGTATTATTATTATTATTATTATTATTATCATTAACATGATTTTAATTATTATTATTAACATTATTTTACCAAATAAATATTAAATACATAAAAACATAATTGATACATAATTATATTAGTATTACATAAAATCTTGGAATAAACATATTAACATTAATTATAAAAATATTACATATAACAAATTATCAATTACTTATATACATATATTAATATAACTAAATATATAGATATTAACCATTTTAAATATATATACAAAATAAATATATATAAAATATAATTTAAGATACAAAAATAAGTATATGTTTTTAAATGGAATTTAATAAAAATTCTATATAACTACAAATATATAAGTAATATATTAATAAATGAAATTATGTGATTTCCATTATATGTGTTAATATATATATACATGATATAGGTTCGTGAATCCGAGGCCAACCCTATACTTGTTCAATGACGTCATATGTATTTTTACTACAAAATACAGTATGGTGAGTTCATTTGATTCTCTTTTACTCTTTACATTTTTGGGACTGAGAATACATGCACTACTTTTACAACTGCTTTAATAAAAGCTTTTGAAATACATTTTTGAACTGCGAATAAATGAAATGCTTTTATAAATGTTTGACGAGATAGACACAAGCAAAACATTCCTCGAATGAATTATGTGGACGTGATAATTGCCACCATCGAATTATGTGGACGTGATAATTGCCAAAATTGATATGAATATTTTCCCATTGATTATTATTGCTTGGTAACCTAAGAATTAGAATCGGGTATGGCCCTAATTCACGCGAATCCTTAAGGTAGCTACCGGGTTTAACACCCCCACCCAGAATGTTCACTAGACGGAAGGGCTAGTGGCGTGGTGTTTAGTACTTCGAAGTTTATATGAGTATTATACAGACGAGATGTTCTGTTTTGGGGATATTATTATGCGCATTATATGTTAAGGTCGGTTACCAAGCCAAGCTATGAAAGCATTGAAAAGTGAATGTTATGTATCGAGAGAATGATTTTATACACTGGTTATGTGTATGTTATTTTTGTGCACAAGATATGTGTACGGTTACTAAGATTTATGAAAGATGATTTCGTACACGAGAAAGGTGTACTGTATTTAAAAGATATCGCATGTACATTACAAGTGGGTATTCTGGCCCATTTGTACCATGCAGGATTTAAATCTTGTGGTCTATCAAAATGATGAATTTTATTGTTTTATGATAAACCTATGAACTCACAAACCTTTTGGTTGACACTTGAAAGCATGTTTATTCTCAGGTATGAAAAAAATCTTCCGCTGTGAATTTGCTCATATTAGAGATATTAATTGCAGTCATTCATGACATATTTCAAAAGACGCTGTATTCGAGTCATCGAGTTCATCAAGATTATTATTAAGTCAATTATAGTTTGAGGTATTATGAAATAGTATGCTTGTCATCAACTTTCGATGTAAAGAAAGTTTGTCTTTTAAAAACAAATGCAATGTTTGTAAAATGTATCATATAGAGGTCAATTACCTCGCGATGTAATCAACTATTGTGAATCGTTTATATTGTATATGAACGGGGCACTTCAGTTGGTATCAGAGCGGTGGTCTTAGCGAACCAGGTCTTGCATTAGTGTGTATAACTGATAGTTGTTAGGATGCATTAGTGAGTCTGGACTTCGACCGTGTCTGCATGTGAAAAGTTTTGTTTATCATTTTTGTCGAAAATCATCTGTTTATCATCCTTAGAAAATTATCTGCTCATTATTCTTAGTCTAGATACGTTTTACTGCATTGACTGCATGAATAGTGTATAGACAAAATTCATATCTTAGCGTATCTGACAATTCATATCTTAGTGTATCTGTTACTGTAGACCTTGCCTGATATCTCTCGTAAATTTTTATGTAATTTAAGGGACCCTGGTACTATATATATTTATGCATATTATGCATTGAGAATACATCTAACTATCAATTACTATTACTAAACTCTTCATATCAAAAATATTTTCTGTGATCACGTAAGATGGCCTCTACGAATCGACCACGTTCCTCTGACTCTAAAGACAGCGTGACAGGAGCACACCAACCAATCAACTACCGTGATTACTGGATAAAATAGGGGTGGGTTCGCGACATACTCACCTTATGGAGAAGGGAAGAAGGTACTCCATATCATGAACCGAATCTACCACCTAACCTTGGAGTACTCGACCCGCTCACCGGCGAACCTGTTCGCAACACCGTTTATACCCTTTTTGCAAGAATTTTTCGTCTTGAGGCTACCATTAACGGAACTACAGAAGATATCCGACCTCTACCTCACACTGATAACCAACCAGGGTTAGTAGAAGAAGTTAAAGAACTCCGAGCTCGAGTGTTAACTTTAGAGAGCACGGTACACAATTTGCAAGCACCAGCAGTATCACCAACACCAGTAATATCACCAGCCTCAGCACTAGTACCACCAACAACAACATCCGCATCACCAGCTTCAACATCTCATTCTGTACCTCGAGTATAATCATCATTCTACATGACGTTCTACATCATTTATCTTCGTTCGACATAGCAATTATGTAATCTCTAATGTTTTAGAGATTATATATTCTTGTTTTAACAGTAAATCAAATGAGTTTAATATCATATTGACTCATTAAATCCATGATTACATCTGAAGAGAATATATATGTAAGTATATTTTCATAAAGATTGTAATTAAAAATTCTTTTGTACAAACGATTAATGGTGAAGGGTAAGTAATGATCAATCCTTAATTAGCGATGTTACTTAATTACGGATTGAGTGCAATAAGATTATAATGAAGGATGGAATGTTTGATGATTATTTTGGGCCCCGATGATCGTCTTTCACTTTAACTATCAAGTGATCAACCACCCCGACCCGGTCTTGATTGTTAATTAGCTTAATTCACCTTTACGCAGTGTAAAAATCCCTTGGGCAAGATCACAAGTAGAAATTGCAAAGGCTTAGGCAAAATGGCAGCGAATCAACAACCCATAAATGAGAGGCCAAGCTCCCTATTTATAGGATTCGAAAAATCCGCGGTCTGCGAGTTACTTAACTATCCGCGGAAACTCAGCGAATTAAACCGCGGTCTTGCATTAATGCGAAAACATAACCGCTGCACTTATTTTCAGCGAATGTTGCATAGCTTTGCCTTTGGCCTTTAGCCAATAAAATATACATATACAATGCTATGTATATGATCAAGTCCCCCCATTTTATTATGATACATTTTCGCGAAGCAAATGCATCATGATAAACTCTAAAAATAAAGAAGTGCTCCGTAAAATATTTCGCAACCAATATTTTATATTTTTTACCGCCCATTTATTACCGTTGTTTTTATTAAGCTCAACGCGTAATTACAACGGTAACTTTCGCCAATCTGTCTAATCAGCACGCTGTAACGGTTAGAAAATTACCGTTTACACGTTGCAGTAATTTCAACCATTTAAATGCAATGATTATCCTTTTAACTTGCTCGCCCTAATCCTTATTATAAATAGCTGGTTATTCCGCATAAAAACTTTACACCTTTCTCTCCCAAATTCGCATTCAATCGTATTCTGCCAATCACAATCGTACTTTGCAATTAGCCAATTGAACCTTCAATTTCATCAATTCAACCTCCGATTTAGCTTTTCTTACCATCAATGGCTTCCTCTTCATCTATGCACACTCCAGGAGGCTATGTTTCCTATATGACGGAAACAAAACTTCAAACCCTATAAGAATGGTATCCGCCACTTGCTCAATTTGTTCCTACCGCGCCTGCGGTAGAACAGCGAGCCGATACTCCCCCTAAAGGAATGATTTCTGTTTACGAGGCTGCCATTTCTCAAGGCAACCTTCGATTTCCACTTACCCCCTTTTTCCGCAGTGTTTGCGAATACTATAATATCGCTATGGCACAGTTGCATCCTAACGCGATTAACAAAATTGTGCTGTTCGAGATGTACTGCAATGCCACTGGCCAACCACTACTGCTGAATGTTTTTCGTATGTGAAATAGCCTAGTGCTATACGATTTTGGGTGGTTTTCTTTTCGCAGTAAACTTGGCATAACGACTTCACCCAAGGACTCAATAGGCAATTGGCGCAGTTCGTTTTTTACATCAACGACACCGCGTATGTGGACAGCAACATACCAAAAACGTGTTGTACAGAGCTTAATCCTGACCTTAATGAGAGGCCTGTACTCAATGATCTTGAGAATGACACTCTCAAGACACTAAAAAACGCAGGCATATTTCTACGAACTTATTCGAATGTACCATTGTACATTGGCAGAGTGTCAATTCAATGGCCATGGAGCGACCATGATGCGCTTTTGGTTGACCAATCAAAAAATGGTATGTCGCTGAAATTTATCGCAGTATATTAACGTAATACACTTACATTTTTCGCAATATTTTCGCTTTGCATAATACTATGCGCTTTTATTTTTGCAGCGGTTGCACTTGACCTTATCATGAGGTCCGCTGATATAAGCAGGATTAGCCCTGCCCGTCGCCTAAAGAATGGCGACGGCGACATTATTCTTATTGATGAACCGATCATCAATACATGTTATATTGCGAGAGGCGAGGACCGCGGCAAGCGTAAGGTTGCAGAAACTACCCCCACTCCACGCAAGAAACGTCTACGCTCTCATTTTGAACAAGAAGCAAGTAAGCAAATGCTATTTCACAGTATTTATTTGATTACACATGGTTTGTTTTAGCATAAACTTGCAATATTTGCTTATCTGTTTATAGCTATTCTTCCAGAGTCATCCACTGAAGCTACACCGCTTTACAACATTAGAGGGAGAATCCCTACAAATGTTCTTAATGAACCCGGGAATGAAGATTTATCTCTTCCATCTGACGCAGAATCGTCCAACCAGGAAGAGGAAGGAGAAGACGATGCGGAAGAAACTGCCGCAGCAAATCGGGCCTTTAGACTATACCAAAGGCTTTATAAATTTGTTCCTAAAGAAACAAGGGAGCAATATCGCAAATTGTCTTATCCCGAGGCTGCCAGACAACGACTACATAATTGCTACAATGCAATTTATCTGACAGTCGACAGCATGGAGCGCTTCACTGAGATGTCAGACTAGTATGATAAAGCAGTGAAAGCTGCCAATGCACAAGAGAGAAGGGTGTGAAAGGCTGAGACGTGCCTTGAAAAGGTGATGGAAGAGAACGCCAAACTTAAAAGAAGGGCAGAAGTCGCGGAACATGAGTTCGCACAGTTAGTCAAGTATCTCCCAACATTCGCGGATAAAGTGATAGACTCCGAGACAGTCACTGAAAAATTTCAAACATATGCTCAAGCAGCAAAGCTTGCCACTCGCTGTGAGTGGTATGATTTATTATGCAAACTTGGCGATCTTTCGCAACCTCTTCCTTCTGACATGGCGAAAGAAATATGCGCCACCGATGATGCTCGCGAAATACTCGAGAGGGCGAAGAAGGAGGTTGAGAAAATTAGCATACCTGTCCTTGAGGAGCTCAGCCAGCGCGAAGGCGTTTCATTTGCAGATATTAAAGCATTAGAAATTTAGTTTTTCCTTAACTAATTTGTTTTTGAATGTATTTTCGCAATTACGAATTGCGTTTGTTGTAAGAATCCGCGTTGCGTACACGCTTAATATTAATCACTTATTCACAGTTTGCAGTTGCAACTTCTTTTATTTATATAGTGCTTTATTATCAATATTCATAACACGGATTTGTCCTTTGCAATTTCCAACTTTTATTGTTGTGCACATAATAAATGTGTACTTTTGCGAAACAATCTGTATGCGTATATACTTATACGTTATGAATCTTCTAAGTCCGCCATAACGATCCTTAGGCAAATTTAGCATTGCGAATCATCTAAGTATTGGCAAGATCAAATACATAGGAAGTGTTATCCTTTCGCAATTATTTTCAAATTAACACAAGTGGGCAATTTCATCACTTGGTTTTTAGCAAACTATTCCGCAATGCAGTGTTGCATTTTCATAACACTTAAGTAGGCTATGCTTTGCGAAAATCATGCCACCTTACTTAAAATATCCGCAGAACAAACATTAACTTAGTGTTGTAAAAGGCAAGTAATCGCATTCTGCGAAATAAACACTACGCGTGGCCACACGCAGTGTTTTCGCTTTGTAAAGAAACAATTACTAACACAGAAATTAACTTTGCTTTATTCATTACTATTTTGCATTCAAAACATAAACACGACTATGATATTCGCAACTTAATACCATGCATTTATGAATTTTGCCTTAGCATCTTATTACAACTTTTTTAAATTTTCATACTACTCAGGATTAACTGAACGTCCTTCAATACAAAAATTTGCATTTGCCATAATCATGGCGTAGAATGACTCCACTTCTGCAGAAATCAGCGTGCCAATGCCCTTGTTGGCAGAAAATTTTAGCATACCGTGTATGGTAGATGGTATAGCGCCAAACATGCGCAAAGCTGTGCGCCCAAGTATCATATTGAATCACGATTGATTTCACATTATGTACAGATTTAATAAAGCTTGGTGCCTTAGCGACTCATCGCTATCATCAACTAACTCCATTTGTAATTCTAACTGCCCTACGGGCCAGGATGACTCTCCTGAGAACCCGGCAAGTGAAACCGCAGTAGGTTTCATCAAAGCTTGAATGTTCGCGGGCAACTTGCTAAAGCATTGTTCGTACATGACGTCGACACTACTACCCGTGTCCACATGTACCTTCATTATCATTATTCCAGTATTTGCAATGCGACATGAAACCACTACAGGTTTACCATCATCCGCGGTCAAACTTACAGGAGGAAACTTAATAGAAGGACATTTCCAACTGACAATCTGTTCTAAAATTTGCATTACCGACGTTTCGCCCTGCACTTCTACCACATTGATTACCTGTATTCCGCGCTGATTTTCTTTTCTGCTCACCATTTTTACTCCCAGATTTTTTACTGCGGGAGCCTTTCGCTCAACCACATTTGACGCATTCGAGGTGTTAGCTTCTGTAGGCATTATAATCGCATTCGTGGTGTTTTGTGCGATTAAATGGTCCAGTTTGCCTTGCTCGTACGCTTCTACGATGAATTCCGCCAAATCTCTGCAACGATTGGTGTCATGACCTTAATCGTCATGGAAAACACAAAATTTTGATCTATCGCGCCTGCTATTTTCTCCCAAAGGCTGCGGCAGGAAAAGACTTAGCAACTCTTTCTTGCAACAAAATTTCCTTGGGCGTTTTTGTTAACGTCTGAATGATGTTGAATGATTCATTGCTCCACTTTCGCGTAGAATAGCGATCACGGCGGCCATATCCATGGTTATCATTTTGGCCTTGAAACCTCTCATTTCGCGGGTATCCACCGCCGCCATTTCTTCGCGGAAAACCTGATCCGCGGTAATTATCACTGTTACCATCGCGAAAAGAGTCATTGTCATCTCGCCAACTTTTGTCTCTACCCCATCCACACGCAGGGGTTATATTTCTATCCTCTCCACCACGGAGATAATCATATGTTTCCTATTGAACTTTTGAAAAAGTTGGCTGAACGTCTCTTCGCAATCTCCGCACAAGAGTAGGATGTCGCTGTGGGTTAATAGCATGCAAAAAACCAGAAATTTTATGATCTTCATTCAACGGGGGAATTTTTTGGCACTCATAAATGTACCGCGTAAGTAATGCGTTCAAAGTCTCCTTGTTGCCTTGCTTAATATCATGACATTCTATGTGCGTCTTTTTCTGCGGTAATAGATTTTGAAACTGCAGCAAAAAAAATTCGCGCAAATCTACAAAGCCAACGATACTGCGAGATTGCAAACTATGAAACCATTCCCTTGCTGACCCTTGCAAGGCCATGGGGAATACTCTACACGCGACTGGTTCATCCCAGTTATAAGTGCTTACTACGCCTTCGAAGCATTGTAGAAAATCCAAAGGATCAGTTAGACCTGAATAGACTCCCAGAGTTGCTGGCACGATCAGCGGAGAAACAATTGGATAGTCAGAAATATGCTGGGCAAACTTGTCCGCAGCAGTAGTGATTTCTGTTGCCTTCTTTGTGCGAGTATCTGCGTTCTCCACATAAAACTTGGTAAGCATATCTTGCAAAAAGTTTGGCTGATCAAACTTATGTTGCATGGACTTTGGCGCAATGCTTCTAAAAGCATCCGCCAAAAAATTCTGAGCATTCTCTCTGCGAGCAGCGTCAGATGTGTCAACTTCTCCCCCATAGCGAGGGAAAGGTGTTGGTGGTCGCTTTCACTTAACTTGTGGATTTTTAACAAACTCGCCTACGCTGTCCGAATCATCAGAAAATTCGCTCTCTTCTCTTGGTGCTTTTGCCATTTTTGATTTATATGTAGAATTCAAATGAATGCGGTCTTCTGCATTGTCACTGTCGCTATCATTATGCTCAAGAACTAGACGATCAACTTGTGATCCTGAATCATTCAATGGCCATAAGTAAGTGGGCGGTATGCGAGATTCACAATTACGCTTAGCATCTCTCTTAGCTTGCTCGATTGTAGTACCAACAATTTTGTCAGTTCGCAGACTAGATTTTCTAGACAAAGGTTTTGGTCGCTTCCCATCAGCGATTATTTCATTGCGATTTTGCAGCAAAGTTCTTCGCGCAATCATTTTTCAGCAGCAACTTCTGGCTGCGAGTCACTAGCATTATTTTCAGCAGATGTTTTAGTGATCGCTTCTTGAACCGATTTTCCCGCGGTTATACTAGCATTTGTTTGTAATGGAAATATCACAACGTTCTGCGAATCACCAGGCAGTGCATCAGCATTCGCAGAACTACCAGTTTGCTTTGCATTTGTCATCATGATTGTCGAGCAGATCGACTGATTGCGTATTGTAAAAGCACCTGCAAATCATCACAACAAAAACACGATTGCAATTAAACCGTCGAATTAATTGTTTAACGGCATGAAACAAAAAATTTTCAGGTTAATTTCTAAAACTTGTCCCACGGATGGCGCCAATTGATCAATCCTTAATTAGCGATGTTACTTAATTACAGATTGAGTGCAATAAGATTATAATGGAGGATGGAATGTTTGATGATTATTTTGGGCCCCGATGATCGTCTTTCACTTTAACTATCAAGTGATCAACCACCCTGACCCGGTCTTGGTTGTAATTAGCTTAATTCACCTTTACGCAGTGTAAAAATCCCTTGGGCAAGATCACAAGTGGAAATTACAAAGGCTTAGGCAAAATGGCAGAGAATCAACAACCCATAAATGAGAGGCCAAGCTCCCTATTTATAGGATTCGAAATATCCGCGGTCTGCGAGTTACTTAACTATTCGCAGAAACTCAGCGGATTAAACCGCGGTCTTGCATTAATGCGAAAACATAACCGCTGCACTTATTTTCAGCGAATGTTGCATAGCTTTGCCTTTGGCCTTTAGCCAATAAAATATACATATACAATGCTATGTATATGATTAGGTAATACCCGAGAAATATTTAGATTTCACATTAATAAGTTACACTGTACATTCTTCGAATCTGATTCAAAAGTCATTTACTATCCTATTTACACCCACAGATATACGTATCCGTTCACCGCAGAATAACCATTTTCATTCAATTTCATATTTGGATTTTGACCTATCAGAATCCAACAAGTGGCATAATGAAGAAAACATTGGACAAAAATAAAATTTGTTAGAAACAAACAAATTAACTATGAGAAATTTTGTTAAGAATCCACGCTAACTGTTCCTAGCTAACTGTTAATTCCTTATTGTACATTTAATTATCGCAATTTATTTTATCGCAATTTAAATTCTCGTAATTTTATTTATCGTCATTTAATTTTTGTTATTTATTTTACGCACTTTAAATATCGGGACACGTATACAAGGTTTTGACATATCATATCGACGCATCTATATATATTATTTGGAATAACCATAGACACTATATGTAGTAATGCTGGAGTTAGCTATACAGGGTTGAGATTTATTCTATAATAATATATATACTTTAAGTTGTGATCGAGTCTGAGGCACGTACACGGGTCACGATACGTATTAATTAATTCGAATATTATAAACTATATATGAATTATTGAATTGCTAACTGTGGACTATCAACTGAGGACTACCAACATTGGACAATTAAAATGAATTAAAATATTGATTATAACATATGAAACTAAACAATTCTTCAAGTTTGCCACTTGATTTCATCTTAAACCTCATTTGTATCTTGACGATTACAATCTGCGTTCAACCCTTTAATGATTCTTGAAAACACCTCAAGCGAGTGAATGAACCAACCACACATCATCTATGGAAGAAAAGATTGATGCATATAGTTATGCACCTAAAAACATTCAGAATCTGAGTAAACATTTAACACGTATTTGTGCTAGATCCTTTGGCATTGTTATTTTCGAAAATAACAATGCAAATCCTTTTCAAATTAGCCAATTTTGTCACAGCTCCAGCAAGTCAACTTCGACTTTTCAATCGTACTAGTCTTATTATAACCTTGATGTATACGATTGCCCTTTCGTCATCGTTACCGGCGAACCGTTTATATCCTACCACATTAGCAGTAAACTTACGAGCAACTCCATTAATCTTTGACTTTATGAAAAATCAATATATTCATTCATTAAAACCCTATCATATATCCATCTACATCTTGTAACAATAATTTCCATACCGACTACCGGGAATCATCAACCATTATTCTCAGATTTCGTAGCGTTCCTACATCAACAGTTATATGTATACATATAACATTTATCTCTTAGAATTATGATCTCCCATTCTGAAATTCTGTACAACACTCTAGTCTACGAATCAGTTCTTTGAATTTTGAGAAAGATGATAAAGCAGCGAAAACTGTTGATGAATTTAACAGTCAAAAGTATGATGATAAAGAATGGAATGTTGGAAACGCTCAATAGAAAATTTAGTACCGAAAAGCGAATTATGCGAAACCATGAAGGAGACTCTGAACAAATCACAAGGGCTAAACTTGTACATAAAGAATCTAGATGATTCTATATCCGATGAAATCTTTAAAAAATATCTTGCTCCGTACTCATATTAAATCTTGTGGAAAAATCCTTCTTCATCAACCTTCGAACTTAGAAATTCCAAAATATCATCATAAATATCTTCGATATTTCTAAGGATATTTTCATAAATAATCTAGTTCGAAATTATATACCTCTTCTTACTTCCCGTGTTTCATTATATTGGAAACTTCTGTAAAATCTAAGTTTAAGTTATGAATGAATTCTGGAGAAATGTAAAGAAATTGATGCATGAATTAGTATAATATAATGACACTTGATCAACGTGATTATATTACAGTAAGTCATGCTGAGTTTCTAAGGGGACTTGATGATTCACAGATCATAACGTCATCATGTGCCATGTTACATAACTCTTTCGTTCTGCTTAACTTCTGAACATATCAAGAAAGTATATTCTTGATAGTTCTATTCTCAGTGATTCTGGTAATTTGACAAATCAAATCGTGCTATTACGTTCTTTCTTGTTTAGAACATTAAGTTCATTCGAAGTTCCATACTTACGAATTCTGGACCGATACTCGCTTTACTAGAGGACGAGAAGAGAATAAAAAGGCAAAGAGCTCCAAAATATAAGAGAAAATATAAAGCCCAATAAGTAGAATTAAGAATAGTGTCAAGGTAATAGTAAAAGTAAACAGATTTTTCTGATGGAAGATTGAAAAGAAGGATGACAGAAATGATAATTAGGATAAGGACAAGGATTAGAACTGGATTAAGCATTTTCACAATCTTTTGAATGTATGAACTAAGAAAGAAAGTATAGGGATGGTGAGAATAATGGAACAGTTTAATTTATAATGGAAATATCAGACAGAGTAATCGAGGCAGATCACCGTATTTAATTATAGAGATCTTAATTTTCTTATTCGTAGAAAAAATCTTTTAGATTTCGAAGATTTTCTTTAAATCTCTTGAATTCCAGAATTCAACTAAAACAACGTCAAAAGTTAAGACACACCCTATTTTCTAAATTCAACCCTGACTACATCAAAAGTCAAGAAGAATCTTATTTTCCTCAGTTCACTATTTTGTAATAGCTTCACTCGTACTCTTCGAATAATCGAATTATCTTACCTATATCACGCAACGAGGATAAAATTTTATTTTATCAATTCATTTTCGTCATGAAAACATTCTTATCGTTAACCATGACGACCTCACTCAAATTTCGGGACGAAATTTCTTTAACGGGTAGGTACTGTGACGACCCGAAAATTTTCGACCAAATTTAAACTTAATCTTTATATGTTCCCGACACGATAAGCAAAGTATGATAGGTTGAGTAACAAAAATTTTGAACTGTTCATGAATATATAACAAAAACTAATATGAGGATTTAAGTGTATACATGAGAGTATACATGCGTTAACCCATGTTTGCTCACCAATTTACAAAACCCAATAACATCATCATACGGTTAAATTGTGGACTCTCAATTAAACGTAAAATGACAGTTGATAGATAAAGTAAAACCTTTTATCCTTAATAATAATAATGATAGTATGTATATGGGATGGCAACAGTCCACATCCACTTAATATTATTAGGAGAAATTATTAGACAGTTTATGACTTAACCAATGATTATATTATTTTAAATTTCTATCGAAAATAATGATATCAAATAAGTGTCAACATAAAATCCAAACAAACATTTGCTATAATGTGATTAATTGAATTCAAATTGATAATTGAGATGGCTTTATATTGTGTGATTGTTTATTTAGTAATATCATAGTATTATATTTACATTCATATCTTTCTGCTATCTATTATATAGATACATATATGCATATATTAGACATATACACATGTAATAAATCAAACCAAACCCACTAACCATCTATCAATTACTTTATCTCTATCTCATTTTCCCACAAGTAACCAAAAACAATTACATCACAAGAATCCTTTCCGTTCCATATCTAAATCACAAAAATCATTTTATGTTGAATATTTCAATCATAAAAGAAAGAAACCAATACCTACACAATCATTCATTCTCTTTATATAATATATACATATACATATACATAACACAAACACTTACATAAACTTCCATGACCATCATCAAACTTAATCACTTTTCTCCTTCAATTCACCCTCACCATCTTGAACTAACATAAACCATCACACTTCCAAAACCACCACCATAAGCAGCTACAATGTTCCTTTATGTCTAATCCTCACACAAAGACCATCATGTTACCACTCTATGTTGCTGATGATGTATGCCATCGACCCCCACCTACTCTTGTTACTACTTTCTGTTAAATAACACCACCACGAGTCAACCATTACTGCAACCTACTGATGCAACTCATATTTTTGCCGATGTATCTGTTCAAGGACAGCCGTCCAAAGCAGCTAAAGGCTGCTGTTTTGTTGCTACTGCTTGGTCTTTCTGTTTCTATTCCATACAAAAACAACTGTCACCATTAAACCACAAATTACCAACCTGCTACTCACTGGTTGCAGCTACTATTTAATTATCAAGCCATAACCTATAAACTCAAGAATCAACCTTAAATACATCATCCTCTACCTATTGACAAATGTCCTGCTCAATACCATAACCTCATGAACAAATCCACTTACTGCTACACTTTTTGCTCAAACAATACCAAAACCAAACCAAACCCAACCCATTTTAATGCTTGTTACCTGCTGCTACCACCATCAGATATATCTCTATTAACCTGCATCATAAACAAAAATATTCCAACTATTGCGGTACGTTTCTATTTTCTAATTGTGACAAAACATCAAAATACCCCTAATCATCAACATCTATATCTATTATTAACAAGAACAATCAAGAACTAAATTACAATAACCACCTCCAATTCATAACAAAATATTACTGCTTGTTTTTTTTAAATTGATAGAATGAGAAGGAATCAAGACCTTTGGTGTTAATACACTAAATCCAAACTCACCAGGAATATCATTTATTATTGTTCATATTTGATCCATATCTAAGAAAATAAATAAATAAATAAATAAACATAAGAATATATATACATATACAGAATATATATATATATATATATATATATATATATATATATATATATATATATATATATATATATATATATATATATATATATATATATATATATATATATATATAGTGAGATGAAGAATTAAATGGATATAATGAATCAATTACCTATATCACAAATTGATTAATCAATTAATGAATCAATTGATAAAGGATGATGATTGACGATGATGAAGGAGACTAATGATGATATTGAACGAGAGTGATTACGAATCGAGGACCTGCTAGTCATCGATGATTACTGTTGATGAAATTGTTAATGATAAATACGACGATTGATCGATTGATTCGATGATGAGATTCTTCTCTGGGTTTTGCTCTGTTAACCCGATCTAAATTTGGGGAAACCCTAATAAAAACGCGTGTTTTTATATATATTAGGTATTAATATTATTATTATTATTATTATTATTATTATTATTATTATTATTATTATTATTATTATTATTATTATTATTATAAAGTATTAGAATTATTATTATTATAGATATTATTATTATTATTATCATTATTATTATGAAGATCATTATTAGTAAAATTATTATCATTAGTAGTAAGATTATTAATATTCTAGTTATTAAAATTTTCATTATTATTAAAAATTAACATTTTTATTAAAACTATCATTTTATTTATAATTATTAGTATTATTATTATTTTTTATCATTAACATGATTTTAATTATTATTATTAACATTATTTTACAAAAAATATTAAATACAAAAAAACATAATTGATACATAATTATATTAGTATTACATAAAATCTTAGAATAAACATATTAACATTAATTATAAAAATATTACATATAACAAATTATTAATTACTTATATACATATATTAATATAACTAAATATATAGATATTAACCATTTTAAATATATATACAAAATAAATATATATAAAATATAATTTAAGATACAAAAATAAGTATATGTTTTCAAATGGAATTTAATTAAAATTCTATATAACTACAAATATATAAGTAATATATATTAATAAATGAAATTATGTGATTTCCATTATATGTGTTAATATATATATACATGATATAGGTTCGTGAATCTGAGGCCAACCCTATACTCGTTCAATGACGTCATATGTATTTTTACTACAAAATACAGTATGGTGAGTTCATTTGATTCCGTTTTACTCTTTACATTTTTGGGACTGAGAATACATGCGCTACTTTTACAACTACTTTAATAAATGCTTTTGAAATACATTTTTGAACTGCGAATACATGAAATGCTTTTATAAATGTTTGACGAGATAGACACAAGCTAAACATTCCTCGAATGAATTATGTGGACTTGATAATTGCCACCATCGAATTATGTGGACGTGATAATTGCCACAATTGATATGAATATTTTTCCCTGATTATTATTGCTTGGTAACCTAAGAATTGGAATCGAGTATGGCCCTAATTCACGCGAATCCTAAAGGTAGCTATCGGGTTTAACACCCCCACCCAGAATGTTCACTAGACGGAAGGGCTAGTGGGCATGGTGTTTAATACTTCGAAGTTTATATGATTATTATACAGACGAGATGTTCTGTTTTGGGGATATTATTATGCGCATTATATGTTAAGGTCGATTACCAAGCCAAGCTATGAAAGCAATGAAAAGTGAATGTTATGTATTGAGAGAATGATTTTATACACAGGTTATGTGTATGTTATTTTTGTGCACAAGATATGTGTACGGTTACTAAGATTTATGAAGATGATTTCGTACACAAGAAAGGTGTACTGTATTTAAAAGATATCGTATGTACATTACAGGTGGGTATAAGATTTGGGCCCATTTGTACCATGCAGGATTTAAATCTTGTGGTCTATCAAAATGATGAATTTTATTGTTTTATGATAAACCTATGAACTCACCAACCTTTTGGTTGACACTTGAAAGCATGTTTATTCTCAGGTATGAAAGAAATCTTCCGCTGTGCATTTGCTCATATTAGAGATATTAATTGGAGTCATTCATGACATATTTCAAAAGACGTTGTATTCGAGTCGTCGAGTTCATCAAGATTATTATTAAGTCAATTATAGTTTGAGGTATTATGAAATAGTATGCTTGTCGTCAACTTTCGATGTAAAGAAAGTTTGTCTTTTAAAAACGAATGCAATGTTTGTAAAATGTATCATATAGAGGTCAATTACCTCGTGATGTAATCAACTATTGTGAATCATTTATATTGTATATGAATGGGGCACTTCAACAATAATAATCCCAACAACAACCTCAATAACAACAATGGCAACAAAAACCAAAAATGCCAAATGTGTGAAGAGTACCACCAGAATGGGTTCTGTACGACATTTTGCACCAAGTGTAAAAGAACTGGCCATGGTGCAAAAAAGTGTGAGGTCTACGGACCAAAGTTTAACAGAACTAAAGGAACAAATAGTGGCGAAACAAGTAATGCCGCCTTTGTTTGTTATGGATGTGGAAAACCCGGCCACATTAGAAGTAATTGCCCGAATCAGGGGAATACTAATGGGCAGGGTCGCGGAAGAGTTTTCAATATTAATACTGCAGAAGCGCAGGAAGACCCGGAGCTTGTTACGGGTACGTTTCTTATTGATAATAAATCTGCTTATATTTTATTTGATTCGGGTGCGGATAGAAGCTATATGAGTAGAGATTTTTGTGCTAAGTTAAGTTGCCAATTGACGCCTTTAGATAGTAAATTTTTACTCGAATTAGCAAATGATAAATTCATTTCAGCAGATAATATATGTCTGGATATAGAAATTAAACTGGGGGATGAAACGTTTAAAATTGATTTAATACCAGTCGAGTTATGGAGTTCTGATGTAATAATTGGTATGGACTGGTTGAAAAAGGTGAGAGCAGAGGTCGTTTGTTATAAAAATGCTATTCACATTATGCGTGAAAAGGGAAAACCTTTAATGGTGTATGGAGAAAAGAACAACGCGAAGTTAAATCTTATTAGTAGTTTGAAGGCACAAAAACTAATAAGAAAAGGTTGTTACGTCATTCTAGCACACATCGAGGAAGTTAAACCTGAAGAAAAGAACATCAGTGATGTTCCCGTCGCAAAAGAATTTTCTGATGTATTTTCGAAAGAATTACCGGGATTACCCCCACATCGATCCGTTGAATTTCAAATAGACGTTGTACCAGGAGCTGCACCAATAGCTCGTGCTCCATACAGACTCGCACCCAGCGAAATGAAAGAATTACAAAGTCAGTTACAGGAACTTTTAGAGCGTGGTTTCATTCGACCAAACACATCACCTTTGGGAGCTCCTATTTTGTTTGTCAAGAAGAAGGATGGTACATTTAGGTTGTGTATCGACTACCGAGAGTTGAACAAACTTACCATCAAGAACCGTTACCCACTACCGAGAATCGATGACTTATTTGATCAACTACAAGGCTCGTCGGTTTACTCGAAGATTGATTTACGTTCTGGGTATCATCAAATGCGGGTGAAGGAGGATGATATTCCAAAGACTGCTTTTAGGATGCGTTACGGTCATTACGAGTTTATGGTTATGCCATTTGGGTTTACTAACGCACCAGCTGTGTTCATGGACCTCATGAACCGAGTGTATAGACCATACCTTGACAAGTTTGTCATTGTTTTCATCGATGACATACTTATTTACTCAAAGAATGACCAAGAGCATGAAGAACATTTGAGAAAAGTGCTAGAGTTGTTAAGAAAAGAAAAACTGTACGCTAAGTTTTCAAAGTGTGCATTTTGGTTGGAAGAAGTTCAATTCCTCGGTCATATAATGAAGAAAGAAGGTATTCAAGTGGATCCAGCAAAGATTGAAACCGTTGAAAAGTGGGAAACCCCGAAAAATCCGAAACACATAAGCCAATTTTTAGTGCTAGCTGGTTATTACATGAGGTTCATCCAAGATTTTTCCAAAATAGCAAAACCCTTGACTGCATTAACGCATAAAGGGAGGAAATTTGAATGGAAGGATGAACAAGAAAAAGCATTTCAATTGTTGAAGAAAAAGTTAACTACGGCACCTATATTGTCATTACCTAAAGGGAATGATTATTTTGTGATATATTGTGACGCCTCAAAGCAAGGTCTCGGTTGTGTATTAATGCAACGAACAAAGGTAATTTCTTATGCGTCTAGACAATTGAAGATTCACGAGCAGAATTATACGACGCATGATTTGGAATTAGGCACGGTTGTTTTTGCATTAAAGACTTGGAGGCACTACTTATATGGGGTCAAAAGTATTATATATACCGACCACAAAAGTCTTCAACACATATTTAATCAGAAACAACTGAACATGAGGCAGCGCAGATGGATTGAATTGTTGAATGATTACGACTTTGAGATTCGTTACCACCCGGGGAAGGCAAATGTGGTAGCTGATGCCTTGAGCAGAAAGGACAGAGAACCTATTCAAGTAAAAGCTACTAACCTTACTACTCAAATAAAGGAGGCGCAACAAGGAGTTTTAAAAGAGGGAAACTTAAGGGATGAAATACCCAAAGAATTGAAGAAACATCTTAATATTCAGGAAGACAGAACCCGGTATAGGGCTGAAAGAATTTGGGTACCAAAATTTGGAGATATAAGAGAAATGGTACTTAGAGAAGCTCATAAAACCAGATACTCAATACATCCTGGAACGGGAAAGATGTACAAGGATCTTAAGAAACATTTTTGGTGGCCAGGTATGAAAGCCGATGTTGCTAAATATGTAGGAGAATGTTTGACGTGTTCTAAGGTCAAAGCTGAGCATCAGAAACCATCAGGTCTACTTCAACAACCCGAAATCCCGGAATGGAAATGGGAAAACATTACCATGGATTTCATCACTAAATTGTCAAGGACTGCAAGTGGTTTTGATACTATTTGGGTAATAGTTGATCGTCTCACTAAATCGGCACACTTTCTTCCAATAAGAGAAGTTGACAAGATGGAGAAGTTAGCACGACTGTATTTGAAGGAAGTTGTCTCCAGACATGGAATACCAATCTCTATTATCTCTGATAGGGATGGCAGATTTATTTCAAGATTCTGGCAGACATTACAGCAAGCATTAGGAACTCGTCTAGACATGAGTACTGCCTATCACCCACAAACTGATGGGCAGATCAAAAGGACGATACAAATGCTTGAAGACATGCTACGAGCATGTGTTATTGATTTCGGAAACAGTTGGGATCGACATCTACCGTTAGCAAAATTTTCCTACAACAACAGCTACCATTCAAGAATTGAGATGGCGCCGTTTGAAGCACTTTATGGTAGAAATTGTAGATCTCCGATTTGTTGGAGTGAAGTGGGGGATAGACAGATTACGGGTCCAGAGATAATACAAGAAACTACCGAGAAGATCATCCAAATTCAACAACGGTTGAAAACCGCCTAAAGTCGACAAAAGAGCTACGCTGACATTAAAAGAAAAGATATAGAATTTGAAATTGGAGAGATGGTCATGCTTAAAGTTACACCTTGGAAAGGTGTTTTTCGATTTGGTAAACGGGGGAAATTAAATCCAAGGTATATTGGAACATTCAAGATTATTGATCGTGTCGGACCAGTTGCTTACCGACTTGAATTACCACAACAACTCGCGGCTGTACATAACACTTTTCACGTCTCAAATTTGAAGAAATATTTTACTAAAGAAGATCTCACTATTCCGTTAGACGAAATCCAAATCAACGAAAAACTTCAATTCGTCGAAGAACCCGTCGAAATAATGGATCATGAGGTTAAAAGACTTAAGCAAAACAAGATACCAATTGTTAAAGTTCGATGGAATGCTCGTAGAGGACCCGAGTTCACCTGGGAACGAGAAGATCAGATGAAGAAGAAATACCCGCACTTATTTCCAGAAGATACGTCAACACCTCCAACTACTTAAAATTTCGGGACGAAATTTATTTAACGGGTAGGTACTGTAGTGAACCGAACTTTTCCATGTTTATATATATTAAATGAAATTTTTATTTACATGATTAAGTGTTTCCAACATGTTAAGCAATCAAACTTGTTAAGACTTGATTAATTGAAATAGGTTTTATATAGACAATTGACCACCCAAGTTGACCGGTGATTCACGAACGTTAAAACTTGTAAAAACTATATGATGTCATATATATATGGATATATATATAGTTAACATGGTATTATGATAAGTAAACATATCATTAAGTATATTAACAATGAACTACTTATGTAAAAACAAGACTACTAACTTAAGGATTTCGAAACGAGGCATATATGTAACGATTATCATTGCAACGACATTTAAATGTATATATATCTGATAATGCTAAAAACGAACATATATTTCATAGCATTATTCCTCAAGAAAGACAAGCTTTTAGTTGCAATTGTTCTATTTACAAGTGATATTCGTTTAAATAATAAAAGGTGAAGACAAAAGACATATTCGACGAATTGAAGGCGCAAACGACCAAAAAGCTCAAAAGTACAAAATACAATCAAAGAGGTTCCAATTATTGATAAGAAACGCCTCAAAATTACAAGAGTACAAGATTCAAAACGCAAAGTACAAGATATTAAATTGTACACAAGGACGTTCGAAAATTCGGAACCGGGACCAGAGTCAACTCTCAGCGCTCGACGCAATGGACTAAAAATTACAAGTCAACTATGCACATAAATATAATATAATATTTAAATAATTCTTATAATTATTTATATATTATATAATATATAAAAATCCGTCGGCAAGAAAGGAGCCAAAATGTGTGAGCTGGTTTTGCAAACTCCGCGAGTTGCGGAGTTTGTAGTGAAAAAATTACGCGAGTTGCGGAGACTCCCTGGACCAAAATCCCTATAAAAGCCAGTGCAACTCGACGAGTAAATATATCATATATCCATCCTCTCTATATCTATACGTAAAATTTATATTTATAATTTATATTTTAATTTTAATTTTAATTCTAATAATAAGGGTATGTTAGCGAATGTTGTAAGGGTGTAAGTCGAAATTCTGTCCATGTAACGGTACGCTATTTTTAATCATTGTAAGTTATGTTCAACCTTTTTAATTTAATGTCTCGTAGCTAAGTTATTATTATGCTTATTTAAAACGAAGTAATCATGATGTTAGGCTAATTACTAAAATTGGGTAATTGGGCTTTGTACCATAATTGGGGTTTGGACAAAAGAACGACACTTGTGGAAATTAGACTATGGGCTATTAATGGGCTTTATATTTGTTTAACTAAATGATAGTTTGTTAATTTTAAATATAAAGATTTACAATTGGACGTCCCTATAAATAACCATATACACTCAATCGGACACGATGGGCGGGATATTTATATGTACGAATAATCATTCATTTAACCAGACACGGGAATGGATTAATAGCCACTAGAATTATTAAAACAGGGGTGAAATTATGTACCAGGACACTTGGAATAATTGTTAACAAAGTATTAAAACCTTGGGTTACACGCAGTCGATAACCTGGTGTAATTATTAAACAAAGTATTAAAATCTTGTTACAGTCTAAGTCCCCAATTAGTTAGAATATTTAACTTCGGGTATAAGAATAATTTAACGAGGACACTCGCACTTTATATTTATAACTGATGGACTGTTATGGACAAAAACCAGACGGACATATTAAATAATCCAGGACAAAGGACAATTAACCCATGGGCATAAAACTAAAATCAACACGTCAAACATCATGATTACGGAAGTTTAAATAAGCATAATTCTTTTATTTCATATTTAATTTCATTTATTTTATATTTAATTGCACTTCTAATTATCGCACTTTTATTTATTGTTATTGTATTTAATTGCACTTTTAATTATCGTACTTTTTAATTATCGCAAGTTTATTTTATCGCACTTTTATTTATCGCAATTTCATTATCGTTATTTACTTTACGCTTTAAATTAAGTCTTGTATTTATTTTTAATATTTTACATTTGGTTTTAACTGCGACTTAAGTTTTTAAAATTGACAAACCGGTCATTAAACGGTAAAACCCCCCCTTTAAAATAATAATATTACTTTTATATATATTTGTATTATTATAAAATAAAACTAATATAGCGTTAAGCTTTGATTAAAAGATTCCCTGTGGAACGAACCGGACTTACTAAAAACTGCACTACTGTACGATTAGGTACACTGCCTATAATTGTTTTAGCAAGGTTTAAGTATATCCATTCTCTAAATAAATAAATATCTTGTGTAAAATTGTAGCATATTTAATAGTATTTCCTTGTAAAATTTAATAGTATTTTATACCCCTTAGCTTTAACTATCAAGTATTTTTGGCGCCGCTGACGGGGAACCCAATTTCTTGCTTAAAAGCCGGAAGCGCAACGCTAAATAAAAAAAAAATTATTTTTAGTTTACTTTTATAAAAATACGTTTTTGTAAAAATACGTTTTAAATATTCGAAAACATAGAAAAGAAAACAAAATTTTAAATATTTTTAAGAGTTTGTTAAATAATTAAGTTTTATAAAGTTTCTTTAATTTTTTTTTTAAAAAAAATATAAGTTTTATTTAAATATTTTGTTTTTATTAAAACATAAAATCAAAAACTGAATATATATATATATATATATATATATATATATATATATATATATATATATATATATATATATATATATATATATATATATATATATATATATATATATATATATATTTATTTATTTATTTATTTATTTATTTATTTATTTTTAAGATTTTTTATTTATAAAATTATAAAGTATTTCTATTTTTATTTTTGTTTTTTAATATAAGTTTTTATTATATAAATATTTTTATTAAAACAGAAAATATAAAACAGAAATTAAAAAAAAAAAGTAAAACGTCGAATTTAATACTGCACCTGATCTGAATTTTCATTCACCGCGACTCGCGGAGATTTTTGCCAGGTGGAACCGCGACTCGCGGAGCCACTCTGACACCGACAGAAACCCTAGTCAGCAATTAATTACGGGGTAATTATTATAATTATTATTATAAAACCCTAATTAGGTTTTAATTAATTATTTATTTTAGTTTTATTATTATTTTGTTTAATTAGTTTAATTAAATTGTAAAATTAATAGTTTTAATAAATAAATAACATAAAAATAATATTTTTATAAAAATTGTACTTTTTACAACTTTTAGTATATTTTTATATTTTGTCTCTTTTTAATTGTTTTAGCGTAATATTTGTATTTTTCGCTCATTTTTAGTTTTAAAATATAGTTTTTGCCATAGTTATTTTTATTTATAGATTTTTAGGCCTTGCCGTAAAATCCCTTAAGTGCTTTTTCTTTAGACTAAGATTTAGGTGCTTTAGAATTTTGCGACACATTTTTAAGTTTTAGTTCCTTTTTAAGTTATTACCATATGAGATATAGTTTTTCTTTTAAGCTTTAATATTTTTAGACGCAACTTTTAATTTTTAGTTTTTCGTTCCTTTTTAAGTTTCAACGCGCTACTTTCTTATTTTTATTTTTTCGACGCCTTTTACCTATGTATCAATTATCACTCCAATTAGTAATCTCAATTTGCGATTATAATTTTAAGTTAGTGATAATAATAAGGTTGGGTTAGTCGAGTGTTTTTAAGTTCTATAAGTCATTTTTTTTATTATTTCTTATTTTTCGACGCCTTTTATTTTTCGATCTTTTTTTTTCGACCTTTTTCGACGCGCTCTTTTTCTTTCTTATTTCTCGCTATTCTAGTTTTAGGACATAGATTTTTATTCTACTTCTTATCTAAATTTCTTAAAATTACGAAAATTTATTTTAAGTGGTTAAATTGATAGACATCAAAATTTTCTGGTTCATAGTAATAGTTGGATTTGTACGTGGACCGGGTTATTGGAGCCAAACAGTCCTCAATTATATTGAGACCAAACGAATCCTGCCCCTCTGCTGCATCTTTTGGCTATTCGAAACGTGGGCAAAATCAGAAAAGTCTATTAATTGGATAACTTAAATAATTTTTCTTTCCTTTTAAAAACTAATAGGATATTCAGTGAATGCACCGAGCAAGACGTTCACCACCTTTTGTACGTTCACCACCTGTAACTAGATCAAGACATCTAGCAAATATTACCGTCGTTGATTTTTCTTTAGAATCGTCATCCTGTCGACCAAGTACTCCAATTCAAATTTCCGATAATCCATTTTTGAACCCAACCTCACAATTGAGAATCCGGAGAATATTCAGGGACAATTCATAGATCCCGAACCATTAAATTTTCCTCCGAAACCACCAATCATTCAAACAGAGATTGTTGAGGAATGAACCATTAAATCAGAATCCTCTAGTGATTCAGATTCAACAAATTCAATTATGGAAGTAACAGAACCTTTAATATGGAAGACCGAATGCGAGCTAAACGCACTGACCAAGGTCACGCAATTACTCATCCAAACATTAATGCGCCAGATTATGAAATCAAAGGACAAATTCTACACATGGTGACTAATCAATGCCAATTTAGTGGTGCGCCGAAGGAAGATCCAAATGAACATCTTCGTACCTTTAATAGGATCTGCACACTATTTAAAATAAGAGAAGTTGAGGATGAACAGATATATCTCATGTTATTTCCCTGGACTTTAAAGGGAGAAGCCAAAGATTGGTTGGAATCGTTACCTGAAGGGGCGATTGATACATGGGATGTTTTAGTTGAAAATTTTCTTAAACAATTCTTTCCGGCATCTAAAGCCGTAAGACTTCAAGGAGAAATTGTTACGTTCACACAGAAACCGAATGAAACTCTATATGAGGCATGGACTAGATTTGGAAAGTTATTAAGAGGATGTCCGCAACTTGGTTTAGACACCTGTCAAATAGTACAAATATTCTACCAAGGATGCGACATCACTACAAGGAAAGACATAGATATTGCAGCTGGTGGTTCTATTATGAAGAAAACCGAAACTGATGCTTACAAAATTATTGATAACACTGCTTCCCACTCACATGAGTGGCACCAAGAAAAAGATATCGTTAGATCATCTAAAGCAGCTAGAGCCGATTCTAGCCATGACTTAGATTCCATTTCCGCAAAGATAGATACTGTCGAGAGACGAATGGAAAAGATGACTAAAGATATCCACTCAATACGAATTAGTTGTGAGCAGTGTGGAGGACCACATTTGACAAAAGATTGTCTCAGTATTGAGCTAACAATGGACCAAAGAGAGAATGTTTCATATCTAAACCAAAGGCCTGGAAATAATTATCAGAATAATTATCAACCGCCAAGACCAATTTACAATCAAAACCATAATTATAATCGAAATGTTCCATACAACAACCAACAAGGTCCTAGCAATCAACAAGTATCCAATAATACTTACAACCAGCAAAGACCTAATTTTCAAAACAAACCACCACAAACCGATGATAAAAAGCCGAATTTAGAAGATATGATGACAAAGCTAGTTGAAACTCAAACGCAGTTTTTCACATCTCAAAAACAAACTAATGAACAAAATGCTCAAGCATTTAGAAATCAACAAGCTTCTATTCAAAATTTGGAACAAGAAGTAAGTAACCTAGAAAGGTTAATAGGTGAAAGAAAACCGGGAAATTTACCTAGTGATACAAATGCTAACCCCCGGAATGAAACAGCTAAAGCCATTACCACAAGAAGTGGTACAACACTTAAACCACCTGAAATACCTGTAACTTCTGATGAAGCTATTCCTACTCTACAAGAACCACAACCTGATCAAAATAAGGAAAAAGAACCGGTAGTTGAAAAGGTTAATGAAGATAACACAGTTAAGGATAAACCTTATATTAAACCATACCAACCACCACTTCCTTACCCAAGTAAATTGAAGAAAGAGAGACTTGAAGCCGAGCAATCCAAATTCTTGGATATGTTTAAACAGATAAATGTAAATCTTCCTTTCATTGATGTGATTTCAGGAATGCCTAGATATGCTAAATTTCTGAAAGATCTAATATCGAATAGAAAGAAAATGGAAGAACTCTCGGCTGTTACTATGAATGCAAATTGTTCAGCAGTGTTGTTGAATAAGATACCAGAAAAACTATCTAATCCAGGAAGTTTCACAATTCCATGTTTTCTAGGTAGTCTTAGTTCAATAGAAGCAGTAGCAGACTTAGGTGCTAGTATAAATCTAATGCCGTATTCAATATACACTAAACTAGACCTTGGAGAATTGAAACCAACAAGAATAAGTATACAACTAGCCGATAGATCAATAAAATATCCTAGAGGGATAATGGAGAACATGGTAGTTAAAGTTGGTACTTTAGTATTTCCAGTAGATTTTGTTGTTCTGGACATGGAAGAAGACTCTCAAGTTCCTCTCATATTAGGAAGACCATTCTTAAACACGGCTAAAGCAATGATAGACGTGTTTGGTAAGAAACTGACCCTAAGTATAGAGGACGAGAGTGTTACCTTTTCAGTTGATAGAGCAATGCAACAACCGCAATCTGCAGATGATACATGTTATTATATTCAAACTATAGATTCACATGCAGAATTGTTAGAAGAATTTCCAGAATTACAAGGAACATGAGAATGTTCTTTAGGAGAAGGAACTGAACCAATTGATGAAACTGAAATGTTAGCTACACTAATAGCTAATGGATATGAACCAACAACAGAAGAAATTCAAATGCTAAAAGAAGAAGACAGATATCGATACAAATCATCGATAGAAGAACCTCCAACGTTAGAGTTAAAGCCACTTCCAAACCATTTGGAATACGCTTATTTACATGGTGAATCTGAATTACCTGTAATAATATCGTCTTCTCTTACTGAAAATGAAAAATCACAACTCATTTCTGTGTTGAAAGCTCATAAACTAGCCATTGCATGGAAAATTCATGATATTAAAGGAATAAGTCCTTCGTATTGCACACATAAAATCCTTATGGAAGAAGGTCATAAAAAGTATGTGCAACGCCAACGAAGACTAAATCCTAATATGCAAGATGTAGTTAAGAAAGAAATTATTAAACAGCTAGATGCAGGTTTAATTTATCCAATTTCTGATAGTCCATGGTTAAGCTCAGTTCAATGCGTGCCTAAGAAGGGTGGCATAACTGTCATCACAAATGAGAAAAATGAGCTTATTCCTACTAGGATTGTAACAGGATGGCGTGTATGTATTGATTATAGAAAATTAAATGACGCCACCAGAAAAGATCACTTTCCCTTACCTTTTATTGATCAAATGTTGGAAAGATTAGCCGGAAATAGTTACTATTGTTTTCTTGATGGATTTTCTGGATATTTTCAAATTCCAATAGCTCCCGAAGACCAAGAGAAAACCACATTCACGTGCCCTTATGGTACTTTTGCTTACAAACGCATGCCATTTGGACTTTGCAACGCCCCTGCAACCTTTCAAAGGTGCATGATGGCGATTTTTCACGACAAGATAGAAGAATGCATGGAAGTTTTCATGGATGACTTTTCAGTCTTCGGTGATACATTTGAATCATGTCTAGTTAATCTTGAACGAATGCTTACTAGATGCGAACAATCAAATCTAGTACTTAATTGGGAGAAATGCCATTTCATGGTTAAAGAAGGCATCGTTCTTGGACATAAAATTTCAAAAGAAGGAATTGAAGTGGATAGAGCTAAAGTAGATGTAATTGCTAAACTTCCACATCCCACCAATGTTAGAGGAGTTAGGAGTTTTCTAGGGCATGCCGGTTTTTACCGACGTTTCATTAAAGATTTTTCTAAAATTGCCACTCCTATGAATAAACTCCTAGAAAAGGATGCTCCATTCATCTTTTCAGATGAATGTATCAAATCTTTTAATATTCTTAAAGAGAAACTCACTAATGCGCCGATCATGATAACACCAAATTGGAATCTACCGCTTGAACTAATGTGCGATGCAAGTGATTTTGCAATGGGAGCCGTTTTAGGACAAAGGATTGAAAAACGATTTCAACCTATATATTATGCTAGTAAGACGTTGCAAGGATCACAAACAAATTATACAACTACTGAAAAAGAACTCCTTGCTATTGTCTTTGCTTTTGACAAATTTCGTTCATATCTCGTTCTAGCAAAAACGGTGGTCTATACCGACCATTCTGCTCTTAGATACCTATTTTCGAAACAAGATGCTAAACCAAGATTAATCCGTTGGATCTTACTCTTACAAGAGTTCGATATTGAAATTCGAGATAAAAGAGGAGCAGAAAATCTCGCCGCTGATCATCTTTCTCGTCTTGAAAATCCCGGATTAGAAGTTCTAAATGAATCGGCCATACAAGACAACTTTCCTGATGAATATCTATTGAAGATAGATTATAATGAAATTCCATGGTTTGCAGACTATGCAAACTACTTAGTATGTGGATTCCTTGAAAAAGGATTATCGTACCAAAAATGAAAGAAATTCTTTAGTGATATAAAACACTATTTCTGGGAAGATCCACATCTGTTTAAAAGTTGTCCAGATGGAATAATACGCCGATGTGTATTCGGAGATGAAGCTAGTAAAATCTTAAACCATTGTCACACAGGACCAACAGGAGGGCATTATGGGCCTCAACTCAGAGCAAGAAAAGTTTATGATGCTGGATTCTATTGGCCTACAATTTACAAAGACGCACACCTTCTTTGCAAATCCTGTGATGCTTGTCAAAGGGCCGAAAAAATAAGTCAACGTGATGAAATGCCACATAATGTCATTCAAGTATGTGAAGTATTTGACATTCGGGGTATTGACTTTATGGGTCCATTTCCAAAATCTCATAATAATCTCTATATTCTCGTAGCCATTGATTATGTATCTAAATGGGCGGAAGCACAAGCTCTCCCAACTAACGATGCACGAGTTGTAGTCAACTTTTTAAAACGTCTTTTTGCAAGGTTTGGAACACCGAAAGCTTTAATAAGTGATCGGGGTACTCATTTATGTAATAATCAACTTGAGAAAGTTCTCAAAAGATATGGAGTAACTCATAAAATCTCCACTTCATATCATCCACAAATGAGTGGACAATTTGAAAATACCAACCGAGCTTTAAAACGTATTCTAGAGAAAACCGTAGGATCAAATCTGAAGGAATGGTCCATAAAATTGGAGGATGCACTCTGGGCTTTTAGAACAGCCTACAAAACTCTAATTGGAACCACACCTTTTAGACTCGTTTATGGAAAAGCATGTCATCTTCCAGTAGAAATTGAACACAAAGCATTTTGGGCTTTGAAGACATGTAATCTTGATTTATATGAAGCTGGACGTCTACGGTTAAGTAAACTAAACGAATTAGAAGAATTAAGACATGAAGGATACGAAAATTCGTTAATCTATAAGGAAAGAACAAAGAAATGGCATGATAAAAGAATCAGAAGTTCAAAAGAATTTAAAGAAGGAGACAGAGTTCTTCTTTTCAATTCACGATTCAAGCTATTTCCTGGAAAATTGAAATCAAGATGGTCTGGACCATTCATAGTCAAAAGAGTTTTCCCATACGGAACGATAGAATTAATAAATTCAAATGGGATTGAATTTAAGGTTAATGGTCACAGAGTTAAACATTACATAGATACTCCAATGGAAGTTGACAACGAAGTTAATCACAATTTCGATACCACAGCTAACTAAGTGTGGGGAGAATCAAGTCTTTAAAGGATTTTATGTATTTCTGTTAGAGTTAGATTTTCCGTTTTCGTGTAGTTCTCGAAAATGGAACCCGAATGGTCTTTCCCTAGCAGACCCTAAAGAACTAGTCTTCTCCCCCCATTCTGAATTTTTATTTTTTTTAGGTTTTACGAAATGAAGACTTCCTGTGAACTAAACCATGGTCTAATGCTACACGCTTTGATCACTAAACATAATAATGACACACTTCCGAGTGAAATAGTATCAGTAATCAGAGAAAGATTGGACGGAGTAAGAAAAGAATCCAGATGTGAAGATAATAAGTTACAATTTGGTAAAGGAAAATCAAAATCCGCAGCGAAAAGAAGAGCACGACACCTTAAAAATGTCACAAATGCGGAAAATGGTCACATGGAGGTAAATGTTCAAATAATCAAACCTATTCAAACACCGAATTTGTTACTTTATGCAGAGACGGACCGTTCATATGTTTAGAAGAAAAAACACTGAATGCTCGAGGTTACGCCTATGTAGCCATGGAAAACCAATTAAACCGACTATCTTATGAATGGGATAGATCATATCACTAAGAATACTATCTCACAGGTAAGTCTGTACAGTTTTTATTTTTATTTTTATTTTTAACCTTTTGATAATAAACGCTAATTTGTTCGCTATAAAGTATTAAATTGGTATTGAATAAAATTAGGTTTGGCGACCGAAATTATTGATATCATTCAAAAATTTATTACATCACTGCGAAATTTAACGTTTATTCTTAAGGTATAAATATCTTTAATCAATTAACCCAAAATATTTTAAAAATTCGTCATGAGTTAAATTAGGTCATGGAAACGAAATTACTTTACCGAAAAGAGGGGCGCATATTTTTGATAATATTTGATTGATTAAAGTGGGATAAAAGACCAAAAAGATTTTTAATTTTATTTTTACCATGTTTTTAAAATTAATATATAAATCTTAAATTAATATTGTAAACTTTTTAAATTAATATATTTAAAATTGTAAATATTTGAACAATTGATATTTTTAAGTTTGTATGTATAAAAACAAAAATATAATATAAGTTTGGTGTGAATTTTTAATTTTTAAAAAAATATGAATTTTTTATTTTATGCATTTTAAAATTAAGTTTGGTGTGATTTTTTAATTCTGTGCATTTTAAATTTAAGTTTGGTGTGAATTTAAAAACAAAAATTTACTTTATTTCGTTAAGTTAAAAATATGATTTTTAAAATTCGTCGTGAGTTGAAGACTAGGTCTTTGAACCGAAATTGCTTTACCCGAGGGAGGGACGAGAACTTTTATTATCATTATTTTTAATCTTATTGAATTAAAGTATGCCAAAAACATTAAAAAAAAACCCAAAATTTTTTGCTTTTAAAACCGCGCTTTAAATTGACAAATTTTAAAATTTTGTCGAGGACGGACTAGAACATCGATCCGAAACGACCTCATCCTAAAACAAAGGAAAACAAAATTTAAATTTATTTTATATTTGTTTTATAAGTTAAGGCTTATTAAAAAAAATGCCGCGACTCGCGAAGTTTGAAGAACAAAAACACCGCAAGTCGCGGAGCTTGAAAAATCCAGAAAAAAATAAAAACGCTGGATCAGATCAGTCCCCAAACACCCGCACAAAATACTGCGAAAAACACCCAAAAACACACACGAAATTCGCAAATTTTCACCATTAATCATCACATTTTTTACTAAAATCATGTTGAGAAGGATACTATCAAGGAATTACTCAAGAAAAACGGTAAATTTCTACACCTAAACACCATTTAATCCGAAAATTAGTGTTCTTGAGCAATTTTATACCCAATTCGATTTTGATGCTTTTTAGTGTAATTATACTTAAATTGCTTATGTATTATGCTTGTATAACCTAGATTGATGCTATTTAACATGATTAGAAGCCTTAAACTTCAAATTTTGAGTAATCTAGGGTTTGTGTTCTTGAGCAAATTTGGGGCTTTTTGATATAAACAGGTTATGGCCGATTTTTGTCATGAATTATTGCTAAATTAAGTAGTGTAACATGTTTAGATAGTTAAATGATCCAAACTTTGAGCCTAAACATGATTTTTGAGAATTAAAGTGGACTTTTTCAAGTCTAAAATTCACGAACTTGATTTTTGAGAGATAATGCCATTTGAAACTTGTTTAATTGCTAGTAATGATTATTTTGACATGTTATTTGAGTTGAATGATTATGAACTTGGCGAACATTTTCGTATATGCTTATTTGAAAAAGTGTAGATTTGATAAAAATATGAAAATGAGCATAAGTTTGATATAAATTGATCATGTCATTGTAATTATTTTGATTAATGATATTGCTGACACTAATGCATATTTGGATGCACAAAAATTGTGTTTGATGTGTTTTGCAGACTGAAAGGGGTGAATCTTCATCCCAAGCTCGCAATGCTCCTCCTGAGAATGCGGAACAACAGGATGTTGATAGCTATTATAAACAAGATATACCTCATCCAGTTATGACATTTTCAGATATGCACTTGGAAGATTTGCACCCGAACTTGAGATTTGACAGACTTTGGATAGATTATCCAAAATACCAAAGGGGCTTGCATACTCTTCATTCTAAAGTTGTTGAAGTACCTAGGGTAATAGAATGGGGACCATTAGAAGCTGTAGAATTGGCCGAGCCAATTAGAGAATTACTTACACAGAGGTATGGAAATTCTACTTTTAACGATTGGGTACGTTTATTCAACATGCGTAGACCTGTATATAAAGTATGGTGTGAAGAATTATTGTGTAGTATAGAAATAAATGATCGGGTAGCTAGTTAAACCGATCGATCTTTTATTAGATTTTTGTTAGGAGGTTCGATGCGCCACATGTCTCTACTAGACATGGCTCAGGCCTTACGTATATATACGCCTGAGGAGCTAGCATCTGCCGATTGTCGAGGGTTGATACTAAACGGTAGGAAAATTGATGAAAATTTTGATACGCATGGTGTATGGAGTCAAATGACTAGCCATCACCGATTCAAAGGGGGAAATTACTCTTATTTGGATATAGATAGAGCAGAGTTAAGAGTAATTCATAGGTTTTTAGCTAATTCGATTACACAAAGAAGTAAGAATAAGGAAAAGGTAAATGAACAGGATTTGTTTTACCACATGTGTATTCGAGACCCACAAAGCGCTGTAAGTATACCTTATTGTGTGGGTTATTATTTATCAGCTATGGTTAGGGGGATGAGACCGCACAGTATAATAGGAGGTGGTATATTTATTACACTAATTGCTGAGTATCTCAATGTGGATATAAGTCGGGGGGGATTATTAGTCGAAGAACCAGAACCCCACGATACAATTGATTTAAATGTATACCATGGTGCTAAAGTTTTGAAGAGGCGAAATAACGCCGCAGTACGATATAATGGTAGACATCCACAGGTTGAGAGAAACCAACAGCCAGGTAATGTGGGAGGGGGAAATGAAATGACAGAAATGCAAAGGTTTATACCTTCACAAGAGTATGAAAATGCTAGACATAGAGCATTTGAAGATTGGCAAGTTCATCAAAACCAAATCATAGCTCATTGCCAACATGTAGGTAGAAACTATATTCCTACTCCATCGCCCGTATTTCCTCCCAGGTCTATAGAGATGCAACCACCGTATCCTACGTATAACCCAGCTGAAGCATTCTATAACACATACGGTTATGCATGGAACCCCTACTGGTATCAGTATCATCCCTAGTCTACTTAGCTTTATTTATTTTATTATTTGTAATGTTACTACATTTAGCACTTATGTTAATATTGTAATAGTTTTTATAATTTTATAACTTTTATTATTAGATTATAATAATTTTTGAATGTGGGGTAATATTCCAAACTTCAAAAATATGTATATATATTTGCAGTTTATCTTATGTACACAACAGGGTAAAACAACGCATTTTCAAAGACTGGCATTAAGTTCAGCAAAAGCAACTAATTTTGACGACAAGATGCAAAATAAATGTGATATAACACTAGACGGAATGAACAAATGATATGCACCATTTATCATTCAGCAAAAGAAACGCCAATATGTTTGGAAACTTTGGTAAAATTTAATCATTTCTACGCTAATCACCCTCAATAATTTAAATTGTTACTGATTTCTTGCAAATGAGGGCATTGCAAAATCTTAAGTGTGGGAAGGGGTTAAATTCTTTCGGATTTTAAAATTTTTATTTTATGCACTTGGTTACCATTAAAAATACTAGTAAAGCAGTAGTTGTATTAGAATCTAGTGGTCTCTGATAATAAAGAACAGCCCTAGTCTTATATACTGACTACCCAATTCTAGTAAAATTTTTAAAAATTTTAAATTAAATGAACTCAAAATCATGTTTATAAATATTTATGAACGATAAAACTAGGTGTTAACACCAAAATTATTGTTACCTCGGAAAGGACATAAATTGAGAAACAAACCAAAATGTTAGAATTCATTTAAAATGGAATAGAGGACAATAAAAAGGAAAATAAAAGCCAAGTGTGGGAAAATTTACCAAGTTATTTTAAACATATGTCACATATTAAAGATACTTTTGCTTTAAACTAAACAGTTTTACCCGATTTACTGTAAGAAAGATGGATCTACACGATGAATCAATTCCATCATTTAAAGGAAGTAAAGTCTTCCGAAAAAGAAACGCGCTTCTTGATTTAGGTCATGAAGTTGTCGTCCAGACCAGCTGTAGGTTGACGAAAAATCTAGAAAAGTCATTTCTAAAATCAGCAGGAAATCCACGGACCTCAGCATAAAACAGGGTCGCCAAGTGGTCAGATTTATCCTAACCATGAGAAGGATTTATCTCGTACAATGGGGGGGCACCGTGCAAATTAGCTTGATAAGACTAATGAATCAGACCCCCAGAAAGGATAATCTCCTTAAAGATTAAAAATCAGCTTTTAAGCCTGATATTACTCAATCCTTGAGATTGACCTTAAAGATTGAGAATTACAAACTCATGGAATTCGATGATATCTAAACTCGAGCTTGAACGAGAAAATATTTTGACCAAAAATTACAAACCGATTTGTTTTCTGAAAACCTATTTTCAATGCGTTCATTACCATTGAACGTAAAATCCTAGGAATTCACCTGGAATTCATTAGGTCACCTGAACCAAATCGTGTGTCAACCGTAAGAACGGTGGTCGCATAGCATGGTCAAAGACAGGACCTTGTGCCAGACCGAAAAATTATAAGGGTGAGCTTTACTATTGCTCCTACAAAGGATAGTAATTGCGTCTGACACGTTATAGACCATAATTAAAAGCATGTCAGGGGACATTGCCTTAAACAGTGCTTGTTCAACGCTTTCCTTTACAACCGGACGGTAGTTTATCGAAAGGTAATATTCGAAGCAAGTAAACTGGACGTGTTGCTTTCCCAATACAAGGTTAGCAAGTGGGTGACACAAAACTGCAAGTTTTGAGCTAAAATTTTCAAATATGAAACCCACCAAACCCACAAAAAGAATTTGCAAACACCGGTGAAGGGTTATTCCAGAAAACTTATCTAGGGTAAAAACTAGATTTAATTTTCAAAAGATCAAATGTTTTCATAAAGATCCAATTTCCTTAATGGATCTAAATTTTTATAGTCATGTGGGACTGTAACCATATCGTTACTACCATTGTTTATACCGCCATATAGAAATCACTGATGTACAAAGTGTGAAGAATAAAGAAGTGATTCTAGTATTTCAAGACTATATTGCTTGAGGACAAGTAACGCTCAAGTGTGGGAATATTTGATAATGCTAAAAACGAACATATATTTCATAGCATTATTCCTCAAGAAAGACAAGCTTTTAGTTGCAATTGTTCTATTTACAAGTGATATTCGTTTAAATAATAAAAGGTGAAGACAAAAGACAGATTCGACGAATTGAAGACGCAAACGACCAAAAAGCTCAAAAGTACAAAATACAATCAAAAAGGTTCCAATTATTGATAAGAAACGTCTCAAAATTACAAGAGTACAAGATTCAAAACGCAAAGTACAAGATATTAAATTGTACACAAGGACGTTCGAAAATTCGGAACCGGGACCAGAGTCAACTCTCAACGCTCGACGCAACGAACTAAAAATTACAAGTCAACTATGCACATAAATATAATATAATATTTAAATAATTCTTATAATTATTTATATATTATATAATATATAAAAATCCGTCGGCAAGAAAGGAGCCAAAATGTGTGAGCTGGTTTTGCAAACTCCGCGAGTTGCGGAGTTTGTAGTGAAAAAATTACGTGAGTCGCGGAGACTCCCTAGACCAAAATCCCTATAAAAGCCATCGCAATTCGACGAGTAAATATATCATATATCCATCCTCTCTATATCTATACGTAATATTTATATTTATAATTTATATTTTAATTTTAATTTTAATTTTAATTCTAATAATAAGGGTATGTTAGCGAATGTTGTAAGGGTGTAAGTCAAAATTCTGTCCGTGTAACGCTACGCTATTTTAAATCATTGTAAGTTATGTTCAACCTTTTTAATTTAATGTCTCGTAGCTAAGTTAATTTTATGCTTATTTAAAACGAAGTAATCATGATGTTGGGCTAATTACTAAAATTGGGTAATTGGGCTTTGTACCATAATTGGAGTTTGGACAAAAGAACGACACTTGTGGAAATTACACTATGGGCTATTAATGGGATTTATATTTATTTAACTAAATGATAGTTTGTTAATTTTAAATATAAAGATTTACAATTGGACGTCCCTATAAATAACCATATATACTCAATCGGACACGATGGGCGGGATATTTATATGTACGAATAATCGTTCATTTAACCGGACACGGGAATGGATTAATAGCCACTAGAATTATTAAAATAGGGGTGAAATTATGTACAAGGACACTTGGCATAATTGTTAACAAAGTATTAAAACCTTGGGTTATACGCAGTCGATAACCTGGTGTAATTATTAAACAAAGTATTAAAATCTTGTTACAGTTTAAGTCCCCAATTACTTGGAATATTTAACTTCGGGTATAAGGATAATTTGACGAGGACACTCGCACTTTATATTTATGACTGATGGACTGGTATGGACAAAAACCAGACGAACATATTAAATAATCCAGGATAAAGGACAATTAACCCATGGGCATAAAACTAAAATCAACACGTCAAACATCATGATTACGGAAGTTTAAATAAGCATAATTCTTTTATTTCATATTTAATTTCCTTTATTTTATATTTAATTGCACTTCTAATTATCGCACTTTTATTTATTGTTATTGTATTTAATTGCACTTTTAATTATCGTACTTTTTAATTATCGCAAGTTTATTTTATCGCACTTTTATTTATCGCAATTTCATTATCGTTATTTACTTTACGCTTTAAATTAAGTCTTGTATTTATTTTTAATATTTTACATTTTGTTTTAACTGTGACTTAAGTTTTTAAAATCGACAAACCGGTCATTAAACGGTAAAAACCCCCCTTTAAAATAATAATATTACTTTTATATATATTTGTATTTTTATTTGATTAAAAGATTCCCTGTGGAACGAACCGGACTTACTAAAAACTACACTACTGTACGATTAGGTACACTTCCTATAATTGTTGTAGCAAGGTTTAAGTATATCCATTCTCTAAATAAATAAATATCTTGTGTAAAATTGTAGCATATTTAATAGTATTTCCTTGTAAAATTTAATAGTATTTTATACCCCTTAGCTTTAACTATCAATATCATATTAAGATATATTAATACATTATAATATCATGATAATGTAATAATTTAACATCTCATTTGATATAATAAAAAATGGGTTAACAACACTTAACAGGATCGTTAACCTAAAAGCTTCGAAACAACATTTACATGTAACGACTAACGATGACTTAATGACTCAGTTAAAATGTATATACATGTAGTGTTTTAATATGTATTTATACACTTTTGAAAGACTTCAATACACTTATCAAAATACTTCTACTTAACAAAAATGCTTACAATTACATCCTCGTTCAGTTTCATCAACAATTCTACTCGTATGCACCCGTATTCGTACTCGTCCAATACACAGCTTTTAGATGTATGTACTATTGGTATATACACTCTAATGATCAGCTCTTAGCAGCCCATATGAGTCACCTAATACATGTGGGAACCATCATTTGGCAACTAGCATGAAATATCTCATAAAATTACAAAAATATTAGTAATCATTCATGACATTTACATGTAAACAAAATTACACATCCTTTATATCTAATCCATATACCAATGACCAAAAACACCTACAAACACTTTCATTCTTCAATTTTCTTCATCTAATTGATCTCTCTCAAGTTCTATCTTCAAGTTCTAAGTGTTCTTCATAAATTCTACAAGTTCTAGTTTCATAAAATCAAGAATACTTCCAAGTTTGTTAGCTTACTTCCAATCATGTAAAGTGATCATCCAACCTCAAGAAATCTTTCTTATTTACAATAAGATATCTTTCTAATACAAGGTAATACTCATATTCAAACTTTGATTCAATTTCTATAACTATAACAATCTTATTTCGAGTGGAAATCTTACTTGAACTTGTTTTCGTGTCATGATTCTGCTTCAAGAACTTTCAAGCCATCCAAGGATCCTTTGAAGCTAGATCTATTTTTTTCATTTTCAGTAGGTTTATCCACAAAACCTAAGCTAGTAATGATGTTCTTAACATCATTCGATTCATATATATAAAACTACCTTATTCGAAGGTTTAAACTTGAAATCACTAGAACATAGTTTAGTTAATTCTAAACTTGTTCGCAAACAAAATTTAATCCTTCTAAATTGACTTTTAAAATCAACTAGTCACATGTTATATATCTATATGATATGCTAACTTAATGATTTAAAATCGGAAAATCACGAAAAACACCGTAAAACCGGATATACGCTGTCGTAGTAACACCTCGGGCTGTTTTGGGTTAGTTAATTAAAAACTATGATAAACTTTGATTTAAAAGTTGTTCTTATGGGAAAATAATTTTTCTTATGAACATGAAACTACATTCAAAAATCATGGTTAAACTCAAAGTGGAAGTATGTTTTCCAAAATGGTCATCTAGACGTCGTTCTTTCGACTGAAATGACTACCTTTACAAAAACGACTTGTAACCTGTATTTCTGACTATACACTTATAATTTTTCATGTATAGATTCATAAACTTAAGTTCAATATGAAACCATAGCAATTGGATTCACTCAAAACGGATTTAAAACGAAGAAGTTATGGGTAAAAAAAGATTGGTTATTTTTGCTTGTTATAGCTACGTGAAAATTGGTAACAAATCTATGTTAATCTTATCCTAGCTAACACATATTGTATTATACATGTATTCTAATATATTATGTAATCTTGGGATACCATAGACACGTATGCAAATGTTTTGACATATCATATCGACCCATGTATATATGTTATTTGGAACAACCATAGACACTCTATATGCAGTAATGTTGGAGTAAGCTATACAGGGTTGAGGTTGATTCCAAAAATATATATACTTTGAGTTGTGATCTAGCCTGAGACGTGTATACACTAGGTCTCGGATTGATTCAAGATAATATATATCAATTTATTTATGTATATCTAATTATGGACAACTAGTTGTAGATTACTAACGAGGACAGCCGACTTAATAAACTTAAAACAGTAAAAAAATGTATTAAAAATGTTGTAAATATATTTTGAACATACTTTGATATATATGTACATATTTGTTATAGGTTCGTGAATCGACCAGTGGCCAAGTCTTACTTCCCGACGAAGTAAAAATCTGTGAAAGTGAGTTATAGTCCCACTTTTAAAAATCTAATATTTTGGGATGAAAATACATGCAATTTTATAAATGATTTACGAAATAGACACAAGTAAATGAAACTACTTTATATGGGTGAATGATCGAAGCCGAATATGCCCCTTTTTAGCTTGGTAGCCTAAGAATTTGGGAACAGACCACCAAATTAACGGGAATCCTAAAGATAGATCTATCGGGCCCAACAAGTCCCATTCTGGAATTTGGAATGCTTTAGTACTTCGAAATTATCATGTCCGATGGGTGTCCCGGAATGATGGGGATATTCTATATGAATCTTGTTAATGTTGGTTACCAGGCGTTCACCATATGAATGAATTTTATCTCTATGTATGGGATGTATATTGAAATATGAAATCTTGTGGTCTATTATTATGATTTGATAATATATAGGTTAAACCTATAACTCACCAACATTTTTTGTTGATGTTTTAAACATGTTTATTCTCAGGTGACTATTAAGAGCTTCCGCTGTTGCATACTAAAATAAGGACAAGATTTAGAGTCCATGCTTGTATGATATTGTGTAAAAACTACATTCAAGAAATTTATTTTTGATGTAATATATTCTTAATGTAAACCATTATGTAATGGTCGTGTGTAAATGGTATATTTTAGAATATCATTATTTGATCATCTATGTAATGCTTTTTAAACTTTTATCCATAAAATAAAGGTTATGGTTGTTTTAAAAATGAATGCAGTCTTTGAAAAACGTCTCATATAGAGGTCAAAACCTCGCGACGAAATCAATAAATATGGAACGTTTATAATCAATATGAATGGGACATTTCATGTTGGTACTTGATGATCATACTAAGGAAATATAGATAAGAATTAAGATCACAAGTTGTTGATTAACACTTATGTGTTATGCCTAATCTTGGTTAATTTGTCATTAAGATGTCATTAGGCATAATTAATCACAATTAGTGTTTTTATGACTAAAACTCAATTGTGTATGGAGAGGGCATCTATTCTAAGCATGTGGAGAAAGGTTTCATGAATTATAGATGTCAGGAACTAGTCAAACTTTATTTGGTCAAAATCGGTAACAGAGAAAACTGCGGTCGCACTGCGGTTGACCGTGGTGGTGACCGTGCAACTTGTTTTCATAAAACTGCGTTGAAATTTAGTTTAGGGTTTCACGGTTGGCTATGCGGTCGACCGTACCTCGACCGTGTATTTAGCTGAACTTTTAATTTCATTCTTTAACCTATGATTGACTTGGTCGTTTGCAAGATAAAGTATGGATTAGTGACCTTGCGTGTTTTATGTTAAGATGTCAGTCATCACTTATGCATATGTATGTGTCATCATCAAAACATATTCTTTAGTTAATTATCATACTTAAGTTTGTCTTTTAGTTTATTAACCAACATTCAACCAACATAAACATTAACAAATTTAGTTAATTTTCTAAATCTAATCTGTTATTTTGTGTCGCACATCGAGCCTAAATTAGACTATGTTAATCGAACTTAGTCCGAGTGCAATGAGATTGGAGATTGAAGCTTTTCGAAGTTTAAGGGGTATAATCATCTTTCATTCATTACTAAAGGTCAATCACCACGTCCCGATCTTGATTATACCTTAAATCATATGAAGAGTAATTATTCAATGTCTTGGAAAATCTTGGTTTCAACAACCTTCAAATGAAGACATAAGCTTCCTGTTTATAGTTTTCGAACAACTGCACACTGCGCTTGCAAATGTTAATCTTTGCGTCTTATGCGCTATCTTTGTAATTATTCGTGCAATTCGCTATCTTTGCTCAATAATTAGTTATTGCGGTGTTTGCGCGATACTTAGACCATCTTTAAACCTCTCGGGCGTGTTGGCGTGTTGTTGGGTGGGGTGGTGTAACACTTGAATTTCCAAAGGCTGGATGGATCGGCGGTCTAGATTGGCCCGGCGGTCCAACCTTAGTTCAAAGGAAAACAGGAGCAAACTGGACCGGCGGTCCAGATTGGCCTGACGGTCCAGCACTAGGCTTTTTTGTCAATAGCTCAGCATTGGACCGGCGGTCCACGACGGGATTTTGTACAGAATTTCATTTTAAATTGGAAAATAAGAAGGGCATTTTGGTAATTTCACATGTTGGTGTATATATAGCTGGAGATCAGATCTAGATCTCATTCTTATCTTCATTTTCACCAACCAAACCCTTTTTAGAGAGAGGAAATGGGTTTTTAGAGAGATAAAGCTTAAATTGGAGATGAAGGTGGTGATTCTTGGCCAAATTGGAGCTCATCTTGGTGTGCCTAGTTTCTAGGCTTCGTTTTGGTGTATGAGGTAAACCCTAATCTGAATTTTGTTGTTTGATTTCCATTTCTAGTTAGGGTTTGTGTTAGTGTTGGGTTATAAACCCCATTTCTTGAGAAATTTGGGGGTTTTAATAATTGTTAGTGTAAGTGAACCCGATTATTGTGGATTTAGGATTTGGTGATGAATTTGGGAATATTTGTCATGGATTTGGGTGTTAGTCACTAGTTTGTAAGTGTATTGGTGATTTTGATGTTCTTAAGAATAACTTTACTAGTCAAAATGGGTTTTGTGTTGAAATGGGTCAAATGTTCTTGATTGTTGGTGTCAAATGATGATTTTGAGACATAATTACTAGTTGTTGGTGATTGTAGGTGTTTTGGGTGTAAATGGATGAGTCAAAGTGAGATAAACCCTAATTTAGGACAAAATGGGTCAATTGGTTATTTTGAGTCAAGTTTTGGTGAATCAAGTGTGTAAATACTTGATTTAGGTGTTAATTGGTGTTTTGGAAATATAATCACTAGCCGTTAGTGATTATGGGGCATTTTTATGACTTTGGTCAAAATGGGTAAATTGAATTGGGTCAAAATTGATGATGACACTAATTTTGGATTAAATGAATGTTAAACACTTTTGTTAAGTATTAAGTCATGTTTTTGAAGGTAATTACTCGCGAGAAGTGATTTTAGGTTAAAGTAATATTTTAACATAAGTCAAAGGTAGTCAAAAGTAATATGGGTCAATATTGCACGTGTTGGGGTTTTGGTGTAAGTGACGATTGAAATGATTACTACCTACGTACTAATTTAGTGTTAAGACCTAGGTTTGGTCTATTTGGTGTCGAGTACAATTTGGGTTAAATTGTACTTTGTTGAGTGGGTTTTAATTACCACCCAAAGTGGTAATTGGTTTGTGTCCATTAGGTGTTATATTGGCGGGTTTTGGCGAGCAAGGTGAGATCCCTGGACTAAGGGATGTGAGTGTCGGGTTCTCTTTTAGAGAATTGCTATTTATGTGCATATTGTACCTATGTGTGATATAGGTGGTTGATTGCTCGGATATGAGGACGGAGATCATAATACACTACTTGTGTGGGCATTCCAAGGTGAGTGGAATAATTATACATGTATGTATATAGTGTATTTATTTGTAAATGTTATGGTATGAACCAACGAGCCGGTAGTACCATAACATGTATGTGACGAGTGTCATGATGTGAACCACGAGCTGGTAGTATCAAAGTGTGAACCACGAGCCAGTAGCACCATAAAATGAGATGTGAACCACGAGCCGGTAGCATCGAAGTGTGAACCACGAACCGGTAGCACTATAAAATCATGATGTGAACCATCGAGCCGGTAGCATCAAGTGTGAACCATCAAGCCGGTAGCACTATAAAACAAAGTGTGAACCACGAGCCGGTAGCACTATAAAAGAGTATGACTCAAATGCGTATGGTGTGAACCATCGAGCTGGTAGAACCATAGCGTTTATGGTTAACCATATGGTTTGTGTATGTGTTGTAGTGTAGCATATTATATTGTTTGAGTATATGCTATTGGTTATGCTAGCTTGCGATATTGGAGGTTATTAGCTTTATACTTGAGATGGTTTGCTAATTATATTGCTAACATGTATGCGGTATGTGAGTAAGTGTATGCAAGTAGGTACATTATATATGTATATGTATAATTATTGCATTCACTAAGCTTTCATAGCTTACCCTCTCGTTGTTTACCTTTTTACAAGAATTATGTTGTAAAGCTAGCTAGTTGATAGACTAGTTGCGTAGGAGCGCTTGGGCTCGATGGGGTAGCTTTCGGATATGGATGTGGATTGGTAATTTGTTAGATCCTCGAGATTATGCTCTTGGTATCGGGTTGGGCTATTGTGTCTTAACTGTGGTGTTGAATAAATGTTTCGAGGTCGTATTGTTTGGTTGTGTCGAGTCAAACCTTGAATGTGAAATACATTCTCGTAAGGATGTATGATATCAATTGTAAACCAAGAGTCGAGATAAAACGTTAACGTGTTGTTATGATAAATGGTATTCGGTTAAACTATTTGAAATGGTTTATGTAAAGTGGATATTTAATGGGACCTATCTTATACAAAAAAAAAAGGTGCTCCATTTTTTGTTAAACGGATTGGGGTTGTTCCAAGTGGTATCAGAGCATAGTCTAAGGGAATTAGGTGACCTTGGAATAGGTTCCTAGTCTTAGACTTTTTGGTGGTTATGCATTATTTGCGGGAATTGTAGGAATACGGGTCGGATTGGGATTTGTTAGTGTTGTACTTGTTTTGTCCAAAGTGTGATTATGTAGGGACTTATTTTGTGTATAAATTAGTGCCTTAGATTGCTAGTGCCTAATGTAAGTAGGCGGACTTGAACATTGTTTAGTGATTGTCACCTAGGTTGTAGGCTGACTTGTGTTGCGGTGTACTTGTGTATATTTATTATTATATTGTATATATGTGTATATATATACAGGTATCTAATTATGCGGTGTCCTAGGGACGAATCTATTGGAGAGATTCGAATAATTGGCGGTTTTGAGTGATCAAGTTCACGGTAAGGACTTTGGTCATTCGGGTACTAGGAGTTATCGCGTGTTATCTTGTGTGAATGTTGCGTCAGTCCAGGTAAAGTACTTTGCGTGACCATGTGAAAATGGTAAGGTACGCATTTGTAATAGTGATTGATCACCATTATTACGAAAGTGTATCTTGACACCAAGCATGACATGACAAGTATCGAACGGAGGAAACGTGGCATGGTTAGGGTAGAACAGGACGAATTAGGAATCTTTTATTGGTTCCTAGGATATAGTGGTCTCGAGTGATGTGCTTGTTGTCACATCGAATTCTTTGCGAGTTGGGAAGTGTTACGGTGGATTCGTTTAGTTAAGTGAGTGAGCCAACTCACGAGTTTGGTGCTTGTTTAGTCACAATAAGTAGTGGGTGCACTGTTGAGATTGTTATTGGTTTTAATTACCCATCGTAACTAGGATGACCGGTTTATGCGTGCGTGTGTGCGACGAGGACTTGAGTTCTGTAATGGAATGCGACAAGTCTAATGATTGTGGTTTTGGGTTACACTCGGTAGAGTGTGTAGTTCGAGAATCGTGTATGGATTCTAGTTGTGAGTCACCTTGGAATTGGCGAATCGAGGAATCTTCGGGTCATTAAACTCATGGGGGTGGACCCTTGTGATGATGGTTGCGTTAGCGTGTTGTTTATTAAAAGGTAACATTCCTAACAGAATACCCCTTGTTGATGTGGTTGTGTAGATGTACGGAAGAGTGTAAGACTTGGTGTTTCCAAGCATCTCTTCAGTGTTTGACGGAAGGTTTCGTTAGGCTATATCATTTGGCCTTGTGGGAATTGCGGGTTGCGTGTGATCGTTAGGAATGTTTTATAAGACAACAAATCGTAAGGTTTGTCGGGTAGGTGTGACATCAGGTGTATGGAATCTAAAGATCGAGTTCCTAAAATTCGGTAGATTAAGGTGGGAGTCTGCATGACACTGTGTTAGGTGCCTCTTTATACCTGCTGGTATGATGTTCAACTCCTGTGATGATGTGATCACTTTGTGCTTAGGGTGCCCATGAGATACCGTGGGAAGCAGTGGAGATTTCAATAGTGATCGACGGGCGATAGTAATTCGGATGTGTGTCGGAAGTCAAAGTTTAAGAGCATTGCGATAGATACTTCTTATGAAGTGACGGATGAGCGAATCTTGTTGCTCTTAAGTGATAGATGAGTAAAGATGACGGTGAGCCGGTGATGTACTTAATGGTCGGTTAGGCCGAAGGTTATGATGAAGTGTTGATATTTTGACCGATGCAATTATTGTGTCGGATTGGTCACTCTTCTCTATGAGAGTGAGCGAATGTTGATAAAGGTTCATTGCGTGGAAGGTCGGGTGATCTCGATTGAGATGCATGACCGATTAAGCGGAGTGGCATATGCTTAGGCATAGAGACGTATGTGGGACTTTGGTGGAGTTCGCTTGCGAACGATGAAGGGCTGCTAGTTGTGGTTTTTGTTATAAAGGTGTGATGTCGTCACATGTACGACATCTCCAGTGATTGTGTATGATGGCTTTGAGAACCTAAAGTGAAATTGCGGTGATTCGGTGATTATAATCAATGATGAAAATGATCATGTGTGTGTTGTGGAATGGAAATTCCGCGGGATGTCATCATCTTGGCGGTGAGAATGTGGAGCTGAATCCTAAGTGGGGGAGTTTTACTGCCGCCCGAGGAAGCTCCGGTGGTGTTATGTATAGTGAATGTCGGAGTGTACAGTGTCAAGCCTCAATAGGTATTCGGAGTTCCTAACGAGGAAGAGTGACGGGTTGTTAACGTTGGCTCGAGATCGTTGTAGTGACCCGGAAATTTCTGACCAAATTTAAACTTAAATCTGTATATGTTTCCGACATGATAAGCAAAGTCTGTAATGTCGAATCTCAAAATTTCTAAAATTATATTCATGTAGTCAATTACCTTTCGACTGTTCTCGACGATTCACGAACAATTACTTGTAAATAGATACGTATATATTTAATGATATATAAATAATAATTTGAAATATATTATATTAGAATTAACTATGTAAAATAAAACAATATATAATAATTACTATTTAAGATATATCTATATACATATATAAATAGGGTATATTGAATATATAAATATAGTTTCGAAGTTAATTAGTAAACGATAGAAGCACTCGTTTGTCATCTTGATAGTTATTAAGCAAGTTAAATTCGAACTTATGTAATTATAAAATAAACGGTGATCCGAAAATGAGTTAGATAAGTTTTAGGCTTATTAAAAATATATTCAAGAGCTAGTTAATAAATTTCAACAATTTTCATATTTTATCCAGAATTGGGAGTGAACAATTAATGTAATTTTTATTTATTAGTTAATGAACAAATTTTATACCATTATGACTAGAATAATTAAATACAAATACCGTAAAAATTTGGACTTTTTCCAAAGAACTTTTATCCGCCACTAGAAATCAACGGGGTACGGGATTATATTCATTATTAGAGTGTCGGTAGAGATATTATACATGTAATATGAAATGTTAACTTTTTCAATTTACACGTTGTTCCTAGATATTTATATTTGAAGTTACTGTGTTTGTATTATTATTAAAGTAATAAGAAAAATTAATCCTTATCATATATCATATATGCAATATGACTTTATATGTGAACATAGATACAGATTTAGATAATCAAACACCTTGAAAACCATTCTCACCCTACCACAGCCACCTCAACCAACGTACACCACCATCCACCAACATCGTGGAGATCACGACCTGCTGCGTTTCCTTTTCACTCTCTCTGTTTTCTTTCATGCATACAACCGAAACCCATTTGGTTTTTAATGTTCGATCACCCACTACCACGACTAACCATCATCACTATTATGCCATCACCACCATCGGCTCACCTTCAAACCGGTCACCACCATAACCACTATTTAGCACCATCTTTCTCTCTCTCTATTCATTCCCTCTCCTCTCTCTCTGTCCAAAACCACACAACCGCCACCACCTCTAATTTTCAAACCCATGAACACCACCACCGAGAACCTGCAACCGCTAATGCTCTTCTTCTAATTTTGAGATCACGAACGCCATCACAACCCATTTACAAACCCACCACAGTCCACCGGCCATCCCAAACCATCGCAACCATTCACAACCAACGAAACCCACTTATTATTTTTTTTTTGTTTTAGCCGTAAAAACAAACACCATCCACCTGCTCGATTACGTTTTGATCCTAGTTACGTTTCTGATCAACAACCATCTTCAAATTATAACTACCACCGAAACCCACTTAGTGAAGGAGATGATGAATGGTGAAAACAAAATAAACCATGATGATGTTGATACTACTTCGATGAGTACCACTGCCAACCAGAACAAGACACCATAAAAACCTCTACTGTGAATCGGTTGTTATTACGATTTTTTTATTTTTTTTTCTGGTTCCTGTCGACATACGCAGGTGATCCTGCTACCAAACTCACGTTTTAAAAACATAAATCATCTTGGGCTTATTTTGAATGTTGGGCTAAAAGGTTATTGGACCTCAATTAATTATTAAAAGGGCTTGCTATTGGACTGATTAATGCAGTTTGCTAGTGGGTAGAAAGAAGTTGAGCCTATACGAGTTATATAAATTAGATTGAGTTATAAACCAGAAAACCAATAACAGAGGAATGGTTAGGTGGGTGATGGGTTGAACGACAAGTCGCGGGTTCGAGTCTTGGAGATGGCATATATTTTTTAGCCTTTTCATTTGGAGGTAGCTACTATTATTAAGTTTATTATCATTACTATCTTTATCTTAATTATTATTATTATTATTATTATTATTATTATTATTATTATTATTATTATTATTATTATTATTATTATTATTATTATTATTATTATTATTATTATTATTGCTAAGATTATTTATTAATAAAATTTATATCATAATTATTAGTATTATCATTAAACGTCATTAGTATTATTATTACAAACATTATTATTATTAATACTATCTTTATCATTATTATTATTATTATTATTAGAATTACCATAATTTTTATTATAATTAGTATTATTTTTATTAGTACTATTAACATATCAAATGAAGATTTTCTATATAAAACTATATTTATGACATAAAACATAACCATATTAATACTGTTGTAATATATGTTAATTATCTATATAAAGATAAATATATCTAATTAAGCTATTAATAAAACACAAGATATAAAATAACAAATAAATTCACTAATAATATATATATTTGTTCGATTACCATTACATGTATTAATATACATGATTGAATAATAGGTTCGTGAATCCGAGGCCAACCCTGAATTATTCAATATAGTCATATGTATTTTTACTACAAAATACAGTATGGTGAGTTCATTTGCTCCCTTTTTACTCATTACATTTTTGGGCTGAGAATACATGCAAATGCTTTATTAACTGTTTTACAATATTTATATGCATGAGTTCATTTGATTCCCTTTTACTCTTTACATTTTTGGGACTGAGAATACATGCACTCTTTTTACAACTGCTTTATTAAATGCTTTTGAAATATGTTTTGAACTGCGAATACATGAATGCTTTTATAAATGTTTGACGGGATAGACACAAGCAAAACATTTCTCGAATGAATTATTATGCAGACAGAAGTTCTACGGATTATTATTGAATTATGTGGACATGATAATTGCCACCATTGAATTATGTAGACATGATAATTGCCACCATTGAATTATGTGGACATGATAATTGCCACTATTTAATTATGTGGACATGATAATTGCCACCAATTGATGTGATTGTTATGTATCGAGAGAATGATTTTATACACAGGTTATGTGTATGTTATTTTTGTGCACAAGATATGTGTACGATTACTAAGATTTATGAAAGATGATTTCGTACACGAAAAAGGTGTACTGAATTTAAAAGTTATCGCATGCACATTACAGGTGGGTATAGGATTCGGGCCCATTTGTACTATGCAGCATTTAAATTTTGTGGTCTATCAAAATTACAAAATGTTATTGTTTTATGATAAACTTATGAACTCACCAACCTTTTGGTTGACACTTTAAAGCATGTTTATTCTCAGGTACGAAAGAAATCTTCCACTGTGCATTTGATCATTTTAAAGATATTACTTGGAGTCATTCATGACATATTTCAAAAGACGTTGCATTCGAGTCGTTGAGTTCATCAAGATTATTATTAAGTCAATTATAGTTGGATATATTATGAAATGGTATGCGTATCGTCAACTTTCGATGTAAAGCAAGTTTGTCTTTTAAAAACAAATGCAATGTTTGTAAAATGTATCATATAGAGGTCAAGTACCTCGTGATGTAACCAACTATTGTGAATCGTTTGTAATCGATATGGATTTTGTCCAGATGGATTAGGACGGGTCCTTTCAATCGTGCGTTACGATTGCGAGTCACGATTCCTAAATATTATGTGTAGAGTTATGATGACGGGATCAAATGAGGCGTAAATCTTCTTGTGCAAGGTGGTCGTGCGGTGCCAAGTGCGGTATGAGACCAAGTGTGAAGTTTGAGATCACGAAAGTGAGAGAATGAAGTCGTCATTGCAGGTGCTCTCATAGAAAAAATCAGGGTTATCGTGAAACTCAGATAGTATTATAGGATGGGTACGAGTTCGATATCGCGAAGGATACTGTATTTTCCCTGTTGGGAAACATTTTCGTGGAAATTATCAGTGGATTATTCCACTTTAAGGATGACTGTGAGGCAGGGAGTGCCAGTTCTGGTTGTTTCACATAGAGGCGCGCGGATGTTGTTTGTTTGCGTGAGTGTGTTCCCTAGTGATGTGACCCGTTAGTTTCATCTAAATGTCGAGGCCATCCATAACGGACGGTCTAGGTAGGAGGATTCACCCGGCGTTGGTGAATATTTTTGGGGGTCATGTGGCGAATTGCGGTATTGTTGTGATGATAATTCGCTGTTGACAGGGATTATAGTATACGAATAGTTTCCATGCTAGTACTAGGAAGCCGTCTTGCGTGGGTGCGTTGTAGGGATTAGAGGAGAAACCCTGTGTCGAGTGTTGATGTTTTATCTAACTCGTGGTGTATTATTGTCGTCCTGGATTAATCCAGAGACTAATGGTCGTGTGCGGATCAATTGATGGGAAAGTTTGTGTCCCTAGTGTGATTATTTGGTGATACCGAGATTTCTTCGTTGAAGGAATAACCCGGTTGTGGTGACTGTAGGAAGTGCTCGTCGAAGGAGTGTGTCGATTGCGCCGTTGTCATCGACTTGTAAAATTGAAAATCACGGGTTTTATGGGGTGGAAAACAAATGTTTGCGCATAAGCGGATGTGCGACCGTTGAGTGGTGCGTTTATGAACCGATGAAGTACGGAGTTTTAATGTAACATGAATCCTTCTCGATTTGGATTAATGCAAGACTTGGTTCATGGCATAGTGGACCTAGTAGATCACGTTGGGTGATTTGGTTATGGACGTAGCATGATGCGGGTGGAAGGCTGAGAGAAACTTGTAGGGTTACATGGTACTTTCTGTGTTCCCTCAGCAAACGATTCGGTCGTTGGAAGTACGGTGTACTGTCGGTGGTAGCATGGGTAATCGGTGAGTTCGAGCGTATGGTAATGTTTGGTGAGGTCTATGGGTGTTTTTGACTTCGGAATTTTAGATGTACTTGTAAGATCGTTGAATTTGGTTCCGAGTTGCGGACGGTAGGTGTGCCGGTATTAGATTACTTGCTTAATGGTGTGTGGTGCGGATCACGGGGACGTGATCTATTTGAAGTGGGAGAGAGTTGTAACACTCGAATTTCCAAAGACTGGGTGGACCGGCGGTCTAGATTGGCCCGGCGGTCCAACCTCGGTCCAGATTGGCCCAACGGTCCAGCACTTGGCTTTTTTGTCAACAGCTCCGCATTGGACCGGCGGTCCACGACGGGATTTTGTGCAGAATTTCATTTTAAATTGGAAAATAAGAAGGGCATTTTGATAATTTCACATGTTGGTGTATATATAGCTGGAGATCAGATCTAGATCTCATTCTTATCTTCATTTTCACCAACCAAACCCTTTTTAGAGAGAGGAAATGGGTTTTTAGAGAGATAAAGCTTAAATTGGAGATGAAGGTGGTGATTCTTGGCCAATTTGGAGCTCATCTTGGTGTGCCTAGCTTCTAGGCTTCGTTTTGGTGTATGAGGTAAACTCTAATCCGAATTTTGTTGTTTGATTTCCATTTCTAGTTAAGGTTTATGTTAGTATTGGGTTATAAACCCCATTTCTTGAGAAATTTGGGGGTTTTGATCATTGTTAGTGTAAGTGAACCCGATTATTATAGGTTTAGGGTTTGGTGATGAATTTAGGAGTATTTGTCATGGATTTTGGTGTTAGTCACTAGTTTGTAAGTGTATTGGTGATTTTGATGTTCTTAAGAACAACTTTACTAGTCAAAATGGGTTTTGTGTTGAAATGGGTCAAGTGTTCTTGATTGTTGGTGTCAAATGATGATTTTGAGACACAATCACTAGTTGTTGGTGATTGTAGGTGTTTTGGGTGTAAATGGATGAGTCAAAGTAAGTTAAACCCTAATTTGGGACAAAATGGGTCAAGTGGGTATTTTGAGTCAAGTTTTGGAGAATCAAGTGTGTAAATACTTGATTTAGGTGTTAATTGGTGTTTTGGAAATATAATCACTAGCCGTTAGTGATTATGGGGCGTTTTTATGACTTTGGTCAAAATGGGTAAATTGAATTGGGTCAAAATTGATGATGACACTAATTTTGGATTAAATGAATGTTAAATACTTTTGTTAAGTATTAAGTGATGTTATTGAAGGTAATTACTCGCGAGAAGTAATTTTAGGTTAAAGTAATATTTTAACATAAGTCAAAGGTAGTCAAAAGCAATATGGGTCAATATTGCACGTGTTGGGGTTTTGGTGTAAGTGACGATTGAAATGATTACTACCTATGTACTAATTTAGTGTTAAGACCTAGGTTTGGTCTATTTGGGGTAGATTACAATTTGGGTTAAATTATACCTTGTTGAGTGGGTTTGAATTACCACCCGAAGTGGTAATTGGTTTGTGTCCATTAGGTGTTATATTGGTGGGTTTTGGCGAGCAAGGTGAGATCCCTCGACTAAGGGATGTGAGTGTCGGGTTCTCTTTTAGAGAATTGATATTTATGTGCAAATTGTGCCTATGTGTGATATAGGTGGTTGATTGCTCGGATATGAGGACGGAGATCATAATACACTACTTGTGTGGGCATTCCAAGGTTAGTGGAATAATTATACATGTATGTATATAGTGTATTTATTAGTGAATGTTATAGTATGAACCAACGAGCCAGTAGTACCATAACATGTATGTGACGAGTATCATGATCTGAACCACGAGCCGGTAGCATCAAAGTGTGAACCACGAGCCGGTAGCATCGAAGTGTGAACCACGAGCCGGTAGCACTATAAAACAAAGTGTGAACCACGAACCGGTAGCACTATAAAAGAGTATGACTCAAATGTGTATGGTGTGAACCATCGAGCCGGTAGCACCATAGCTTTTATGGTTAACCATATGGTTTGTGTATGTGTTGTAGTGTAGCATATTATATTGTTTGAGTATATGCTATTGGTTAAGCTAGCTTGCGATATTAGAGGTTTTTAGCTTTATACTTGAGATGGTTTGCTAATTATATTGCTAACATGTATGCGGTATGTGAGTAAGTGTATGCAAGTAGGTACATTATATATGTATATGTATAATTATTGCATTCACTAAGCTTTCATAGCTTACCCTCTCGTTGTTTACCTTTTTACAAGAATTGTGTTGTGAAGCTAGCTAGTTGATAGACTAGTTGCGTAGCAGCGCTTGGGCTCGATGGGGTATCTTTCGAATATGGATGTGGATTGGGGATTTGGTAGATCCTCGGGATTATGCTCTTGGTATCGGGTTGGGCTATTGTGTCTTAACCGTGGTGTTGAATAAATGTTTCGAGGTCGTATTGTTTGGTTGTGTCGAGTCAAACCTTGAATGTGAAATACATTCTCGTAAGGATGTATGATGTCAATTGTAAACCAAGAGTTGAGATAAAATGTTAACGTGTTGTTATGATAAATGGTATTCGGTTAAACTATTTGAAATGGTTTATGTAAAGTGGATATTTAATGGGACCTATCTTATACAAAAAAAAAAAGGTGCTCCGTTTTTTGTTAAACGGATTGGGGTTGTTACAAGTGGTATCAGAGCATAGTCTAAGTGAATTAGGTGACCTTGGAATAGGTGCCTAGTCTTAGACTTATTGGCGATTATGCATTATTTGCGGGACTTGTAGGAATACGGGTCGGATTGGGATTTGTTAGTGTCTTAGACTAGGTGACTAACTAGGACTTGTTTTGTCCAAAGTATGATTATGTGGGGCCTTATTTCGTGTATAAATTAGTGCCTTAGATTGCTAGTACCTATTGTAAGTAGGCGAACTTGAACGTTGTTTAGTGATAGTCATCTAGGTTGTAGGTTGACTTGTGTTGCGATGTACTTGTGTATATTTATTATTATATTGTATATGTGTATATATATATATATATAGGTATCTAATTGTGCGGTGTCCTAGGGACGAATCTATTGGAGAGATTCGAATAATTGGCGGTTTTGAGTGATCAAGTTCACGGTAAGGACTTTGGTCATTTGGGTACTAGGAGTTATTGCGTGTTATCTTGTGTGAATGTTGCGTCAGTCCAGGTAAAGTACTTTGTGTGACCATGTGATAATGGTAAGGTATGTATTTGTAATAGTGATTGATCACCATTATTACGAAAGTGTATCTTGACACCAAGCATGACATGACTAGTACCGAACGGAGGAAACGTGGCATGGTTGGGGTAGAACGGGATGAATTAGGAATCTTTTATTGGTTCCTAGGATATAGTGGTCTCGAGTGATGTGCTTGTTGTCACATCGAGTTCTTTGCCAGTCGAGAAGTGTTACGGTGGATTCGTTTAGTTAAGTGAGTGAGCCAACTCAAGAGTTTGGTGCGTGTTTAGTCACACTAAGTAGTGGGTGAACTGTTCAGATTGTTATTGGTTTTAGTTACCCATCGTAACTAGGATGATCGGTTTATGCGTGCGTGTGTGCGACGAGGACTTGAATTCCGTAATGGAATGCGACAAGTCTAATGATTATGGTTTTGGGATACACTAGGTAGAGTGTGTAGTTCGAGAATCGTGTATGGATTCTAGTTCTGAGTCGCCTTAGAATTGGCGAATCGAGGAGTCTTCGGGTCGTTAAACTCATGTGGTAGACCCGTGTGATGATGGTTGCGTTAGCGTGTTGTGGATTAAAGGGTAACATTCCTAACAGAATACCCCTTGTTGATGTGGTTGTGTAGATGTACGGAAGAGTGTAAGACTTGGTGTTTCCAAGCATCTCTTCGGTGTTTGAGGGAAGGTTTCGTTAGGCTATATCATTTGGCCTTGTGTGAATTGCGGGTAGCGTGTGATCGCTAGGAATGTTTTATAAGACAACAAATCGTAAAGTTTGTCGGGTAGGTGTGACATTAGGTGTATGGAATCTAAAGATCGAGTTCCTAAAATTCGGTAGATTGTGGTGGGAGTCTGCATGACACTGCGTCAGGTGCCTCTTTATACCTGCTGGTGTGATGTTCAACTCAGGTGATGATGTGATCACTTTGTGCTTAGGGTGCCCATGAGATACCTTGGGAAGCAGTGGAGATTTCAATAGTGATCGACGGGCGATAGTAATTCGGATGTGTGTCGAAAGTCGAAGTTTAGGAGCATTGCGATAGATACTTCTTATGAAGTGACGGATGAGCGAATCTTGTTGCTCTTAAGTGATAGATGAGTAAAGATGACCGGTGAGCCGGTGATGGACTTAATGGTCGGTTAGGCCGAAGGTTATGATGAAGTGTTGATATTTTAACCGATACAATTATTGTGTCGGATTGGTCACTCTTCTCTATGAGAGTGAGCGAATGTTGATAAAGGTTTGTTGCGTGGAAGGTCGGGTGATCTCGATTGAGATTCATGACCAATTAAGCGGAGTGGCATATGCTTAGGCATAGAGACGTATGTGGGACTTTGGTGGAGTTCGCTTGCGAACAATGAAGGGCTACTAGTTGTGGTTTTTGTTATAAAGGTGTGATGTCGTCGCATGTACGACATCTCCAATGATTGTGTATGATGGCTCTGAGAGCCTAAAGTGAAATTGCGGTGATTCGGTGATTATAATCAATGATGAAAATGATCATGTGTGTGTTGTGTAATGGAAATTCCGTGGGATGTCATCATCTTGGCGGTGAGAATGTGGAGCTGAATCCTAAGTGGGGGAGTTTTACAGCTGCCCGAGGAAGCTCCGGTGGTGTTATGTATAGTGAATGTCGGAGTGTACCATGTCAAGCCTCAATAGGTATTCGGAGTTCCTAACGAGGAAGAGTGACGGGTTGTTGACGATGGCTCGAGATCGTGCGTTACGATTGCGAGTCACGATTCCTAAATATTATGTGTAGAGTTATGATGACGGGATCAAATGAGGCGTAAATCTTCTTGTGTAAGGTGGTCGTGCGGTGCCAAGTGCGGTATGAGACCAAGTGTGAAGTTTGAGATCACGAAAGTGAGAGAATGATGTCATCATTGCAGGTGCTCTCATAGCGAAAATCTGGGTTATCGTGAAACTCAGATAGTATTATGGGATGGGTACGAGTTCGATATCGCGAAGGATACTGTATTTTCCCTGTCGGGAAACGTGTTTGTGGAAATTGTCAGTGGATTTTTCCAATTTAAGGATGACTGTGAGGTGGGGAGTGCCGGTTCTGGTTGTTTCACATAGAGGTGCGCGGATGTTGTTTGTTTGCGTGAGTGTGTTCCCTAGTGATGTGACCCGTTAGTTGCATCTAAATGTCGAGGCTATCCTTAACGGACGGTCTAGGTAGGAGGATTCACCCGGCGTTGGTGAATATTTTTGGGGGTCATGTGGCGAATTACGGTATTGTTGTGATGATAATTCGCTATTGACGGGATTCTAGTATACGAATAGTTTCCATGCTAGTACTAGGAAGCCGTCTTGTATGGTTGCATTGTAGGGATTAGAGGAGAAACCCTGTGTCGAGTGTTGATGTTTTGTCTAACTCGTGGTGTATTATTGTCATCCTGGATTAATCCAGAGACTAATGGTCGTGTGCGGATCAATTGATGGGAAAGTTTGTGTCCCTAGTGTGATTATTTAGTGATACCGAGATTTCTTCGTTGAAGGAATAACCCGGTTGTGGTGATGTAGGAAGTGCTCGTCGGAGGAGTGTGTCGATTGCGCCGTTGGCATCGACTTGTAAAATTGAAAATCACGGGTTTTATGGGGTGGAAAACAAATGTTTGTGCATAAGCGGATGTGCGACCGTTGAGTGGTGCGTTTATGAACCGATGAAGTACGGAGTTTTAACGTAACATGAATCCTTCTCGATTTGGATTAATGCAAGACTTGGTTCATGGCATAGTGGACCTCGTAGATCACGTTGGGTGATATGGTTATGGACGTAGCATGATGTGGGTGTAAGGCTGAGAGAAACTTGTAGGGTTACATGGTACTTTCCGTGTTCCCTCAGCAAACGATTCGGTCGTTGGAAGTACGGTGTACTGTCGGTGGTAGCATGGGTAATCGGTGAGTTCAAGCGTATGGTAATATTTAGTGAGGTCTATGGGTGTTTTCGACTTCAGAATTTTAGATGTACTTGTAGGATCGTTGAATTTGGATCCGAGTTGCGGACGGTAGGTGTGCGGGTATTAGATTACTTGCTTAGTGGTGTGTGGTGCGGATCACGGGGACGTGATCTATTTTAAGTGGGAGAGAGTTGTAACACTCAAATTTCCAAAGGCTGGGTGGACCGGCGGTCTAGATTGGCCCGGTGGTCCAACCTTAGTTCAAAGGCAAACAGGAGAAAACTGGACCGGCGGTCCAGATTGGCCCGACGGTCCAGTACTAGGCTTTTTTGTCAACACCTCAGCATTGGACCGGCGGTCCACGACGAGATTTTGTGCAGAATTTCATTTTAAATTGGAAAATAAGAAGGGCATTTTGATAATTTCACATGTTGGTGTATATATAGCTGGAGATCAGATCTAGATCTCTTTCTTATCTTCATTTTCACCAACCAAACCCTTTTTAGAGAGAGGAAATGGATTTTTAGAGAGATAAAGCTTAAATTGGAGATGAAGGTGGTGATTCTTGGCCAATTTGGAGCACATCTTGGTGTGCCTAGCTTCTTGGCTTCATTTTGGTGTATGAGGTAAACCCTAATCCGAATTTTGTTGTTTGATTTCCATTTCTAGTTAGGGTTTGTGTTAGTGTTGGGTTATAAACCCCATTTCTTGAGAAATTTGGGGGTTTTGATCATTGTTAGTGTAAGTGAACCCGATTATTGTGGGTTTAGGGTTTGGTGATGAATTTAGGAGTATTTGTCATGGATTTGGGTGTTAGTCACTAGTTTGTAAGTGTATTGGTGATTTTGATGTTCTTAAGAACAACTTTACTAGTCAAAATGGGTTTTGTGTTGAAATGGGTCAAGTGTTCTTGATTGTTGGTGTCAAATGATGATTTTGAGACACAATCACTAGTTGTTGGTGATTGTAGGTGTTTTGGGTGTAAATGGATGAGTCAAAGTGAGTTAAACCCTAATTTTGGACAAAATGGGTCAAGTGGGTATTTTGAGTCAAGTTTTGGTGAATCAAGTGTGTAAATACTTGATTTAGGTGTTAATTGGTGTTTTGGAAATATAATCACTAGCCGTTAGTGATTATGGGGCGTTTTTATGACTTTGGTCAAAATGGGTAAATTGAATTGGGTCAAAATTGATGATGACACTAATTTTGGATTAAATGAATGTTAAACACTTTTGTTAAGTATTAAGTCATGTTTTTGAAGGTAATTACTCGCGAGAAGTGATTTTAGGTTAAAATAATATTTTAACATAAGTCAAAGGTAGTCAAAAGTAATATGGGTCAATATTGCACGTGTTGGGGTTTTGGTGTAAGTGACGATTGAAATGATTACTACCTACGTACTAATTTAGTGTTAAGACCTAGGTTTGGTCTATTTGGTGTCGAGTACAATTTGGGTTAAATTGTACTTTGTTGAGTGGGTTTTAATTACCACCCGAAGTGGTAATTGGTTTGTGTCCATTAGGTGTTATATTGGCGGGTTTTGGCGAGCAAGGTGAAATCCCTAGACTAAGGGATGTGAGTGTCGGGTTCTCTTTTAGAGAATTGCTATTTATGTGCATATTGTGCCTATGTGATATAGGTGGTTGATTGCTCGAATATTAGGACGGAGATCATAATACACTACTTGTGCGGGCATTCCTAGGTGAGTGAAATAATTATACAAGTATGTATATAATGTATTTATTTGTGAATGTTATGGTATGAACCAACGAGCCGGTAGTACCATAACATGTATGTGACGAGTGTCATGATGTGAACCACGAGCTGGTAGCATCAAAGTGTGAACCACGAGCCGGTAGCACTATAAAATGAGATGTGAACCACGAGCCGGTAGCATCGAAGTGTGAACCACGAGCCGGTAGCACTATAAAATCATGATGTGAACCATCGAGCCGGTAGCATCAAGTGTAAACCATCGAGCCGGTAGCACTATAAAACAAAGTGTGAACCATGAGCCGTTAGCACTATAAAAGAGTATGACTCAAATGCATATGGTGCGAACCATCGAGCCGGTAGCACCATAGCGTTTATGGTTAACCATATGGTTTATGTATGTGTTGTAGTGTAGCATATTATATTGTTTGAGTATATGCTATTGGTTATGCTAGCTTGCGATATTGGAGGTTATTAGCTTTATACTTGAGATGGTTTGCTAATTATATTGCTAACATGTATGCGGTATGTGAGTAAGTGTATGCAAGTAGGTACATTATATATGTATATGTATAATTATTGCATTCACTAAGCATTCACTAAGCTTTCATAGCTTTCATAGCACTATAAAATGGGGTTGAATTTAAGGTTAATGGTCACAGAGTTTAACATTACATAGATAATCCAATAGAAGTTGAAGATGAAGTTAATCACAATTTCGACACCACAGCTAACTAAGTGTGGGAAGATTCGAATCTTTTAAGGATAATATATATTTCTGTTAGAATTAGATTTTCTGTTTTCGTGTAGTTCTCGAAAATGGAATCCGAATGGTCTTTCCCTAGCAGACCCTAAAGAACTAGTCTTCTCCCTCCATTCTGAATTTTTATTTTTTTTAGATTTTACGAGATGAAGAATTCCTTTGATCTGAACCATGGTCTACTACTACACGCTATGATTACTAAACGTAATAATAACATCTTCCCGAGTGAACTGGTATCATTCATAAGAGGCAAAATGGACGAAGTGAGGAAAGAGCTCAGGAAAGATCATCATAAGACACATTTTGGTAAAGGAAAATCAAAATCCGCAACAAAAAGAAGAGCTCGACACCTTGAAAGATGTCATAAATGCGGAAAATGGTCACACGAAGGTAAATGTTCGAACAATCAAACATATTCAAATACCGAATTTGTTACTGTATGCAGAGAAGGACCGTTCATATGTTTAGAAGAAAAGTTATTGAAGAATCGAGGTTACGCTTATGTAGCTATGGAAAACCAAATCACACGACTCTCCTATGAGTCGGCTAAAGCAGGTCTCTGAGAATTCTATCTCACAGGTAAGTATGTACAGTTTTATTTTTATTTTATTGCTTTTAACCTTTTAATAATAAACGCTGAATCGTTCGCTATAAAGTATTAAATTGATATTCAATAAAATTAGGTATGCGAAATTGAAATTATTGATATCATACAAAAATTTATTACATCACTGCGAAATTTACCGTTTATTCATAAGGCAAACATATCTTTAATCAATCAATCCAAAATATTTCAGAAATTCGTCATGAGTAAAACTAGGTAATATAGCCGAAATTACTTTACCCAAAAAAAGGCGTATATTTTTGATAATATTTGATTGATTAAAGTAGGATAAAAGACCAAAAAGATTTTTTATGTAAATATTTTAAAAATTAATATTTTCAATATAAGTTTGTAAAATTAATGTATATAAATATTATTAATATTTATATGAAATTTTAATATGCATTTTAAAATTTAAGTTTGGTGTGAATTTAAAAACAAAAATGTACTTTATTTCATTAAGTTAAAAATTTGATATTTAAAATTCGTCGTGAGCTGAAAACTAGGTCGTTGAACCGAAATTGCTTTACCCGAGGGCGGGACGAGAAATTTTATTATCACTATTTTTAATTTTATTGATCTAAAGTATACCAAAAATATTTTAAAAAAACCCAAAAATCTTTGCTTTTAAAACAAACGCTTCAAAATGACAAATTTCAAAATTTTGTCGAGGGACGAACTCGGTAAACGTACCGAAACGCCCTCAATCTAAAAAGAAACAAAATTTTAAATTAAGTAATTATTTGTTTTATTAGTTAAAGTTTTTATATATAAAAAAAACCCTGGACCCCATGCGATCGCATGAGGTTTACATTCAATAACCATGCGATCGCATGGAGCCTAAAATCTGGCCAGGATCAAAAGCAATCAAGCTGTGTTCTCTGTCTCATAACACCCATACACACAAATACGAAAATACTCTCAAAACTCTCCCTAAAATCATCATTTTTTAACCAAATTCAACGAAATTTAGTGCTATAATCCGCTATAATCATGCCTTTCTTCTGATGGGGAAGCAAAAAGGTAGAAATTTCACCCCTAAACTCTTTAATTTCTCAGTTTTAGTGATAATTACAACTATTTTACCTAATTTAATTTTGATGATTTCTAGCTTAATTAGAGTTAAATTGTTAGTATATTATGTATGTATAACCTAGATAGATGCTATTTAACATGATTTGAAGCCTTAAACTTCAAAATTTTTAGAAATCTAGGGTTTGTGTTCTTGAGCAATTTGGGGTTTTTTGATATAAACAGGTTATGGCCGATTTTTGTTATGGATTATTACTAAATTAAGTATTGAAACATGTTTAGGTAGCTAAATGATCCAAACTTTGATCCTAAACATAATTTTTGAACATCAAAGAGGACTTTTTAAGTCTAAAATTCATGAACTTGATTAAATTGATGTAATTGCCGTTTGAAACTTGTTTAATTGCTAGTAATGGTTATTTTAGCATGTTATTTGAGTTGAATGCTTATGAACTTTGTATACCTTTTCATATATACTTATTTGAAAAATTGTAAAATTGATAAAAATATGAAAATGAGTATAAGTTTAATATGAATTAAACATGTTATTGTAATTGTTTTAATTTGTTATTTTGCTAACACTAATGCATATTTGGATGCACAAATTTTGTGTTTAATGTGTTTTGCAGAGAAATACAGATACAGACGGTGCATCATCGTCTAGACATCATGAACAAGAACCTGAACAAGAACCTGATCAAGAACAACTACCGGAACCACAACCTGAACAACATAATGATCAACACATGTTATATTATGAGCCGGAACCACTGTTTTACGCTCATTATCGTCAGTTTTAGCCTCATCCGAGGATTGTGCACCCACTTATCGATGAACAACAGTTACATCCCAACCTAAGATTCGATCGTTGTTGTACATAATACCCAAAATTTCAAAAGAACATGCACATTCTTTAAGGGAAAAAATATTGAAATGCCTCGGGTAATCGATTGGGAGCCTTTGGAAGCGGTTCAACTAGCCGAACCGGTTAGGGATTTACTAGTCCATAGGTATGGTAGCTCTACATTTAATGATTGGATCCGCTTATTTACTACGCGTAGAACTATATATTGAGAATGGTGTGTTAAATTGCTTAGCACTATAGAGTTAAATAATGAAGTTACTATGATAGGAGATAAAAGTTTTATTAGATTTCTTTTAGGAGGTACAATGTATAGAATGTCCATGTTGGACATGGCTAGAGCTCTATTAATCTACATCCCCGCTGAGATTATTACACCTGATTGTAATAGTTTAATTACTGAAGGTGAAATAGTAGATAGGAATTTTGACGCTAACGCCATATGGAGACGTATGTCAAAATTTAGGGAATTTATGCGAGGTGGAAGACACACCTACTTAGATATTGATAGATAAGAGCTTCGGATAATACATAGATTCTTAGCGAACTCGATTACACAACGGGGTAGAAACAAAGAAAAAATGACCCTAAACGATTTATTTTACCTTAAGTGTATTCGAGACCCGAGGAGCTTTGTTAACATTCTTTATTGCGTAGGCCACTATTTATCTAAAGTGGTTGAGGTATGCAAGCAGGAAGAATTATAGGGGGTGGTATTTTTGTTACTCTCATTGGAGAGTACTTAAGTGTAGATAAAGAACATGGGGGTCCGATGGTGGAGATTGAGGAACAAGCTGAGAGCATAGGCTTGCAGGTTTATCAAGGTGCCAAGCTACTAAAACGGAGGCACAATATGCCAATATCATATCATGGCACCCATCCACAGGTAGAGAGAGGTTCGTATGAGGAGATGGAGGAAGCAGATGACATTAGGGATGTCATTAGGGATAGTTATACTGATGTCTTCCAGCATGTAGATGAAGTAGAAATGAATAACCAGGATAGGCATCATCGGTATGAGCAGTGGCAAGCCACGAATGAGTATGAGACTTCCAGGCAACGCCAACACGATAGCTGGCAAGTTCATCAGCACCAAATCATGAGCCAGCTATCATATCAGGTACCAAATAACTACATAGTGACTCGACATGCTTAGTATCCACCACATTAGCCCTACATGCGACCACCCTTTGACATGTACGACCCCAATCAAGCCTACCAGAACACCTATCACCAACCATGGAACCCGAGCGATGATATGAACAGGAACCCCTATCCAAATCAATAGTGTTCCATTGGTGATGTCTTATCTTTTATTATTATTTAGTATGAGACTTCCAGGCGACGCCAACACGATAGCTGGCAAGTTCATCAGCACCAAATCATGAGCCAGCTATCATATCAGGTACCAAATAACTACATAGTGACTCGACATGCTTAGTATCCACCACATTAGCCCTACATGCGACCACCCTTTGACATGTACGACCCCAATCAAGCCTACCAGAACACCTATCACCAACCATGGAACCCGAGCGATGATATGAACAGGAACCCCTATCCAAATCAATAGTGTTCCATTGGTGATGTCTTATCTTTTATTATTATTTTTTTTGTCTAGTTTTGTTTAAACATATAACATTTTGATACTTTAATGTAATGTTTAATATTTTTATTATTTTGTACTAATATTTCATTTTTGTAATTTGAAAATGGGATATTAAGTCCCATTTCAAATTACCATGCTTGTTTATATTTGTATTGTATGTATTTTATCTCATGTACACAACAGGGTAAAACAGCGCATTTTCAAAGACTGGCATTAAGTTCAGCAAAAGCAACTAATTTTGACGACAAGATGCAAAATAAATGTGAAATAACAACTGCAAGAATGAACAAATAATGTGCACCATTTATCATTCAACACAAACAACAATATGTTTGAAAACTTTGGTAAAATTTAATCATTTTTCTATGCTAATCGCCCTCAATAATTTAAATTGTTACTGATTTCTTGCAAATGAGGGCATTGCAAGATCTTAAGTGTGGGAAGGGATTAAATTCTTTCGATTTTAAATTTTTTTGACTTATACACTTGGTTTAATAGCCACCGTTAAACTTTACTAGTAACGCAGTAGTTGTATTAGAATCTAGTGCTCTCTGATAATAAAGAACAGCCCTAGTCTTATATACTGACTACCCACTTATAGTAAAATTTTTAAAATTTTTTTTAACTAAATGAACTCAAAATCATGTTTATACATATTTATGAACGATAAAACTAGGTGTTAACACCGAAATTATTGTTACCTTAGAAAGGACATAAATTGAGAAACAACCCAAAACACTTGAATTCATTTAAAATGGAATAGAGGAGAATAAAAAGGCAAAGAAAGAAAAATAAAAGCCAAGTGTGGGAAAAATTTACCAAGTTATTTAGAACATATATCACATATTTTTCTACAAATAAGTGAAGATACATTTGTTTTGGACGATATTAATCAGTTTTACCCAATTTATTGTAATATAAATAGAATTTATAAGGAAGTACAGTCTTCCGAGAAAAAGACACGCGCTTCTTGATTTAGGTCAGGAAGTTGTCGTCCATACCAGTTGTAGAGTCTACGAAAACCTTGAAAAGTTTTCTCAAAAATCAGCTAGAAATCCACGGACCTCAGCATCAAACAGGGTCGCCAAGTGATCAGACTTATCCTAACCATGAGAGGATCTGTCTCGTACAATGGGGGGCACCGTGCAAATTAGCTTATAAGACTAATAAATCAGATCTCCCGAAAGGATAATCTCCTTAAAGATCAAAAAAATCAGCTTTTAAGACTGATATTACTCAATCCTTGAGATTGACCTTAAATATTGAGAATTCAAACTCATAGAATTCAATGATATCTAAACTCGAGCTTGAACGAGAAAATATTTTGATCAAAATTACAAACTGATTTGTTTTCTGAAACCCTATTTTCAATGCGTTCATTACCATTGAATGTAAAATCCTAGGAATTCACCTGGAATTCATTAGGTCACCTGAACTAAATCGGGTGTCAACCGTAAGAACGGTGGTTGCATAGCATGGTCGAAGACAGGACCTTGTGCCAGACCGAAAAACTATAGGGTGATCTTTACTATTGCTCCTACAAAGGATAGTAATTGCATCTGATACGCTTTCGACCATAATTATCTGCATGTCACGGGACATTGCCTTAACAATTGCTTGTTCAACGCTTTCCTTTACAACCGAACGGTAGTTTACCGAAAGGTAATATACGGAACAAGTAAACTGGACGTGTTGCTTTCCTAATACAAGGTTAGCAAGTGGGTGACACAAAACCATAAGTTTTGAGCTAAAATTTTCAAATCTAAAAACCACAAAACCCACAAAAATATTTTGCAAACACCGGTGAAGGGTTATTCCGGAAAACTTGTCTAGGGTAAAATCTAGCTTGAAATTTTCAAAAGATCAAATGTTTTCATAAAGATCCAATTTCCTTAAGGATCTAAATTTTTATAGTCATGTGGGAGTGTAAACCACATCGTTACTATCATTGTTTATACCGCCGTATCAAAATCACTAATGTATAAAGTGTGAGAATAAAAAGTGATTCGAGTGAAGTGTGATTTAATTTCAAGTTCTGTATTGCTTGAGGACAAGCAACGCTCAAGTGTGGGGATATTTGATAGTGCTCCAAATGAACATATATTTAGGCACAATATCCTTCCAATATGTAAAGCTTTTAGTTGCAATTGTTCTATTTTTATGTAATATTCGTTTAAATAAATAAGTGCGAAGAAAAAGAAGAAAACGACAATTTAAAGACGCAAATGACCAAAAAGCTCAAATGTACAAGATATAATTCAAGTGGTTCAATTTAATGATGAGAAACGTCTAAAAATTACAAGAGTGCAAGCCGCGAAATGCAACGTACTAGATATCTACGTGTACGAAAAGACGTTCGAAAATCTGGAACAGGGACATAAATCGAGCATCAACGCGCGAGTCATCGGACCTAAAATTACAAGTCTACTATGCACAAGAATATAATATAATATATATATATAATTATATAAAATTATATATATTATATTATATATTATTATAATACGTCGACAAACTAGAAAACAAAGTGATTGAGCTGGATCCAGCTGGCCTGGCTGCCTTATTCCCATGCGATCGCATGGCAGGGAAATGGTGACCAGGTTCTATAAAAGGTGCCAGTTTCAGTCGAGTTACACACTCTCTTTTCATTTCTTCCTCTGTAAGAATATATATATTTATATATATAATATTAAGTTTAAATTAAGTTTAATAATAATTGGGTTAATGTAAGAAATGTTTTAAGGTTTTGTAAGTCGAAACTCTGTCCGTGTAACGCTACGCAATTAATCACCACTATAAGCTATGTTCTTCCTTTTTAAATTAATGTCTCGTAGCTAAGTTATTATTATGCTTATTTAAGCCGAAGTAATCATGATGTTGGGCTAAATATTATAGACAGGGTTATTGGGCTTTGGACCATAATTGGGGTTTGGACAAAAGACCGACACTTGTGGAAATTAGAATATGGGCTATTAATGGGCTTTATTTTTATTTAACTGAATGATAGTTCGTTATATTAATATAGAGATTTACAATTTGAGGTAATTATAAATAACCACATACATTCGATCGGACACGATGGGCGGGATATTTATAAATACTAATAATCGTTCATTTAATCAGACACGGGAATGGATTAATAGTCAAAGGACTCATTAAAACAAGGGTGGATTACGTACAAGGACACTTGGCGTAATTGTTAACAAAGTATTAAAACCTTGGGTTACACGCAGTCGATATCCTGGTGTAATTATTAAACAAAGTATTAAGACCTTGTTACAGTTTAAGTCCCCAATTAGTTGGAATATTTGACTTCGGGTATAAGGATAATTTGACGAGGACACTCGCACTTTATATTTATGACTGATGGACTGTTATGGACAAAAATCAGATGGACATATCGAATAATCCAGGACAAAGGATAATTAACCCATGGTAATAAATTAAAATCAACACGTCAAACATCATGATTACGGAAGTTTAAATAAGCATAATTCCTTTATTTTATATCTCATCACACCTTTAATTATCGTACTTTTAATTATCGCAATTTTATTTATCGTCATTTTATTTATTGCACTTTAAATTATCTCACTTTTATTATCGTTATTTACTTTACGCTTTAAATTAAGTCATTTGTATATTTAATATTTTACATTAGGTTTTAATTGCGACTTAAGACATAAAATCGACAAACTGGTCACTAAACGGTAAAAAACCCCTTTTATAACAATAATAATATTACTTATATATATATATATATATATATATATATATATATATATATATATATATATATATATATATATATATATATATATATATATATATATATATATATATATATATATATATATATATAATATATTTATACAAATATAGTTTAAAATAAATATACCGTTAAATTTAGTTGTATCCCTGTAGAACGAACCAGACTTACTAAAAACTACACTACTCTACGATTAGGTACACTGCCTATAAGTGTTGTAGCAAGGTTTAGGTATATCTCATTCAATAAATAAATAAATAACTTGTGTAAAATTGTATCGTATTTAATAGTATTTCGCAATAAAAATATATCTATTTCGTATACACCTCGCATAACATCAAGAATTTTTGGCGCCGCTGCCCGGGAACTTCAACAACGCCGAAAGTGAAACGCGTTAAAAAAATTTATTAAGTTTTTAAGCCATTTTTGTAAAAATATATTTATATAAGTTTTAAATATTAAAAACAAAAATATAAAAACAAAAAAAAACGCCTGAAATGAAAACTGAACCTGCATGCCATGCGACCACATGGTTTTCTCACCTAAACCCCATACGATCGCATGGGGTGGTCTGACAGAACCTGGTACACAATTAATTACGGAGTAGGGTTTAATTATTTTTATTATTATTTATTAATTAGGGTTTAATTTTTTATTATTAATTAACTAGTATTTAGTTTTAATAATAATTTGTAATTTTAAGTTTATGTATTATTATTAATTATATAGTTTAATACTTTTATAAAATATAATATAAAAATAATATTTTTATAAAAATTGTATTTTTATCAACTTAGTTCATTTTTGTATTTTGTATTTTTATTTATAATCGTTTAATTCGTAATTTGTATTTTTTATCGTTCGTAATTAGTTTTAAACTTAGTTTTTGCCGTAGTTATTTTATATTTCTAGATTTTTAGGCTTTGCTGTAAAATCCCTTAAGTGCTTTTTCTTTAGATTAAGATTTAGGCGCTTTAAAATTTTACGACGTCGCTTATCGCTTTTGTTTTAAATAGATTTTAGTGCCTAATTAAGTAATTGCCGTTTTGGATATAGAATTTCTTTTAAGTTTTAATACCTTTAGACGCAACTTTTAGACTTAAGTTTTTAGAATTCTAAGTTTCGACGCTATATTTTCTTATTTTTATTTTTCGACTGTTTGTTTTTCGACATTTGTTTTTCGACTCTTGTTTTTCGATGCAACCTTTTTCTTTCTCATTTCTACGCTCTAATTTTTAGGACATAGATTTTATTTTCTTTAAATTTCGACGAAAAATTATTTTAAACGGTTAAATTGATAGACATCCAAAATTTTCTGGTTCGTAGTAATAGTTGGATTTGTTAGTGGCGAGTTGTGGGCTTCCGATTTAAAGGGTCCTGGCTACCTGCTGCATCTATTGGCTATTCGAAACGTGAGCAAAATCAGGAAAGTCTATTAATTTGATAACTTATATAATTTTTATCTTTATAACTAATAGAATATTCAGTGAATGCACCGAGCAAAACGTTCACCACCTTTCATATGTTCACCACCTGTAACTCGATCAAGACATCTAGCCAATATTGTCGCCGTTGATTTTTCTTTAGAATCGTCATCTAGTCGACCAAGTACTCCAATTCAAATTTCCGATAATCCATTTTTTTAACCCGACCTCACAATTGAGAATCCAGAGGATATTCAGGGACAATTCAGAGATCCTGAACCACTAATCATTCCTCCTGAACCACAAATCACTCACCCAGAGATTGTCGAGAAAGAAACCATTAAGTCAGAATCCTCTAGTGATTCAGATTCAACAAATTCAATCATGGAAATCTAGAACCTCTAAGTATGGAAGACCGAATGAGGACTAAACGTACTGGCCAAGGTCACGCAATTACTCAACCAGACATTAGTGCGCCAGATTATGAAATCAAAGGACAAATCCTACACATGGTAACTAATCAATGCCAATTTAGAAGTGTGCCGAAGGAAGATCCAAACGAACATCTTCGTACCTTTAATAGGATTTGTACTCTATTCAAAATAAGAGAAGTTGAGGATGAACAGATCTATCTCATGTTATTTCCCTGGACATTAAAGGAAGAAGCCAAAGATTGGTTAGAATCATTACCTGAAGGGGCGATTGATACATAGGATGTCTTAGTTGAAAATTTTCTTAAACAATTCTTTCCGGCATCTAAAGCCGTGAGACTTCAAGGAGAAATTGTTACGTTTACGCAAAAGCCAAATGAAACTCTATATGAGGCGTGGACAACATTTGAAAAATTGTTGAGAGGATGTCCTCAACATGGTTTAGACACTTATCAAATAGTACAAATATTCTACCTAGGATGCGACATTACTACACGCAAAGACATCGACATAGCAGCTGGTGGTTCCATTTTGAAGAAAACCGCAACTGAAGCTTATAAAATTATTGATAACACTGCTTCCCACTCACATGAGTGGCATCAAGAAAAAGACATCGTTAGATCATCTAAAGCGGCTAGAGACGATTCTAGCCATGACTTTGATTCCATTTCCGCAAATTTAGATGCTTTCGAGAGACGAATGGAAAAGATGACTAAGGATATTCACGCAATACGAATTAGTTGTGAACAGTGTGGAGGACCACATTTGACAAAAGATTGTCTCAGTATTGTACAAACAATGGAACAAAGAGAGAATGTTTCATACATGAACCAAAGGCCTGGAAATAATTATCAGAATAATTATCAACCGTCAAGACCAAACTACAATCAAAATCAGAATTATAATCGAAATATTCCATACAACAACCAACAAGGTCCTAGTAATCAACAAGTATCTAATAATACTTACAATCAGCAAAGACCTATTTTTCAAAATAAACCACCACAAACCGATGATAAAAAGACAAATTTAGAAGACATGATGTCGAAGCTAGTTGAATCTCAAACTCAGTTTTTTACATCTCAGAAACAAACCAATGAACAAAATGCTCAAGCATTTAGAAATCAACAAGCTTCTATTCAAAATCTGGAACAAGAAGTGAGCAACCTAGCAAGGTTAATAGGTGAAAGAAAATCGAGAAGTCTACCTAGTGATACAAATGCTAACCCCCGGAATGAAACAGCTAAAGCCATTACCACGAGAAGTGGTATTACACTTAAATCACCTGAAATGCCTGTAGTTTCTGATGACGGTATTCCTACAACACAAGCACCACAGCCTGAGCAAGATAAAGAAAAAGAACCGATAGTTGAAAAGGTTAATGAAGATAACACAGTTAAGGCTAAACCTTATGTTAAACCATACCAACCACCACTTCCTTACCCGAGTAAAATGAGAAAAGAAAGACTTGAAGCCAAGCAATCCAAATTCTTGGATATATTTAAACAAATAAATGTCAATCTTCCTTTCATTGATGTGATTTCAGGAATGCCTAGATATGCTAAATTCTTGAAAGATCTAATCACAAATAGAAAGAAAATGGAAGAACTCTCGGCTGTTACTATAAATGCTAATTGTTCTTCAGTACTGTTAAATAAACTACCAGAAAAACTCTCTGATCCAGGAAGTTTCACAATTCCATGTTTTCTGGGTAGTCTTAGTTCAATAGAAGCATTAGCAGACTTAGGTGCTAGTATTAATTTAATGCTGTATTCACTATACGCTAAATTAGACCTTGGAGAATTGAAACCAACAAGAATAAGCATACAACTAGCAGATCGATCAGTAAAATATCCTAGAGGGATAATGGAGAACATGCTAGTTAAAGTTGGTACTTTAGTATTTCCAGTAGACTTTGTTATTCTAGACATGGAAGAAGATTCTCGAGTTCCTCTCATACTAGGAAGACCATTCTTAAACACGGCTAAAGCAATAATAGACGTGTTTGGTAAGAAACTGACCCTAAGTATAGAGGACGAGAGTGTTACCTTTTCTGTTGATAGAGCCATGCAACAACCACAATCTGCAGATGATACATGTTATTATATTCAAACTATAGATTCACATGCATAATTGTTAGAAGAATTTCCAGAATTACAAGGAACAGGAGAATGTTCTTTAGGAGAAGAGACTGAACCAATTGATGAAGCTGAAATGTTAGTCGCACTCATGGCTAATGAATATGAAACAACAACAGAAGAACTTCAAATGCTAAAAGAAGAAGACAGATATTGATACAAATCATCGATAGAAGAACCACCGATATTAGAGTTAAAGCCACTTCCAAAACATTTGGAATATGCTTATTTACATGGTGAATCTGAATTACCTGTAATAATATCGTCTTCTCTTACGAAAAATGAAAAATTTCAACTCATTTCTGTGTTAAAAGCTCATAAACCAGCTATTGCATGGAAGATTCATGACATTAAAGGAATATATCCTTCGTATTGCACACACAAAATCCTTATGGAAGAAGGTCATAAAACATATGTGCAACGCCAACGAAGACTAAATCCAAATATGCAAGATGTTGTTAAGAAAGAAATTATTAAACTGCTAGATGCAGGTTTAATTTATCCAATCTCTGATAGTCCATTGGTAAGCCCAGTTCAATGTGTACCTAAGAAGGGTGGCATGACTGTCATCACAAATGAACAAAATGAGCTTATTCCTACTAGGACTGTAACAGGAAGGCGTATCTGTATTGATTATATAAAATTAAATGACGCCACCAGAAAAGATCACTTTCCCTTACCTTTCATTGATCAAATGTTGGAAAGATTAGCCGGGAATAATTACTATTGTTTTCTTGACGGTTTTTCCAGATACTTTCAAATTCCAATCGCACCCGAGGACCAAGAGAAAACCACTTTCACGTGCCCATATGGTACTTTTGCTTACAAACACATGCCATTTGGACTTTGCAACGCCCCTACAACCTTTCAAAGGTGCATGATGGCGATTTTTCACGACATGATAGAAGAATGCATGGAAGTTTTCATGGATGACTTTTCTGTCTTCGGTGATACTTTTGAAACATGTCTAGTTAATCTTGAACGAATGCTTATTAGGTGCGAATAATCAAATCTAGTACTTAATTGGGAGAAATGTCATTTCATGGTTAAAGAAGGCATCGTTCTTGGTCATAAAATTTCAAAGGAAGAAATTGAAGTGGATAGAGCTAAAGTAGATGTAATTGCTAAACTTCCATATCCCACCAATGTTAGAGAAGTTAGGAGTTTTCTAGAGCATGCCTGTTTTTACCGACGTTTCATAAAAGATTTTTCTAAAATTGCCACTCCGATGAATAAACTCCTATAAAAGGATGCTCCATTCATCTGTTTGGATGAATGCATCAAATCTTTTAATATTCTTAAAGAAAAACTCACTAATGCGTCGATCATGATAACTCCAAGTTGGAATCTACCATTTGAACTCATGTGCGATGCAAGTGATTTTGCAATGGGAGCCGTTTTAGGACAAAGGATTGAAAAACGATTTCAACCTATCTATTACGCTAGTAAGACATTAAAAGGAGCACAAACGAATTACACAACTACTGAAAAAGAACTCCTTGCTATTGTCTTTGCTTTTGACAAATTTCGTTCATATCTTGTTATAGCTAAAACGGTGGTCTATACCGACCATTCTGCTCTTAGATACCTATTTTTGAAATAAGATGCCAAACCACGATTAATCCGTTGGATCTTACTCTTACAAGAGTTCGATATTGAAATCCGAGACAAAAAGGGAGCAGAAAATCTCGCCGCTGATCATCTTTCTCGTCTTGAAAATCCTGAATTAGAAGTTCTAAATGATTCGGCTATACAAGATAACTTTCCTGATGAATATCTTTTGAAAATCGATTATAATTAAATTCCATGGTTTGTAGACTATGAAAACTACTTAGTATGTGGATTTCTTGAAAAAGGGTTGTCGTACCAAAAACGAAAAAAATTCTTTAGTGATATAAAATACTATTTTTGGGAAGATACACATTTGTTTAAAAGTTGTCCCTAATGGAATAATATGCCGATGCATATTCGGAGATGAAGCTAGTCAAATCTTAAACCATTGTCACACAGGACCAACAGGAGGGCATTATGGGCCTCAACTCACGGCAAGAAAAGTCTACGACGCTGGATTTTATTGGTCAACAATTTTCAAAGACGCACACCTTCTCTGTAAATCCTGTGATGCTTGTCAAAGGGCTGAAAAAATAAGTTAACGTGATGAAATGCCACAAAATGTCATTCAAGTATGTGAAGTATTTGACATTTGGGGTATTGACTTTATGGGTCCATTTCCAAAATCTCATAATAATCTCTACATTCTCGTTGCCATTGATTATGTATCTAAATGGGCGAAAGCACAAGCTCTCCCAACTAACGATGCACGAGTTGTAGTCAATTTTTTAAAACATCTTTTTGCAAGGTTCGGAACACCGAAAGCTTTAATAAGTGATCGGTGTACTCATTTTTGTAATAATCAACTTGAGAAAGTTCTCAAAAGATATGGAGTAACTCATAAAATCTCAATCACTTATCATCCACAAACAAGTGGACAAGTTGAAAATACCAACCGAGCTTTAAAACGTATTCTAGAGAAAACCATAGGATCAAATCCGAAGGAATGGTCCATGAAATTGGAGGATGCACTTTGGGCTTTTAGAACAGCCTACAAAACTCCAATTGGAACCACACCTTTTAGACTCGTTTATGGAAAAGCATATCACCTTCCAGAAGAAATTGAACACAAAGCATTTTGGGCTTTGAAAACATGTAATCTTGATTTGCATGAAGCCAGACGTCTACGGTTAAGTCAACTAAACGAATTAAAAGAATTAAGACATGAGCCATATGAAAATTCGTTAATCTATAAAGAAAGAACGAAGAAATGGCATGATAAAAGAATCAGAAGTTCAAAAGAATTTAAGGAAGGAGACAGAGTTCTTCTTTTCAATTCATGATTCAAGCTATTTCCTGGAAAATTGAAATCAAGATGGTCTGGACCATTCATAGTCAAAAGAGTTTTCCCATATGGAACAGTAGAGTTAATAAATTCAAATGGGATTGAATTTAAGGTTAATGGTCTCAGAGTTAAACATTACATAGATAATCCAATGGAAGTTGAAGATGAAGTTAATCACAATTTCGACACCACAGCTAACTAAGTGTGGGAAGATTCGAATCTTTTAAGGATAATATATATTTCTGTTATGAAATGTCCCGTTCATATTGATTATAAACATTCCATATTAATTGATTTCTTCGCGAGGTTTTGACCTCTATATGAGACGTTTTTCAAAGACTGCATTCATTTTTAAAACAACCATAACCTTTATTTTATCTATAAAGGTTTAAAAAAAGTTACGTAGATTATCAAATACTGATAATCTAAAATATACCGTTTACACACGACCATTACATAATGGTTTACAATAAGAATATATTACATCAAAAATAAGTTTCTTGAATGCAGTTTTTACATAATATCATACAAGCATGGACTCCAAATCTTGTCCTTATTTTAGTATGCAACATCGAAAGCTCCTAATAATCACCTGAGAATAAACATGCTTAAAACGTCAACAAAAATGTTGGTGAGTTATAGGTTTAACCTATATATTATCAAATCATAATAATAGACCACAAGATTTCATATTTCAATATACATCCCATACATAGAGATAAAAATCATTCATATGGTGAACACCTGGTAACCGACATTAACAAGATGCATATAAGAATATCCCCTATCATTCCGGGAAATCCTTCGGACATGATAAAAACAACATCGAAGTACTAAAGCATCCGGTACTTTGGATGGGGTTTGTTAGGCCCAATAGATCTATCTTTAGGATTCGCGTCAATTAGTAGATCGGTTTACTAATTCTTAGGTTACCAAGAAAAATGGGCATATTCGTCTTCGATCATTCACCCATATAATGTAGTTTCATTTACTTGTGTCTATTTCATAAAACATTTATAAAACTGCATGTATTCTCATCCCAAAATATTAGTTTTTAAAAGTGGGACTACAACTCACTTTCACATATTTTTACTTCGTCGGGAAGTGAGACTTGGCCACTGGTCGATTCACGAACCTATAACAAATATGTACATATATATCAAATTATGTTCAAAATATATTTACAACATTTTTAATACGTTTTAATGTTTTAAGTTTATTAAGTCAGCTGTCCTCGTTAGTAACCTACAACTAGTTGTCCACAATTAGATGTACAGAAATAAATGGATATATATTATCTTGAATAAATCCACGACCCAGTGTATACACGTCTCAGGCTAGATCATAACTCAAAGTATATATATTTTTGGAATCAACCTCAACCCTGTATAGCTAACTCCAACATTACTGCATATAGATTGTCTATGGTTGTTCCAAATAATATATATACATGGGTCGATATGATATTTCAAAACATTTGCATACGTGTCTATGGTATCCCAAGATTACATAATATATTAAAATATATGTATAATACAATATAAGTTAGCTAGGATATGATTTGTATAGAATTGTTACAATATTCCCGTAGCTACAATAATCAAAAAATATCCAATCTTGTTTTACCCATAACTTCTTCGTTTAAAATCCGTTTTGTGTGAATCAAATTGCTATGGTTTCATATTGAACTCTATTTTATGAATCTAAACAGAAAAAGTATTGATTTATAGTCGGCAATATAAGTTACAAGTCATTTTTGTAAGAGGTAGTCATTTCAGTCGATAGAACGACGTCTTGATGACCATTTTGAAAAACATACTTCCACTTTGAGTTTCATGTTCATAAGAAAAATCATTTTCCCAGAAGAACAACTTTTAAATCAAAGTTTATCATATTTTTTAATTATCAAACCCAAAACAGCCCTCGGTGTTACTACGACGGCGTATGTCCGGTTTTACGGTGTTTTTCGTGTTTCCAGGGTTTAAATCATTAAGTTAGCATATCATATAGATATAAGACATGTGTTTAGTTGATTTTAAAATTCAAGTTAGAAGGATTAACTTTTGTTTGCGAACAAGTTTAGAATTAACTAAACTATGTTCTAGTAATTTCAAGTTTAAACCTTTGAATAAGATAGATTTATATGTATGAATCGAATGATGTTATGAACATAATTACTACCTTAAGTTTTGTGTATAAACCTACTAGAAAAGAGACAAATGGATCTAGCTTCAAAGGATCCTTGGATGGCTTGAAAGTTCTTGAAGCAGAATCATGACACGAAAACAAGTTCAAGTAAGATCATCACTCGAAATAAGATTGTTATAGTTATAGAAATTGAACCAAAGTTTGAATATGAGTATTACCTTGAATTAGAAAGATAACCTACTATAAATAACAAAGATTTCTTGAGGTTGGATGATCACTTTATAAGATTGGAAGTAAGCTAGCAAACTTGGAAGTATTCTTGATTTTATGAAACTAAAACTTATAGAATTTATGAAGAACACTTAGAACTTGAAGATAGAACTTGAGAGAGATCAATTAGATGAAGAAAATTGAAGAATGAAAGTGTTTGTAGGTGTTTTTGGTCGTTGGTATATGGATTAGATATAAAGGATGTGTAATTTTGTTTTCATGTAAATAAGTCATGAATGATTACTAATATTTTTGTAATTTTATGAGATATTTCTTGCTAGTTGCCAAATGATGGTTCCTACATGTGTTAGGTGACTCACATGGGCTGCTAAGAGCTGATCATAGAAGTGTATATACCAATAGTACATACATCTAAAAGCTGTGTATTGTACGAGTACGAATACGGGTGCATACGAGTAGAATTGTTGATGAAACTGAACGAGGATGTAATTGTAAGCATTTTTGTTAAGTAGAAGTACTTTGATAAGTTTCTTGAAGTCTTTCAAAAGTGTATGAATACATATTAAAACACTACATGTATATACATTTTAACTGAGTCGTTAAGTCATCGTTAGCCATTACATGTAAATGTTGATTTGAAACCTTTAGGTTAACGATCTTGTTAAATGTTGTTAACCCAATGTTTATTATATCTAATGAGATGTTAAATTATTATATTATCATGATATTATGATATATTAATATATCTTAATATGATATATATACATTTAAATGTCGTTACAACGATAATCGTTACATATATGTCTCATTTCGAAATCATTAAGTTAGTAGTCTTGTTTTTACATATGTAGTTCATTGTTAATATACTTAATGATATGTTTACTTATCATTATCATGTTTATATATAATGTAACAATATCTTAAAATGATTCATATGTAATTAGTAAAACATTGTTATAACGATAATCGTTATATATATCGTTTTCAAGTTTCTTGATTCAATAGTCTCATTTTTATGTATATAACTCATTTTTAAAATACCTAATGAGATACTTACTTATCATAATATCATGTTAACTATATATATATATATATATATATATATATATATATATATATATATATATATATATATATATATATATACATATACATATACATATATATGTCATCATATAGTTTTTACAAGTTTTAACGTTCGTGAATCACCGGTCAACTTGGGTGGTCAATTGACTATATGAAACCTATTTCAATTAATCAAGTCTTAACAAGTTTGATTGATTAACATGTTGGAAACACTTAATCATGTAATTAACCAATTCATTTAATATATATAAACATGGAAAAGTTCGGGTCACTACATGTTAGAATTAGATTTTCTGTTTTCGTGTAGTTCTCAAAAATGGAATCCGAATGGTCTTTCCCTAACAGACCCTAAAGAAATTGTCTTCTCCCTCCATTATGAATTTTTATTTTTTTTAGGTTTTACGAGATGAAGAATTCCTTTGATCTTAACCATGGTCTACTACTACACGCTATGATTACTAAACGTAATAATAACATCTTCCCGAGTGAACTGGTATCATTCATAAGAGGCAAAATGGACGAAGTGAGGAAAGAGCTCAGGAAAGATCATCATAAGACACATTTTGGTAAAGGAAAATCAAAATCCGCAACAAAAAGAAGAGCTCGACACCTTGAAAGATGTCATAAATGCGGAAAATGGTCACACGAAGGTAAACGTTCGAACAATCAAACATATTCAAATACCGAATTTGTTACTCTATGCAGAGAAGGACCGTTCATAAGTTTAGAAGAAAAGTTATTGAAGAATCGAGGTTACGCTTATGTAGCTATGGAAAACCAAATCACACGACTCTCCTATGAGTCGGCTAAAGCAGGTCTCTGAGAATTCTATCTCACAGGTAAGTATGTACAGTTTTATTTTTATTTTATTGCTTTTAACCTTTTGATAATAAATGATGAATCGTTCGCTATAAAGTATTAAATTGATATTCAATAAAATTAGGTGTGCGAAACCAAAATTATTGATATCATACAAAAATTTATTACATCACTGCGAAATTTACCGTTTATTCATAAGGTATAAATATCTGGAATCAATCAATCCAAAATATTTCAGAAATTCGTCAGGAGTAAAACTAGGTAATTTAGCCGAAATTACTTTACCCAAAAAAGGGCGTATATTTTTAATAATATTTGATTGATTAAAGTAGGATAAAAGAACAAAAAGATTTTTAATTTTATTTTTTTACCTTGTTTTTAAAATTAATATATAAATATTTTTAAAATTAATATTGTAAATTTCTAAAACCAATATATTTAAGTTTTTAATATTTTAAAAATTAATATTTTCAATATAAGTTTGTAAAATTAATGTATATAAATATTATTAATATTTATATGAAATTTTAATATGCATTTTAAATTTAAGTTTGGTGTGAATTTAAAAACAAAAATGTACTTTATTTCATTAAGTTAAAAATTAGATATTTAAAATTCGTCGTGAGTTGAAAACTAGGACGTTGAACCGAAATTGCTTTACCCGAGGGCGGGACGAGAAATTTTATTATCACTATTTTTAATTTTATTAATCTAAAGTATGCCAAAAACATTAAAAAAAACTCAAAAATCTTTTCTTTTAAAACAAACGCTTCAAAATGACAAATTTCAAAATTTTGTCGAGGGACGAACTAGGTAAACGTACCGAAACGCCCTCAATCTAAAAAGAAATAAAATTTTAAATAAAGTAATTATTTGTTTTATAAGTTAAAGTTTTTATATAAAAAAAAACCCTGGACCCCATGCGATCGCATGGGGTTTACACTCAATAACCATGCGATCGCATGGAGCCTAAAATCTGGCCAGGATCAAAAGCAATCGAGCTGTGTTCTCTGTCTCATAACACCCACACACACAAATACGAAAATACTCTCAAAACTCTCCCTAAAATCATCATTTATAAACCAAATTCAACAAAATTTAGTGCTATAATCCGCTATAATCATGCCTTTCTTCAGATGGGGAAGCAAAAAGGTAGAAATTTCACCCCTAAACTCTTTAATTTCTCAGTTTTAGTGATAATTACAACTATTTTACCTAATTTAATTTTGATGATTTCTAGCTTAATTAGAGTTAAATTGTTAGTATATTATGCATGTATAACCTAGATATATGCTATTTAACATGATTTGAAGCCTTAAACTTCAAAAATTTTAGAAATCTAGGGTTTGTGTTCTTGAGCAATTTGGGGCTTTTTGATATAAACAGGTTATGGCCGATTTTTGTTATGGATTATTGCTAAATTAAGTAGTGTAACATGTTTAGGTAGCTAAATGATCCAAACTTTGATCTTAAACATGATTTTTGAGCATCAAAGAGGACTTTTTAAGTCTAAAATTCATGAACTTGATTAAATTGATGTAATTGCCATTTGAAACTTGTTTAATTGCAAGTAATGGTTATTTTAGCATGTTATTTGAGTTGAATGCTTATGAACTTTGTATACCTTTTCATATATACTTATTTGAAAATTTGTAAAATTGATAAAAATATGAAAATGAGTATAAGTTTAATATGAATTAAACATGTTATTGTAATTGTTTTAATTTGTTACTTTGCTAACACTAATGCATATTTGGATGCACAAATTTTGTGTTTAATGTGTTTTGCAGATAAATATAGATACAGACGGTGCATCATCATCTAGACATCATAAACAAGAACCTGAACAAGAACCTGATCAAGAACAACTATCGGAACCACAACCTGAACAACATAATGATCAACACATGCTATATTATGAGCCGGAACCACTGTTTTACGCTCATTATCGTCAGTTTCAGCCTCACCCGAGGATTGTGCACCCACTTATCGATGACCAACAGTTACATCCCAACCTAAGATTCGATCGTTGTTGGACAGAATACCCAAAATTTCAAAAGAACATGCACATTCTTTACCGCAAAAATATTGAAATGCCTCGGGTAATCGATTGGGAGCCTTTGGAAGAGGTTCACCTAGCCGAACCGGTTAGGGATTTACTAGTCCAGAGGTATGGTAGCTCTACATTTAACGATTTTATCCGCTTATTTACTACGCGTAGAAATATATATAGAGAATGGTGTGTTGAATTGCTTAGCACTATAGAGTTAAATAATGAAGTTACTATGATAGGAGATAAAAGATTTATTAGATTTCTTTTAAGAGATACAATGTATAGAATGTCCATGTTGGACATGGCTAGAGCTCTATTAATCTACACCCCCGCTGAGATTATTACACCTGATTGTAATAGTTTAATTACTGAAGGTGAAAGAGTAGATAGGAATTTTGACGCTAACGCCATATGGAGACGTATGTCAAAATTTAGGGAATTTATGTGGGGTGGAAGACACACCTACTTAGATATTGATAGATAAGAGCTTCGGATAATACATAGATTCTTAGCGAACTCGATTACACAACGGGGTAGAAATAAAGAAAAAATTACCCTAAACGATTTATTTTACCTTAAGTGTATTCGAGACCCGAGGAGCTTTGTTAACATTCCTTATTGCGTAGGCCACTATTTATCTAAAATGGTTGAGGGTATGCAAGCAGGAAGTATTATATGGGGTGGACTTTTTGTTACTCTCATGGGAGAGTACTTAGGTGTAGATAAAGAACATGGGGGTCCGATGGTGGAGATTGAGGAACAAGCTGAGAGCATAGGCTTACAGGTTTATCAAAGTGCCAAGGTACTAAAACGGAGGCACAATATGCCAATACCATATCATGGCACCCATCCACATGTAGAGAGAGGTTCGGATGAGGAGATGGAGGAAGTAGATGACATTAGGGATGTCATTAGGGATAGTTATACTGATGTCTTCCAGCATGTAGATGAAGTAGAAATGAATAACCAAGATAGGCATCATCAGTATGAGCAGTGGCAAGACGCGAATGAGTATGAGACTTCCAGGCGACACCAACACGATAGCTGGCAAGTTCATCAGCACCAAATCATGAGCCATCAATCATATCAGGTACCAAATAACTACATTCTGACTCGACCTGCTTACTATCCACCACATCAGCCCGACATGCGACCACCCTTTGACCTGTACGACCCCAATCAAGCCTACCAGAACACCTATCACCAACCATGGAACCCGAGCGATGATATGAACTGGAACCCCTATCCAAATCAATAGTGTTCCATTGGTGATGTCTTATCTTTTATTATTTTTTTTATCTAGTTATGTTTAAACATATAACATTTTGATACTTTAATGTAATGTTTAATATTTTTATTATTTTGTACTAATATTTCATTTTTGTAATTTGAAAATGGGATATTAAGTCCCATTTTAAATTACCATGCATGTTTATAATTGTATTGTATGTATTTTATCTCATGTACACAACAGGGTAAAACAGCGCATTTTCAAAGACTGGCATTAAGTTCAACAAAAGCAACCAATTTTGACGACAAGATGTAAAATAAATGTGAAATAACAACTGCATGAATGATCAAATGATGTGCACCATTTATCATTCAACACAAATAACAATATGTTTGGAAACTTTGGTAAAATTTAATCATTTTTCTACGCTAATCGCCCTCAATAATTTAAATTGTTACTGATTTCTTGCAAATGAGGGCATTGCAAGATCTTAAGGGTGGGAAGGGATTAAATTCTTTCGGTTTTAAATTTTTTTGACTTATACACTTGGTTGAATAGCCACCGTTAAACTTTACTAGTAATGCAGTAGTTGTATTAGAATCTAGTGCTCTCTGATAATAAAGAACAACCCTAGTCTTATATACTGACTACCCACTTCTAGTAAAATTTTTAAAATTTTTTTTAACTAAATGAACTCAAAATCATATTTATACATATTTATGAACGATAAAACTATGTGTTAACACCAAAATTATTGTTACCTTGGAAAAGACATAAATTGAGAAACAACCCAAAACGCTTGAATTCATTTAAAATGGAATAGAGGGGAATAAAAGGGCAAAGAAAGAAAAATAAAAGTCAAGTGTAGGAAAAATTTACCAAGTTATTTAGAACAAATATCACATATTTTTCTACAAATAAGTGAAGATACTTTTATTTTGCACGATATTAATCAGTTTTACCCAATTTATTGTAATATAAATAGAATTTATAAGGAAGTACATTCTTCCGAGAAAAAGACACGCGCTTCTTGATTTAGGTCAGGAAGTTGTCGTCCAGACCAGTTGTAGAGTCTACAAAAACCTTGAAAAGTTTTCTCGAAAGTCAGCTAGAAATCCACGGACCTCAGCATCAAACAGGGTCACCAAGTGATCAGACTTATCCTAACCTTGAGAGGATCTGTCTCGTACAATGGGGGGCACCGTGCAAATTAGCTTATAAGACTAATAAATCAGATCCCCAGAAAGGATAATCTCCTTAAAGATCAAAAAAATCAGCTTTTAAGACTGAAATTACTCAATCCTTGAGATTGACCTTAAAGATTGAGAATTTAAACTCACGGAATTCAATGATATCTAAACTCGAGCTTGAACGAGAAAATATTTTGATCAAAATTACAAACCGATTTATTTTCTAAAACCCTATTTTCAATGCGTTCGTTACCATTGAACGAAAAATCCTAGGAATTCACCTGGAATTCATTATGTCACCTGAATCAAATCGGGTGTCAACCGTAAGAACGGTGGTTAAATAGCATGGTCGAAGACAGGACCTTGTGTCAGACCGAAAAACTATAGGGTGATCTTTACTATTGCTCCTACAAAGGATAGTAATTGCATTCGATACTCTTTTGACCATAATTATCTGCATGTCAAGGGACATTGCCTTAACAGTTGCTTGTTCAACGCTTTCCTTTACAACTGGATGGTAGTTTACCGAAAGGTAATATACGGAACAAGTAAACTAGACGTGTTGCTTTCCTAATACAAGGTTAGCAAGTGGGTGACACAAAACCATAAGTTTTGAGCTAAGATTTTCAAATCTGAAATCCACAAAACCCACAAAAACATTTTACAAACACCGGTGAAGGGTTATTCCGGAAAACTTGTCTAGGGTAAAATCTAGCTTGAAATTTTCAAAAGATAAAATGTTTTCATAAAGATCCAATTTCCTTAAGGATCTAAATTTTCATAGTCATGTGGGACTGTAAACCACATCATTACTATCATTGTTTATACCGCCGTATCAAAATCACTAATGTATAAAGTGTGAGAATAAAAAGTGATTCGAGTGAAGTGTGATTTAATTTCAAGTTCTGTATTGCTTGAGGACAAGCAACGCTCAAGTGTAGGGATATTTGATAGTGCTCCAAATGAACATATATTTAGGCACAATATCCTTCCAATATAGAAAGCTTTTAGTTGCAATTGTTCTATTTTTATGTAATATTCGTTTAAATAAACAAGTGCGAAGACAAAAGAAGAAAACGACGATTTAAAGACGCAAATGACCAAAAAGCTCAAATGTATAAGATATAATTCAAGTGGTTCAATTTAATGATGAGAAACGTCTAAAAATTACAAGAGTGCAAGCCGCGAAACGCAAAGTACAAGATATCTACGTGTACGAAAAGACGTTCCAAAATCCGGAACCGGGACATAAACCGAGCATCAACGCGTGAGTCATCGGACCTAAAATTAAAAGTCTACTATGCACAAGAATATAATATAATATATATTATATTATATAAAATTATATATATTATATTATATATTATTATAATACGTCGAAAACTAGAATACAAAGTGATTGAGCTGGATCCAGCTGGCCATGTGATCACATGGCCTGGCTGCTTTATTCCCATGCGATCGCATGGCAGGGAAATGGTGGCCAGGTTCAATAAAAGGCGCCAGTTTCAGTCGAGTTACACACTCTCTTTTCATTTCTTTTTCTGTAAGAATATATATATATATATATATATATATATATATATATATATATATATATATATATATATATATATATATATATAATATTAAGTTTAAATTAAGTTTAATAATAATTGGGTTAATGTAAGAAATGTTTTAAGGTTTTGTAAGTCGGAACTCTGTCCGTGTAACGCTACGCGATTAATCACCACTGTAAGCTATGTTCTTCCTTTTTAAATTAATGTCTCGTAGCTAAGTTATTATTATGCTTATTTAAGCCGAAGTAATCATGATGTTGGGCTAAATATTAAAGACGGGGTTATTGGGCTTTGGATCATAATTGGGGTTTGGACAAAAGACCGACACTTGTGGAAATTAGACTATGGGCTATTAATGGGCTTTATTTTTGTTTAACTGAATGATAGTTCGTTATATTAATATAGAGATTTACAATTTGAGGTAATTATAAACAACCACATACACTCGATCGGACACGATGGGCGGGATATTTATAATTACTAATAATCGTTCATTTAATCGGATACGGGAATGGATTAATAGTCAATGGACTCATTAAAACAAGGGTGGATTACGTATAAGGACACTTGGCATAATTGTTAACAAAGTATTAAAACCTTGGATTACACGCAGTCGATATCCTGGTGTAATTATTAAACAAACTATTAAGACCTTGTTACAGTTTAAGTCCCCAATTAGTTGGAATATTTGACTTCGGGTATAAGGATAATTTGACGAGGACACTTGCACTTTATATTTATGACTGATGGACTGTTATGGACAAAAACCAGATGGACATAATGAATAATCCAGGACAAAGGACAACTAACCCATGGTAGTAAATTAAAATCAACACGTCAAACATCATGATTACGGAAGTTTAAATAAGCATAATTCCTTTATTTTATATCTCATCGCACCTTTAATTATCGTACTTTTAATTATCGCAATTATATTTATCGTCATTTTATTTATCGCACTTTAAATTATCGCACTTTTATTATCGTTATTTACTTTACGCTTTAAATTAAGTCATTTGTATATTTAATATTTTACATTAGGTTTTAATTGTGACTTAAGACATAAAATCGACAAAACGGTCACTAAACGGTAAAAAACCCCCTTTTATAACAATAATAATATTACTTATATATATATATATATATATATATATATATATATATATATATATATATATATATATATATATATATATATTATACAAATATAGTTTAAAATAAATATAGCGTTAAATTTAGTTGTATCCCTGTGGAACGAACCGGACTTACTAAAAACTACACTACTCTACGATTAGGTACACTGCCTATAAGTGTTGTAGCAAGGTTTTGGTATATCCCATTTAATAAATAAATAAATAACTTGTGTAAAATTGTATCGTATTTAATAGTATTTCGCAATAAAAATATAACTATTTCGTATACACCTCGCATAACATCACATTCACTAAGCTTTCATAGCTTACCCTCTCGTTGTTTACCTTTTTACAGGAATTGTGTTGTGAAGCTAGCTAGTTGATAGACTAGTTGCGTAGGAGCGCTTGGGCTCGATGGGGTAGCTTTCGGATATGGATGTGGATTGGGGATTTGGTAGATCCTCTGGATTATGCTCTTGGTATCGGGTTAGGCTATTGTGTCTTAACCGTGGTGTTGAATAAATGTTTTGAGGTCGTATTGTTTGGTTGTGTCGAGTCAAACCTTGAATGTGAAATACATTCTCGTAAGGATGTATGATGTCAATTGTAAACCAAGAGTCGAGATAAAATGTTAACGTGTTGTTATGATAAATGGTATTCGGTTAAACTATTTGAAATGGTTTATGTAAAGTGGATATTTAATGGGACCTATCTTATACAAAAAAAAAGGTGCTCCGTTTTTGGTTAAACAGATTGGGGTTGTTACAGTGGGTGTTTGATCGGCGTGCTGGTAAACTGCTAGATAATGGATGGCGTGCTGAGTGGTGTGTTGCTGGGTAGGGGTGAGATATTTTTAATTTCTTTTTCATTTTTCTTGATTTTAATTTATTTTGTTTAATTACTGTATATTATTATTTTGTAAATTATAAAAAAGAAACAAATAAATTATATAAAACACACTAAAATTAAAAATAAAATAATACGATTACATAAATCCTATAAAAAAATTACACTAATAAAAAAACCTAACTTAATTTATTTTTAAAAAGTCCTAAAAATTTTAGAAACACAATACAAATATAAATAATAAAACTACTCGTCGTCATCATCATCCGACAATTGAATTAAGTCGGTGTACTCTGCGAGAAAGGTCTTCTTCATCTTCAAGCAACGTTTCTTTTCCTTTGGGTTCCTTATGTTTGTGATGTCAAAGGACGAAATCCCTTTTGTGGCTTCGAGTGCGGCTTTCATACGTTGTGCCTTGGTGATTGTGTCAATTTGTTCAAGCTCTTTCTTTGCAACTCCGCTCTTGAACGTGTTAACCGATTCACATAACTCCTCAAATCTTGAAGACTTTGTAGAATGGGAGCTTTGTGATGCATCAGAAGATGTGAAAGTTCTCTATTCCTTCCAATGATCCGTTCAGTCGGATCATCACCTAAAAGCACATTATCATGATGATCATCAGTGATATCAATCATTTGGACCATGTCCTCCTCATCCTCTCCGCACACACCTTTACCATAAACAGTTCTGAAAGGACCCATTCACATACATTATAAACGATTCACAATAGTTGATTACATCCCGAGGTATTTGACCTCTATATGATATATTTTACAAACATTGCATTCATTTTTAAAAGACAAACTTTATTCACATCTAAAGTTGACGGCATGCATGGCATGCATACCATTTCATAATTCATCCAACTATAATTGACTTAATAATAATCTTGATGAACTCAATGACTCGAATGCAACATCTTTAGAAATATGCCATGAATGACTCCAAGTAATATCCTTAAAATGAGCTAATGCACAGCGAAAGATTTCTTTCAAACCTGAGAATAAACATGCTTTCAAGTGTCAACCAAAAGGTTGGTGAGTTCATTAGTTTATCATAATCATTCATTTCCATTATTTTAATAAACCACAAGATTTTTATTAAACATAATTCCAATAGCAGAATCCTCTCGTCTGCATAAAGGTAAAATCATTTCCAATAATATAATAGACCACAAGATTTTCATTTTTTAATAAACATAATCCTCAAGCAGAATCGTCTCGTTTGCATTAAGGTAAAATTATTAATATGGTGAACACCTGGTAACCGACATTAACAAGATGCATATAGAATATCCCCAAAACAGAATCCTCTCGCCTGTATAACAGAATCCTCTCGTCGGTATAAAACATATTTCAATTAATCAAGTCTTAACAAGTTTGATTGCTTAACATGTTGGAAACATTTAATCATGTAAATATCAATCTCAATTAATATATATATAAACATGGAAAAGTTCGGGTCACTACAGTACCTACCCGTTAAATAAATTTCGTCCCGAAATTTTAAGCTGTTGAAGGTGTTGAAGAATCTTCTGGAAATAGATGCGGGTATTTCTTCTTCATCTGATCTTCACGCTCCCAGGTGAACTCGGGTCCTCTACGAGCATTCCATCGAACCTTAACAATTGGTATATTGTTTTGCTTAAGTCTTTTAACCTCATGATCCATTATTTCGACGGGTTCTTCGATGAATTGAAGTTTTTCGTTGATTTGGATTTCATCTAACAGAATAGTGAGATCTTCTTTAGCAAAACATTTCTTCAAATTCGAGACGTGGAAAATGTTATGTACAGTCGCGAGTTGTTGAGGTAACTCAAGTCGGTAAGCTACTGGTCCGACACGATCAATAATCTTGAATGGTCCAATATACCTTGGATTTAATTTCCCTCGTTTACCAAATCGAACAACGCCTTTCCAAGGTGCAACTTTAAGCATGACCATCTCTCCAATTTCAAATTCTATATCTTTTCTTTTAACGTCAGCGTAGCTCTTTTGTCGACTTTGGGCGGTTTTCAACCGTTGTTGAATTTGGATGATCTTCTTGGTAGTTTCTTGTATAATCTCCGGACCCGTAATCTGTCTATCCCCCACTTCACTCCAACAAATCGGAGACCTGCACTTTCTACCATAAAGTGCTTCAAACGGTGCCATCTCAATGCTTGAATGGTAGCTGTTGTTGTAGGAAAATTCTGCTAACGGTAGATGTCGATCTCAACTGTTTCCGAAATCAATAACACATGCTCGTAGCATGTCTTCAAGCGTTTGTATCGTCCTTTCGCTCTGCCCATCAGTTATTGGATGATAGGCAGTACTCATGTCTAGACGAGTTCCTAATGCTTGCTGTAATGTCTGCCAGAATCTTGAAATAAATCTACCATCCCTATCAGAGATAATAGAGATTGGTATTCCATGTCTGGAGACGACTTCCTTCAAATACAGTCGTGCTAACTTCTCCATCTTGTCATCTTCTCTTATTGGCAGGAAGTGTGCTGATTTGGTGAGACGATCAACTATTACCCAAATAGTATCAAAACCACTTGCAGTCCTTGGCAATTTAGTGATGAAATCCATGGTAATGTTTTCCCATTTCTATTTCGGGATTTTGGATTGTTGAAGTAGACCTGATGGTTTCTGATGCTCAGCTTTGACCTTAGAACACGTCAAACATTCTCCTACGTATTTAGCAACATCGACTTTCATACCCGGCCACCAAAAATGTTTCTTGAGATCCTTGTACATCTTTCCCGTTCCAGGATGTATTGAGTATCTGGTTTTATGAGCTTCTCTAAGTACCATTTCTCTCATATCTCCAAATTTTGGTACCCAAATCCTTTCAGCCCTATACCGGGTTCCGTCTTCTCGAATATTAAGATGCTTCTTCGATCCTTTGGGTATTTCATCCTTTAAATTTCCTTCTTTTAAAACTCCTTGTTGCGCCTCCTTTATTTGAGTAGTAAGGTTATTATGAATCATTATATTCATAGATTTTACTCGAATGGGTTCTCTGTCCTTCCTGCTCAAGGCATCGGCTACCACATTTGCCTTCCCCGGGTGGTAACGAATCTCAAAGTCATAATCATTCAATAATTCAATCCACCTACGCTACCTCATATTCAGTTGTTTCTGATTAAATATGTGTTGAAGACTTTTGTGGTCGGTATATATAATACTTTTGACCCCATATAAGTAGTGCCTCCAAGTATTTAATGCAAAAACAACCGCGCCTAATTCCAAATCATGCGTCGTATAATTTTGTTCGTGAATCTTCAATTGTCTAGACGCATAAGAAATCACCTTCGTTCGTTGCATTAATACACAACCGAGACCTTGCTTTGATGCGTCACAATAAATCACAAAATCATCATTCCCTTCAGGCAATGACAATATAGGTGCCGTAGTTAGCTTTTTCTTCAATAACTGAAACGCTTTCTCTTGTTCATCATTCCATTCAAATTTCTTCCCTTTATGCGTTAGTGCAGTCAAGGGTTTTGCTATTCTAGAAAAGTCTTGGATGAACCTTCTGTAGTAACCAGCTAGTCCTAAAAACTGGCGTATGTGTTTCGGAGTTTTCAGGGTTTCCCACTTTTCAACAGTTTCTATCTTTGCCGGATCCACCTTAATACCTTCTTTGTTCACTATGTGACCGAGGAATTGAACTTCTTCCAACCAAAATGCACACTTTGAAAACTTAGCATACAATTCTTCCTTCCTCAATACTTCTAACACCTTTCTCAAATGTTCACCGTGTTCTTGGTCATTCTTTGAGTAAATAAGTATGTCATCAATGAAAACAATGACAAACTTGTCAAGGTATGGTCCACACACTCGGTTCATAAGGTCCATGAACATAGCTGGTGCATTAGTTAAACCAAACGGCATGACCATAAACTCGTAATGACCGTAACGTGTTCTGAAAGCAGTCTTTGGAATATCATCTTCTTTCACCCGCATTTGATGATACCCGGAACGTAAGTCAATCTTTGAATAAACAGACGAGCCTTGTAGTTGATCAAATAAGTCATCGATTCTCGGTAGTGGGTTGCGGTTCTTGATGGTAAGTTTGTTCAACTCTCGGTAGTCGATACACAACCTGAATGTACCATCTTTCTTCTTGACAAACAAAACAGGAGCTCCCCACAGTGATGTGCTTGGTCGAATGAAACCACGCTCTAAAAGTTCTTGTAATTGCCTTTGCAGTTCTTTCATCTCGCTGGGTGCGAGTCTGTAAGGAGCACGAGCTATTGGTGCAGCTCCTGGTACAAGATCTATTTGAAATTCAACGGATCGATGTGGGGGTAATCCCGGTAATTCTTTCGGAAATACATCGAGAAATTCTTTTGCAATGGGAACATCATTGATGCTCTTTTCTTTAGTTTGTACTTTCTCGACGTGTGCTAGAACATCATAGCAACCTTTACTTATTAGTTTTTGTGCCTTCAAATTACTAATAAGATGTAGCTTCGTGTTGCCCTTTTCTCTGTACACCATTAAGGGTTTTCCTTTTTCTCGTATAATGCGAATTGCATTTTTGTAACAAACGATCTCTGCTTTCACTTCTTTCAACCAGTCCATACCGATTATCACATCAAAACTCCCTAACTCTACTGGTATCAAATCAATCTTAAATGTTTCGCTAACCAGTTTAATTTCTCGATTCCGACATATATTATCTGCTGAAATTAATTTACCATTTGCTAATTCGAGTAAAAATTTACTATCCAAAGGCGTCAATGGACAACTTAATTTAGCACAAAAATCTCTACTCATATAGCTTCTATCCGCACCCGAATCAAATAAAACGTAAGCAGATTTATTGTCAATAAGAAACGTACCCGTAACAAGCTCCGGGTCTTCATGTGCCTCTGCCGCATTAATATTGAAAAATCTTTCGCGGCCTTGTCCATTCGTGTTCTCCTGGTTCGGGCAATTTCTAATAATGTGGCCCGGTTTTCCACATTTATAACAAACTACATTGGCATAACTTGCTCCGACACTACTTGCTCCGCCATTACTCGTTCCGACACCATTTGTTCCTTTCGTTCTATTAACCCCTGGTCGGTAGACCTCACACTTCACCGCGCTATGACCATTTCCTTTACACTTGTTGCAAAATTTGGTGCAGAACCCCGAGTGATACTTTTCACACCTTTGGCATAGCTGCTTCTGATTGTTGTTGTTGTTGCGGTTATTATTGTTGTTGGGATGATTGTTGTAGTTGCTATTGTTGTTGTTGTTGTTGTTGTTGTTGTTGTTGGGCCGTTTGTTGTAGTTGCGATTGATGTTGCGATTGTTGGGATAATTGTTGCGATTATTGTTGTAATTGCTGTTGTTGTTGTATTGGTGATTCTTATCACCGTTTTCCTCCCACTTTCTTTTGACTTGCTTCACATTGGCCTCTTCAGCAGTCTGTTCTTTAATTCTTTCTTCAATCTGGTTCACTAGTTTGTGAGCCATTCTACATGCCTGTTGTATGGAGGCGGGCTCGTGTGAACTTATATCTTCTTGGATTCTTTCCGGTAATCCTTTCACAAACGCGTCGATCTTCTCTTCCTCATCTTCGAATGCTCCTGGACACAATAGGCACAATTCTGTGAATCGTCTTTCGTACGTGGTAATATCAAATCCTTGGGTTCGTAACCCTCTAAGTTCTGTCTTGAGCTTATTGACCTCGGTTCTGGGATGGTATTTCTCGTTCATCAAGTGCTTGAATGCTGACCACGGTAGTGCGTACGCATCGTCTTGTCCCACTTGCTCTAGATAGGTATTCCACCATGTTAACGCAGAACCTGTGAAAGTATGCGTAGCGTACTTCACTTTGTCCTATTCAGTACACTTACTTATGGCAAACACCGATTCGACCTTCTCGGTCCACCGTTTCAATCCGATCGGTCCTTCGGTTCCATCAAATTCCAAAGGTTTGCAGGCAGTGAAGTCTTTGTAGGTGCATCCTACACGATTTCCTGTACTGCTAGATCCAAGGTTATTGTTGGTATGTAGCGCAGCCTGTACTGCGGCTATGTTTGAAGCTAGAAAAGTACGGAATTCCTCTTCATTCATATTCACGGTGTGTCGAGTAGTCGGTGCCATTTCCTTTAAAATAGTCAAATGGAACAAGTTAATCATACAGAATATTAAGAGTAGTTAATAGTATTTCGTAGCATAATATGAACTCATTTATAAAAGCTTTTTCTTCATATTAGCGTTTTATAAGTTTAAATTCGGGTAGTACCTACCCGTTAAGTTCATACTTAGTAGCTAATATACAATTCAACTACTACAATTCTATATGAAAAACTGATTATAATAATATTTCGCGTTCAAACTTTTACACAATATTTTACAAACTTACAATACCGCTTATTTCACATATAGCATGAAATATAGCACACAATAAATTTGATACAAGATGGTTCTGAAGATAATTCTAGCTAGTACACAAGTCATTCAGCAAAGGCAATAAAGACATGTAATTCATACGTCCAGAAACAAGTCATGCATTCTGGTTTTACTAGGGTTACTTCCCATCCTTGGTCTTGTGTAACATAACCGTTATGGCCGTTGATAAGACATCGTGTTGTAACGTCGTCAAAGGGACGAGGGTTACGTAATGTCCAACAGTCCCGTAACAATCTAAAAACCTCATTTCTTACCCCAATTACCGACTCCGTCACTTGTGGGAACGTTTTATTTAATAGTTGTAGCCCGATGTTCTTGTTCTCACTTTGGTGAGAAGCGAACATTACTAATCCGTAAGCATAACATGCTTCTTTATGTTGCATGTTAGCCGCTTTTTCTAAATCACGAAGTCCAATATTCGGATATATTGAGTCAAAATAATTTCTTAACCCATTGCGTAAAATAGCATTTGGGTTCCCCGCAATATATGCGTCAAAGTAAACACATCGTAACTTATGGATTTCCCAATGTGATATCCCCCATCTTTCGAACGAAAGCCTTTTATAAAACAAGGCATTCTTTGAACGTTCTTCGAATGTCTTACAAACTGATCTCACCTTAAATAGTTGTACCGAAGAATTCTGACCGACTCTAGACAAGATTTCATCAATCATGTCTCCGAGTAGGTCTCTTAAAATATTGGGTTGTCTATCCATTTTGTGTTTTTATACTGTAAAATAGACAAGAGTTAGATTCATAAAAAAAAATACTTATTAATACAAGCAATTTTTACATATATCATAAAGCATAAGCACACTATATTACATATATTACACCACACGAATACAACTATCTTATTCCGACTCGCTTGTTTCTTCTTCTTTGGTTTTGGTTCGTTTTGCCAAGTTTCTAGGGATATATGATGTTCTCCTAATACGAGCCGTCGTTTTCCACATTGGTTTAGAAAAACCTGGTGGTTTAGAGGTTCCCGGGTCATTGTTACAACTTAAGGACTTCGGGGGTTGACGATGCATATAAAGTTCATCGGGGTTGGAATTAGATTTCTCTATTTTTATGCCCTTTCCCTTATTATTTTCTTTTGCCTTTTTAAATTCAGTTGGGGTAATTTCTATAACATCATCGGAATTCTCGTCGAAATCCGATTCATCGGAGAATTGGTAATCCTCCCAATATTTTGCTTCCTTGGCGGAAACACCATTGACCATAATTAACCTTGGTCGGTTGGTTGAGGATTTTCTTTTACTTAACCGTTTTATTATTTCCCCCACCGGTTCTATTTCTTCATCCGGTTCTGATTCTTCTTCCGGTTCCGATTCTTCTTCCGGTTCCGACTCTTCTTCCGGTTCCTCTTCGGGAACTTGTGAATCAGTCCACGAATCATTCCAATTTACATTTGACTCTTCATTATTATAAGGTGAGTCAATGGGACTTGTTCTAGAGGTAGACATCTATCACATAATATCAAACGCGTTAAGAGATTAATATATCACATAATATTCACATGTTAAAAATATATAGTTTCCAATAAAATTTGTTAAGCAATCATTTTTCAAGTAAACACGGTCGAAGTCCAGACTCACTAATGCATCCTAACAAACTCGATAAGACACACTAATGCAAAATTCTGGTTCTCTAAGACCAACGCTCGGATACCAACTGAAATGTCCCGTTCTTATTGATTAAAAACGTTCCATATTAATTGATTTCGTTGCGAGGTTTTGACCTCTATATGAGACGTTTTTCAAAGACTGCATTCATTTTAAAACAAACCATAACCTTTATTTCATCAATAAAGGTTTAAAAAGCTTTACGTAGATTATCAAATAATGATAATCTAAAATATCCTGTTTACACACGACCATTACATAATGGTTTACAATACAAATATGTTACAACAAAATAAGTTTCTTGAATGCAGTTTTTACACAATATCATACAAGCATGGACTCCAAATCTCGTCCTTATTTAAGTATGCGACAGCGGAAGCTCTTAATAATCACCTGAGAATAAACATGCTTAAAACGTCAACAAAAATGTTGGTGAGTTATAGGTTTAACCTATATATATCAAATCATAATAATAGACCACAAGATTTCATATTTCAATACACATCCCATACATAGAGATAAAAATCATTCATATGGTGAACACCTGGTAACCGACATTAACAAGATGCATATTTAAGAATATCCCCATCATTCCGGGACACCCTTCGGATATGATATAAATTTCGAAGTACTAAAGCATCCGGTACTTTGGATGGGGTTTGTTAGGCCCAATAGATCTATCTTTAGGATTCGCGTCAATTAGGGTGTCTGTTCCCTAATTCTTAGATTACCAGACTTAATAAAAAGGGGCATATTCGATTTCGATAATTCAACCATAGAATGTAGTTTCACGTACTTGTGTCTATTTTGTAAATCATTTATAAAACCTACATGTATTCTCATCCCAAAAATATTAGATTTTAAAAGTGGGACTATAACTCACTTTCACAGATTTTTACTTCGTCGGGAAGTAAGACTTGGCCACTGGTTGATTCACGAACCTATAACAATATATACATATATATCAAAGTATGTTCAAAATATATTTACAACACTTTTAATATATTTTGATGTTTTAAGTTTATTAAGTCAGCTGTCCTCGTTAGTAACCTACAACTAGTTGTCCACAGTTAGATGTACAGAAATAAATCGATAAATATTATCTTGAATCAATCCACGACCCAGTGTATACGTATCTCAGTATTGATCACAACTCAAACTATATATATTTTGGAATCAACCTCAACCCTGTATAGCTAACTCCAACATTCACATATAGAGTGTCTATGGTTGTTCCGAAATATATATAGATGTGTCGACATGATAGGTTGAAACATTGTATACGTGTCTATGGTATCTCAAGATTACATAATATACAATACAAGTTGATTAAGTTATGGTTGAAATAGATTTGTTACCAATTTTCACGTAGCTAAAATGAGAAAAATTATCCAATCTTGTTTTACCCATAACTTCTTCATTTTAAATCCGTTTTGAGTGAATCAAATTGCTATGGTTTCATATTGAACTCTATTTTATGAATCTAAACAGAAAAAGTATAGGTTTATAGTCAGAAAAATAAATTACAAGTCGTTTTTGTAAAGGTAGTCATTTTCAGTCGAAAGAACGACGTCTAGATGACCATTTTAGAAAACATAGTTCCACTTTGAGTTTAACTATAATTTTTGGATATAGTTTCATGTTCATAATAAAAATCATTTTCTCAGAATAACAATTTTTAAATCAAAGTTTATCATAGTTTTTAATTAACTAACCCAAAACAGCCCGCGGTGTTACTACGACGGCGTAAATTCGGTTTTACGGTGTTTTTTGTGTTTCCAGGTTTTAAATCATTAAGTTAGCATATCATATAGATATAGAACATGTGTTTAGTTGATTTTAAAATTCAAGTTAAAAGGATTAACTTTTATTTGCGAACAAGTTTAGAATTAACTAAACTATGTTCTAGTGATTACAAGTTTAAACCTTCGAATAAGATAGCTTTATATGTATGAATCGAATGATGTTATGAACATCATTACTACCTTAAGTTCCTTGGATAAACCTACTGGAAAAGAGAAAAATGGATCTAGCTTCAACGGATCCTTGGATGGCTCGAAGTTCTTGAAGCGGAATCATGACACGAAAACAAGTTCAAGTAAGATCATCACTTGAAATAAGATTGTTATAGTTATAGAAATTGAACCAAAGTTTGAATATGATTATTACCTTGTATTAGAATTATAACCTACTGTAAGAAACAAAGATTTCTTGAGGTTGGATGATCACCTTACAAGATTGGAAGTGAGCTAGCAAACTTGAAAGTATTCTTAATTTTATGTAACTAGAACTTGTAGAATTTATGAAGAACACTTAGAACTTGAAGATAGAACTTGAGAGAGATCAATTAGATGAAGAAAATTGAAGAATGACAGTGTTTGTAGGTGTTTTTGGTCGTTGGTGTATGGATTAGATATAAAGGATATGTAATTTTGTTTTCATGTAAATAAGTCATGAATGATTACTCATATTTTTGTAATTTTATGAGATATTTCATGCTAGTTGCCAAATGATGGTTCCCACATGTGTTAGGTGACTCACATGGGCTGCTAAGAGCTGATCATTGGAGTGTATATACCAATAGTACATACATCTAAAAGCTGTGTATTGTACGAGTACGAATACGGGTGCATACGAGTAGAATTGTTGATGAAACTGAACAAGGATGTAATTGTAAGCATTTTTGTTAAGTAGAAGTATTTTGATAAGTGTCTTGAAGTCTTTCAAAAGTGTATTAATACATATTAAAACACTACATGTATATACATTTTAACTGAGTCGTTAAGTCATCGTTAGTCGTTACATGTAAATGTTGTTTTGAAACCTTTAAGTTAACGATCTTGTTGAATGTTGTTAACCCATTATTTATTATAACAAATGAGATGTTAAATTGTTATATTATCATGATATTATGATATATAATATATCTTAGTATGATATATATATAGTTAAATGTCGTTACAACGATAATCGTTACATATATGTCTCGGTTCGAAATCATTAAGTTAGTAGTCTTGTTTTTACATATGTAGTTCATTGTTAATATACTTAATGATATGTTTACTTATCATAGTATCATGTTAACTATATATATATATCCATATATATGTCATCATATAGTTTTTACAAGTTTTAACGTTCGTGAATCACCGGTCAACTTGGGTGGTCAATTGTCTATATGAAACATATTTCAATTAATCAAGTCTTAACAAGTTTGATTGCTTAACATGTTGGAAACATTTAATCATGTAAATATCAATCTCAATTAATATATATAAACATGGAAAAGTTCGGGTCACTACATAAACACCCTTTAATTCAGATTATTAGTGTTCTTGAACAAAAATATACCTAATTTGATTTTGATGATTTCTAGTGTAATTGTGCTTAAATTGATTGTATATTATGCTTGTATAACCTAGATTGATGCTATTTAACATGATTATAAGCCTTAAACTTCAAATTTTGAGTAATCTAGGGTTTGTGTTCTTGAGCAAAATTGGGGCTTTTTGATATAAACGGGTTATGGCCGAATTTTGATGTTAGTTTATACTAAATTGAGTAGTGTAACATGTTTAGGTTGCTAAATGATCAAAACTTTGATCCTAAACATGATTTTCAAGTATTAAAGTAGACTTTTTGAAGAAAAAAATGCATGAACTCAATTTAATTGATATGAAGGCCATTTGGAACTTGTTTAATTGCTAGTAATGATTATTTTGACATGTTATTTGAGATAAAAGTTAAAGAACATTGTATACATTCTCATATTTGTTCATTTGTAAAAGTGTAGAATTGTTAATGTTATGAAAATGCGTATAAAGTTTAATATGGATTAAACATGTCATTATGATTGTTTTGGTTTATGATTTTGCTAACACTAATGCATATTTGGATGCACAAAAATTATGTTTAATGTGTTTTGCAGACTGAAAGGGGTGAATCTTCATCCGCATCTCAGGCTCACAATGCTCCTCCTGAGAATGCAGAAGAACAGGAGATTAATGACCAATATAGACAAGATCTACCGCATCAATTCATTTCATATTCAAATATAGAATTGGCAGATTTACATCCTAATTTAAGGTTTGATCGACATTGGATAGATTATCCAAAATACCAGAGGAACTAGCATACACTTCAGTCTAATGTTGTTGAAGTACCTAGAGTAATAGATTGGGAACCGTTAGAAACAGTTGGATTTGCCGGTCCAATCAGAGAATTACTTACACAAAGGTATGGTAATTCTACTTTTACTGATTGGGAACGTTTGTTTAATATACGTAGGCGTGTATATAGAGAATGGTGTGTAGAATTATTATGTAGTGTTGAAATAAATGATCGGGTATCTACCTTAACCGATCGTAGTTTTATTAGATTTTTATTAGGAGGTGTGATGCGCCATATGTCTCTACTAGACATGGCTCAGGCTTTGTGTATATATACGCCTGAGGAACTAGCATCTGCTGATTGTCAAAGGTTGATAGTTGAGGGTAGGAGGGTTGATGAGAATTTTGATATGAATGGTGTATGGAGTAGAATGACTAGGCATAACCGATTTCGTGGAGGGAATAACTCTTATACTGATATTGATAGAGCTGAGCTAAGAGTAATCCATAGGTTCTTAGCAAACTCGATTACACAGCGATGTAAGAACAAAGAGAAAGTAAATGAAAATGATTTATTTTATCTCATGTGTATTCGAGACCCACCGAGCGCTGTGAGTATACCTTATTGTGTGGGTTATTATTTATCATCTATAGTTAAGAGTATACGGCTTAATGGTATAATAGGAGGTGGTATCTTTGTTACTTTAATTGCTGAGTATATTGGTGTCGATAGAAATCGGGGGGGATTAATAATTGCAGCACCAGAACCCCGTGATCCAATTGGTTTGAAAGTATATCATGGTGCTAAGGTTTTAAAGAAACGACATAACGCTGCAGCACCATATGATGGCCAGCATCCACAGGTCGAAAGAGATCAGCAGCAAGGTAACGCGGGTGGGGGGAATGAGATGACAGAAATGCAACTTTTTATGGCTCATCATGAGTATGAAATGGCTAGACAACGAGCATTTCAAGATTGGCAGTATCATCAAAACCAAATCATAAGTCATCGTGTACACATAAATGCAAACTACATTGCTACTCCAATGCCCGTATTTCCTCCCTGGACTATACAGACCCGAACACCGTACCCTACATATGACCCAGCTCAAGCACTCTACAGTACATACGGCTATGAATGGGATCCCTACTGGCACCATCCTTATCAACCCTGATTTTTTTTATGCTTATTTTTATTTATTTGGTAACTTGTAATTTTATACTTTTAATATTTCTTTTGATACTTTAATAGTTTTTATAATTTTCTAACTTTTCTTATTAGATTTTTAATAATTTTTGAATGTGGAGTGATATATCCAACTTCAAAAATATGTATATATATGTTTTTAGTTTATCTCATGTACAAAACAGGGTAAAACAACGCATTTTCAAAGACTGTCATTAAGTTCAGCAAAAGCAACAAATTTTGACGACAAGATGCAAAATATATGTGAAATAACAACTGCAGGAATGAACAAATGATGTGCACCATTTATCATTCAACAAACAAACGCCAATATGTTTGGAAACTTTGGTAAAATTTAATCATTTTTCTACGCTGATCACCCTCAATAATTTAAATTGTTACTGATTTCTTGCAAATGAGGGCATTGCAAGATCTTAAGTGTGGGAAGGGATTAAATTCTTTCGAATTTTTAAAATTTTTTGACTTAAACACTTGGTTACCATTAAAAATACTAGTAATGCAGTAGTTGTATTAGAATCTAGTGCTCTCTGATAATAAAGAACAGCCCTAGTCTTATATACTGACTACTCAATTCTAGTAAAATTTTTCAAAATTTTCAAATAAATGAATTCAAAATCATGTTCATACATATTTATGAACGATAAAACTAGCTGTCAACACCGAAATTATTGTTACCTCGGAAAGGACATAAATTGAGAAACAACCCAAAATGTTAGAATTCATTTAAAATGGAATAGAGGACAATAAAAAGGCAAAGAAAGAAAAATAAAAGCCAAGTGTGGGAAAAATTTACCAAGTTCTTTAAAACATATATCACATATTTTGTACAAAGATACTTTTGTTTTGGACAAAATTAACTATTTTACCCGAAAAATTATAATATATTTGAAAGAAAGATGGATCTACACGATGAATCAATTTCATCATTAAAAGGAAGTAAAGTCTTCCGAAAAAGACACGCGCTTCTTGATTTAGGTCAGGAAGTTGTCGTCCAGACCAGCTGTAGGTTGACGAAAAATCTAGAAAAGTCATCACTAAAATCAGCAGGAAATCCACGGACCTCAGCATCAAACAGGGTTGTCGTCAGACTTATCCTAACCATGAGAGGATCTGTCTCGTAAAATGGGGAGGGCGCCGTGCAAATTAGCTTGATAAGACTAATGAATCAGACTCCCAGAAAGGATAATCTCCTTAAAGATCAAAAATCAACTTTTAAGCCTGATATTACTCAATCCTTGAGATTGACTTTTAAAAATTGAGAATTACAAACTCATGGAATTCGATGATATCTAAACTCGAGCTTGAACGAGAAAATATTTTGATCAAAATTACAAACCGATTTGTTTTCTGAAAACTCATTTTTAATGCGTTCATTACCATTGAACGTAAAATATTAGAAATTCACCTGGAATTCATTAGGTCACCTGAACCAAATCGGGTGTCAACCGTAAGAACGGTGGTTGCATAGCATGGTCGAAGACAGGACCTTGTGCCAGACCGAAAAACTATAGGGTGAGCTTTACTATTGCTCCTACAAAGGATAGTAATTGCATCCGACACGTTATAGACCATAATTAAAAGCATGTCACGGGACATTGCCTTAACAGTTGCTTGTTCAACGCTTTCCTTTACAACCGGACGGTAGTTTATCGAAAGGTAATATACGGAGCAAGTATACTGGACGTGTTGCTTTCCCAATACAAGGTTAGCAAGTGGGTGACACAAAACCGCAAGTTTTGAGCTAAAATTTTCAAATCTGAAATCCACCAAACCCACAAAAACAATTTCACAAACACCGGTGAAGGGTTATTCCGGAAAACTTATCTAGGGTAAAAGCTAGATTTAATTTTCAAAAAAAGATCAAATGTTTTCATAAAGATTCAATTTCCTTAAGGATCTAAAATTTCATAGTCATATGGGACTGTAAACCACAACGTTACTATCATTGTTTATATCGCCGGATAGAAATCACTGATGTACAAAATGTGAAGAATAAAGAAGTGATTCTAGTATTTTTATTTCAAGACTATATTGCTTGAGGACAAGCAACGCTCAAGTGTGAGAATATTTGATAATGCTAAAAACGAACATATATTTCAGAGCATTATCCCTCAAGAAAGACAAGCTTTTAGTTGCAATTATTCTATTCACAAGTGATATTCGTTTAAATAATAAAAGGTGAAGATAAAAGACATATTCGACAAATTAAAGACGCAAACGACCAAAAAGCTAAAAAGTACAAAGTACAATCAAAGTGGTTCAAATTATTGATGAGAAACGTCTCAAAATTACAAGAGTACAAGACGCAAATCGCAAAGTACAAGATATTAAATAGTACGCAAGGACGTTCGAAAATCCGGAACCGAGACATGAACCAATTTTCAGTGCGCGACGCAACGGACCAAAAATTACAAGTCAAATATGCACAAGAATATAATATAATATATATATAATTATATAAATTATATATATATTATATATATATATATATATATATATATATATATATATATTAAAAAAAATACAGCAGCCCACGTTTAAATCAAGAGATGAGCTGTAATCCATACCTCCGCACTCGCGGAACTTTTGTGAACAAAATATCCGCACTCGCGGAGGTCTACAGTGAAATGTGGGGCTATAAAAGTCGCGCATTCTGATCGATTTTTTTACATCTTTTTCTATTTCCTACTATATATACATAATATATGTATCAATTATCACTCCAAATATTAATCTCAATTTGTAATTTTAATTTTAAGTTAGTGATAATAATAAAGTTAGGTTAGTCGAATGTTTTAAGGTTTTGTAAGTCGAAACTCTGTCCGTGTACCGCTACGCTAATAACACCCACTGTAAGTTATGTTTAATTTTGTTGTTAAATTAATGTCTCGTAGCTAAGTTATTATTATGCTTATTTAAATTGAAGTAACCATGATGTTGGGCTAAATATTAAAGACGGGGTATTTGCGCTTTGTACCATAATTGGGGTTTGGACAAAAGAACGACACTTGTGAAAATTAGACTATGGGCTATTAATGGGCTTTATATTTGTTTAATTAAATGATAGTTTGTTAATTTAATATAAAGATTTACAATTGGACGTACCTATAAATAACCATATACACTCGATCGGACACGATGGGCGGGATATTTATAAGTACTAATAATCGTTCATTTAACCGGCCACGAGAATGAATTAATAGTTAATGGACTTATTAAAACAGGGGTGAATTATATACAAGGACACTTGGTGTAATTATAGTTTACGTCCCCAATTAGTTGGAATATTTGACTTCGGATATAAGGATAATTTGACGAGGACACTCGTACTTTATATTTATGACTGATGGACTGTTATGGACAAAAACCAGACGGACATATTGAATAATCCAGGACAAAGGACAATTAACCTATGGTAATAAACTAAAATAAACACGTCAAACATCATGATTACGGAAGTTTAAATAAGCATAATTTATTTTATTTCATATTTAATTGCACTTTTAATTATCGCACTTTTATTTATTCTCATTTTATTGCACTTTTAATTATCGTACTCTTTAATTATCGCAATTTTATTTTATCGCACTTTTATTTATCGCAATTTCATTATCGTTATTTAATTTACGCTTTAATTTAAGTTATATTTATTTTTAATATTTTACATTAGGTTTTAACTGCGACTTAAGTTTTAAAATCGACAAACCGGTCATTAAACGGTAAAAACCCCTTTTATAATAATAATACTACTTATATATTTATATATTTACAAATATAGTTTTAAAAATATAGCGTTAAACTTGGCGAGTTCCCTGTGGACGAACCGGACTTACTAAAAACTACACTACTGTACGATTAGGTACACTGCCTATAAGTGTTGTAGCAAGGTTTAGGTATATCCATTCTATAAATAAATAAATATCTTGTGTAAAATTGTATTGTATTTAATAGTATTTTCTTGTAAAAATATAACTATTTTGTATACACCTCTACGCACATCACTCGTTCGGGTTTGACATTGTTAATAATTTTGTGAGATAAAGTGTTTGAAAATAAATATGAGATGAAGTGTTTGAGTTGTGAAAAAGTGTATATGTTTGAAGTGTATATAGAGGGGTGTTTAATTATTTTAATTAATTAATTTATGTTACAGTCAACACCAACACCAAACTAGCCGTTGTATTTGAATTAGCCAATAACATCCGAAAATTCATGTGGCACGTTGTAACTCCACTCGTGCCGGGAACGAGCACGCCGAACTCTATACCCACCAACACGCTGCGTTAGCCACGTGTTGGTGGCGTGTTGGTGGCACTACGGTGGTCTTATAACATTTCGCCGAATATGTGTACATTTACACATAATCAACTTGTGAACTTAAAAGTGTAATTTCATATATATATATATATATATATATTTGTTTTTGTTTTTTATGCCTTTACTTATTTTGTTGATTTGCGTTTGAGTAAATATGTTAATGATTGTTCCATTTGGATATATATGTTAATTGTTTGTTTTGATGTTTGAATATACTCCATATATATATTGGTACATGAAAGTGGTTGTGAAGTTAATTAGGGTTATTTTTTTATTTTTATTTTTTTTGCGCTATACAATTTTTATATAAGTTGAGAGCGGCACATGCTAAAGCGATAGTTAGGGTTTCTCAAGTTGGAATGTTAAAATTGATATTGAAACTCAAAAGAGCTTTAAAATCATATGTTATATGGCGATTTCGATGAAATCCGGGTGAATGAATGTTATAATAGAGATCATGGATTAGATTTAGCAAAAGCACTAACCGACTCGGGTTGTGTGATCGTGTTAGGAGTCGTCATGTTCTCAAAATTGAACTGGTTGGATTTCTAATCACAATAATTTTATTATTAGCAGATAACAAAATAAAATATATACTAAAAAAATTGTTGCTTTTGTTTTTATGATTTGTTGATATGAAGCTTATGCTTCTAGAAGTCACTTAACAATGTTTGGTGATATTTCCTAGGCTGAGAGAGGACTCACCATCTTCTTTCAAAAAGGCGAACACAAAACTCGAATCGTTTAATTTATTTTTGTTGCATTCGTTATCAAACATTGATTTTGAATAACGTATGACCTGTTATATGTAATATGCATATTTATATAAATAATTTGATTTTTGTTTGTACTTATTGCCAAAGGCCTTTGTATAGAGATTTTAGTGAAGATCCTTCAAGAATGAATCTGGAACAATCCTTGATGTTGATGTTTGTGAAATGATTAATGTTTTGCTGATGAGTTGGAAGAAGTGATCTGGTATCCTCAACTGCATATTAAGGATTACAGATTTACAGAGTATTAATTATTATTGTTTAGTTGCATAAAAAATTTAAATAAAATAAAATAGTTTACAATGTGCTCTGATTATATGTAATACTTCTGCCCTTGCTAAGGCCGATGGTGTTCCAAGAAACTCGACTGTTACAAACACATTATGAGGCGGATACTTTTGGTAGTTTTCTGAGACGTATTAAACATGCCGCATGCTGTATTCAGCCAAATGTCAAACGATTGTGCTGGGTAAAACAGAGTATTAATTATTATTGTTTAGTTGCATAAAAAATTTAAATAAAATAAAATAGTTTACAATGTGCTCTGATTATATGTAATACTTCTGCCCTTGCTAAGGCCGATGGTGTTCCAAGAAACTCGACTGTTACAAACACATTATGAGGCGGATACTTTTGGTAGTTTTCTGAGACGTATTAAACATGCCGCATGCTGTATTCAGCCAAATGTCAAACGATTGTGCTGGGTAAAACAGAGTATTAATTATTATTGTTTAGTTGCATAAAAAATTTAAATAAAATAAAATAGTTTACAATGTGCTCTGATTATATGTAATACTTCTGCCCTTGCTAAGGCCGATGGTGTTCCAAGAAACTCGACTGTTACAAACACATTATGAGGCGGATACTTTTGGTAGTTTTCTGAGACGTATTAAACATGCCGCATGCTGTATTCAGCCAAATGTCAAACGATTGTGCTGGGTAAAACAGAGTATTAATTATTATTGTTTAGTTGCATAAAAAATTTAAATAAAATAAAATAGTTTACAATGTGCTCTGATTATATGTAATACTTCTGCCCTTGCTAAGGCCGATGGTGTTCCAAGAAACTCGACTGTTACAAACACATTATGAGGCGGATACTTTTGGTAGTTTTCTGAGACGTATTAAACATGCCGCATGCTGTATTCAGCCAAATGTCAAACGATTGTGCTGGGTAAACGTGATCTAGAGTTGGTCTAGCAATACAACTAGATCCCATTTTATATTTCCTTCCGTATCAGAATTCTTACATAAGTAAAAGAATTCCTAGATGCCTTCTATGAATCCACTTTAATGAAATGTAATATCCGCTAGGAAAATAAAGACTACTTGTAGTCTGGACTTTAGATAGACCAACTGGACTTTAGATAGACCAATCAACACGTTCCCTACCTATATGTCAAAACAAATGCTGCAAGTTTTACAGGACATCGAGTGGCAAACAAATATACTACTCACAATGCTAGCTAAGAGGAAAACTACCTAAAGAATGTTATAAATCCATGAGACCCCCTAAATAGCTTTAAATCATAGAATCATAGCTGTGATCACAAAGGGATATTGGGTCAACCCTAAGTGGCCATTGTAACATCCCGCGTTTTTCCGTTAAATTTATTTTTAACACCGTCTTTTTTTTTTAAAATAATATCCCTCGTTATTTAATTTTAACGTCACCCGTTTACACGAGCGTTTTTTTTTAAAATATTCGATCGGTTAAATCCCGCACCCGCTTTGAAACTCGAGGGACCGGAGTTGCCAAATGGGCAAACTAGTTGACTAGGTCAACTAGTCAACCCATTTTTCCACCATTTCCATCATCTCCCTCTCCCTCTCTTTCTCTCTTTCTAGCAAGAACACACACAAACCCCAACTTCATAGATTCATAATCTAAATTCGGATCGGGAAGCAAACTTCAAAACAAATTACATATTCGTGATCCTCTCATCATCCTCTTCGATTTGGTACCAATTTCATCCATTTTGGGTAACATTTCTAAAACACTAAATTTCTCTAAATTCGTTTTATATACTTGAAATTGTGTTAGTTAGTGTCTATGGCTCGTGTATAACATGAATATATGTTTGGTTTGCTCGATTTGTTGTTTTTGGAGTAACTAGCATGAACTAGAAATGGGTGTGCTTAATCCTTGATTTTGGATGAGTTAATGTTGTTAGATTGTTAAAGTGCATGTTTTAATTGTGTTACTAGTATCACTAGCTTCGTTTTGATGCGTAGGTTGATTAAAGAAACTTCAAAAACATGAATATTGAATTTTGCGGATTTTGGTTAGGGTTTGATAGACTTAAAACAAGCTTTTGATGTTTCGAATGCCATGAAATGTTATTAGTAAGTGTTTAGTTGTAATGTATGCTTCATTACCTTCAAAACGGCACATCGTATGTGTAAATTGGATTCCCGAATCATAAAATACGTTTTACGAACTTGAAACTTTGAAAATAAACTTTTCTTGATCAATTGACGAGTTTTCAGTTATTGTAAATGATGTTTTTGATTGATGATACATGTTTAGTTGTGTTCCTTGTCAAAAGAGCTTTCCAACGGTATAAGATACGCCTTCTAGTTGTTTACGGTTTGCGTTTTATGGTTGTTTGAAGTTTTGACCAAGACTTGAACTTTTGAAACTGACCAGGCACCAGACCACGTTATTTGTCGCGCCGCGGAGCAATTTGTCGCGCCGTGGCCCAAAGGGTGATTTTAGAACATGTTTTTCAGGCTTTCTGACCTTCAACATAGGCATTTGTCGCGCCGCGGAGCAATTTGTCGCGCCGCGACAATTGCCTGTTTCATCCGAACTTCAGCAAACTTGTTTTGGCCATAACTTTTTGACCGTAACTCCGTTTTCGATGAACCAAATATCGTTGGAAACGTAATAAGATTTCCTTTCTAATGGTAAGGTTTTGAAATGTCAACTCAAACTTTATTACAATCGTTCTAACATGCTTTTATACTTGATTCTTGCATGAAACTTGACAACGTGATTCACATGCTATACTATTCGAGTCGTAACGAGCCATAGGACTAATTGAACACATTTCACCCGACCTTGTGTCGTAACCGGTTAATTGATATAACTTACTTGTTTAGGTCAAGGCTAAGCAACTTTCATGCACACGTTTACTTGTTGAAGTACTTTTATACTCGTGCACTCGAGGTGAGATCATAGTCCCACCTTTTCAACAACTTTTATTCTTTTAAATCGTGGGCTGAGAAACATATACATTACATACTTATATACATTTCACATGTATATATACTTTTCATACTTTTATACTTTGAACACAAATACGAATACAAAGATACAGACGAGTTAGAACAAAAGTCCTCAATCCAATTATCATTAGTTCCACTTGCAGGGTGTAAGTGTAAGCGAGTGATTATGTTGTGTGGCCATACGGGTTTAACGAACCCTCATTCAGACTGTTCGCTACCGTTAGTGGATGAAATATAATTTCAACGTGCATAGTGTATGTTCTAACACTATATTCAAAATTCAGAGGGAAGATTCAGTTAAGTTTTGGTAATTGGGTGCTCGTAATACAAACTACATTCTTCGGAATAAATACGATTTGGATAATCATCTATACAAACTATTGTGGTTCAAAGTATACTTTTACAAATACATTTATGATCTCACCAACGTTTTTCGTTGACAGTTTTCTACATGTTTCTCAGGTTCATACATGGCTATTTGATACATGCTTCCGCGTACATTCATACTTGCTTGGGGTCAAGCATACATGCATACACTCTGATTTCATGCTTGGAGTCAAGCATACATACATACATACGCTAGGGATAGCACTTTTGGATTCAAACTTTTGTTTACATACTTACGCTATTTATAGCAACTGTGTTTTTCAACTAATTATGTCGCAAGTTATTTCATTTATACTTTATGACTTTTGTAAACTTAGACTTGCTGTCGAACGGTTTTGTAAACTAAACTTGCAAGTCTTGTACCTTTCAAATGAATGCAACATAATTTTGGTCAAACGAGTCTCATATAGGGACTACGACCACGTAACGGGACCTAAGTTAGCGGCGCCGTCAATGACGATTTTGTCGGGTCGCTACAGATGGTATCAGAGCGTTGGTTGTAGGGAACTAGGATGTGCATTAGTGTGTCTGACAGAGTCGTTAGGACGCATTAGTGAATCTAGACTACAACCGGATAGTTAGCCATTGCATTCTGACATACATTTGCTATAGATAGCACTTACTTGACTACTTGTGCATTATACTTGAATCATTCTTAATCAAACTTTTTAATGGTACCCAACCTTCATCATACGAACTCGTATTCCGCCACTTTTTGGTAACACACGTGAATTCAAGGTTCATACGCGTACGGATGACCACGACTTCGTTAGTCACTCTAGTTCGGGAATTCTGACTCCTTGGTTGTTATCCACCCCGTCTCAGCTTACTATCCACAAGTGTTGTAAAGTTACCACCACCACTATAGATGAGTATCGTCATCACTGTTTATCACTACGGTTGCGTACTACTTGTTATCATGACTCGTTACTTTTTTTTCATATCTAAATACATTATTGTCTGACTCGAACCGCATTGACGTGAACAATCATTTATACACTTCCCTCGGGGAACGCTTCCTTAGAGTTGCAGAAATTCTTTCGATTTAATACGAGTCACGTTTGAGACGTCGTTACATTTTGTTCATTTTAGATTTTCACGATGACACGAACTTGAACTCATGGAGTGATGTGGGAATGGAAGTATGATTTGGCGTAATATAACGACACTCGATCAACGTGGTTATATTACGGTAAGACATACCAAAGTTCTAGTGACGCGTGATGGTGGTTAGACTCGATCAACCTAAACACCACCATGTGCCATGTACATGACTTCATCTTTTCATGTTTGGACATCCGAAAACTCCGAGAATATTTATAACAACCATACCGGGGACACACCTTCAATTATTGTCAAATTATATTTATGCTTCCGAATGAATTACCGATTCCATTCGACTTCAACCGTATGTCACACGGGTATACTAGCTCGTCCTCGCGCAGTCTTATTGACTAACTACAATTTACTCGTTATGCTCACATCGGGGCGGGAACTTCTTTTGCATCACCCTCGTACTTCCGGTTCAGGAGGTCCTTATTCTAAATTCTCAATGGAGAGCGACTCTTCACGTCATACAAGTATTCGCCGCGAGGGTGGATAGTCCTAACAATCGTTTTCAAAACCCGATAAGAACTTGCCCCGACGAACGTTTTTGGGAACCGATAAATCTTCCGCGACGCGAATTTTCTTGAGAAACTTGTCCTAGCTAACGTTTTCAATTCCTAGCAAACGTGTTCAATATGCCTTAGGGAAATGTACCCCGTTTCGGATTGAGATCCTCGTTCCACTTCTAGATTTTGGAGTACCTTACAAAAAGCCTCGGGACCGCGTTTAGACATGAGTACCGCGTACCATCCACAACCCGACGGACCGAACAAACATGCGATTTAAACCTTGGAAACCATAATACAAGTTTGTATTACCAACTTCAAATTTACTTGAGAAAAGTATTTTCCTTTAACCGAATCCTCGTACTACAATGATTTTCATTCAAGTTTTAACGTCACTCCTTTTGAAACCACATGTGACCGGAAACGTCATTCTCCTTTGTCGAACCAAGTAAACGATGATCAATTCACCGGGGCCGAGGTTATTCATGAACAACCGAGAAAATTTATTCATATTCAGGTAAAACCCTACGCGACTCGTAATCACCAAGAGTTACGCCGATGTTAGACGTAAACATTTCAAATTCCGCGTGGGAAACCGTGTCACGTTAAGAGTCGCACCTTGGAAAGGTACAATCCGTTTCGGGAAAACGTAGGAAGCTAAATCCACAATATTTTGATCCTTTAAATTCTTGGCGTGTTTTGGACCCGTCGCTAGCCGTTTAGATTTTCCGGCTCATTTCGAGTCTCCGTTTATCCTACATTCGATGCATCAACTCAAAGACGTGTTTTGCGAAACGAGAACTTGTTATCTCCTTTGATGAACTCACTATCGACGATAACCCTCACTTCCTAGGAGGACCGGTTGAAACCATGAATCATGGAAGCCAAACCTTAAAACAACATATGATCCCGACCGTCAAAATTCGTGGAAATACTCAAGGACGTACCTTCACTTATTCGTAGAATTTACAACGCAAGATCTCGAGTAAGATTCAACAACTACTACTTCCAACTAAATTTCGGGACGAAATTTCTTTTGAGGTGTGGATAATGTAACATCCCGCGTTTTTCCGTTAAATTTATTTTTAACACCGTCTTTTTTTTTTAAAATAATATCCCTCGTTATTTAATTTTAACGTCACCCGTTTACACGAGCGTTTTTTTTTAAAATATTCGATCGGTTAAATCCCGCACCCGCTTTGAAACTCGAGGGACCGGAGTTGCCAAATGGGCAAACTAGTTGACTAGGTCAACTAGTCAACCCATTTTTCCACCATTTCCATCATCTCCCTCTCCCTCTCTTTCTCTCTTTCTAGCAAGAACACACACAAACCCCAACTTCATAGATTCATAATCTAAATTCGGATCGGGAAGCAAACTTCAAAACAAATTACATATTCGTGATCCTCTCATCATCCTCTTCGATTTGGTACCAATTTCATCCATTTTGGGTAACATTTCTAAAACACTAAATTTCTCTAAATTCGTTTTATATACTTGAAATTGTGTTAGTTAGTGTCTATGGCTCGTGTATAACATGAATATATGTTTGGTTTGCTCGATTTGTTGTTTTTGGAGTAACTAGCATGAACTAGAAATGGGTGTGCTTAATCCTTGATTTTGGATGAGTTAATGTTGTTAGATTGTTAAAGTGCATGTTTTAATTGTGTTACTAGTATCACTAGCTTCGTTTTGATGCGTAGGTTGATTAAAGAAACTTCAAAAACATGAATATTGAATTTTGCGGATTTTGGTTAGGGTTTGATAGACTTAAAACAAGCTTTTGATATTTCGAATGCCATGAAATGTTATTAGTAAGTGTTTAGTTGTAATGTATGCTTCATTACCTTCAAAACGGCACATCGTATGTGTAAATTGGATTCCCGAATCATAAAATACGTTTTACGAACTTGAAACTTTGAAAATAAACTTTTCTTGATCAATTGACGAGTTTTCAGTTATTGTAAATGATGTTTTTGATTGATGATACATGTTTAGTTGTGTTCCTTGTCAAAAGAGCTTTCCAACGGTATAAGATACGCCTTCTAGTTGTTTACGATTTGCGTTTTATGGTTGTTTGAAGTTTTGACCAAGACTTGAACTTTTGAAACTGACCAGGCACCAGACCACGTTATTTGTCGCGCCGCGGAGCAATTTGTCGCGCCGTGGCCCAAAGGGTGATTTTAGAACATGTTTTTCAGGCTTTCTGACCTTCAACATAGGCATTTGTCGCGCCGCGGAGCAATTTGTCGCGCCGCGACAATTGCCTGTTTCATCCGAACTTCAGCAAACTTGTTTTGGCCATAACTTTTTGACCGTAACTCCGTTTTCGATGAACCAAATATCGTTGGAAACGTAATAAGATTTCCTTTCTAATGGTAAGGTTTTGAAATGTCAACTCAAACTTTATTACAATCGTTCTAACATGCTTTTATACTTGATTCTTGCATGAAACTTGACAACGTGATTCACATGCTATACTATTCGAGTCGTAACGAGCCATAGGACTAATTGAACACATTTCACCCGACCTTGTGTCGTAACCGGTTAATTGATATAACTTACTTGTTTAGGTCAAGGCTAAGCAACTTTCATGCACACGTTTACTTGTTGAAGTACTTTTATACTCGTGCACTCGAGGTGAGATCATAGTCCCACCTTTTCAACAACTTTTATTCTTTTAAATCGTGGGCTGAGAAACATATACATTACATACTTATATACATTTCACATGTATATATACTTTTCATACTTTTATACTTTGAACACAAATACGAATACAAAGATACAGACGAGTTAGAACAAAAGTCCTCAATCCAATTATCATTAGTTCCACTTGCAGGGTGTAAGTGTAAGCGAGTGATTATGTTGTGTGGCCATACGGGTTTAACGAACCCTCATTCAGACGGTTCGCTACCGTTAGTGGATGAAATATAATTTCAACGTGCATAGTGTATGTTCTAACACTATATTCAAAATTCAGAGGGAAGATTCAGTTAAGTTTTGGTAATTGGGTGCTCGTAATACAAACTACATTCTTCGGAATAAATACGATTTGGATAATCATCTATACAAACTATTGTGGTTCAAAGTATACTTTTACAAATACATTTATGATCTCACCAACGTTTTTCGTTGACAGTTTTCTACATGTTTCTCAGGTTCATACATGGCTATTTGATACATGCTTCCGCGTACATTCATACTTGCTTGGGGTCAAGCATACATGCATACACTCTGATTTCATGCTTGGAGTCAAGCATACATACATACATACGCTAGGGATAGCACTTTTGGATTCAAACTTTTGTTTACATACTTACGCTATTTATAGCAACTGTGTTTTTCAACTAATTATGTCGCAAGTTATTTCATTTATACTTTATGACTTTTGTAAACTTAGACTTGCTGTCGAACGGTTTTGTAAACTAAACTTGCAAGTCTTGTACCTTTCAAATGAATGCGACATAATTTTGGTCAAACGAGTCTCATATAGGGACTACGACCACGTAACGGGACCTAAGTTAGCGGCGCCGTCAATGACGATTTTGTCGGGTCGCTACAGCCATACCCATTTTGACCTCTATTAAAAGGTTACCCATTTCGACATGTTACGAGTCCAGTCGGCTAGAACTAGATGCTATTCACGCACACACAGTCATTCTCGATTATTGAGGACATACATTTATTGTGCGCAAACACATAACGACGTTTCCTTATATTGAAGTTTTCAAACACGAGTACATACAACGTTAAAGAAGACATTTGAAAGTTATGGGTTGTGCAAATCTCTTTGTAGTTTTGAAGTCTTATTTTTTTAGAAGTGGCTTATGAATCACAGGACTAATGTAAATTATGTTAACTGTCAAAATTGCTAATAATTCATGAAGTTTTGTTTGACATTCATATTCATTAGCCGTATTAATTGACCTTTAACTTCATGGGCCGTGCATAATACAAGTCCAGAACACACTAATATATATATATATATATATATATATATATATATATATATATATATATATATATATATATATATAGTGGTTGGATCAAGAGGGAAGTAACCATTCGGGGGGAAGCGGGGGGAAGCAAAAACTTTTTTTTTCGTTTTTTGAAAAAACTTTATTCACGAACATTATAGATGAGATGAAAATATGAACATTTAGTAGAGACACTTTGTGATAAATATTTTTATTTTGGCGGGAAAACGCTCGAAGAAGTAATATATAACAATTATCGTGTTTTTCGAGCGTATTTTGAGGTTTTAGCTATTGGGGTTTAGATATTAGGGTTTAGATATTAGGGTTTATAGGGTTTAGATATTAGGGTTTAGAAATTTAGGGTTTAGGGTTTAGATTTAGGGTTTAGATTTAGGATTTATATTGAGTTTTTAACACGAACGGTTTAGAGTTTAGGGTTTAGGGTTTAGGGTTTGGTGTTTTGGGTTTATGGAATAAACCCAAAACAGCAAACCCTAAACCCTAAACCCTAAACCCTAAACTCTAAATCGGGCTAAATTTTACTTCACAAAACATGAAAAAAAACCCTCCATATTCTTCACGAACAATATTATCTTGAATGTTATTTATGTCGATCGTTTTCTCGCCTAAATAATAACATTCATCACGAAGTGTCTCTTCTAAATGTTCATATTTTCGTGTGATCTTGATGCCGAAAAAAAAAATTTCAAAAAAAACGAATTTTTTTTTTTGCTTCCCCCCGATTGGTTACTTCCCCATTGATCATGCCCCTATATATATATATATATATATATATATATATATATATATATATATATATATATATATATATATATATATATATATATATATATATATATATATATTAAAGGGATCAAATGAGAACTATTTTTAGAATGAGAACTCTGAGATTTAAGGTAGTCGAGCAAAAAGTGGGACGCGGCCGAACAAAAATTGTTCTAGTCGAACAATTTTTATTTTTCATCTTTTAGATGCATTGTTTGTTTGGTTCTACATTTTATGTAGAACATGATGTAGAACAGCATGTAGAACATGCTTTTCTACACTTGTTCTACATCAATTTTCATCAAATTAAGTTAGGGTTTAGATTTAGATTTAGGGTTTAGATTTAGGGTTTAGAATGAGTTTTTTACACGAACGGTTTAGAGTTGAGGGTTTACAGAGTAAACCCGAAAACCGTAAATCCTAAACTCTAAATTGTGCTAAATCAAAAAAAAAAAAAAAAAATGTTGATTTTTGAAAAAAACAGGTGAAAGTCGAACACTTACGTTCTACACTTTTGTAGAACATGATGTGTAGAACAGAAATGTAGAACCAATTTTGATTTTGTGCTTGTAGAACATGGTGATATTCGAACAAAAACACTAGCGGCCGAACAAAAATTGGAAATTCGAACATTTTTAAGTTCTACATTTTTGTAGAACATGATGTGTAGAACAGAAATGTAGAACCAATTTTGATTTTGTGCTTTGAAATTTTTGTTCGACTTTCCCTTTTTTGTTTGGCCACGTGATTTTATTTTTGTTCGAATTCCCTTTTTTGTTCGGCCTCGAGTTCTCACAGTTCTCACTGGATATATATATATATATATATATATATATATATATATATATATATATATATATATATATATATATATATATATATATATATATATAGCCTACACAAGGCTTGAACTCTAGGCTCCTTACATAACGCTACACTATAAATCCTTGGATATTTAGAGAACTTGTAACAAATATGCAAAGAGTAATGTTGTATTGTTGTGATAAAGGTTGAGCTTTTTCTAAGCACAGATGGAGCCGACTTGCTAATAGTCATATTTAAACTACTTTAGATACAGTTTCAAAAAGTAATAATTGAAGTATAATAGAAAAAAAAAAAAATACTAACCCTGTAAACAATTATCATTGATTTCCTAATACTTAAAGATAATGAGGATGCAATCTTTTTTCTTTTCATTTCTTGCTTTTTCTGTTATACTTGCAAAACTGCTATCTACAGTTGAAAGAACTTCAAAGTTGATTATCATGCTTCTTCTTTCTGTCCTTATTGTCTGCACAAAACCATACGTTTTAGTCTCGATTTAGATCGTGATTATAACGAACCCAAATGACGACCTCAGCCAATATTTTCCAATTTACTCACCTTTATTTAGTTACGTAAAAATACTAAAAACTTTGCACAAACAGGGCGATGGTCAGAGAAGCGTGAGTCCCAACGTGAATACGACTTCTGATGGATTCCTTCCCCGTACCATAATATTCTGTCACACCTGCAGTTTTTTTGGTTAAGTTATTTTGGGACATCTCAAAAAGAAATACAGTAACATACAATTAAATTGGGACGGGACGGAGAGAGTATAAGCTTTGACTTTTGAAGTCATGGGCGAAACTACTTGGGGGTAGGGTGGGCGCCCGCCCCTAGTGGATTTTCAATTTTCAGTGTTAAAAATTTGGGTTTTTCGACTTTGCCCCCGGTGGATTTTTTTTTTCCCCCAAAATCTACATATTTTGCCCCAAAACCGTAGAATTTTGCCCAAAAACCGTCAGATTTTACCCAAAAACCTCCATAATTTGCCTAAACACCTCAATTTTTCCCCCAAAATCTCCGTAGTTTGCCCTAAAAAATTGGTACGGTTTTAACTGTTTTTTGCCCCCAGTGAAAAAAAATTCTAGTTCCGCCCCTGTTTGAAGTTAAAAGAATTTCAACTCGTTTGTAGCCTAAAAGTGAAGTCTTTGACCAACGAAAGTTAAAGCATACATCTTTATCAGGATTAATTAAACAAGTGACCTCTAAATCGAAACATGTTGGGTGATTACCATGCAGGGGTTCTGCGTTTGCTCTTTGATTTGATGGTATCTCCAGCATACAAATCCGAGTTGTAGGAGTATTTGTACGTCGGTGGAAAAAAGATTTTGCCTTCTTTCCAACCCTCAAATACTCTTCCAGCTTCCCTTTCGATCTTCAGCTATCCAAAATTTAAAAAAAAAAAAACAGATCCATCTTAAGTAAGAGAAAACATTAAATGTATAAATTAAGGGGTTATCTTTCATGTTACTATAATTTATTATTGTTGATTGTTAATGTAGTAGTCGTGTGTGCTTCTTTTCTACTAATAACACTTATATGATCCATTAATGAACAATTTAAATCTAATCTCAAGTGATACTGATGAATGTTATTTGTAGTTAATATGCAGGGCTTAAAATGAACGATACACGAATCTGTCCGAACATAGAGGTGACAATTATTCGGCTAGTTAAACCTTTGGTTGATCTGGGTTTTCTTTTCGAATCTCCAAACATTAAATGAGTGAATTTTAAAATTAAGCAACAAGAGTTATTTAACAAATGCAATTATTTAATATTATATAGTACATCTGGTTGTTAACTGGTCGGTTGATCATGTTTTCAATCTGCTCATTTTTTCACCTCTACTCATATATCATTTATCATATATTACTATGAAAAAAAAACGTACCTGATCTTTACTTAGAAGAGCATCCCAATCATTCTGCTCTAAAAGTTTCTTAGTTTCATGGTAACTAAGGGCTATTCGGTAATTCAAATCCCCCAACCAAATAACACGGCTGGTGAATCATCAAAACATGAGATTAACTTGTTGAATGTTAATATTACTCATTCGTAAATATAAAATATAATAAGAACGTAAAGTAAGATGCTTACTCATGATCTAAAATCTTGTCTGGCACCTTAGTATTGGGTATTTTACAGATCCTGGGAAACTGTGTGCTTTTAAGAATCTCGATAACGTCTGAATTCCTACGAAGCTCGTCCCCTTCTTTCTCTCCTGATGCCAAGTGGCTGCACACAAAGCAAAAGCTTGTTTGCTTGAAACTCATGCTCACCGAGATACAACCCTGTAAACAATTAAATTGTGCAACACATTAAAGCGTGTTAACGATGGGCCCTAATGGATGTTGTGAGCAAAATCCTTAATAAAAATACAGTAAATATGAGATGTCCACATTTAGAACCAATATTTGAGCGCTTATTGTTTATTTTTTAGCGCAAATAAGAATTCAACCACTTTTTCTGAAAAACTGCTTATTGCAAAAACTAAGCAGGTGGGTTTATAATTTAAGCAATCGCTGTAAAAATAAAATACATAGATACATACCTTATTCCCTAAATAACCCAAAATCCCTCGACTTATGCAAGAAGTTCGTAAGTGGCCAATGTACTGAACAAGCTCCTTTTTGACCCAAATCGTAACAAAAATTCCGACCATTTGCTTGCTCTTAATAAGACAATATCTCAAATGTTGGTTTTTTCCAGCTGGTACAGCAACGCTGACGTCAGAAGCCAAGGCGGTATTGTTAATCGTGTCATCATCCTCCGAAGAAGAAGGATAATCGAAACCGTTTGACTTTGACTTTTGACATGTAAAGCATGAATCCCGACCGTAGCTCCTTCTTTCAGCCTCAATATTGTTGCAGTTGCAACTCTTAAACTTTCTTCGACTCTCTGAACGATACAATCTGCTGGCCGCTTTGAGTGAAGTTCGTTGCAAGAACGTTGAACTGCTGCTACCACTGAACTTTCTCTCCAAATAATTTGAATTCGTATTTGTATTCGATCTTTTTAGACCACAAAAATCATTATTACTTGGTTTATTAAGCGACTGACTGATTAACCATAGCCATTTTGCAGCAGAACCGTTATCTTCGATAACTAACACATTTCCAGCATTCAAAGGGACTATTTCCTGAAAACTAAGAAATAAACCACTTCAACTACTTTTATCAACAAATAATACAATATTGCAGAATATTGACATTTTATAAAACACACCCTAGAATGTATATATCGGACTGGCAATGGATTTGCAGAAGATTATCGAGATTTAAATCACTCGAAGGAGATTTTCCAGCAACGTTCCAAGTTGCTGTGAACACCCTAATTAAAAGGGAAATAAAAAATAATCACAAAAACATAAGTAAAACTTGCGAAATATCCAAAAAACCGAGAAAAATGTCATGATTTTGCACCTGAGGGACTGCACATCATGACTAACAGCCATAGTATCTCCTAGCAAGTTTGCAACCTGAATTTCTGCAAAAGTAAGGGGACACGTTTTGAACTCAACACGATGGTTTATTTAGAACCCGTGATTAATTAACGGTGGATATAAAGATCACGTGGATATAAAGATCATGTGGATATAAAGTTAAAAAGATTTAAAGCCATTAAATGGTCTTCTGAAAGTATCAAGTGATCTTGAACTCTCTGTCTATTGTATGTTCCTTAGTGAAGTTAAAAAGCTAAATATTTGAACATATTCTCACTTTTTCTTTACATCAACTTGATATATTCCTCATTATCTTATTATCTACATAAAATCAAATTGTGGTCTCTAATTCGCAGGTATTATGGAGATACTTTGACCAAAGCTTAAATGTCACACAACTTTCAAGCCAAAAGATACATTTAATTAAACAAATATAAAAATAACTAATAAATACAAAAGCATAAGTTGGAGGCTCAAGAGGTACTCAACCTGTGGGATCATAAGAATTTTTCAGTACTTTTCCTTCATCTCCATTATTCAACCTCATTGACAAAATTTTATGAATAAAAGACTGCAAATCATCATCACACATATTTAAATCAAAAAATAAACATTAAAAATCATATAATACTAATCAGATAACAAAAACAAGAATTATAATTTTGAAACAATGACATTATGCAAACCTTTCTATTTTCTTCATTTTTACCAGTCATTTTATTTTAACATGGGTATGATACAAATACCAGAATCACAATTCCTCCACTGAAAAAATCAATTTACAGTTCATGATCATATAACATCCAATCCTAAATTCATAATATTTCAGAAAATTACACATCCAACACTAAAGCTTATAATAAAAATAAATAAAGCAAACTAATTTTTATAACGAAACTGGGGAAAAAAAAAAAGAAGGAAATTGTTCCTGAAAAATCACCAGAAACCATGTTTCTTGATTTCTGGAAACAAAAAGTTGGTTTAAAATATGGAGACATTGAAAACCCCACATGGGTTTTGTAAAAAAGAAGTCAACTTGATGCAAAATTTTATGTGGGGTTTAATGTGTGGATATCAAGAAACAGAGAGATAGAAGTATTAGATAGATATAGAGATATAGATACAGAGATATTTAGGGGACCTGAAAAAATCATTCTTCTGTACTTTTCTTGAATCTCAAATTTTCTTCAAATCAGTTTTCTGTGTTTTTATGTATTAATTAAACGAGAAGAAAGAGATTGAAATTTGACGCGAAATGTTTAGAAAGAATCCGTCAAAATTGGGAATATATATATCTTCCAATTCAACTGTTGGTTTGTTTACTGGCATCAAGACGTGTTCAAGACTTATTATATACCACCTCCGTCTCACAGAAATGTCCACTTTGACTTTTGACAGTCTTTATTTGTCAACTTTGACTATAAATATATATGTCCGTGTAATATAATATTTGATAAAAATAATATGAATGAATTGAGTTTTAGTTGTGTTTTCATTGATATAATTTTCATCAAATATTATATAACATCAACAAAAATATCTAAAGTCAAAATTAAATAAGTAACACTGGAAAAAGTTAAAGTGGACACTTCTGGTAGGACGGAGGGAGTACTTATTTTCTTTTATACCCTTGTAGTTTATGTTATTTCATATATATCGTACTTATAGAGATAAAAAAAAAGGAGGACAAATTACATATAAAAAATAATAATAATAATCTATTTTCACTATTTTCTTATTCTATGTAATCTATTTAATTCGGTTATAAAAAAGGATTGTTTTTTCAAAAGTTAATCAAAACGAGGGGTGTCGTTAACTTTTGTTAAATTTCTCACTTAAGTGTCACGCATAACATGTGAAGTCCTTTGTCGACCAACATTTTCTACTCGCGATTTCGATGCGCGATTCCTACATGCGTCTTCAACCCGCGTTTTTTGAGGCGCGTTTTCGACGCACGTTTTTTAGGCGCGTTTTTTACAAGAGAAAAATGCTCCTCGTAAACGCGCCTCGAAAACGCGGCCAAAAAAGTGTCTCGTAAACGCACCTCGAAATCGCGAATTGAAAATGCGCCTCCAAAACGCCGGTCTAAAACTCTGGTAAAAATGCGCCTAAAAATGCGCGTTGAAATTGTTCCTTAAGAAACGCGCGTCGAAAACGCATGTCGGAATGCGCGTCGAAATCGCGAGTTGAAAATGTAGGTCGATAAAGGACTTGACATGTTATGCAAAGTTGACACTTAACAAAGAAAGTTAACAAAAGTTAACGACACCCCTTGTTTTGATTAACTTTTGAAAAAAGGCTCCTTTTTATATCCGAATGAAATAGATTACCTAGAATAGGACAACAGTGAAAATATGTTATCTTTTTATGTAATTTGCCCTTAAAAAATGTTATAATTTGAAAATAAATATTTTGTTGGAAAAAATGTGTTACTAATTCTCAACACACGCCTAATGAAAGACAATAAAAAAATAAAGTTTAGAAATTAGGGGACAATGTGATTGTGTCTGAACGACAGAAAACCAATGAAGAAGTTGAGGTTGAGAAAACCAAAGATGCAGAGTTTGAACAATTGATCAAGACCCTGAACGGAACACGGAGGGAGAAGGCAGTGATGTTGCACAACCATCACCTGATCTTGAGATTATCGAAGTTACCCCTGGTCCGCCTAGCGCGAAGAAGTCCGCCAAGCGCTCAAAGCGTGCAGGTAAGCGCCCAGTGGTTGAAACTGCTGCTCAACCCAAGAAAAGAAGTATGTTTTACACTTATGTATTTCAATAATGCACATATCATATCATTGTGCTCGTTTGTATCATTATCCTTTAGGAATGATTCTGCAATAGGAAGAAGATAATGAAACCACTGCTTGTCGTAATGATGACAATGAAGCTGCTTGTGTTGATGATGATGATGACGCTGATGATGATGATGAAACCAATGATGATAACACTGTGGAGACACCACCTTTTTCTACTCCTTTATTATCTAAGGATGTTGGCACTACATAATCTTCTTCTTCCTCCCAACCGCCATCCATTTTGCCGTTGGCCGGTTTAAAGACATTTTTGGAGGATCCCCTCAATAAATCTGATAGATTTGTTGAATTCTTGAAGGTAAATCTTGTGCTTGAACTATTGAAGTCAGTTACCATTTCTCTGATAGATAATAATTTGCTTATTGTAATTATATATTTTATATGTAGGAAAACACAATTTCTGATCTATCCTCCTCACTTTCCACCATGACTCACAAGCAGAGCTGCCAATCTACTGCCGCATCGTTGTTGCTACTTACGCATCATGTGGTTCATGGGCTCAAAATGCAGGAGGCACAGGAAGCTGTTATTGCAAATTCCTTTTACAACTCCACCAAGTTGAAGAAGCTAAAGATTGAAATGTTAGATGTGCATAAGAAGTGGAGGACTGTAACAGAGCTTGTGCAGAATAGAGATGAGTCTTTGAAGCTAGTGGAAAGTAATTGTGTTGAGGAAAGATCTGAGAAGGAGAAGTTGATGGTAGATAATGAAAAGCTTGTGAAAGAAATTGAGGAATTGAAGAAGGTTGTAGAGGAGGAGAGACGTGTAGCTGGAGAGAATGCTACTGCTGCTGCTGCTGCTTCCCAAAAGGATTTTACATATTTGAAAGCTGGTATCCCCAGTCTCATACAGAGAGTACTGGATTCTGAGCTTGTTGGCCAGACCTTCCACAAGTACCTTGAAGCATCTACTGCAAATGATATTTCCACTGTGGTAGAAGAGGTCATCAATCTCATCCCCCAACAAGTCGAATCCTTTACCTGCTGGTATTGCGAAACATATTAAATGTGACGACCAAGAAAATTTCGACTAATTTTAAATCAAACTCTCGATACGATTTAATATTTTGACACGATAAGCAACGCATGTTATCCTAAGTCTCAAAAATTTTGAACTGTTTTCATGATTTCATTTGACCTTCGACTAGTTCCGACGATTCACGAACAACTAATTGTTAATAGATATATATTTATATATATATATATATATATATATATATATATATATATATATATATATATATATATATATATATATATATATATATATATATAACAATTTAAAATATTATTTGATATAAGATATGATTTAATTGTTGGAAATAAATATGTAAAATAATATGCGATGTAATGAAAACTATTATTATAAATATATAGAGTTATATATATAAAAATATGTATATAAATATTACTTGTAAATATATAAAATTATATTAAATATAATTGTTTAAAAATATATAACATATTTATTTTAGTAGTTAAACTTGCTACTTAAAACTGTTTATATATAGAAAAAGAATATATTAAAAATAATTGATTTCGAGCGTAAATAGTAAACAATTGTAATACTCGGTTGGCATTTCGTCAGTGTTCATATAGATCTAATACATATATATGAAGGATTAAGATAAAAGTTGGACTGTAAATTGTTTACGAAGATTTTAAATTTGTTAAAAATATATTTACCTTTTTAGTTTGAAGTTAAGTACTCCGTACATACTATTTGAGACAGAAAATAAATAATTAACGAACCTTTTTGATCAGGTTTCATACAGTTAATGACCAGAATAAATAAATGGTCTTAATTTAAAAATTGGGGATTTTTCTGAATACATTTATATATTAACTGTTTAGCAATGGACACGTTAGTACCCCGTAATTTAAAACTGTTGGTACATATAAACAAAACACCCGGCTGCTTAATTATTGATTACTATTTGGGTACTGTGCTTAATTGAAATTTGATTTACTTTTTTCGTTCTTTTCATATCCACTATCACTTATATATTATATATATATATACACCATCTACATAATGAAAATTCATCACCAACCTTGTGTTTGTTTGTTGTTTGTCAAGCTACACAAACACCCACCACCTCATAACCATTAATATAACGACCCTCATTTTTTCATTCTATATTTTTCCAATATTAAAAGCCCAAACAATATAATTAAAACTTAATGATTAAACTTTAATCAACAATTGTTAAGTGTTAAGAGTTAGAAAACATATGAATTAACTTTGTGCAAAAATTGACAAGTTAATAAAAGGTAAAAATAATAAACTGTTAGTCGACACTCACTGCTAATTAAAATTTATGCATTTATGTAATATTATAATTAATAACCTATAAGTAATAAATAAAAAGTGACATTTATATAAATAATAAAACAATTGGGAACTAAATATATACAAGTCTTGAATTAGTAAAAAGAAAATAATACTTATCATGTAGTAAATGTAAAAATAATAATAATAATAATAATAGTAATAATAATGAGACTAAATAATCTTAAACAATTACATCCTTATGTTGACTAAAAATAAAGTATAAACTAGTACATCCTTATGTTGACTAATTATAAACTAGTACCACCTATTGTTGACTAAAAATTATAAAACAAAATAAAATCATTAATTAGAACATCCTTATGTTGACTAACACTCTAATACTTGCACTGTATAAACACTCCTAGACTCCTAGTTTCTCATTCACAAATCACACCAAAATCCTATCTCAAAAACAATCTCTCCCTTTCCCTCTCTTGTAGTATTCGAATCTTTAAGCTTGTTCTTCGTGTTCTTCAAGAATCTTCAAGGAGTTCTTCAAGATTTTCAAGGCTTTGATCTTCCATCTTCATCGTGTTCATCTTTTCTTTGTTAATTATCTTGAATCTTCAAAGGTATAACATAAACCCTAAACTATTTACATAAACTTTGATCTTTGTTAATTCATATTCATATTATAAACTTGTTATTCATAAGTATATACATAAACACACCTAGATTTATATATACGTATATACATGTAAAATATATATTTTTATATATATATACATATATATACGAATTATATATACATATACATATTAAAACCTTAAACCCTAATTACACCTAAACTATAATTCTTAAACCCTAATTAATTAAACTCTAAACATTTATGAAACCCTAGGACATTAATTACTAAACCCTAGTTATTAATTACTACTTTATTTAACTAAACCTAATTAATGAAACCCTAATACTACTTATACTAGTACTTAACATGTATACACTATTACTATTACTAGCACCTATAACCTACTACTTATATTGTAGCAAAAAAACATTTTGGGATATGTATTAGAGATGTATAGATCTTCGAACTTTCTTGACGAATGGTTTCTATGAGATTCTAGGCAGAGGGTTTGGATTTCCGATTTAAAGGGTCCTATGGCTCAAGCCCCTAGATCTAAATTAGTCATTCGAAGGGAAAGAGGTGATTGGAAGCTTATCTAATACGGTAAGTATCCTAAAATGGAAAACACTGATAAAAGTAGAAACTCTCTAGTCATAGAAACTTAGTAAAATAAGAAACTTTCTAAAAATAGAAACTTTATAAAAATAGTAACTTACTAGGAATAGAAACTTAGTAAAACAAACTATACTTAAACACATACTTAAACTTAAACATGGGCAAAACACTTAACTACTCTTAAATGTCAATAGGTTGACTTTCCTGCTCATTCGTTCAACTCTTTATTCCGAGGAATAACTCTCTCTCTCCTTACTAAGGTGAATTCATAGCCCCACTCTTTATTGCTAGCAAACTTATTTAACTTTTTGGGGTGAGACACATGCTGCTTTTACTATTTCATTACTGTTTTGAAACTATGGGGTGAGACACATGCTTGCTTTTAAATTTTTAACATGCAATATTTTAATAACTGTTTTACAATATTTATATACGTGAATTCATAGCCCCACTTTTTACTGTTTCATAACTGTTTTATAACTTTTGGGGTGAGAATACATGCACAACTTTTATAATTATTTTAGACGTATTAACTATTAAACTGTGATATGTTGGGCTATGACCAGCAAGCCCCCAACTGATAAGTATAAACGATAACTTGTTACGGGGTAAACTTGAAAGTCTAGTCTAAATATCAGTACTTACACGTATCTACTATTAAACTGTGATATGTTGGGCTATGACCAGCAAGCCCCCAACCGACAAGTATAAACGATAACTTGACACGGGGTAAACTTGAAAGTCTAGTCTAAATATCAGTACCAACTGTTAAAACTATGCTATACCCGGCTATGTCCGACTAAGTCCCTACAGTGATATTTTTAATTGCTGCGGCATGCTTAATTATTGGGGGTAGGCCTATCGGGAGTAACGTCCCCGATATATTTGACTAAGTCTTTGTATTACTTGATAATGAAATTAAACCGACAAGGACATACACAACTTGTCATGGGGCAAACTTGAACGTTTAGTCTAAATATCACGCACTGGCATAACTTTTTGATCCTGCGGGAGATCAACGTTACAAACTAAATCTTGTGGTCTAAAACAACGATAACTACTTTTGTTAAACCTATGAACTTCACTCAACCTTTTTGGTTGACACTTTAGCATGTTTTGTCTCAGGTGCCGTTTGATTCAAGCTTTCTTATCTACTACTTATGTGATGCTACTTAGACTTAGGATCAAGTGATATCGCATTTATTACTTCTGCATATGAACAATTACTTTATCGTTATTTCCATTATTGTAATGACATTTCATTTTCCACTGCGTACTCAATAAAGTTAAATTTTCTCATTTAGTATTGTTCTCGTATTATAATATGTTAGTTTATTTGATATCTGTAACGTCCTCCCAATAGGATCTGGAAGAAACGTTACTAATATCAAATAAACCAACATATTATAATACGAGAACAATACAAAATGAGAAAATTTAACTTTATTGAGTACGCAGCGGAAAATGAAATGTCATTACAATAATGGAAATAACGATAAAGTAATTGTTCATATGCAGAAGTAATAAATGCGATATCTCTTGATCCTAAGTCCAAGTAGCATCACATAAGTAGTAGATAAGAAAGCTTGAATCAAACGGCACCTGAGACAAAACATGCTAAAGTGTCAACCAAAAAGTTTGAGTGAAGTTCATAGGTTTAACAAAAGTAGTTATCGTTGTTTTAGACCACAAGATTTAGTTTGTAACGTTGATCTCCCGCAGGATCAAAAAGTTATGCCAGTGCATGATATTTAGACTAAATGTTCAAGTTTGCCCCATGACAAGTTGTGTCTGTCCTTGTCGGTTTAATTCCATTATCAAGTAATACAAAGACTTAGTCAAATGTATCGGGAACGTATCCTCCTCTCAGGCCAATTAAGGCTGAATTCAAACGATCATTACATAGTTGAAAGTCACTGCTTTAGCATTTATTTATACTTGTCTATGCGACTGCCGGATTATTCATGCCGAGTTCTCAAACTCTCACTATCACTCGAACGATTCAAAGTTGCAAATCTTATTTGAAGTTCTTTCATACATAACTCTAAATCCGAGGAATTTACTCATTTGATGATAATCACATTATCATCTTTCTTACTTCAATGTTAACATTATGAGTCTAAAGACTCACGCCCTGATAAAAGTCAATTCGTTAATTATCATTACCTCGAAACAATTATTACACAATTATCCTCCAGAATTTTAAATCTTCAATCAATTTTTCTCAAACAAATAAACCCTTAAATACAAGTACCCTGTTTTCCGAAGATTTCTTACACGAGTCTTTATTTTCAAATTATCTCGGAATTTATAAAAAAAAAATGATTTTTCACTTATACGATTTATGAAATCTAATCAAATTATACTTTCACTTTTACAAATTTCCACTTTGATTAAATCAAAATTACTTTACAATTTTACGTAACCCTAGTTTTACTACGAACATCATTTTGTCACCTCCTCTAAAATTATCAATTATAAAAACACTTTCGCAATTTATCAATTTACCTTTGTTTTATCAAATTAAACATTCTTTTATTCAAATCTTTTTCGTATTGTTCGAATTATTTCACATACAATAGTACGTGTTGTACATAACTCAAGTTTTACAAATAGCTCCGCTTCGTTTATATTGTAACATCAAACGTCGCAACTTTTCAAGAATTACTTTGATTATTATTAAAACTTTCGTATTACTCTCCAATGTGTTTGGATCACCTTTATTTTCTTTCTTCGTGCAAGAACGAGACTTACCTCTTTACGTATATCATCTCTTCCTTGCTATGCTAATCATTAAGAAGTTTTTACTTCCGGTATTTCACGGTTAAACCACGACGCTCTCGTAAACGTTAAATCTATGATCTTTCGAACAAGGTGTAGTGACCCGAACTTTTCCATGTTTATATATATTAATTGAGATTGATATTTACATGATTAAATGTTTCCAACATGTTAAGCAATCAAACTTGTTAAGACTTGATTAATTGAAATATGTTTCATATAGACAATTGACCACCCAAGTTGACCGGCGATTCACGAACGTTAAAACTTGTAAAAATGACATGACGATATATATATGGATATACATATGGTTAACATGAGATTATGATAAGTAAGTATCTCCATAAGTATATTAACAATGAGTTATATACATATAAACAAGACTACTAACTTAAGGATTTCGAAACGAGACATATATGTAACGATTATCGTTGTAACGACATTTAAATGTATATATATCATATTAAGATATATTAATATATCATAATATCATGATAATATAATAATTTAACATCTCATTAGATATAATAAACAATGGGTTAACAACATTAATTGAGATCGTTAACTTAAAGGTTTCAAAACAACACTTACATGTAACGACTAACGATGACTTAACGACTCAGTTAAAATGTATATACATGTAGTGTATTTAGATGTATTAAAATACTTTTGGAAGACTTCAAGACATATATCAAAACACTCATAATTAACGAAAATGGTTACAGTTACTTTCCCATTCTTTTCTTTCATCAAGAATTCTAGTCGTATTCTTACCCGTATTATACACAGCTTCAAAACGTACTTACTATCGGTATATACCAATAGGAACTAGCATGGGATTCCACTCTTGATTATGTCATGTATGACTAATCAATTTTAACTTCTACCATGAGCTAGTCAACTAACTAGAACTCCTTTTAACCCCACTCACCACTCACCAATTACCACTCATCATTCACTCCATTTCACTTCCAATTCTCTTTCTAATTCTCTCTCAACACACCCACACTATTATGAACGTATTTTTATCATCATCTTCATCAAAAATCACTTCAAGAATCAAGCTATAATCATCATAGGAAGAATACTTCAAGAACACTTCAAAAATCCCTTCAAGTTTACTAATTTACTTCCAAGCTTTCTAATCCATTCCAAGTAATCATCTAAGATCAAGAAACCTTTGTTATATACAGTAGGTTATCTTTCTTATTCAAACTAATATTCATATTCAAACTTTGATTCAAATTCTATAACTATAAACTATCTTAATTCGAGTAAAAATCTTACTTGAACTTGTTTTTGTGTCATGATCCTACTTCAAGAACTTTCAAGCCATCCAAGATCCTTTGAAGCTAGATCATTTCTTGTCACTTCCAGTAGGTTTACCTACTAAACTTGAGGTAGTAATGATGTTCATAACATCATTCGATTCATATATATAAAACTATCTTATTCGAAGGTTTAAACTCGTAATCACTAGAACATAGTTTAGTTAATTCTAAACTTGTTCGCAAACAAAAGTTAATCCTTCTAACTTGACTTTTAAAATTAACTAAACACATGTTCTATATCTATATGATATGCTAACTTAATGATTTAAAACCTGGAAACACGAAAAACACCGTAAAACCGGATTTACGCCGTCGTAGTAACACCGCGGGCTGTTTTGGGTTAGTTAATTAAAAACTATGATAAACTTCGATTTAAAAGTTGTTATTCTGAGAAAATGATTTTTATTATGAACATGAAACTATATCCAAAAATTATGGTTAAACTCAAAGTGGAAGTGTGTTTTCTAAAATGGTCATCTAGACGTCGTTCTTTCGACTGAAATGACTACCTTTACAAAAACGACTTGTAACTTATTTTTCCGACTATAAACCTATACTTTTTCTGTTTAGATTCATAAAATAGAGTTAAATATGAAACCATAGCAATTTAATTCACTCAAAACGGATTTAAAATGAAGAAGTTATGGGTAAAACAAGATTGGATAATTTTTCTCATTTTAGCTACGTGAAAATTGGTAACAAATCTATTTCAACCATAACTTAATCAACTTGTATTGTATATTATATAATCTTGAGATACCATAGACACGTATACAATGTTTCGACCTATCATGTCGACACATCTATATATATTTCGGAACAACCATAGACACTCTATATGTGAATGTTGGAGTTAGCTATACAGGGTTGAGGTTGATTCCAAAATATATATAGTTTGAGTTGTGATCAATACTGAGATACGTATACACTGGGTCGTGGATTGATTCAAGATAATATTTATCGATTTATTTCTGTACATCTAACTGTGGACAACTAGTTGTAGGTTACTAACGAGGACAGCTGACTTAATAAACTTAAAACATCAAAATATATTAAAAGTGTTGTAAATATATTTTGAACATACTTTAATATATATGTATATATTGTTATAGGTTCGTGAATCAACAGTGGCCAAGTCTTACTTCTCGACGAAGTAAAAATCTGTGAAAGTGAGTTATAGTCCCACTTTTAAAATCTAATATTTTTGGGATGAGAATACATGCAGGTTTTATAAATGATTTACAAAATAGACACAAGTACGTGAAACTACATTCTATGGTTGAATTATTGAAATCGAATATGCCCCTTTTTATTAAGTCTGGTAATCTAAGAATTAGGGAACAGACACCCTAATTGACGCGAATCCTAAAGATAGATCTATTGGGCCTAACAAACCCCATCCAAAGTACCGGATGCTTTAGTACTTCGAAATTTATATCATATCCGAAGGGTGTCCCGGAATGATGGGGATATTCTTATATATGCATCTTGTTAATGTCGGTTACCAGGTGTTCACCATATGAATAATTTTTATCTCTATGTATGGGATGTGTATTGAAATATGAAATCTTGTGGTCTATTGTTACGATTTGATATATATAGGTTAAACCTATAACTCACCAACATTTTTGTTGACGTTTTAAGCATGTTTATTCTCAGGTGATTATTAAGAGCTTCCGCTGTCGCATACTTAAATAAGGACGAGATTTGGAGTCCATGCTTGTATGATATTGTGTAAAAACTACATTCAAGAAACTTATTTTGTTGTAACATATTTGTATTGTAAACCATTATGTAATGGTCGTGTGTAAACAGGATATTTTAGATTATCATTATTTGATAATCTATGTAAAGCTTTTTAAAACCTTTATCTATGAAATAAAGGTTATGGTTTGTTTTAAAAATGAATGCAGTCTTTGAAAAACGTCTCATATAGAGGTCAAAACCTCGCAACGAAATCAACTAATATGGAACGTTTTTAATCAATAAGAACGGGACATTTCAGTTGGTATCCGAGCGTTGGTCTTAGAGAACCAGAATTTTGCATTAGTGTGTCTTATCGAGTTTGTTAGGATGCATTAGTGAGTCTGGACTTCGACCGTGTTTACTTGAAAATTGATTGCTTAACAAATTTTGTTGGAAACTATATATTTTTAACATGTGAATATTATGTGATATATTAATCTCTTAACGCGTTTGATATTATGTGATAGATGTCTACCTCTAGAACAAGTCCCATTGACTCACCTAATAATAATGAAGAGTCAAATGTAAATTGGAATGATTCGTGGACTGATTCACAAGTTCTCGAAGAGGAACCGGAAGAAGAGTCGGAACCAGAAGAAGAATCGGAACCGGAAGAAGAATCGGAACCGGATGAAGAAATAGAACCGGTGGGGGAAATAATAAAACGGTTAAGTAAAAGAAAATCCTCAACCAACCGACCAAGGTTAATCATGGTCAATGGTGTTTCCGCTAAGGAAGCAAAATATTGGGAGGATTACCAATTCTCCGATGAATCGGATTCTGACGAGAATTCCGATGATGTTATAGAAATTACCCCAACTGAATTTAAAAAGGCAAAATAAAATAATAAGGGAAAGGGCATAAAAATAGAGAAATCTAATTCCAACCCCGATGAACTTTATATGTATCGTCAACCCCCGAAGTCCTTAAGTTGTAACAATGACCCGGGAACCTCTAAACCACCAGGTTTTTCTAAACCAATGTGGAAAACGACGGCTCGTATTAGGGGAACATCATATATCCCTAGAAACTTGGCAAAACGAACCAAAACCGAAGAAGAAGAAACAAGCGAGTCGGAATAAGATAGTTGTATTCGTGTGGTGTAATATATGTAATATAGTGTGCTTATGCTTTATGATATATGTAAAAATTGCTTGTATTAATAAGTATTTTTTTATGAATCTAACTCTTGTCTATTTTACAGTATAAAAACACAAAATGGATAGACAACCCAATATTTTAAGAGACCTACCCGGAGACATGATTGATGAAATCTTGTCTAGAGTCGGTCAGAATTCTTCGGCACAACTATTTAAGGCGAGATCAGTTTGTAAGACATTCAAAGAACGTTCCAAGAATGCCTTGGTTTAAAAAAGGCTTTCGTTCGAAAGATGGGGGATATCACATAGGGAAATCCATAAGTTACGATGTGTTTACTTTGACGCATATATTGCGGGGAACCCAAATGCTATTTTACGCAATGGGTTAAGAAATTATTTTGACTCAATATATCCGAATATTGGATTTCATGATTTAGAAAAAGCGGCTAACATGCACCATAAAGAAGCATGTTATGTTTACGGATTAGTAATGTTCGCTTCTCACCAAAGTGAGAACAAGAACATCGGCCTACAACTATTAAACAAAACGTTCCCACAAGTGACGGAGTCGGTAATTGGGGTAAGAAATGAGGTTTTTAGATTGTTACGGGACTGTTGGACATTACATAACCCTCGTCCCTTTGACGACGTTACAACACGCTGTCTTATCAACGGCCATAACGGTTATGTTCCACAAGACCAAGGATGGAAAGTAGTCCTAGTAAAACCAGAATGCATGACTTGTTTCTGGACGTATGAATTACGTGTCTTTATTGCCTTTGCTGAACGACTTGTGTACTAGCTAGAATTATCTTCACAACTATCTTGTATCAAAGTTATTGTGTGCTATATTTCATGCTTTATGTAAAATAAGCGGTATTGTAAGTTTGTAAAATATTGTATAAAAGTTTGAACGCGAAATATTATTATAATCAGTTTTTCATATAGAATTGTAGTAGTTGAATTGTATATTAGCTACCAAGTATGAACTTAACGGGTAGGTACTACCCGAATTTAAACTTATAAAACACTAATATGAAGAAAAAGCTTTTATAAATGAGTTCATATTATGCTACGAAATACTATTAACTACTCTTAATATTCTGTATGATTAACTTGTTCCATTTGACTATTTTGAAGGAAATGGCACCGACTACTCGACACACCGTGAATATGAATGAAGAGGAATTCCATACTTTTCTAGCTTCAAACATAGCCGCAGTACAGGCTGCGCTACATACCAACAATAACCTTGGATCTAGCAGTACAGGAAATCGTGTAGGATGCACCTACAAAGAATTCACTGCCTGCAAACCTTTGGAATTTGATGGAACTGAAGGACCGATCGGATTGAAACGGTGGACCGAGAAGGTCGAATCGGTGTTTACCATAACTAAGTGTACTGAAGAGGACAAAGTAAAGTACGCTATGCATACCTTCACAGGTTCTGCGTTAACATGGTGGAATACCTATCTAGAGCAAGTGGGACAAGACGATGCGTACGCACTACCGTGGTCAGCATTCAAGCACTTGATGAACGAGAAGTACCGTCCCAGAACCGAGGTCAATAAGCTCAAGATAGAACTTAGAGGGTTACGAACCCAAGGATTTGATATTACCACGTACGAAAGACGATTCACAGAATTGTGCCTATTGTGTCCGGGAGCATTCGAAGATGAAGAAGAGAAGATCGACGCGTTTGTGAAAGGATTACCGGAAAGAATCCAAGAAGATATAAGTTCATACGAGCCCGCCTCCATACAACAGGCATATAGAATGGCTCACAAACTAGCGAACCAGATTGAAGAAAGAATTAAAGAACAGACTGCTGAAGAGGCCAATGTGAAGCAAGTCAAAAGAAAGTGGGAGGAAAACGGTGATAAGAATCACCAATACAACAACAACAGTAATTACAACAATAATCGCAACAATTATCTCAACAATCGCAACATCAATCGCAACTACAACAAACGGCCCAACAACAACAACAACAACAACAACAACAGCAACTACAACAATCATCTCAACAACAATAATAACCGCAACAACAACAACAATCAGAAGCAGCTATGCCAAAGGTGTGAAAAGTATCACTCGGAGTTCTGCACCAAATTTTGCAACAAGTGTAAAAGAAATGGTCATAGCGCGGCGAAGTGTGAGGTCTACGGACCAGGGGTTAATAGAATAAAAGGAACAAATGGTGTCGGAACGAGTAATGGCGGAGCAAGTAGTGTCGGAGCAAGTTATGCCAATGTAGTTTGTTATAAATGTGGAAAACCGGGCCACATTATTAGAAATTGCCCGAACCGGGAGAACACGAATGGACAAGGCCGCGGAAGAGTTTTCAATATTAATGCGGCAGAGGCACAGGAAGACCCGGAGCTTGTTACGGGTACGTTTCTTATTGACAATAAATCTGCTTACGTTTTATTTGATTCGGGTGCGGATAGAAGCTATATGAGTAGAGATTTTTGTGCTAAATTAAGTTGTCCATTGACGCCTTTGGATAGTAAATTTTTACTCGAATTAGCAAATGGTAAATTAATTTCAGCAGATAATATATGTCGGAATCGAGAAATTAAACTGGTTAGCGAAACATTTAAGATTGACTTGATACCAGTAGAGTTAGGGAGTTTTGATGTGATAATCGGTATGGACTGGTTGAAAGAAGTGAAAGCAGAAATCGTTTGTTACAAAAATGCAATTCGCATTATACGAGAAAAAGGAAAACCCTTAATGGTGTACGGAGAAAAGGGCAACACGAAGCTACATCTTATTAGTAATTTGAAGGCACAAAAACTAATAAGAAAAGGTTGCTATGCTGTTCTAGCACACGTTGAGAAAGTACAAACTGAAGAAAAGAGCATCAATGATGTTCCCGTCGCAAAAGAATTTCCCGATGTATTTCTGAAAGAATTACCGGGATTACCCCCACATCGATCCGTTGAATTTCAAATAGATCTTGTACCAGGAGCTGCACCAATAGCTCGTGCTCCTTACAGACTCGCACCCAGCGAGATGAAAGAACTGTAAAGCCAATTACAAGAACTTTTAGAGCATAGTTTCATTCGACCAAGCACATCACCGTGGGGAGCTCCTGTTTTGTTTGTCAAGAAGAAAGATGGTACATTCAGGTTGTGTATCGACTACCGAGAGTTGAACAAACTTACCATCAAGAACCGCTACCCACTACCAAGAATTGACGACTTATTTGATCAACTACAAGGCTCGTCTGTTTATTCAAAGATTGACTTACGTTCCGGGTATCATCAAATGCGGGTGAAAGAAGATTATATTCCAAAGACTGCTTTCAGAACACGTTACGGTCATTACGAGTTTATGGTCATGCCATTTGGTTTAACTAATGCACCAGCTGTGTTCATGGACCTTATGAACCGAGTGTGTGGACCATACCTTGACAAGTTTGTCATTGTTTTCATTGATGACATACTTATTTACTCAAAGAATGACCAAGAACACGGTGAACATTTGAGAAAGGTGTTAGAAGTATTGAGGAAGGAAGAATTGTACGCTAAGTTTTCAAAGTGTGCATTTTGGTTGGAAGAAGTTCAATTTCTCGGTCACATAGTGAACAAAGAAGGTATTAAGGTGGATCCGGCAAAGATAGAAACTGTTGAAAAGTGGGAAACCCCGAAAACTCCAAAACACATATGGCAGTTTTTAGGACTAGCTGGTTACTACAGAAGGTTCATCCAAGACTTTTCCTGAATAGCAAAACCCTTGACTGCATTAACCCATAAAGGGAAGAAATTTGAATGGAAGGATGAACAAGAGAAAGCGTTTCAGTTATTGAAGAAAAAGCTAACTGCGGCACCTATATTGTCATTGCCTGAAGGGAATGATTATTTTGTGATTTATTGTGACGCATCAAAGCAAGGTCTCGGTTGTGTATTAATGCAACGAACGAAGGTGATTGCTTATGCGTCTAGACAATTGAAGATTCATGAGCAAAATTATACGACGCATGATTTGGAATTAGGCGCGGTTGTTTTTGCATTAAAGACTTGGAGGCACTACTTATATGGGGTCAAAAGTATTATATATACCGACCACAAAAGTCTTCAACATATATTTAATGAGAAACAACTGAATATGAGGAAGCGTAGGTGGATTGAATTGTTGAATGATTACGACTTTGAGATTTGTTACCACCCGAGGAAGGCAAATGTGGTAGCCGATGCCTTGAGCAGGAAGGACAGAGAACCCATTCGAGTAAAATCTATGAATATAATGATTCATAATAACCTTACTACTCAAATAAAGGAGGCGCAACAAGGAGTTTTAAAAGAAGGAAATTTAAAGGATGAAATACCCAAAGGATCGGAGCAGCATCTTAATATTCGGGAAGACGGAACCCGGTATAGGGCTGAAAGGATTTGGGTACCAAAATTTGGAGATATGAGAGAAATGGTACTTAGAGAAGCTCATAAAACCAGATACTCAATACATCCTGGAACGGGGAAGATGTACAAGGATCTCAAGAAACATTTTTGAGGGCCGGGTATGAAAGTCGATGTTGCTAAATATGTAGGAGAATGTTTGACGTGTTCTAAGGTCAAAGCTGAGCATCAGAAACCATCAGGTCTACTTCAACAACCCGAAATCCCAGAATGGAAATGGGAAAACATTACCATGGATTTCATCACTAAATTGCCAAGGACTGCAAGTGGTTTTGATACTATTTGGGTAATAGTTGATCGTCTCACCAAATCAGCACACTTCCTGCCAATAAGAGAAGATGACAAGATGGAAAAGTTAGCACGACTGTATTTGAAGGAAGTCGTCTCCAGTCATGGAATACCAATCTCTATTATCTCTGATAGGGATGGCAGATTTATTTCAAGATTCTGGCAGACATTACAGCAAGTATTAGGAACTCGTCTAGACATGAGTACTGCCTATCATCCACAAACTGATGGGCAGAGCGAAAGGACGATACAAACGCTTGAAGACATGCTACGAGCATGTGTTATTGATTTCAGAAACAGTTGGGATCGACATCTACCGTTAGCAGAATTTTCCTACAACAACAGCTACCATTCAAGCATTGAGATGGCGCCGTTTGAAGCACTTTATGGTAGAAAGTGCAGGTCTCTGATTTTTTGGAGTGAAGTGGGGGATAGACAGATTACGGGTCCGGAGATTATACAAGAAACTACCGAGAAGATCATCCAAATTCAACAACGGTTGAAAACCACCCAAAATCGACAAAAGAGCTACGCTGACATTAAAAGAAAAGATATAGAATTTGAAATTGGAGAGATGGTTATGCTTAAAGTTGCACCTTGGAAAGGCGTTGTTCGATTTGGTAAACGAGGGAAATTAAATCCAAGGTATATTGGACCATTCAAGATTATTGATCGTGTCGGACCAGTTGCTTACCGACTTGAGTTACCTCAACAACTCGCGGCTGTACATAACACTTTCCACGTCTCGAATTTGAAGAAATGTTTTGCTAAAGAAGATCTCACTATTCCGTTAGATGAAATCCAAATCAACGAAAAACTCCAATTCATCGAAGAACCCGTCAAAATAATGGATCGTGAGGTTAAAAGACTTAAGCAAAACAAGATACCAATTGTTAAGGTTCGATGGAATGCTCGTAGAAGACCCGAGTTCACCTGGGAGCGTGAAGATCAGATGAAGAAGAAATACCCACATCTATTTCCAGAAGATTCATCAACACCTTCAACAGCTTAAAATTTCGGGACGAAATTTATTTAACGGGTAGGTACTGTAGTGACCCAAACTTTTCCATGTTTATATATATTAATTGAGATTGATATTTACATGATTAAATGTTTCCAACATGTTAAGCAATCAAACTTGTTAAGACTTGATTAATTGAAATATGTTTCATATAGACAATTGACCACCCAAGTTGACCGGCGATTCACGAACGTTAAAACTTGTAAAAACGACATGACGATATATATATGGATATACATATGGTTAACATGAGATTATGATAAGTAAGTATCTCCATAAGTATATTAACAATGAGTTATATACATATAAACAAGACTACTAACTTAAGGATTTCGAAACGAGACATATATGTAACGATTATCGTTGTAACGACATTTAAATGTATATATATCATATTAAGATATATTAATATATCATAATATCATGATAATATAATTATTTAACATCTCATTTGATATTATAAACATTGGGTTAACAACATTTAACAAGATCGTTAACCTAAAGGTTTCAAAACAACACTTACATGTAACGACTAACGATGACTTAACGACTCAGTTAAAATGTATATACATGTAGTGTATTTACATGTATTAAAATACTTTTGGAAGACTTCAAGACATATATCAAAACACTCATACTTAACGAAAATGGTTACAGTTACTTTACCATTCTTTTCTTTCATCAAGAATTCTAGTCGTATTCTTACCCGTATTATACACAACTTCAAAACGTACTTACTATGGGTATATACCAATAGGAACTAGCATGGGATTCCACTCTTGATTATTTCATGTATGACTAATCAATTTTAACTTCGACCTTGAGCTAGTCAACTAACTAGAACTCCTTTTAACCCCACTCACCACTCACCAATTACCACTCATCATTCACTCCATTTCACTTCCGATTCTCTTTCTAATTCTCTCTCAACACACCCACACTATTATGAACGTATTTTTCCAGTAGTTAATCATCATCTTCATCAAAAATCACTTCAAGAATCAAGCTATAATCATCATAGGAAGAACACTTCAAGAACACTTCAAAAATCCCTTCAAGTTTACTAATTTACTTCCAAGCTTTCTAATCCATTCCAAGTAATCATCTAAGATCAAGAAATGTTTGTTATATACAGTAGGTTATCTTTCTTATTCAAGGTAATATTCATATTCAAACTTTGATTCAAATTCTATAACTATAAACTATCTTAATTCGAGTAAAAATCTTACTTGAACTTGTTTTTGTGTCATGATCCTACTTCAAGAACTTTCAAGCCATCCAAGATCCTTTGAAGCTAGATCATTTCTTGTCACTTCCAGTAGGTTTACCTACTAAACTTGAGGTAGTAATGATGTTCATAACATCATTCGATTCATATATATAAAACGATCTTATTCGAAGGTTTAAACTCGTAATCACTAGAACATAGTTTAGTTAATTCTAAACTTGTTCGCAAACAAAAGTTAATCCTTCTAACTTGACTTTTAAAATTAACTAAACACATGTTCTATATCTATATGATATGCTAACTTAATGATTTAAAACCTGGAAACACGAAAAACACAATAAAACCGGATTTACGCCGTCTTAGTAACACCGCGGGCTGTTTTGGGTTAGTTAATTAAAAACTATGATAAACTTTGATTTAAAAGTTGTTATTTTGAGAAAATGATTTTTATTATGAACATGAAACTATATCCAAAAATTATGGTTAAACTCAAAGTGGAAGTATGTTTTCTAAAATGGTCATCTAGACGTCGTTCTTTCGACTGAAATGACTACCTTTACAAAAACGACTTGTAACTTATTTTTCCGACTATAAACCTATACTTTTTCTGTTTAGATTCATAAAATAGAGTTCAATATGAAACCATAGCAATTTGATTCACTCAAAACGGATTTAAAATGAAGAAGTTATGGGTAAAACAAGATTGGATAATTTTTCTCATTTTAGCTACGTGAAAATTGGTTACAAATCTATTCCAACCATAACTTAATCAACTTGTATTGTATATTATGTAATCTTGAGATACCATAGACACGTATACAATGTTTCGACCTATCATGTCGACACATCTATATATATTTCGGAACAACCATAGACACTCTATATGTGAATGTTGGAGTTAGCTATACAGGGTTGAGGTTGATTCCAAAATATATATAGTTTGAGTTGTGATCAATACTGAGATACGTATACACTGGGTCGTGGATTGATTCAAGATAATATTTATCGATTTATTTCTGTACATCTAACTGTGAACAACTAGTTGTAGGTTACTAACGAGGACAGCTGACTTAATAAACTTAAAACATCAAAATATATTAAAAGTGTTGTAAATATATTTTGAACATACTTTAATATATATGTATATATTGTTATAGGTTCGTGAATCAACAGTGGCCAAGTCTTACTTCTCGACGAAGTAAAAATCTGTGAAAGTGAGTTATAGTCCCACTTTTAAAATCTAATATTTTTGGGATGAGAATACATGCAGGTTTTATAAATGATTTACAAAATGGACACAAGTACGTGAAACTACATTCTATGGTTGAATTATTGAAATCGAATATGCCCCTTTTTATTAAGTCTGATAATCTAAGAATTAGGGAACAGACACCCTAATTGACGCGAATCCTAAAGATAGATCTATTGGGCCTAACAAACCCCATCCAAAGTACCGGATGCTTTAGTACTTCGAAATTTATATCATATCCGAAGGGTGTCCCGAAATGATGGGGATATTCTTATATATGCATCTTGTTAATGTCGGTTACCAGGTGTTCACCATATGAATGATTTTTATCTCTATGTATGGGATGTGTATTGAAATATGAAATCTTGTGGTCTATTGTTACGATTTGATATATATAGGTTAAACCTATAACTCACCAACATTTTTGTTGACGTTTTTAGCATGTTTATTCTCAGGTGATTATTAAGAGCTTACGCTGTCGCATACTTAAATAAGGACGAGATTTGAAGTCCATGCTTGTATGATATTGTGTAAAAACTGCATTCAAGAAACTTATTTTGTTGTAACATATTTGTATTGTAAACCATTATGTAATGGTCGTGTGTAAACAGGATATTTTAGATTATCATTATTTGATAATCTACGTAAAGCTTTTTAAAACCTTTATCTATGAAATAAAGGTTATGGTTTGTTTTAAAAATGAATGCAGTCTTTGAAAAACGTCTCATATAGAGGTCAAAACCTCGCAACGAAATCAACTAATATGGAACGTTTTTAATCAATAAGAACGTGACATTTCACAAGGAAGCAGAGGTTCCTTCACGATAGAAACAATATCTCATAAACAATGATTCACCTTTGTTCGAATCCGCGTTTAAACTCATAAGTAAATAATAGACCGACCCGCCATTTGTGTGAAAACGACTTTCTTACTCTGAAGGAGTTACCTTAAACATTTATGAAGATACTCTACACATTTCTTCCTTCTTGGATTGCAACTAGATGTTATTTTAGTCAAGTCTAGATCTATAATTCGACATGAAGCTGAAATCATAAATCTTGAAGCTACATTCTGAAACTATTTCTAAAGACAAGTTCTCATGTATACTGAACGATGTCTTTCATTTAATCACTCGTATTATCCTGAGGTCAATGAATCCTCAACTAATGTCTCATTTGTCTATTAGACATCTCTTGAAAACTAAAGGTATTATGGTTACCTTTCGAAACTTGAAGCTAGTACTATCTCTAACAAACACCAGCCATACATCAAACTACGTAACAGAAATCTTTACGTACTCTACTCTATTTTATCTGCCCTACTATTGTGGCATGAACACCCAAGACTCTAATGAGCTCAACGACACATTTAATGCTTGTATAGCATCATCTTTCCTTTTAAAGAAAAACTAGTCAAACGATACTCTTGTTATTCGTTGGAAAATCTCCGCATTTAATGCACTTTGTAAACGACCTATTCAGGTTAAGGATCATGGGATCAAACGTGTAAACAAAACAATATACTTACTGTTAACACTCATTGGAATTCACGAAAGGGCCCTGATTGTACCAGGAAACGTGAAAATCAAAATTTATTGTTAAAATCCGTTGGGATTCGCGTAGCAGCCCCTAATATACATGGGAACGCAAAAACCAAATGATACGGAAATACTTCCATCTCTTCTCAACTGCTGATGCAAACGAGAGCTCTACCTAAAACTTCGGGACGAAGTTTTCAATAACGGGGAGGTACTATAACGACCCTCATTTTTCCATTCTATATTTTTCCAATATTAAAAGCCCAAAAAATATAATTAAAACTTAATGATTAAACTTTAATCAACAATTGTTAAGTGTTAAGAGTTAGAAAACATATTAATTAACTTTGTGCAAAAATTGACAAGTTAATAAATGATGAAAATAATAAACTGTTAGTCGACACTCACTGCTAATTAAAATTTATGCATTTATGTAATATTATAACTAATAACCTATAAGTAATAAATAAAAAGTGACATTTATATAAATAATAAAACAATTGGGAACTAAATATATACAAGTCATGAATTAGTAAAAAGAAAATAATACTTATCATGTAGTAAATGTAAAAATAATAATAATAATAATAATAATAATAATAATAATAATAATAATAATAATAATAATAATAATAATAATAATAATAATAATGAGACTAAAGAATCTTAAATAATTACATCCTTATGTTGACTAAAAATAAAGTATGAACTAGTACATCCTTATGTTGACTAATTATAAACTAGTACCACCTATTGTTGACTAAAAATTATAAAACAAAATAAAATCATTAATTAGAACATCCTTATGTTGACTAACACTCTAATACTTGCACTATATAAACACTCCTAGACTCCTAGTTTGTCATTTACAAATCACACCAAAATCCTCTCTCAAAAACAATCTCTCCCTTTCCCTCTCTTGTGGTATTCGAATCTTCAAGCTTGTTCTTCGTGTTCTTCAAGAATCTTCAAGGAGTTCTTCAAGATTTTCAAGGCTTTGATCTTCCATCTTCATCGTGTTCATCTTTTCTTTGTTAATTATCTTGAATCTTCAAAGGTATAACATAAACCCTAAACTATTTACATAAACTTTGATCTTTGTTAATTCATATTCATATTATAAACTTGTTATTCATAAGTATATACATAAACACACCTAGATTTATATATACATATATACATGTAAAAAATATATTTTTTATATATATATATATACATATATATACGAATTATATATACATATACATATTAAAACCTTAAACCCTAATTACACCTAAACTATAATTCTTAAACCCTAATTAATTAAACTCTAAACATTTATGAAACCCTTGGACATTAATTACTAAACCCTAGTTATTAATTACTACTTTAATTAACTAAACCTAATTAATGAAACCCTAATACTACTTATACTAGTACTTAACATGTATACACTATTACTATTACTAGCACCTATAACCTACTACTTATATTGTAGCACAAAAACATTTTGGGATATGTATTAGAGATGTATAGATCTTCGAACTTTCTTGACGAATGGTTTCTATGAGATTCTAGGCAGAGGGTTTGGATTTCCGATTTAAAGGGTCCTATGGCTCAAGCCCCTAGATCTAAATTAGTCATTCGAAGGGAAAGGGGTGATTGGAAGCTTATCTAATACGGTAAGTATCCTAAAATGGAAAACACTGATAAAAGTAGAAACTCTCTAGTCATAGAAACTTAGTAAAATAAGAAACTTTCTAAAAATAGAAACTTTATAAAAATAGTAACTTACTAGGAATAGAAACTTAGTAAAACAAACTATACTTAAACACATACTTAAACTTAAACATGGGCAAAACACTTAACTAATCTTAAATGTCAATAGGTTGACTTTCCTGCTCACTCGTTCAACTCTTTATTCCGAGGAATAACTCCCTCTCTCCTTACTAAGGTGAATTCATAGCCCCACTCTTTATTGCTAGCAAACTTATTTAACTTTTTGGGGTGAGACACATGCTGCTTTTACTATTTCATTACTGTTTTAAAACTATGGGGTGAGACACATGCTTGCTTTTAAATTTTTAACATGCAATATTTTAATAACTGTTTTACAATATTTATATACGTGAATTCATAGCCCCACTTTTTACTGTTTCATAACTGTTTTATAACTTTTGGGGTGAGAATACATGCACAACTTTTATAATTGTTTTAGACGTATTAACTATTAAACTGTGATATGTTGGGCTATGACCAGCAAGCCTCCAACCGATAAGTATAAATGATAACTTGTTATGGGGTAAACTTGAAAGTCTAGTCTAAATATCAGTACTTACACGTATCTACTATTAAACTGTGATATGTTGGGCTATGACCAGCAAGCCCCCCAACCGACAAGTATAAATGATAACTTGACACGGGGTAAACTTGAAAGTCTAGTCTAAATATCAGTACTAACTGTTAAAACTATGCTATACCCGGCTATGTCCGACTAAGTCCCTACAGTGATATTTTTAATTGCTGAGGCATGCTTAATTATTGGGGGTAGGCCTATCGGGAGTAACGTCCCCGATACATTTGACTAAGTCTTTGTATTACTTGATAATGAAATTAAACCGATAAGGACAGACACAACTTGTCATGGGGCAAACTTGAACGTTTAGTCTAAATATCACGCACTGGCATAACTTTTTGATCCTGTGGGAGATCAACGTTACAAACTAAATCTTGTGGTCTAAAACAACGATAACTACTTTTGTTAAACCTATGAACTTCACTCAACCTTTTTGGTTGACACTTTAGCATGTTTTGTCTCAGATGCCGTTTGATTCAAGCTTTCTTATCTACTACTCATGTGATGCTACTTGGACTTAGGATCAAGAGATATCGCATTTATTACTTCTGCATATGAACAATTACTTTATCGTTATTTCCATTATTGTAATGACATTTCATTTTCCGCTGAGTACTCAATAAAGTTAAATTTTCTCATTTAGTATTGTTCTCGTATTATAATATGTTAGTTTATTTGATATCTGTAATGTTTCTTCCAGACCCTATTGGGAGGACGTTACAATTAACCTCCTTCTCCACCACAACCTTCGGCCTAAATCACCACAGCCGGCCACCATGGCCACCATCAAACACCAATCCGCCACCACCTTTCCTCTCTCTATTTCTCTTGTAAACTCATCCTTACCACCCTCTTAGTTCCACTGCTACTACTTGTACGTTTCTATTTCTGTTTAAGTGACACCCACATCACCACCTTTACGACCATTTTCTATCTGTTTCTATTCGGTTCACCATAACCGCCACCATCCACCACCAAGAACTGCCACCTGCCACCTTTCAACATCACGAACTGCTACTGCTATGAACTTTTCTGTTGCAGCTGCAGCTACAGCTGCTGTTGTACTTGTTTCTGTTCGAAAACTCATCGCAAATCACCATCACAGACCATCGAAGCATGCTAAGTTAATATAGTTGTGTTTCTGTTTTTGTTTCAAATCGAACTCCAACACCATCACAAACCCACCGGTAACTACGACTAGTCTCTTCTGTTTTCTGGACGAACACAATACCATACACACCATCGGATTGCTTGCTGTTTGTTCGTTTATTAAGCGACTGAACCCATTACACATTTATATGTAATTCTTCTATTTTGATCTTGTGTTCTATTTCAATTCCTCCTGTTTTCGTTTGAATTACAACTCAAAAATCAAATAATCACCATGGTTGTTTGTTGCTACTGCTCAACCGATCACCAACTCCAAAATAAACCACCATCTACAGCCCCTTTTCGCTGTTGCTACGGCCATACATCCTGTTTCCGTTATTCTAAATGATAAACAATGATGATGATGGAAGAACGTGAGCTTGATGATGATGTAATGATGCTTCGATGGTGCTTCAATGATGATAGATGTTGTATGTTGATGATGATATAATGATGGTACAGAATGATGATGGGTAATGATGTATGACGATTGATGATCATGAAAGGATGATGATATTGATGATGATAAAAACACGATGATGATGACGATATATGATGATGATATGATCATGATGATGATATCATCTGATGATGATCGTGAAGATGAGATATGGTATTATATATAAGATGAAGATGATGAGTTGTAAAGATGAAAATGTTTTGTTATTGTTTCTGTGTACCAGAAGAACCCCACCTTCCACTAAACCCTATTTTATTTTTTTTCCTTCAATTTGCTTTTGCTGTATTACTCGTTCCTTTAACTGCATATAATTATAGAGTTGGACAAGGCTCAAAACAATCGAGTTTATATAATAAAACGTGGGCCTGTTAAGCCAGATAAACATTGGGCCGAGATCTTTATTTTATGTTGGGCCGAATAACGGATTAAAAGAATTTGGGTATTAATTGAAGCAGAAAAGAAATAGACAGAACATTGGTTAGGCATGTGGTCAGTGAACGAGAGAACCTGGGTTCGAGCCTAGGCGATGGCGTCTTTTTTTTTTTTTTTTAAAAAAGCTATTTCTTGAGGTAGCAATTTTAATCTATTTATTATTATTATTATTATTATTATTATTATTATTATTATTATTATTATTATTATTATTATTATTATTATTATTATTATTATCGTTATCGTTATTATTATTATTATTATTATTATTATTATTATTATTATTATTATTATTATAATTATATAGGTATTATTAATATTATTTTTAGTATTATTAAAATTATCATTTTATCGTTGAAACTATCATTATTATTAATATTAGAGTTATCATTATTTTTATCATTATTATTATGAATATTACTATGAAAATTACTATTATCATTAATTTTATGAATATTATAATAATTATTATTATCATTATTATTTATAATATAAAAATTATTATTTTTAACATTATTATTATTACCATCATTATTTGTATTACTAATATTACTACTAGCATTATTATCATCATTACAACAAATATTATTTATATAAAATATAATTATTACATATAACCTAACAATATTAAAATTTTTATTTATTTAAAATATATAAAATGAATATATGAAACATATAAGTTATTAATATAAAAATGATATAACTAATAAACTTATAAATATATAAATTTGTTCAATTACAATTATGTGTTTTAATATATATTAATGATATAGGTTCGTGAATCCGAGGCCACCCCTGCATTGTTCAGTTCTGTCGTATGCATATTTTTACTACAAAATATCGTATCGTGAGTTTCATTTGCTCCCTTTTTAAATGCTTTTGCAATATATATATTTTTTGGGACTGAGAATACATGCGCTGCTTTTATAACTGTTTTACGAAATAGACACAAGTACTTAAAAACATTCTACGATTGAGTTACGAATACACCGGATATCACCCCTTTATAGTCTGGTAATCTAAGAATTTGGGAACAGACCCCCAAATTGACGCGAATCCTAAAGATAGATCTATGGGCCTTGACCAGTCCCAGTCAGAGAATTTGAACTGCTTTAGTACTTCGATTTTAGTATACAAACGCCAGCTTTAAAAGGAATGACCTGTTTGTGAGGTGTACACAACAGTCATTTTTAAAAGTTTGGCCTGTTTGTATGCTGTTTGCATACAGTTTGCGAAATGCCTGTATGCGGGGGATATTCTAGATGCATTTTGTTAATGTTGATTACCAGGTGTTAATTTCGTATGAATGATTTTTACAGCAGTGAGCAGACCTGCACAGATTGTTTTCGAAATATGAGTATCTTGTGGTCTATTATATTATTAAAAATGATTGTTTATGATAAACTAATGAACTCACCAACCTTTTAGTTGATACTTGAAAGCATGTTTATTCTCATGTATTAAAGGAATCTTCCGCTAAGCATTTGCTCATTTTAAAGATATTACTTGGAGTCATTCATGGCATATTTCAAAAGACGTTGCATTCGAGTCATTGAGTTCAACAAGAATATTATTAAGGCATTTATAGTTTGGATATATTATGAAATGGTATGCATGCCATCAACTTTCGATGTAATGAAAGTTTGTCTTTTAAAAACGAATGCAATGTTTGTAAAACTTTTCATATAGAGGTCAAATACCTCGCAATAAAATAAACTATTGAGAATCGTTTATAATTGATATGAACAGGGCATTTCAGTTAGTATCAGAGCGGTAGTCTTAGCGAATCAGGTCTTGCATTAGTGTGTCTAACTGGTAGTTGTTTAGATGCATTAGTAGGTCTGGACTTCGACCATGTCTGCATGTCAAAAGTTTTGCTTATCATTTCGTGTTGAAAATTACCTGCTTATCATTCTTAGTCTAGACACATCTTACTGCATTGATTGCATGAATAGTGTATAGACAAAATTCATATCTTAGCGTATCTGCTAATCCATATCTTAGCGTATCTGTTACTTTAAACTTTGCATGACATATTTCGTAAATTCCTCCATAATCTACGAAATCTTTTGTTCTATATATATAGATATTCTATGTAATTAGAATACCATCTGATAACCGAAAATCATTTCATATCGAAAAATCCTTTATTCAATCGTACGAAATGGAACTCGCCACTAGTTCGAGTCCCTCAGATTCCGACAGCTATTCCGATATGGATTTTCACTAGAGCTCCGAAAGCAGTATAACCGGAATGAAACAACCAATCAGTCATCATCAATTCTAGATGAATTGAGGATGGGTTCGTAGTCGACTTAACCAATGGAGACGAGAAGAAGGCGATCCCTTCCATCAACCAAATTTCCCTCTTGGCGAAGAACCTGAAGCACTTACTGGCGAACCTGTCAGAAACACCATTTTCACTCTCATTTCCAGAATAGCTCGCAACGATAATATATTATCTACAATTCTAAACTTTATTCATCTACTCGTTCCAACCATCAACCATCCCAGAGTAATAGAAGAAGTCAACGAACTTCGCGCTCGAGTTGTGGCTTTGGAGAATATGGTGCAAAGCTTACAAGCACCAACAGCGTCACCAGCATCAAAAATACCATCAGCGTCAGCACCAACAATACCAGTACCTGAAGCGACCCGTCCTAATTCATAAGGACGAATACAATTACATATGATTACATCGCGAGGTATTTGACCTCTATATGATACATTTTACAAACATTGCATTCGTTTTTGAAAAGAAAATCTTTCATTACATTGAAAGTTGACGGCATGCATACCATTTCATAATATATCCAACTATAATTGACTTAATAATAATCTTGATGAACTCAACGACTCGAATGCAACGTCTTTTGAAATATGTCATGAATGACTCCAAGTAATATCTCTAATATGAGCAAATGCACAGCAGAAGATTTCTTTCATACCTGAGAATAAACATGCTTTCAAGTGTCAACCAAAAGGTTGGTGAGTTCATAGGTTTATCATAATAATCATTTCCATAATTTTAATAGACCACAAGATCCTCATTTTTCATAAATATCATTACACTCGCAAGTGTATAAAATCCATTCGTATGATGAACACCTGGTAACCGACATTAACATAATGCATATAGAATATCCCCCGCATACTCGCAAGTATGCCATAAATATTGGCAATCGCAATCACCATTAAAATTGAAGTACTAAAGCATTCCAAATTCCAGAATGGGATTTGTTAGGCCCATAGATCTATCTTTTGGATTCGCGTCAATTAGGGGCCATTTCCCTAATTCTTAGGTTACCAGACTTGAAGGGGCGATATTTGGTATAGTAATCCAACCATACAATGTAGTTTCAAGTACTTGTGTCTATTTCGTCAAACATTTATAAAAGCAGTGCATGTATTCCCAGCCCAAAAATATATATTGGAAAAGCATTTAAAAAGGGAGCAAATGAAACTCACAATACGATATTTTGTAGTAAAAATATTCACACGACAGAACTGAACAATACAGGGTTGGCCTCGGATACACGAACCTATATCATTCATATATATATATATATATATATATATATATATATATATATATATATATATATATATATATATATATATATATATATATATATATATATATATATATATATATATATATATATTAAAACATATACTTGTAATCGAACAAATATATATATTATTATTTGTGATATAATTCTTATATTAATAACTTAGATTCATTTTATATAAAAATATTAAATTTTGTTATGTTATATGTAATATATATATATATATATATATATATATATATATATATATATATATATATATATATATAATTTGTATTATTTGTTTGTTAAAACAGTACTATAGTAATACTAAGGTAATATTTGAAATAATAATAGTGATAATACTAATATTAATAAAAATGATAGTATTATTTATAATTCTATTAATAATTGTATAATTGATAGTTTTCAATAATCAATCTCATAATAATGATAATATTAGTAGTTTTTAATAAAATGAGTAATTTGATAATAATGATCATGAAAATATTAACTTTTGATAATGATACTTAATTCTTAATAATAATAATAATAATTATAAAGATATCTATTTTGTTAATTATGGTAATAAGTTTAATTTTAACCATACTAATAATCATATTAACAATAATAATGATATTATTACCGATACTTTTGTTGTTAATAGCAATAATAATACTAACAATTTGTAATATGATACTAATAATAATATTTAGAATAATAATTTGTATTATGTTCATAATAATGATAATAATAATAATAATGAGCATATTTATAATAATAATAATACATATATTAATATTGGTAATAATAATATCAATAATACTAAGTGATAGCAATAATGATACAAATATTAATTATACTAATAATTATGTTACTAATGTTAGTAATAATAATAACAATTAACTTAATAATAACAATAATTAATAATAATAATAATAATAACAATAATAATAATAATGACAGTAATAATAATAATAGTAATAATAATAATAATAGTAATAATTTATAATAATAGTAATAAATAAATAAATAAATGAAAATAGACTACCTCCTAAGAAAGAGTTCCAAAAATATAATAGCCCATGCTCGGCTCGAACCCATGACCTCTCGAATACTTGAACAAACTCCTAACCATTACTCCATCTTTTGTTTTTATGAAATTATTCTATCTTATTATTATAAAACCCATTTCTGTTTCCCTTAATCCCCTTCTTCTCCAAACATTAGTCGACGGTTAAGTGGTAACATCTATAACCAATCCTTGCGATTTTATTTAAAACATAATTAAAACAGAAACATTCCATGTGAGGGT